>NC_143508.1:38520625-40008750 GCF_051622355.1 Phaseolus vulgaris
GGGCTCTCAAACAGTGCCAAACTCTGTGGTGGAGATCGCCGCTGCTCAAGGCAGATCGCCACCTAAGGGTGCAGCCCCCTCCGATGTCCAACCCGCCGCCCAAGGCAAAAAACTTGTCCTCAAAAGACCCAAGAGGAAAGCTCCCCAAGTAGTCCACGAGGAGGAGGAAGAAGACGACGAGGTCACCGAAGATGGCCTTGTTACGAAGAGGAAGAGGGTGGCACCTTCTTCACCACCTGCCCCACCTCCTCTTCCAACATCAACACCTCCATCCACGCCGGCTCCACCTCCAACACCGCCACCTCCGCCAGCTCCTGCCTCACCAGTCCAAGCAATCCCACTGGCAACTGCGCCACCTGCGGATGAGGCTCCCGAGCCAAATTTCATGGAGGACCCCCCGAGTGCCTCCACGCCATATGTATCAGCTGGAGGGGGTCCTCCTTCAAATGCCTCAGCCGCAGATGTTGCTCCAATCGGGGATGAGGTTGCCCATACCTCTCTGATTCTGATCACCGAATCCCCGACGTCGCCACCACGAGCATAAGCGCCTACTGAAGAACCAACTAAAGAAGGTGGCAACGAAAACCAACAACAGGCCCACCCGGTGCCTCTACAAGCAGCAAACCTCCCTCTTGAGGTCACGAGGATGTGGGAGCCTTTATCTGCCAAGCTGAAGACGATAGCAGAAGACATCCCCGCCATCATAACTAGAGCTGTAGAGAGCTCCACCAGGAAGATCCAGGATGACCTCTTCAACCTTAGAACTGAGAATAGCACCATGAGGGTTGAGGTGGAGAAGTTGTCCTTCAATCTGACACTCACGGAGATTGAACACTCCCGAGTAGAAGACGCAATGAGCACCGAGCTCAGGATGGCGCGCATGGAGGCCACTGAACTCCGCCATAACGTGCAGCAACTGGCTCAAGAAAAGATCGAACTAGAGAGCAAGATTGTGCCTTATCGCGTCAGGGTGGCTGACCTGGAGGCTCTCATAAAAACCGACGCCGCCAAGGTGAAGAAACTGGAGCAAAGGTCAGCCGACCGGGAGATCTTCCTTGGCAAGGTGGAGAAGGCGAGGGATGACGCCATGGCTGAGCTCGACGAAGCCAACAAGAAAAAAGGGGAGCTTGTTGCTGAACTGGGCAAGGTGCAAGCGGAATCCAAGAAGGTTGCTGAAGACCTTCTCCAGGCTCAAGAAACCAACGAACAACTCAAGAAGCAAGTCGAAGAGCTGGAGCAGCAGAATAAGGGGCTGAAGGAACAAACTGAAGAACTCAAGAAGCAGATTGAAGAACTCAATCTCAGTTCTGCCCAAATTCTGGCTGCTGGATTCGAAGCTGCACGGGAACAGTTCGCCTGCTTGTTCCCCGATCTGGACCTCAGCATGGTGTCTCTTAACAATGAGGTGGTGGATGGAAAAGTGGTTCCTGCTGAAGACTAATCAATTTACTCCATCCACTGCCTTTATACTTTCCTTTGGTGTATAACTTGTAATAAACTTTATATCTTCCCGTACATATGTTCTGAACTGATATTTACTTCTAATGACAAAGCCTGTGTATTTCCTCTTATGACTTCTTCAACTGCTTTAACTTTCCTTGCATAATTTGCTTCAAGAAATTAACTTAGCGATTTTGTAAGCGCGGGCATATACTTAACTGCTTAGAACCACTTTGACTTCAAATAATAATCACCTTAAAACTTGTAATCTCAAGGCAATTAACCTTAGCGCAAAATCATTCCTCAAGCAACAAACTTTAACTCAACTACTGGCTTAAACACTGCTTCACCCGATCTGCTTCATCAAAATGGGTCTTTTAACTTTCTCGCCACTGTTTGAACTTTTCCTGGTCGCCAAAGACTCTTGGCGATCAGCTTCTTTCTGGTTTCACCTTGGCCATTGTTCTTTTATCTGGGGGTAGAGGCGCCTTTCGGGTCCTCCTCTGTCTTCCTGAACTTCAGAACAAATGGCCGGGTGGCTAGGCGCTCTCTTCGAACCTACCTTAGCCACCTTCCAAACTTCGTCCACCCTTAACACCATACCTGAACTCGTTCGAGACGAGAAGGATTTTATCTTGCCTGAACTCGCTCGTAGGCGAGAAGGTCTTTTAACTCGCCTGAACTCGCTCATAGGCGAGAAGGTCTTTTAACTCGCCTGAACTCGCTCATAGGCGAGAAGGTCTTTTACTTGCCTCTACATTGCCCCAGGGGTTACATCTTCTCGCCCCCAGAAACACTGAGGACTTTTCGCCGGTGCCTCTACATTGCTCCAGGGGTTACATCTTCTCTCCCCCAGAAACACTGAGGACTTTTCACTGGTGCCTCTACATTGCCCCAGGGGTTACATCTTCTCGCCCCCAGAAACACTGAGGACTTTTCACTCTTCCTTGCCTGCACTCGCTCGACGACGAGGAGGTCTTTAACTCGCCTCAGGACGCGCGAGGGCGTTGAGGTCTTTTAACTGGTGCCTCCGATCGCCGAAAGACGATGAGGACTTTAACTTTAACTCGTGCCTCCAATCGCCGAAAGACGATGAGGACTTAGAACTTTTAACTCGTGCCTCCGATCGCCGAAAGACGATGAGGACTTAGAACTTTTAACTCGTGCCTCCGATCGCCGAAAAACGATGAGGACTTAAAACTTTTTAGAAAGCATGCAATATATCTTTAACTTGCCTTGAGTCACATATAAGTGACAAGGTCTTTCTTTAAAACTTTCTGAAAACAACAGGCACGCAATCTAAAACAACTTGTACTTTGAAAACTTCTCTTTATTGGGTGGCCTCATTAAAAACCCTCCTTAGGGAAAAAAGAGTGCCCCCTTCAAACTGTTTTAACAGTGACATTGTAATGTAACTTTGTGTTTATCTTTACTTACAAAGTTCTAAACTGTAATACAACTTCAGGTGCGTGGCGTTCCAGGTGCGAGGAATCGCCCCTCCTTCCAATGTCTCTAAGCGGTAGGCGCCGTTCCCGAGCGCCTCGGTTATTCTGAACGGTCCAGTCCACTTGGGCGACAGTTTATTCTCCATCTCGTACTGGTGGGCTTTCCTCATCACCAGGTCGCCTTCTCTAAACTGTCTCGGCATCACCTTCGAGTTATATCTTCGTTCAATCCTTCTCTTCACCGCTTCAGCCTTCAATCTCGCCTCTTCCCTGACCTCATCCAGTAGATCCAGGTTCAGCCTTCTCTCTTCATTCGAGTCTTCCTCTACATAGTTCTGGAATCTCGGCGAGCTCTCCTGGATCTCTACTGGAATCATTGCATCACACCCATAGACCAAGCTGAACGGGGTCTCATGGGTTCCTGACTGCTCGGTGGTGTGGTATGCCCAGACTATACGGGGTATCTCCTCAGCCCAGCTTCCTTTGGCTTTCTCTAGCCTTCTCTTCAAACCTCTCAACAACACTCGATTAGCTGACTCCACCTGGCCATTTGTCTGAGGGTGCTCGACGGATGCAAACACTTGTTGAATTCCCACCCTTGCGCAAAGCTTCTTCAACAAGTGGCTTGCGAACTGAGTCCCATTGTCCGACACCAGGCGCTTGGGCACTCCAAACCGGCACACAATGTTCTTCCACACGAAACCTTCGATCTTGTGTGCGGTGATCTGGGCCACTGGTTCTGCTTCGATCCACTTGGTGAAATACTCAATCGCCACCACCAAGTACTTCATCTGCCTGATCGCGAGCGGGAACGGTCCCAGGATGTCGATTCCCCAAGTATGAAACGGCCAAGGGCTGTAGATCGACTTCAACTCCTCGGGAGGCGCCTTGTGCCAATCGGCGTGCTGTTGGCATTGTTTGCAACATTGGGCATACTTCTTGCAGTCTTCTCTCATCGATGGCCAGTAGTAACCTGCACGGAGAGTCCTCGCGGCCAGAGCTCGACCCCTGACGTGGCTTCCGCTTATACCTTCGTGGAGCTCTGCCATGATTCTCGTGCACTTCTCGCCATGTACGCATTCCAGGAGTGGGTGAGTGAACCCAAACCTGTACAGATCGCCATCAATCAACGTGTACTTGCTAGAATTTTTCTTTACCTTCCTAGCCTCTGTCGGATCCAGTGGGAGAAGGCCATCTGCTAGGCACCGCTTGTACTGTGTTATCCAGGTGTCTGGCTCATGGATAGCGCAGACCTGCGTCATGTTTACCTTCTCTCCTCGACATGCTCTAATTCTCGGCGATCTCAAAGTTTCTTGCGTCAGGGACTTATGACTTCTCGCTGCTTTCTCCGACGACTTGCTTATCTGAAGAACCAGGTGATCTGCCACAAATGCTCTCGGCGTCTTCAGAGTTTTTTGGATTACTGTCCTCTGCCTACCCCCCTTGCCCGAACTGGCGAGCTTAGCTAGCAAGTCAGCTCGGGCATTCTGCTCTCTGGGCACATGCACTACTTCAAAGGAGGCAAAGGAACTCTTCAATTCCTGCACATACTCCAGGTAAGCCGCCATTTGTGGATCTTTAGCCTGGAACTCACCTGTTACTTGCCCTGTGACTAGCAACGAGTCACTCTTAGCCATTAGCACCCTGGCTCCCATCTCTTTGGCCAGCAAAATCCCGGCAATCAGCGCCTCATATTCTTCTTGATTGTTACTGGCTTTGAAGGAAAATCTCAAAGATTGTTCGATCAGCACGCCGTTGGGTCCTTCCAAAATGACTCCAGCACCGCTACCCTGCTGGTTCGACGATCCATCCACCGAGAGTACCCAACGGAAGTCATCCCCTTCTACTCGCGTCGCCTCAGACGAGAGCTCGACCACGAAATCTGCAAAGATTTGCCCCTTGATCGAGCCTCGGGGCTCATATTTAATGTCAAACTCTGATAGCTCCACTGCCCACTTCACCATCCTTCCCGCAACGTCGGGCTTCTTCAAAACTTTCTGGATGGGCAGGTCAGTCATCACAAGTATGGTGAAGCTATGGAAATAGTGGCGCAACCTCCTCGCCGAAAATACCACGGCCAGCGCAGCCTTTTCCAGGGCTTGATATCTCGTTTCGGGGCCCTGCAGCACCTTACTAACAAAATAAATAGGCTTCTGAGCCTGATCTTGATCCTGGGCGAGCACCGCACTCACCGCCTTCTCAGTTACAGCAAAATACAACCTGAGAGGGGTTCCCACTAGCGGTTTACACAGAACTGGCGGGCTCGCCAGATACTCCTTCAGCTTGACGAAGGCTTCCTCACACTCCTTCGTCCAAGCAAACTTGTTATTGCGCCTCAAGCACTGAAAGTAGGGATGTCCCTTCTCTCCGCTAGCTGACACGAAGCGAGATAGGGCTGCCATCCGACCTGTTAGCTGCTGGACTTCTTTCACCGTAGCTGGGCTCCTCATCGCCAAGATGGCGGCACACTTATTTGGGTTGGCTTCTATTCCTCTTTCAGTCAAGAGAAATCCCAGGAATTTTCCAGCCTCCACGCCAAAGATGCATTTCTCTGGATTAAGCTTTAACCTGAACTTGGCGATCGTCGTGAACAATTCTTCCAAGTCTGCAACGTGCTTGCTCTTCTCCGGCGAGGTCACGACCATGTCGTCGACGTACGCTTGCACGCTCCTTCCCAGCATCGGTGCAAGTACTCGATCCATCAGCCTCTAGTACGTGGCCCCCGCATTCTTCAGCCCAAACGGCATCACCTTGTAGCAATAGAACGATCTCTCCGTCATGAAGGTTGTCTTCTCTTCATCCATGGGATGCATCTTGATCTGATTATACCCCGAGAAGGAATCCAGGAAACTCAGCAACTTACACCCTGCAGCACTATCTACCAGGGCGTCTATGCTTGGTAAAGGATACGAATCCTTTGGGCAAGCCTTGTTCAGGTCAGTGAAATCGACGCACATGCGCCATTTCCCGTTACTCTTCTTCACCAGCACGACATTTGCCAGCCATTCAGGGTACTGGACTTCCCTGATGTGGCCTGCAGCGAGGAGTTTCTGTGTTTCGTCCCTGATCGCCTGCCTCCTCTCCTCGTTGAACTTTCTTCTTCTTTGTCGCACTGGTCTTACCAAGTTATCCATCGCCAGATGATGGCACAAGAAGTCGGGATCGATCCCGGGCATGTCCGAAGCGGACCACGCAAACGCATCCAGATGTCGTTCAATCACCTTGGCAATCTGGTCCTGGAGCTCAATCTCCAGGGATCTTCCCAGCTTGAAGATCTTTCCCCCGATTTCTCTCTCGAGCCACTGCTCGACGGGTTTTGGTCTGGTTTCTCTGGCGATCACCGCCCTGGCGATTCCCAGTTCTCTCGCTTCCTCAGGGCGATTCCTTGCCTCTTCCTCCTCCAGACCGGCATTCCCCTCCCCTAGCTCAGCATCCACCATCTCCACGTCCCTTCCTGCGGTCTCTTCTGTTACCGTCGATCTGGGCTTCACACCAGGAGGCGGGGTGGTCGTTACGTAGCTCACCGATCTCTTGTTTTTCAGGCTATTCGCATAGCACTTTTTTGCTTCCTTATGATCGGATTTGATGGTGACAACCACCCCCTCCATGGACGGCAACTTCACCTTCATGTGCCGGGTCGACGGTATGGCGCCTATCCTGTTGAGCGTGGGCCTTCCCAACAGGATGTTGTATGCTGAAGGAGCGTTTACAACGAGGTATTTGATTTTCTTCGTTCTTGAACCCGCCACATCTGTAAACGTTGTCCTCAATTCTATGTACCCCCTGACCTCCACCTGGTCACCAGCGAACCCATACAAACACCCTCCATAGGGCCTCAGCTGGTCAAGGGGCAGCTCCAACTGCGTGAAAGTCGGCCAGAACATCACGTCTGCCGAGCTTCCTTGGTCCACCAGCACCCTGTGGACCTTTCTTCCTGCTGTTATCAGCGAAATGACTATGGGATCGTTGTCATGAGGCACAACATCCCGGAGATCTTGCTTGGTGAATGTAATATCCACTTCCGGCGAGTGGTCTTCAAACATATCCACCGTCATCACAGACCTCGCGTACCTCTTCCTCTGTGATGCGGTGCATCCACCTCCTGAGAAACCCCCTGCAATGGTGTGGATTTCTCCGTGCGTAGGCATCTCGTGCTGCTGAGCTTCAGCACCTGCTGGTTGGGAGCTCGACGCACCTCCCGTCCTTCTGTACAGCAAATAATCATTTAGGAACCCGCTCTTTACCAGATCGTCGAGCTGGTATCCTAATGTTAAGCACGAGTCCACTGTATGGCCAAAGCCCTGGTGAAACTCACACCAGGTGTCTGGCTTTGGTCCCAGCACCTTGTCGCCCACCTTTTCTGGCGCCTTCAACCTAGCGGATATATTGGGAATGGCGATCAGATCCGCCAATCCCATGACAAACTTGTGCTTAGGCGGGCGATTGTATTCCCAGCGTGCTGGTTGCTGACGTCCTTGGCCCCTGCCCTTGTTCTTCCTTGGATCATAAGGATGGCGAGTCCTCTGATCCCTTTTGGCCGCCGCTGTCTCCAGCACCCTCTGGGGCTGGACCCTGGTCTGGGCACGTGGCCTAGTGGGGGCCACGCTTCCTCTCTTCTCGGCGACTTCGCTCTCGTCGGCGATGTGGGCCACTGCAAGTCGCCTGACCTCAGCAAACGTGGCGGGGTGTGCCCTGATCAACCCCTCGCAGAATGGTCCCGGCAGCACGCCTTTCTTAAATGCATAGACTAGCATTTCTTCATCCTTGGCCGGCGATCTGACCATCTGCGCCCCAAAACGATTCAGGTAGTCCCTGAGGGACTCTCCCTGATACTGCCTTATATCAAACAGGTCGTAAGACACCCTGGGCGGTGCCTTATTCACGATGTACTGCTCGACGAAAATCTTCGAGAACTGTTGAAAACTGGTTATGTGACCGTTAGGCAGGCTCACAAACCATTCCAGCGCCGTTCCCTGGAGCGTGCTCACAAACATCTTGCAATACACTGCGTCTGATCCCCCTGACAGCATCATCTGCGTATGGAACGTGGTGAGATGAGCTTCAGGATCCTCCACGCCGGTAAAAACAGCCTTCACAGGTACCACGCTCGTAGGGATAGGCGTGTCAGTAATCGCCTGATCGAAGGGCATGGGAAAAACACGAGGTGGCGACGACGGCGCGACCTCTTCAGCCACAGAACGCCCCTGCTGCTCCTGAAGAGCTTGACGCAGCTCCTCAGTCACCTTGCTAAGCTCGTCATTCCTGGCCCGAGAGGCGGCCAGGTCCTCGTGCATTCTCGCCTGTTCTATGCGCGAGGCTTCCACAGTTGCCTGCAACGAGCGCATAATCTCTACCATCTGCGCCATGGTCATGGCAGTGGCACCTTCAGCAGCGACGGGCGCAACTGGACTTGAACGGTTGCTTCTCATTTTTCTCATGAAACTTAGCAAATCACAGAATGCAGCGAACAACACTTACTTCAGCTACGATCGATTCAGCGATCAATCGAAAAAAAACTGTGCGAAACTCCGCAAGAAAACTCAAGAACACCGCAAACCTTCAAACAAACCTGCAACTCCACCAGAAACCACCGCTTTCCCCACGGATAACCAAACGAGCGAAAGAACTCAAACTCCACCGAACAAATCACGCGTAAACAGCAGAAAACCTCACTTCACCGATCAAAAATCCAAACGAACGGTATAAAAAGTGAATCACCGAACAAATCTCAAGCGAACAGCGAACGATGGTTGCACCAGCACACAACCACGCAGAAAACTACGAAAACCTCCAAGAACTCACGCTGTGGATGGGAGCAAGTTTTACACGGCCCCACGGTGGGCGCCTGATGATCCTGCCTGTTGACCAGAACGCTGGAAACTGCCTCGTCAAAGGATCGACGTGTGCACCGCTTCAAACCTCCGTCCCTCTTCGAGATCCACCTCAAGAACCTGCAAAAGAACAAAGCGGCGCCGCTGCGGCCGATCGCGCTCCAACGCCCAAGTCAGTGACCGAACCACCAAATACTAAGAGCGAGAACGCTCAAGAAATCTCAAAGAACCGTGCCAATTCTCTCTCACAGTAAGCTCTATAACTCGCAAGCGTAAAGAGTGTAATCTGAACGTGCGTACCTCAGAAAGTTCGTTGAGAACTCTTATATACCTGGTCACTTTCTCTCTCCTGGCAATTACAGACCTGGACACGTGGCTTGCATCCAGTCGTACACGTGCCATCATCTGGAGCCTCCTTGACTTGGGCGCTGCTTCTGACTCTCTTTTTGGCTAAGTTACTTATGCATGGTACTACCCAGTGCATAGCTAACTTGGGAGCGCGATCTCTACTAGAATTGGCGAGTTAGGGTGCTCTCGTACACCTTCCCTGTGGTCTCGCCGGCCGCCTTCATAATCTGCACCACCTTCATCTTCGGCGATGTGCTTGCTATGGCGATCTCCAATCACTTGGTCGCCTGAGTTTACATCTGGCGACTTCATCTTCAACTGGACGATCGCCTGGTATGCTGGAGATCGGAGCACGCCAACTTAATAACTGACGATTACACGAATCCCCCGATTTCCTTCCCTTCTGCAACTCTGGTGCCTTGTCAACACGCCTACTCTGTGGCTTGGTGCCACGTCATCACTTCCGACTACCAGGGCGGTACATATATATATATATATATATATATATATATATTGTTCAATACTTACAAAAAAAATAATTTAATTTATGTTGCAGCGGCCATTGAACATTTTAACTTCACTCTCCTGAATGGAAAACTCATTCACATTATGTTTTCTCATCGTGATCACAGTATTAGAAAAAGTGGATATACAAATGTGTTCATTAAGAATCTAGAGAAGTCGGTAGATAACAAGGCACTGATACTTTTTCTAAAGGGTATGGATTTGTCCAGTTTGAGATGAGTCTGCTCAGAATGCTATAAAAAAAATTAAATGACATGTTAATAAATCATAAGAAGGTCTATGTTGGGCTTTTTGTTTGAAGTTAGGAAAGGACTTCAACTAATGGATCATCGAAGTTCACTAATGTGTATGTGAAAAACTTTTATGAAACTTACACTGAGAAAGACCTTAAACAACTCTTTAATACCTATGATACTATAATTAGTGTTGTGGTCATGAAAGATGCAGATGGAATGTCCAAAGTTTTTGGTTTTGTGAATATTTGAAAGACCAGATTCAGCTGCAGTTGAAAGGTTAAATGGAACAATAATCAACAATGACAAGGTTTTATATGTGGGGAGAGCTCAAAGGAAGTTAGAAAGAGAGGCATAGTAAAGCTAAAAGTAAATTTGATCAACTTCAAAGTGCTAACTTGTATCTGAAAACTTTGATAGTAGCTTTAATGATGAAAAATTGAAAGAGAATTTTTGTGTGTTTGGAACAACATCTGGTAAGGTACACTTTGGTTCATTCTATATTGGTTTATTTTTTATAGAATGTCTAAAATTACTTCATCATTGTATTTATTTCATATTGTGCAGGTAATGGTTGATGCTCTTGAACATAGCAAGGGTTGTGGTTTTGTTGCTTTCTCTAATCTGGAAGAAGCTAGTAAAGCGGTAAGTCTTTATTTGTATTAGATTGACATAATAAATATTATATATTGTTTACTCTTTCTTCTATCTATTTATTTACAGATGAATGAATGGGAAGATAATTGGATAAAAGTCTCTCTATGTTGCAGTAGCTCAACGAAAAGAAGAAAGGAAGGCTAATCTACAAGTGATTTGGTGATTTTGTGTGTTGTTTTAAGAAAAAATTATACTTTAACAACTTAAAGAAGTTGTATAAAAAGCTGATGTGATAGTTTTAACAATAACAAAAATGTAATAAAGGATAAATTTATAAATAAATGATGTGAAAAATATTAAAATAATAGTATTAAGAGTTGTAGGATGGGTGTAGAAAAAGAGTGGGTTGTGAATTTATCATGTTCTTGTTTTAAATTGTGTATTAATTTTGTTGTAACTTTTTATAAATTTTTTATTGTATTCAGGCTCAGTTTTCTCATATGATTGTACTTGTTGAAATGAATGGGTATCATCCAATAGAATCATTTCATCCTCATATGTATTTTGGTTCAGGAACATCTAGTTTTGTTTCACCAATCGACTATGGTTTCTAACCCCATCTCTTGCCACCAGGCATGTGAGGTGTTGCTTCAAATTTCATCATGCCATATCATCTTCAAGAACAAAGGATGAATCTTATCGGAAAGGTTGGAAATAACCAGGTGCTTATGCATAGTAAAGTTGTGTTCTTCATCCATACACAAATATACCTCCTTTTAAATTTGAAATTTTTGAATCTAGATCTCTTCCAACCATGGAATTAGATACATGTCAAATGGTCAAAATGACATAATTGTTATAGTGTTCCACATCGTCTTTGTTCCTTTGAAAACATGTATCTTTGAGTATTCATCCCCTGATAGTGCACACATTAAAGAGTGTCTTGCTTTTGAGTTTAGAAAATGTCTTTGTTTCTGGTTGTTTGTCCACAACCCCTTTGGAATAGGCTCATTATCTCCATATACTTGCATGTAATTTCAATTCTCAACTAAATTCATCATATTTATATGATGATTTGAAGAACGCATTCATACATTGCTTGCAGTAATTAAAAAACTTACCCTTGAACAAGAGATGTTTGCTTATGAATTATCCTCCATTTTCCATAGCTGTTAGGATCGTTTTCTCTTGTCTTGCAAAGAACTAATCTTAAGAGAATAGATTTGATACCAACTGAAAAAAAAGTTATCTCTAGAAATGTAGGGCTTAAAAAAGCTAAAAGGTTGTCTCTTTAGATTTTCTCAATTCGTCCTATTAGATGCTTGAAGGGGGTTGTCTAATTATTTTCCAAAAGAGTTCACAAAAATCTTCGTAAAATGTTTTATTGATAACAAAGAGAAACAATGTACAAGTAAAAAAGAGACAATGAACACTTTTTTATTACCGATTTACATTTAACCTGGGCTATTTACAGTTCTCCAATACAACCTGCAAATAATTCCACTAAACAAATAATTGTTTATAAGTATTCTTCATTCCACTTATGGGTTACCCGAGTATATAAAGTCTCTCCAAGTTATTAGCTAAACTCTCATTGAGTTTAAATACAAGCATACAAATCCCTCCAAGCTAAGTACACAAAGTCTCTCCAAGCTATACAACGATAAATTGTTTTTTACAAAATTTCACACTCAAATAAGTAGATATTACAAACACTCTTTGTCTATCGAACAACTTCACACATGTGAAGGATATACAATATAAGCACTCTTGTTACAAGTCGTCTAGAAGACGATATCTCTGAAATACTAAAAGTTGTAAAAGAATGAAAGAATGTAAGCATATACACGTGGGATCATTTTTCATTAATTCATTGTCAAGTTTTCATGTGCATGACAAGCTTCTATTTATAGGCATTGTACCGCCCGGGTAGTCGGAAGTGATGACGTGGCAGCAGGCGTATTAAGCAGGGCTCATGGCTGGCAGAAGGGAGGGAAGTCGGGGGGGCTCGTGTAGTCGCCAGTCCTTAAGATTGGCGTGCTCCGATCTCTAGCAAACCCAAACCGGCGGTCACCGGGTTTGAGACCAAGTGATTAGAGATCGCCGAAAGAAGGACATCGCCGAAGGATCAGTGAAGCTTGTTCCAGGTTTTCGAAGCAGAGGATGAAGCCATCAGATAGTCATTTCCTAGCTAGCCAGAGGTTGAGGTCGGGGAACAGTTTATCTGAACATGCACGGTGAAGCAAGTGAAGTAGATCATGAAGGCGGCCGGCGAGACCACAAGGTAGGTGTGTATGAAGGCACCCGTGCTCGCCACACAGAAGAGATCACGCTCCAAGGCAGCTATGCGCTGAGTTTTTTCATGCATAAGTAACTTAGCCAAAAGCCTGAAGAGTAAGAAGTGGCGCCCAAGTCAAGGATGCTCCAGATGGTGACACGTGTACAGCTGGATGCGAGCCACGTGTCCAGATGTGTAACTGTCAGGAGAGAGAAAGTGCACAGGTATATAAGAGATTCTAACGAACTTCTAAGGTACGCGCGTTTTAGATTACTTCTTTTACGCTTGCGAGAACTAGAGTACGCTGAGAGAGAATCTTGCACGGTTCCAGAGAGTTCTTGAGTTTTCTCTTAGTATTTGGTGATTCAGTCGCTGACATGGGCGTCGGAGCGTGATCGGCCGCAGCGGCACCATTCTGCTTTTTTGCAGGTTCTTGAGGTGAATTAGAGCGAAGGACAGAAGCTAACACGGCGTAGAGTCGATCCAGATCTGACGAGGCAAGGTTCTTGCGTCCTGGTCAACAGGCAGGATCATCAGGCGCCCACCGTGGGGCCGTGTAAAACTTGTTCCCATCCACAGCGTGAGTTCTTGGAGTTTCTGCAATTTCTGTGTGGTTGCGTGCTGGTGCAACCATTTTCCGCCGTTCATTCAAGCTTTGTTCGGTAAATTCGCGCTTTCCACCGTTCGTTTGAGGTTCTTGTTCGGTCAGGAGAGGTTTTTCGTTGTTTGCGCGAGTTTTAATCGGTGGAATCGAAGTTTCGACGTTCGTTCGGATTTTCGACCGGTAAATCAGAGGTTTTGGTGGAGAAGCGGTGGTCTATGGTGAGGTTGCGAGTTTCTGCGAAGATTTTGTTGTTGAGGTTGTGTTCTTGAAGTTCTTTGGAGTTTGCGAAGTTCTGACCGATTGATTGCTGGATCGATCGTTGCTGAGGGAGGTTTTGTTCGTCGCTCATTGTGATCTGTCAAGTTTCATGAGAAAGATGAGAAACAACCGTTCAAGTCCAGTTGCGCTAGTTGCTGCTGAAGGCGCCATGACTATGGCTCAGATGGTGGAGATTATGCGTGCGCTGCAGGCGAATGTGGAAGCCTCGCGCATAGAGCAGGCAAGGATGCATGAGGACCTGGTCGCCTCTCAGGCCAGGAATGAAGAGCTCAGCAAAGTGACTGAGGAGTTGTGCCAAGCTCTTCAGGAGCAGAGAGGGCGCCCAGTCTCTGAAGAGGTCGCGCCGTCGTCGCCACCTCGTGTTTTCCCCATGCCATTTGCTCAGGCGATCACGGACACGCCTATCCCTGCGAGCGTGGTACCCGTGAAGGCTACTTTCACCGGCGTGGAGGATCCTGAAGCACATCTCACCACGTTCCACACGCAGATGATGCTCTCAGGAGGCTCGGATGCTGTGTATTGCAAGATGTTTGTGAGCACACTCCAGGGGACAGCACTGGAATGGTTTGTGAGCCTGCTTACAGGTCACATAACCAATTTCCAACAGTTTTCGAAGCTTTTCGTCGAGCAGTACATAGTGAACAAGGAGCCGCCAAGGGTGTCTTATGATCTGTTCGACATAAGGCAATACCAGGGAGAGTCCCTCAGGGACTACTTGAACCGTTTTGGGGCGCAGATGGTCCGCTCGCCGGCCAAGGACGAAGAGATGTTGGTCTACGCCTTCAAGAAGGGCGCGCTGCCGGGACCTTTCTGCGAGGCGTTGATCAGGGCTCACCCCGCCACGTTTGCAGAGGTTAGGCGACTCGCGGTGGCCCACATCGCCGATGAAAGTGAGGTCGCCGAGAAGAGAGGGAGCGTGGCCCCGGCTAGGCTACGTGCCCATACCAGGATCCAGCCACAGAGGGTGCTGGAGACAGCGGCGGCCAAGAGGGATCAAAGGACCCGCCATCCTTATGATCCAAGGAAAAACAAGGCCAGGGGCCCAGGGCGCCCCAGGGAGTACAATCGCCCGCCGAAGCATAAGTTTGTCATGGGGCTGGCGGACCTGATCGCCATCCCCAACATAGCAGCCAGGCTCAAGGCGCCCGAGAAGGTGGGCGACAAGGTGTTGGGACCAAAGCCAGACGCCTGGTGCGAATTCCACCAGGGGGAGCGTTGTGCCTCATGACATGTTTGGCATTAGGATACCAGCTCGACGACCTGGTCAAGAGCGGGTTCGTAAATGATTACTTGCTGGACAGGAGGGCAGGGGGAGCGTCGAGCTCCCAGCCAGCAGGTGGTGAGGCTCAGCAGCACGAAATGCCCACTCACGGAGAGATCCACACCATTGCAGGAGGTTTCTCGGGTGGTGGATGCACCGCGTCACAGAGGAAGAAGTATGCGAGGTCTGTGATGACGATGGACATGTTCGAGGACCACTCGCCAGACGTGGACATCACGTTCACAAGGGAAGATCTCAGGGACGTTGTGCCTCATGACAACGATCCAATAGTCATCTCGCTTGTTACGGCGGGAAGGAAGGTCCACAGGGTTCTGGTGGACCAAGGAAGCTCGGCAGATGTGATGTTCTGGCCGACTTTCACGCAGTTACAGTTGCCCCTTGACCAGCTGAGGCCCTATGGAGGGTGCTTGTATGGTTTCGCTGGCGATCAGGTGGAGGTCAGGGGGTATATAGAGTTAAGAACTACCTTCACGGATGAGGCGGGCTCGAGGACGGAGAAAATCAAGTACCTCGTCATGAATGCTCCCTCAGCATATAACATTTTGTTGGGAAGACCAACACTCAACAGAATAGGAGTTGTGCCTTCAACCAGGCACATGAAGGTGAAGTTGCCATCGATGGAAGGGGTGGTGATCACCATCAAATCTGACCAGAAGGAAGCGAAGAAATGCTATGAGAATAGCCTGAAAAACAAGAGGTCAGTAAGTTACATCACAACGACGCCGCCACCCGATGTGAGGCCCAAGCCAACAAAATGGCGAGTTGTCGGTGCAGCGATGGAGGTGGCCGTCGGGGGTGACGTCGCCATGATGGATGCTGAGGCTGAGGGAGAGAACGCCGAGCGAGAAGAAGAGGCGAGGAACCGCCCAGAGGAAGCGAGGGAGCTGGGAATCGCCAGGGCGGTGATCGCTAGGGAAGCTAAACCCAAACCCGTCGAGGAATGGCTCGAAAGGGAGATCGGGGGAAAGGTCTTCAAGTTGGGAAGATCCTTGGAGGCTGAGCTCCAAGACCAAATTGCCAAGGTGATAGAGCGGCATCTGGATGCTTTCGCATGGTCTGCTTCAGACATACCGGGAATCGACCCCGACTTCTTGTGCCACCATCTAGCAATGGACAACCAGGTCAGGCCAGTACGACAGAGAAGAAGGAAGTTCAACGAGGAGAGAAGGCAGGCGATCAGGGATGAAACACAGAAGCTCCTCGCTGCAGGCCATATCAGGGAAGTCCAGTACCCTGAGTGGCTGGCCAATGTCGTGCTGGTGAAGAAAAGCAATGAGAAGTGGCGCAAGTGCGTCGATTTCACTGATCTGAACTAGGCTTGCCCAAAGGATTCGTACCCTTTGCCAAGCATAGACGCCCTGGTCGACAGTGCTGTAGGGTGTAAGTTGTTGAGTTTCCTGGACGCCTTCTCGGGGTACAACCAGATAAAGATGCATCCCATGGATGAAGAGAAGACCGCCTTCATGACCGAGAGATCGTGCTACTGCTACAAGGTGATGCCCTTTGGGCTGAAGAACGCGGGGGCCACGTACCAAAGGTTGATGGATAGGGTACTTGCACCTATGCTGGGAAGGAATGTGCAAGCGTATGTAGATGACATGGTCGTGACCTCGCCGGAGAAGAGCAAGCACGTTGCGGACTTGGAGGAGTTGTTCACCACAATCGCTAAGTTCAGGTTGAAGCTGAACCCCGAGAAGTGCATTTTTGGCGTGGAGGAGGGAAAATTCTTGGGATTCCTCTTGACTGAAAGAGGAATAGAAGCCAATCCTGATAAGTGTGCTGCCATCCTGGCGATGAGGAGCCCGGCTACCGTGAAGGAAGTGCAGCAACTTACAGGTCGGATGGCCGCCCTGTCTCGTTTCGTGTCAGCTAGCGGAGAGAAGGGTCATCCGTATTTCCAGTGTTTAAGACGGAACAACAAGTTTGCTTGGACGAAGGAGTGTGAAGAGGCCTTCGTCAAGCTTAAAGAGTACCTAGCGAGCCCGCCGGTTTTGTGCAAACCGTTGGTGGGGACCCCTCTCAGGTTGTACTTTGCTGTGACTGAGAGGGCGGTGAGTGCGGTGCTCGCCCAAGACCACGGTCAGGCTCAGAAGCCTATTTATTTCGTCAGCAAGGTGCTGCAGGGCCCGGAAGTGAGATATCAGGCCTTGGAGAAAGCTGCACTGGCAGTGGTATTTTCGGCGAGAAGGTTGCGCCACTATTTCCACAGTTATACAATACTAATGATGACCGACTTGCCCATCCAGAAGGTTCTGAAGAAGCCCGACGTAGCTGGGAGGATGGTGAAGTGGGCGGTGGAGCTGTCGGAGTTCGATATCAAGTATGAGCCCCGAGGTCCGATCAAGGGGCAGATTTTCGCTGATTTCGTGGTCGAGCTCTCGTCAGAAGCAACGCGAGTTGAGGGGGATGATTTCCGTTGGGTGCTCTCGGTGGACGGATCGTCGAACCAGCAGGGTAGCGGTGCTGGAGTCATCTTGGAAGGGCCCAACGGCGTGCTGATTGAGCAGTCCCTGAGGTTTGCCTTCAAAGCCAGCAACAATCAAGCAGAGTATGAGGCGCTGATCGCCGGAATCTTGCTGGCCAAGGAGATGGGGGCCAGGGTGCTGATGGCCAAGAGTGACTCTTGGCCACGGGACAAGTAACAAGCGAGTTCCAGGCCAAGGATCCACAAATGGCGGCTTACCTGGAGTATGTACGGGAGTTGAAGAGTTCCTTTGTCTCCTTCGAAGTGGTCCATGTGCCCAGAGAGTAGAATGCCCGAGCTGACTTGCTAGCTAAGCTCGCCAGTTCAGGCAAGGGGAGTAGGCAGAGGACGGTGATCCAAGAAACTCTGAAGACGCCTAGAGCATTTGTGGCAGATCACCTGGTTCTTCAGATAAGTAAGTCGACGGAGAGAGCGGCGAGGAGTCACAAGTCTTTAACTCAGGAGACCTTGAGATCGCCGAGAATAAGAGCATGTCGGGGGGAGAAGGTGAACGTGGCACAGGTCTACGCTACCCATGAGCCAGACACTTGGGTAACACAGTACAAGCGATGTCTGGCAGATGGCCTTCTCCCACTGGATCCGACGGAGGCCAGAAAGATAAAGAAGAACTGCAGCAAGTTCACGATGATTGATGGCGAGTTGTATAGGTTTGGGTTCACACACCCACTCCTGGAATGTGTGCACGGAGAGAAATGTACAAGAATCATGGCCGAGCTCCATGAAGGGATTTGCGGAAGTCACGTCGGGGGTCGAGCTCTGGCCGCAAGAACCCTCCGTGCAGGTTACTACTGGCCAACAATGAGGGAGGACTGCAAGAAGTACGCACAGTGTTGCAAGCAATGCCAGCAGCACGCCGATTGGCACAAAGCGCCTCCCGAGGAGTTGAAGTCGATTTACAGCCCTTGGCCGTTTCATACATGGGGGATCGACATTCTGGGACCTTTTCCATTGGCGATCAGGCAGATGAAGTACTTGGTGGTGGCAATCGAATATTTCACCAAGTGGATTGAAGTAGAACCAGTGGCTCAGATCACCGCACACAAGATCGAGAGGTTTGTGTGGAAGAATATCGTGTGCTGGTTTGGTGTGCCTAAGCGCCTGGTGTCAGATAACGGGACTCAGTTTGCAAGTCACCTGTTGAAGAAGCTGTGCGAGGGGGTGGGAATTCAACAAGTATTTGCATTCGTCGAGCACCCTCAGACAAATGGCCAAGTAGAGTCAGCCAACCGGGTATTGCTGAGGGGTTTGAAGAGAAGGCTGGAGAAAGCCAAGGGATCGTGGGCTGAGGAGGTACCCCGTATAGTTTGGGCGTACCACACCACCGAGCAGTCAGGAACCCATGAGACCCCGTTCAGCCTGGTCTATGGATGCGACGCAATGATTCCAGTGGAAATCCAGGAGAGCTCGCCGAGATTCCAGAATTTTGTAGCGGAAGACTCGAACGAGGAAAGAAGGCTGAATCTGGATTTGCTGGATGAGGTCAGGGAGGAGGCGAGAGTAAAGGCTGAAGCAGTGAAAAGAAGGATTGAACGAAGGTATAACTCGAAGGTAATGCCAAGGCAGTTTAAAGAAGGCGACCTGGTGATGAGGAAGGCCCACCAGTACGAGATGGAGAACAAGTTGTCGCCCAAGTGGACGGGACCGTTCAGAATAACCGAGGCGCTCGGGAACGGCGCCTACCGCTTAGAAACATTAGAAGGAGGGGCGATTCCTCGCACTTGGAATGCCACGCACCTCAAGTTATATTACAGTTAAAAGCTTTGTAAGTAAAAACAAACACGAAGAGTTTGCAAGTGGACGGGACCGTTCAGAATAACCGAGGCGCTCGGGAACGGCGCCTACCGCTTAGAAACATTAGAAGGAGGGGCGATTCCTCGCACTTGGAATGCCACGCACCTCAAGTTATATTACAGTTAAAAGCTTTGTAAGTAAAAACAAACACGAAGAGTTTGCAAGCTTTCTGTTAAAACAGTTTGAAGGGGGCACTCTTTTTTCCCTAAGGAGGGTTTTTGATGAGGCCACCCAATAAAGAAGAGTTTTCGAAGTTTAAAGTGTTTTAGATTGCATGCTTGTTGTTGTTACGAAAGTTTTGAAAAAAGACCTTGTCACTCGAATGTGATTTAAGGCGAGTTTGAAGTTATGTTGCATGCTTTCTAAAAAGTTTTAAGTCCCCATCGCTTTTCGACGATTGGCAGCATCAGTTAAAGTTAAAAGTCCCCATCGCTTTTCGGCGATTGGCGGCATCCGTTGAGTTGAAAGTCCTCATCGTCTTTCGGCGATCGGAGGCACTAGCAGCGTTTAAAGACCTCAACGCCCTCGCGCGTCTTGAGGCGAGAAAGAGATAAAGACCTCCTCGCCGTCGAGCGAGTGCAGGCGAGAAGGAAAAAAAGTCCTCAGTGCCTCCATGGGAGAGAAGATGTAGCCTCTGGGGCAATGTAGAGGCACCAGTAAAAAGTCCTCAGTGCCTCCAGGGGAGAGAAGATGTAGCCTCTAGGGCAATGTAGAGGCACCAGTAAAAAGTCCTCAGTGCTTCCAGGGGAGAGAAGATGTAGCCCCTGGGGCAATGTAGAGGCACGAGTTAAAGACCTTCTCGTCGTCGAGCGAGTTCAGGCGAGTTAAAGACCTTCTCGCCGTCGAGCGAGTTCAGGCGAGTTAAAGACCTTCTCGCCGTCGAGCGAGTTCAGGCAAGATAAAATCCTTCTCGTCTCGAACGAGTTCAGGTACGGTGTAGAGGGTGGAAGAAGTTTGAAGGATGGCTAAGACAAGTTCGAAGAGAACGCCTAGCTGTCCGGCTTATTGTTCTGTAGCTCAGGGAGGTAGAGAAGGATCCGAAAGACGCCTCTACCCCCAGATGAGGGAACTATAGCCAAGTTGCGAAGGCAAAAGGGGGCTTACATCGCCGGGACCCTTTGGCGATTAGAAGAGATTCAGGCGACGACAAGAGTAAGGACCCATTTTTGATGGAGCAGATCAGGTGAACTATGTCTTAAACTATCAGTTGGGTTGAAACTCGTTGTTTAGTAAGTGGTTTCGCGCTGAAGTTCATTACCTTAAAGTTCACAAGTTATTAAAATGCTATCGTTCGAAAGTTGATAGCTTGATCGAGTTCGAAGCAGTAAGTAAGCGGTTACGCCCGCAGAATCGCTAAGTTAAGTTCGTTTAAGCGATTTTACAAAAAGAAGCAAAGCAAACAGAGAGATCAAGTGAAGAAGCAGAAAATTCATGATAAAAGTGGTATCAGTTCAAGTACATAAGAATAGAGGAAAAATATTACAAGTAAGGATTGTGAAAAAGGTATCAGGGAATAAGCAGTGGAGGGAGATGACTAATCTTCAGAAGGCACGATCTTCCCATCCACCACTTCATTGTTTAGTGACCCATGGAGAGGTCGAGATCAGGGTATTGGCAGGCGACTTGCTCCATGGCGGCGTCAAATCCAGCGGCGAGGACTTGGGTGGAGCTCAGTTCGAGCTCTTCGTTTTGCTTTTTGAGCCCCTCGGTTTGCTGTTCTAGCTCGTTAGCTCGTTTCTTCAGTTCTTCAGTTTTCTCACGAGCTTGAACGAGGTCTTCAACAACCTTCTTGTTTTCCTCCCGCGCCTGGGCCAGCTCGGCAGCGATCTTTGCATTCTCCTCTTTGGCTTTGGCGAGCTCAGCCACGGCGTCATCCCTCTCTTTTTCAACTTTTCCTAAGAGTACTTCCCGATCAACCGACCTTTTCTCAAGATTCTCTACCTTGGCTGCATCTGCTTTGATTGATGCCTCCAGGTCAGCCACCTTGAGACGGTAGGGAACCAGTTTACTCTCCAGCTCGATCTTCTCTTGAGCAAGGAGGTGCAGTTTCTGGCGTAGATCGGAAGTCTCCTTGCTTGCGACCCGCAGCTCGGCGCTCATGGCATCCTCCACCCTTGAGTGGTTGATCTCTGCCATCATGAGGTTGCAAGATAACTTCTCCGCCTCGATTCTTATCAGGCGATTCTCCTCTGCGAGTATGGAGATATCATCCTGAAGTTTTTTGGTGGAGCTCTCCACGGATTTTGTTATGATGGAAGGGAGATCCTCTGCCATCATTTTAAGTTTAGCCGTGAAGGGCCCCCAGATTCCTCTGACCGCGAGGGGAAGGCTTGCAGCCGCTGTTGGTGGAGGTGCTGGAGGAGCCTGGTGCTGATTCTCGCCACCACCCTCTTGAATTGGTTGTTGAGGTTGGGCTTCTTGGCGTGGTGGTGACGTGGGGGACTCGGTAATGATTATTGGCGAGTTATGAGCGCCTTCATCCCCACCTGGCGCAGCTTCGGCGATTGAGGCAGTAGAAGGAGGACCCTCTCCAGCGGATACGAATGGCGTGGAGGCGCTCGGAGGGTTCTCCATGAAGTTGGGCTCGTT
This sequence comes from Phaseolus vulgaris, assembly GCF_051622355.1. Lineage (NCBI taxonomy): Eukaryota > Viridiplantae > Streptophyta > Magnoliopsida > Fabales > Fabaceae > Phaseolus > Phaseolus vulgaris. The sequence goes on from NC_143508.1 coordinate 38,542,353, forward strand.
GGCCTCAACCGCAGGAAGTGCAGCCGCCAAGGGTACTGCTTGGACTGGCGGTGTTGGAGCAGGTGGAGAAGGTGGTGTTGGTGTTGGTGTTGATGCTGGTAGAGCAGGTGGAGCAGGTGGAGCAGGTGGAGCAGGTGGTGAAGAAGGTGCCGCCCTCCTCCTTTTGGTAATAAGGCCATCCTCAGTCGCCTCATCGTCCTCTTCTTCATCTTCTTGGACCTCCTGAGGAGTTTTCCTCTTTGGCTTCCTCAAGATGAGTTTCTTTCGTTGAGGAGCGGGCAATGCTTCTGGAGGAGCTGGGCCTTGAGGGGGCGATCTGCCCTGAGCAGCGGGGATCTCCACCACTGAGTTAGGCACAGTTTGGGAACCCGACGCCAATCCGTGGGTTCAGGCGAGCGCCCTCAATTCAGCTAACTTGCCTTTGCCCAGCATGAGATCTGCATAATGCAAAAATATACAAGTAAGCGCAAAGGCAAGGGTGAAATGTGTGAGTACGTGTGCAAATGAGACAGACAAATGGCGCAGGAAATAAAAACCAAGTCTAATGCGCAACAAACAGGACGCCTAATAATAGATAACAGAGATGCAGCACAGGGCAAAAACCTAAATGTTGAGGTAAGTACTAACCTATGTGAGCCTCGAGTTGGTCCTCGAAGAACTCGAAGGAGATTATTGAAGAGGTGGGAAAGGTGATGTTAGCGGCTGCCACGCTTTTCCAGAAGAGGCATAGGTCCTTGTCCAACTCGCCCATGTTGTTGGGGCTTCTTGGCCTTCTGAAGCTTTCCTTGGAGTCCTTATTTCCCTTGTTCACCCAGTACAAAGGAAAGCCGTCGAGCAGCGAAGAGTCTCGATCATCTTGGCGCACTTGGACGAATTTTCCCTTCCAATCTTTGTAAGATTGTTGGAAGATAGAGAGGATCGACCTCCCAGCAATTCCGTTTAGGCTCACCCAAAGGCGATCTCCAGGATTCTTGGCCTCAAACAGGAAAAGGAAGACATCTACCGAGGCGGGTAGTCCCAAATGCGCGCACATAATTTGGAACGCCCGCAGAAATGCCCAGCTGTTGGGATGGAGCTGGGCGGCGGTGATGTTGAGCTCGGTCAATAGTTCCCGTTCAAAACGGGTGAAGGGAAGTCTGAGTTTCACCTTCTTGAAGAGAGTGGTATAAAGGAAGCAAAACAGCTCGTCGTTGTTCCCCTTGTCATCCGCGCAGATTGGCACGTCGGGGGGGCAAGGCAGCACCACCAGCTTGTCGTCGTGCTCCTTGTGGAACGAAAGATTGGGTTGGTCCCCTTTCTTCAACCTTAGCACCGCCAGCGCAAAGTTTACTGAAGAAGTCTCCTTCAGCAAAGTCGGGGTGGCCCATGGGTAGAGTTTCTTGAAGTCTGGAGTGGGAATGGAGGCTCCTCCGGCGACTGGTGGAGTTGCCTGAGCAAGGTCGGGACGAGAGGTTGCAGGCCTCTCGGCCAGGGAAGAGGGAGCACCAGATGCTCGCGGTAGGTTTTGCGCTTGGGATGGAGGGTTTTGTGACGAAGGAGGAGGATTCGCGGTGATCTTTGAACGAGCCATCGCGGGAACTGCAAAGGAAAAAGGAAGGGCAAAATGAGCGAAGGTTGCAGAGGTCGACTCGATTGTGAACGAAGGATGAAAAACGAACGAACGAAAGTTCGTTGTGATGGAAGACGAAGCCCTAAGTTACGAAAAGGGAGGAGAGGAAGAAACAACCCACAGCGTATGCACCAGACAGTTAATGGATGATGCGAATCGGTTAAAATGCAGCAAATATCAACAGAGGAAGTAAGAGAGGTACCTTTCGATGATCAGATAAGCGATTGAAGGGAGTTGGGGATTGAGGGAGTCGAAGAGCGTCGTGGGTTTGCAGAGAAGACTCAGAGCGTTTCGAAGGCAGAAAGATGATGAAACAGTAAAAATGAGAAGGGTTTAAGGGTTTTTCAAACGATTTTGGAAGCCCAAACGACAACTAAAGATAACCGTTGATGAAGCCACGTGTCGCGCGATTGGAAAGGTGTTTGGTGGAGCGTCAGAAAAGCAGAAGGTACGAACGTTTGGAATTCTGCGCCAGCGCCACGTAGATCGGTAGTGAAGTGACCACTTAGTCTTTTCGCTGGACAAGTCTTCGCTTAAGACTGGGGGGCTTGTGTACCGCCCGGGTAGTCGGAAGTGATGACGTGGCAGCAGGCATGTTAAGCAGGGCTCATGGCTGGCAGAAGGGAGGGAAGTCGGGGGGCTCGTGTAGTCGCCAGTCCTTAAGATTGGCGTGCTCCGATCTCTAGCAAACCCAAACCGGCGGTCACCGGGTTTGAGACCAAGTGATTAGAGATCGCCGAAAGAAGGACATCGCCGAAGGATCAGTGAAGCTTGTTACAGGTTTTCGAAGCAGAGGATGAAGCCATCAGATAGTCATTTCCTAGCTAGCCAGAGGTTGAGGTCGGGGAACAATTTATCTAAACATGCACGGTGAAGCAAGTGAAGTAGATCATGAAGGTGGCCGGCGAGACCACAAGGTAGGTGTGTATGAAGGCACCCGTGCTCGCCACACAGAAGAGATCACGCTCCAAGGCAGCTATGCGCTGAGTTGTTTCATGCATAAGTAACTTAGCCAAAAGCCTGAAGAGTAAGAAGTGGCGCCCAAGTCAAGGATGCTCCAGATGGTAACACGTGTACAGCTGGATGCGAGCCACGTGTCCAGATGTGTAACTGTCAGGAGAGAGAAAGTGCACAGGTATATAAGAGATTCTAACGAACTTCTAAGGTACGCGCGTTTTAGATTACTTCTTTTATGCTTGCGAGAACTAGAGTACGCTGAGAGAGAATCTTGCACGGTTCCAGAGAGTTCTTGATTTTTCTCTTAGTATTTGGTGATTCAGTCGCTGACTTGGGCGTCGGAGTGTGATCGGCCGCAGCGGCACCGTTCTGCTTTTTTGCAAGTTCTTGAGGTGAATCAGAGCGAAGGACAGAAGCTAACACGGCGCAGAGTCGATCCAGATCTGACGAGGCAAGGTTCTTGCGTCCTGGTCAACAGGCAGGATCAGGCATCACTAATATATAAGTTGTGATCCATTGATTATGCATTGTTCTTGGTGTCAATTTTTTTTTTTTTTTGCATTGATGATTGACTTGAGGTTGCCACTTCACTATAATACTCATTTTGTTGTGGAAAATGACACTTTATTTGAACAACTATGTTCATCATACTAATCACACTAAAATAAGCATACATAGCTCACGGAGTAGGCGATATATGTTTTAAGATCTTCTTTTCAGTATGTTAGATTTTTATTTCAAATGTGTAAACAATTTTCTCAAACGTCCAATGTTCCATTGGATTCATCTACCGAGATCATTGTTATCTAAATTTTAATGGGTTTATCGCTTCTTCATAAGTCTTATAACTCTTCTTTTGCAAGTTGTATAGTCTTTGATCGTCTAATATTTTTTCATAAGATGTTTAAGAAAATAGTAAACTATGTTTATTTTTTAGTTGAAGTAACTTAAATTGATTCATACTTGACAAACTTGTTAGATATAAGAAAATTTCATATCATTTGTTATCATCAAAATCTTAGATGACTTGTTGGCAAACATGTAGATTTGCATCTAGTTATTTATGGCTTAACATTTTGTGTCTTGGTGTTCGTATTAATGGGAGAGAAAAACATTGTCATACTTTTAACTTTGTGAAGTAACACACTCCTAAGAAAGTCTTTACTACATATTCTCTTTGCAATAGTTAATTCTTATGTTTCACCCTTGTTTATCTCTAGCTAAAATTGGTGGTAAATAATATTTGTAGTTCTTAGTATAAAAGTCATATTAAGTAGGTGTTCCGTCCGGTTGACCGGGACGTCTTCGTGCACGACCTCAACAGTCAGCTGGGGACTCCTTCCCGCTGGTTGCCCGTGGATTCCTGCAAAAAAGAGGACAAAGAGGCGTCCTAGCGGCCGTGTGCACTCCGACGCTCAAGTCAGCCAGCAAGAAACACCAAAAAACTGTCCACCCACGTATCTGAGCACCGCGTGTGGCACTCTGAAGGTGGTAAAAGAAATGTGTATATGTGTGTGTGTTGTCTCCTTCAGGCAAAAATATTCTCCAGTCACTTGTACGTAACCTTAAAGCACGGGCAAGCAACCAAAGAGTTTCTCCTCAATTTGCCAAAGGTCCCAACCCTTTTTCCGACATTCTCAGCGCTATTTAAACTGTCCCCAGCATTTAAAGCGCCTTTAATCTCAAACGTAACGCACTCATTAAAGCGCTTAATTACGAAACGTAGCGCATTTAAGACGTTGAAACGCTTGGGAGCCATAATAGTACCTGAATGCTCGAAAGGGAAACTGTATTGAATATCTTTAATTACCTGGCACCTGAGTAGAGGGTGTTTCTATTCCGGCATGGCTGTCGTACACGTGGAGGGCCTCACGACGCCATGACCCCATCTGGGGACGTTTCTACGTGTGGGTCCTCCTGCTTGGGAGTGCTACTGCGCTAGGGGTGGCTTTTTGGGTGCCAACTCATGCCCCCAAGTATCTAGCCACTTACTCTGAGAGCGTATCTGCCTTCCTCTCACACCCTGCACCCGGTTATCCTGGGCGTGACCTTCCTCTTGGGTCGTATCTGTGCCGAAGGCGTCTCTGGGGCGGCAGGGGTACTTCGCGAGTCAGGCTGCCCTTCACTGGTACTATCACTATGGCCTTGAAGCCACCTTTTCTTTCTCTTTATCACTTTCCCGAGATATCGGGACCTGAGGCTTTCCCACGGCGTCGCTCCCTCCATGGTCTTTCCTACCCATGGGTATCGGGGAACCACACCGTGGTTGCCTTGCTTTTACACTGTTTGATCTGGCTACGCCCTGGTTGGGCGACGCCTCCACCCGGGCGACGCCTTGCCTTGGCGACGCCTTGTCCTGCCTTGGCGACGCTTCCTCTTGGCGTCTCTACACCTGGGCGACACCTTGAGTTGACTTTGGCTTTCCAGTTGTTGACTTTGACCTTGACTTAGTCAACACCCTGATATGGGACGGTACAGTAGGGATAGTCAAAAGTGACTTCTTTAATCTTATTTGCTAAAGAGGGGTGTAACATCTCTAATTTTAAAATTTATTTAAACCTCACTTCAAAAATAAGAGTTAGAAAACCTTATGCTTTAACTCCTATGATTAAATTTATATTTTAAAAATATATTGTATTTTATCTAGATAAAGTTTGAATATTGGAAAACAAATTAAGTAACTTTTAAGAAAACATTGTGATTAAGTAAAATAATAATAAAATAAATAAATAAATAAGAAGAAGAAAATGATACAAAAAATATTACAACATGAATTATAAAAAATAGTCAATTATTAAAAAAATATAAATAATAAAAAAATTATTTAAAGGAACCTTCTAATATAAGAACTAAGAAAGAATAAAAAATATAAGAAGATAAGAAGTGATAAGATTACATTTAATGAATATAATCCTGACGTAAAATAAAATAAAATTTAGCATATAAATAGATGGGTGAAAAAGAAGGTGAGAGTAAAAAAAATTACTCCAATCATAAAGGTAAGAGAGAAATGAGGTTAAACTAATTTTACAATAAACTTAATAAATTTATCTGTATTTTATTAATTAATTTATTTATTTTGAATTATATTTCTGTTATATTTATATCATTTAATTTAATATTCAGTTACACATTGGTACTATTTATATTTGTTAGTTAATTTTACACAACGGCCGTGTTTCTTAATTTATAATTATCTTATGTAATATTTAGTAACATATTTTTTATTTATTTATATTTGTGTTATTTAATTCATCTTAAATTACACATTCATCTTATTTATTAATTTAAAATTATGTTATTTGATCTTTAATTACACACGGTTCTTAATTGTTTATATTTATATCATCTAATTTATCTCTAGAACTTGTATGTCACTTAAAATTCAAAATAATTGGGTCAAATCTTAATCTTTTAATTCTAATGTCTTAATCGTGACAACTTTATAGTGACCGAGCTTTTAGGAATAATCATTACAAACATCCTTAGATAGCTACTGTTTTGCTTTTCAAGACACACCACTTAAGGATTAACGTTTGGAATATGTTTTCTCAATAAATTCATCACTTTTAAAATGTCCAGAAAAAACCTTTTTATAAGGTAATAAAGATTGCTAAAACAATTTACAACTTTTCCATTTAATGAAAACAGTTATGTCAACTAAAATCGGATTGGTAATTATAAAAGAAACTATTAAAAGTATTTAATTGATTCTATAAAATAACTAATTTTAGAAAAAACAAAAACATTTAATATTAAAGTATTAAGGTCAATGATAAAAGTATTTGATTTTTAAATCATTAAAAAGATTTAGTATTTTTCAGTCGGTTGATACGATAAATCAACCTGTTAAAATACATTACTAAAATCACAAGGTTTTATTGTAAGTAATTTTAACCGATTAAAAATATAAATTAACTAATTTAAAAACATAACAAGTATAAAATGTTTTTTTGGAGATGTCTTGAATCATAATGCATAGTAAAAAAAGATACAACAAAATCTACCAAAACACACACATGCATAACTTTGTAGTCTTCATGGTTGAGCTTTGAGCACATCAAATCAACCTTATCTAACATATCATCAGGTAACATTAAAGAAGAGATATATTTTTCTTATGTTCATTCTATAATATAAGCATGAACTTCTTTCTTTCTCCTCTCTTATCTCAAGCTTATTACAAATAAAGAGAATTTTCTTTTTTGGGAAAGTAGCTTAATATCTTTAGTCTAAGATAAAAAGTTGAACTAAAAAATCTCTCTTGTGAAAACCATCCTTATTGAAAAAAATAAAAAGTTAAACTCAAAGTTTCACAACTTGAGAGAAAAATATAAAGTTTCTAGTTCAAGATTAATCACAAAGAAAAAAGTAAAATGACTCTCTTTAGTCTAGGATATACGATTTAGAGAACAGACTTTCTAAAGAGCACTAATCTAAAAAGTAGATAACTTACTCATGTAGAATGAGACTTTAAGAAAAGTTATAAACTTAAGAGAGGAGGGGAACAAAAGACTAAATCTACTAATAGGATTCTTTGGAAAACCCTATGAAAAAAGGGATTAGGCTTTGAAGAAGAAAGGGATAAATCACATGCATCTCACAAGCACATTCCACAAAAAATACGTCTAAGCTTTTCACAAATAACAAAAAACAAATTCCAAGTCAATTTGGGTACCTGAGAAAGACATAATTCATGTTGTTGATGTTCTTAACGGGAGGGAGAAAGTCTTATGGTACTTGGAAAGGGGTGCTTGTGCAACATGATAGGCAAAAGTCTACACTATTAAACCTAAAACATAGGAAAAAGTGTGACATTAGGCAAAAACCAAAAGAGAAAGATTATAGGTAATGGGAGGATAGGTCTAAAATATACTTTAATGTACATAACTAATTATGTGATAGTTAATATACTTCTTTATTTAATAAAGACGTGTGTAGTCAAAGATGATCAAACACTAATTTTATCTCAAGATGTGAGGTAATTTGTACAAAATAGATTTTTGTGAGCTATCAAATTATAATCTCTTACTTAGTATCATTCTAGGAAAAAGCCTAGGAAAAGAATTAAGATATGACGCAACATGTTTGGTCATGCAAGCTTGAGATTAATCTCAAAGCATCCTCGAGACCAACACATGTTGATATACAATAGAAATGACCAAAATTGTACTTACAATCTAGACCATCGGAATGATTGCAAAAGACTTTTAATTGAAAATGGTTATACCAATTGCTTCCTCACAACAAATCATTTAAATTTTCTTAATCATAAATATTTTATCAATACAATGACAATAACACAACCGAGCCCTTTCAAAACCCTAACAACAAAATTGAAGAAATCATTCACTTTGAAACATACGTGCAACGAGCTTGAATCTTCAGTTTACAAAAGGTTTCGACATCACCTTCATTTCTTTAGTTAAACAAATTTTGTCTTGAACCAAAATTTACCTTCTATGATACTTGACGTAATTTGGTATGCACACCATGTTACTAAAACAACAAAGAGTAACAAAATTAGAATATAAGCGACACATTAAGCTAGTTCATGGTAGACTTGCGTATAAGTTTGTTGAAATAAAATCACTTTTTGATGTTCGAAAGATGATCCACTGTTTGGTTTAAGGAAAAATAACTTTGACAAGTTCTTTTCTGATAAAATATAAACAAGTAAGTTTGTACTGTTTATCTACACACAAAAAATTACGCAAACCATTTACAAAGAACATGATTCATGATTTGCAATACTCTAATTATTATGACGAGCAAAATAGAATTTGGGTGCATTTTCTTGACTTGTCACAAGAGATTCATTACTACATTACTAAGAAAATTATCATTAATAATTTATTTTTTATTTTTAATCTCATTTGACATTGTTGTTTTTATTATCTTTTTAACCATTTTTTAATCTTTATATCTCTTTTAGGGGTGGCAATGCGAACTCACTCACCCCATATTGGCTCATCCCCCTTACGTAACGCAGACTGAATCTATTGACCCATCCCACATAAAAGATACTTGCGGAGATGCGGGTCAGTCCATATAAGAAAATTTAAATTTCATAAAAAATAAAAAAAATATAAATGCATTTGTTGATGAGAACCAAAAGTTGGAAGAGATAATGTTGAATTTTTTATTATGATGTTTATTTTTGCACTCTATCAAATTTCTATAGAAATAGATATTTAGAAGATAAAAATTTCAAAATAATATTTTTAGAACAACTATTTTACCTTTTGAAATTTAGAACAATTATTTAACTTTTGAAATTCAATTTATAAAATTGATGGGGTTGAAATTCGATTTATCAAATTGATGGGTTTAAAATTTTTTTGAAAGCTTAGAGGAAAAACACCCTAATTATTATGCGAGATAGCAGGATCACTTGTGTCGTCCTATACCTAATTCTTGCGAATTACAGAACATATTTAAAAGGATCAGCGAATAAAAATAGTGAGTCTATCCAATTTCTTCCGCAGCCAGCCAAATCTCTTAATTCTTAATAAATGATAATTGTCTTTTGTAAATAATGTTTATTTTTTAATATTGATCTAACTAACAATAATTTTTTTAATAAACATTTCAAATATAATTAATTTTAGATCCAAATACGCTCAATTAACCTTTAAAATTACAGTTATTTTGAGTAAAACTCTTAATAATTTTGTTCAATAACTAATTGTATATTATTTCTTAATATATATATATATATATATATATATCATTCCATATATTATATAACTAAGCTAATAAATCAATTTAATTATATATTCACTTCAAATATAATTTAATTTTACTACACAAAAATTTCACAATGATATCAAAATAATTTTAATGGATATATAATTAAAATTATTTTTTTAATATAACTTTAGATTTAATATTTATATTTAATCCTTTATTATTTAATGATTATAAAATATTTTTTAAACATGTCATTAGACCAAATTAAAATTATTAGAATAAATTTTAACAATTTATTTAAAAATTCAAAGAAAATAAATTTTAACAATTCATTTAATTTTTTTTAATTTTTAGAAGAAGAAAATTTGGCCATAATTCAATTATTGAAAATCAAATTCCCACTAATTTTTCAGCCCAAGGATGTGAGAAAGATGGGCAGAGTTTGACTGCTCGGACCGACGATATTTAAATTCGTGTTTTTCAAGTAATAACGTTACTGAAAAGTTCTAGCATTGTATTTCCTAGGCAGCATAAAAAAAACCCAAACTCCCCCTGTTTCTGTTATTTGAATAACAAAGAAGAAGGGAAAAGAGAGAAACATGAAAAGAAGAGCCAGATTGCTTCTTAGTCTCTCTATTTCTCTGCTCTCACGGGTAAAGTACAACCCTTATAGAGTGATGAAGGGAAAAGTTACCATCCTAGCATTTTTTTTCTTCATTTGATTCTTCACTAGGCTGTCTGCAACGACCAACCACTGCCATTATATTTAATTATTTTCTTTAAAATTTACATTATTTTTTTTATAAATGAAACTTTAAATTATTTTAATTAACTAAAATATGTACAAAATTAATAATTATTTATCCATTTTTTATACACAAGGATAAATTTGTAATCTAACGATTTATAATATTAAAAATAATTTAAAATACTCTTATAACCATCACATCACTTATGTATTTCAATAAACTTTCCTCAGACATCCACTCTAACATACCCCAATCCAAACAACATAAACTTTTTTCTCAAATCTTCACACTTCCACACTCTCACACCCTCAACTTCCAAAATCCAAACATAGCATTAGCGAAATCAACACCACCCACTTCTTTATTTCGAAGTAGCATCACATTCTCAACTTCCTCCTCCATAAACCCTCCTATTGAAGAAGCAAAGACTTCATCGTCCACGTCCAGAAGGAATTCACTTATTTTAGAACAGTTCAAGCAGATAAAACTCAAGGGTCCCCTAAAGACTCATAGGGTACCCCTCAAGTGGGTTCAACTTCAGTTCCATTAATTTAAGGTGCTTAACCATGCTCTTTTCTATGAATTGAGAACTTATCCTTACTTGCCTATTAGTTCATGTTCCTTCCAAGATATTCTTCTTCGCTATATGTTCATGGTCTTCTTCGGTATTGAGTAGGGGTGTATATTTGTAAAAGGTGTTGTGACCTCTTGGATAGTTGAGTGAGAAATGTTATTAAAAAATTAGTTGTTGACCTATTTATAAGCTATGTTGGGCCTCCGCTCCAATGGACTTGGATTAGTATGAATGGATGATTAACTTTTAGTCTCACACCAAGTACGTTTTAATTAGGGATTAATCTCATTCTTAATCAATTATTGTATCGCTTCAAGAGATATGTTCTGCAACATTTCTAAGATCGTTATGAAATCTTTTCGGCTATCAAGATTATCTTGGTCGTTGGTCTAGTCCCCCAGGCTCAAAAAGTCTTTTTCTAGAGTCCTTTTTACAAGAAAAATTCTTTGTGTGTTCCTTGGAGTGTGTTGAGATGGTCTCAACTAGGTCTCACTCCCTAGCTCCCCAAGCTTGAGGGGTTTCCTCATAGAGTTTGAAAGGTTCTTACTAAGGGTTGGTTGTGGACTTGAAGCGACATCCCTTGTGATATGTGTTCAAAACAGTCGTGTCCATTGGATGTGGATAGATTTGATGATTGGAAATGATGTTTCTTTTAGGTTACCTTACTTTCCATATTCTAAAAATAAGGGTGGATTTGTGTTGGGACCACCCATGCTTTACTATTCATCTGAGTAGTGACTTTGCACAGAGAGTTTGTTTTTTTCCAAGTTAGTGATGTATTCTTCTTCGAATGCGTCGACCTCTTCGGGTGGGTACTTATTGGAGGATTTTGATGAGCCTTTTGTTTCTATAGTGAGTGTTAGTTTTGCTTATGGATCTGAGACATGTTAGGTTGATATTCCTGGTGGAGCAACAAATCTGGTTGTGGAGCAGGCGAGAGTGATCTTCTACTTCCATTGGGTTATGACTGGGTAGATATACGCTTGACCGAGAAATTTTCTAAGTATTGATGGTCGTCTATGATAGGGTATTTGGCAACTAGTGTGTCGATGCTTAAGAAGGATGCGAAGGTGGGCATAATTTTGTTGGAGCAGTACAGTGTAGTTGACAATGCATGTCATGGTCAAAAAGAAATTGTATACGAGTTATTTTATATGTACACATGTCTCTTCACGGATCTTCATGTTCGTTTTCCTTTTGATGAGTTCACAATGGGTCTCCTCTAGGTCTTAAATGTTGCTTCTACCTAATTACATCCAAATTCATGGGCTTGACTACAAGTTTTTCGCTTGTTGTGTGAGTTGTTTAAACTAAAGCCATCATCCCAAGTTTGTCTTCATTATTATAGTGTCTGGCCAACTGATTCCGATTGATTAGTTGTCACTTGTTGGCCAACCAGGAAACGTGTCTTCTAGCATCCTATACGTCCTCGTATAAAAATTCAAGGGGAGATTTTTTATAGACCTAGTGGAGCCTCTAGGTAGTCACTTTTTTTATAATGAGGCAAAATTGAAGTTACCCACCTGACAAATCCTCGCCATTTACCTTTCTCCCGACAATGGTTGGATTTTACTGGTATGTATAGTCTTGATTTATTTGGTTACGGTCTATGTTAACTTTGCCAAATGTTTGTGTTTTCTAGGCGTTATGGCTCACATCGCTCCTGATTTCAAGCAAGTCCTAAAACAACTTCGGCAACAATGTGGAAAAGCCGGTGACAAGGCTTCAAATGAGGGTTGCGGTTGTCATTCCTTCAACGGGTCCGGTTGTCGACCTGTTGCCTCCTTCTACCGACAAGAAAAAACATAAGAGGAGGGACAAACCCTCTAAGTCGTCGCAAAATTGATCTCGGCCATCGTCATCTGATGTTGGGACAAGTGTTGCCCCTTGCTTCTTAGGGGAAACGTGCAATTTTTTAAGGGCGTTAATATTACCTGACCTTTGGTGAGAAGGAAGTCACCTTGGTTGTCGGTTTATACCTCGTTGAAACATCCTTGGTTGAAATGTTTATGGCTACTGAAATAATTTTATGAAGTGTCTTGTTAAAACTTTCTCGGCAAAAAACTTTCCTTAGGGAAAAGAGGTTGAGTGAGGAAAAAGTGCATGTAGAACATCATTAGAAGCTAAGTTTAAATAAGTTAACTGAAATAAAACTTCAAGTGTGTTGCGTTCCAAGTTCTTGGGATAGGGTCGCCCTAAAGGTACTTGAGTCGATAGGCTTTGTTTTTCGCTTTGCCCTGGATTCAGAATGGTCCTTCCTAGTTTGCTAATAACTTACCTTTTGTCTTCCTTGCTTTGCTCCTCATTCTCCAAACGAGATATACTTGGTAAAACTTTCTTGGTTTTACTTTGGAGTTGTATCTTCTGGAGGCTCCAATCTTGTAGGCCTCATCTCTTATATGAGTTTTGTCTCTGAATTTGTTGAGTCAATCCAAGTTCATGGTGAGACTTTGATTGTTCATGTTTAAGTCGAATAGTTATTTTCTTAGTGAGGGCTCACCAATTTCATTTGGAATCATTGCATCAGTGTCATAAGTGAGGTTGTATGGAGTCTCGAGCGTTGTCGACAAGGGTGCGCATCTGTATGTCTATAAGACCTCTAGCAGTTCTTTGGTCCACTTTCCCTTGGCCACTCCTAAATGTGTTTATGAGTTCATTTATAATGACTTTGTTAGCAATTTTGGTTTGAGGATATTCAACTATGAGTTATCGTCCATAATCAGTGACGATCGTCTGGGAATACCATATTGACATATGATGCTTTTCCATATGAAATTCTTGACATATTTAGCCGACATGGTAGCTAAGGGCTCAAATTCAATCCATTTTTGAAGTAGAAAATAACCAATAGAGATTTGAGAAAACAGAAAATAGTTTAATTTAATTCATTTTCATCACATCAACACTGGAACTGTTATCTACTTTTACTGTTCTGTTCCTCCCATGTTTATTATTTCCTTTAGAAAAAAGTGGATTAAATATGTCAACTTGTACAGTTGCTAAGACGGGATAGAGAGTTGCTTGGTTCAAATTCAAAACATCCGCAAGCCATCGTTCTTTGTGCTACGGAGGAGAAAGCTGAAAAGGTGACCCAATTTCTACTATGTACTATCACCCACCATCTCTTCTATTTAGTTCTGCAAAGTACCTACCTTCCTGACTGATCATGTTCCTTTCAAAATTTATTGGCATTTCAATGCTTCAATGCTGCTAAATATATCATTCTGTTTCGTTATCAACTAACAAGTTAGCGATTTCAACATTGATGATTAATAAATATATTTATACTTTTTTAATTTTAAGGAAAATATATGAATAGTGATTGATATTGGTTCCAATCCCATCAAATCTAAAAGAAGAAAAAAAATAAACTATCTTGAGAAATTGGAAAATGGGTTTTGTAATGTTAAGAACACCATCAAAAGTACCCAGTATTCATTAGAGCACATAGTTACTGCCCGTTAAAGTACCGAGTATTCCACATGGATTTTCATTATCATTATCATTTTCTCATACTCATCAAAGTAGTGTGGAAGAAGGCAACTCTTTGTACACATGAGTAAGTGCAATAGATTATCAAAAGGCTGTTTCTTCCTGTAACTTCATACATTCTTGCAGCACTCCATATTTAATTTGAAAACACCTTTTTTTCTTTTTAGTAAAAAAATAAATTAACTTTTAAAATATCAGACACCTTTTTCACCTTCTTTCTTCTTTCATTTTACCCCATCCAAAGATCTCCACTCTTTTCTTGCAATGATTTCTAGTGTCTTTCATTTTTTCTTATTTTTTAAAAAAATATTTCGGATTACATAATTCAGAAAATATTTTTAAATGTTCTTTTTGGATTTAAAAAATTCGAAAGCAATTTAAAAAAATATATTCCAGATTACATAATCTAGAATTTAATTTTGGATCCAGAAATAGCGTTCAGATTATGTAATCTGGAAATATTTTTTAAAAAATGGTATTTCGGATTATGTAATCCATAAGCTAATAATGAATCTAGAAAAATGCTTTCAGATTATATAATATGTAAGCTAATCACGAATCTAGAAAAATACTTTCGAATTATGTAATCCAGAATATAAATTACACTTTAACTATTGTACATAAGGTCATTTTTGGAATATAAAAACTTATAGTTTGACACAAGAACATATAGAGGTGCATAAAGAAGTGGCCTTATCAAAACACTAGATGGAGTAGTTTATTTCTATGCTTGTCAAATTATGATTTTTTTTTTCTACTAAATAAACCATGGTCACAACAATGCTAATGAAGAGAAGGTAGATAAACTTTCAAAACTGGTTGAGTATGGGAAAAATTGGAAAACATTGATGAAAAATGACTAGAAGAGAGATTTGAGGATGGAACTTGAGCGATGTTTATTGTTAGACGACGATTACTATTACTTTAGAGAGATTTATACTCAACCTGCAATAGAGGACATAAATGATAAAAAGATATTCTTCATTCATTACTTAATTTTGTAGTAGAGAGTGATATATATACTCTGAACATGACTGTGTACTTTTTGGCCCATTAAAAATCTATAATACTTATAAACTACAAGAAAATTGGATTTATGTACCAAAAAAATTTGTAGCTAACAACAAAAATATATAGGCAAACATTACCCACAGATTACCCACTAAAGAAAATTCGTAGGTAATATGGATGTAGGTAATTTATCTATGGATGATGGGTTACCTACCAACTATAATTTGTAGATAATATCCATCAACTCCAGTTCGTAGATAATACCTACCAACTACAGTCCGTAGGAAATACCCACCAGTCCGTAGGTTTAGGGTTTAGGGTTTAGTATTTATGATTATAACCATCTATTGCAGGAAGAACTTTGGGCTAGTGGTTTGTTGTGGTGGTAAAGCCAAGGTATTACTCTTAGGTGCAATGCAATTGTCTTTTTAGGTAAGCAATTATGTTTTCGTGTGGTGCAGTTGTCTTTTTAGGTAAGCATTTATGTTTTCGTGTGCTGTAGTTGAAAATGGTGTTGAGATGTTACTGGATATTGGGATCTGGAAAGTTTCCTACGAATGTAGATATCCAGAAGTATGCAGTTTGTATTGTGGATTTTCGCATCCGGAATGAGATAATAGGCTTGTTGATCTTGGCGTCAAGAAGACATTCTTATTTGTCTAAATAAGCATGCGAATGGCCATATTTGAAAGTGACATTTTAGTTCCAGACTAGCATATCCGGAACATTCTGATTTGGGTTGCAGATATGGATATCTAGAAGGTCAAGGTTCCTGACATGTGTTTTTTTGTATGCAGCAGTGCCAATGGATACCGTGGATTCATATATGGGAATTTCAGGGCAAATTGATGTGTGGGATAGATTAGATGATGTGGATCTGGAACAGTCAACATCTTATAACACGTTAGATAATGAACTTTAAGCACATTAGTGTAGTAGGCGTTTGCTACAAAGGAGGTAAGGTAAAATATGTTTTATTTTAAGTGTGTGAATTGTAGTTTATGAATGATATATAAATTTGGCATATGTTACTTTAGGTATTTCGTAATCGAGATGAGTTGTTAGAGTGGGCGAGAAGTGTTGGCTATAGTTATAGATTTTTTATTGGTATATTAAGGTTGGATATATGGACGGGACAACGAGGAAGGATGGCGTGCGTATTATTAGGTTGTGAGAGATGAGGTAAATACAAACAATATAAAAAAGACGTAGATATCAGTCGAAGTGGAACTAGGAAATGTGACTATCCTTTCATATTGTGAGTTGAACCGGTAAAAGGTGGTGAAAAGTGAACGATTGAATTAATTTGTGGTTCTCACAAACATGATTTGGTAGAGACTTTGGTGGGTCATCCATATGCTGGAAGGTTAAGTGTTGATGAAAAGGCTATGGTTGAGGATGTGACTTAGACTTTAGTGAAGCCAAGAAATATTTTACTAACCATGAAATAGAGAAATGAGAAGAATGTGATGACGATAAAGTAAGTTTATAATGCAATGAGTGTTCATCGAAGATCACAACAAGGTCACAAAACAGAAATGCAACAATTGATGTTGTTATTGGAGCGAGACATGTATATGCATTGGTGTAGGTTTGAAGAGGTGTCAAATGTCGTGCAAGATATATTTTAGACACACCCATATTCAGTAAAACTATTGAACTCCTTTAACATTGTCATATTGATGGATAGTACATACAAAATGAACAACTATAGGATGTCGTTACTTGAGGTTGTTGGAATTACATCAATTGGTTTGACCTTTTTCATTGCATTTTGTTTACTAGCAGATGAAAAGGAAAATAATTTTGTGTGGGCCTTTGACAAACTTAAAGGGTTGGTTTTTAGAGTTGATGCATATCCTATGGTGCTGGTATGTGATGCAAGCTTGGGGTTCTGTTGTGGATTGTGATATAGTTGATGCCTTTGAAGATCGTGTCAAAGTTGGTGGGAAAATTCAAACAAAACCTATTCAAAGTTGGTGCCTAAAGCTAGCCACAAGGCAAGTGTGACATGATATGATCCGTGTGCTTATTTAGGTTTAGGTAATCGGCTTAGGGTTTAATGTGGGCTGCAATTAAGTCCAATTATACCTTATATAGATTTTAGAAACATAACACCCTAACCCTAATTTACTTAAAGGAAAAATACAAGCAAAATTCCTACTCTCCTTTTAAGCAAGAATATTAAAATCCTACTTTAGAAATTTACACTAGGTTATGGCATCTTTGAACATGTATAAGAGAGTGTCTCTGCCATCAGTACCAAAGTCCCAATATTCTTGTATCCTTCTTGACATAGCTCTAGTGGTTGGTCTTGAGCTCAGGCCTCTGCCATCAATCCATTCCTTTGCTAGATTAGTTCCCTGTAGGCATACATTATTGATGTTGTCGATGTTAAGGTTGATGGCCATTGTGGATACCGTGTTGTTGCTGCCGAATTGGGTATGGGAGAGGAATCATGGGTTGTTGTTCGAATGAATTTGTTAAAAGAACTTAGTGAATGTAGGTAAGAATATGTTTGGTGGTGATGAACGATATGAATATTTGAAGAAGTCACTTCTTGTTAAATGCATGTCAATGGTGCTAGTCAATGACACCCTTTCATTTACACTTTGCATTTGCTTTAGTGATTTAACTTCATTCGCATTTTGTACCTGTAGGTAGGAACAAATAAGTGGATGACAATTCCAGACATGTAATATGTTATTGCTAATCATTATAATATGATTTTTGTGTCATTGTCTTTGATACAATCATCCACTATTTTTCATTTGAGAACCCAAGCACCAAGTAATTTGACTCACCATCGAATAATTGCAATTGGACACGTGTATGGAAATCATTTTGTTCAAGTATGGCATAACTCAAAACTCACTGACCAACTTAAAAGATATGTAACTTATGGGAAAGGCCACAAAAGTGGGTGGGTATTTGAATGGAGATACATGTGGGTGTTTCTCGTAGGCTCCAAGGGATGTGGGAAAATAACTGATTTAGAATTCCCAATAAGTGGGAGATAAATGGTGTACATTGTGAGGTCTTTTAAGTTGTGATTGCATGGATTAGACGATAGAACACATTAGAAAGTGTAAGATCATGTTTTTTTAAAGTATAGATGAGGTTTGCGTAGTTATTTTATTTGGATTGGTGAAGGGGTATGGGATAAGTCAGAGGAAGGTGTGAGGTACAACTCAAAGGGTGGTATGTAATTTGTCTATTGGGAAGAAGAAGGGGAATATAGGATCTCATTATTGTGGAAGGTGGGTTTAGGCAAAGGTGTGATGGTTGTTGCGGTGGTTGGTTGTGGAAGGGTTAAAGTTAGGAGAAACACAAGATGGATGTGCACATAGGTTGGCAAGTCCAACTTGTAATGTAGTACTTGAAAAAGCCCATAGTAATGTCGAGCTAGCTTGTGGATTGAACGATGAGCTATTGTGTTTTACTAGTATAACTTAAGTTTAAAACACACCCAATCTTGCACTTAAAAATACAAAAAAATGACTACTGTCAATAGAGAAATGACTACTTTTACATGAGGTGCGCTAATATAGAAATTTACATTAGAATTTTATTTATAGAAGTGTGATTGTGCTTAGAGGTAGATTAGATACATTATTTATTAAATTTGCATTACATTGGAAATCAAATAAAACAATATAAAATAGATATGGAGAAGTTACATGGTAGCTCATTAAAAATATTGCCAAAAGATTTGTTAAATGTGCTTAAAGAGTATTAACCATAAATGAATTGAAGTGACTATTTTAATAATTTGTTTGTTCTCTTCATTCTTTCTTTCTTGATAAAGTTTGTGAGCATCAGAAACAATCATTTGGCAATAAAGAGACAAATGACATGAATACAAAACTATATGAAAGCAGAGTTCACTTATTTAGATTAGTGTTTGGAACCCATGATATGTATGAAATCTGTTAAATAGTTTTGCTTCCTTTACTTTGGTATGTATTGCTAAATCCTTGTTTTAGGAAGGAAGAAGTTATGTCTTTTGTAGATCGATTGTAAGCAGTATGTCTTTATGGGGATATTATGCAATAGGAGCATCCACTTCTTACATTAGAATAAAAAGACTCTTTGGAGGAGTAAATGTGTCACGCAAAGGTTATGTACGTTTTGTTGTTGTTATTGTGTTCGTTGTATTCTAAGGTGTTGTGCTTTTTATAAAGGGGATCTAAAAAAAAGTTTCTATACTTTTGGAGGCTAATGTTTGGTGATCTAATTATATCTATATGTATTTTGGTGTTTCATGTGATGTTATGTTATGGCTATTGCCAAGGGCGAGCTTCTTTGACTGTTTTTGGGGTAAGAAATTGTTGATAGTTTTGTTGGGAGTTTGGGATAGGTTGGGGAGTGAAATCTTATCTTATTTTTCTTTTTATTTATTTCTTGTTGAAAATTTGGAATATGTTGGATTACCCTTTAAGTTATCTATATTTATTTATTATTTTTTTATGATAAAAAAACAAAACTATACGAAAGATTTTTTTTTTTTTTGAACAATTAGTAAATAATGAATTAGTTAGCTATGTCGGCTTAGAATTAAAACATTCACCCCACTTCTTTCCCTATTTAATTGATCAAGATGTAAAATAAAATATACAATGTGAAAAAGCATTAAACTTGGCCAATAATTATCAAGTAAGAGTGTCCTCAAACTTAGCCTAAGATGCACTTTCTTAATACAAAGAATATATATTATAACGATTAAATCAATTACACGAAAATGAGTTGATGGTGTAAACTGTAGTTCTCATGCCAATCCTTTATAAAATGTTCAATATTTTCTAACATTATTAATATTAAGAATACAAGATCATGAATCACTTTATAACATTTAGGAAATCATTAATTGTCCACGGGGTATAATGAAGATGTATATAATGTGATGTTTTGCAAAATATAACGATAAGAAATGTAAGATTTTTTTGTGTGAGATAGCACAATGCATAAGATAAAACTAATAGATGTATCAAATGCTGCAAAATAAAATATGTTAAAGATGCACATCAAAATATAGAATTACAAAGGGTGAGTAATGAAAACTTAAACTTGAATCTGCCAAGAAATAATAAGTTGGGTAGAAAATGAAAACTCTTTGATATTTTAAGGTATAAAAATGTTTTAGATTAATTTCATGATAAGCATCAAACGAACTCTTAGAAGAATGAAACCTTGTGCCAAGTTATAAAATGAGATGTTCAAATAGAGCTCTAACCTATAGAAAATTAATAATAATAATAATAATAATAATAATAATAATAATAATAATAATAATAATAATAATAATAATAATAATAATAATAATAATAATAATAATAATAATAATAATAATAATAATAATAATAATAATAATAATAATAATAATAATAATAATAATAATAATAATAATAATAATAATAATAATAATAATAATAATAATAATAATAATAATAATAATAATAATAATAATAATAATAATAATAATAATAATAATAATAATAATAATAATAATAATAATAATAATAATAATAATAATAATAATAATAATAATAATAATAATAATAATAATAATAATAATAATAATAATAATAATAATAATAATAATAATAATAATAATAATAATAATAATAATAATAATAATAATAATAATAATAATAATAATAATAATAATAATAATAATAATAATAATAATAATAATAATAATAATAATAATAATAATAATAATAATAATAATAATAATAATAATAATAATAATAATAATAATAATAATAATAATAATAATAATAATAATAATAATAATAATAATAATAATAATAATAATAATAATAATAATAATAATAATAATAATAATAATAATAATAATAATAATAATAATAATAATAATAATAATAATAATAATAATAATAATAATAATAATAATAATAATAATAATAATAATAATAATAATAATAATAATAATAATAATAATAATAATAATAATAATAATAATAATAATAATAATAATAATAATAATAATAATAATAATAATAATAATAATAATAATAATAATAATAATAATAATAATAATAATAATAATAATAATAATAATAATAATAATAATAATAATAATAATAATAATAATAATAATAATAATAATAATAATAATAATAATAATAATAATAATAATAATAATAATAATAATAATAATAATAATAATAATAATAATAATAATAATAATAATAATAATAATAATAATAATAATAATAATAATAATAATAATAATAATAATAATAATAATAATAATAATAATAATAATAATAATAATAATAATAATAATAATAATAATAATAATAATAATAATAATAATAATAATAATAATAATAATAATAATAATAATAATAATAATAATAATAATAATAATAATAATAATAATAATAATAATAATAATAATAATAATAATAATAATAATAATAATAATAATAATAATAATAATAATAATAATAATAATAATAATAATAATAATAATAATAATAATAATAATAATAATAATAATAATAATAATAATAATAATAATAATAATAATAATAATAATAATAATAATAATAATAATAATAATAATAATAATAATAATAATAATAATAATAATAATAATAATAATAATAATAATAATAATAATAATAATAATAATAATAATAATAATAATAATAATAATAATAATAATAATAATAATAATAATAATAATAATAATAATAATAATAATAATAATAATAATAATAATAATAATAATAATAATAATAATAATAATAATAATAATAATAATAATAATAATAATAATAATAATAATAGAGTAAGTAGTAATTTCTGAAAGAGATGAATTTAAATGAAATGTTTGTCGAATGAATGTCTAACGTCTAGAAAACTATACAAAAGAATAATAATAATATATTATTATTATTATTATAAAAGAATAAGTACTAGTTGTATGAATGGAAATATTATTATATAGATTTTTGAACCTCAAAGATAAAAACAAAAAATTATACTTAAGTTGTTAAACTATTGTATGTTGAATTGATATAGAATATATAATTAAATGATAATTAAATTTTTATTCTTATGAAAACTGTTAGTATAGTTAATCAAAAATATTTTCAAATATAATTCGTTAGATTACATAATATTGTAAAATCTTTAATGTAATATAACCTTTACCTTTCTAGCCTTTCGTTTATTTGTAAGTTCTTTATCTTTGTTTACGCAAAAAACTTAAAGATTAGAAAAAAAAAAGAAAATGGCCCATGCAGATCTCGAACAAGGTTAAGTTCAGAAATGTTTTTTTTTTTGTGAATTTGATGAATTAAAAATTAAACAGCGACAAGATTATAAATATCATTAAAGAAAAAACACAATTTTTTTAAGGCTTGCACGAAGAATAAGTATAGATAATTTTCGAGTATCTATAATTAGTGTTTTAAAAATACAAGTAAATAATGAGTCTTGTATTTTTTTAAGGATAAAAAATTATATATCTAACACTTAAATTTTGTGTAACGTCAGGAAGATGATTAACAAATTACTCAAATTATGTAAGGTTTATTTATAACAATTCAATTCAATTAATTTTTATGTATTTCTCATTTCTAATCTTTATTAAGTTTTTATTTACTGTAACCTCGTGAGTAAAAAAACAGAATTTACGTTATTCGTATTTTTTTATTATCATTTTATTCATTTAAATTTCTAATTTTTTATTTATTTATTTTATATAAAAAGTTTTCATGTTAGGTATCACTATGCACTTGACATCTCAGCTAGGCTGACACCTCAAGTAACAACAATCATCTGTCATCACATGAAAAAAAATATTATTAAAAAAAGAAAATACAAAAATATGGAGGACTAGACCAAAACCCATATGTTAACAAAAACGATACATAGGTAGATTATACTTATTCATAAAGAATTCTAAGAACAGACTAGCTGGGAGTCTATTATACCAATAAAATGATTCTCTATGAATAAATCCTAAATTAGCCAACTTATCAGCACACGCATTCCCTTCACGAAAAATATGAGTAACCCTAAACCTGATTGTCCCACAAAAATTAAGACAAGTATTCCATCGATTCCGAAGTATTCACGGAACATTAGTCCTAGCAGTAAACGCAGCACAAACCAAGACATAATCACATTCAAGCCATACATTAGTAAGTCCCATTTTTTGAGCTTCCTCCATAGCATGTATAACTCCATAAAACTCAACAACCAAAGCAGTCTGAACTTCAAGAAACGCTGAAAAAGCACCAATAAATTCTCCCATACTCCCACAAAAAATACCTCCACAGGTAGCAAGACCAAGATACCCCCTAGCAGCCCCATCAGTATTAATTTTAACCCAGCCTGGTGAAGGAAATTCCCATCTAATAGGAAGAGGACGAAGAACTTTACCACAACGAGTCTTAATACCGAAAAACTTAATCACGTTGAAGTCCAACATATCATTCTTCATTGAAGCTTTAGACGAATTTCCCACTAGACAAGTTAAATCTTTAATTATCGAAATAGCCTTAGAAACCTCAATCTTATCCTGAAATCTAGCATAATTCCTCATACACCATATCATCCACATAGAAAAGGTTATCACCGCAAGCTTAATCAATTTAACCAAAGGACTACGATCACTCTTAATAAAAGAAAGTAGATCATCCTTATTAGAGAAATGAGAAGTAAGAAAATTTTTTCGAACCCAACTCCAAATATGCAATGCGTTAGAACATTCAAAAAATAGATGTTGAATAGATTCCTCATGCTTTTCACAAAGCGTACACATAGAACATATATGCAAACCCTTATTCTGAATATGTTGATCTGTAGGAAGTCGCCCATGAAATTTTTTCCAAAGTACTAGAGTTTTGGAAGGCAGAATAAATGAAGACCAAATGAATTTACCCCAACCACCTGGAACTCCTGGTTCCAAGAAAAAAGTCCTAGCCGATTTAAGAGTGAAACGACCAGACTCATTTAGAATCCAATTAGGAATATCCTGTTCCTCTCTAACCATGATATGATTAAAAAAATGAGGCATCTCCTGTAAAGATAAGGGAATATTCCAATCACAACCTGTCCAAAATTGAGAGAATGTATCCGTAATGCTAACACCATCAGATAACCCTGCAATATTTGCTAATGAAGTAGTAGAACACCATTTATCATTCCAGAAATTAATAAAAGAACATGTAGCAACAGTCCAAGAAGTATAGTCAAGTATGGTAGAATAAAATTGCTTAATTCCAAGCCAGAGAGAGGAAGATCTATAAACCGTTCTAAACTCATATTTTGATTTAAGAACCCTGGCTTTCAAGAGTAAAGACCAAGGTTTGTTGCTATAAGCAAAGTTCCAAGCAAGCTTAAGAAGATATGCATTATTTTCATGATGAAGATTAATAATATTCAAGCCTCCATCTTCATGAGGTGAACAAATTTTCCCCCAATTAACGGTAGCAATACCTTTTTTCAGAATATCAACAGTCCAAATAAAATTCCGACACCACTGCTCAACTTGCTTAATAAGTGAAACAGGCCACTTATACATATTAAAACTATAAGCTAGAAATCCAGTAATCACCGTATTGACTAGCTGAATTCGACCCATCATGCTAAGAGATTTACCTTTCCAAGATGCTAGCTTCAATTTAACTTTATCTGCCAAAGGTTGAAGAAACCGACACTTTGGAGCACCAACAAAGATAGGCACTCCTAAATAATTGAAAGGCAAACAACCATGACTACAGGAAATAATATTTTGAATTTTGGTGACAAAAATCTTGGAGGATTATCCATGGTGAAGAAACTACTTTTAGAGTTATTAATATATTAACCACAAAAATCACCATATGTTTTAAGAAAATTACTCAAATTTCTAAGAGACTTAATATCCCCCCTACAAAAAATAAATATGTCATCAACATACAAAATATGAGACGGAGTGAGATAACCTTGCGGACTGACCATATTTAAAATCTTCTTATCATTCACAAGCTTAGAGATACCTCTACTAAGAACTTCCTCTGCAAGACAGAAAAGTAAAGGAGATAATGGATCACCTTGTCTTACCCCTCGACTGCAGGGAAAAAACCCACCAAACTACTACTTATTCTGATAGAAAGCATAGCTGAACGGAGAATTGTACCACTTATTTAAACTTCTAATTTGACCCAAATTGAAATCTCAAATATAAATATTGATTTTAAACACTTTAAAATTTTAGAAAGTTAATTTTGAGCATTCAAGTAATTATTTAAAAAACAATAGTTAAAATAATTAAAATCATATAAGCTTTATCTATAAATATAATAAAAATAAGTGTCCATTATAATTGTTCCGTCCGGTTGACTGGGACGTCTTCGTGCGCGACCTCAACCGTCAGCTAGGGACTCCTTCCCACTGGTTACCTGTGGATTCCTGCAAAAAAGAGGACAAAGGGGCGCCCTAGCGGCCGTTTGCACTCCGACGCTCAAGTCAGCCAGCAAGAAACACCAAAACTGTGCACCTCCGTCTCTGAGCACCGCGTATGGCACTCTGAAGGTGGTAAAAAGAACTGTGTATTGTGTGTGTGTTTTCTCCCTCAGACAAAGATCTTTCCCAGTCCCTTGTCCGTAACCTCAAGGCTCGAGCAAGCAACTAGAGAGTTTCTGGTCAATTTGCCAAAAGTTCGAACCCCCTTTCCAACATTCTCAGCGCTATTTAAACTACCCAAGCATTTAAAGCGCCTTAAAGCGCTTTTAATCATAAAACGTAACGCACTCAATTAGCGCGTCTAATTAGAAAACGTAGCGCATTTAAGACGTTGAAACGCTTGGGAGCCATTATAGTACCTGAACGCTCGAAACGGAAACTGTATTGAATGACTTTAATTACCTGGCACCTGACTAAAGGGTGTTTCTATTCTGACCTGGCTGTCGTACATGTGGAGGGCCTCACGACGCCATGACCCCATCTGGGGGTGTTTCTGCCCATCTGGGGACGTTTCTACGTGTGAGTCCTCCGGCCTGGGAGTGCTACTACGCTAGGGGTGACTTTTTGGGCGCCAACTCATGCCCCCAATCATCTAGTCACTCACTTTGAGAGCGTATCTGCCTTCCTCTTGTACCCTGCACCCGGCTACCCTGGGCGTGACCTTCCTCTTGAGTCGTATCTGTCCCAAAGGCGTCTCTGGGGCGGCAGGGGTACTTCGCGAGTCAGGCTGCCCTACACTGGTGTTGTTACTATGGCCTTGAAGCCACCTTTCTCTCCTCTTTATTACTGTTCCCTGGTTATCCAGGGTTTGGGGCCTTCCCACGGCGTCGCCCCCTCCATGGTGTTTCCTACCCATGGGTATCGGGGAGCAGCGCTGTGGTCACCTTGCCCTTGTGCCATTTCATCTTGACGACACCCAGTTGGGCGGCGCCTTATCTCGGCGATGCCCTGCTAGGCGACGCCTTACCTGGGCGACGTTTTACGTTGACTTTGACCTTTACGTTGACTTTGACCTTGACTTCGTCAACGCCCGGGTACGGGACGGTACACAAGCCCCCCAGTCTTAAGCTGATGACTTGTCTTCAGCGAAAAGACTAAGGCTTCGCCCACACCACCCACGTGGCACCCAGTGACGTGTCATTCTTGCTGACGTAGCAACCTTGAAACCATTGACGTGACGCTCTCTGAACCCTTGGGGTGCTCTTAATGGTTGATTGGACATCCTCTGAAACGGGGAAAGCAACGCTTTTTGGGGCCACGCTTAATCGTGTGCCACGTGGTTCATCACGCGGTCATCCTTAAGAACCTCTTGCGCTCCCCTTGAGCGCTTTATCCTGTAACACATGGCATCAATATTTCAAACTGCGACCCCACACACCATGTCGTCGACGGGAAGGTCGTGTCTATGGACTTGGATAACTGAATCGCTGTCTCTCACCAGCCACTTTTACCTTTCAAGCTTTTACTCCTTTTACACTTTACCTTTGTTTTTTACTCTCTCTGTCAAACTTGTAATTCTTTGAACTGTCCGCACGCTTGTTACAACTCTGGGTTTTTGTATGATTATTTTCGTGTCCTCGCGCTATAGAATTCTGCCAGTGTGATTTTATTCTCATTCTTTGCCTTCGCGTGGTTCAGTTATTTTGCTCGTATTATACCCGCTTCTTTCACTTCGTTGGGCGGCTTTGTATGCTCGGGAAAGGTCACGCGCCAGTGCCCACAATCATGGAGTGGCTCACCTAGTGGAGCCGTATCGTCCACGGGGTATCTCTAACACCCAAACGGTCCTTTCCTTGACCCTTAACACCCGACGCCCTCGCCTAAGGAGAGGCCTGCTACAGCAGCGCCGTGTCGTCCTCGGGTGTCTGAAACGCCGAGTGTTTTGGAGGGGGGGTCGTTCCCTCCATGGTCTTTCCTTCCCATAGGTATCGGGGAACGCCCTGTCAGTGATTCGCTGGCGTTTTGGCGGTCTCATCTCCCTCCACAGTCTTTCCTACCTGTGGGTATCGGGGAGGTGACGCCAGTAACTAACTTTGCCCTCTTCGACTTCGTCTCCCTCCACAGTCTTTCCTACCTGTGGGTATCGGGGAGGCAACCTCGCTGATATTTTGGTGGGCGACGCCCGCGACGTCTCACGCTGGCGTCGCCCTTTATGTCTTTCCAGGCGACGCCTCGGGCGTCTCATGGGCGTCGCCTTGGGCATCGTCTTTACCTTGACATTGACTTTGACCTTGGCCTTGGTCGACGCTTGGGGACAGCGAAGAGCTCAAGGTTCTCCCCGTGCCTTCCACGTGGCGCTTCTTGTATGGCTGATGGGACGTTCAGTCATTCGACTTGATCCACGTGGCGCTCCTTGTATGGCTGATGGGACGTTCAGTCATTCGATTTGATCCTCGTGGTGCTCCTACTGTGCCCCTGATCCACTTTCGACGGCGCATCGTACCACTGGGTATTTTGTCGATACGACGTGTTCTGAGTTTAACCAGGGATGCCAGGGCCATCCTTCCATCTGCTGCCACGTGGCTCGATCGTGCGGTGCATCCATTCGCGTCGTTCAATGCTCTAACTGCCATACTTCTACTTGCGTCGTTTGGCGCTCTAACCGCTTTATTTAACTCTTCAAGCTCTGAAGCTGTTCTCATCATTTCTGCACTCTTCGTACCCTACTTACACTCTCTCTTCTTGCACCCTTTCTCTTCTCACGAAGGGTTCTTCTAGCGTTCGCTCCCATCGCTCGACTCTTGCGTTACCGGCGGGCCATACGCCTTTGACAATCCCTGATCTTGTTAAAGAATGTCTTCTCATGCTACTTCCCCCAGGGTCAATCCCAAAGACCTGTACCCTTGGGCTTCGAGTGAGCTTCTCGACGAATGCTCATGCTTACTCGCCACCAGGGCCATAAGGGAATACAAAGGGGATTCATGTTCCTATGATCACCGTGCCTTCGCGAGGAGGCATGATGACGACATTGCTGTGCTCCCTTGCACTCTAGGGGAGCCAGTATGTGGAGACGAACGGGCCAACGAAGGGGTCCCCTTCTTCTACTTTTACCAAGTGGTTTTCAAGACCATCGGCGTGCGCCTGCCCTTCTCCTGGTTCGAGAAGGAACTGCTGACGGAGATCAGTGCCGCTCCGGCCCAGTTATACCCCAACAGCTGGGCCTTTGTCAAGGCCTTTGACATCCTCTTCGGGTTTCTGGGTTGTGCACCCTCGGTTGACCTCTTTCTTCACTTCTTTGAGGTGAAGAGGCAAAGGCACAACCTCTGGGTAACTCTCAGCAACGTTCCTGGGAGAGTTCTCCTAACCCCCTTCCAAAACTCATTCACCGGGTGGAAAGGCCGGTTCTTCAAGATTTGCTGCACTGACCTCGTTCCCACCGCTCTGGATGGTTTTCCTCTGTACTGGGTGAGAGAGGCGAGGGCCCTCAAAACCAAACCCTTCAAGAAGCTGGCTCCAAGTGATCAAATAGCTTGCCGGATTCTTGTTGAGGCGGGAAGTTTTGACTCCGCCACCTTGATCAGCTTGGAATTCAACGCTGGAACTCTCGAAAAGTACATATGTAAGAGTCACTGCCCTAGAAACTTCGGCCTTTATAGCTTTCTAACTGTGCATGTCTTGCTTCATGGTGCCTCTGACACATTTATCTCCCTTGGTGCAGGTTCGAAAATAAACCAAGAGAGGAGGACACGACTCACCCGAGCTCTGCGGGCTGGGATAAGGGCTTCGTCTTCCTCAAGTGCTGACTCCGATGGCCACTGAAAAGTGGGTCTTTTGTGATTTGCATGAGTTGTAATATTTGCCCTAACCGCGTTACGCCCATTTGTATCGAACATTGCTTGTAACATCAACTTTTCTATACCATACTTGATTTTTTGCAACACCGCTTTACTTTGCATACGTTTTGTATATTGTGCGCTTTTCTTTCTTCACGTTCCTTAACAGCGCCTGTACTCAGGCGACACTTTCTTTCTTGGCGACGCCTTTCTTCTTGGCGACGCCTTCTCTCTTGGCGACATCTTCTCTTGGCGACGCCTTCACCTAGGCGACGCCTTGACTTGGCGACGCCTCACACTACTTCAAACGGAGAAAAGTAAAGGTTGAAAACCAAGGCACGACTTTTTCTCAAACTTGTTTTTTTCTTTTATTCGGGTGACCTCATTAAAAAACCCTCGAGAGGGAAAAAGAGTGTCCCCTTCAACTAAACTGTTACATGGCTGCTTACATAAGTCAACTAAAATAAAATTTCAAGTTGGCTGCATTCCAGCTGCGTGGGATGGGACCCCCCTCCAAGGTCTCTAGGTTGTATGAACCGTTGCCCTTAGCCTCGGTAACTCTGAAGGGTCCGGTCCACTTGGGAGACAACTTATTCTCCAACTCGTATGGGTGAGCCTTCCTCATAACCAGGTCGCCAATCTGAAACTGCCGCGGCTTTTATTCTGGCTTCTTCCCTGGCCTCATCTAGTAGATCCAGGTTTACTCGCCTTTCTTCATTGGATTCCTCCACCACAAAGTTCTGAAAACGTGGTGAGCTTTCATGTATTTCTACCGGAATCATCGCGTCCGACCCGTACACCAAACTGAAAGGCGTCTCCATAGTAGAGGATTGGGGCGTGGTGTGGTATGCCCATACGATCCTTGGTACCTCTTCCACGTCCCTTTGGCTTTCTCTAACCTTTTCTTTAACCCCCTCAGCAGAACTCTGTTTGCTGACTCCACTTGTCCGTTGGTCTGGGGGTGTTCAACCGATGCGAACACTTGTTTGATTCCTACCTCAGCGCACAGATTTCTCAACTGCTGACTGGCAAACTGGGTCCCGTTATCGGATATCAAGCGCCTAGGTACGCCAAAGCGGCACACAATGTTCTTCCACACAAAATGTTGTACCTTGTGCGCAGTGATCTTTGCTACGGGCTCTGCCTCTATCCATTTGGTGAAGTATTCGATGGCGACGATCAAATACTTCATCTGCCTGATTGCCAGTGGGAATGGGCCCAGGATGTCGATTCCCCATGTATGGAAAGGCCACGGGCTGTATATGGATCGCAACTCTTCTGGCGGCGCCTTGTGCCAGTCGGCGTGCTTTTGGCATTGCCTGCACCGCTGGGCGTGTCGTGCGCAGTCCTCTTTTACTGTTGGCCAGAAGAAACCTGCGCGTATTACCTTGGAGGCTGGGGACCTTCCCCCTACGTGGCTCCCGCAGATGCCTTCGTGTAGCTCCGCCATTATCCTGGTGCACTCGTCGCCACTTACGCACGTTAGGATAGGGTGAGTGAAACCGTGCCTGAACAACACCCCATCCACCAGAGTATATCTTGCGGCATTTCTTTTGACCTTTTTACCCTCTTCAGGCTCCACTGGGAGAGCCCCATCCGCCAGGTATCGCTTGTAGGGCGTCATCCAGGTGTCTCCCTCGGTCAAAACGCATACCTGCATTTGCTCTCCCTCGGGCACATCCGCGTACGTGCTGATGCGGGGCACCTTCTGCGTATCTTGGGTCAAAGAGCAATGACTCCTCGGCCTTCCCCTTGTTGTATAAATCTGGAGGACATCCACCCTGTTGTCTTCCACGAATCTACGCGGAGCTTTGAGAGTCTCTTGGATCACTGTCCTCTGTCTACCCCCTTTGCCTGAGCTGGCCAGCTTTGCAAGCAGGTCAGCTCTGACATTCTGCTCCCTCGGGACATGTATCAGCTCAAGAGCGTTGAATGCTCCCTTCAACAACTGGACGTATTTCAGATACGCCGCCATCTGTGGGTCCTTCGCCTGGAACTCACCCGACACCTGCCCCGTAATTAGCTGGGAGTCGCTTTTCACCAGGAGGTTTTGCGCGCCCATCTCCTTGGCCAGGAGCATTCCTGCTATCAGGGCTTCGTATTCTGCCTGATTGTTACTTGCCTTGAAGGCGAACCGCAGGGCCTGCTCAATCAGTATGTCGTTGGGTCCCTCCAAGACTATTCCCGCTCCGCTCCCTTGTTGGTTGGAAGAGCCATCAACCGAGAGCCCACTTCCACCTCTTGCTCACCTCCGGGTGAAAGTTCTGCTATAAAATTTGTGTATACCTGCCCTTTGATGGATCCTCTAGGCTCATACTGGATGTCGAATTCTGACAGTTCCACCGCCCAACGCACCATTCTTCCCGCCACGTCAGGCTTCTGCAGAACCTTCTGTATAGGGAGGTTTGTCATCACCACCACCGTGAAGCTGTGGAAGTAATGACGGAGCCTCCTGGCAGAAAACACTACCGCCAGCGCTGCCTTCTCCAGCGCTTGGTATCTCGTTTCAGCTCCTTGTAATGCCTTGCTCACGAAATAGATGGGCTTTTGACTCTGGTCCTGCTCCTGGACTAACACAGAGCTGATAGCCCGCTCTGTTACAGTAAAATATAACCGGAGGGGCACGCCCGTTACCGGTTTGCAGAGGACCGGTGGCGTCGCTAGGTACTCCTTTAGCTTAATGAAAGCCGCTTTGCATTCGTCAGTCCATGCAAAGCGACTGTTTCTCTTGAGGCACTGGAAATATGGATGCCCCTTCTCTCCCCCGGCGGAAACAAACCTTGAAAGCGCTGCCATCTGCCCTGTCAGCTATTGTACTTCCTTTACCGACGTCGGGCTTCGCATGGCGATAATCGCTGCGCATTTGTCGGGGTTCGCCTCTATCCCCCTCTCTGTGAGCATAAAACCCAAGAACTTACCGGCCTCTACCCCGAAAACACACTTCTCAGGATTTAACTTGAGGCGGTACTTGGATATCGTGACGAACAACTCCTCCAGATCCGCCATGTGCTGCGCCCTATCCTACGATGCCACCACCATGTCGTCTACATAGGCGTACACATTCCTCCCGAGCATGGGCGCCAGGACCTTGTCCATTAACCTCTGGTACGTGGCGCCCGCGTTTTTCAGCCCAAAAGGCATCACCTTATAGCAATAACTGCAGGTCTCAGTCATGAATGCAGTTTTGTTCTCATCTCTTGGGTGCATCTTGATCTGGTTGTACCCTTAGAAGGCGTCCAGGAAACTCAGCACCTTGTTGCCGGACGCACTGTCTACCAAAGCGTCGATGCTAGGCAGCGGGTACGAGTCCTTTGGGCACGCCTTATTCAAGTCTGCGAAGTCCACGCACATCCTCCACTTTCCATTCGCCTTTTTCACCAAGACGACATTGGCAAGCTACTCAGGGTATTGGATCTCTCTGATGTGGCCAGCCCTCAACAGCTTCTGCGTTTCGTCCTTCACCACCTGCTGTCGCTCCTCATTGAACTTTCTCCTTCTTTGGCGCACGGGGCGGACCGTGGTGTCCATGCTGAGGTGGTGACACAGGAAATCGGGGTCGATGCCGGGCATATCTGACAGGTAACCAGTGGGAAGGAGTCCCTAGCTGACGGTTGAGGTCGCGCACGAAGACGTTCCAATCAACCGGACGGAACATTTGGCGCCCACCGTGGGGCCGAAGAGGCTCCTTCGCCCCTCAGCTAGGGGGACAAACTCCCCTTAGACCTCGACTGGGGGGCTTGTTCCCGTATGCCAATACAGTCCCACATCGTTCAGGAATCGAGGCCAAGGGCAGTTTATATACTCCCTCCTCCCTTCACCCTTCGAGGCGCCTTTTAAGGACAAAACCGTGACGGAGCACCGACCTCTAAAGCGGACAATACCTCGAATGCGGTGATTGACCCTAGCGATGCTGTCCAACGACTTGAGGTCGGAACATGAGTGGTTGGTTATGCCATTTGGCTTAACTAATGCTCCAAGTACTTTCATGCGCCTCATGCATCATGTTTTAAGACCATTCATTGGCAAGTTTGTTGTTGTTTATTTTGATGATATCCTCATTTATAGCTTGTCTTTGTGTGACCATAGGATGCATGTTAGACAAGTCTTGGAAACCCTTAGGAAAGAACATTTGTATGCTAACCTTGCTAAATGTATGTTTGCACTTGATCATATAGAATTTCTAGGGTTTGTTGTGAGTAAACAAGGGGTGCATGTAGATCAATCTAAGGTAGTGGCCATTCAAAATTGGCCAACACCTACCAATGTGAATGATGTCCGAAGTTTCCATGGTCTTGCTTCTTTTTATAGAAAATTTGTACCCAACTTCGGTACCATAACTGCACCTCTTAATGATATAGTGAAAAAGGATGTGGTTTTTAAATGGGGAGAAGCACAACAAAATGCTTTTGATGTTTTAAAAGAAAAATTGACTAATGCTCCCATTTTAGCCCTTCCTAATTTTGCTAAAACATTTGAGATTGAATGTGATGCTTCAAGTATAGGCATTGGGGTTGTTCTCCTTCAAGAGGGCCACCCCATAGCTTATTTTAGTGAGAAATTGAAAGGAAGTCATCTAAACTATTCCACTTATGATAAGGAATTGTATGCCCTTGTTAGAGCTTTGTTCACTTGGCAACATTATCTTTTTCCTAAAGAATTTGTGATTCATAGTGATCATGAATCTCTTAAATATTTGAAAAGCCAAAACAAACTTAACAAGAGGCATGTTAAGTGGGTGGAATTCCTTGAGCAATTTCCTTATGTGATCAAGCATAAGCAAGGCAAAAATAATGTTGTGGCCGATGCACTTTCTAGACGCTATGCCTTGCTAAATCTTTTGGGTTCTCAATTTCTTGGCTTTTATCACATTAAGGATCTTTATCATAATGACTTTGATTTTTCTCTTATCTATCAAGAGTGTACCAAAGGTGGACACAAAGATTTTTTTATCCAAGATGGCTTTCTTTTTAAAGGAAAACGTCTTTGTGTTCCCCAATGCTCCATTAGATTATCTCTTGTTAGAGAAGCACATGAAAGAGGATTAATGGGTCATTTTGGGGTTGCAAAAACTTTGGATGTGTTACATGAACATTTCTTTTGGCCTCATATGCATAAACATGTTCATAGTTTGTGTGAAAAATGCATAGCTTGCCGTAAAGCTAAATCTAGATTGCATCCCCATGGTTTATATACTCCTCTTCCTATCCCTTCAATGCCTTGGGTTGACATTTCTATGGATTTCATCTTAGGATTACCCAAGACATCTAAGGGAAAGGATTCCATTTTTGTGGTAGTGGATCGTTTTTGAAAGATGGTTCACTTTATTCCTTGCCACAAAGTGGATGATGCATGTCATATTGCAAACCTCTTCTTTCAAGAAGTGGTTTGTTTACATGGTATTCCTAAAACTATTGTGTTCGATAGAGATTCCAAGTTCTTGAGTCACTTTTGGAAGACCTTGTGGGGTAAGCTTGGTACTAAACTTTTATTTTCTACCACTTGTCACCCACAAACCGGTGGTCAAACCGAAGTGGTAAATAGAACTTTGGGACAAATGTTGAGATGCTTTATTTCCGGGAATCCTAGAGTTTGGGAGAATTTACTACCACATGTTGAATTTGCTTATAATCGTGTAGTAAATTCTACCACTTCACATTCTCCTTTTGAGGTTGTTTATGGGTTTAATCCCTTAACACCTCTTGATCTTCTTCCTATTCCCATACTTGATGATGTCTTGTGCAAAGATGGTGATGACAAAGCTTCTTTTATTAAAAATTTGCATAAAGACATTAAGTTGAGAATTGAGAAGAAGGTTGGCAAGTATGCTGAACTTGCCAACAAAAGGAGAAAAGCATTGTTATTTGATGAAGGTGATTGGGTTTGGCTTCATTTGCAGAAAGATCGTTTTCCTACTCAAAGGAAGTCCAAACTAATGCCTCGTGGTGATGGACATTCCAAGTCCTAAAGAGGATTAATGATAATTCTTATGAGTTAGATATGCCTGATACATACCTTGGTAGTCATACATTTAATATCAGTGATCTAACTCCTTTTTCTGTAGGTCTCCAGAATTCGTGGTCGAATTCTCTCCAACTCGGGGAGTATGATGGAGATCAAGATCAAGAAGAGATAGAGGCCGAAAATCAAAATCAAGAGGAAGTATAGGGTTTACATGCTTTTATTGCAGGAAAAATGGCCATTCAGTTAGATTATGCAAAATAAGAAAATTCTCTGTTCCTAGAGGCTACATGAAATGGATTCCTAAAGGATGTGAGGTTCTGATGGAGATCAAGATCAAGAAGAGATAGAGGCCGAAAATCAAGATCAAGAGGAAGTATAGGCCGAAGTTGAAGAGGCTCAAGAAGACATTAGCCTACCTCAAAGGCTTACAAGGAGCAAGTTTAAAGAATTAGGAAGTAGTGGTAGAATGTTTTCTCTTTTTATAGTGTCTTTTGTAGAATGTTTAAATATATAGTTTTTAGGAAGGTGCTTAGAGGGAAACATTAGATACCTCTTTTGTAAAGCATCTTTAGGCTTTAGTTTAGAATGTTCTAGAAGATAACTCTTCATGACTCACTATAGGCGTGAGAAGTGAGTGAAAGAGGACGTTTTGTTAGCTTGTAGTGTAAGCCTTGTAGCTTCATGACCGACCCTTGCTCCTATAAAAGGAGGGCTTAGGTCCTTCAAATAACAGAATTGATATTTGAAGTAACAAAACTCTCCCAAATTGGTGATTGAGTGAGTGAGATTTGACTTCTCCTCTTCCTAGTCTCATCTTGAGAGCTTTGGTTCCCTCAAGTGGCGGCAATTCACACTTATCTTGGAGCATTCACACTTGAAGTGGCGTGTTCATCAACCAAGTTCTTCAACCTCATAAGTCTTCTCTCTTCTCCATCCTTTACTTCCATTTCCATGTCCATTTGAACTCATAAAACATGTCTTAGGCCTTTTCTTGCAATTCTATTCGGTGCTTTACCTTTAATTCACATTTTGTTCGGTTCATCTTCTTCCTTGCTGAGTTTAAACGGTTCATCTTCATTCTTGCTTACTTTTGTTCGGTGCATTTCAATTGTCAAGCTTTTTAATCGGTTCACTTGCATTCTTAAGCATTTTAATCGGTTCAATTGGCAAGAAATGGACTTCCATATGAGTTTTGGTGTATTGGCGCAAGTTTTGGTGAGTTCTTGAAATGTACCGTCCCGTATCCGGGCGTTGACAAAGTCAAGGTCAAAGTCAACGCCTGGAGTCAAAGTCAACACAAGGCGTCGCCTAGGTGAAGAGACGCCAAGTTCCAGCGTCGCCAAGAGGAAGCGTCGCCAAGGCAAGGCGTCGCCTAGGTGAAGGCGTCGCCCAACCAGGGCGTCGCCAAGATCAAATATCGCTAAGGCAAGGCAATCACAGTGTGGTTCCCCGGTACCCATGGGTAGGAAAGACCATGGAGGGAGCGACGCCGTGGGAAGGCCTCAGGTCCCGATGATCCGGGGCAGTGATAAAGAGAAGGAAAATGTGGCTTCAAGGCCATAGTGATAGCACCAGTGTAGGGCAGCCTGACTCGTGAAGTACCCCTGCCGCCTCAGAGACGCCTTTGGGACAGATACGACTCAAGGGGAGGGTCACGCCCAGGGTAGCTAGGTGCAGGGTACGAGAGGAAGACAGATACGCTCTCAAAGTGAGTGACTAGATGATTGGGGGCATGAGTTGGCACCCAAAAAGTCACCCCTTGCGCAGTAGCACTCCCAAGCATGAGGACTCACACGTAGAAACGTCCCCAGATGGGCAGAAACGTCCCCAGATGGGGTCACGGCGCTGTGAAGCCCTCCACGTGTACGACAGCCAGGTCAGAATAGAAACACCATTTAGACATGTACCAGGTAATTAAAGTCATTCAATATAGTTTCTGTTTCGAGCGTTTAAGGTACTATAAAGGCTCCCAAGCGTTTCAACGTCTTAAATGCGCTACGTTTTCTAATTAGACGCGTTAATTAAGTGCGTTACGTTTTATGATTAAAAGCGCTTTAAGGCGCTTTAAATGCTTGGGCAGTTTAAATAGCGCCGAGAATGTTGGAAACAGGGTTGGAACTTTTGGCTAATTTTCCCGAAACACTCTAGTTGCTTGCTCGAGCCTTGAGGTTTTGGACAAGGGACTAGGGAAAGATTTTGGCCAGAAGGAGAAAATATACACTAGACACAGTTTCCTTTTTACCACCTTTAGAGTGCCATACGCGGTGCTCCGATACGGAGGTGCATAGTTTTTGGTGTTTCTTGCTGGCTGACTTGAGCGTCAGAGTGCAAACGGCCGCTAGGGCGCCCTTTTGTCCTTCTTTGCAAGAATCCACAGGTAACCAGTGGGAAGGAGTCCCTAGCTGACGGTTGAGGTCGCGCAAGAATCCTAGGTAACCAGTGGACTTCACGGACTTGAATAAGGCGTGCCCGAAGGACTCGTACCCACTGCCCAGCATCGACGCGTTGGTGGATAGTGCATCCGGCAGTAAGGTGCTGAGTTTCCTGGACGCAGTCTTAGGGTACAACCAGATCAAGATGCACCCGAGAGATGAGAGTAAAACTGCATTCATGACTAAGACTTGCAGTTACTGTTATAAGGTGATGCCTTTTGGGCTGAAAAACGCGGGCGCCACGTACCAAAAGTTAATGGACAAGGACCTGGCGCCCATGCTAGGAAGGAATGTGTACGCCTATGTAGATGACATGGTGGTGGCGTCGCCGGATAGGGCACAGCACACGGCGGACCTGGAGGAGTTGTTCGTCACAATATCCAAGTACCGCCTCAAGTTGAACCCTGAGAAGTGTGTCTTCGGGGTAGAGGCCGGTAAGTTCTTGGGTTTTATGCTCACCGAGAGGGGGATAAAAGCGAACCCCGACAAATGCGCAGCGATTATCGCCATGCGAAGCCCGACGTCGGTGAAGGAAGTATAGCAGCTGACAGGGCGGATGGCGGCACTCTCAAGGTTTGTTTCCGCCGGGGGAGAGAAGGGGCACCCATATTTCCAATGCCTCAAGAGAAATAGTCGCTTTGCATGGACTGACGAATGCGAAGCGGCTTTTATTAAGTTAAAGGAGTACCTGGCGACGCCACCGATCCTCTGCAAACCGGTAACAGGTGTGCCCCTTCGGCTATATTTTACGGTAACGGAGCGGGCTATCAGCTCTTTGTTAGTCCAAGAGCAGGACCAGAGTCAAAAGCCCATCTATTTCGTGAGCAAGGCATTACAAGGCGCTGAGACGAGATACCAGGCGCTAGAGAAGGCAGCATTAGCAGTGGTGTTTTCAGCCAGGAGGCTCCGTCATTACTTCCACAGCTTTACGGTGGTAGTGATGACAAACCTCCCTATACAGAAGGTGCTGCAGAAGCCTGACGTGGCGGGAAGAATGGTACGCTGGGCGGTGGAGCTGTCAGAATTCGACATTCAGTATGAGCCTAGAGGATCCATCAAAGGGCAAGTGTACGCCGATTTTATAGCGGAACTCTCGCTCGGAGGTGAGCAAGAGGTGGAAGTGGGCTCGCAGTGGCTGCTCTCGGTTGATGGCTCTTCCAACCAACAAGGGAGTTGCGCGGGAATAGTCTTGGAGGGACCCAACGGCGTACTCATTGAGCAAGCTCTGCGCTTCGCCTTCAAGGCAAGTAATAATCAGGCGGAATACGAAGCCCTGATAGCAGGAATGCTCCTGGCCAAGGAGATGGGCGTGCAGAACCTCCTGGTGAAAAGCGATTCCCAGCTGATTACGGGGAAGGTGTCGGGTGAGTTCCAGGCGAAGGACCCACAAATGGCGGTGTATCTTAGATACGTCCAACTATTGAAGGGAGCATTTAACGCTCTTGAGCTGATACATGTCCCAAGGGAGCAGAATGCCAGAGCTGACCTGCTTGCCAAGCTGGCCAGCTCAGGCAAGGGGGTAGATAGAGGACAGTAATCCAAGAGACACTCAAAGCTCCGCGTAAATTCGTGGAAGATAACAGGGTGGATGTCCTCCAGATCTGTACATCAAGAGAGAGTCCAAGGAATCATCGCTCTCTGACCCAAGATACGCTGAAGACGCCCCGCATCAGCTCGTACGTGGATATGCCTGAAGAAGGAAGACAAATGCAGGTATGTGTCCTAACCGAGGGAGACACCTGGATGACGCCATACAAACGGTACCTGGCGGATGGGGCTCTCCCAGTTGAGCCGGAAGAGGGTAAGAAGGTCAAGAGAAATGCCGCAAGATATACTCTGGTGGATGGAGTGTTGTTAGGCACGGTTTCACTCACCCTATCCTAACGTGTGTAAGTGGCGATGAGTGTACCAGGATAATGGCGGAGCTCCACGAAGGCATTTGCAGGAGCCACGTAGGAGGAAGGTCCTTAGCCTCCAAGGTGATACGCGCAGGGTTCTTCTGGCCAACAGTAAAAGAGGACTGCGCGCGACACGCTTACCGCTGCAGGCAATGCCAAAAGCACGCTGACTGGCACAAGGCGCCGCCAGAAGAACTGCGATCCATATATAGCCTGTGGCCTTTTCATACATGGGGAATCGACATCCTGGGCCCGTTCCCACTGGCAATAAGGCAGATGAAGTATTTGATCGTTGTCATCGAGTACTTCACCAAGTGGATAGAGGCAGAGCCCGTGGCATAGATCACTGCGCACAAGGTACAACACTTTGTGTGGAAGAACATTGTGTGCCGCTTTGGCGTACCTAGGCGCTTGATATCCGATAACGGGACCCAGTTTGCCAGTCAGCAGTTGAGAAATCTGTGCGCTGAGGTAGGTATCAAGCAAGTGTTCGCATCAGTCGAACACCCCCAGACCAACGGGCAAGTGGAGTCAGCAAACAAAGTCTTGATGAGGGGGTTAAAGAGAAGGTTAGAGAAGGCCAAAGGGGCGTGGGCGGAGGAAGTTCCAAGGATCGTATGGGCATACCACACCACGCCCCAATCTTTTACCATGGAGACGCCTTTTAGTTTGGTGTATGGGTCGGACGCGATGATCCCGGTAGAGATACATGAAAGCTCACCACGTTTCCAAAACTTTGTGGTGGAGGAATCCAATGAAGAAAGGCGGGTAAACCTGGATCTATTAGACGAAGGCATGGAAGAAGCCACAATAAAAGCTGAAGCGGTGAAGAGAAGAGTAGAGCGACAATATAGCTCTAAGGTAAAGCCGCGACAGTTTCAGATTGGCGACCTAGTTATGAGGAAAGCCCACCCATACGAGTTGGAGAATAAGCTGTCTCCCAAATGGACCGGACCCTTCAGAGTTACCGAGGCTAAGGGCAACGGTTCGTACAGCCTAGAGACCTTGGAAGGAGGTCCCATCCCGCGCAGTTGGAATGTAGCCAATCTAATGTTTTATTTTAGTTGACTTATGTAAAGTAGCTATGTAACAGTCTTGTTAAAGGGGACGCTCTTTTTCCCTTTCCGGGGTTTTTTAATGAGGTCACCCAAATAAAAGAAAAAACAAGTTCGAGAAAAAACTGTGCCCTGGTTTTCAGTCCTTATCTTTCTCCGTTTGAAGTAGCCAAAGGCGTCGCCAAGAAAGAAGGCGTCGCCAAGAACTAAGGCGTCGCCAAGAATGAAGGCGTCGCCAAGAAGAAAGGCGTCGCCAAGAAGAAAGGTGTCGCCTGAGTGCAGGCGCCGCTAAGAAACACGACGGAGGGAAAGCGCACAATATATGAGACGTATGCAAAGTAAAGCGGCGTTACAAAAACCAAATATGGTATAGTAAAGTTGATGTTACAAGCAGTGTTCGATACAAATGGGAGTAATGCGAATAGGGAAAACATTAAAACTCATACAAAAACACAAACGAACAACTTTTCAGTGGCCATCGGCGTCAGCACGGGAAGAAGACGAAGCCCCGCCCTCAGTCCGCAGAGCTCGGGTAAGTCGTGTCCTCCGTTCTTGGTTTATTTTCGAACCTGCACCAAGGAAGATGAACGTGTCAGAGACACCATGGAGCAAAACACACCCAGATAGAGAACAATAAAGGCGGAAGTTCCTAGGGCAGTGACTCATACCTATATACTTTTCGAGAGTTCCAGCGTTGAACTCCAAACTGATCAAGGTGGCGGAGTCAAAACCTCCCGCCTCAGCAAGAATCCGGCAAACCACCTGGTCATTTGGGGCCAGCTTCTTGAAGGGTTTGGATTTGAGGGCCCTCGTCTCCCTCACCCAGTACAGTGGAGAACCATCCAGGGCGGAGGGAACGAGGTCAGAGCAGCAGATCTTGAAGAACCGGCCTTTCCACCCAGTGAAGGAGTTTTGGAAGGGGGTCAGGAGAACTCTGCCAGGAACGTTACTGAGAGTTACCCAGAGGTTGTGCCTTTGCCTCTTCACCTCGAAGAAGTGAAGAAAGATCTCGACCGAGGGTGCACAACCCAGAAACCCGAAAAGGATGTCAAAGGCCTTGACAAAAGCCCAGCTGTTGGGATATAACTGGGCCGGAGCGGCATTGATCTCCATCAGCAGTTCCTTCTCAAACCTGGAGAAGGGTAGGCGCACGCGGATGGTTTTGAAAACCACTTGATAGAAGTAAAAGAAGGGGACCCCGTCGTTGGCCCGTTCGTCTCCACACACTGGCTCCCCTAGAGTGCAAGGGAGCACAACAATGTCGTCGTTGTGCCTCCTCGCGAAGGCACGATGATTATAGGAGCATGAATCCCCTTTGTGTTCCCTTATGGCCCTGGTGGAGAGTAAGCAGGAGCATTCGTCAAGAAGCTCCTTCGAAGCCCAAGGATACAGGTCCTTGGGGTTGACCCTGGGGGAGTAGAACGAGAAGACATTCTTGAACAGAATCAGGGAGGTTTGAAGTTTTGGCAAGGGTAAAACGCTGGTGGGAACGAACACTGGAAGAACTCTTCGTGAGAAGAGAAAGGGTGCAAGTAGGTTACAAAAAGCGCAGAAATGATGAGGACAGTTTCAAAGCTTTAAAGAATCAAATATTGCGGTTAGAGCGCCAAACGATGTAAATGGAAGTATTGCAGTTATAGCGCTAATCGACGCGAATGGATGCACCGCACGATCGAGCCACGTGGCAGAAGATGGAAGGATGGCCCAGGGCACCACTGGTTAAAATAAGAAAACGTCGTATCGGCAGACTGCCCAATGGTACGATGCGCCGTCGAGAGTGGGTCAGGGGCACAGTAGGAGTCAGGACCAAGTCGAATGACTGAACGTCCCATCAGCCATACAAGAAGCGCACGTGGATGGCGCAGGCGAAACCTTGAGCTCTTCGCTGTCCTCAGGCGTCGACCAGGGCCAAGGTCAAAGTCAATGCCAAGGTAAAGATAACACCCAAGGCGACGCCAGCACGAGACGCCCGGGGCGTCGCCAGGAAAGACGCAAGGGGCGTCGCCAACCCAAATATCAGTAGTGCCGCCTCCCCGATACCCACAGGTAGGAAAGACTGCGGAGGGAGACGAAATCGAAGAAGGCAAAGCTAGTTACTGGCGTCGCCTCCCCGATACCCACAGGTAGGAAAGACTGTGGAGGGAGACGAGATCGCCAAACGCCAGCGAATCACTGGCAGGGTTGTTCCCCGATACCTATGGGAAGGAAAGACCATGGAGGGAACGACCCCCCCCCCCCCCCCCCCCCCCCCCAAGAGCACTCGGCATTTTAGACACCCGGGGACGATACGGCGCTGCTGTAGCAGGCCTCTCCTTAGGCATGGGCGCCGGGCATTAAGAATCAAGGGACGGACCGCTTGGTGTTAGAGACACCCCATGGACGATACGGCCCCATTAGACAAGCCTCTCCATGGGCGTAGGCATCGACGCGTAACGGGTATAGTACAGGCAAAACAACTGAAGCATGTGAAGGCAAAGGACAAAAGTAAAACCGCACAGGCGGAATTCTATATCACAAAGACACGAAAGTAATCATGCAAAAACTCAAAGTTGTAACGAAAGTACAGACAATTCAAAGAATTACAAGTTTATCAAAGAAGGTTAAAACAAGTGTAAAGGGGTAAAGTGATGATCGAGGGTGGCGGTTCAATCGTCCATTTCCAGGGGCACGACTTTTCCATCAACAATGTGGTGAGTGGAATCGCAGTTGGAAATGTCGATCCCCGGATT
Organism: Phaseolus vulgaris; assembly: GCF_051622355.1. Classification (NCBI taxonomy): domain Eukaryota; kingdom Viridiplantae; phylum Streptophyta; class Magnoliopsida; order Fabales; family Fabaceae; genus Phaseolus; species Phaseolus vulgaris. Next base: position 38,585,777 of record NC_143508.1, read on the forward strand.
CATGCAGACAACTTGGGCCAGAGCCTCCTGGAATCCCTCCTCGAAAGTGCCCGCCATGTCCTGGATGAGGGTCTTTTTGTCCTTCTCTAGCTCCTCAATGGTGGCGTCCCCCGAAGCTACCTGCTTCTCCAAAGCCTCCTTCTCCACGTGGAGCCGGCTGACCTCGACCTGCAGTCTATCGTAGTCCACCTGGAGAAGGCCCATAGCTTTGGCCTAGGTAGCCATCTCCCCCTCCATCCGTTCCAGTCTGTCAGCTTGCTCGCAGCATCGGCTCTTCAAGTCCTCTTGAACTTCCTCGTAAGGTTCGACCATGCCCTCGAGGCCTGTCACTTGGACTTGAAGAGTGACTTCGCGAGTGTAGAAGTCAGCCTGGAACCCCATCGCCTCTGCCAATTGTTTTTCAGCCTCTGCTCTGGACTCTTGTGCCTGCTTCAGGGTGGTTTGATAAGCATCGTTTTGGCGTCCCAGAACCTTCTTTTCCTCCAGGGCAGCAAACCTTGTTTCCAAGGCCTGGAGGGTTTGAGTTTGCAAAACAACATTTCTGGCCTGGGCGCGCCATTCAAGGGCCACCGCCAAGAAGGCCCCCAAGTAGAAAGGCATGCCCTCCTTCATGTCGGAGCCCTCTGGCATTGTTCAACCACTGAAGCCCCTCATCAGATGCATAATTGGAGGAGGGATGCCGATAAAATCAGGGGCGGTAGCGACGGGGGCAGGAGAAGCAGAGACCTCTGCCGGGGGCGGAGGTGGAGCAGACTCGGCGCCTTCGCCTATATCCTCTTGGACGGTTGTGGGGGGAAGGGAAGTAGCGCTGGGAGGGTTGTCCCTGAAAGAATCCTCTCCCTGGGGCGACGCCTCTAGTAGGAGGGGAACCCTGGCAGATTTCCTCCTCTTGAAGGGTGCCAGGCCATCCGAGTCTTCATCGTCGGATATGATCTCCAAGACCCGTTTCCCTTTGTCGAGGGGAGTTGGGGCCGACGATGAGGCCACGGCCAGAGGAACAGCGGCAATGGGCAGAGGAGAGCCGGGAGTCTGAAGCGCCTCAAGGCTATGTGGGGACGGTGAAGATGAGCCTAGTGGAGTTTCGGTAGTGGTCGGTGGTGGCAGAGGCAGGGTTGATGGGGGGTTCGGGTCAGCAGCCGGGGCGGAAGAGGCGCCTGCTTTGGCAGCACGAGCGTCCTTTATCGCTTTCGCCAACATCATCCTTTTGGAAGCGCCCATCACCGATCCTACATTCAAATAAACCAAGCAGCAGAAGTCAAAACCAAAGCAATTATGCAAAATCACAAAACGCGTAGAAACGAGAGACGCGAATCACATGGTATAATGGAAGACAGGTGAAAGAGGCCAGAGGAACAAACATCTGGTAGTAAGGTACAGATAATGAAAGATGGTAAGGGGAGGGTCTCCATACCAAAATATGTGGTCAGGGCGTGAGCGTTGTATTCGCTCGTGATGAGCTTCAATGTAGCAAAGACGATCCCCAGGCCAGCCAAGGCCTTACACACCTCCCTGTCAGCAGGGGATAGCTCATCCAGGGTTTTGGCCCTGAGCAGCTTAGGGTGCTTCGTCCAGTACAGGGGAAAGCCGTCTAAGGCCGTGGGGTCGTGCTTGGCGCTGCATACCCTAAAGAATTTTCCTTTCCAGTTCTTATAGGAGTTATGGAAGAGGGAGAGGATGATCCTGCCCGCGATGCCGGAGAAGCTTACCCAAAAGCTTTTCCCCTGTTTCTTCACTTCGAAGAAATGCAAGAAAACATCCACGGAAGGAAGGATGCCCAGGTGCCCGCAGAGAATTTGGAAGCCCCTTACGAATGCCCAGCTGTTGGGATGGAGCTGGGCGGGGGCTGTGTTAATTTCAGTAAGGAGTTCCCTCTCAAAGGGTGTGAATGGGAGGCGCACCCCAACGCGTTTAAACACCGTCTGGTACATGAAGAAGAAGGGACTCCCCTTTCTAGGTCTGTCATCCATACACACAGGTTCCCCCGGTCGGCCAGGACGAACGAAGATGTGTGCGTCGTGAGTGCGGCAGAAGGCATTAAAGTTATACAAGTGGGGGTCCCCACGATGATTCTCCAGGTCCTGAAAGGATGTCAGGCTGGTGCACTCGTTCAAAAGCTCGTCGGGGGCCCATGTATAGAAGGCTTTATAATTGGACTTAGGGGTCTTGGGGGGAGAACCAGACTTTGCGTTCGGGTGCGTCATGGTGTGAATAAATAGCTGGAGAAAGAAGAAAGGAAAAGGTTTTTAACAAAGTGATGCCAAGACAGAAAAGGGGTAAAACCCCAGGAAATGCTACCCATGCGAGAAAACCCAGAAAGAAAGAGAAGGGAACAGAGAAGAAAAGAGAAGCGGAAGAACACAGTAATGCATAAACGTAAACAGTCCCAGGCAGTTCAATAAAATATGCAATGCGACGAAGGAGAAGAGTCGGGATGTGCAAAAATCATACCTTTGTTTTCGAAGTAAGGGAGGAAGGAGAGCACGAAAGAAAGAGCAGAAGTTACAAGGAAAGGGTTTGAAGGCGATGAACAGTGCAGAGATGCAGAGAGAATGGATGTAACAGTGGTGTGAGCGCGGGGTTTGGGGTAACTTGAACGTTACATTTGCAACCCAAGAGGCGCTAATCAGGAGCCGTGAGATCGTGCCGCGTGTCAAAGGATTAAGCGCTCAAGGGCAGCGCAAGAGACTCTAGAGGCTGGCCGTGTGATGAGCCACGTGGCGCACGATTAAGCGTAGCCCCAAAAGGCGTTATTTTCCCTGCTTCAGAGGATGTCCAATCAGCCATTAAAGAGCGCCCCTATGGTTCAGAGAGTGTCACGTCAATAATTCGAGAATTGTTGAGTCAGCAGGGAATGACACGTCATCAGGGTGACACGTGGACGGTGTGGGCGAGGCCTTAGTCTTTGCGCTGAAGACAAGTCTTCGGCTTAAGACTAGGGGGCTTGTGTACCGTCCCGTATCCGGGCGTTGACAAAGTCAAGGTCAAAGTCAACGCCTGGAGTCAAAGTCAACACAAGGCGTCGCCTAGGTGAAGAGACGCCAAGTTCCAGCGTCGCCAAGAGGAAGCGTTGCCAAGGCAAGGCGTCGCCTAGGTGAAGGCGTTGCCCAACCAGGGCGTCGCCAAGATCAAATATCGCTAAGGCAAGGCAATCACAGTGTGGTTCCCCGGTACCCATGGGTAGGAAAGACCATGGAGGAAGCGACGCCGTGGGAAGGCCTCAGGTCCCGATGATCCGGGGCAGTGATAAAGAGAAGGAAAAGGTGGCTTCAAGGCCATAGTGATAGCACCAGTCTAGGGCAGCCTGACTCGTGAAGTACCCCTGTCGCCTCAAAGACGCCTTTGGGATAGATACGACTCAAGTGGAGGGTCACGCCCAGGGTAGCCAGGTGCAGGGTACGAGAGGAAGGCCGATACGCTCTCAAAGTGAGTGACTAGATGATTGGGGGCATGAGTTGGCACCCAAAAAGTCACCCCTTGCGCAGTAGCACTCCCAAGCAGGAGGACTCACACGTAGAAACGTCCCCAAATGGGCAGAAACGTCCCCATATGGGGTCACGACGCTGTGAAGCCCTCCACGTGTACGACAGCCAGGTCAGAATAGAAACACCATTTAGACAGGTACCAGGTAATTAAAGTCATTCAATATAGTTTCTGTTTCGAGCGTTTAAGGTACTATAAAGGCTCCCAAGCGTTTCAACGTCTTAAATGCGCTACGTTTTCTAATTAGACGCGTTAATTAAGTGCGTTACGTTTTATGATTAAAAGCGCTTTAAGGCGCTTTAAATGCTTGGGCAGTTTAAATAGCGCCGAGAATGTTGGAAACAGGGTTGGAACTTTTGGCTAATTTTCTAGAAACACTCTAGTTGCTTGCTCGAGCCTTGAGGTTTTGGACAAGGGACTAGGGAAAGATTTTGGCCAAAAGGAGAAAATATACACTAGACACAGTTTCCTTTTTACCACCTTCAGAGTGCCATACGCGGTGCTCCGATACGGAGGTGCATAGTTTTTTGTGTTTCTTGCTGGCTGACTTGAGCGTCGGAGTGCAAACGGCCGCTAGGGCGCCCTTTTGTCCTCCTTTGCAGGAATCCACAGGTAACCAGTGGGAAGGAGTCCCTAGCTGACGGTTGAGGTCGCGCACGAAGACGTCCCAGGTCAACCGGACGGAACATGAAACATAGAACATTGATCCATTTCTATAAAAGTGTCTATTCAGTCTCCAACTCAAGTTGATTCCATAAAATGTCAAAGAATCATCTATACCTTGCTATTGGAATCACATCAGGTTCCAAATGAGAAAAAGAAATCAATTGGACCCACATTTGTGAAGGGACCAAATTTTGTTGCTTGAACTCATGCTTGTGTAGGAATTCTAAAGAAGTGTGAAGGACTAAGTCATATGATCAAGTTTTTGGAAGAAAAAGACCAACATTGAAGCTGAATCAATGCTTTGCATCTGTCCAAAGGCCCTCAACAGTGAAAAGAGGCTTCTTGATCATAAAGCACATGGCTCATTAAAGGATAAGACCTTCCTTTCTCTGTTCTTAATTTCTGTTTTAAAGTTCTTTTTCATGGTTAAATATCTTCTTTAAAAGGCTTAACTTCATCTGCTTTGAACTCTTTCTGCTCATGGTTAAAATTCAAAATCAGTTTTAACTACTGCAGAAAAACAACCGATTGTTTCTTCGAAACAACCGATTGTTTTGAGTTTGACAGCACTGTGAAGAAATCAATTTAATTTCTATTTTGAATTTCTATCCGTTGCAGATCAATTTAAAGAAAGAATCCTTGGTCAAAGAACCTATGTTGAAAGCTGACATGTGAAGACCATGTGATTTTCAGCTTTTTCTGACGTTTTCTGTGCAGGGCAGGGTCAAGTCCTCTCTCTCAGAAAATCTGGTACCCACTCATATCATTGAATGCTTTTGATTCTTTTATTGCTATAAAATCTGGTGGAGCTGATCTCTTCCACAAGAACAACCAATTGCAACATCTCTTGCAAAATCTGTGAGTGAGCTTTTCTCTATTTTCTTCTCTGCCATCATGGACTCAACTCCTCCCACCTCAAAGAGAGTCAAAACCAGAGCTGTAAGGTCTGGAGGAAGGCTAGAAGGATGGTTTTATGGAGAAAATGATCTAATTGAAAGATATAGGTTGAAACAAGCACAAAAGTGAAAAACAACCCCAAGGTTGTGTGCTTTGATTGGCTGAAAAGCCAAAAAGCTGGACAATGTAAGGAGGCTGCTCAAAGATCAATCTCTCAGAAAGTTCCTGGAGATGAATGGAAACATCTACCCAGATTTGATAAGGGTGTTCTAGACAAATCTCAAGTTTGAGGGAAACAATCTACTTTCTCATGTAAAAGGTGTAGACATGGAGATAACCCATGAGGTATGGGCTACTGTTGTTGGTCTCAAGTTCTATGTCCTCAGAATCAACTAGGGAAACCTTGGTGTAGTGGAGGATTTTAACAAAATCCAATACTACAAGAGTTGCTTGAAGAATCAACATGCTAAAGTTAGGACTTGCTCGGTTGGAGGTTTAAAGCTTGATGAAAGGTTGCTAGCACTCATTGTGACTTGGATTCTAACTCCAAGGGGGAGCAATCATTCTGTTCTTACTGAGGAAGATCTAGTATACATCTTCTGCATCATGAAGAAGATCAAAGTCAATTGGATCCACATCATCAAAGAGCACATGCAAAAGGCAATGAGGTTAAGTGACTATCACTATCCATATGTTATTTTGGTATCTAAATTTGTACTCTATTTTGAAGTGAACCTAGAGAATGAAACATTTGAGCTGGTCAAGTCAACTTAAGAGTTGAACAATGGATCACTCAGCAAAATGGGTTTTACCAAAGTAGGTGGCAAATGGATTAGCAAAGATGGTGACTTTGGTGCTTCATCTAGTGCTGTTGCTGATCTTGAACAAGATGAACCTGCTGATATGGATGTTCAACATGAAGATCTACCTAAAGAACATCAAGATGTTGGACCTAGTGCTGGTGCTGGAAATCAAGAAGAAAGGATGCAAACCATGCCTCCTTTTGAGAGACTCATGGTTAATAGGCTTGATAGCTTTGCGGAGAATCAAAGGAATCTCCATGATCTCCGTGTCAGCAATTTCCAGAGGATTGACAACAGGTTTGACAGCATGAATGCAAGTTTCATGACTCTAGATGAACAGATCGAGGCTGTACAAAACCAAATATTTGATCTTCAATATACTAATGATGATGAATGAAGAAAAACAACCAGTTGATGTATCGAAACAACCGATTGTTTTTGGTTGACGTATCAGTTTCTCTTTTTGCTGCTTTTGCTGTTTTAATTCTAATGTATTTAAAACAATTATCTTGTTTTATCTCTTCTCTTTGTCTATTTGTGAAGACAAATAGGGAGAGATATATGCTGTGTTTGTTTGATTTTAGTGTTTATTTGTTTTCTGCAAAACAGTTTGGATGAGTGAAACCTTATACGTTTTTACTCCTATATTTGTTTGTTGGTTACTCTGATATTATGCTCTGATTTCTGTGCTAACCAAATATCAGAAGTTCTATGCTTTGCTTAAAACTGTATCTTGCAGGAACTGCTTCAGATTCAATCAGGTACAACACAAGCATCAGGGATTTGTCTTCATCAAATAGGAGGAGATTGTTGAACCAAGTGGTGTTCAAGCTTTGAAGAATCCAAACCTGATGAGAATCAAATAAAGGAGGCTTTTATTAATGGAGGAAGAGGACATCCACCCTCACATTTGAAGTTCTTCCTTCTAGTCTTCTCAAAATTAAAAGAAGACATAAATAAAGATGAAACCCAAGCTCAAAGCCCAAGCCCAAGCCTAAGAAGGCCAAAGCCCAAAGAGCCCAAGTCCATCCCATGAGGGGCAAGGCCAAGCTTTGAAATACTCTTGTATAGTTTTAGGAGGTGTGGTTATTAAATAAAGGAGTGTGAAAATGTAAAATAAAGTCACATTGTCCATGTGAGTTAGGAGAGTGGTGTAGGTGTAGTTTTTAGGAGGTGTCATAGTAGAAAAAGGTCACACCTCCCATGTGACTTGTTTTTGGTGGGAATTTCAAATGAGTTTTATTTGAAATTTCCCACCTATTTTCCAGCACCTCTAGGCTATAAATAAAGGTGCTTAGCTAGTATAATTCAGATTTGAATTTTGATTAGAGAAACTATACTCAATTTTTGAGAGAGCATTGGAGAACTTTGTGCCTTCCCCATTAGTCTTATCTTGAGAGTTCAATGGTTACCTCAAGTGGCGGCTTGCACACTTATTTTGGAGTCTCCGTCCTCCTAGTGGCGTGATCATCCAACCATTCCTCCATCTTCATGAGCTTTCTCTTCTCCTTCCTTCCTTCTCTTTCAATTGTTCATGTCTTAGCTTGCTTCTCTTGAATTTCTGTTTGGTATTTTCAGTTCTTATTAGTTTTGCTTCGATGCTTTTGTTTCTTTGTTGTTCTTCATCTTTTCTTCTTCAATTCTAGTCTTTTGTTCGGTTTATTTTTGTTTTTGTTTTGTTTAATCGGTGCCTTTGCCTTTTCTTCCAATTCAATCGGCTCAATTTGACAATATGTGGAACTTCCATATGAGTTTGGGTTTTGGTACTAGTTTTGGTGAGTTCTTATTCATAGAACATTGATCCAATTCTACGATAAAGTGCCTATCTCATATCCAACTCAAGATGATTCCTAAGAATGTCAAGAATGATTCTTCTATGCTATTGGAATCACATCATGTGGTATCATGAGTCTTAGGTTTATTCTTGTTTAATTTTTGAGTTTTGTTGCACTTTATTTCAAGAGCTCTTTAATTTCTTGCAATTTACCTTTCTGTTTTTAGGCTTATTTTGAGTTTGCTTGCTGTTTTCTTTATTTTTCCTATCATGTGTTTGAGTATTTTCCTTTTTGAATCCTTACAAGTTTTGTCTTAGTCATGTTTTTCCATAATTGTCATCACTTCTTGTAGTACTTTTCTTGAATTTTTTGTTTCTTGCTTTGGTGTCATATAATTTTCTGAGTTTGATATTGATCCTTTGTGCATTTTCTGTTTTAGAATTGAGTTCATACTTGTATTCTAGACCTATACAAGTTCATATACATCATTTTCCATTATGTCTTTGCTAGTTCATAATTATGTTTTTCATTCCTATTAGGATTCCTCTGTTTTTCTGAAAACGTGCTTACTATTTTTCCTTATTGCAATTTATTTACTCACTGGAAAATTCTGAAATTCTGGATTTGTGTTATTCAAAGTGTTAGAAAAGAGTAGAAAAAAGAAGTACTAAAAAAATCAAAGTACACAAAAAATCATAAATAAAATACAAAAAGTGTACAATTCTGCCAAAAAAATACGGTAATCTGGCAGCGATTTTGAATAATTTATCTCAATTAATTGGCTTACTGTTTTTAAGTAATTCCAGTGCCATTTTTGAGTTAAGATCTTGAAGTTTCTATGACTAAAATTTCATAATCCAGTTCGCTCTATATCATTCCAGTTAAATCAGTGAACATCAAGCACAGTTTGCATAAAAAATATTTTCCAGTAGCTTGTTTTTTGTTTTCTTCATTTACTCTAGTGCTTTTCTTTAGGTATTCTTTTGAGTGCCTACTTTTTCATTGAGTTCCTTATTTTCTTGCTTGTCTTTTGTTCAATATTCTTTGAGTTTGTCTTACATCTAGTATTCCTTTTGTTATAGCCTTTTCTTTGCTTATACCTTTTCTTGTTTGTCTTTATTGCTTCATTGGTTTTGTTGTGGTTGGCTTTGAGATTGGTGTTGTACCGCCCTGGTGGTCGGGTGTGATGACGTGGCATCCTCTTACAGTATAGGCGTGTTGACAAGGCGCTAGGTTGGCAGAAGGGAAGGAAGTCGAGGGGCACGTGTAGTCGCCAGTTGTTAAGTTGGCGTGTTCCGATTTCCAGATTACCAGAATAGGCGATCGCCAGGTTGAAGATGAAGTCGCCCGATGTAGATTCAGGCGACCTAGTCATTGGAAATCACCAGAGAAAGCACAACGCCGAAGATGAAGGAGAAGCAGATTGTGAAGGCGGCCGGCGAGACCACAGGGAAGGTGTATGAAGGCCCTAAACTCGCCAGTTCCAGTAGAGATCGCACTCCCAAAGTTAGCTATGCACTGGGCAGTACCATGCATAAGTGACTTAGTCAAAATGAGAATAGAAGCAGCGCCAAGTCAGGGAGCTCCCAGATGATGGCACGTGTACAGTTGGGTGCGAGCCACGTGTCCAAGTCTGTAACTGCCAGGAGAGAGAAAGCCACCAGGTATATAAGAGTTCTTAACAAACTTTCTGAGGTACGCACGTTCAGTTCATACACTTTACGCTTGCGAGTGACAGAGCTGATTGTGAGAGAGGATTTGCACGATTCTTGTTCTTATTATTTGGTGATACCGTCACTGACTTGAGCGTCGGAGTGCGATCGGCCGCAACGGCGCCGTACTGTTTCTTTGCAGGTTCTTGAAGTAGATCCCGGAAAGGAACGGGGGTGAGAAGCGGTGCGCACGTCGATCCCTTGACGAGGCAGCTTCCAGCGTTCCGGTCAACAGGCAGGATCAGGTGTGCCTTGCTTTGACATATTTCATTTGAGGATTCCAAGACCTCAAGATCAGATTGGTGCAGGGACATTATTTCTTTGAGAGTGACCTCTTTTTCTGGCCAAATTCACTTCGGCAATTTGGTTGCCAAATTCATTTTTTTTTTGCTAACTTTGTTTCTTGACTTGTTTGTTGTTTTTGTGTGTTTGCTGTTTTCATTTGCAAATGGCTGGCTATTCAAGTGGTGCATCTTACAAGCAGAATTCTCCTTCCAAATCTTCGGTCCTTGGTGAATTGCATGAAGCTCAACGCACCATTAGGCGTTTGGAAGAGAAATTGCAAAAGATGGAGGTGCAACAAGCTAGGCCATCTCACTCTATCCATGATGGACATCATTCACATAGACCTTCATCAAGAGGTTCTTCAAATGCCTTAGGCCGTGAAGAGGACCATAGGAGAAGAAGGACTCCACCCCAATTCCTTGGACATAGACATCACAACCAAGGGGAGAGACCTCACTATGGAAATGGCTACTACCAAGACGCAAAGGCTAGGCTACCTTCGGTCAAGCTTCCTTGTTTCAATGGCTCTAGTGATCCTAATGTGTATTTAGATTGGGAGGCTAAGTGTGAACAGATTTTTGACCTCCATGAGATCCTAGATGAGCACAAATATAAGTTAGCCACTTTAGAATTTTTAGATTTTGCCAAAGAATGGTGGCATAAACTTGTAATGGACATTATGTATCACAAGAGAGCTCCCGTGGTTTCTTGGAATGATTTGAAAGAGTGTATGCGCGCGAGGTTTGTTCCTCCTTCTAGGAAGGAACACTTGTTGAAGTTCCAAAGGCTTCCTCAAGGACATAGGATGGTAGATGAATACTTTCAAGATTTTGAAACAACTTTGACTAAAATGAATATGCATGCTAATGAAGAGTCAAAGATTAAATGGTTTGTACGTGGTTTGAAAAGAGATATTAGAGACTTTGTAGAATTAAAAGAATATTCTTCTTTAAAGAGCGTGTTTCGCAAAGCCTTCAAGGTGGAATCATATCTTTTGAACAAAACTTTCAAAAATACTCATGATGATGATTTCTACAACTCTTCTAGGAAGGATGTCAACAAAATTTCTACTCAAAATTCTCCCTCCAATTTTTCCAAACAAACCATGTTTCCAAAAAAAGTTTCTACTACAAATCCTTCTACTCCTAAGTCACCTACCAAAACTTCAAATATCAAATGTTTTAAATGTTTAGGTTTTGGGAACATAGCTCTTCATTGTCCACAAAAGCAAATCTTAAAGATCAACAAGGTAAAACAAGACCTAACTCACCCACCTACCACAAGTAAAAAAGAAAAAGACAAAGAAGGCCAAGTTGACATGGGTCTTAATCCTTTCACCTCCAAGGTGTTTTCCTTCCTTATCTTTTTCATTACCCAAGGTTCCTATTTCACCACCATCTTGGTTAAAAAATGTTAGAGATGATTTGTTCATACTGTTGGGTCTATTAGTGTCTAAGTTCAAGAGGGGAGGGGTGAATTGAGCTTATAAAATTTTCGCAAGAACACACAATTTTCAGTATATCAGAGGCAAAAAGAACAGATTGTTTTTACATGAAACACATTGATTCTTCAGAACAGTCTAGCACAATTTGAATTTGTTCAATATAAAATTGTGATCAACAAAGGATTATAACAGAATCAGATCAGCTGGATATTATGAGGATGAACGATACAGCTATGCTTAGAAATAAAACAAATTCACTCAACACAAGGTTTTAAGGAGAATGACTCTTTCTCAGATTTTAATGAATAGACTGTTTGTTCACAGATCACTTAAAACACATATACAACAACCTTGTTTGTGATTAGAGAGCTTTAACAAATTAGGAAGAACAGTTTTTACTTAAACCCAGAATTAACAGATTCAATTTCAAAAGAACAGATTTAGTTCTTGACAGAATTAATCAAAACCAGAAATGAGTGCAGGGATGAGAAGAAAAAGGCACGCAAGTTTTTATACTGGTTCACTCATACAGAGCTACGTCCAATCTCACCTTACCCCAAGGTGGAATCAACTAAAAACAGTACCAATCACTTACAAACACAGCAGTTCTTGAACACTACAAGAACAATACAACCAATGCTAAAAAACCCTATTTCAGCACACCTTGCACTCCAAGAAACCCTATCAAGGAGTGACTAACACTAACACCTTTACAAACCAGAATAAAGGAAAGATTACACCTGAAAAGAAGATGCAAGAACTCAAAACCAGTAGTTCAATTTGCTGCAGAACTGCACCAGCACCTTCACCAAGACCAAAGGTTTCCTAGAACAAGCACACTTGAAAATTCCTTAGGAAAACCTTTCAAAAACCTTTCAATCCTTCTTCTCACATAGAAAAGGTTTGATCTCTGTCAAAAACGTAATTGCTCAGCATCCTTTCATGAGAGAGAGGCTTTTCTTTATATAGAAAATAGTTTCAAACTTCTTTTCAAAAAACAGTTGAAAAGCTGTTATGAAAACAACAGATTCAGTTTTAAACTTAACAGATTTATTTTGTGAAAACTGCCAACTCAGCTAACTGAAATAACTGTCTGAGTTGTACCTTTGGTGCCCTGACCAAAGAATAAACCTGTTCTTTCACAGAGAAACAGATTAAAAGATAACAAACAGGCCAGCTCAGCTTAACTGAAATAACGAACTAAGCTTTACCTGTGATGCCCTAACAAAATTTTAGAAAAGCCTTTTAACAGAGAAGAAATAAATCGATTCTTTCTCCATAAAACAGATTTATTTTTGTACTGATTTAAATCTTTAAAGAGCACTTTTAAAAGCTTTTCAAAAACCATTTAACCACATCATGTGCTTGATCTAGGCTTGGTTAGGCATCTAGGATAGATCATGTAGCAAAAGGCAACCTCACACAATTACAGGCCTACATACAAGATCATCTAAACCTATTACAAACTTCAAGGCAAACTAGCTATTTTCTACATCAAACACACACAACACTAGGTAGAGAAGAGGCTTCATCCATCTTCAACACATACCTCCTAATGGTTGTCACCATTTAAGAGGTCTTTTTCCAAAACATCACATCATTCCCAAACAAATTTTTCCAACTTGGTCGATTTATAGAACCTCCTTTTCTGAAATCCCATTGTTTACAAATGCTAAGTCATGTTTACATTTTTCTTCCACTTTTAATTGTAAAACTAAACTGACTTTGTTATATGCAGGGATTCAGAATTCGTGGACGAATTCTCTCCAACAAGAATCCAAACCTGATGAGAATCAAATAAAGGAGGCTTTTATTAATGGAGGAAGAGGACATCCACCCTCACATTTGAAGTTCTTCCTTCTAGTCTTCTCAAAATTAAAAGAAGACATAAGTAAAGATGAGGCCCAAACCCAAAGCCCAAGCCCAAGCCCAAGAAGGCCAAAGCCCAAAGAGCCCAAGTCCATCCCATGAGGGGCAAGGCCAAGCTTTGAAATACTCTTGTATAGTTTTAGGAGGTGTGGTTATTAAATAAAGGAGTGTGAAAATGTAAAATAAAGTCACATTGTCCATGTGACTTAGGAGAGTGGTGTAGGTGTAGTTTTTAGGAGGTGTCATAGTAGAAAAAGGTCACACCTCCCATGTGACTTGTTTTTGGTGGGAATTTCAAATGAGTTTTATTTGAAATTTCCCACCTATTTTTCAGCACCTCTAGGCTATAAATAAAGGTGCTTAGCTTGTACAATTCAGATTTGAATTTTGATTAGAGAAACTATACTCAATTTTTTAGAGAGCATTGGAGAGCTTTGTGCCTTCCTCATTAGTCTTATATTAAGAGTTCAATGGTTACCTCAAGTGGCGGCTTGCACACTTATCTTGGAGTCTCCATCCTCCTAGTGGTGTGATCATCCAACCATTCCTCCATCTTCATGAGCTTTCTCTTCTCCTTCCTTCCTTCTCTTTCATTTTTTCATGTCTTAGCTTGCTTCTCTTGAATTTCCGTTCGGTATTTTCAGTTCTTATTATTTTTGCTTCGGTGCTTTTGTTTCTTTGTTGTTCTTCATCTTTTCTTCTTCAATTCTAGTCTTTTGTTCGGTGTATTTTTGTTTTTGTGTTGTTTAATCGGTGCCTTTGCCTTTTCTTCCAATTCAATCGGTTCAATTTGACAATATGTGGAACTTCCAAATGAGTTTGGGTTTTAGTACTAGTTTTGGTGAGTTCTTGTTCATAGAACATTGATCCAATTCTATGATAAAGTGCCTATCTCATATCCAATTCAAGATGATTCCTAAGAATGTCAAAAATCATTCTTCTATGCTATTGGAATCACATCAAAACCCTTTGAAGGATGTTGAAGGCTTGGTTGTGCTTGTTGTTGCTGTGCTGTCCTAGATAGGTTCTGGGGTAGTTTGAGTTTTGTAATCCACTCTTTGATTGAATCCAAAGCATAGGCATTCTCAATCTTTTTAAAAGAAAAGTGTTTTTCAAACTAAGTTAAAAACAACCGATTGTTTTGTCGAAACAACCGATTGTTTTATACTTCGAAGTTTTTAGAAATGATTGAAAACAGTTTTTCAAATGGTTGAGCTATTAGAACCAAAACAACCAATTGATTCATGGAAACAACCTATTGTTTGTTTTGGTACCATAACAGAAAAACTGTTTTATGTTTGACTGAGCTTTAAATGTTTTAACTGATTACGCTTCAGTCTTTAAATGCAATTAATAAGTTTGTTAAGATTTGATAACAAACATCATCTTTCATATATTCAGAAAAAACATATTTGAGTTTTAAGAATATAGAGGTTTTGAGTTTTTCAAAGAGTTGAGATTGCTTAGAGATTGAGATTGATCAAAGTGTGTGGAATAAGATTTCTGCTTGTATTGATTTCATATTTGCTTCTGTAACAAGTGTAATCCTTGTACTCTATTGAACAAGTTTCGTTTGTGTGTTTGCTGAGAAGTGTTGTGTGTTCTTGAGGGGATCAAGATCAGCATTCTTAGTGTTGGTGTGTTGGCCAAGAGAAGTGTGTGTCTTGAGGGGATCAATGTCACTTTCTTGGTTGTGGTCTAAGTGATCTAGGTGTGATTGCTTAGTGGAATTCCTCAGTGGTTTCTGAGAAGACTGGAAGTAGCTATGGGTTTAGAGTGAACCAATATAAACATCTGTGTGCATTCTCTCTATCCTTAATCTCTTTAAATTCAGTGTGATATTTGTTTGCTGGTATAAACAACCGATTGTTTCTGCGAAACAACCGATTGTTTTTCTGGTGCTGTTGTTTTTGCTTATTGTTTTGGCAAACTGAATTCTTTATCAATTGTTTCTTGAAGAAATTTCATTCTTGACTTAAAAGTTTGCGAAAATCCTCTTTAAACAATTCACCCCCCCTCGTGTTTAAAGCCATCCATTCTAACACCTTCTACTTATAATTTTCTTTTAGGGCGACCTTCATTAAATAGGTTGGGCATGGTAGCCTCCACTACCCACATGAAGCTAAAGCTGCCTTCACTCGAAGGAAAGCTAATTACAATGAAAGTAGATCAAAAAAATGGCACACAAATGTTACGAAAATAGTCTAAGAAATCGTAGGGGCACCTACACAATTATCACCCAAACGAGAGGACCAGGTGTGGAAATAGAGGCTGACCCTTGCAACGAAAGGTAACTCGGACCTGCTGGGGAAATTCGAAAATTGGAGATAAATGATAAGAAATTGAAGCTCGGAGCCTCACTTTGTAAGGAGTTGGAGGATATAATTGTCGAAGTCATTTCAAAAAACATGAATGCCTTCGCATGGTCGTTCACCGACATGCCTGGAATTGATCCTGATTTCTTGTCTCACCGTCTCACCATAGACGAGAAGGCCAAACCCATTGTTCAGAAGCGAAGAAAATTCAATGAGGAGAAGCGTCTTTTCATGCGAGAGGAGACTCAAAACACCTCACAACTGGCCACATAAGGGAAATCCAATACACTGAGTGGTTGGCAAACATTGTCATGGTAAAAAAGCCAAGTGGGAAGTGTAGAATGTGCGTTGATTTCACCAATCAAAATAAAGCCTGCCCTAAGGATCCCTGCACCTTGGGATTCCTTTACTAAGCTTCTTGGATGCCTTTTCGAGATACAACCAAATTCATGCCTTTCGGATTAAAGAATGCGGGTGCAACCTAACAGAGGCTCATGAACTGAATTCTGCTACCAATGCTCGGACAGAATGTCCAAGCATATGTGAACGACATGGTAGTCACTTCAATGAAAGCATATGGGCATATATCCGACCTAGAAAAGCTTTTTGCGATAGGAAGACATAACTTAAAGCTTAATTCCGAAAAATGTGTTTTCAGTGTACAAGCAGGAAAGTTCCTCGGTTTCCTAGTAACTGAAAGGGGAATTAAGGCAAATGCCCTAATAGCGGGAATGTTGTTGGCAAAGGAACTAGGAGCTCGTCATTTGCTAGCAAAGAACGATTCACTACTCATAACAGGGAAGTTATCCGTTGAATACCAAGCAAAAGATCCACAATTAGCTTCTTACCTCGGGTATGTTAAGATGTTAAAAGGTGTTTTCTCTACTTTCGACCTTGTTCATGTCCCCAGAGAACAAACTCTCAATCTGTTATCCAGGAAACCCTAAGGTCACCAAGGACGACCATCCGAGAGCTACTCGAGGAGGACAAACTCGAAGTCATGCATATCAGCTCGGAAAAAACTTGGCTAACACCGTATATTCGGTATCTTGCGGATGCCCTCTAAGCCTACGGAGATCAAGATCGTCAAGAAGAATGTGAGCCAGTACATCCTGGTGGATCGTCACCTCCTTCGATATGGTTATACCCACCCACTTCTCACTTGCATAAGTGGAGACCAATGCATATGCATAATGTCCGAACTACACGAAGGCATCTGTGGCAGTCACATCGACGGACGAGCTCTCTCTCTAAAAGCCATTTGAGTAGGGTATTATTGATAGACGATGAGGGAGGATTGTATGAAGTATGTTAAAAGATGCGAACAATGTTAAAGGCATGTCAATTGAAGCCATGTGCGCCCAAAGGAGCTACGTTCTATCTCTAGTCCACGACCTTTCCATACATAGGGAATTGATATTTTGGGTCCATTCCCTTTGGCCCTACGTCAAATGAAGTATCTTATTGTCCTCATAAAATATTTCACCAAGTGGATTGAAGCTAAGCCGGTTGCCCAAATAACCACCCACAAAATCCAACATTTCGTATGGAAGAATGTCGTATGTCGATTTGGCGTT
This sequence comes from Phaseolus vulgaris, assembly GCF_051622355.1. NCBI lineage: Eukaryota > Viridiplantae > Streptophyta > Magnoliopsida > Fabales > Fabaceae > Phaseolus > Phaseolus vulgaris. The sequence goes on from NC_143508.1 coordinate 38,602,600, forward strand.
CCCAGGCACTTGGTGTCAGACAATGGAACCCAATTCACAAGTCGGTAACTCAGAAATCTATGCACGAAATTGTGAATTAAGTGTTGAATCAAGTGTGTTCAAGCTTTGAAGAATCTGAACCCTTTGAAGATTGATGAAAGGCTGGATGTGCTTGTTGTTGCTGAGCTGTCTTTAGATAGGATCTGGGGTAGATTTTATGTGTAAATCCACTCTTGATTGAATCCAAAGCATAAGCATTCTCAAACCTTTTAATTGAAAAGTGTTTTTCAAACTAAGTGAAAAAAAACCTGTTGAAAACTGTTTTTGATGGTTGACTTGCTGTCAAACCAAAACAACTGATTGTTTGTTTTGGGACCCTAACAGAAAACATTTTTGTGCTTTGACTGAGCATTAAATGATTTTATAACTGAATACGCTCCAGTTTTAAATGCTTTGACCAGTCTTTGAAAGCAATAAATAGTTTGTTAAGATTGTGTAACAAACAATTGAGATTTAATCACAGAAAAACAAATTTGAGTTTTTCACTGTTTTTGCTTTTGAAAGAGTTAGAGATTGTTGGATCAAAGAGAGTGTGATATAGGATTTTCATCTTGTATTGATTTTAGATCTTTTCTGTAACAAGTGTAATCCTTTGTACTTTGAAAGAAACTTTGTGTCTATAGCTGAGAAGTGTTGTGTGTTCTTGAGGTTGTCAAGATCAGCATTCTTAGTGGTGTTGTGTTGAAGCCAAAGGAAGTGTGTGTCTTAAGGGGATCAAGGTCACTTCTTTGGTGGTGCTGTAAGTAATCTAGGGTTGATTGCTTAGTGGATTCCCCAGTGCTTTCTGGGAAGACTGGAGGTAGCTCTTGGTTAAGAGTGAACCAGTATAAACCTCTGTGTGCATTTTCTCTATCCTTAAGCTCTTTAATTTTAGTTTTATATTTGTGAACTGGTATAAATTGTTGAATATGGATGAAACTTCTTCTCTACCTAGTCTTAGTGTGTTTGATGTAGGAAAATAGCTAGTTTGGTTTGAAGATTGTAATGGGTTTAGATGATCTTGTATTTAGGCTTGTGTATGTTTAAGGTTGCCTTTTGCTACATAACCTGTCCTAGATGCCTAGTCAAGCTTAGATCAAGCAGTGGAAGTGGTCAAAATTTTTTCCAAAAATCTTTTTAGAGTTTTCTCAAAAAACAGGATACTGCACAAAAATAAATATGTTTCTCTGTAAAAGCATAGGTTTATTTTTGGTTTGCTGAAAGGCTTTTCGAAAGTTGGTTAGGGCATCAAAGGTACAACTTAGTCAGTTATTTCAGTTAGTTGAGTTGGCAGTTTTCCTAAAATAAATTTGTTTAGTTTAAACTGAATCTGTTGTTTTCATAACAGCTTTTCAACTGGTTTTTGAAAAGTAGTTAGAAAATGTTTTCTATATAAAGAAAAACTTCTCTCACATGAAAGGTTGTTGAGCAATCACGATTTTGACAGAGATTAAACACTTTCTGTATGAGAAGAAGGATTGAATTGAGTTTTTGAAAGGTTTTCCAAAGTGATCTTCAAGTGTGCTTGTTATAGGAGAACTTTGATCTTGGTGAAGGTGTTGGTGCAGTTCTGCAACAATTGAACTACTGGTTTTGAGTTCTTGCATCTTCTTTTAAGGTGTTATCTTTCCTTTATTCTTGTTTGTAAAGGTGTAAGTGTTAGACACTCTTTGATAGGGTTTCTTGGAGTGCAAGGTGTGCTGAAATAGGATTTTTCAGCTTTGTTGGTATTGTTCTTGTAGGTTTCAAGAACTGTTGTGTTGTAATTGTTTGGAATTGGTTTTTAGTGGAATTCACCTTGGAGTGAGGTGAAACTGGATGTAGCTCTTTATGAGTGAACCAGTATAAACCGTGCTAATACGGAGGACTCCCATCCTGTTGTCTTCTATGAATTTCCTCGGAGCTTTAAGCGTCTGTTGGATTACTGTCCTCTGCCTGCCCCCCTTGCCTGAGCTGGCCAGCTTGGCTAGCAGGTCAGCTCTGGCATTTTGTTCTCGTGGGACATGTATTAACTCAAGAGCGCTAAAGGCTCCCTTCAGCAATTGGACGTACCTCAAATATGCCGCCATCTGTGGGTCTTTCGCTTGGAACTCACCCGATACTTGCCCAGTAATCAACTGGGAATCACTTTTCACCAAGAGGTTCTGCGCGCCCATCTCTTTAGCCAGGAGCATTCCTGCAATCAGGGCTTCGTATTAAGCTTGATTATTACTTGCCTTAAATGTGAAGCGCAGAGCCTGCTCAATCAGCACACCAATGGGTCCCTCCAAGACTATCCCCGCACCACTTCCTTGCTGGTTGGAGGAGCCATCAACCGAGAGCAACCACTGTGAGCCCGCCTCCACCTCTTGTTCACCTCTGGGCGAGAGTTCTGCCACAAAATTTGCGTACACCTGCCCTTTGATGGATCCTCTGGGCTCATACTGGATGTCAAACTCCGACAACTCTACCGCCCAGCGCACCATTCTTCCAGCTACATCAGGCTTCTGCAACACCTTTTGTATAGGGAGGTTCGTCATCACCACCACTGTAAAGTTGTGGAAGTAATGGCGGAGCCTCCTGGCCGAAAATATCACGGCCAGCGCCGCCTTCTCCAGCGACTGGTATCTCATCTCTGCGCCTTGTAAAGCTTTGCTCACAAAATAGATGGGCTTTTGAATCTGGTCCTGCTCCTGGACCAACACAGAGCTGATAGCTCGCTCTTTTACCGCGAAGTAGAGCCGGAGGGGCATGCCTGCTATTGGTTTGGAGAGGACCGGTGGCGTCGCCAGGTATTTTTTCAACTTGATGAAAGCCGCTTCGCATTCATCAGTCCATGCAAAACGACTATTTCTCTTAAGGCAGTGGAAATATGGATGCCCCTTCTCTCCTCCGGCAGAAACAAACCTTGAGAGCGCTACCATCCGCCCCGTCAGCTGCTGCACTTCCTTTATTGACGTCGGGCTTCGCATGGCGATGATTGCTGCGCATTTATCGGGGTTCACCTCTATTCCCCTCTCCGTGAGCATGAAACCTAGGAACTTACCGCCTCCACCCCGAAGACACATTTCTCGGGGTTTAGCTTGAGGCGGTACTTGGAGATGGTGACAAACAACTCCTCTAGGTCCACCACATGCTGCATCCTATCCTTCGACGCCACTACCATATCATCCACGTAGGCATACACATTCCTTGCTAACATGGGTGCTAGGACCTTGTCCATCAGCCTTTGGTAGGTGGCGCCTACGTTTTTTAGCCCAAAAGGCATCACCTTGTAACAGTAACTGCTGGTCTCCGTCATGAACGCAGTTTTACTCTCGTCTCTCGGGTGCATTTTGATCTGGTTGTATCCCGAGAATGCATCCAAGAAGCTAAGTATCTTGCAACCGGAGGCACTGTCCACCAGCACGTCGATGCTGGGCAGTGGGTACGAGTCCTTCAGGCACGCTTTATTCAAGTCAGTGAAGTTCACGCACATCCTCCACTTCCCATACGCCTTCTTCACCAGGACGACGTTGGCCAGCCATTCAAGGTATTGAATCTCCCTGATGTGACCCGCACTCAACAGCTTCTGCGTCTCTTCCCTTACCACAAGCTGCCTCTCTTCATTAAACTTTCTCCTTCTTTGACGCACGGGGCGGACCATGGCATCCATTCTAAGATGATGGCATAGGAAATCAGGGTCGATGCCGGGCATATCCGAGGCGGACCATGCGAAAGCATCTAAATGACGTGAGATCACCCCTGCCACCTCATCTTGTTCTTCTTGGCTCAGCAAACGTCCCAGCTTAAACGTTTTGCCGCCAATCTCCCTTCCCACCACGTTAGCCTCCTGCTGATCGCCGCTATTTTCCTTAATGGACGCCGCCTCTTCTACGGGCGATGTGTCGTCAAACTCCTCCTCCATGTGCGCATCTGCCTCGGGCGTCGCCCTCATGGATGTGGCCTCGCCAGGCGTTGACCCAACGGGCGTCGCCTCAATCATCGTCGTGTCTGCACTTGGCGGACGCTCAAACACCTTGAACACGCCTCTCTTCGTTTTCAGGCTATCCTCATAACATTTTCGCGCCTTCTCCTGATCCGACTTGATAACGATTACCTTGCCACTGAGGTCTGGCAGCTTCATCTTCATATGGCGCGTGGAGGCTACTGCATTCAGCCTATTCAACACCGGTATGCCCAACAAGATGTTGTAGGCGGAGTTGGCGTTTACGACCAAGTACCGGATGCTTTCGATAAGCGAGGCCTCTCCATCTGTGAACGTAGTCCTCAACTCCAAGTAGCCTCAGACTTCCACCTGGTTATCTGCGAAACCATATAAGCACCCTGTGTAGGGCCTCAAGAGGTCAGGAGACAGCTGCAACTTGTTGAATGTCAACCAGAACATGACATCTGCAGAGCTTCCTTGGTCGACAAGAACCCTGTGCACCTTTCGGCCCGCCGTGACAACTGAAATGACCACGGGGTCGTTGTCGTGCGGCCCCACGTCCCGCAGATCCGCCCTCGTGAACACGAGGTCCGACTCCCACGAATCACCTGAGATCCTTTCTTCAATTGAGTTGCCCCCTTCGCATTCTTTCGCTGGGAGGCGGTGGGTCCTCCGCCATAAAAGCCTCCAGCAATGGTATGAACCTCGCCGAGGACAGGCATCTCGTGCGCTTGCTCTTCCGCTGGCGCCGACAGGGCGGCGGTTGTGGCGGGTTCTGCGACATAATCCTTCAGAAACCCGCTTCTCACCAACTCATCTAGCTGGTATCCCAGCGACAGGTAGTTATCGATGTGATGACCGAAAGCTTCGTGGAACTCACACAATAGTCCTTGCGAGGCCCCAGCACCTTGTCGGTCTTCGCCGGTCGCCTCAATCTTTCAGCTATATTAGGCACGACGATCAGATCCTTTAACTCCACCACAAAGCTGTACCTCGCCGGCCTTGCCCTTTCCCTGGCCGGGCGATCGCCTCCTGCTGGAGCCCGGGGCTGGGGTTTTCTGGTTTCATTGAGGCGTCTCCCCTCTGGTTTCTTTCTTCTCGTTGTGGTCTCGTTGACCCGGACGGGTTGAGCCCGCGTCTGCGCTCTTGGGCGTGAGGGTACGACGGTGGTGCGCTTCTCGCACGCCTCTCCTTCGGAGGCGATATGTTCCACCGCCCGACGCCGTATTTCAGCAAAGGTCCTTGGGCGATTGCGAATAATAGATTCGCAAAAAGGGCCGGGACACACACCTTTCCTGAAGGCATACACAATCATAGGCTCCTTCGACGTACCAACTTTTACCACTTGGGCCCCGAAACGGTTGATGTACTCCTTCAAGGTCTCCCCTTGATATTGTTTTACATCAAACAAGTCGTAGGAAACTGGCGGCGGGGCCCTGTTTACCAGGTATTGCTCTCTGAACAGCTGTGACAACTGCTGAAAGGAGGTGATATGGCCGTTAGGAAGGCTGATAAACCAATCCATCGCCATCCCTGTCAAGGTGCTCATGAAGAGCTTGCATCTTGCGGCGTCGGAGCCGCCTACTAACACCATCTGCGTGTGGAACGCCGTGAGATGCGCCTCAGGATCCTCCATCCCGGTGAAAATTGCCTTGGGCCCTGCGAACGTGTTGGGGATCACTGCATCTAGGATCTCCTGCGAGAAGGGAGTGGAAAACTCCCTTGGTGGGGTGAGATGCTCCATCTCATCTTGTTCACGTTGCCCCTGGTTGTTCCTCAAACCCCGGCGCAACTCCTCATTTACACGACGGAGCTCTTCGTTCCTCGCATGGGAGGCTTCGAGATCCGCCTGCATGCGTTCTTGTTCCATCTTTGACTCCGCCATATCATCCTGCAACCCTCGCATTATCTCCATGACCTACTGCATGGACATTTCCTCACTCGCAGCGCGTGCGGAACCTTGTCTAGTGGTGGCCCTCATCTTTCCCTATTTCCTCAAACTTCCGCCAACGTTATGGTGGCTTGATAGGTCTCCTCAAACTTGCGATGGGACTGATGTTTTATATCGGCCCCACGGTGGGCGCCAAATGTTCCGGCCGGTTGACCTGGGACGTCTTTGTGCGCAACATCACCCGTCAGCTAGGGACTCCTTCCCACTGGTCACTTGTGGATTCCTGCAAAGAAGGACAAAAGGGCGCCCTAGCGGCCGTTTGCACTCCGACGCTCAAGTCAGCTAGCAAGAAACACCAAAAACTCTGCACCTCCGTATCGGAGCACCGTGAATGGCACTCTGAAGGTGGTCAAAAGAAACTCTCTCTCGTGTCTATTTCTCGTTCTGGCAAAAAATCTTTCCCTAGTCCCTTGTGCGTAACCTCAAAGCTCAAGAAAGCAACTAGAGTGTCTCTGGAAAATTTGCCAAAAGTTCGAACCCCGTTCCCAACATTCGAGGCGCTATTTAAACTACTCCAGCATTTAAAGCGTCTTAAAGCGCCTTTAATTATGAAACGTTCAACACCTTTAAGACGTTTAAACCGCTTGGAGCATTAATAGTACCTTAAACGCTCGAAACGTAAACTCTATTAAATAGCTTTAATTACCTTGTACCTGACAAACTGATGTTTCTATTCTGACTTGACTGCTATTACACGTGGAGGGCCTCACAGCACCGTGACCCCACTTGGGGGTATTTCCTCGTGTGAGTCCTCCTACCTGGGAGTGCACCTACGCAAGGGGTGACTTTTTGGGTGCCAACTCATGCCCCCAAACCTCTAGTCACTCACTTTGAGAGTGTATCTACCTTCCTCTCGTACCCTGCACCTGGCTGCCCCCGGACGTGGCCCTTCTCATGAGTCATAACGATCCCAAGGGCGTCTCTGGGGCGGCATGGGCACTTCACGAGTCAGATTGCTGGCGCTACTACTATGACCTTGAAGCCACCTTTCTCTTCTCTTTATTGCTACCCCAGGTTATCAGGGTTTGAGGCCTTCCCACGGTGTCGCTCCCTCCATTGTCTTTCCTACCCATGGGTATCGGGGAGCAACACTGTGATTGCCTTGCTTTTGTGACATTTGACCTTGGCGACGCCCTAGCTGGGCGACGCCTTGACTTGGCGATGCCTTCACCTAGGCGACGCCTTACCTTAGCGACGCTTTATGTTGGCGACGCCCCGCCTCGGCGATGCTTGCACTTGGCGTTTCCTCACCTAGGCGACGCCTTATGTTGACTTTGACCCCGACGTTGACTTTGACCTTGACTTTGTCGACGCCCGGATACGGGACGGTACAAAACTATAAAGAGAGATATTTAAATGAAGCCCATTCTTGAAAGCTTATAGACTTCTTTGGCTTTAGGCTTGATTCTCTCTTTATTTTATGTCTTCTTTTAATTTTGAAAAGACTAGAAGGAAGAACTTCAAATGTGTGGGTGAATGACCTCTTCCTACATTAAGAAAAGCCTCCCCTATTTGATCTCCATCAACAAGTGAAACAACTCAAGGATGGAATCTTCATAAATCAAGCAAAGTACTGCAAGGAGTTGCTTAAGAAGTTTGATATGGATCAATGCAAAGCAATCAACACTCCTATTTCAACAAGTTGCCAGCTGGATCAGGATTGTGCAGGAAAATCAGTGGATCAATCAAAATACAAGGTTTTAATTGGTTCTTTATTATACTTAACTACTAGCAGGCCTGGCATTATGTTTGTTGTATGCTTATGTGCTAGATATCAATCTGATCCAAAGGAATCACATTACAATGCAACTAAGAGGATTCTGAAATACTTGCAAGGGACTAAAGATGTTGGACTATGGTATCCAAACAATGTTTCCTTAAACTTGACTGGTTTTTAAGATTCTGACTTTGCAGGTTGCAAGGTTGATAGGAAGAGCACAGGTGGGACTTGTCACATGCTTGGGTCAAGTCTAATCTCATGGCATTGCAAGAAACAAGCCTGTGTTGCACTTTCTACAGCAGAGGCAGAATACATAGTAGCTGGAAGTTGTTGTGCTCAAACATTATGGCTAAGGCAACAGCTAAGTGACTTTGGGATTCTCTTAAACAAGATACCTATAAATTGTGATAACACTAGTGCTATAAATCTGTCTAAGAATCCTGTCATGCATTCAAGAACTAAACATATTGAAATTAGACATCATTTTCTAAGAGAGCATATAGCTAATGGAACTTGTGATATTAAATTCATTGGTACTGAATTTCAATTGGCTGATCTGTTTACTAAACCTCTTGCTAAAGATAGGTTTTACTTCCTATTAAACGAATTAGGTATCATTAGCTTAAATTGTCCACTGCAGTGAAATTTTAAATTTGTTATCTTGTGGTTTAACGTGTTGTTTTTCTGTTACAGATTCTCAGACCTGACTAGGAAAGAGAAATAATTTCTTTTCTCTATCTTCTTGACCATTGACTGCTTTTATGGTTATTGACCATTGGTTTTATGACATTTGTGTGTTGAAATCCTAACTGATTTGATACATTGATTGTGCAACAGATTTGATTTACTAAGCAAAAACATGTTTCCAATATATTCTTGCATCATTCAAAATCTGCACCTGTTGTACCACACAAGAATAAAATCTGTACTTTATCTGTTTCTCTTAATTCTGCTCTCAAAACCCGTGATCTTTGAAATATGTCTTCTGCCCTATATTAATCTGGTTTATTTCAAATTTCTTTTCACACTTTCGCTTCTTGTTACAAGCTGTCCAGGTTTCAACACTATTGCTTTAATTAGTTCTGATTAATCATATGAATTGTATGCTAATTTTTCTCTCTAGTTGGAACTGTCTATTTGTGAATAGGTGCTGAGAACAACTGATTTGCAATGGCATCATCTTCACACATAAAGAAGAAATCCAAGGAGCAATCTAACAGCAGCCAAGGCATCCTGGAAAATTGGTTTGCTGGAGATTCTGAAGCTATGACAAGGTTCATACATGAGACTAGCAGAAAGCAAATCAATGTACCTAATGATGTGATTCCACTAGCCATGTAGAGAAAGGTTCTTGACCTTCTTAGGAATCACCTTGAGTTGGACATTATAGAGGCACTTTTCTTAGAGTTGGATCATTGTTCTAAGACAAGAACTCACCAAAAACTAGTACCAAATCCCAAACTCATTTGGATGAACCAATTATAGTCAAATTGAACCAAACAAAAGAGGTAGAATTAAGAAGTACCGAACAGAATTGCATAAGAACACATTTCAACCGAACAAAATGAAATTAAAAGGCATAGAACAAAACATAGGTGCTGGAAAATTAAGAACAGCCGAACCAAAAACAAGACAACAAGCTTAGAACAAAGAATTAACAAAGAAGAAAGGAAGGAGAGAAGAAATGCTCATGAAGATTTAAGGAGGATGGATGATCTCGCCACTAGAAGTGTGGAATGCTCCTAGATGAGAGTGATGCCGCCACTTGAGGACTCCATTGATCCATCAAGATAAGACTAGAGAAGAAGGCTCAAAGCTCTCCAAAGTTCACTCAAAATTTGAGTAGAGTTTTCTTAGATTAATTCCAATCTGAATTTTACAAAGGAAGCACCTCTATTCATAGCCTAAGGTGCTGAAAAATAAAGCTAAGAGAATTCAAAATTCCCTCCTAAAACTGTACCGTCCCGTATCCGGGCGTTGACTAAATCAAGGTCAAAGTCAACGCCTGAAGAGTCAAAGTCAACGCAAGGCGTCGCCTAGGTGGAGAGACGCCAAATGCCAGCATCGCCAAGAGGAAGCGTCGCCAAGGCAAGGCGTCGCCTAGGTGAAGGCGTCGCCCAGGTGAAGGTGTCGCCCAACTAGGGCGTCGCCAGATCAAACAGTGTAAAAACAAGGCAATCACGGTGTGGTTCCCCGATACCCATGGGTAGGAAAGACCATGGAGGGAGCGACGTCGTGGGAAAGCCTCAGGTCCCGATATCTCGGGAAAGTGATAAAGAGAAGGAAAAGGTGGCTTCAAGGCCATAGTGATAGTACCAGTGAAGGGCAGCCTGACTCGTGAAGTACCCCTGCCGCCCCAGAGACGCCTTCGGGACAGATACGACCCAAGAGGAAGGTCACGCCCAGGGTAACCGGGTGCAGGGTGCGAGAGGAAGGCAGATACGCTCTCAAAGTAAGTGGCTAGATACTTGGGGGCATGAGTTGGCACCCAAAAAGCCACCCCTAGCGCAGTAGCACTCCCAAGCAGGAGGACTCAAACGTAGAAACGTCCCTAGATGGGCAGAAACGCCCCAGATGGGGTCACGGCGTCGTGAGGCCCTCCACGTGTACAACAGCCATGCCAGAATGGAAACACCCTTCAGTCAGGTGCCAGGTAATTAAAAGTCATTCAATACAGTTTCCCTTTCGAGCATTCAGGTACTATAATGGCTCCCAAGCGTTTCAACGTCTTAAATGCGCTACGTTTTCTAATTAAACGCTTTAATGAGCGCGTTACGTTTGTGATTAAAAGCGCTTTAAGGCGCTTTAAATGCTTGGGTAGTTTAAATAGCGCAGGGAATGTTGGAAAAAGGGTTGGAACTTTCGGCAAATTTATTAGAGAACTCTCTAGTTGCTTGCTCGTGCTTCAAGGTTACGTACAAGTGACTGGGGAATATTTTTGCCTGAAAGAGACAGCACACACACATACACAGTTCTTTACCACCTTCAGAGTGCCATACGCGGTGCTCAAATACGCAGGTGGACAGTTTTTTGTGTTTCTTGCTGGCTGACTTGAGCGTCGGAGTGCACACGGCCGCTAGGGCGCCTCTTTTTCCTCTTTTTTGCAGGAATCCACAGGCAACCAGTGGGAAGGAGTCCCTAGCTGATGGTTGAGGTCGCGCACGAAGATGTCCCGGTCAACCGGACGGAACATTTGGCGCCCACCGTGGGGCCGATATAAAACATCAGTCCCATCACAAGTTCGAGAAAAATCTACCAGGTTACAGTAGCCCTGAAGGAGTTTGGAGTGACAATGGCCCCCACCAGACGAAGAGCAGCACGCGCAGCCCCAGCAGACCTATCCATGCAGCAGGTCCTGGAAATAATGAGGAGGCTGCAGCAGGACATGGCGGATTCGAAAATGGAGCAGGAACGCATGCAGGCAGACCTTGACGCCTCGCATGAGCGGAACGAAGAGCTCCACCGTGTGAATGAGGAGTTGCGCCAGGGCCTGAGAAACGATAGGAGGCGGCCTGGGCACGACGAGATGGAGAACCATTCCCCACCAAGGGAGTTTTCCACTCCTTTCTCACAGGAGATCCTAGACGCAGCGATCCCGAACACGTTCGCGGGACCCAAGGTGATCTTCACCGGGATGGAGGACCCAGAGACGCACCTGGCTGCATTTCACACGCAGATGGTCCTGATAGGCGGTTCCGATGCTGCCAAGTGCAAGCTCTTCATGAGCACCCTGACCGGGATGGCTATGGACTGGTTCATTAGCCTCCCAGAAGGTCATATCACATCTTTCCGCCAGTTGTCGCGATTGTTCCGAGAACAGTACTTAGCCAACAAGGCCCCGCCGCCGGTCTCCTACGACCTGTTTGACGTGAAGCAGTATCAGGGGGAGACCCTGAAGGAGTATATCAATCGCTTCGGGGCCCAGGTCGTGAAGGTTGGCACAACAGAGGAGCCTATGATCGTGTACGCATTTGTGAAAGGCGTGTGCCCCGGCCCCTTCGGAGAATCCATTATCCGCAATCGCCCTAGGACTTTCGCTGAATTACGGCGCAGGGCAGTAGAGCATATTGCTTCGGAAGGGGAGGTATGTGTGAAGCGCACCAGCGCCGTGCCCTCACGCCCGAGGGGACCGGCGCGAGTTCAACCCGTCAGAGTCAATGAGACCACGACGGGGAGAAAGAAGCCAGAGGCGAGACGCCCCTACGAGGCCAGAAAGCCCTAGCCCCGGGGCCCAGCAGGAGGAGAACGCCCCGCCAGAGAAAGAGCAAGACCGGTGAGGTACAACTTCGTGGTTGAGTTGAAGGATTTGATCGCCTTGCCCAACATAGCTGAGAGGCTGAGGCGACCGGCGAAGACCGACAAGGTGTTAGGGCCCCGTAAAGACTCTTGGTGCGAATTCCACGAGGCTTTCGGGCACCAAATTGATAATTGCCTGTCGTTGGGTTACCAGCTAGATGAGCTGGTGAGGACTGGGTTTTTGAAAGATTATGTCGCAGATTCCACAACGACCGCCACCTTGCCGCCGCCGGCAGATGAGCCAGCACACGAGATGCCTGTGCTTGGCGAGGTCCACACCATTGCTGGAGGTTTATCAGGCGGAGGACCCACCGCCTCCCAGCGGAAGAAATACGCGAGGGGGGTGAATTCAATCGAGGAGAGGCTCTCGGGGGAGCCCTGGGAGTCAGATATTGTGTTCACAAGAAGAGATCTCCGAGATGTGGTGCCCCACGACAACGATCCCGTTGTCATCTCAGTTGTCACAGCCGGAAGGAAGGTCCACAGAGTGCTTGTTGATTAAGGAAGCTCGGCAGACGTCATGTTTCTGTCGACCTTTAATAAGTTACGGTTGTCCCCCGATCTGTTGAGTCCCTATACGGGATGTTCTCTGCTAGGAGGCTCCGTCATTACTTCCACAGTTTTGCGGTGGTGGTGATGACCAACCTCCCTATACAGAAAGTGCTGCAGAAACCCGATGTGGCAGGAAGAATGGTACGCTGGGCAGTGGAACTGTCAGAATTCGACATCCAGTACGAGCCTATAGGATCCATCAAAGGGCAGGTGTACGCGGATTTTGTAGCAGAACTTTTGCCCGGAGGTGAGCAAGAGGTGGAGGCGAGTTCGCAGTGGCTGCTCTCGGTTGATGGCTCTTCAAACCAACAAGGGAGCGGTGCGGGAATAGTGTTGGAAGGACCCGACGGCATACTGATCGAGCAGGCCTTGCGTTTTGCCTTCAAGGCAAGTAACAATCAGGCAGAATATGAAGCCCTGATAGCAGGAATGCTCTTGGCCAAGGAGATGGGCGCACAGAACCTCCTGGTGAAGAGCGACTCTCAGTTGATTACGGGGCAGGTGTCGGGTGAATTCCAGGCGAAGGACCCACAGATGGCGGCGTATCTGAAATACGTCCAGTTATTGAAGGGGGCGTTCGACGCGCGTGAGCTGATACATGTCCCGAGGGAGCAGAATGCCAAAGCTGACCTGCTCGCAAAGCTGGCCAACTCAGGCAAGGGGGGTAGACAGAGGACAGTGATCCAGGAGACTCTCAAAGCCCCGCGTCGATTCGTGGAAGACAACAGGGTGGATGTCCTCCAAGTTTATACATCAAGGGGAAGGCCGAGGAGTCACTCCTCTTTGACCCAAGATACGCAGAGGGCGCCCCGCATCAGCATATACGCGGGTGTGCCTGAGGAAGAGCAGATGCAGGTCTGTGTTTTGTCCAAGGGAGACACTTGGATGACGCCCTATAAACGATACCTGGCGGATGGGGCTCTTCCAGTGGACCCTGAAGAGGGTAAAAAAGTCAAAAGAAATGCTGCAAGATATACTTTGGTGGATGGGGTGCTGTTCAGGCACGGCTTCACTCACCCTATCCTAACATGCGTCAGTGGCGATGAGTGCACCAGGATAATGGCGGAGCTACACGAAGGCATCTGCGGAAGCCATGTAGGAGGAAGGTCCTTAGCCTCCAAGGTAATACGCGCAGGTTTCTTCTGGCCGACAGTGAAAGGGGATTGCGCACGGCACGCCCAGCGGTGTAAGCAATGCCAAAAGCACGCCGACTGGCACAAGGCGCCGCCAGAAGAGTTGCGGTCCATATACAGCCTGTGGCCTTTCCATACATGGGGAATTGACATCCTGGGCCCTTTCCCACTGGCAATCAGGCAGATGAAGTATCTGATCGTCGCCATCGAATCTGATCGTCGCCATCGAATACTTCACTAAGTGGATAGAGGCAGAGCCTGTGGCACAGATCACTGCGCATAAGGTACAGCATTTCGTGTGGAGAAACATTGTGTGTCGCTTTGGCGTACCTAGGCGCCTGATATCTGACAATGGGACCCAGTTTGCCAGTCAGCAGTTGAGAAATCTGTGTGCTGAAGTAGGAATCAAACAAGTGTTCGCGTCGGTTGAACACCCCCAGACCAATGGACAAGTAGAGTCGGCAAACAGAGTTCTGCTGAGGGGGTTAAAAAGAAGGTTAGAGAAAGCCAAAGGGGCGTGGGCGGAAGAGGTGCCAAGGATTGTATGGGCATATCACACCACGCCCCAATCCTCTACTATGGAGACGCCCTTCAGTTTGGGGTACGGTTCGGACGCGATGATTCCAGTAGAAATACATGAAAGCTCACCACGTTTTCAAAACTTCGTGGTGGAGGAGTCCAATGAGGGGAGGCGGGTAAACCTGGATCTGCTAGAAGAAGCCAGGGAAGAAGCTAGAATAAAAGCTGAAGCGATGAAGAGAAGAATAGAGCGGCAATATAGCTCTAAGGTCAAGCCACGACAGTTTCAGGTGGGCGACCTAGTGATGAGGAAAGCCCACCCATACGAGTTGGAGAATAAGCTGTCTCCCAAGTGGACCGGGCCCTTCAGGGTTACTGAGGCTAAGGGCAATGGTTCGTACAACCTGGAGACTTTAGATGGAGGCCCTATCCCGCGCAGTTGGAATGCAACCAACTTAAAATTTTATTTCAGTTGACTTATGTAAGCAGTATGTAACAATTTAGTTGAAGGGGACGCTCTTTTTCCCCCTCGGGGGTTTTTTAATGAGGTCACCCTAATAAAAGGAAAAACCAGTTTGAGAAAAAAAAGTGCCTTGGCTTTCAGCCTTTATCTTTCCTTGTTTGAAGATTATGTGATGCGCCGCCCAGGCCATGGCATCGCCAAGAAAGAAGGCGTCGCCTAGGTCCTGGCGTCGCCCAGAAAGAAGGCGCCGCCTCGATAAGGGCGTTGCCCCGAGCAGGCGTCGCCCAAGTGAAGACATGCATCGTTGGAAGAACGAGATGAAAGGAAAGCGCGCAGTACATGAAGCATATGCAAAGTGAAGTAGCGTTACGAAAATCAAGTATGACATTGAAAAGCTGTTGTTACAAGCAATGTTCAATACATTGGGAGCAGTACAAACGGAGTAAACGCTACAAATCATGCAAAAACACAAACAAGACACTTCTCAGCGCTCATCAGAGTCATCACTGGAGGAAGGCGAAGCCCCTTTTCTAGCCCGCAGCGCTCGAGTAAGTCGTGTCCTCTTTTCTTGGTTTATTTTCGAACCTGCACCAGGGGAAAAGATGTGTTAGAGACACCATGAAGAAAGACAAGCACAGTTAGAAGTAACGAAGGCCGAGTTTCCTAAGGCAGTGGGTCTTACATATGTACTTCTCAAGAGTCCCAGCGTTGAACTCCAGGCTGATCACCGTGGCAGAGTCAAAACCTCCCTCCTCAGCAACAATCCGGCAAGCTATTTGATCACTTGGAGCCAGATTCTTGAGGGGTTTGGCTTTGAGGACCTTTTCCTCTCTCACCCAGTACAGCGGAAACCCATCCAGAGCGTCGGGAAGAAGATCAGTACGGCAGATCTTGAAGAACCGGCCTTTCCACCCCGTAAACGAGCTTTGAAAGGGTGTGAAGAGAACTCTTCCGGGTACATTGCTGAGAGTTACCCAGAGGTTGTGTCTCTGCCTCTTCACCTCAAAGAAGTGGAGAAAGAGGTCAACCGAGGGTGCACAACCCAGAAACCCGAAGAGGATGTCGAAGGCTTTGACAAAGGCCCAGCTGTTGGGGTATAACTGGGCCAGAGCCACGTTGATCTCCGTCAGCAGTTCCTTCTCGAATCGGGAGAAGGGTAAGCGCACTCCGATGGTCTTGAACACCACCTGGTAAAAGTAAAAGAAAGGAACCCCTCCGTTGGCCCGTTCGTCTCCACATACTGGCTCCCCTAGAGTGCAAGGGAGCACAGCGATGTCGTCATCATGCCTCCTCGCGAAGGCCCAGTAGTCATAGGAACACGAATCCCCTTTGTGTTCCCGTATGGCCCTGGTAGAGAGCAAGCACGAATACTCGTCAAGAAGTTCACTCGAGGCCCAAGGGTACAAGTCTTTGGGACGGACCCTGGAGGAAGCATCGTGAGAAGACATTCTTTAACAAGATCAGGATTGCCAGAAATGCAAGAGTTGAGCGAGGGGAGCGAAGGTTAGAACAACCCTTCGACAGAGAAGAAAGGGTGCAAGAAGGAAGGGTGCAAGAAGAAAGAACGCAAGTAGGTTATGAAGAGTGAGAAAATGATGAAGATAGTTCCAGAGTTTGAAGAGTTAAATAAAGCGGTTAGAGCGCCAAACGACGCGAATGGATGCACCGCACGATTGATACACGTGGCAGAAGACGAAAGGATGACGCTGGCACCACTAGTTTAAATCAGAAAACGTCGTATCAGCAGAATATCCAATGGTACGATGCGCCGTCGAAAGTGAGCCAGGAGTACAGCAGGAGTCAGAACTTAATGGAATGACTAGATGCCCCATCAACCATACAAGCAGCGCCACGTGCATGAAGTCGAATGATGGAACGTCCCATCGGCTATACAAGGAGCGCCACGTGGATGGCGCAGACAAAGCTTTGAGTCCTTCGCAGCCATCAGGCATCGACCAAGGCAAGAATCAAAGTCAATGTCGAAGTAAAGGAAACGCCCGAGGTGTCGCCCGGAAGGATGTGAAGGGCGACGCCAGCGTGAGATGTCACGGGCGTCGCCTCCCCGATACCCACAGGTAGGAAAGACCGTGGAGGGAGACGAAAGTGAAGGAAGCAGAGTTAATTGCTGGCGTCGCTTCCCCGATACCCACAGGTAGGAAAGACTGTGGAGGGAGACGAGACCAGAGAAAGCAAAGTTAGTCACAGGCATCGCCTCCCCGATACCCACAGGTAGGAAAGACTGTGGAGGGAGACGAAATCCAAGAAGGCAAAGTTAGTCACAGGCGTCGCCTCCCCGATACCCACAGGTAGGAAAGACTGCGGAGGGAAACGAGACCGCCAAACGCCAGCGAATCACTGGCAGGGCGTTCCCCGATACCTATGGGAAGGAAAGACCATGGAGGGAACAGACCCCCCCCCCCCCCATAGCACTCAGCGTTTTAGACACCCGGGACGACACGGTGCTGCTGTAGCAGGCCTCTCCTTAGGCGTGGGCGCCGAGTGTTAAGGATCAAAGAAAGGACCTTTCAGTATCAGAGACATCCCGTGGACGTTGCGGCGTCACTAAGTGAGCCTCTCCATGGGCGTGAGGGTTGACGTGCAACCTTTCCCGATCATACAAAACCGCCCAACGAAGTGAAAGAAATAGGCAGAACACAGATAAAATAACCGAAGCGCGTGAAGGGAAAAGGTGAGAATGAGAACGCACAAGCAGAATCGTATGTGGCAAAGACATAAAGGCAATCATACGAACATCCCAAATCAGTAACAAGAGTAAGAATAGTTCAAAGAATTACAAGTTTTAACAGATAAAATCAAAAACGAGGGGAACGAAGAGGCGCACAAACGATATCCAAAGAAATGCAGTAATATGGACAGTCCCAGGCAGTTCATACAGTGAAGAGAATCATCAAAGAGGGGGAAAACCATACCTTTGGGGCTGAAGGGTGTGGAGAGCGGAAGCACGAATGAGCAGGGGTCGCGAGAGAAGAGATTCAGAGAAGATGAACAGTGAGAAGGGATTCAGAGAAAGTGGATGTAACAGTAGTGGCAAGCGCGGGGTTTGGGTAACTTGAACGTTACGAGAAGCGCGAGGGACATCAAATGATAACCGTGTCATGATGCCACGTGTTGCAAAACTAAGCGCTCAAGGGGAGCGCAAAAGGTTCTTGAAGACGACCGCACGATGAACCACGTGGCACGCGATTAAGTGCAACTTCAAAAGACATTATTTTTCCCATTTCAGGGATGTCCAATCAGCCATTAAGAATACCTCTGTGGTTCAGAAAATGTCACGTCAGTAATTCGAAAAATTGTTGAGTCAGCAGAGAATGCCACGTCATCAGGAGGGCACGTGGATGGCGGGGGCAAGGCTTTAGTCTTTGCGCTGAAGACAAGTCTTCGGCTTAAGACTGGGGGCTTGTGTACCGTCCCGTATCCGAGCGTTGACTAAATCAAGGTCAAAGTCAACGGCCGAAGAGTCAAAGTCAACGCAAGGCGTCGCCTAGGTGGAGAGACGCCAAATGCCAGCATCGCCAAGAGGAAGCGTCGCCAAGGCAAGGCGTCGCCCAACTAGGGCGTCGCCAGACCAAACAGTGTAAAAACAAGGCAATCACGGTGTGGTTCCCCGATACCCATGGGTAGGAAAGACCATGGAAGGTCCCGATATCTCGGGAAAGTGATAAAGAGAAGGAAAAGGTGGCTTCAAGGCCATAGTGATAGTACCAGTGAAGGGCAGCCTAACTCGTGAAGTACCCCTGCCGCCCCAGAGACGCCTTCGGGACAGATACGACCGAAGAGGAAGGTCACGCCCAGGGTAACCGGGTGCAGGGTGCGAGAGGAAGGCAGATACGCTCTCAAAGTAAGTGGCTAGATACTTGGGGGCACGAGTTGGCACCCAAAAAGCCACCCCTAGCGCAGTAGCACTCCCAAGCAGGAGGACTCAAACGTAGAAACGTCCCCAGATGGGCAGAAACGCCCCCAGATGGGGTCACGGCGTCGTGAGGCCCTCCACGTGTACAACAGCCATGCCAGAATGGAAACACCCTTCAGTCAGGTGCCAGGTAATTCAAAGTCATTCAATACAGTTTCCCTTTCGAGCATTCAGGTACTATAATGGCTCCCAAGCGTTTCAACGTCTTAAATGCGCTACGTTTTCTAATTAAACGCTTTAATGAGCGCGTTACGTTTGTGATTAAAAGCGCTTTAAGGCGCTTTAAATGCTTGGGTAGTTTAAATAGCGCAGGGAATGTTGGAAAAAGGGTTGGAACTTTCGGCAAATTTATCAGAGAACTCTCTAGTTGCTTGCTCGTGCTTCAAGGTTACGTACAAGTGACTGGGGAATATTTTTGCCTGAAAGAGACAGCACACACACATACACAGTTCTTTACCACCTTCAGAGTGCCATACGCGGTGCTCAGACACGCAGGTGGACAGTTTTTGGTGTTTCTTGCTGGGCTGACTTGAGCGTCGGAGTGCACACGGCCGCTAGGGCGCCTATTTGTCCTCTTTTTTGCAGGAATCCACAGGCAACCAGTGGGAAGGAGTCCCTAGCTAACGGTTGAGGTCGCGCACGAAGACGTCCCGGTCAACCGGACGGAACAAAAACTATTCAAAACTGGCGCCTATTCCATGCATGAGGAAGGTGTGACTCTTTCCTTCACTTTGGCACCTCCTATTCTACTCCTACACCTATCTACTAATACACCCCCCTAAAGCTCCTAACTAAAGCCTAAAAGATGCTAAAACAAAAGAGGGTTGTAATGTTTCCCTTTAAGCACCTTCAACTAAAGAAATTACAAAAAGAGAAAATAAATGTCCTCTAGCTCCCAAAGCTTTGAACATGCTTCTTGTAATCCTTTGAGGTGGACTTTGACCTCCATGGGCGTCTTCTATTTGTGCCTCCACCTCCTCTTGATCTTGTTGATTGGCCTCCATGTCCTCTTGGGCTTGATCTCTGATCCTGCCTGTTGACCGGAGCGCTGGAGAATGCCTCCTCAAAGGATCGACGTGCGCGCCGCTTCTCACCTCTGTTCCTCCTCTGGATCTGTCTCAAGAACCTGCAAAGAAACGATACGGTGCCGCTGCGGCCGATCGCACTCCGACGCTAAAGTCAGTGACGGTATCACCAAATACTAAGAACTGGAACCGTGCAACTCTCTCTCACAAACAGCTCTGTCACTCGCAAGCGTAAAGTGTATGAACTGAACGTGCGTACCTTAGAAAATCTGTTAGGAACTCTTATATACCTGGTGGTTTTCTCTCTCCTGGCAGTTACAGACTTGAACACGTGGCTCGTATCCAACTGTACACGTGCCATCATCTGGAGGCTCCCTGACTTGGCGCTGCTTCTACTCTCATTTTGGCTAAGTTACCTATGCATGGTACTGCCCAGTGCATAGCTAACTCAGGAGTGCGATCTCTACTGAAACTGGTGAGGGAGGGCCTTCATACACCTTCCCTGTGGTCTCGCCGGCCGCCTTCATAATCTGCTTCTCCTTCATCTTCGGCGATGTGATCATTCTGGCGATCCCCGACTGCCTGGTCGCCTGAGTCTACATCTGGCGACTTCATCTTGAACCTGGCGATCGCCTATTCTGGTACACTGGAAATCGGAACACGCCAACCTAACAATCGGCGACCACACGTGCCTCCCGACTTCCTTCCCATCTGCCAACCTGGCGCCTTGTCAACACGCCTACACTGTAGCAGGATGCCACATCATCGCACCCGACCACCAGGGCGGTACACAAGCCCCCCAGTCTTAAGCGAAGACTTGTCTAGCGAAAAGACTGAAAAAGCCTTCGTTAACACCGGTCTACGTGGCATGGACGCAAAATTCCAAGCGATAGTACTTTCTGCTGCTCTGACGCTCCACCAAACCCTTCGCACATCGTTCGACACGTGGCTTCATCAACGGCTCTCTTCATCTGCCGTTAGCGCTTCCAAACTTATTTCGAAAACCCTTAAACCCCCTTACGCTCCTACTGTTCCATCACTTTCTTCACACTTGCATACGCTCTTATTTCCTTCTGCGAAAACTCTCGACGTTCCTCGACGCTCTAGATCACCACCTCCCTTCAACGTTCTCCTGATCATTGAAAGGTAACTACTTTCCTTCATCTGGTGGGTTTCCTTGCATTTTCACCGATTTGCATCATCCTGTAACTGTCTGGTGCATACGCTGTGGGCTGTTTTTCCATTTCTCCTTCCGCGTGACTTAGGGCTTTGTCGATCGTCGCAACGAACTCACATTCGTTCGTCTTTCACCTTCCTTTCATGATCGAGTCAGCCTTTGTAACCCTCCTGATTATTTTTTCTTCCTCCTTCGTTTGCAGTTGCTATCATGACTCGCACGAAGATCACCCCGAACCCCCCTCCATCAGCGCGAAACCCTCCTTCACAAGCACACGACTCAACGCAAGTTCGTGGTGCTCCCTCTTCGCAGGTGTGAGGCCTGCGTCTTCTCAAACCGCTCTGGCCCAGGCGACTCCACCAAACGCTGGAGGAGCCCCCCTCCCACTGCCAGACTTCAAGACGTTATACCCATGGGCTAACTCAACCCTCTTAAAGGAAACGTCGTCGGTGAACACCGCGGGAGCGGTTCTGCGATTGACCAATGGGGACGAGGCCCACCAATCGTTCCACAAGGAGCACGATGAGAGAATGATGGTGCTGCCTTGCCCCGCCAGTCTGCCAGTGTGCGCCGATGATAAAGTGAGCGCCGACGGGCCCTTCTGCTTCGTCTACACCACTTTCTTCAAGAAGGTCAAACTCAGGTTCCCTCTCACTCGATTTGAGAGGGAACTCTTAACCGAGCTCAATATCGCTGCCGCCCAGCTTCACCCCAACAGCTGGGCGTTTGTCCGAGCTTTCGAGATAACGTGCGCCCACCTGGGGTTACCCGCGTTAGTGGACGTGTTTTTATTCTTGTTCGAGGCCAAACACCCAGGAGATCGCCTGTGGGTCAGCCTAAACGCCATTGTTGGGAGGTCCATTTTCACCATCTTCCAGCAGTCGTACAAGGATTGGAAAGGAAAGTTCATTCAGGTTCGCGCAAATGACAAAGACACTTCCCTTCTCGACGGTTTCCCCTTGTACTGGGTGGACAAGGGGAAAAAGGAGTCCAAGAGCTGCTTCAGGAGGCCCAGAAGTCCTGATAGCATGGGGGCTTTGGACAGAGACCTTTGTCTCTTTTGGAAGAGGGTGGCAGATGCCCACATAACATTCTTGACCCCCACCCTGATTTCCTTCGAGTTCTTTGAGGACCAGTTGGAATTCCAAATAGGTTAGGACGCTACATCTTTGTCTTGACATTGCTTCTGATATTGTTTCTGGGCGTCTTGTGCGACACGCACAAGACTTTGGTTTTATCTTTTCTGCATATGCCTGCTTTTGCTGTCTCATTGTCTTGTACACTTACCCCTTTCTCCTTTGAGCTAACTTATGCACTTTCATTTCATGCAGACACCATGTTGGGTAAGAACATGCTCGCCGACTTAAAGGCGCTCGCCCGCAACCACGGGTTGGCGACCGGCTCCCAGACGGTTCCCAACTCGGCGGTCGAGAAGGCCATCATCCAGGGGCGATCACCGCCTAAGGCGCCCACCCAACGAAAGAAACTGGTCCTTAAGAGGCCAAAGCGGAAAGCCCCCCAAGTTGTCCAAGAGGATGAGGAAGAGGACGACGAGGTCACAGAGGATGGCCTTGTCGCGAAAAGGAAGAGGGTGGCACCATCTTCTCCACCTGCCCCTCCTCCTCCCTCATCACCAGCACCGCAAGCCCCTTCACCACCAGTCCAAGCAGTTCCATTGGCCACTGCGCCACCTGCAACTGAGGCTCCAGAGCCAAACTTCTTGGAGGACCCCCCGAGCGCCTCTACACCACATATATCAGCAGGAGGGGGCCCTCCTTCCAACACTTCAGCTGCGGGAATCGCTCCAATCGGGGACGAGGTTGCTCACACCTCTCCAATCCTAATCATCGAGTCCCCGATCGCGTCGCCACGCCAAGAGGCAACCACTGAAAATATCGCTAAGGAAGGTGGCGACGAGAACCCTCAACAAGCCCCCCTGGCGCCTCTCCAAGCTGCAAATCTTTCCCTCGATGTCACGAGGATGTGGGAACCTTTGACTGCTAAACTCAAAACCATCGCAGAGGACATCCCATCGATCATAACGAGAGCTTTGGAGAGCTCCACCAGGCGGCTACAGGATGATATCTACAACCTCAAGACCGAGAACAGCACAATGAAGGTTGAGGTGGAGAAGGTGGCCTTCAGCCTAACGCTCGCGGAAATGGAACATTCCCGAGTGGAGGATGCCCTAAACACCGAGCTTAGGCTTGCGCGCAAGGAAGCTGTTGACCTTCGCCGCAAAGTCCATGAACTTGCCCAAGAAAAAGTTGAACTTGAAAGCAGAATCGTGCCTCTACGTACCAAGGCGAGCGACCTGGAGGCTCAAATTCAAGCTAATGCCGATAAGGTACAAAGACTGGAGCAAAGGTCAATCGACCGCGAGAAGCTGCTTGGGCAAGTTGAAAAAGCAAGGGATGACGCCATGGCTGATCTCACCGAGGCAAACAAGGAAAAAGAGAAGATGGCTGCCGAGTTGACCCAAGCTCGAACAGAATCCAAGAAGGTTACTGACGACCTTCTTCATGCTCAAGAGACTAACAAACAACTCCAAAAACAGATTGAAGAGCAGGGGCAGCAGAACAAGGAGCTCAAGAAACAAGCTGAAGAGCTTCAAGGACAATTTGAAGAACTTAAGCTAAATTCTGCTCAGATTCTGACTACTGGATTCGAAGCCGCTCGGGAGCAATTTGCATGCCTATTCCCTGATCTTGACCTCAGCATGGTGTCATTAAACAATGAAGTAGTAGATGGAAAGGTCGTTCCCGCCGAGGGCTCAACCAATTCCACCCCATCTGCTTCTTTATAAATTCACCTGTATTTACCTTGTAAAAAAAATTCTTGCACATGTGTTTTGAACAGTTATTCATTTCAATAGCGAGACTTGGATATTTCTTCTGACTTCTTTTGAGCGCTTTACTTTCTTTGTATGTTTAACTCTGCTACGTTTAACTTAGCGATTTTGCAAACATGACCTTTGGCGTAACTGCTACGAGCCGATTCAAACTTAAGCAATAATCGCTTTGAACAACTTGTACCCCTGAGGCACTAACCTGATCATAAGAAAAGTTCCAAGCAACGAACTGTGATTCAATCATCGGTTCAAACAACGTCCCACCTGACCCGCTTTATCAAACAAGTCTTTCAACCTTCTCGCCGTGTTTGAACTTTTCGCGATCACCTAGACCTCTTGGTAACACCAGCTTTCGTAGCCTCAGGCTTTGGCAGTCATTTCTTTATCTGAGGCAGAAATGCCCTTTGGGATCTTCCTGTACCTCCCTGAACCTCAGAGCTAGAGACTGGCTGGCTAGGCGTTCTCTTCGAACCTACCTTAGCCACCTTTCAAGCTTCTTCCACCCTCTTCGCCATACCTGAACTCGTTCAAGACGAGAAGGATTTTATCTTGCCTATATTCGCACACAAGCGAGAAGGTCTTTTAACTCGCCTGAACTCGCTCATCGGCGAGAAGGACTTTTACTCGCCTGAACTCGCTCATCGGCGAGAAGGACTTTGTCTGGTGCCTCAACTTGCCCAGGGTGTACATCTCCTCCCCCCTGGATGCACTGAGGACCTTTTCTTTCTCACGCCTGCACTCGGTCGACGGCGAGGAGGTCTTTGATGGGCCTTAGTTCGCACAACGGCGATAAGGACTTTATCCGGTGCCTCAACTTGCCCAGGGCGTACATCTCCTCCCCCCTGGATGCACTGAGGACCTTTCTCGCCTGCGCTCGCACGACGGCGAGGAGGTCTTTAACTTGCCTCTACGTTGCCCCTGGAGTTACATCTTCTCGCTCCCAGAATCACGGAGGACTTTTCCTCTTGCTCGCCTGCGCCCGCACGACGGCGAGGAGGTCTTTCATCTGGTGCCTCCGATCGCCGATAAACGATGAGGACTTAAAAACTTAACTGGTGCCTCTAATCGCCGAAAAACGATGAGGACTTTAAAAACTTAACTGGTGCCTCTAATCGCCGAAAAACGATGAGGACTTTAAAAACTTAGAAAACACGCGACATATCTTTTCGTGCCTTAAATCATGTACGAATGACAAGGTCTTTCTTCGAAACTTTTGGAAATAACACATATGCAATCTGAAAACACCTTATACTTCGAAAACTTTTCTTTTATTGGGTGGCCTCATTAAAAACCCTCCTTAGGGAAAAAAGAGCGCCCCCTCGAAACTGTTTTAACAGAGACATTGTAATGTAATATTTGTGTTTGTCTTTACTTACAAAGCTCTTAGCTATAGTACAACTTCAGGTGTGTGGCGTTCCAGGTACGAGGGATCGCCCCCCCTTCCAGCGTCTCCAAGCGATAGGCTCCGTTCCCGAGTGCCTCGGTTATTCTGAACGGTCCAGTCCACTTGGGTGATAGCTTATTCTCCATCTCGTACTGGTGGGCCTTCCTCATCACCAGATTGCCTTCTCTAAACTGCCTTGGCATCACCTTTGAGTTGTACCTTCGCTCGACCCTTCTCTTCACCGCCTCAGCCTTCAGCCTTGCCTCCTCCCTGACTTCGTCCAGCAGATCCAGGTTCAGCCTTCTCTCTTCATTCGAGTCTTCCTCTACAAAGTTCTGGAATCTCGGCGAGCTCTCCCGAATCTCGACTGGAATCATGGCATCACACCCATAGACCAAGCTAAACGGGGTCTCATGGGTTCCTGACTGCTCGGTGGTGTGGTACGCCCAAACTATACGGGGAACCTCCTCAGCCCAACTTCCCTTGGCTTTCTCGAGTCTTCTCTTCAAACCTCTCAGCAACACCCGATTAGCTGATTCCACCTGGCCATTCGTCTGAGGGTGCTCGACGGATGCAAACACTTGCTGAATTCCAACCCCTTCGCAAAGCTTCTTCAACAGGTGGCTTGCAAACTGAGTCCCATTATCTGATACCAGGCGCTTAGGCACTCCAAACCGGCACACAATGTTCTTCCATACAAAGCCTTCGATCTTGTGCGCGGTGATCTGGGCCACTGGTTCTGCTTCAATCCATTTGGTGAAGTACTCAATCGCCACTACCAAGTACTTCATCTGCCTGATCGCCAGTGGAAAAGGTCCCAGGATGTCAATCCCCCAAGTATGAAACGGCCAAGGGCTATAGATCGACTTCAACTCCTCGGGAGGTGCCTTATGCCAATCGGCGTGCTGCTGGCACTGTTTGCAGCATTGGGCATACTTCTTGCAATCTTCTCTCATGGATGGCCAATAGTAGCCTGCACGGAGAGTCCTCGCGGCCAGAGCTCGACCCCCGACGTGACTTCCACATATTCCTTCGTGGAGCTCTGTCATAATTCTCGTGCACTTCTCGCCGTGTATACATTCCAGGAGTGGGTGAGTGAACCCAAACCTGTACAGATCGCCATCAATCAGTGTATACTTGCTGGAATTTTTCTTTACCTTCTTAGCTTCTGTTGGATCTATCGGGAGGAGGCCATCCGCCAGGCACCGCTTGTACTGTGTTATCCAAGTGTCTGGCTCATGGATGGCGCAGACCTGCATCACGTCCACCTTCTCTCCTCGACAAGCTCTAACTCTCGGCGATCTCAGAGTTTCTTGCGTCAAAGACTTATGGCTTCTCGCTGCTCTCTCCGTCGACCTGCTTATCTGAAGGACCAGGTGATCTGCTACAAATGCCCTCGGCGTCTTCAAAGTTTCTTGAATCACTGTCCTCTGCCTACCCCCCTTGCCTGAGCTGGCGAGCTTAGCAAGCAAGTCAACTCGGGCATTCTGCTCTCGGGGCACATGCACTACTTCAAAAGAGACAAAGGAACTCTTCAATTCCTGCACATACGCCAAGTAAGCCGCCATTTGTGGATCTTTAGCCTGGAACTCGCCTGTTACTTGCCCTGTGACTAGCAGCGAGTCACTCTTAGCCATCAGCACCCTAGCTCCCATCTCCTTGGCCAGCAGAATCCCGGCGATCAGCGCCTCATACTCTGCTTGATTGTTGCTGGCTTTGAAGGCGAATCTCAACGATTGTTCGATCAGCACGCCGTTAGGTCCTTCCAATATTACTCCAGCACCGCTACCCTGCTGGTTCGATGATCCATCCACCGAGAGTACCCAACGGAAGTCATCTCCTTCCACCCGCGTCGCCTCCGATGAGAGCTCGACTACGAAATCTGCAAAGACTTGCCCCTTGATCGGGCCTCGGGGCTCATATTTAATGTCAAATTCTGACAATTCGACTGCCCACTTCACCATTCTTCCTGCAACGTCAGGTTTCTTTAAGACCTTCTGGATGGGCAGGTCAGTCATCACCAGTATCGTGAAGCTGTGGAAGTAGTGGCGCAACCTCCTCGCCGAAAACACCACAGCCAGCGCAGCCTTCTCCAGGGCCTGATATCTCATTTCTGGGCCCTGCAACACCTTGCTCACAAAATAGATAGGCTTCTGAGCCTGATCTTGGTCCTGGGCGAGCACCGCACTCACCGCCTTCTCAGTCACAGCAAAATACAATCTGAGAGGGATTCCCGCCAGCGGTTTGCACAGAACCGGCGGGCT
Organism: Phaseolus vulgaris; assembly: GCF_051622355.1. NCBI lineage: Eukaryota > Viridiplantae > Streptophyta > Magnoliopsida > Fabales > Fabaceae > Phaseolus > Phaseolus vulgaris. The sequence goes on from NC_143508.1 coordinate 38,629,791, forward strand.
CGCCAGATATTCCTTCAGCTTGACGAAAGCTTCCTCGCATTCTTTCGTCCAAGCGAACTTGTTATTGCGCCGCAGACATTGGAAATAGGGATGTCCCTTTTCTCCGCTCGCTGACACGAAGCGAGATAGGGCTGCCATCCGACCTGTCAGCTGCTGGACCTCTTTCACTGTAGCCGGGCTTCTCATTGCCAAGATGGCGGCACACTTGTCCGGATTGGCTTCTATTCCTCTTTCAGTCAAGAGGAAACCCAAGAATTTTCCAGCCTCCACGCCAAAAATGCATTTCTCCGGGTTGAGCTTCAACTTGAACCTGGCGATCGTCGTGAACAATTCTTCCAAGTCTGCAACGTGCTTGCTTTTCTCCTGCGAGGTCACGACCATGTCATCGACGTAAGCTTGCACGTTCCTTCCCAGCATTGGTGCAAGTACTCGGTCCATCAGCCTCTGGTACGTGGCCCCCGCATTCTTCAGCCCAAACGGCATCACCTTATAGCAGTAGCACGACCTCTCCGTCATGAAGGCTGTTTTTTCTTCATCCATAGGATGCATCTTGATCTGATTATAGCCCGAGAAGGCATCCAGGAAACTCGGCAGCTTGCACCCTGCAGCACTATCAACCAGGGCATCAATGCTTGGTAAAGGATACGAATCCTTTGGGCAAGCCTTATTCAGATCGGTGAAATCGACGCACATGCGCCATATCCCGTTGCTCTTCTTCACCAGCACGACATTTGCCAACCACTCAGGGTACTGGACTTCCCTGATGTGGCCTGCAGCGAGGAGTTTCTGGGTCTCATCCTTGATCGCCTGCCTCCTTTCTTCATTGAATTTCCTCCTTCTTTGCCGCACCGGTCTCACCATGTTGTCCATCGCCAAATGATGGCACAAGAAGTCGGGATCGATTCCGGGCATGTCCGAAGCGGACCAGGCAAACGCGTCCAGATGCCGCTCAATCACCTTGGCGATCTGGTCCTGGAGATCGACCTCCAGAGATCTTCCGAGCTTGAAAAACCTTCCCCCCGATCTCCTTCTCGAGCCACTGCTCGACGGGTTTGGGCCTGGATTCTCTGGCGGCCACCGCCTTGGCGATTCCTAGCTCCCTTGCTTCCTCCGGGCGATTCCGCGCCTCTTCTCCCTCCAGTCCAGCATTCCTCTCCCCCAGCTCAGCATCTACCATCTCTACGTCCCTTCCGGCGGCCTCCTCCATCACCGGCGGTCTGGGCTTCACACCGGGAGGTGGGGTGGTTGTAACATAGCTAACTGATCTTTTATTTCTCAGGCTATTTTCATAGCACTTTTTCGCTTCCTTCTGATCAGACTTTATCGTGATCACCACCCCTTCCATCGACGGCAGCTTCACCTTCATGTGCCGAGTCGATGGAATTGCGCCTATCCTGTTAAGAGTGGGCCTTCCCAGCAGGATGTTATATGCTGAAGGGGCGTTTACGATGAGGTACTTGATTTTCTCCGTCCTCGACCCAGCCTCATCGGTAAACGTGGTTCTCAGCTCAATGTACCCCCTGACCTCCACCTGGTCGCCAGCGAACCCATACAAGCACCCTCCATAGGGCCTTAGCTGGTCAAGGGGCAATTCCAACTGCGTGAAAGTCGGCCAGAACATCACGTCTGCCGAACTTCCTTGGTCCACCAGAACTCGGTGGACCTTCCTCCCCGCCGTGATCAACGAGATAACAATGGGATCGTTGTCATGAGGCACAACGTCCCGAAGATCCTGCTTGGTGAACGTAATGTCCACTTCGGGCGAGTGATCTTCAAACATGTCCACTGACATCACCGATCGCGCGTACTTTTTCCTCTGCGACGCGGTGCATCCACCACCTGAGAAACCCCCTGCAATGGTGTGGATCTCCCCATGGATAGGCATCTCGTGTTACTGGGCTTCTCCGCCTGCCGGTTGGGAACTCGACGCTCCTCCGGTCCTTCTGTCCAGCAGATAATCGTTTAGGAACCCGCTCTTAACCAGATCGTCGAGCTGGTATCCTAAAGACAAACACGAGTCTAGGTTGTGGCCAAAGCACTGGTGAAACTCGCACCAGACGTCCGGCTTCGACCCTAGCACCTTGTCGCCCACCTTCTCGGGCGCCTTCAACCTAGCAGATATGTTAGGGATAGCAATCAGGTCCGCTAGTCCCATAACAAATTTGTGCTTAGGCGGGCGATTGTATTCCCGGCGTGCTGGTTGTTGGCGTGCCGGCGGTTGGCGCGCTTGGCTTCTCCCCTTATTTCTCCTATCGTAAGGATAGCGAGTCCTTTGGTCCTTTCTGGTCGCCGCTGCCGTTTCCAGCACCCTCTGTGGCTGGATCCTGGTCTGGGCGCGTGGCCTGGCGGGAGCCACGCTGCCTCTCTTCTCGGCGACTTCACTCTCGTCGGCGATGTGGGCCACCGCAAGTCGCCTCACCTCAGCAAACGTCGCTGGATGAGCCCTGATCAAGGCCTCGCAGAATGGCCCTGGCTGCACGCCCTTCTTGAAGGCATAGACCAGCATTTCTTCATCCTTGGCCGGCGATCTGACCATCTGCGCTCTGAAGCGATTGAGGTAGTCTCTGAGGGACTCCCCATGGTACTGCCTTATATCAAACAGATCATAGGACACTCTGGGCGGTGCCTTGTTCACGATATACTGCTCGACAAAGATCTTCGAGAATTGTTGAAAATTAGTTATATGGCCATTAGGCAGGCTCACAAACCACTCCATCGCCGTTCCCTGGAGCGTGCTCACGAACATCTTACAATAGACGGCGTCCGACCCTCCTGACAGCATCATCTGTGTGTGGAACGTGGTCAGATGAGCCTCTAGATCCTCCACGCCAGTAAAGACAGCTTTAACCGGGACCACGCTCGTGGGAATTGGCGTGTCGGTAATCGCCTGAATGAAAGGCATTGGGAAAACACGAGGCCGCGTCGACGGTGCCACCTCTTCAGCGGAAGAACGAACCTGCTGCTCCTAAAGAGCTCGACGTAGCTCCTCAGCTACCTTGCTGAGCTCCTCGTTCCTGGCGCGAGAGGCGACCAGGTCTTCATGTATCCTTGCCTGCTCGACGCGCGAGGCTTCTACAGTGGCCTGCAATGAGCGCATCATTTCTGCCATCTGCGCCATGGTCATGGCGGCGTCGCCTTCGGCTGCGACGGGAGCCACGGGACTGGAACGATTGCTTCTCATCTTTCTCATTAACTTCAGCGAACCACAGGAATACAGCAAGTGACACTTCAACCACGATCGAATCAGCGATCAACCGGAGAAAACTCAAGAAACTGCGCAAGAACTTCAGGAACACCGCAAACCTTCGAAGAAAATCGCAGCTTCACCCAAAAACCACCGTTTCCCCGCGAATCAAACAACCAAACGAAAGAACTCGAATCCACCGATCGAGAAGCCAAACGAACGGTTTAAAATACAAACTTCACCGAACGAAACTCAAAGAAACCAAGAACGACGGTTGCACCAGCACACAACCGCGCAGGAAACCTCGAAAACCTCCACGAACTCACGCTGTGGATGGGAGCACGTTTTACACGGCCCCACGGTGGGCGCCTGATGATCCTGCCTGTTGACCGGAGCGCTGGAGAATGCCTCGTCAAAGGATCGACGTGCGCGCCGCTTCTCACCTCTGTTCCTCCTCTGGATCTGTCTCAAGAACCTGCAAAGAAACGATACGGCGCCGCTGCGGCCGATCGCACTCCGACGCTCAAGTCAGTGACGGTATCACCAAATACTAAGAACTGGAACCGTGCAACTCTCTCTCACAAACAGCTCTGTCACTCGCAAGCGTAAAGTGTATGAACTGAACGTGCGTAGCTTAGAAAATATGTTAGGAACTCTTATATACCTGGTGGTTTTCTCTCTCCTGGCAGTTACAGACTTGAACACGTGGCTCGTATCCAACTGTACACGTGCCATCATCTGGAGGCTCCCTGACTTGGCGCTGCTTCTACTCTCATTTTGGCTAAGTTACCTATGCATGGTACTGCCCAGTGCATAGCTAACTCAGGAGTGCGATCTCTACTGAAACTGGTGAGGGAGGGCCTTCATACACCTTCCCTGTGGTCTCGCCGGCCGCCTTCATAATCTGCTTCTCCTTCATCTTCGGCGATGTGATCATTCTGGCGATCCCCGACTGCCTGGTCGCCTGAGTCTACATCTGGCGACTTCATCTTGAACCTGGCGATCGCCTATTCTGGTACACTGGAAATCGGAACACGCCAACCTAACAATCGGCGACCACACGTGCCTCCCGACTTCCTTCCCATCTGCCAACCTGGCGCCTTGTCAACACGCCTACACTGTAGCAGGATGCCACATCATCGCACCCGACCACCAGGGCGGTACAATCTCCATCACCTAAGGTGCTGGAAATCTCATGGCTGAGAGAAGAAAATTTGACAGAAGCAAGAACTCTTCTCAAGTATCAAAAACTGAAAAGTTTTCTGGAGATGACTGGAAATGTTTATCCAGACCTAGTGAAGGTGTTTTATAGCAATCTTGAACAAGATGGTAAGAATCGTGTGTCCTATGTGAAAGGAGTAAAGCTTAAAATCACTAGAGAAATTTGGAGCAGTGTTGGTGGAATCAAATACTCAGGGTTGAAAGTGAGCAAAGGGAACACTATTGAAATACAAGGGTTCAACAAGATGCAATTCTATAGAAGCTGTGTGAGGAACCGTACTGAACCAGTAGCTAGGTTTCATGCAGGTAACTTGACTTTAATCCCAAGACTCTTAGCTCACATCATTACTGGTTTTTGAAAGGTTTTCCAAAGTGATCTTCAAGTGTGCTTGTTCTAGGAGAACTTTGATCTTGGTAAAGGTGCTGATGCAGTTCTACAGCAATTGAACTAATGGTTTTGAGTTCTTGCATCTTCTTTTCAGGTGTTATCTTTCCTTTATTCTTGTTTGTAAAGGTGTAAGTGTTAGTCACTCTTTGATAGGGTTTCCTGGAGTGCAAGGTGTGCTGAAATAGGGTTTTTCAGCTTTGTTGGTATTGTTCTTGTAGTTTTCAAGAACTGTTGTGTTGTAATTGTTTGGAATTGGTTTTTAGTGGAATTCACCTTGGAGTGAGGTGAAACTGGATGTAGCTCTTTATGAGTGAACTAGTATAAACCGTGCTTGCATAAATCTTCTCAACCCTGCACTAGTTTCTGGTTTTTGTTTAATCTATCAAGAACGAAATCTGTTTACTTGAAAATAAACTTGTTAATTCTGGGCTTAATAAAAAGAAGAATAATAAGGAGGAAACACTCGAGCAAGCACTTCAAACCAAGGCTTCGATCAAAGACGAAAATGTACTTTATCATCAAACTTCTCAAAGTAGAGGGCGTGGTCGTGGAAATTGTGGAAACGGTCGCGATGGTAAAGTCATCAGTCGTGAAGGGTGCTATAAGGAGAAGGAACAGTCGAGTCAACCAAATTGGCATGGAAGAGGATGTGGCCGAGGAAGAGGTGGTCGATCAAATTACTCCAACAGCAAATGCTACAAATGTCACCAATATGGTCAGTATGTGAAGGATTGTAACTCCGAAAAATGTTATAATTGTGGTAAAGTGGGGCATTTTGCAAAAGATTTTCGATCCGATATAAAGATAAAAGAGACAACCAACCTAGCCTTGGAAGATGAAAAGAATGAAGGTGTTCTCTTGATGGCTCAAAATAAAGTCAACATTAACAATGACACTTTGTGGTACCTCGACTCGGGAGCAAGCAACCTTATGTGCGGTCATGAGTACCTATTCAAAGAGATGCAAAAGATTGAAGATGGTTATGTGTCATTTGGAGATGCATCAAAGGTGGAGGTCAAAGACCAAGGTACGGTTTGCTACTTACAAAAACATGGCTTAATTGGGTCACTCCAAAATTTTTATTATGTAGCAGACCTCGAGACCAACATTTTGAGTATGGGGCATCTCATGGAGAAAGGTTACTCTATATTTTTAAAAGATCGACTACTACACTTGAAGAACAAGCAAGGGCGTTTGGTTGCTCGAATCGAGATGGCAAGAAATCAGATGTACAAGATGAATTTGAGAAGCATACTAGAAAAATGTTTGCAAGTCAACATAAAAGATAAGGCATCGTTGTAGCATCTCCGTTTTGGTCACCTACATCATGGTGGCCTAAAAGAGTTAGCGAAGAAGAATATGGTGCATGGGCTACCCAACATGAACTACGAGGGGAAATTTTGTGAAGAATGTGTTTTCAACAAGCATGTGAGAACCTCGTTTCCAAAGGCTGAATATTTGGCTAAGCAACCTCTCGAATTGATTCATATTGATATATGTGGACCAATTACTCCAGAATTCTTCAGCGGTAAAAGGTATTTCATTACCTTTATTGATGATTTCTCACGAAAAACTTGGGTTTATTTTTTGAAAGAAAAATTTGAGGCATTCGAGATGTTAAAAAATTTCAAAGTGATGGTCGAGAAGGCAACCGATAAACAAATCAAAGTTGTACGATCTGATAGAGGTGGCGAGTATACTTCGACGACTTTCATGGAGTGCAAGGCATAAGGCAATTTCTAACCGCATCGTACACTCCTAAAAAAAATGGTGTGGCCGAGAGGAAGAACCGGACCATTCTCAACATGGTTCGATCAATGCTTAAGAGCAAAAAGATGCCAAAGCAATTTTGGGTGGAAGCTGTGCAATGCGCCATCTATATGCAAAACTGATGTGTACATGTGAAGTTAGATGATCAAACACCACAAGAGACATGGAGCAGACAAACTGATGTCTACATTGGCAATTTGGCTTATGCACATGTACTAGATAAACGAGAACGAAGCTCGAAGACAAAAGCAAAAGGTATATTTTTATTAGGTATGATGAGAAGACAAAAGGATACAAGATCCTTGACCCAATAAGCAAGAAGGTGATGGTGAGTCGTGATGTGCGAATAAGAAAACGAGTTGGATTGGAACAATTCTGCAGAGGTTATGACTGAAGTTGGAGAATCATCAGTCGTTGCACCGACAAGTATAAATTCTGAAACTACCGATGATGAAGATGAACCACGACAACCTAAAATGTGAAGTTTGCAAGATTTGTATGATTCGAGAAATGAGGTACACCTTGTATGTCTTTTGGCAAATGCAGAAAATATCAGCTTTGAAGAGGCGGTGCGAGACAAGAAATGGCAAACTGCCATGGATGAGGAGATTAAGTGATTGACCGCAACAACACATGGGAGTTAACATAATTTCTAGAGGGAAGTCAACCCATTGGTGTGAAGTGGGTATTTAAGAAAAAGATGAATGCTCAAGGCGAGATAGAGAGGTACAAGGCACAACTTGTTGTGAAGGGATACAAACAAAAGGAGAGAATCGACTACGATGAGGTGTTTGCTCCCATTGTAAGAATGGTGACGATTTGGTTGCTCATTTCCCAAGTGGCTTAATTTAAATGGTCGATATTTCAAATGGACGTCAAGTTGGCTTTCTTGAATGGTGTTCTTGAAGAAGAAGTCTACATCGAACAACCACCCGGGAACATGAAAATCAGAGAAGAGAAGAAAGTGCTAAAATTGAAGAAGGCATTTTACGGGTTGAAGCAAGCACCGCGGGCATGGAATACTCATATCGATACATACTTCAACGAGAACGAGTTCAAGCAATGTCCTTACAAGCATGCTCTTTACTTAAAGAATAGTAAATGTAACATGATATTTGTTGCTCTTTATGTTGATGTTCTCATTTTTATGGGTAACAATAATGAGATGATAGAAGAGTTTAAGGGCACAATGAGACGAGAATTTGAGATGACAGATTTGGGATTGATGAAGTTTTTCATTGGTTTGGAGGTTAGACAAGAAAATACGGGTATTTTTGTAAATCACAGGAGACATATGCAAAAGAGATTTTGAAGAAGTATAAGATGGAAAATTTTAACCCAATATCAATACCAATGGAACCAGGTGCAAAACTCGCCAAGTTCAATGAAGGAGAATGTGTCGATTCAGGTAGATACCTTGGTAGGAAGCCTTCGTTATCTCATATGCACGAGGCCGAATCTTTCATTAAGTGACAGCATCATAAGTCGATTTATGGAGGAACCAATTTACTCACATTGGAAGGCGTTGAAGCGAGTCCTACGGTACATTCAAGGTACTGTATCCCTTGGATTGTTCTACTCAAAAGCAAAAGATTACAAGTTGGTGGGTTACTCTAACAACGATTGGTGTGGAGACATAGATTATCAATAAAGTACATCGGGATATGTATTCTTTATGGCCAACACAACATTTCTTGGCTTTCAAAGAAGCAACCGATCCTGACACTATTGACGTGTGAAACTGAATATGTGGCAACATTTTGGTGTGTATGTCATGCGATATGGCTTAGAAACTTGTTGGGCAAGATGGAGCTAAAGAAACTAGGTGCAACTGTGATTCAAGTTGACAACAAATCAACAATTGAGTTGCCATGAAAGAAGCAAACACATTGACGTTCATTTTCACTTTATCCGTGATCATGTGAAGAAAGGAAGTGTGGAATTAGTGCATGTGGCAAGTCAGGATCAAATTGCGGATATCTTCACAAAATCGCTACTAAAAGTACTTTTTGACAAATACAAGAAGATGATTGGCATGATGGATGGTAGAAACATTTAAGTTTATGGGGGAGTTTCGTTGAATCAACTTTAAAAGTTAGTTTGATGGTTTTAAAATTATAAGTTACTAGAAAATAAAAGAATGAGAGTTTTGATAGATGAAAAGTCAAAAGTTGTGAGTGAGATTTTATTATGTTGTTAGTGGAGTTTTAAGGCCATAATGAAGACTTTTCTAGAAGAGTTTCCTAAAGCCTATAAATAGGATGCTCTTTCAGTTGTAAGATACACCGCAGAAAGAAATACAATAGAGAGAGAAATACGTGAAGAAGAGTGTTTCTTTAGAGAAAATTCAAGTATTAGTGGTTGTATGTTTTTCATCCTATTGATAACAATTTCCTTTTCAAATTAAAATTCATCAACTCAGTCTAGCGTATGGGTGTTTCTTATCATTTTGAACATGAAATTGATGAAGCATTGCATAAAATCTATGAGATTTCAACAAAGCTAATCCTAATGAACTAGGCACAAGCTAAAGTGATAAATACACCCCCTTATTATGCTAAATGAACCTACTCTAGCCTATTCTACTATTTGGACCCCAAAAGTGAGCCCACATTATTTACAACATGTTTTTACTTTTAAGAAGACCAGAAGAAAGAATAGAACAGTTGATGTTCTGGTGTATGCCCCATTCTTTTTCTAGTAAGGTCTGTCAGATCTTTGGTGGGGCCTTGACTTGATTGCTGAGATGACTGCTGACTGTGTGAATTGTCTCTTGAATCCTTTGTCATCTATTTGTCTTCTTGGATTATATCACTATGCCTTTTTTCATAATATCACCAGTCCAAATAAAACTTAGACACCACTGCTTAACTTGGTTAAGAAGTGAAATAGGCCATTTATAAATATTAAAGTTATAAGCTAGAAATCCAATAATCACCGTATTGACCAACTGAATTCGACACACAAGGAGGAAACGTGTCTCCAATGTAAAAAATGCTATATTACTTTTTTTTTTTACATTAAGAGTCAAAAGTCAATTTGTTTTAATAGTTTTAAAAAAAAGTCAATTTTTTCTTAATTCTTTTAAAAAAGTAAGCAATTTGATCTCTTATATTAAATTGACATGAACGATGTTAAGTGGTATAATGATGTGAAACAAAATAACATTATTATGCACACATAAACTGTGCAATTAGATACACATCATAAATATGCAATTTTTTTATGTGAAAAATATGTTTTTTTTTATTAACTTTTAAGGAGAACAAAATTAGAAAAATAAGATTAAGAGTTGTAAGACAAAAAAAGGATTGCATCTACATTTTACAGTATTTTATGAAGGGTTAGAATTTTCAAAGTTTGCTTCCTAATCCTTAACTCCCTTATCTTCAACCCAAATATTTTCTTTTAATAGCCATCAATCTAGTTAAAAACTTCAAGTTAGTTTGATTTATAAAGACATTGTTGTTTTGTGTATCATCTTTTTAATTAACAAACTAGGTCTACCAAGAAGTGGTCTTTGAATTATGAGAGAGAGGGTTGAGAGTGGGAATATGAAAGAAAGGGGTCTAAAAAGTATTTGTATTAATTAGCAATAATTTTAAATTTTTAAAATAATTAAATTCTCATTAAAAATTTAGTACCGATAGGGTGGCTTTACCTCATAGCTATCTTCTTACATCACGCTTTGTTGTAAGAAGACAACTTTATTAAATGGTCGCCCTACGTAAAAACGTCTTAAATGTAATGTCGAAATAAGTCATTTTTGCACTAGTGACTATCATATAAATACTAAACAACTTACATTATATTTATTTGAATTATACAAGTTCTTAAAAAAGGTATTTAGTTCTTAAAGTTATTACTGGTATGGATTATTATATGAAATAAATACAATTAATATTTTAATATAATTGCTATTTAAAATTTTGTGAATTTTGCAAGGTAAGTGATAAGAATAGGAATTATGTATGATATTTGTATTTGGTTGCTTATTTCTGTTCTGGAGGGTTTAAACTCATTTTATGTTGGTATGTACGTTAAAAAAAAATTGAATTTTAAACCTGTATATAAGGGATGAGGTATTCTTAAAAGTTATTATTTAATTTATTTTACATATTTTTAATAAAAAGAATTCTATGTAAACCAATTTATTAGTTTAAAAATGTGTTGTTTTCTTATAGTCAATGATGAAGAAGTTTTTTATTTGAATTCTCATATTCTCTAGGATAGACAATGAGTTATGACTTGTAAGTAAACTTTGTTAGAATGTATGACTTTAAACTAAAGGGAGGGGGGGGGGGGGGGGGGGGGGTGGTTTAAAGATGTTTTTCGAAAGCTTTTAAGCCTTGAATGAAATTGCTTCGAAAATATCTTGATAAAGAAATCAGTTTTTCTAAACACAAAGCAAAAAACACATCACCAGAAAAACAATCGGTTGTTTATACCAGTTTGCAAATATTAAAACTGAATTTAAAGAGATTAAGGATAGAGAGAATGCACACAGATGTTTATACTGGTTCACTCTAAACCCAGAGCTACATCCAGTCTTCTCAGAAACCACTGAGGAATTCCACTAAGCAATCAAACCTAAATCACTTACAACACAACCAAGAAAGTGACATTGATCCCCTCAAAACACACACTTCTCTTAGTCAACACACCAACACTAAGAATGCTGATCTTGATCCCCTCAAGAACACACAACACTTCTCAGCAAACACACAAAGGTTTCTTTCAATAGATACAAGGATTACACTTGTTACAGAAGCATATCTGAAATCAATACAACAGAAAATCCTAGCTCACACTCTTTGATCAATCTCAATCTCTAAGCAATCTCAACTTTTCAAAAACTCAAAAACAGTGAAAAACTCAAATCTGTTTTTCTGTATATATCAAAGTTTGTTGTTTGTTATCAAATCTTAACAAACCATTAATTGTCTTTAAAGATTGGCCAAAACATTAAAAACTGGAGCGTAAACAGTTAGAAAATCATTTAATGCTCAGTCAAAGCACAAAACAGTTTTTCTGTTATGGTACCAAAACAAACAATCGGTTGTTTCCACGAATCAATCGGTTGTTTTGGTTTTGACCGCTTAACCATTTGAAAAATAGTTTTCAACCTTTTCTAAAAACACTTAAGTATAAAACAATCGGTTGTTTCGACAAAACAATCAATTGTTTTGGTTTTGACAGCTCAACCATTTGAAAAACAGTTTTCAACCTTTTCTAAAAACACCTAAGTATAAAACAATCGGTTGTTTTTCACTTAGATTGAAAAAACACTTTTCTTTTAAAAAAGATTGAGAATGCCTATGCTTTGGATTCAATCAAGAGTGGATTACAATACTCAATCTACCCCAGATCCTATTTAAGACAACTCAGCAACGGCAAGCACAACCTTCAACATCCTTCAAAGGGTTTTGGATTCTTCAAAACTTGAACACCACTTGGTTCAACAAACTTCACAACCACGAGTATTAGAGAAAAATTTAAGTATTTTATAATAATCACTATTAAAAAGTTGTTAAATAAAAATCAATTTTAAAAATAAAAAATAAAAAATATTATATTAATTAAATTAGATATTATTTTATAAATTAAAAAAGTTATTAATATTTCAAATAGTTTATAAATTTATAAACTAATTTTTAAATTGATAGTTAATTAATTAATATCTAATTAGTTACAAAGATTTTAATTACCAATTTTAATATTTAATAAAATAAAAATTTCTAATAGTAATAATAAGTGATTCAACAAAATCAAATGATATCATGAACTTATATCTTATATGTGCATGATGAGAATAAAAAACAGAATTTGTTTCACTGGGTCTTTTTCTCTCACTTTTATTTTACAATTTCTTTTAATGATAAATTATTATATTTATCTAATTAAATTAAAAATAAATAAAATTTTAAAATAATATAATAATATTATTGGTTGTCAAATGAAAATGTAAAAATATTAGAGTCTCTGCCAAGGGACCCAAAATTAGGAGCCATCACTTCATTTATTTGTGGGCTAGTGAATGATATTGTTATAAGGGACATTAGACAAATAAAGCAGTCAAGTCATTGATGTATATATTTGTCTGCATTTCGCATGTACTTTTTCAACATACACTATAAATCCATGCGAAAAAAACGTGTTTCCTACGAAAATAGTGCAGACCATTAAATTTATAGATATTTAAAGATAAAATTCTTAATTTCTAATTTCTTTCTTTAATTATCAACAGTTTCGTATCAACCTTATTTTCAAATTGCTGATAAGAAAAAAACATTATTTTCAAATATGAATAGATTATAAATTATATCACGTTAATTTTTATTAAGTTTCATGACTCATGGTTCACGTGGTAGAATTAAAATAGACATAAATATGGAGTTAAAGTTAATGAAAAATGGGAAAAAATATTTACGGTAAAATAGTGGAGATCAATAAAAGGTTTAGATATACTATAAAATTACACTAAATTTATAGATATTCATAAATGAGGCTGCTTTTATGTCACTACCTTCTTCAAATCCCTTTGGTTTCTTATAAATGTAAGAGATACACTTCCTTTCAACCAAAAAAAGTCACTTACATCATATGCATACTACGCAACAAACCATGGCTAGCGGAAGCTTATCACTTCCAACTTCTGCCAATGGTGCAAAACCTCCCATCACTCGACCCACTGCAGATTTTCATCCTTCTGTTTGGGGCGATCGCTTCCTTTTCTACGTTCCTACTTCTGCTGTATGTCATTTTTCATTTTCAATCTCTTTAGCTAAAATCATGTAATTTACATTTAATCTATTTCATGCAGGAAAGTGATAACCACATTCAACAAGCTAAACTATTAAAAGAGGACGTGAGGAAGACTCTTGTCTCACCTATTGATCATAACAATTTCTCTTTTAAATTGAACTTCATTGATTATGTCCAACATTTGGGTGTCTCTTACCATTTTGAGCACGAAATTGACAATCTTCTTTGTCAAATTTATGACATTTCAACAAAGGACAATAATATCATAGCTCATAGTGATAATCTTTACCATACAGCTCTACTCTTTAGGTTGCTCAGACAGCATGGATACCGCATTTCTTCAAGTATGTGTTCATCAACTTTTAACCAATTTCTTTTTCAAAAACAATAACTTCTTTTGTGATGCTACTAAATTTATTCTTCGAGTTTGCTCTTTGAGCTACTTTGCTACTAGTTGCATTGCATCATCACATCATGATGTCTTTGTTTTTGTCCAGGAGTGTAGTCGAGTCAACTATATACAAACAAGTCTAAACAAATTTAAATACTTTGCTCCAATCAAATTTTGAGCTTTTCTTGGCAGATGAATTAGAAATGAGTTAATCAAGTTCAAGTTGGTTTGAAACAGACCATGAGGTAGGATGCGTGTCTACATTTTTTTAAACAAAAGAAAAAGAAGAATAGAAAAACTTGTAAAGTTTAATAATTTTGGCTAAAAATCTAACTATTGAAAAAACGTGGTTTGGGGAGACAAAGTAGTGGAATAAAATAATGAGTTTCTTAACTAAAGTAAAGATGAAGTTAAATATGTAAGAGAAAGATAAAAATAGACTCACTATATAATTTATTATTTACTTTAGACTACACAATACTTGGTCACCTTGTATAAATGTGTTCTAAAAAGTAAAAAAGATTATAATTTTCACTACAAGAAAAAAATGTTTTAATAGAGGTTATTTAGTGGAGGTTAATATAACCTTAGGAATTGATTTAATTAATGGAGGTTTTTTCTAAAACCTCAACAAAATAACATAGGTTTTTTTAACCTTTATTAATTTCCAACGGTTTATTATAAAACCTCCGCAAAATAACGAAGGTTTTTTTAACCTTCGTTAATTTCCAAAGCTTTATTTTAAAACCTCCACAAAATAACGAAGGTTTTTTTTAACCTTTGTTAATTTACAAAGGTTTATTTTAAAACTTCCATAAAATAACAAAGATTTTTTTAACCTTCGTTAGGTTTATTTTAAAACCTTCGTTAAATTCTAAATATTTATTCTAAAATCTCATCAAAATAATAGAGTTTTTTAATTTTTTTTAAGTGTCAAAAGTTTATTGTAAAACATCAATAAAATATTTTATATTTTCTCAATTCTTAATAAATAGATATAATTAAATTTTTTAGTGAGTTTAGCCTAAACTGGTATATATATTTAAATATGCTTTGAACTTAGGTCTTAGAGGTTGATTCATTAATTGAAGTTAGAAGGCACTTCATTAATTGAAATTAATATTCAATTCTTAAAGATTGTTTTTATGAATTTCAATAAGTAAAAATAAGTTGTTTGTGAAGTGACATTAACTTATCACATATATACATCATCATAATTTATTTTTTGGTTACATTTGCAGTATCAAATTTTGAAGAATCAGACACTGGAAACTATTCATTATAATAATATTAATAATAATATTAATAATAATATTTATACTAATATTAAATAATATTTATAATAATTGTACCGCCCTGGTAGTCGGAAGTGATGACGTGGCATCAAGCTACTGTATAGGCGTGTTGATGGGACGCCTGGCTGGCAGAAGGGAAGGAAATCGGGGGGCTCGTGTAGTCGCCAGTTATTAAGTTGGCGTGCTCCGATCTCCAGCACACCAGAACCGGCGGTCACCGGGTTGAAGATGAAGTCGCCAGATGTAAACCCAGGCGACCAAGTGATTAGAGATCGCCGAAACAAGGACATCGCCGAAGATGAAGGCAGATAGACACTTCCCAGCTGGCCAGAGGATGAGGTCGGGGGACAGCTTACTTGAGCATATACGGTGAAACAGGTGGTGCAGATCATGAAGGCGGCCGGCGAGACCACAGGGAAGGTGTGTACGAAGGCACCCGAACTCGCCATCCAGAAGAGATCACGCTCCAAGGCAACTATGCACTGAGTAGTATCATGCATAAGTAACTTAGCCAAAGAAGAGTCAGAAGTAGCGCCCAAGTCAAGAATGCTCCAGATGAAGGCACGTGTACAGCTGGATGCGAGCCACGTGTCCAGATGTGTAACTGCCAGGAGAGAGAAAGTATCCAGGTATATAAGAGTTTCCAACGAACTTCTGAGGTACGCACGTTCAGATTGTCTTCTTTACGCTTGGGAGTCTTGAGTAGACTAAGAGAGAACATTGCACGGTTCCTTCAGAGTTCTTAAGTTTTACTCTTAGTAATTGGTGGTTCAGCGTTTTGGTCAACAGGCAGGATCAATAATATTAATAATAGTAATAGTAATAATATTAATAATATGAATAATATTAATAATATGAATAATATTAATAAATATTAATAATATTAATAATATGAATAATATTAATAAATATTAATAATATTAATAATATGAATAATATTAATAAATATTAATAATATGAATATAATATTAATTATAATAATAATATTAATAATAATGTGAATATAATACTAATATGTATAAATTATGTTAATAATAATAAGTAAAATAAAAATGATAATATGACTAAAGAACTTCTGGTCTAGTGGTTAACCCTTCTTTGGTTACTGGAAGGACTTGGGTTCGAATCCTGGCTAATGCACTTTCTTTGTAATATTAATCTGGTATTTAACGGAGCTTATGAATGCCTTTTCCTGGCTTTTAAAAGCAACCCAGGATAAACCACTTAAAAATAAACCCTCGTTAAAACCATTTTTTCTTGTAGTGTTTATAAATATGATTAATAAATTATTATAAATAACATTTTTCAGGTAATAAATGTTTAAGTCACAATCTTGTGTTGTGTTGTGACTTTTAAGAAAAAAATAAATTAAAAATTATGACTTAAAATAACAAAATGTAATAGTATTTTAAATCATATTTAATTAAAGTTTTTTTTAATATAGAAAACGATTTTTAAAATATAGTTACTTTAATTCACATTTTTTAAATTATAACATTTTTTTTTGTCTTATGCTACACTAAACTTGTCCACCTGTATGTATGTAAGTGTTTTTTAAACATGAAAAGACAACACTTTTTTTTGTAAGTGTGTACATATGAACTATCAAAGACCATGACTTATAAACTATTTATATTTAATCCACAATTTTAAAGTATTGTATTTAATAATGAATAAACTACATTAGAATAAGGGTTGCTTAAACCAATAAAAATATGGTCTCTTCTCAATTATAGAAATAAAAAGACAATATTTTTATAAATATGACTTATAAATATTATGGGTAAGGAAGTATGGTCTCACTCTTGATCATGATCTCTAACTCTTGGTTACAATTCTATTGTCTGTCACTTTTTCATAATGGAATATGAATTACAGGTATATTTTATTATTTTTTTATAATATTATTAATATTAATAAATATATTAATAATAATATCATCATCATCGTTATTTTTATTATTATTATTATTATTACAAAGTTTGTTTGGTATATAGATTTTGAAAAAAAAGAAAAAAACATCAGCTTTCGCATATTTCTTGGTTATCAAAATTTTCTAACGACTAATAAATATAATTTGATCTAAAATAAGCTTTAATTTCTTTTAAATTATACAAACAATTATTATTTTTCAAAACAATTTTCACTTTTAAGATTGGGTTTATAGGGTGACTCAAACCAACTTATGCAAAGAGTTTGATTTTAATTTGTGTAAGTCGGTTGTGTGGTAGCATCCCTTATAATAATTATATAATCAAATATATATCTTGAAATTTACACATGTTTATAAATTAAACAGGTATATTTTGTAAATTCCAAGACCAAACCGGAAAGTTTAAGGAAAGTTTAGATGATGATATTCAAGGAATGTTAAGCTTGTATGAAGCAGCAGGACTAAGATGTCATGGAGAAGATATGCTTGAAGAAGCACATAAGTTCAGTTTCGAGCAGTTAACAAAGTTTATAACCACCCAATTAAGTTGTTCTCATGTGGCATGAGTGCAACATAGCTTAAAACAATCACTTTGCAGAGGTTTGCCTAGGTTGGAGGCAACATATTATATGTCTTACTACGAAGAAGATCCATCTCATGATGAAAAATTGTTAACATTTGCAAAATTAGATTTTAATATGTTGCAGAAGCTACATTTGAAAGAAGTCAGCAGTCTAACCAGGTAATGTCTTCCTCACACATATTTACCTTTCGTTGCATAATTCAATGAATATTAGTTAAAGATTTTTGTTCTTGTCTTTGGAATCTTAATGCAATTTTGTGTGATGCAGATGGTGGACTAAAGATTTAAATGTCTCAACCAATTTACCTTTTACACGAGATAGGATCGTAGAATGTTGTTTTTGGATTTTGGGGGTCTACTTTGAACCACAATATTATAGATGGATAACAACAAAAGCAATAGTTCTAGCCTCCATCATTGATGACCTCTATGATGCATATGGAACCATTGAAGAACTTGAGCTTTTCACCAGTGCAATTGAGAGGTTTGACACATCAAAATGACATATAGTAGTATATATTTAGCCTAATTCTTCCAATATATCAAAGATAACTTTCTCAAGACTTGTAGGTGGGATATTTGTTGCTTGGTTGATCTCCCAAAATACATGCAATTATGTTATAAGGCAATTTTGGATGTTTATGAAGAAATTGAGAAAGCGATGAGAAAGCAAGGAAAAGTATATTTTATGAAGTATGCCAAGAAAGAGGTAATTACAGTTTCATTAATTTTTTCTTATTCTTTATTCAACTGATACTAAGAAGTTAAATCAAAATTTCTTTTTTATTTTTGTATTTGCATAAAAAAATATAAACTAAATATCTTTTTTCCATCTAATTTGAATTGTGCGGAGTATAGAAAGTAGATATTTTTTATGTACAATATTAATGGTGTAAAAAAATAAATTTTCATCTAAAAACATCACCAATCCTATTTAATGACCAAACAAGGAATTTGGATTTACTACTACTATGTGCAGTTGCCAAAATATGCATATGATACTACGATTTTAGATTCGTAATCTATGTACACATTGTCTATAATTTTGAATTATAGACGACGACCACACAATCATAGTCTATTAAACCATTACAGACAATGATTATATACAGAACAGTCACCTATAGCTTATATGAACCTAAAATGTTTTCTTCAATCTTATCCTTATTTTTTTTATCCAAGTTTGATGTCGAGAAATTTTTTAGAGAGAACGACTTTAGGTTGTGCAAACTCAAGATGGTGGACAAAGGTTGTGGTAAAGAAATAGAGGTTGTAGAGGAACTCAAGAGCTTCAGCGGTGATGTACAACAACGACAGGAAAGAGAACACAAGTAGCATTTTCAAACCCGAGAACACACTTGTTCAACACTGAAAATAGAGAAAAATTCATCAAGAAAGCACAAAAAATATGAAAATTAACATAAAAAACAACAAGGAAGGCACATTACAAGGAATGCGAGTACTGACAATAAAGAGAAGTCACAAAGAAGACAACAATGGAAGTAGCGGAGAAGAAAGCGCAAAGACGAAAAAGCCTAAAGTGGAAATAAAAAAACATATAAGCGAAGGTTATGACCTAATAACCATAATCTACATGGGGCGACAATTGCCTAAAAAATCATAGTCTATAGTGGCCATTATAGGTAATGGTTGGCCATGAAATCGTAGTATATATGCTCTGTTTTAAATAGACAACATTTATAACTAGAACTGTAGTCTATATGTTGATCTTATTTTCAAAATTGTCACTGCATTTTTGTAGACGACACTCCCACTTAAACCGCTATCTGTACACATTGTAAAACCATTTTTTTGCACTAGTGAGTATGGAATAATTTCTCAATATTATATATTTGCACTTTAATACTAGATAAAAAGACTAGTCCAGGCTCACATGGCTGAGGGAAGATGGTGCCATACTAACCACATTCCAACAATGGAGGAGTACATGGAAGTAAGAGAAATATCAAGTGGTTACCCTTTCTTGATTACTTTATCTTTCCTGGGCATGAAAGATACAACAGAGGAGGTTCTTATATGGGCAACAAATGAACCAATAATTATTGCAGCTTCTACAACTATATGTAGAATCATGGATGACATTGTCGGAGATGAGGTACGTACTAGACACTAATTAATTTCTATCAATTTAACTAAAAAGAGATTGTGACAAAGTTTTCTATGGGACTATTGATAAATGCACCTAATTTTACAAAATATATCGAGAAGAAATAGTAATAATTGAATTATAATTTGAGTTTAACAATAAACATCTTATTTATCTTATATTAAGAGTTAGCAGTTGCAAAACTTTTAAAAAAGTTAGCAGTTGCAAAACTTTTAAAAGTTTGAAAAAGGTAAACTTAATAATAATTTGGTAAGATCTCAATAAATCCTAAATGTTTTGTTAAATATTGATTTTTTTTATTCATTTTTATTTTCCTATTTTTGTTTATGAAGTTTGAACAACAGATAGAACATGTTGTTTCAAGCATTTACTGCTATATGAAGCAGCATAAAGTGTCAAGGAAATGTGCCATTGAAGAACTACAAAAGTTAGTTGAGAATGCTAGGAAGGACATAAATGATGCATGCTTAGCTCCTACTCAAGTACCAATGACTTTTCTTATGCGTGTAGTCAACTTTGCACGTGTGATCGATATGCATTACAAAGATGAAGATAACTATACAAATGCAGGAGGAATAATGAAAAATCACATTGAATCTTTATTAGTTAAAAAGATGTTCGTGTAACTAGAAGCTTTGGTCTTCTATAAATTATTGTTGATCTACTATTGTCTTTATTAATTACATGTTGATTGAATATCCATTTTAGATTGTACAACAAGTCGGTCAAAGAACAAATATTTGTTTAAAAGGAAAACTTCTTTAAATTAATAACTTTTAGAAATAATAAATATCTTTTTTTGGATAATGAAATTTCATTTTTGTTCAAGATACCATTGTAGTAAATATTACTGTACCGCCCTGGTAGTCGGAAGTGATGACGTGGCCTCAAGCTACAGTATAGGCGTGTTGACAAGACGCCAGATTGGAAGAAGGGAAGGAAGTCGGGGGGCTCGTGTAGTCGCCAGTTATTAAGTTGGTGTGCTCCGATCTCCAGCATACCAGAACCGGCGGTCACCGGGTTAAAGATGAAGTCGCCAGATGTAAACTCAGGCGACCAAGTGATTAGAGATCGCCGAAGCAAGCACATCGCCGAAGATGAAGGTGGTGCAGATTATGAAGGCGGCCGGCGAGACCACAGGGAAGGTGTACGAAGGCACCCTAACTCGCCAATTCCAGTAGAGATCGCGCTCCAAGTTAGCTATGCACTGAGCAGTATCGTGCATAAGTAACTTAGCCAAAGGAGAGTCAGAAGCAGCGCCCAAGTCAAGGAGGCTCCAGATGATGGCACGTGTACAGATGGGTGCGAGCCACGTGTCCAGGTCTGTAACTGCCAGGAGAGAGAAAGTGACCAGGTATTTAAGGGTTCCCCAACGAACTTTTGAGGGATGCACGTTCAGATTGTCTTCTTTACGCTTGCGAGTTCTTGAGCATACTGTGAGAGAGAACTGGTTCACGGTTCCTTGAGAATTCTTGAGTTTTACTCTTGAAGTATTTGGTGGTTCAGTCACTGACTTGGGCGTTGGAGTGCGATCGGCCGCAGCGGCGCCGCTTTGTTCTTTTGCAGGTTCTTGAGGAGGATCGTGACGAAGGACGGAGGTTGAAGCGGTGCACACGTCGATCCAAGTTTGACGAGGCAAGTTCCAACGTTCTGGTCAACAGGCAGGATCATCAGGCGCCCACCGTGGGGCCGTGTAAAACCTGTTCCCATCCACAGCGTGAGTTCTTGGAGGTTTTCGTAGTTTTCTGCGTGGTTGTGTGCTGGTGCAACCACTGCTCGCTGTTCATCTGAATTTTGTTCGGTATTTTCGCGTTTTCCATCATTCATTTCGAGTTTTGATTCGGTGAAGTGAAGTTTCCTGCTGTTTACGCGAGATTTGTTCGGCGAGATTTGAGTTCTTTGACTCGTTTGGTTTGTCGTGGGAGAAGCGTTGGTTTCTGGTGGAGTTGCGGGTTTCTGTGTTCTTGAGTTTTCTTGCGAAGTTTTGCGAAGTTCTGACCGATTGATCGCTGAATCGATTGTTGCTGAAGGAGGTGTTGTTCAGTACTTTCTGTGATTCGTCAAGTTTCATGAGAAAAATGAGGAGCAACCGTTCAAGTCCAGTTGCGCCCGTTGCTGCTGAAGGCGCCGCCGCCATGACCATGGCGCAGATTGTAGAGATCATGCGCTCGTTGCAGGCAACTGTGGAAGCCTCGCGCATAGAACAGGCGAGAATGCATGAGGACCTGGCCGCCTCTCGGGCCAGGAATGATGAGCTTAGCAAAGTGACTGAGGAGCTGCGTCAAGCTCTTCAGGAACAACAAGGGCGTCCTATTGATGAAGAGGTCGCGCCGTCAACACCGCCCCGTGTTTTTCCTATGCCTTTCGCTCAGGCGATTACTGACACGCCCATTCCTGCGAGCGTGGTACCTGTTAAGGCTGTTTTTACCGGCGTGGAGGATCCCGAGGCTCATCTCACCACGTTCCATACGCAGATGATGCTGTCAGGAGGATCAGACGCCGTGTATTGCAAGATGTTCGTGAGCACACTCCAGGGAACGGCGCTGGAATGGTTTGTGAGCCTGCCTACAGGTCACATAACTAACTTCCAACAATTCTCGAAGATTTTCGTTGAGCAGTACATCGTGAATAAGGCACCGCCCAGGGTGTCTTATGATTTGTTTGATATAAGGCAATATCAGGGAGAGTCCCTCAGGGACTACCTGAATCGCTTTGGGGCGCAGATGGTCAGATCGCCGGCCAAAGATGAGGAAATGCTGGTCTACGCATTTAAGAAGGGCATGCTGCCGGGACCATTCTGCGAGGCATTGATTAGGGCTCACCCCGCCACGTTCGCTGAGGTTAGGCGACTTGCGGTGGCCCACATCGCCGACGAGAGTGAGGTCGCCGAGAAGAGAGGAAGCGTGGCTCCCGCTAGGCCACGCGCCCAGACCAGGATCCAGCCACAGAGGGTTCTGGAGACAGCGGCGGCCAGGAGGGATCAGAGGACTCGCCATCCTTATGATCCAAGGAAGAACAAGGGCAGGGGGCAAGGACGCCCGCAACCAGCACGCCGGGAGTACAATCGCCCGCCTAAGAACAAGTTTGTCATGGGATTGGCGGACCTGATCGCCATTCCCAACATATCAACCAGGTTGAAAGCGCCCGAGAAGGTAGGCGACAAGGTGCTGGGACCCAAGCCAGACGCCTGGTGCGAGTTTCACCAGGGCTTTGGCCACACCTTGGACTCGTGCTTGGCTTTAGGATACCAGCTCGACGATCTGGTTAAGAGCGGGTTCCTAAATGATTATCTGCTGGATAGAAGGTCGGGGGGCGCGTCGAGCTCCCAACCAGCAGGTGGAGAGGCTCAGCAGCATGAGGTGCCTACACACGGGGAAATCCATACCATTTCAGGGGGTTTCTCAGGGGGTGGATGCACCGCATCACAGAGGAAGAGGTACGCGAGGTCTGTGATGATGGTGGATATGTTTGAAGACCACTCGCCGGAAGTGGACATTACGTTCACCAAGCAAGATCTTCGGGACGTTGTGCCTCATGACAACGATCCCATAGTCATCTCGTTGATCACGGCAGGAAGAAAGGTCCACAGGGTTCTGGTGGACCAGGGAAGCTCGGCAGACGTGATGTTCTGGCCGACTTTCACGCAGCTGGAGCTGCCCCATGACCAGCTGAGGCCCTATGGAGGGTGTTTGTATGGTTTCGCTGGTGACCAGGTGGAGGTCAGGGGGTACATAGAATTGAGGACTACGTTTAGAGATGAGGCGGGTTCGAGAACGGAGAAGATCAAATACCTTGTTGTAAACGCCCCTTCAGCATACAACATCCTGTTGGGAAGACCCACGCTCAACAGGATAGGCGCTATACCGTCGACCTGGCACATGAAGGTGAAGTTGCCGTCTATGGAGGGGGTGGTGGTCACCATCAAATCCGATCAGAAAGAAGCGAAGAAGTGCTATGAGAATAGCCTGAAAAACAAAAGGTCTGTGAGTTATGTGACAACCACCCCGCCTCCTGGTGTGAAGCCCAGATCGACGGTAACAGAAGAGACCGCCGGAAGAGATGTGGAGATGGTGGATGCTGAGCTGGGGGAGGGGAACGCCGGTCTGGAGGAAGAAGAGGCGAGGAATCGCCCTGAGGAAGCGAGAGAGCTGGGAATCGCCAGGGCGGTGATCGCTAGAGAAACCAGGCCAAAACCCGTCGAGCAGTGGCTCGAGAGAGAGATCGGGGGAAAAATCTTCAAGCTGGGAAGATCCCTGGAGGTTGAGCTCCAGGACCAGATCGCCAAGGTGATAGAACGGCATCTGGATGCGTTTGCATGGTCCGCTTCGGACATGCCCGGGATCGACCCCGACTTCTTGTGCCATCATCTGGCGATGGACAACTTGGTGAGACCAGTGCGACAAAGAAGAAGAAAGTTCAACGAGGAGAGGAGGCAGGCGATTAGGGACGAAACACAGAAACTCCTCGTTGCAGGCCACATCAGGGAAGTCCAGTACCCTGAATGGCTGGCAAATGTCGTGCTGGTGAAGAAGAGTAATGGGAAATGGCGCATGTGCGTCGATTTCACTGATCTGAATAAGGCCTGCCCAAAGGATTCATATCCTTTACCAAGCATAGACGCCCTGGTGGATAGTGCTGCGGGGTGTAAGTTGTTGAGCTTCCTGGATGCCTTCTCGGGGTATAATCAGATCAAGATGCATCCCATGGATGAAGAGAAGACTACCTTCATGACCGAGAGATCGTGCTACTGCTACAAGGTGATGCCGTTTGGGTTGAAGAACGCGGGGGCCACGTACCAGAGGTTGATGAATCGAGTACTTGCACCGATGCTGGGAAGGGATGTGCAAGCGTATGTCGATGACATGGTCGTGACTTCGCCAGAAAAAAACAAGCACGTTGCAGACTTGGAGGAATTGTTCACGACGATCGCCAAGTTCAAGTTGAAGCTGAATCCAGAGAAATACATCTTTGGCGTGGAGGCTGGAAAGTTTTTGGGTTTCCTCTTGGCGATGAGGAGCCCAGCTACCGTGAAGGAAGTACAACAACTAACAGGTCGGATGGCCGCCCTGTCTCGCTTCGTGTCAGCTAGCGGAGAGAAGGGCCATCCCTACTTCCAGTGCTTAAGGCGCAATAACAAATTTGCTTGGACGAAGGAGTGCGAGGAAGCCTTCGTCAAGCTGAAGGAGTATCTGGCGAGCCCGCTGGTTTTGTGTAAACCACTGGTGGGAACCCCTCTCAGGTTGTATTTTGCTATAACTGAGAGGGCGGTGAGTGCGGTGCTCGCCCAGGACCAAGATCAGGCTCAAAAGCCTATTTATTTTGTTAGTAAGGTGCTGCAGGGCCCCGAAACGAGATATCAGGCCCTGGAGAAGGCTGCACTGGCAGTGGTATTTTCGGCGAGGAGGTTGCGCCACTACTTCCATAGCTTCACGATACTGGTGATGACTGACCTGCCCATCCAGAAAGTTTTGAAGAAGCCCGACGTTGCGGGAAGGATGGTGAAGTGGGCAGTGGAGCTGTCGGAGTTTGACATTAAGTATGAGCCCCGAGGCCCGATTAAGGGGCAAATCTTCGCAGATTTCGTGGTCGAGCTCTCATCTGAGGCGACACGAGTGGAAGGGGATGACTTCCGTTGGGTACTCTCGGTGGATGGATCGTCGAACCAGCAGGGTAGCGGTGCTGGAGTCATTTTGGAAGGACCCAACGGCGTGCTGATCGAACAATCTTTGAGGTTTGCCTTCAATGCCAGCAACAATCAAGCAGAATATGAGGCGCTGATCGCCGGGATCTTGCTGGCAAAAGAGATGGGAGCGAGGGTGTTGATGGCTAAGAGTGACTCGCTGCTAGTCACAGGGCAAGTAACAGGCGAGTTCCAGGCTAAAGATCCACAAATGGCGGCTTACCTGGAGTATGTGCAGGAATTGAAGAGTTCCTTTGCCTCCTTTGAAGTGGTGCATGTGCCCAGAGAGCAGAATGCCCGAGCTGACTTGCTGGCTAAGCTCGCCAGTTCAGGCAAGGGGGGTAGGTAGAGGATGGTGATTCAAGAAACTCTGAAAACGCCGAGAGCATTTGTAGCGGATCACCTGGTTCTTCAGATAAGCAGGTCGACGGAAAAAGCGGCAAGAAGTCACAGGTCTTTGACGCAAGAAACTTTGAGATCGCCGAGAATTAGAGCATGTCGAGGAGAGAAGGTGAACATGACGCAGGTCCGCGCTACCCATGAGTCAGACACCTGGATAACACAGTACAAGCGGTGCCTGGTAGATGGCCTTCTCCCGCTGGATCCGGCAGAGGCTAGGAAGATAAAGAAAAATTCTAGCAAGTACACAATGATTGATGGCGAGTTGTACAGGTTTGGGTTCACTCACCCACTCCTGGAATGTGTGCATGGCGAGAAATGCACGAGGATTATGGAAGAGCTCCATGAAGGGATATGCGGAAGCCACGTCGGGGGTCGAGCTCTGGCCGCAAGGACTCTCCGTGCAGGGTATTACTGGCCAACGATGAGAGAAGATTGCAAGAGGTATGCGCAGTGTTGCAAACAATGTCAACAGCACGCCGATTGGCACAAGGCGCCTCCCGAGGAGTTGAAGTCGATTTATAGCCCTTGGCCATTTCATACATGGGGAATCGACATCCTGGGACCATTCCCGCTGGCGATCAGGCAGATGAAGTACTTGGTGGTGGCGATTGAGTATTTCACCAAGTGGATCGAAGCAGAACCAGTGGCCCAGATCACTGCACACAAGATCGAAGGTTTCGTATGGAAGAACATTGTGTGTCAGTTTGGTGTGCCCAAGCGCCTGGTGTCGGACAATGGGACTCAGTTTGCAAGTCACCTGTTGAAGAAGCTGTGCGAAGGGGTGGGAATTCAACAAGTGTTTGCATCCGTCGAGCACCCTCAGACAAATGGCCAAGTAGAGTCAGCTAATCGGGTGTTGCTAAGAGGTTTGAAGAGAAGGCTAGAGAAAGCCAAAGGAAGCTGGGCTGAGGAGGTACCCCGTATAGTCTGGGCGTACCACACCACCGAATAGTCAGGAACCCATGAGACCCCGTTCAGCTTGGTCTATGGGTGTGATGCAATGATTCCAGTGGAGATCCAGGAGAGCTCGCCGAGAGTCCAGAACTTCGTAGAGGAAGACTCGAATGAAGAGAGAAGGTTGAACCTGGATCTACTGGATGAGGTCAGGGAAGAGGCGAGATTGAAAGCTGAGGCGGTGAAGAGAAGGATTGAACGAAGATATAACTCGAAGGTGATGCCGAGACAGTTCAGAGAGGACGACCTGGTGATGAGGAAAGCCCACCAGTATGAGATGGAGAATAAGCTGTCGCCTAAGTGGACGGGACCGTTCAGAATAACCGAGGCGCTCGGAAACGGCGCCTACCGCTTAGAGACATTGGAAGGAGGGGCGATTCCTCGCACTTGGAACGCCACGCACCTCAAGTTATATTACAGTTAAGAACTTTGTAAGTAAAGACAAACACGAAGTTATATTACGATGTCTCTGTTAAAACAGTTAGAAGGGGGCACTCTTTTTTCCCTAAGGAGGGTTTTTAATGAGGCCACCCAATAAAAGAAGAGTTTTCGAAGCTCAAAGTTGTTTCAGATTGCATGCTTGTTGTTTTCAGAAAGTTTTGAAGAAAGACCTTGTCACTTATATGTGATTTAAGGCAAGTAAAGATATATTGCATGCTTTCTAAAAAGTTTTTAAGTCCTCATCGTCTTTCGGCGATCGGAGGCATCAGTTAAAGTTAAAGTCCTCATCGTCTTTCGGCGATCGGAGGCACCAGTTAAAAGACCTCAACGCCCTCGCGCGTCCTGAGGCGAGATAAAGACCTCCTCGCCGTCGAGCGAGTGCAGGCGAGGAAGAGTGAAAAGTCCTCAGTGTTTCTGGGGGCGAGAAGATGTAACCCCTGGGGCAATGTAGAGGCACCAGTGAAAAGTCCTCAGTGTTTCTGGGGGCGAGAAGATGTAACCCCTGGGGCAATGTAGAGGCACCAGCAAAAAGTCCTTAGTGTTTCTGAGGGGAGAGGAGATGTAACCCCCGGGGCAATGTAGAGGCAAGTTAAAGACCTCCTCGCCGATGAGCGAGTTCAGGCGAGTTAAAGACCTTCTCGCCTATGAGCGAGTTCAGGCGAGTTAAAGACCTTCTCGCCTATGAGCGAGTTCAGGCGAGTTAAAGACCCTCTCGCTGATGAGCGAGTTCAGGCAAGATAAAATCCTTCTCGTCTCGAACGAGTTCAGGTATGGTGTAAAGGGTGGAAGAAGTTTGGAGGGTGGCTAAGGTAGGTTCGAAGAGAACGCCTAGTCACCCGGCCTCTTGTTCTGAAGCTCAAGGAGGTAGAGAAGGATCCGAAAGGCGCCTCTACCCCCAGATGAAGGAACAATGGCCAAGTTGTGAAGGCAGGAAGAATCTGATATCGCCAAGAGTCTTTGGCGACCAGGAAAAACTCAAGCAATGGCAAGAAAGTTAAGACCCGTTTTGATGAGGCAGATCGGGTGAAGCGATGTCTTAAGCCATTAGTTGAGTTAAAGTTCGTTGATTGAAGAGTGATTTTACGCTAAGGTTCATTGCCTTGAGATTACAAGTTGTTAGAGTGATTGTTATTCAAAATCGAAGTGGTTCGAGGCAGTTAAGTATATGATCGCGCTTACAAAATCGCTAAGTTAATTTCTGCGCTTACGAAATCGTTAAGTTAATTTCTTGAAGCAAATTGTGCAAGGAAAGTTAAAGCAGCCAAAGAAGTTGCAAGAGGAAATACAAAGACTTTATCATTAAAGTAACTATCAGATTCAAGGCACATGTACAAGAAAATATAAAGTTTATTACAATTGTATGTAAGGAGAAAGCATAAAGGTAGTGGATGGAGGAAATCGATCAGTCTTCATCAGGAACAACCTTCCCATCCACCACCTCGTTGTTGAGGGACACCATGCTAAGATCTAGATCGGGGATCAAGCAGGCAAACTGTTCCCGTGCGGCCTCGAATCCAGCAGCAAGAATTTGGGCAGAACTCAGATTAAGCTCTTCGATCTGTTTCTTAAGTTCTTCAGTTTGTTTCTTCAGCCCCTCGTTCTGCTGCTCCAGCTCTTCAGCTTGCTTCTTGAGTTTTTCAATGGTTTCCTGAGCTTGAAGAAGGTCTTCAGCAACCTTCTTGGATTCTGCCTGCACCTGGCCCAGTTCAGCAACAATCTTCCCTTTTTCTTTGTTGGCTTCAGCAAGCTTAGCCATGGTGTCGTCCCTCTCCTTCTCCACCTTTCCCAGGAAGACCTCCCGATCGGCTGACCTTTGTTCCAGTTTCTTCACCTTGGCGGCGTCAGTTTTAATCAAGGCCTCCAGGTCAGCCACTTTGACGCGATAAGGCACCAGCTTGCTCTCTAGCTCGATCTTCTCTTGAGCCAAGAGCTGTACCTTATGGCGGAGATCGGTGGCCTCCTTGCGCGCCACCCGGAGCTCGGTGCTCATTGCATCTTCTACTCGGGACTGTTCAATCTCGGCGAGTGTCAGATTGCAGGATAACTTCTCCGCCTCAATCCTTATAGTGCTATTCTCAGTTCGAAGGGCGTAGAGGTCATCCTGGAGCTTCCTGGTGGAGCTCTCCACAGCTTTAGATATAATGGCGGGGAAATCCTCCGCCATCATCTTTAGCTTCGCTGAGAAAGGCTCCCACATCCTCTTGACCTCAAGAGAGAGGTTTGCTTGTGGGGGCACCGGGTGGGCTCGTTGTTGGTTTTCGCCGCCACCTTCTTGAATTGGTTGTTCAGCAGGTGCTTCTTGGCGTGGTGGCGACATCGGGGATTCGGTGATAAGAATTGGAGAGTGGTGAGCACCTTCATCCCCGATTGGTGCAGCGTTTGCGGTGGAGGCGTTTGAAGGAGGACCCCCTCCAGCTGATATGTAAGGCGTGGAGGCGCTTGGGGGGTTCTCCAAGAAGTTGGCTTCGGCGCCCTCAACTTCAGGAGGCGCAGATGCCAAGGGGATTGCTTGGACTGGCGAGGTGGGAGCTGGTGGAGGAGGCAATGTTGGAGGCGGGACAGGTGTAGATGGTGGTGTTGATGTTGGAAGAGGGGGTGGAGCGGATGGTGAAGAAGGTGCCACCCTCTTCCTCTTCGTGACGAGGCCATCTTCAGTCGCCTCGTCGTCTTCCTCTTCCTCCTCGTGGACTACTTGGGGAGCTTTCCTCTTTGGTTTTCTGAGGATAAGTTTTTTACGTTGGTTGGCGGGTTGGACATCGGGAGGAGTTGGGCCTTTGGGTGGCGATCTGCCCTGAGCAGCGGCAATCTCCACCACAGAGTTTGGCACGGTTTGGGAACCCGATGCCAACCCGTGGGTTCGGGCGAGTGCCCTCAGTTCAGCGAGCTTGCCCTGGCCCAACATATGATCTGCATAAAGCAAAAATGCATGGGTTAGCTCAGAGAGAAAAATAAATGCCCAAGGCAGTATGCAGCAAAGCAGATAAATGGTGCAGAAAATAAAACCAAAGTCTTGCGCGCAACGCACAAGACGCCTAGAAACAGTTAACAGAGATAATGTCAAGGAAATAACTTAGACGTTGAGGTGAGTTCTAACCTATGCGAATTTCAAGTTGATCTTCTAAGAACTCGAAGCAGATAAGCGTGGTGGTGAGGAAGGTGATGTTGGCATCTGCCACACTCTTCTAGAAGAAGCAGAGGTCCCTGTCCAAGGCACCCATGCTATCAGGACTCCTTGGCCTCCTGAAGCTGCTTTTGGACTCTTTGTTCCCCTTGTTTACCCAATATAAGGGGAAACCATCGAGCAAAGAAGCGTCCTTGTCATTGGGGCGCACCTGGACGAACTTGCCTTTCCAGTCTTTGTAGGATTGCTGGAAGATAGAGAGGATCGACCTCCCAGTAATCCCATTCAAGCTTACCCACAGGCGATCTCCTGGGTGCTTGGCTTCAAAAAGAAATAAGAAAACGTCCACTGACGCTGGCAGCCCCAGGTGGTCGCACATTATTTGGAAAGCCCGTACGAACGCCCAACTGTTGGGATGGAGCTGGGCAGCGGCGATGTCGAGCTCGGTGAGAAGCTCCCTTTCAAAGCGAGTGAAGGGAAACCTAAGTTTCACCTTCTTGAACAGGGTGGTGTAGATGAGGCAGAACAACCCGCCGGTGTTCCCCTTATCATCAACGCACACCGGCATGTCGGGAGAGCAAGGCAACACCATCATCTTCTCGTCGTGCTCCTTGTGGAATGATAAGTGAGGCTCGTCCCCCTTCTTTAATCGCAAAACTGCCCCAGCAGAGTTTACAGAAGATGTTTCCTTCAACAAAGCGGGGAGGCCCATGGGTACAGTTTTTTGAAATCAAGAGAAGGCACGAAGGCTCCTCCGGCGACGGGTGGAGTGGCCTGAGCCAAGTTGGGGCGGGAGGGTGCAGGCCTCTCAGCCTGAGAAGAAGAAGCACCGCGTGCTCACGGTGGGTTGTGTGCTTGTAAGGAGGGGTTTCGTGGCGAAGGAGGAGGATTTGGGGTGATCTTTGAGCGAGTCATTGCGGAAGCTGCAAAGGAAGAAGAAAGGAAAAGGTGATCAGGACTCGCAGAGGCTGACTCTAATCATGAACGAAGGGTGAGAAAACGAACGAACGAAGGTTCGTTGTAATGAAGACGAAGCCCTAAGTTACGAAGAAGGAGAAATAGAAAAAAAAGCAACCCACAACGTATGCACCAGACAGTTAAAGGATGATGCGAATCGGTTAAAATGCAGGAAAAACCAGCAGAAGAAGGAATGGAAGTACCTTTTTATGATCGGAAGAGTGATGAAGGAGGTTGGTGATTCAGGAGGTTGAAGAACGTTGAGAGCTTTTTGCAGAAGAGAGTAGGAGTGTCTGAGAATATGAAGAAAGTGATGAAACAGTGGAGGGAAATGGGTTTAAGGGTTTTTCGAAATGGGTTTGGGAAGCGCAAACGTTAACTGAAGGTAAGTGTTGATGAAGCCACGTGTCGAACGATGGGAGGAGTGTTTGGTGGAGCGTCAGAGAAGCAGAAAGTACAACCGCTTGAAATTCTGCGCCAGTGCCACGTAGATCGGTATTGACGTAACTCTTTTAGTCTTTTCGCTGGACAAGTCTTCACTTAAGACTGGGGGGCTTGTGTACCGCCCTGGTAGTCGGAAGTGATGACGTGGCCTCAAGCTACAGTATAGGCGTGTTGACAAGACGCCAGATTGGCAGAAGGGAAGGAAGTCGGGGGGCTCGTGTAGTCGCCAGTTATTAAGTTGGTGTGCTCCGATCTCCAGCATACCAGAACCGGCGGACACCGGGTTAAAGATGAAGTCGCCAGATGTAAACTCAGGCGACCAAGTGATTAGAGATCGCCGAAGCAAGCACATCGTTGAAGATGAAGGTGGTGCAGATTATGAAGGCGGCCGGCGAGACCACAGGGAAGGTGTACGAAGGCACCCTAACTCGCCAATTCCAGTAGAGATCGCGCTCCAAGTTAGCTATGCACTGAGCAGTATCATGCATTAGTAACTTAGCCAAAGGAGAGTCAGAAGCAGCGCCCAAGTCAAGGAGGCTCCAGATGATGACACGTGTACAGCTGGGTGCGAGCCACATGTCTAGGTCTGTAACTGCCAGGAGAGAGAAAGTGACCAGGTATTTAAGGGTTCCCCAACGAACTTTTGAGGGACGCACGTTCAGATTGTCTTCTTTACGCTTGCGAGTTCTTGAGCATACTGTGAGAGAGAACTGGTTCACGGTTCCTTAAGAATTCTTGAGTTTTACTCTTGAAGTATTTGGTGGTTCAGTCACTGACTTGGGCGTTGGAGTGCGATCGGCCGCAGCGGCGCCGCTCTGTTATTTTGCAGGTTCTTGAGGTGGATCGTGACGAAGGACGGAGGTTGAAGCGGTGCACACGTCGATCCAAGTTTGACGAGGCAAGTTCCAACGTTCTGGTCAACAGGCAGGATCAATTACCAAGTTAATTGTTATAATTGAGGATGATATTTCAATTTTCCTTAAAGCAAAATACTCTAAATACCACTTTTCAAACACGTACTATATCTTTCCATAAAATACTCACTCGACTAGCATGTTCAAAAGTTTTATTTTTCTTAAAAGTTAAGATTAAGGATAACTTATACAAACATTTATCCTTTACTCTATCCATTTATCTTTTAAGGATTTGTTCCCGCCGGTTGACCGGGTGCGTCTTCGTGCGTGGCTTGTCCTCGCTAGCTAGGGCACCTTCGTTATGCACCGTTCGTGAGTACTTGAAAAAAAGTGGACAAAGGGGCGCCCTCCCGGCCGTTTGCACTCCAACGATCAAATCAGCTACCGAGAAACATCAGAGGTGACACACCTCCGTATCGGAACACCGTGAACGAATGCTCTAAAGGTGGTCGAAAACACTGAGTAGCTATACTGTGTTGCCCTAATTGTCTGTGCGTACAGTGGGTGCGCAGCGAAACAACTTGGGTTTACGTGTGTGTAAAAACTGCGGGAATTAGGTCAAAACTCGGGTCACTTTCAAACGTCCTAAGGCCCCTTTTTATACACCTCCCGCATTTAAAGCGCGTTAAAGCGCATTGAAATCGTATAAAAATGTGCCTTGAAACATTTGATACGTAAACTAAATTAACGCGTACCTTAGCGAACTTTCAGGAAAATATTGATATTCCAGTGCTTATTGCCACGTGTTCTTCTAACTTGATCGTTATTCTACGCAGAGGGCCTCACAGCGCCGTAACCCAACTTAGGGTTATTTCATTGTGCGAGTCCTCTTTCCTCGAAGTGCATCTGGCACGTGGGATGGCTTTCTAGGTGCCAACTCATGCGCCCCAGCCTCTAGTCAATCCCCCTGGGAACGCACCTACTTTACTCTCGCACCACGCCCCTGGTTCACCCCTGGATTTGGCCCTCTCCTGGGTCGTATCTACCCCAGGGGTCTCCTTGAGGTGGTGTGGGTACTTCACAAGTCAGGATACTTCCTACTGATACTAGAACTATGGCTTTGAAGCCACCTTTCTCTTCTCTTTGTTACTGTTCTGGGCTACGTCTTAACCTGACGATGCTTCAACCTAGCGACACCCTCTCCTAGCGACGCCTTACTTTGGCGACGCCTTCTCTTGGCGATGCCTCATCCTGGCGACGCCTTATCTTGGTGATGCCTCATCTTGGCGACGCCCTGTCTTGGCGACGCCTCAAGCGGTCAGTCTGTTGACTTCCTTCCTTGGACTCCTCGAGTGGTCTCACTAGATGTTGACTTTGACTTTAACGTTGACTTTGGTCAACGCCCGAGGACGGGACGGTACACAAGCCCCCCAGTCTTGAGCTGATACTTGTTCTCAGCGAAAAGACTAAGGCCTCGCCCTATTGTCCACGTGGCATTCTTGCTGACGTGACATTCCTTTGAGCAGTTGACGTACACTTCCTGAGCGTCTGACGTGATGCTTTCTGCGCTGGGGATGTGACGCTTTAAGTTACGTGTTAATCTTTCGACACGTGGCTCGATCCTACGGCTGGGGATGAGTGTCGTTAGTGCTTCTCGAGCTAATGTTATAACTTTCAAAAACGCGCGCTCGAGGCACTGTTTCATTCACTCCCTTCGCATTCTCTTCTACTGTTCATCTTCTTAGAACTTTCTCTGCAACTCGCGACTCTTGCATTCTTCCTCTTCGCAAAAGCTTAGACCTTTGCAACTCTCACCACAAAAGGTATGGTTTTTCTGCGTCGATGACTCTTTCTCTTTACTGTATTGCTTTTATACCTGCCTGGGACTGTTTATATTTCTGCATTTTTGTGTTCTCGCTTTTCCTCCTAATTTCTTCGTTCTCCCCCCTTTCTGGACTTCTCGCGTGGGTAGGGGTTTCGTAGGCCTTTGCTTTTTTCCTCCTTCTTCTACTTCTTTATCAATCTATGGCGCGTACAAAAACAACGCCCAATCCTCCCCAGAGGTCGACTATAAGGCTCAGTACCCCTGGGCCTCAGATGAGCTCTTGGCTGAGTGCACCAGCCTAACCACTGTTGAAGACATGGTGGATCACCAGGGTGACCCACATGTTTACAACTTCAACGCTTTCTGCAGTACCCACGACTCCCACGTCTCCGTCCGCCATGGCACCCCGGGGGAGCCAGTCTGTGTGGACAATAGGTTCAACGGCAGGAAACCCTTCTTCTTCATGTACCAAACTGTATTCAAACGCGTCAGTGTGCGCCTCCCCTTCACCCCGTTTGAGAGGGAGCTGCTCACCGAAATCAACACCGCCCCTGCCCAGTTGCATCCCAACAACTGGGCATTCGTTCGGGCCTTCGAGATTCTGTGTGGGTACCTAGGCGTCCCACCCTCCGTGGATGTTTTCCTTCATTTCTTTGAAGTGAAAAAGCAAGGGAAAAGCCTCTGGGTGAGCTTTTCCAGAGTCGCGGGCAGAATTCTCCTCACCCTTTTCCAGAACTCCTACAAGGGATGGAAGGGCCTTTTCTTCAGGGTGTAAGCCAACAAACGCAACCCCTCAGTCCTGGATGGGTTTCCCCTGTATTGGGAGGAAAATCCCAAGCTGACCAAACCCAAATCTTTGGACGAGCTGTCTTCCGCCGATAGAGGGGTGTGCGAGGCCTTGGCTGGCCTGAAGATTGTTTTCAACACATTGAAGCTCATAGCTTGTGAGTTCAACGCGCACACCCTATCTTCATACTTTGGTAGGGAAACTCGCCCCTTACTTGTCTTCTCTACATTTGTTTCTTAATCGTGCTTGCTCTGATTAACGTAAGCAATGTTTATCTGCTCTAATTTCTATACGTGTCGTTGATCTGTGAATTTGCCTCAGTACTAGAGTTGATATTCTGTACTTGGCCGTAAGTTCGAATCTTAACTCCAAATTTCTGTGCCTCGCTATATGTATTTGGTGCTTCATGCTTTACTATTATGGGCCCTAACCTTTGTTGCTTGGTTTGTCTTGGTGCAGCATCAGTGATGGACTCCTCAAGGAGAGTCGATCTGGCCAAGTCCTTGAAGGTTTGCTTTAATGCATCACCCGCAAAGGCTGGCGCCTCCACTACCCCCACTACCGAGTCCAACCCACCGCCACCATCACCACCACCACCCCACACTGCCGAAACACCCAGCTCTCCCCTCATGCTCCAAGCACCTTCCACACTCCAAACATCCAACTCTCCTCCCACACTCCATGCACCCAACTCACCCCCTCTCATTGCTGTAGTCCCACTGGCTGTAGCTGGTACTCCTCCCACAACCCCCCTTGACAAAGGCAAAAGGGTGCTCACTATTTCCTCCGAGGATGAAGACTCGGACGTGGGGCCTGTCTACAAGAGGAGGAGGACCAACCAGATCGTTTACTCACGTTCCTCTTCACCTCCACATGGGGGGTCTTTGATGGACAACCCCCCCAACGCCACATCTCCCCCACAGCAAGCAGTCCAAGAAGAGGGGGTGGTGGAGTCTGCGCCCCTACCAACACCAACACCAACCCCTGCACCTGCCGCCCCAACGCCTACCCAAGAACTCTTGGAGATTCCTCCGCCAATCAGGCAACTGATGAGGGGTTTTACTGAAAAAAGTCGACGCCGGAAAGTTCCTCCGGGGAGAATAGGAGAGAAGGCATGCCCTACTACCTGGGGCCTTCTTGGGCATCTCCCTTGAATGGCGCGCCCAAGCAAAGTCCAAGGCTGACGAGGCACGCACCCTCCAAACTCTCCAACAGGAAGTGGCTACCCTGAAATAGGAGAAGGAGAGCCTGTGCCGTGGCTGGGCGTGCCAAGAGGAGGTTTACAAGGCCTCTCTGAAGAGGGCCCAAGAGTCCAATGAGGAAACCCGCAAACGACTACATGGTGCAGGGCAAGCTAGCGTGGAGCTCCTCAATCAGGTGGCGTCTCTGCAATCTAAAATCGCCGATCTGGAAATGGCGATGAAAA
Organism: Phaseolus vulgaris; assembly: GCF_051622355.1. Lineage (NCBI taxonomy): Eukaryota > Viridiplantae > Streptophyta > Magnoliopsida > Fabales > Fabaceae > Phaseolus > Phaseolus vulgaris. Next base: position 38,666,340 of record NC_143508.1, read on the forward strand.
CTTCTGAGGCACAACAAAAACAACTTGCCGACCAGTGCCCTAACCGGGAGCAATCGCTGGAAAAAAATGAAGGGGAGCTAACTGCAAAGATGGAAGCGCTCAGCCTTCTCCAAACTGAGCATGGTAAGTTCCAGGCTGAACTGAATAGGCTTCAGGTGGAGAAGGAAGTTCTCGAGAAGCAGCTAGCCTCCGGAGATTCCACGATTGAAGAGCTGGAGAAGGCCAAGAAGGGGCTCATTGTGGAGAAGGAAATTCGGGACTCCACAATAGAGAAGTTGGAGGAGGCCAAAAAGAAGCTTATTGACGATATGGCCGACACCTTTGCAGAGGGATTCAAGGAGGCCCTAGCTCAAGCCGCCTGTGAAAACCCGGGGATTGACACCTCCAACTGCAACCCTTTCAACCATATCGTTGATGGGAAGGTCATGCCCCTCGACCTTGGGGAGTGAACTCCACTTACTGATGCACGTCTTGAACCTTCTCCCTGTAATTTTGTACATATATTTGAATTTACTTGTAATTCTGACAATGGCTTCTGTCTAAATGTTATTCGCTTTCAACTCCTTTTGTACTTTATCCGCTTTCGCTTTTAACTCTTTAGGTAGCACGCGACTTTCTCTCTTGCTCTTTCTTCCTAAGTCGCGAGGCACACCCTTCTCTTTGTCTTTTCGCTTAGAAATTTGCTAGGCCTTTGTATCTGTGAGGAACTTCTCTCACGAAGGCGTTGCCTGCCTCGTCATTTCCCAAAGGCAAAGGAGGATTTAACTTCGTGTATTTTTCTTATCTTTGGTAGCTCGTGCCTTCATGCTTCATCCTCTCCTTGCTCTTCACTTACTTGTCTTGAGCCCCGAGGCGCTTACTACCAAAGGCATCGCTGGCCTTATTCTCGCTTAAGGTGAAAAGGGTCTCATCCCCTTTCGGGCCTCGACATCGCTTAAGGACGAGGAGGGCTTATCGGTTCTTCTGTGCACTCGACGTCGCTCGAGGGCGAGTAGGACTTATCTCACCTGTATTGGGCGTCCATGCTCGAGGAGGGACCTGCTCTAGGTATCCTCAGCGTATCTTGACTCTTGCGACTAAAATCGCGCTCTGGTGCCCACGCCCATGGAGAGGCCTATACAACAACACTGTATCGTCCATGGAGTGTCTAAAACACCAGGGCAACTTAGCCCTTATCTCTTTGCGTTTGGTGCCCACACCTGAGGAGAGGCCTACTACAGCAGCGCCGTTTCGTCCTCAGGGTGTCTAAAACACCAGGGTAACTTAGCCCTTATCTCTTTGCGTTTGGTGCCCACGCCTGAGGAGAGGCCTACTACAGCAGCGCCGTATCGTCCTCAGGGTGTCTAAAACACCAGGGCAACTTAGCCCTTATCACTTTGCGTTTGGTGCTCACGCCTGAGGAGAGGCCTGTTGAACCAAGTGGTGTTCAATGTTTTGAAGAATCAAAATCCTTTGAAGGATGTTGAAGCCTCTGCTTTGCTTGATGTTGTTGTGCTGGTTTAAGCTTTGTTCTGGGGTAGTTTATATGTTGTAATCCACCTTTTGATTAAATCTCAAGCAATTAGCATTCTCAATCTTTATAAAAGTAAAATGATTTTCTAACTAAGTTGAAACAACCGATTGTTTATACTTAGGTGTTTTGAGAAAAAGATTGAAAACTGTTTTTTAATGGTTGAACTGTTAAAGTACCAAAACAACCGATTGATTCGAGGAAACAACCAATTGTTTGTTTTGGAACCATAACAGAAAAACTGTTTTCTATTTGACTGAGCTTTAAATGTTTTAACTGATTACGCTCCAGTCATTAAATGCTTTGACCAATCTTTTAATGCAATTTAAGAGTTTTTTAAGATTTGATAACAAACTACATCTTTGAATAAATTCAGAAAAACAGATTTGAGAATTAAGAATCTTTTGACAAAGTTTTTCTAAGGAGTTTTTCAAAGTGCTGAGATTGCAAAGTGTTTGTGATTGATCAAGGTGTTGGAATAGGATTCTACTTGTATTGATTTCAGATTATCATCTGTAACAAGTGTAATCTTTGTACTGTATTGAACAATTCGTTTTCTGTGTTTGCTGAGATTGGCTGTGTGTTCTTGAGGTGTTCAAGATCAGCAATCTTAGTGTTGGCCAAGGAGAGTGTGTTTCTTGAGGTGTTCAAGGTCATTCTCTTGGTTGTGGTGTAAGTGATCAAGTGATGATTACTTAGTGGATTTCCTCAGGGTTCTGAGAAGGCTGGATGTAGCTCTGGATTCGGAGTGAACCAGTATAAACAATTGTTCCGTCCGGTTGACCGGGATGTCTTCGTGCACGACCTCAACAGTCAGCTGGGGACTCCTTCCCGCTGGTTGCCCGTGGATTCCTGCAAAAAAGAGGACAAAGAGGCGCCCTAGCGGCCGTGTGCACTCCGACGCTCAAGTCAGCCAGCAAGAAACACCAAAAAACACTGTCCACCCACGTATCTGAGCACCGCGTATGGCACTCTGAAGGTGGTAAAAGAAATGTGTATATGTGTGTGTGTTGTCTCCTTCAGGCAAAAATATTCTCCAGTCACTTGCTTCTCTAACCTTCTTTTTAACCCCCTCAGAAGGACTCTGTTTGCTGACTCTACTTGTCCATTGGTCTGGGGGTGTTCAACCAACGCGAACACTTGCTTGATTCCCACTTCAGCGCACAGATTTCTCAACTGCTGACTGGCGAACTGGGTTCCGTTGTCAGATATCAGGCGCCTGGGTACGCCAAAGCGACACACGATGTTTCTCCACACAAAATGTTGTACCTTATGCGCAGTGATTTGTGCCACGGGCTCTGCCTCTATCCACTTAGTGAAGTATTCGATGGCGACGATCAGATACTTCATCTGCCTGATTGCTAGTGGGAAAGGGCCCAGGATGTCAATTCCCCATGTGTGGAAAGGCCACGGGCTGTATATGGACCGTAACTCTTCTGGCGGCGCCTTGTGCCAGTCGGCGTGCTTTTGACATTGCTTACACCGCTGGGCGTGCCGTGCGCAATCCTCTTTCACTGTTGGCCAGAAAAAACCTGTGCGTATTACCTTGGAGGCCAAGGACCTTCCTCCTACATGGTTTCCGCAGATGCCTTCATGTAGCTCCGCCATTATCCTGGTGCACTCATCGCCACTGACGCATGTTAGGATAGGGTGAGTGAAACCGTGCCTGAACAGCACCCCATCCACCAAAGTATATCTTGCGGCATTTCTTTTGATTTTCTTACCCTCTTCAGGGTCCACTGGAAGAGCCCCATCCGCTAGGTATCGTTTATAGGGCGTCATCCAGGTGTCTCCCTTGGACAACACACAGACCTGCATCTGCTCTTCCTCAGACACACCCGCGTATGTACTGATGCGGGGCGCCCTCTGCGTATCTTGGGTCAAAGAGGAGTGACTCCTCGGCCTTCCCCTTGATGCATAAATCTGGAGGACATCCACCCTGTTGTCTTCCACGAATCGACGCGGAGCTTTGAGAGTCTCCTGGATCACTGTCCTCTGTCTACCCCCCTTGCCTGAGCTGGCCAGCTTTGCGAGTAGGTCAGCTCTGGCATTCTGCTCCCTCGGGACGTGTATCAACTCAAGAGCGTTGAACGCCCCTCTCAACAACTGGACGTATTTTAGATACGCCGCCATCTGTGGGTCCTTCGCCTGGAACTCACCCGACACCTGCCCCGTAATCAACTGGGAGTCGCTCTTCACTAGGAGGTTCTGTGCGCCCATCTCCTTGGCCAAGAGCATTCCTGCCATTAAGGCTTCATATTCTGCTTGATTGTTACTTGCCTTGAAGGCAAAACGCAAGGCCTGCTCGATCAGTATGCCGTCGGGTCCTTCCAGCACTATTCCCGCACCACTCCCTTGTTGGTTTGAGGAGCCATCAACCGAGAGCAGCCACTGTGAACTCGCTTCCACCTCTTGCTCACCTCCGGGCGAAAGTTCTGCTACAAAATCCGCGTACACCTGCCCTTTGATGGATCCTCTAGGCTCGTACTGTATGTCGAATTCTGATAGTTCCACTGCTCAGCGTACCATTCTTCCTGCCACATCGGGCTTCTGCAGCACCTTCTGTATAGGGAGGTTGGTCATTACCACCACCGTAAAACTGTGGAAGTAATGACGGAGCCTCCTAGCCGAGAACACTACCGCCAGCGCCGCCTTCTCCAGTGCTTGGTACCTTGTCTCAGCTCCCTGTAAGGCCTTGCTTACAAAGTAGATGGGCTTCTGACTCTGGTCCTGCTCTTGGACCAACACAGAACTGATGGCCGGCTCCGTTACATAAAATACAACCGGAGGGGCACGCCCGTTACCGGCTTGCAGAGAACTGGAGGCGTCGCCAGGTAATCCTTCAGCTTAACGAAAGCCGCTTCGCATTCCTCAGTCCATGCAAAGCGACTGTTTCTCTTGAGGCACTGGAAGTACGGGTGCCCCTTTTCTCCTCCGGCGGAAACAAACCTCGAGAGCGCCGCCATCCGCCCTGTCAACTGTTGAACCTCCTTTACCGATGTCGGACTCCGCATGGCGATAGTAGCCGCACATTTGTCGGGGTTCGCCTCTATCCCCCTCTCGGTGAGCAGAAAACCCAAGAATTTACCGGCCTCTACCCCGAAAACACACTTCTCGGGGTTCAACTTGAGGCGGTATTTTGATATTGTGTTGAACAACTCCTCCAAGTCTGCCATGTGATGCACCCTGTTCTGCGACGCCACCACCATGTCGTCTACATAAGCGTATACGTTCCTCCCAAGCATTGGCGCCAGGACCTTGTCCATTAACCTCTGGTACGTGGCGCCCGCATTTTTGAGCCCGAAGGGCATCACCTTATAGCAATAACTGCATGTTTCAGTCATGAACGCAGTCTTGCTCTCGTCTCTTGGGTGCATCTTGATTTGGTTATACCCTGAGAAGGCGTCCAGGAAGCTTAACACCTTGCTGCCAGACGCGCTGTCTACTAGGGCGTTGATGCTGGGCAACGGATAGGAATCCTTTGGGCATGCCTTGTTCAGGTCCGTGAAGTCAACGCACATTCTCCACTTTCCGCTCGCCTTTTACACCAAGACGACGTTGGCGAGCCACTCAGGGTACTGAATCTCCCTAATGTGGCCAGCACTCAGCAGCTTCTGCGTTTCGTCTTTCACCACCTGTTGTCGCTCCTCATTGAACTTCCTCCTTCTCTGACGCACGGGGCGGACCGTGGCGTCCATGCTGAGGTGGTGACACAGGAAATCGGGGTCGATGCCCGGCATATCCGAGGCGCACCATGCGAAGGCATCCAGGTGGCGCGAAATCACTTCTGCCACCCCTTCCTGTTCTTCTGGACTTAGCGAACTTCCTAACTTGAAAGCTTTGCCGCCAATCTCCCTTTCTATGGTGTTAGCTGCAGGTTGCTCCCTACTATCATCTTCGACGGGCGCCGCTTCTTCTACGGGCGCCGCTTTTTCGGGGGGCACCGCTTCTTCTACGGGCGCCTCCTCCATTGGCACATCTGCTTCGGGCATCACCCTCTCTGCTATGGCCTCTTCAGGCGTCAGCCCAGCGGGCGTCGCCTCAATCATCGTTGCGTCCGCGCTCGGCGGACGTTCGTACACCATAAATACGCCTCTCTTCGTCTTCAGGCTGTTTTCGTAGCATTTCCTCGCCTCCTCCTGGTCTGATCTGATGATGATCACCCGGCCGCTGAGGTCTGGTAGCTTCATCTTCATGTGACGGGTGGAGGACACTGCGCTTAAACGGTTTAACGCCGGTCTGCCCAGCAAAATATTGTAGGCAGAATTAGCGTTCACGACGAGGTACCGGATACTCTCCGTGCGGGAGGCCTCTCCGTCTGTGAACGTAGTCCTCAACTCCAGGTACCCCCGGACTTCTACCTGGTTATCCCCGAACCCATACAAACATCCTGTATAGGGACTCAGCAGATCGGGGGACAACCGTAACTTGTTAAAGGTCGACAGAAACATGACGTCTGCCGAACTTCCTTGATCAACAAGCACTCTGTGAACCTTCCTTCCGGCTGTGACGACAGAGATGACAACGGGATCGTTGTCGTGGGGTACCACATCTCGGAGGTCTCGTCATGTGAACACGATATCTGACTCCCATGGCTCCCCCGAGAGCCTCTCTTCAACTGAATTTACCCCCCTCGCGTATTTCTTCCGCTGGGAGGCGGTGGGCCCTCCGCCAGAGAAACCTCCAGCAATGGTATGGACCTCGCCAAGCACTGGCATCTCGTGCGCTGGCTCATCTGCCGGCGGCGGCAAGGTGACGGTCGTTGGGGAATCTGCGACATAATCTTTCAAAAACCCAGTCCTCACCAGCTCATCTAGCTGGTAGCCCAACGACAGGCAATTATCAATTTGGTGCCCGAAAGCCTCGTGGAATTCGCACCAAGAGTCTTTACGGGGCCCTAACACCTTGTCGGTCTTCGCCGGTCGCCTCAGCCTCTCAGCTATGTTAGGCACGGCGATCAAATCCTTCAACTCAACCACGAAGTTGTACCTCGCCGGTCTTGCTCTTTCTCTGGCGGGGCGGGGCGTTCGCCTCCTGTTGGGCCCCGAGGCTGGGGCTTTCTAGCCTCGTAGGGGCGTCTCGCCTCTGGCTTCTTTCTCCCCGTCGTGGTCTCATTGACTCTGACGGGTTGAACTCGCGTTGGTCCCCTCGGGCGTGAGGGTACGGCGCTGGTGCGCTTCACACATACCTCCCCTTCCGAAGCAATGTGCTCTACCGCCCTACGCCGTAATTCAGCGAAGGTTCTAGGGCGATTGCGGATAATAGATTCTCCAAAGGGGCCGGGGCATACGCCTTTCACAAATGCGTACACGATCATAGGCTCCTCTGTTGTACCAACCTTCACGACCTGGGCCCAGAAGCGATTGATATACTCCTTCAGGGTCTCCCCCTGATACTGCTTCACATCAAACAGGTCGTAGTTGACCGGCGGCGGGGCCTTGTTGGCTAAGTATTGTTCTCTGAATAACCGCGACAATTGGTGGAAAGATGTGATATGGCCCTCGGGGAGGCTAATGAACCAGTCCATAGCCATCCCGGTCAGGGTGCTCATGAAGAGCTTGCACTTGGCAGCATCAGAACCGCCTATCAGGACCATTTGTGTGTGAAATGCAGCAAGGTGCGTCTCTGGGTCCTCCATCCCAGTGAAGATTACCTTGGGTCCCGCGAACGTGTTCGGGATCGCTGCATCTAGGATCTCTTGCGAGAAAGGAGTGGAAAACTCCCTTGGTGGGGAATGGTTCTCCATCTCGTCCTGTCCAGGCCGCCTCCGATTGTTTCTCAGGCCCTGGCGCAACTCCTCATTCACACGGTGGAGCTCTTCGTTGCGCTCATGCGAGGCGTCAAGGTCTGCCTGCATGCGTTCCTGCTCCATCTTTGAATCCGCCATGTCCTGCTCCAGCCCCCTCATTATTTCCAGGACCTGCTGCATGGATAGGTCTGCTGGGGCTGCGCGCGCTGCTCTTCGTCTGGTGGGGGCCATTGTCACTCCAACCTCCTTCAACGTTACTGTAACTTGGTAAATTTTTCTCGAACTTGTGATGGGACTGATGTTTTATATCGGCCCCACGGTGGGCGCCAAATGTTCCGTCCGGTTGACCGGGACGTCTTCGTGCACGACCTCAACAGTCAGCTGGGGACTCCTTCCCGCTGGTTGCCCGTGGATTCCTGCAAAAAAGAGGACAAAGAGGCGCCCTAGCGGCCGTGTGCACTCCGACGCTCAAGTCAGCCAGCAAGAAACACCAAAAAACACTGTCCACCCACGTATCTGAGCACCGCGTATGGCACTCTGAAGGTGGTAAAAGAAATGTGTATATGTGTGTGTGTTGTCTCCTTCAGGAAAAAATATTCTCCAGTCACTTGTACGTAACCTTAAAGCACGGGCAAGCAACCAAAGAGTTTCTCGTAAATTTGCCAAAGGTTCCAACCCCTTTTCCGACATTCTCAGCGCTATTTAAATTGTCCCCAGCATTTAAAGCGCCTTTAATCTCAAACGTAACGCACTCATTAAAGCGCTTAATTACGAAACGTAGCGCATTTAAGACGTTGAAACGCTTGGGAGCCATAATAGTACCTGAATGCTCGAAAGGGAAACTGTATTGAATGTCTTTAATTACCTGGCACCTGACTAGAGGGTGTTTCTATTCCGGTATGGCTGTCGTACACGTGGAGGGCCTCACGACGCTATGACCCCATCTGGGGGCGTTTCTGCCCATCTAGGGACGTTTCTACGTGTGGGTCCTCCTGCTTGGGAGTGCTACTGCGCTAGGGGTGGCTTTTTGGGTGCCAACTCATGCCCCCAAGTATCTAGCCACTTACTCTGAGAGCGTATCTGCCTTCCTTTCACACCCTGCACCCGGTTATCCTGGGCGTGACCTTCCTCTTGGGTCGTATCTGTCCCGAAGGCGTCTCTGGGGCGGCAGGGGTACTTCGCGAGTCAGGCTGCCCTTCACTGGTACTATCACTATGGCCTTGAAGCCACCTTTTCCTTCTCTTTATCACTTTCCCGAGACATCGAGACCTGAGGCTTTCCCACGACGTCGCTCCCTCCATGGTCTTTCCTACCCATGGGTATCGGGGAACCACACCGTGATTGCCTTGTTTTTACACTGTTTGATCTGGCGACGCCCTCACCTGGGCGACGCCTTCACCTAGGCGACTACTTCACCTAGGTGACGCCTTCACCTAGGCGACGCCTTCACCTAGGCGACACCTTCATCTAGGCGACGCCTTCACCTAGGCGACGCCTTGCGTTGACTTTGACTCTTCAGCCGTTGACTTTGACCTTAACTTAGTCAACGCCCCGATACGGGACGGTACAACAACTTTGTACAATTTCTCTATCCCTATCTCTTTAAATTCAGTTTTGGCATTTTAAAACTGGTATAAACAACCGATTGTTTCGCTAAACCAACCGATTGTTTTTCCAACTTTGTGCTTTTGCTTTTTGTTTTGAAAAACTGAATCCTTAATCAAGGTTTTCTTAAAGAATTTTCATTCTAAGCTTAAAAGTTTACTAAAATCTTTCTTAAACAATTCACCCCCCTCTCCTTTAAGGTCATATATTCTAACAAGGCCTACTACGGAAGCGCCGTATCGTCCTTAGGGTTTCTAAAACACCAGGGCAACTTAGCCCTTATCACTTTGCGTTTGGTGCCCACGCCTGAGGAGAGGCCTACTACAGCAACGCCATTTTGTCCTCAGGGTGTCTAAAACACCAGACACCGGGGCTAGCTATTCATACCTGAGGAAGGGGCATCCCGAAGGAATCCCTTAACCCCTGCTCAGGGACCAAGGACCCGGATTTTAACTTGTGCGGGACATACTTGTTATCTTGATCTCTGGGCATGTGCATGCGCTTTTACTACTTTGGATTCTGACACCGGGATCATGGCGTCTGACCCATAAACCAAACTGAACGGCGTCTCCATGGTGGAATATTGAGGTGTGGTGTGGTAAGCCCACACAATCCTTGGTACATCTTCTGCCCACGCCCCTTTAGCCTTTTCTAATCTTCTCTTCAGCCCCCTCAGGAAAACTCTATTCGCCGATTGTACCTACCCATTCGTCTGGGGGTGTTCTACTGATGCGAACACTTGCTTGATCCTTACCTCTGCACACAGCTTACCCAACTGTTGGCTAGCAAACTGAGTGCCATTATCTGAAATGAGACGCCTCGGCGCCCCGAAACGACACACAATGTTCTTCCAAACAAAGTTGTACCGTCCCGTATCCGGGCGTTGACTAAATCAAGGTCAAAGTCAACGGCTGAAGAGTCAAAGTCAACGCCAGGCGTCGCCTAGGTGGAGAGACGCCAAGTGCCAGCATCGCCAAGAGGAAGCGTCGCCTAGGTGAAGGCGTCGCCCAACTAGGGCGTCGCCAGATCAAACAGTGTAAAAACAAGGCAATCACAGTGTGGTTCCCCGATACCCATGGGTAGGAAAGACCATGGAGGGAGCGACACTGTGGGAAGGCCTCACGTCCCGATAGCTCGGGAAAGTGATAAAGAGAATGAAAAGGTGGCTTCAAGGCCATAGTGATAGCATCAGGGTAGGGCAGCCTGACTCGTGAAGTACCCCTGCCGCCCCAGAGACGCCTTCGGGACAGATACGACCCAAGAGGAAGGTCACGCCCAGGGTAACCGGGTGCAGGGTGCGAGAGGAAGGCAGATACGCTCTCAGAGTAAGTGACTAGATGATTGGGCGCATGAGTTTGCACCCAAAATGTCACCCCTAGCGCAGTAGCACTCCCAGCAGGAGGACTCACACGTAGAAACGTCCCCAGGTGGGCAGAAGCGCCCCCAGATGGGGTCATGGCGTCGTGAGGCCCTTCACATGTATAACAGCCAGATCAGAATGGAAACAACCCTTGGTCAGGTGCCAGGTAATTAAAGTCATTCAATACAGTTTCCGTTTCGAGCGTTCAGGCACTATGATGGCTCCCAAGCGTTTCAACGTCTTAAATGCGCTACATTTTCTAATTAAGTTTTAATGAGTGCGTTACGTTTGTGATTAAAAGCGCTTTAAGGCGCTTTAAATGCTTGGGAGGATTAAATAGCGAGGGGAATGTTGGAAACGGGGTTGGAACTTTTGGCAAATTTACCAGAGAACTCTCTAGTTGCTTGCTCGTGCTTCAAGGTTACGTACAAGTGATTGGGGAATATTTTTGCCTGAAAGAGACAACACACACACAGATATACACAGTTCTTTTACCACCTTCAGAGTGCCATACGCGGTGCTCAGAGACGTAGGTGGACAGTTTTGGTGTTTCTTGCTGGCTGACTTGAGCGTCGGAGTGCACACGGCCGCTAGGGCGCCTCTTTGTCCTCTTTTTTGCAGGAATCCACAGGAAACCAGTGGGAAGGAGTCCCTAGCTGACGGTTGAGGTCGCGCACGAAGACGTCCCGGTCAACCGGACGGAACAAAAGTGTTGTACCTTGTGCGCAGTGATCTGTGCCACTGGTTCTGCTTCTATCCACTTTTTGAAGTACTCGATGGCAACTATTAAATACTTCATCTGCCTAATCGCCAGAGGGAACGGGCCTAGGATATCAATCCCCCAAGTATGGAAAGGCCATGGGCTGTATATGGATCTCAGTTCCTCTGGCGGCACCTTGTGCTAATCAGCGTGCATCTGACACTGCCTGCAACGCAGGGCGTATCGAACGCAGTCTTCTCTTACCGTTGGCCAGTAAAAATGATGTGATTCCAATAGCACACTTTGAATGATTCTTAAAATTCTTAGGAATCATCTTGAGTTGGATATGAGATAGGCACTTTATCTTAAAATTGGATCAAGGTTCTATGAACAAGAACTCACCAAAACTAGTACCAAAACCCAAACTCATTTGGAAGTTCCAATTATTGTCAAATTGAACCGATTAAATTGGAAAGAAAAGCAAATGCACCGAACAAAATGGAATAAAACTGAAATGAATTGATCAAAATGAAGCAAAAGGCAAGAATACTAAATAGAAATGCTGGAAAATTAAAAGCACCGAACAGAATCAAGAACAAAGGAAGAACAGCCAGCTGAAAATTAAAATTGTCGAACCAAAAGACAAGGAACACAAGCTAAGACATGAATATGAAAAGAGAAGGAAGGAAGGAGAAGAGAGAGTTCATGAAGACGGAGGAATGGTTGGATGATCACGCCACTAGGAGGATGGAGACTCCAAGATAAGTGTGCAAGCCGCCACTTGAGGTAACCATTGAACCATCAAGATAAGACTAGTGAAGAAGGCACAAAGCTCTCCAATGCTCTCTCAAAAATTGAGTATAGTTTCTCTAATTAAAATTCAAATCTGAATTGTACAAGCTAAGCACCTTTATTTATAGCCTTGAGGTGCTGAAAAATAGGTGGGAAATTTCAAATAAAACTCATTTGAAATTCCCACAAAAAACAAGTCACATGGGAGGTGTGACCTTTTTCTACTATGACACCTCCTAAAAACTACACCTACACCACTCTCCTAAGTCACATGGACAATGTGACTTTATTTTACATTTTCACACTCCTTTATTTAATAACCACACCTCCTAAAACTATACAAGAGTATTTCAAAGCTTGGCCTTGCCCCTCATGGGATGGACTTGGGCTTTGGCCTTCTTGGGCTTGGGCTTGGGCTTTGGGCCTGGGCCTCATCTTTATTTTATGTCTTCTTTTAATTTTGAGAAGACTAGAAGGAAGAACTTCAAATGTAAGGGTGGATGTCCTCTTCCTCCATTAATAAAAGCCTCCTTTATTTGATTCTCATAAAAAAAAACCTGCTCGTACTACCTTGGATGCCAAGGATCTTCCTCCCACGTGGCTCCCACAAATACCTTCGTGGAGTTCAGCCATTATCCTGGTGCACTCGTCGCCGCTTACGCACGTCAAGATAGGGTGCGTAAACCCGTGTCTGAATAATATCCCATCCACTAAGGTGTACCTTGCGGCGTTCCTCTTGACCTTCTTGCCTTCTTCTGGTTCCGCTGGGAGGATTCCATCCACTAGGTATTGCCTGTAAGGGATCATCCACGTGTCGTCTTCCTCCAAAGCATATACTTGTACGCCCTTCTCTTCTTCTGGCGAGGTCGCGTAGGTGCTGATGCGGGGTGCCCTCGCCGTATCTTGAATCAAAGAGCGGTGGCTCCTTGGCTTTCCTCTTGCTGTGCTAATGTGAAGGACATCCACCCTATTGTCCGCCACGAACTTTCGCGGCATTTTGAGCGTATCTTGGATGAAAGTCCTCTACCTTCCCCTCTTTCCTGAGCTAGCCATCTTGGCAAGCAGGCCAGCTCTAGCATTTTGCTCCCTAGGGACATGCACCAGCTCAAACGCATCGAAGGCTCCCTTCAACACCTCGACGTACCTCAAGGACATAGCCATCTGTGGATCCTTTGCCTGATACTCCCCTGTTACTTGTCCTGTGACCAATTGTGAGTCACTCTTTGCCAAAAGGCTTTGTGCGCCCATCTCCTTGGCCAAAAGCATTCCAGCGATCAGCGCCTCGTATTCAACTTGGTTGTTGCTTACTTTGAATGTGAAGCGTAAGGCTTGCTCAATCAACACTCCGTTGGGCCCCTCCAAGATTATTCCAGCGCCACTCCCCTGCTGATTGGAGGACCCATCCACTGAGAGCATCCATTGTGATCCTAACTCCATTTCTTGGGGGTTTCCCCCTGGTGAGAGCTTTGCCACGAAATCTGCATAGACTTGCCCTTTAATGGAGCCCCTGGGTTCGTACTGAATGTCAAACTCTGACAACTCCACTGCCCAACGAACCATCCTTCTAGCTACGTCTGGCTTCTGAAGTACTTTCTGGATGGGGAGATTCGTCATCACCACCACTGTGAAATTGTGGAAATAATGGCGGAGCATCCTGGCTGAGAACACTACTGCTAAGGCCGCCTTCTCCAGTGACTGGTACCTCGATTCTGGGCCTTGCAAGGCCTTGCTTACGAAGTAGATGGGCCTCTGCACTTGGTCTTGCTCCTGGACCAGCACTGAACTGATGGCCCATTCTGTTACTGCAAAGTACAATCGAAGGGGGACGCCTATCCGTGGCTTGCAAAGCACAGGGGGCGTCACCAAGTATTCCTTCAATTTGAGGAATGCTGCTTCACACTCATCTGTCCATGCGAAACAGTTATTCCTCTTGAGGCACTGGAAGTAGGGGTGGCCCCTCTCACCTCCAGTAGATACGAACCTTGATGACGCTGCCATTCGCCCCGTCAATTGCTGAACTTCTTTCACTGAGGTTGGGCTCCTCATGGCGATGATGGCTGCACACTTATCAGGGTTTGCCTTTATCCCCGTCTCCGTGAGCATGAAACCTAAGAACTTCCGCGACTCCACGCCAAAAACGCATTTCTCCAGGTTTAACTTGAGGCAGTATCTGGCTATTGTGGCGAACAGCTCTTCCAGGTCCACTGAGTGCTGCCCTTTCTCATGCGAAGTCACCACCATGTCATCCATGTAGGCCTGCACGTTCCTTCCTAGCATGTGTGCTAGGACCTTGTCCATCAGCCTCTGGTAGGTGGCACCTGCATTCTTTAGCCCAAACGGCATCACCTTATAACAGTAGTTGCATGTCTCTGTCATGAATGTCGTTTTACACTCATCTCTTGGGTGCATCTTGATCTGGTTGTAACCCGAGAATGCGTCCAAGAAACTCATAATTTTGCAACCCGATGCGCTGTCCACCAATGCGTCGATGTTGGGCAGCGGGTACGAATCTTTGGGGCACGCCTTGTTCAAATCCGTGAAGTCGACGCACATCCTCCACTTTCCATTCGCCTTCTTCACTAGAACTACGTTGGCCAGCCACTCAGGGTATTGTATCTCCCTGATGTGCCCGGCGCTTAGCAACTTTTGCGTCTCTTCCTTCACAACGAGGCATCGTTCTTCGTTGAACTTCCTCCTTCTCTGTCGCACAGGGCGAACATTGGTGTTCATGGTAAGATGGTGGCACAAAAAATCTGGGTCGATGCATGGCATGTCCGCCGCAGTCCACGTGAATGCATCTATGTGGCGTGAGATCACTGCTGCCACTTCATCTTGTTCTTCCTAGCTCAACAAACGTCCCAATTTGAACACCTTACCCCCTATTATCCTTTCCACCATATTATCCACTAGTTGGGGTCGCTTACCCCGCACGCTCTCGGCAGGAGACTCATTTTTGTGATCCTCTTCTATCGGCGTCGCCCTATCGGATGCATCGGGCGTCGCCTCCCCTGACGCTTCTTCCATTGGCGAGGCGTCACCGTATCTTTCTTCTGCGTGCGCGTCTTCTATAGGCGTCGCCCCTGTGGGTGAGGCCTCGACAGGCGTGGACTTCGCCGCCATCGCCTCTTCCGAGAGTTCTAACTCCATTCGTGAACCTGAAATGGGTGGTCGTTCGATCACCATGACCATGCCTCTCTTTGTCTTCAGGCTATTTTCATAGCATTTTCGGGCCTCTTCCTGATCTGACTTGATTACAATCATCTTGCTACTAAGATCTGGTCGCTTCATCTTCATATGGCGTGTAGAGGGCACTGCTCTTAATCTGTTCAGGGCGGGTCTGCCCAACAAAATGTTATAGGCTGAATTGGCGTTAACCACCAAGTACCGGATGCTCTCGGTACGCGACGCCGCTCCATCAGTGAAAGTCGTTCTCAGCTCCAAGTAGCCACATACTTCTACTGGTTGTCTGCAAATCCATACAAGCATCCAGTATAGGGTCTCAAAAGGTTAAGGTATAATTGTAGCTTGTTATAGGTCGACCAAAACCTGACATCTGCAAAACTGCCTTGATCGACGAGGACCCTGTGTACCTTTCTTCCCGCTGTGACTACTGAAATGACCACGGGGTCATTGTCATGTGGGACGACATCCCGTAGGTCAGCCCTGGTAAAAACAAGGTCCGACTCCCACGGGTCATCCGAAAACTCCTCAGCAACTGAACTCACTGACCTCACATATTTCTTACGTTGAGAGGCAGTCGGTCCTCCTCCGGAAAAGCCACCAGAAATGGTGTGTACCTCCCCATGGACTGGCATCTCATGCGTGTGACCTTCCTCTGGTACCGTCGGGACTGTGGTCGCAGCAGACCCAACGAGATAATCCTTCAGGAAACCAGTCTTCACAAGCTCATCCAACTGATAGCCCAACGCTAAGCAGTTGTTAATATGGTGCCCGAACGCCTCGTGAAACTCGCACCACGACTCCTTGTGGGGTCCCAACACCTTGTCGGTCTTCACTGGTGGCCTCAACCTGTCACCTATGTTGGGCACAATGATGAGGTCTTTAAGCTCTACCACAAAGTTGTGCCTCAACGGTTTACGTCCTTCTTTCCTCCTCTCTGCTTGACTTCTGGGTTGGGTTCTTCTTGCCTCGTAGGGGCGCTTCCTGTCTTGGTTCTCCCCCCCTGTCGCTGCTTCGTGGACCCTGGCGGGTTGTGCGCGTATATGCGCTCTCGGGCGCGTGGGCGCAACAGTTGTGCGTTTCTCGTACACCTCACCCTCAGAGGCAATGTGCTCTACTGCACGACGCCTTATTTCAGCAAAAGTCTTGGGGCGGTTGCGAAAGAGTGACTTGCTGAAAGGCCCAGAAGACACCCCTTTCCTGAAAGCGTACACGATCATGGGCTCGTCCGTGGTACCCACCTTGATACTCTTTCAGGGTCTTACCTTGATACTGCTTCACATCAAACATGTCGTATGAAACTGGGGGTGGGGCCTTGTTGGCTAGATACTGCTCTCTGAATAGCAGCGAAAGTTGTGCGAAAGACGTGATATGACCCTCTGGGAGGCTGATGAACCAGTCCATGGCCATCCCAGTCAAGGTGCTCATGAAGAGCTTGCACCTTACCGCATCAGAGCCGCCTACCAGCATCATCTGCGTGTGGAACGCAATGAGGTGCGCCTCAGGATCTTCTATCCCTGTGAAGGTTGCTTTGGGCCCTGTGAACGTGTTGGGAATCGTTGTCTCTAAGATCGCCTGTGCGAACGACGTTGAGAATTCTCTTGGTGTACGGTGGAGCTCTTCGTTTCTCGCCTGAGATGCAGCGAGGTCCGCTTGCATGCGTTCTTGCTCCACTTTCGACGCTGCCATTGCTTCTTGTAAACCCTGCATCATACCTATGAGTTGTTGCATGGTCATCTCTTCACTCTCTGCGCGCGTCGAACCTTGTCTCGTGGATCTCATCATTTGGAATTTCTCCTAGCTGTCATGCAATTCCAAAGGGTGAAGACTTTGAACTCGAACAAACGCGAGCGTACAGCGACTCATAGGTGGGTTGGAAACTGCAACTGGAATTGTGTGGTGGGAACTGGGTTGGAAACTGCAACTGGAACTGGCAAACTGTGTGGTGGGACTGATGTTTTATATTGGGCCCCACGGTGGGCGCCAAATGTTCTCGCCGGTTGACCGGGTGCGTCTTCGTGCGTGGCTTGTCCTCGCGAGCTAGGGCATCTTTGTTCTGCACCGTCCGTGAGTACCTGAAAAGAAGTGGACAAAAGGGCGCCCTCGCGGCCGTTTGCACTCCGACGATCAAGTCAGCTAGCGAGAAACATCAAAGGTGACACACCTCCGTATCAGAACACCGTGAACGGATGCGCTGAAGGTGGTCGAAAACACTGAGTAGCTATACTGTGTTGCCCTAATTGTCTGTGCGTACAGTGGGTGCGCAGCGAAACAACTAGGGTTTACGTGTGTGTAAAAACTGCGAGAATTAGGTCAAAACTCAGGTCACTTTCAAACGTCCTAAGACCCCTTTTTATACACCTCCCGCATTTAAAGCGCGTTAAAGCGCATTGAAAGCGTATAAAAATGTGCCTTGAAACATTTGATACGTAAACTAAATTAATGCGTACCTTAGCGAACTTTCAAGAAAATATTGATATTCCAGTGCTTATTGCCACGTGTTCTTCTGACTTGATCTTTCTTCTACGCAGAGGGCCTCACAGCGCTGTAACCCAACTTAGGGTTATTCCATTGTGCGAGTCCTTTTTCCTCGAAGTGCATCTGGTGCGTGGGATGGCTTTCTGGGTGCCAACTCATGCGCCCCAGCCTCTAGTCAGTCCCCCTGGGAACGCACCTACTTTACTCTCGCACCACGCCCCTGGTTCACCCCTGGGTTTGGCCCTCTCCTGGGCCGTATCTACCCAGGGGTCTTCCTGAGGTGGCGTGGGTACTTCACAAGTCAGGATACTTCCTAATACTAAAACTATGGCTTTGAAGCCACCTTTCTCTTCTCTTTGTTACTATTCTGGGCTACGTCTTAACCTGCGATGCTTCAACCTAGCGACACCCTCTCCTAGCAACGCCTTACTTTGGCGACGCCTTCTCTTGGCGATGCCTCATCCTGGCAATGCCTTATCTTGGCGACACCTCATCATGGCGACGCCCTGTCTTGGCGACGCCTCAAGCGGCCAGTCTATTGACTTCCTTCCTTGGACTCCTCGAGTGGTCCCACTATATGTTGACTTTGACTTTAACGTTGACTTTGACTTTGGTCAATGCTCGGGGACGGGACGGTACAGGATTAAACCATGACAAAATATCAAGCTCTAAAGTAGATAATATCTTAGATGTGATTTTTAATCTTAATGAAACTGTGGTCAAAATATTGGTGTCATTTGTGGGCAAAAAAAGAAGTATTAATAATTCACTCTTACTTTTGTCTTCGACTGAGTTGTTTTAGTATGCCAAAAGTCCCACATCCATTATTAGAAAAATTAGTATTATATACTGATATAAGCCTTATTGGGAAGGTTTAGATGGGATGGATTGAACACTCTTCAATTTAAAACTGAAGGCAATGTTAGAATAAGAAAAACAACTCCTAATGGTGGAAGAGGTATTCTTAATGGGTAAGGCAATGAATTTAGGTTGTGAAAGGTTGTTGTAAGGCTTGTGTGTGAAGTGATTCAAGTTTGAAAGGAAGGATTCAAGTTCTTGGACGAATCTTGAAGCTTTCTTGAAGTTGTTTTCAAGATAAAGTGATGGAAGTCGTTCCATGCTCATTCTTAGATGATGAAATTCTTCTTGAGTGTTGAGTGTAGATTGATGTGAGGCAGCGAAAAACTTGTAGATTTGTGGAGGAAGCACTGAATAGTCATGATGGTTCTTAGTTTAGGCATGAGATTACAAGGTGGAAAGGGCAAGGAATAGGTTAGGCCAACTTCTTTGAGTTTCTAAGAATGCAATGAGTATCATAGAAGAGACTTGGATAAGTGTGTTGAGAATTTCATAAACACAAATTCATATATCAATCAAGTCTAGAAATTACAAGATGAGAGTCTCTTATTTATAAGCTAAGGAGACTTCTAAGATGACTATTGAGTTCTCAAAGTACCCTTCATTCCTAGCATGTCATGTGGAAATCATAAGACTACAATAAATATTACTTTAGGTAATAACATAAAATCATGGCCTAAAGCATAAAATCGTAGCCTAGAGTTTAGGGAACGGTGTTTTAGTTGTGGTCTTGGTGAGCGTGGCCGTTTGTAATAGGTCATGGTTTCATAAAGACAACAATTTTAAAGTTGTTACCTAAAGTTTGTATAACAACCACAATTTTAAAAGCGTTGCTTAAAGTATTGACAAAAATTACAATACATTTTTTATTTTATTTTAGAGAAATTACTCATACAAAAGTTCAAGATGGAAATAATAAGTATTGAAGGATAATGTCTATTGAAATAGTAGTAACCTAACAAAAAAATCTCATATTTCAATGGATATGTTCAAGCTATATAATAAAAAAAATTGTCTTAAGGATAATGATAAGTATCAAGTCTTCAAAATTAAAATTACAAACAATATGATTTTATCTTCTTCTTTCTTCTTGATTTTACTGTAATCTCTCACACTCAACTCTGATTCATGCTTCTATTTTCTAATTCAGCAAAAGAATTCGCATAAGGTTAGTAAGTTTGTTACTTAATCTGAATCTTTAAAATGCTTGCGAGTTTCATTTGATTTCGTTGTCTCCTTAAACCCTAAGCTACGAAGATGGATGGGGATTGGGTTATTATGAGTATTTTCAGACTTTTGAACGTTTGCATTATAATATGTGGTAGTTTTGTGTTGTTTGGAATGAAAATTAGGTGTTTTGTTATGTTCTCTTTTCTCAACAATGGTGTCTCTCTCGCACCTCAACAAACTCTTCAGCCTCTGTTTCGCCACCACGTTCGCTCGGGATTTGTACCTAGCCCGTTGAAAGGTCGAGGATGGCGGCCGAATTCGTGACTTTAGCGTGGCATGTCCGAGCGGTGACGAGTGATGATGAATGGGGCACGGAGAAGGAGGAGGCGTACGACGGTGATTTAACGGGGGAGGAGAAAATGGTTGAGCCGGAGACGGAGAACCAACAAACAATGCTGCAAAATTCTACAAATGGTTTACTGAGGTTTATAGTTACATCAATTTTAAATAAATTCTACATCTTAGGCCTTGCTCTATCCTTGCATTTTCATCATTCATATGCCTTACTTAAAATGATTCTAAGTTTCATTGGACATTAATTTTAGGGAAAAGACTAGAGGGGAACTTGTCTTCAAAAACTTGCATATGGAGTTTTTGGCCTAGGTACCAAACAATGAGCATTTTAATAGGTTAAAAATAAATGATCAACATCACCTTCAATCTCTCCCATGTCTCATAAAAGGCTTTATCTAATCCTTCTTTCAACATAGAAATATCAGACTTTGCTTTGATGTAATGAGATAATGGAAGAAATCTTTGTAAATTTTTTACCTCTACATTCTTTCAGCTAGTGTACCGCCCTGGTGGACGGGTATGATGACGTGGCGTCCTGCTACAGTGTAGGCATGTTGACAAGGCGCCAGGTTGGCAGATAGGAAGGAAGTCGGAAAGCACGTGTGGTCGCCGATTGTTAAGTTGGCGTGTTCCGATTTCCAGTTTACCAGAATAGGCGATCGCCAGGTTGAAGATGAAGTCGCCAGATGTAGACTCAGGCGACCAAGCAGTCGGAGATCGCCAGAATAAGCACATCGCCGAAGACGAAGGAGAAGCAGATTATGAAGGCGGCCGGCGAGACCACAGGGAAGGTGTATGTAGGCCCTAACTCGCCAGTTTCAGTAGAGATCGCACTCCTAAGTTAGCTATGCACTGGGCAGCACCATGCATAAGTAACTTAGCCAAAATAAGAGTAGAAGCAGCGCCAAGTCAGGGAGCCTCCAGATGATGGCACGTGTACAGTTGGATACGAGCCACGTGTCCAAGTCTGTAACTGCCAGGAGAGAGAAAACCACCAGGTATATAAGAGTTCTTAACAGACTTTCTGAGGTACGCACGTTCAGTTCATACACTTTACGCTTGCGAGTGAGAGAGGATTTGCACGGTTCTCGTTCTTAGTATTTGGTGATACCGTCACTGACTTGAGCGTCGGAGTGCGATCGGCCGCAGCGGCGCCGTATCGTTTCTTTGCAGGTTCTTGAGATAGATCCAGAGGAGGAACGGAAGTGAGAAGCGGCGCGCACGTCGATCCTTTGACGAGGCATTCTCCCGCGCTCCAGTCAACAGGCAGGATCATCAGGCGCCCACCGTGGGGCCGTGTAAAGCTTGCTCCCATCCACAGCGTGAGTTCGTGGAAGTTTTTGAGGTTTTCGACGTGGTTGTGTGCTGGTGCAACCGTCGTTCGTAGTTTCTTTGAGTTTCGTTCGGTGAAGTTTGCGTTTTGAATCGTTTGTTTGGCTTTTCGATCGGTGGATTCGAGTTCTTTCGTTTGCTTGGTTGATTCGCGGGGAAACGGTGGTTTCTGGTGAAGCTGCGATTTTCTTCGAAGGTTTGCGGTGTTCTTGGGTTCTTGCACGGTTTCTTGAGTTTTCTCCGGTTGATCGCTGATTCGATCGTGGTTGAAGTGTTGTTTGCTGTATTTCTGTGGTTCGCTGAAGTTAATGAGAAAAATGAGAAGCAATCGTTCCAGTCCCGTGGCGCCTGTCGCAGCTGAAGGCGACGCCGCCATGACCATGGCGTAGATGGCAGAGATGATGCGCTCGTTGCAAGCAACTGTGGAAGCCTCGCGCGTTGAGCAGGCAAGGATACATGAGGACCTGGTCGCCTCTCGCGCCAGGAATGAGGAGCTCAGCAAGGTAACTGAGGAGCTGCGTCGAGCTCTTCAGGAGCAGCAGGGACGTTCTTCTGCTGAAGAGGTGGCGCCGTCTACGCCACCTCGTGTTTTCCCAATGCCTTTTGTTCAGGCGATTACCGACACGCCTATTCCCACGAGCGTGGTTCCGGTTAAAGCTGTTTTTACCGGTGTGGAGGATCCAGAGGCTCATCTGACCACGTTCCACACGCAGATGATGCTGTCGGGAGGGTTAGACGCCGTCTACTGCAAGATGTTCGTGAGTACGCTCCAGGGAACGGCGATGGAGTGGTTCGTGAGCCTGCCTAATGGCCACATAACCAATTTTCAACAATTCTCGAAAATCTTTGTCGAGCAGTACATTGTGAATAAGGCACCGCCGAGGGTGTCCTATGATCTGTTTGATATAAGGCAGTACCATGGGGAGTCCCTCAGAGACTACCTCAATCGCTTCGGCGCGCAGATGGTCAGGTCGCCAGCCAAGGATGAAGAAATGCTAGTCTATGCCTTCAAGAAGGGCGTGCAGCCAGGGCCATTATGCGAGGCCTTGATCAGGGCTCATCCAGCGACGTTTGCTGAAGTCAGGCGACTTGCGGTGGCCCACATCGCCGACGAGAGTGAAGTCGCCGAGAAGAGAGGCAGCGTGGCTCCTGCCAGACCACGCGCCCAGACCAGGATCCAGCCGCAGAGGGTGCTGGAAACGGCGGCGGCAGCCAGGAAAGACCAAAGGACTCGCTATCCTTACGATAGGAGAAATAAGGGAAGAAGCCAAGCGCGCCAACAGCCAGCACGCCAACAACCAGCACGCCGGGAATACAATCGCCCGCCTAAGCACAAATTTGTCATGGGTCTAGCGGACCTGATCGCTATCCCTAACATATCTGCTAGGTTGAAGGCGCCTGAGAAGGTGGGCGACAAGGTGCTGGGGTCAAAGCCGGACGCCTGGTGCGAGTTCCACCAGTGCTTTGGCCACAACCTGGACTCGTGTTTGTCTTTAGGATACCAGCTCGACGACCTGGTTAAGAGCAGGTTCCTAAACGACTATCTGCTGGACAGGAGGACGGGGGGAGCATCGAGTTCCCAGCCAGCAGGTGGAGAAGCCCAGCAACACGAAATGCCAATCCACGGGGAGATCCACACCATTGCAGGGGGTTTCTCAGGTGGTGGATGCACCGCATCGCAGAGGAAAAAGTATGCGCGATCGGTGATGGTAGTGGACATGTTTGAAGATCACTCGCCGGAGGTGGACATTACGTTCACAAAGCAGGATCTTCGGGACGTTGTGCCTCATGACAACGATCCCATAGTTATTTCGTTGATAACAGCAGGGAGGAAGGTCCACCGAGTTCTGGTGGACCAAGGAAGCTCGGCAGACGTGATGTTCTGGCCGACTTTCACGCAGCTGGAATTGCCCCTTGACCAGCTAAGGCCCTATGGAGGGTGCTTATATGGATTCGCTGGTGACCAGGTGGAGGTCAGGGGGTACATTGAGTTGAGAACCACGTTTACAGATGAGGCTGGGTCGAGGACGGGGAAAATCAAGTACCTCATCGTAAACGCCCCTTCAGCATATAACATCCTGTTGGGAAGGCCCACTCTTAACAGGATAGGCGCAATTCCATCGACTCGGCACATGAAGGTGAAGCTGCCGTCCATGGAAGGGGTGGTGATCACGATCAAGTCGGACCGGAAAGAAGGGAAAAGGTGCTATGAGAATAGCCTGAAAAACAAAAGGTCCGTGAGCTATGTAACAACCACCCCACCTCCCGGTGTGAAGCCCAGACCGCCGGTAACAGAGGATATCGCTGGAAGGGATGTAGAGATGATAGACGCTGAGCTGGGGGAGAGAGAGGCTGACCTGGAGGAGGAAGAGGCGCGGAATCGCCTCGAGGAAGCGAGGGAACTGGGAATCGCCAAGGCGGTGATCGCCAGAGAATCCAGGCCCAAACCTGTCGAGCAGTTGCTCGAGAAGGAGATCGGAGGGAAAGTTTTCAAGCTCGGAAGATCTCTGGAGGTCGATCTCCAGGACCAGATCGCCAAGGTGATTGAGCGGCATCTGGACGCGTTTGCTTGGTCCGCTTCGGACATGCCCGGGATCGATCCCGACTTCTTGTGCCATCATCTGGCGATGGACAACATGGTGAGACCGGTGCGACAAAGGAGAAGGAAATTCAACGAAGAGAGGAGGCAGGCGATCATGGACGAGACACAGAAACTCCTCGCTGCAGGCCACATCAGGGAAGTCCAGTATCCTGAATGGTTGGCAAATGTCGTACTGGTGAAGAAGAGTAACGGGAAATGGCGCATGTGCGTCGATTTCACCGATCTGAACAAAGCTTGCCCGAAGGATTCGTATCCTTTACCAAGCATTGATGCCCTGGTTGATAGTGCTGCAGGGTGCAAGCTGCTGAGTTTCCTGGATGCCTTCTCGGGCTATAATCAGATCAAGATGCATCCCATGGATGAAGAAAAAACAGCCTTCATGACGGAGAGATCGTGCTACTGCTATAAGGTGATGCCGTTTGGGTGAAGAACGCGGGGGCCACGTACCAGAGGTTGATGGATTGAGTACTTGCACCGATGCTGGGAAGGAACGTGCAAGCCTACGTCGATGACATGGTCGTGACCTCGCAGGAGAAAAGCAAGCACGTTGCAGACTTGGAAGAATTGTTCACGACGATCGCCAAGTTCAAGTTAAAGCTCAACCCAGAGAAATGCATTTTCGGCGTGGAGGCTGGAAAGTTCTTGGGTTTTCTTTTGACTGAAAGGGGAATAGAGGCTAACCCGGACAAGTGTGCCGCCATCTTGGCGATGAGAAGCCCGGCTACAGTGAAAGAAGTCCAGCAGCTGACAGGTCGGATGGCAGCCCTATCTCGCTTCGTGTCAGCGAGCGGAGAAAAGGGACATCCCTATTTCCAATGTCTACGGCGCAATAACAAGTTCGCTTGGACGAAAGAATGCGAGGAAGCTTTTGTCAAGCTAAAGGAGTATCTGGCGAGCCCGCCGGTTCTGTGCAAACCACTGGCGGGTACCCCTCTCAGGTTGTATTTCGCTGTGACTGAGAGGGCAGTAAGCGCGGTGCTCGCCCAGGATCAAGATCAGGCTCAGAAGCCTATTTATTTCGTGAGTAAAGTGTTGCAGGGCCCAGAAACGAGATATCAGGCCCTGGAGAAGGCTGCGCTGGCTGTGGTGTTTTCGGCGAGGAGGTTGCGCCACTACTTCCACAGTTTCACAATACTGGTGATGATTGACCTGCCCATCCAGAAGGTCTTGAAGAAACCTGACGTTGCAGGAAGAATGGTGAAGTGGGCAGTAGAGTTGTAAGAATTTGACATTAAATATGAGCCTCGAGGCCCGATCAAGGGGCAAATCTTCGCAGATTTTGTGGTCGAGCTCTCATCAGAGGCGACGCGGGTTGAAGGAGACGGTTTCCGTTGGGTACTCTCGGTGGATGGATCGTCGAACCAGCAGGGTAGCGGTGCTGGAGTCATATTGGAAGGGCCCAATGGCGTGCTGATTGAGCAATCCTTGAGGTTTGCCTTTAAAGCCAGCAACAATCAAGCAGAGTATGAGGCGCTGATCGCCGGGATCTTGCTGGCCAAGGAACTCTGAGATCGCCGAGAGTTAGAGCTTGTCGAGGAGAGAAGGTGGACGTGATGCAGGTCTGCGCCGCCCATGAGCCAGACACTTGGATAACACAGTACAAGCGGTGCTTGGCAGATGGCTTCCTCCCGCTAGATCCAACAGAAGCTAGGAAGGTAAAGAAAAATTCCAGCAAGTATACACTGATTGATGGCGATCTGTACAGGTTTGGATTCACTCACCCACTCCTGGAATGTATACACGGCGAGAAGTGCACGAGAGTTATGGCAGAGCTCCACGAAGGTATATGTGGAAGCCACGTCGGGGGTCGAGCTCTGGCCGCAAGGACTCTCCGTGCAGGCTACTATTGGCCATCTATGAGAGAAGATTGCAAGAAATATGCCCAGTGCTGCAAACAATGCCAGCAGCACGCCGATTGGCACAAGGCACCTCCCGAGGAGTTGAAGTCGATCTATAGCCCTTGGCTGTTTCATACTTGGGGAATCGACATCCTGGGACCTTTCCCGCTGGCGATCAGGCAAATGAAGTACTTGGTGGTGGCGATTGAGTACTTCACCAAGTGGATTGAAGCAGAACCAGTGGCCCAGATCACCGCGCACAAGATCGAAGGTTTTGTATGGAAGAACATCGTGTGCCGGTTTGGAGTGCCTAAGCGCCTGGTGTCAGATAATGGGACGCAGTTTGCAAGCCACCTATTGAAGAAGCTTTGCGAAGGAGTGGGAATTCAACAAGTGTTTGCATCCGTCGAGCACCCTCAAACAAATGGCCAGGTGGAATCAGCTAATCGGGTGTTGTTGAGAGGTTTGAAGAGAAGGCTTGAGAAAGCCAAGGGAAGTTGGGCTGAGGAGGTACCCCGTATAGTTTGGGCGTACCACACCACCGAGCAGTCAGGAACCCACGAGACCCCGTTTAGCTTGGTCTACGGGTGTGACGCCATGATTCCAGTGGAGATCCAGGAGAGCTCGCCGAGATTCCAGAACTTTGTAGAGGAAGACTCGAATGAAGAGAGAAGGCTGAACCTGGATCTGCTGGATGAGGTCAAGGAAGAAGCGAGGTTGAAGGCTGAGGCGGTGAAGAGAAGGATCGAGCGAAGATACAACTTAAAGGTGGTGCCAAGGCAGTTTAGAGAAGGCGATCTGGTGATGAGGAAGGCCCACCAGTACGAGATGGAGAATAAACTATCACCCAAGTGGACTGGACCGTTCAGAATAACCGAGGCGCTCGGGAACGGAGCCTACCGCTTAGAGACGCTGGAAGGAGGGGCGATTCCTCGCACCTGGAACGCCACACACCTGAAGTTGTACTATAGTTAAGAGCTTTGTAAGTAAAGACAAACACAATGTTATATTACAATGTCTCTGTTAAAACAGTTTGAAGGGGGCGCTCTTTTTTCCCTAAGGAGGGTTTTTAATGAGGCCACCCAATAAAAGAAGAGTTTTCGAAGTATAAGGTGTTTTCATATTGCATATGTGCTATTTTCAAAAGTTTTGAAGAAAGACCTTGTCATTTGTACATGATTTAAGGCAAGAAAAGATATGTCGCGTGTTTTCTAAAAGGATTTAAAGTCCTCATCGTTTTTCGGCAATTAGAGGCACCAGTTAAGTTTTAAAGTCTTCATCGTTTTTCGGCGATTAGAGGCACCAGTTAAGTTTTAAAGTCCTCATCGTTTTTCGGCAATTAGAGGCACCAGTTAAGTTTTAAAGTCCTCATCGTTTTTCGGCGATTAGAGGCACCAGTTAAGTTTTAAGTCCTCATCGTTTTTCGGCGATCGGAGGCACCAGATGAAAGACCTCAACGCCCTCGCGCGTCTTGAGGCAAGCAAAAGACCTCCTCGCCGTCGAGCGAGTGCAGGCGAGAAAGAGGAAAAGTCCTCCGTGTTTCTGGGAGCGAGAAGATGTAACTCCCGGGGCAACGTAGAGGCAAGTTAAAGACCTCCTCGCCGTCGAGCGAGTGCAGGCGAGAAAGAGGAAAAGTCCTCCGTGTTTCTGGGAGCGAGAAGATGTAACTCCCGGGGCAACGTAGAGGCAAGTTAAAGACCTCCTCGCCGTCGAGCGGGTGCAGACGAGAAAGGTCCTCAGTGCATCCAGGGGGGAGGAGATGTACACCCTGGGCAAGTTGAGGCACCGGATAAAGTCCTTATCGCCGTTGTGCGAGCCAAGGCCAATTAAAGACCTCCTCGCCGTTGAGCGAGTGCAGGCGAGAGAAAGAAAAGGTCCTCAGTGCATCCAGGGGGGAGGAGATGTACACCCTGGGCAAGTTGAGGCATCAAATAAAGTCCTTCTCGCCGTTGTGCGAGCTCAGGCGAGTTAAAGACCTTCTCGCTTATGTGCGGGTATAGGCAAGATAAAATCCTTCTCGTCTTGAACGAGTTCAGGTATGGCGAAGAGGGTGGAAGAAGCTTGAAAGGTGGCTAAGGTAGGTTCGAAGAGAACGCCTAGCCAGCCGGTCTTCAGCTCTGAAGTTCAGGGGGGTAAAGGAAGATCCCAAAGGGCATTTCTGCCCCAGATAAAGAAATGACTGCCAAAGCATGAGGTTGGGAAAAGCTTGTGTTACCAAGAGGTCTTGGCGATCGCGAAAAGTTCAAACGTGGTGAGAAGGTTGAAAGACTTGTTTGATAAAGCAAGTCGAGTGGGACGTTGTTTGAGCCAATGATTGAGTTACAGTTCGTTGCTTGAAAGCTTTTCTTATGATCGGGTTAGTGCCTCAAGAGTACAAGTTGTTTAAAGCGATTATTGCTTAAGTTTAAATCGGCTCGAGACAGTTACGCCAAAGGTCGTGTTTGCAAAATTGCTAAGTTAAACTCGGCAAAGTTAAACATACAAAGAAGGTGAAAGCGCTCAAAAGGAGTCAGAAGAAAGAATATCCAAGTTTCGCGATTGAAATAAGTAACTGTTCAAAACACATATGCACGAGTTTTGTTACAAGATATATACAAGCAGAACTATAAAGTAGCAGATGAGGTGGAGTTGGTTGAGTCTTCGGCGGGAACGACCTTTCCATCTACTACTTCGTTGTTTATCGACACCATGCTGAGGTCAAGATCGGGGAATAGGCATGCGAATTGTTCCCGAGCGGCTTCGAATCCAGCAACCAGAATCTGAGCGGAGCTTAGCTTAAGTTCTTCAATTTGCCTTTGAAATTCTTCAACCTGTTTCTTGAGCTCCTTGTTCTGCTGCTCCAGCTCTTCGACCTGTTTTCAGAGTTGTTCGTTGGTCTCTTGAGCATGAAGAAGGTCATCAGCAACCTTCTTGGATTCCGCTTGAGCTTGGGTCAACTCGGCAGCCATCTTTCCTTTTTCCTTGATCGCCTCGGTGAGATCAGCCATGGCGTCATCCCTTGCTTTTTCTACTTGCCCAAGTAGTTTTTCGCGGTCAATCGACCTTTGCTCCAGTTTTTGTACCTTATCGGCACTAGCTTGAATGTGAGCCTCCAGGTCACTCGCCTTGGTGCGCAAAGGCACAATTTTGCTTTCTAGCTCAACTTTCTCTTGGGCAAGGTCATGAATTTTGCGGCGAAGGTCAGTGGCCTCTTGACGTGCCAATCTGAGCTCGGTGCTCATCGCGTCTTCTACTCGGGAATGCTCCATTTCCGCGAGCGTCAGATTGGCAGATAACTTCTCCACCTCGAGCCTCATGGTGCAGTTGTCGGTCCTGAGGTTGAAGAGTTCATCTTGAAGCCTCCAGGTGGAGCTCTCCACAGCCCTCGTTATAATCGATGGGATATCCTCTGCTATGTTTTTCAGTTTAGCAGTCGAGGTTCCCACATCCTCGTGACCTCGAGGGAAAGGTTTGCGGCTTGGAGAGGCGCCAGGGGGGCTTGTTGAGGGTTCTCGTCGCCACCTTCCTTAGCAATATTTTCAGTGGTTGCTTCCTGGCGTGGCGATGCAATCGGGGATTCGGTGATTAGGATTGGAGAGGTGTGAGCGACCTCATCCCCGATTGGAACAATTCCTGCAGCTGAAGTGTTGGAAGGGGGGCCCCCTCCTGCTGATATATGTGGTGTAGAGGCGCTCGGGGGGTCCTCCAAGAAATTTGGCTCTGGGGCCTCAGTTGCAGGTGGCGCAGTGGCCAAGGGAACTGCTTGGACTGGTGGTGAAGGGGCTTGTGGTGTTGGCGATGAGGGAGGAGGAGCAGGCGTTGATGGGGGTGGTGAGGTTGGAAGAGGGGGTTGAGCAGGTGGAGAAGATGGTGCCACCCTCTTCCTTTTCGTGACAAGGCCATCCTCTGTGACCTTGTCGTCCTCTTCTTCCTCTTGGACGACTTGGGGGGCTTTCCGCTTAGGCCTCTTAAGGACCAGCTTCTTGCGTTGGGTGGGCTCCTTGGGCGGTGATCGCCCATGAATGATGGCCTTCTCGACCGCCGAGTTGGGCACCGTCTGGGAACCGGTCGCCAACCCGTGGTTTCGGGCGAGCGCCTTTAAGTCGGCGAGCATGTTCTTACCCAACATGGTATCTGCATGAAACGAAAGTGCATGAGTTAGCTCAAAGGAGAAAAGGATAAGTGTATGAGGCAATGAGACAGCAAAAACAGGCATATGCAGAAAAGATAAAACCAAAGTCTTGTGCGTGTCGCACAAGACGCCCAGAAACAGCATCAGAAGCAATATCGAGACAAGAGTGTAGCGTCCTAACCTATTTGGAATTCCAACTGGTCCTCAAAGAACTCGAAGGAGATTAGGGTGGGGGTCAGGAATGTTATGTTTGCATCTGCCACCCTCTTCCAGAATAGGTAGAGGTCTCGGTCCAAAGCTCCCATGCTATCAGGACTTCTGGGCCTCCTGAAGCAGCTTTTGGACTCCTTTTTCCCCTTGTCCACCCAGTACAAGGGGAAGCCGTCGAGGAGGGAAGTGTCTTTATCGTTTGCGCGCACTTGGATGAACTTCCCCTTCCAATCTTTGTACGACTGCTGGAAGATGGTGAAAATGGATCTCCCAGCAATAGCATTCAGGCTGACCCACAGGCGGTCTCCTGGGTGCTTGGCCTCAAACAGGAATAAAAACACGTCCACCGACGCGGGCAACCCCAGGTGGGCGCACGTTATTTCGAAGTCTCGGACAAACGCCCAGCTGTTGGGGTGAAGCTGGGCGGCAGCGATGTTGAGCTCGGTCAAGAGTTCCCTCTCAAATCGAGTGAGAGGGAACCTGAGCCTGACCTTCTTGAAGAAAGTGGTGTAGACGAAGCAGAAGGGCCAGTCGGCGCTCACTTTGTCATCGGCACACACTGGCAGAGCGGCGGGGCAAGGCAGCACCATCATTCTCTCATCGTGCTCCTTGTGAAACGATTGGTGGGCCTCGTCCCCATTAGTCAACCGCAGAACCGCTCCCGCAGTGTTCACCGACGAGGTCTCCTTTAGAAGGGTTGGGTTAGCCCATGGGTATAAAGTCTTGAAGTCTGGCAGAGGGATGGGGGCTCCTCCAGCGTTAGATGGAGTCGCCTGAGCCAGGGCAGTTTGGGAAGATGCAGGCCTCACAGCACCACGAACTTGTGTTGAGTCGTGTGTTTGTGAAGGAGGGTTTCGCGCTGATGGAGGGGGGTTCGGGGTAATCTTGGTGCGAGTCATGGTAGCAACTGCAAAGGAAGAAGAAAGAGAAAAAAAATAATAATCAGGAGGGTTACAAAGGCTGACTCGATCATAGAAGGAAGGTGAAAGACGAACGAATGTGAGTTCGTTGCGACGATCGACAAAGCCCTAAGTTACGCAGAAGGAGAAATGGAAAAACAGCCCACAGCGTATGCACCAGACAGTTACAGGATGATGCAAATCGGTGAAAATGCAAGGAAATCCAGCAGATGAAGGAAAGTAGTTACCTTTCGATGATCAGGAGAACGTTGAAGGGAGGTGGTGATCTAGAGCGTCGAGGAACGTCGAGAGCTTTCGCAGAAGGAAATAAGAGCGTATGCAAGTGTGAAGAAAGTGATGGAACAGTAGGAGCGTAGGGGGTTTAAGGGTTTTCGAAATAAGTTTTGGAAGCGCTAACGGCAGATGAAGAGAGCCGTTGATGAAGCCACGTGTCGAGCGATCGGTGAAGGGTTTGGTGGAGGGTCAGAGCAGCAGAAGGTACGAGCGCTTGGAATTCTGCGTCAGTGCCACGTAGATCGGTGTTGACGAAGGCTCTTTCAGTCTTTTCGCTAGACAAGTCTTCGCTTAAGACTGGGGGGCTTGTGTACCGCCCTGGTGGACGGGTATGATGACGTGGCGTCCTGCTACAGTGTAGGCATGTTGACAAGGCGCCAGGTTGGCAGATAGGAAGGAAGTCGGAAAGCACGTGTGGTCGCCGATTGTTAAGTTGGCGTGTTCCGATTTCCAGTTTACCAGAATAGGCGATCACCAGGTTGAAGATGAAGTCGCCAGATGTAGACTCAGGCGACCAAGCAGTCGGAGATCGCCAGAATAAACACATCGCCGAAGACGAAGGAGAAGCAGATTATGAAGGCGGCCGGCGAGACCACAGGGAAGGTGTATGTAGGCCCTAACTCGCCAGTTTCAGTAGAGATCGCACTCCTAAGTTAGCTATGCACTGGGCAGCACCATGCATAAGTAACTTAGCCAAAATAAGAGTAGAAGCAGCGCCAAGTCAGGGAGCCTCCAGATGATGGCACGTGTACAGTTGGATACGAGCCACGTGTCCAAGTCTGTAACTGCCAGGAGAGAGAAAACCACCAGGTATATAAGAGTTCTTAACAGACTTTCTGAGGTACGCACGTTCAGTTCATACACTTTACGCTTGCGAGTGAGAGAGGATTTGCACGGTTCTCGTTCTTAGTATTTGGTGATACCGTCACTGACTTGAGCGTCGGAGTGCGATCGGCCGCAGCGGCGCCGTATCGTTTCTTTGCAGGTTCTTGAGATAGATCCAGAGGAGGAACGGAAGTGAGAAGCGGCGCGCACGTCGATCCTTTGACGAGGCATTCTCCCGCGCTCCGGTCAACAGGCAGGATCAGCTAGTGAGACTCTGATTTGAATGTGATTTGAGTCATTCTTTATCCTTTCCTGCCAATGAAAAAGGAGACAAACGTATATAGACATTTTCGATATGATCTGATTGAAAGTCCATTGTTCCCACCAATTCATAAAATGTAGACAAATAGGATCCCCATGGTCCATTGTTGTAAATTGATAGGTACCGATAAGACTAAGGAAAACAGGTTTCATCTCCATGGTCTTTGTGGTAGAAGGTATTGCGATACTAGAAAAATGCCTTGGCCCCTACTGCATGACATAATCTCCAAGTGTTCTCCTAGGAGGTGGTGCTTACTCTTCAACCATGTTGCTTTCTTCCTGAAAAGTATTAATGGGAAAGGAAGAAGTGATTGAGGATTCTTCTCTAGTGTCTCCTTGATTTTCTTTTCTCTTTGTCTCCTTGTTTCTTCTTGCTGCCTTTTCAATCTCTGATTCAAATAATAATTGGTCTTTGAGAATTTGACCTCTTACTATCATATAAGATAACTTTCACTCAAGGGTTAGCACAAAGATTCACTAGCAGTATAAAATGAAATTGAAAACAACTAAAATAAAATAAATTCAAAATAAATCTGAAAATAAAATAAAACAAATCTAGAAATAAAATAAAAAAATTAATGCAATAAAAAAATTAAAATAAATTAAAATATTCACAATATTTAGGAATTTTTACTAAAAAATGAAATTGTTCCCCAACAATGGTGCCAAAATCTTGATGACTAGTGTACGACAAGTGTACCGTGTTAGAAGTAATAATTTATCCATAAGACCGGATATCGAACCTACAAGGAACAATTGAATTCTCAAGTATAAGATTCACTAAATAGAAAACAATAGGTAAAGGTTTGTTGGGTGTTTGTTGTGTATGAAATTGCAATAATGTAAATAAAGCAAAGTAAAGAGTTGTTTGATTGAATTGGAAAAATGGGGATTTAGGTTGATCCTTCTCACTCTTTTGTATTTTGAAAAACATAATAATATTTTATTATTGATTGATATTAATGTCCGTATAAAATTCATTTATATCGATTCCTCGCATATAAAAGTATTTAAGATAGTCTCCTAAATATCGATTCCTCGCATATTTACAAAAAATCTTTATCGTTACGAGTAGATGTTGTTAACTATTAACATTTCAAATACATTCCTAACATTCAAATATGTTATACATTATCATTTAGGTCAGATGCTTATAAGTACTTTTTATTCAAATCTAAGGATCAAAATCATGATCAAACAAGTGTTAAGAATAAAATGACAATACCAATAATCAATCAAGAACAAAATATTATGGTTAAATATCACCTCAATACATAAGAGTTTGAACATATTACTCCTAATGTCAAAGGGTATAATTAGCCACTCATGTTGGCCATTACAAGTATGGAAAACAAGAAAAGAAGATTCAGGATGTTTCTCCTTAATAACTGCCTCCTATAAGATTTTCTATCACCTTCTATTCTTCTAATGATGTCCAGGGTTATGCCTCATGCCTCATATTTAACCTAGTTGGGCTTGGGTTAAGTGACTTCTCGCCTAGGCGAGTTACAACTTGCTTAGGCCAGTTGGACGAGAAAAAGCCTAATTTCTCTAGAGTGATCTCACTTAGGCGAGATAGGGCTCGCTTGGACGAGTTCCTCTGGAGTGCTTCTGGCTTAAGCGAGTTTTGAGTGTCCCAACTTTCCATTTTCATCTTGTTTATTCTCCTTTAACCCTTTCATCTCCATTTTCCCCTAGAATCCTGAAATTAACAAAAATTAGGGAATAAATCGTTGTTATTCATATTATAAATCAAAGGTTAAATTATATTTATTTTTCAATAAATATCCCTAAGTGTTTGTCTTTTAATATGAAATATTACTGAAATATGACACTTATTAGGAAGGATTATAAACAACATGGCATCAACGTTGGTTGCAATGCATGCTTTCAAAGAAATTCCAGGAGAAAGAAACTTTTGAAACCAAATTCACGTGTTCCTAAAATCTACATTTGATATTTAGAAGCTATAATGCTATTAAACAACACAACTAACTATATGGAACAAACCACTATTCTCAAATCTAGTTTAGATATGATAATCAATACAAACAGTAAAACAAAACCTACAACAACCCTCAAAATAGAGATGAGAGGCAAGAGAGTAACCTTGTTCAGAAACCAAGACAAGGTCATGGGCATTAATAAAAATAAGGATGATGTCAAGTAAAGCAAGGGAACAAATAAATACTGTACCGCCCTGGTAGTCGGAAGTGATGACGTGACATCAAGCTATTATATAGGTGTGTTGGATGGGACACCTGGCTGGCAGAAGGGAAGGAAGTCGGGGGGCTCGTGTAGTCGCCAGGTATTAAGTTGGCGTGCTCCGATCTCCAGCATACCTAAACTGGCGGTCACCAGGGTGAAGATGAAGTCGCCAGACGTGAACCCAGGCGACCAAGTGATTAGAGATCGCCGAAGCAGGGACATCGCCAAAGATGAAGTCAGATAGTCTTTCCCAGCGGGCCAGAGGATGAGCTCGGGAGATAGCGCCCTTGAACGTACACGGTGAAGCAAGAAGAGTAGATCATGAAGGCGGCCGGCGAGACCACAGGGAAGGTGTGTACGAAGGCACCCGAACTCGCCACCCAGAAGAGATCACGCTCCAAGGCAATTATGCACTGAGTTGTGTCATGCATAAGTAACTTAGCCAAAATCCTGAAGAGTAAGAAGTGGCGCCCAAGTCAAGGATGCTCCAGATGACGGCACGTGTACGGCTGGATACGAGCCACGTGTCCAGATGTGTAACTGCCAGGAGAGAGAAAGTGCCCAGGTATATAAGAGTTTCCAACGAACTTTGAGGTACGCACGCGTTTAGATTACTTCTTTACAACTGCGAGAACGAGAGTACGCTGAGAGAGAACTTTGCACGGTTCCTTTAGAGTTCTTGAGTTTTACTCTTAGTAATTGGTGGTTCAGTCGCTGACTTGGGCGTCGGAGCGTGATCGGCCGCAGCGGCGCTGTTCTGTTCTTTTGCAGGTTCTTGAGGTGAATCGCGGTGAAAGACGGAGGCTAACACGGCACAGAAGTCGATCCAAGTTTGACGAGGCAAGGCTCCAGCGTTTTGGTCAACAGGCAGGATCAAATACCATTCACAAAACAAGTACATGATGGAAGAGGCCCAAGCACAAGCCAAACAAATAGAAGATCAAGGCCAACAACTAGAGTTATGGCAAAAAAGATTCAAGAGGATTGTGATTCTGCTACTGATGGCAGAGAAACATTCCTATATATGTTTAAAAAGGCCATAAATGTAGTGGAGAGTAGAATTTATTTTCTTGTCAAAATAGA
This sequence comes from Phaseolus vulgaris, assembly GCF_051622355.1. Taxonomy (NCBI): domain Eukaryota; kingdom Viridiplantae; phylum Streptophyta; class Magnoliopsida; order Fabales; family Fabaceae; genus Phaseolus; species Phaseolus vulgaris. Next base: position 38,701,819 of record NC_143508.1, read on the forward strand.
ATAGGAATTTTACTTGTATTTTTTTAATTGTAATTAGGGTTTGATTAGGCATCTAAAAACCAACCTAGGTTAAATTAGGGTTTCTAGAAGACTCTTAATTAACCTAGGCCAGTCCTTTAGACCTAAAAGGAGCACATGTTACACACCATGTCACACCTTCCATGTGAGCTCATTTTAGGCGCCAAAATTCAAACCATTTTCATTTGAAATTCCCACCATTTTCCTTGTTCAAATCCAACCCTCTAATCCTATATAAGGAGGTACTTGGTTCATGTATTTTCAAGATTAATGAATAAGTGAATTGCTGCCCAAGTTGCTAGCCAATCTCACTCTCTTGTCTTGTCTCTTTAGGATAAACACTTTAGTCTTCTTCTTCACCTAGCTCAAGTGATATGGCTCAACCAATCACTATCCATACTTAGCATGCACCTTCGAGGAATTCGCAAGCTCCAAGTGAGCCTCCTTGCATGCCTTCTCCATTGAAGCTTCCGCCATTCAACTCAACATTCAAGAATTCTAATCGGTATGAAGGCACAATTCCATCATTTGGTATCTAGAGCCAAGATTCTTCAAGAGATAAGTGCTTTCTCTTCATTTTTATTTTGTGTTGTTCTTAATTCCGTGTTTTTCATCATGTTCTTGAATGTCTTGCTGTTTTTAATTTCAATTTTAATTGTGTTGTTGTTTCTTAAAATTTCAACCGGTTGTTTTGTTCAATTGTTCTTGAGCAATCCGGATTTCAATTTGTGTTTAGGTTCCTAATTGTGTGTGTTGTTATGTTTTCATTTTAATTGAGTCTTCTTGATGTTTTAATCGGTGCAAACTGTTTTATGTTGAGTCATTTTAATTTTTTAATCCAATTCAGTTTTGTCAAAGTCATGTGCATCCTAAAATGTCAACAAATTTGTGTGGTGTTGATTGTTTCTTGATTTGGTTGTTTGTTTTAATTTGACTGCAGTTTTAAAATTTTGTATTTGAGCTTTTGGTGCATTTTTATTTTCATATTTGAGTTCATGCTTGTGTGTTAGATCTATACAAGTTCATATACATCAATTCCATTGTGTCTTTGAAGTTTCTCAATACTATTTTTAATTCCATAATAGGTTTCCTCTGTTTCACTGAATCTGTGCTGGTTGAAAACATGTGTGAAAATTAATGCCGTTGGTGAAAAATTCTGAAATTCTGGATTTGAGTATTTTGAGGTATTGAGAAAAAGTAAAAAAAAAAAATATTTTAACACAAAGTATGTTTTAACACAGCCAGTCGGTAACCGTCACCGAGTGACTAACTCTTCCGGTACCGACTGGTACACTTACCCCCTAGACTCGAAGCATCACCAGTTTCTAAAGAGTCAAGATGTGACCATTAGGTGCCCCGAGGTGAGATGTGACTATTGGGTGCATATAATGTTGTCAGAGATGTGACTTGTGCTTTTTTGAAATGTCGTTTGGTGGACACTATTCAATCTAAATGATCTAACAGTCACTAATCCGTGCTGGTTCATATGTCAAGCGTTATGTGCCCTCAGATGGGAAGTGATCTAACGGTCTGAGAGGTGACTTTTCATATTCTCTCCCCTCTTTGACGTTCTATAAATAGAAGTGTTTGTAAACAAAGATGAGTTTGTTGTTTTATCTTTTGTGCTAGAGTTCATCAAGCATGATCCAAGTGCTGAGTCTCAAGCAATTTCTTGTCTTTCCCCGTTTTTTACTAAAAAAGGTTAGTAATTTCTTCTCTTGCTGAGTCTTTTGGATCTATTGTGAATCTTAAGTCTTCTGAACCTACTCACTCCGCATCTGGTAGTCTGAGAAATAATTCGGACTAGCCGTTGGTGTTGCGTCTGATATTCCTAACTACGAGTGGGTTGACCCACACGTATTAGACATTGCTACTTACTTTAAAGGTCCTACCACTTTAGATGGTTTTTTTGGTCTAAAATGTCCATTTTGAAACCTGACGCTGCCTCAGATGTGGTTGTAGCTGATAGTTGCAGTCATTCCGACCGAGTCTGTCACGATCGGGAGAATGCTCCTCAAATTATTTTTTTTATGTATATATTACTTTTTTCAATGATTTACATGCTCTTCAACGTTGCCCCGACTCAATTACATTCCAATTCCTAGGTAGCACTTCAAGCCTTTAGGGCAATTTGTGATATTTTCAGGTTGAGACCGACTCCCAATCCTTCCTTTTCGATTATAATTCTTGTCCACTTACCCCCATGAGTTGGTTATCCTTGACTAGCTATCCGGGTAGCATTCGTTTTGGTCCTTACACCTCGTCCTATAAACAAGGAGAGGTACTTTAATGTTTTATCGAACCGGACGAGAAACCATACTTTTACGATTTGGAAGGGAGGCCAAAGTTCACATTTCATAGGACTTGGAATCCCAGACGTTATGTCTCCTGGCCGAGGTCCTCAATGACTCCCCAGGATAAAGAAATCTTTTTTTTCTTGACCAACTTCCCAAGAGGTTTTCGACTAGGAAGCTTGTTTCCTTGTTTGAGTCGTCCAAGCGGTGGACGAAGCTGACCGATATGTTACACCGTGGGGCTGAGTTAACATTCATTTCCAATTTAGCAATGACGGTGTCAACGACTAACATAGTTAACCACAACCGGATCACTAAAAAGAAGGTTATAATAATTCAAACACTCCAAGCACAAATGGAGGAGATGTGTCAAAAAGGCATCGAAGATCAACGGAGGAATGAAGAGGGGGTGCGCCTTCTCAAAGAACATAATAAGGAGTTAAAGCAACAACTTGATGGAACCAAACAAGAACAACAATCTCGATTCGGAAATCACACTCATAACTAGGAGAAGACGATGACTCGACCACAAATTCATCAAGCTTCCCGACGAACTGAGCAACCCTACTCGGCCGATGATGATGAGGACTCCAAAGGACACCCCTTTACTGATGAAATCATGGAAGCGCAACTCCCGTCCAAACGGAAAGGACTGAGCATCAAACTCTATGATGGTTCCATAGATCCGGACGAGCGCCTGAACCTTTACAAGACTCAGATGAATCTCTACATAGCAAACAAGGTCGTGTGGTGTAAGGTTTTCCCCACTTCATTCCAAGAAGGTGCGATCAATTGGTTTACCCAACTCCCACCAAACTCAGTGGACAGTTTGAAAACCTTCATGACAAAATTTAGCACTTAATATGTAAAACATCCGACAAGAAAAAGGGGAATCCTTGCGTGCGTTCATGGAGTGATTCGTTAAAGTCTCTCTAAGCATCAGAAACCTCATGCTAGAGATAGCCATGCATCACTTGGTCTCAATACTCTGACCCGACCAATTCAATGACAATCTAATAAAGAGGTCGACCAAAAATCTCGATGAATTTCGGAACCAGGCCACTAAGTTCATGCAGATTGAGGAATTACGTGACTTCTACAAAAGTGTTCGGCTAAAAAACAGATGAGATAAAGGAAAGGAGAAAGACAGGGGAACCCGATCCATATCTTATCGGTTTAACAGGTTCTGGGAAAACCGAGTTCCTTGGTTCCATACCTACACCCCATTGAATGTTGCAAGGTGTAAAATCATGGATGAAGCCCTACAGGTCGAACTACTCCTGGCCTTAAAACAATTGCAAAGTTCGAGAAACATCAATATTTCTAAACACTATCGATAGCATCATAACTTCGGCCATATGACCAAAGGATGTCAAGTCTTGAAGGACAAGATAGAAGAGCTTATCCAAGTTGACCATTTGCGAAGGTTTGTTCAAACAAACAACAGCTCATACATGTCCTCACAAAGGGATAGGTATCCTCCTAGGGAATGGAAAGAGCAGTACATACGAGATGGACAAGAAGGATCACGTTGTTTTGACAATGACCAACTCCCTACCAAACAAAGGAGAAGGAGCGAAAGCCCTGTACGTCGGGCTTGACCTCAGAGCGAGAACCCTAGAGGAATGATCGTTCAAGACGCGATGTCCGTGAGGTCATCAACATAATAGTTTGTAAGATCCCACACATAAGCATCAATCAAAGGGAAGGACAATCATGTAGAAGTCCTTCCCTGGAAAGCAGAAGTCCCAAACATAGTGTGGGGAAGATAAACACTATCGCTGGAGGAGGATGTTCTAGTTTCACCTGAAAGAAGCACCTTCGGGCCATTTAGGTGATCAACTCAATAACCACCAGGGACCGACCGAGGATTCTGCCAATAAATTTTTCAGATGACGACTTCACCGCCATCGACCCAACTCAAGACGACCCCATGGTCATCACCGTGGAGATTGACAAGTTTGCCATCACTAAGGCCTTGGTGGATAAAGGCAGCTTAGTCGACATTCTGTACTGAAAGACTTTCAAGAAAATGAGGATTCCAGAATAAAAAATCTAGCCCTACGATGACCAAATTGTTGGATTTTTTGGAGAACGAATGGACAAGCGAGGTTTCATTGACTTGTATGCCACGTTTGGTGAAGGAAACTACCTTTTCAAAACAATAAAAATAATATATCTTATGGTAAATGCAAATACTTCTTATAATATATTGCTCGGTCGATCGTCCATTAACTGCCTGAAGGCAATAGTGTTCACTCCCCACCTTGCAATGAAGTTTCCATCAGCAGCAGGTGACATAGTTACGGTCTAAGAAGATAAAAAGATGGCTTGCAATTGCTATGTCGCAAGCTTAAAAGTTGAACCAACCAGTTTGCTTTACAAGGCATCAGCGCGCAGACGGGCCGCTAGAAGAAGAGGACGTTGACCAGGATTTAGAGGGCACACTAGAGATCGATCTCGAGAAAGAGATTCTCCAAAAAGAGAACATATGGTTGCTCTTGTCGACCTTGACCCTTGGCTCGACGAAGCCTGCATTGAACCCGACGAGGACCTTCGCCCGCTGCCCTTCCGAGATGAAGAACATCCAACACATATGGGAACATCCTTGAAACTCGATGACATCAAGCTGGTAAGCCAAACATTAATTGATAATGTTGATTTGTTTGCTTGACAACTTCAGATATGCCCGGGGTGAGTCCGGACTTCATCACACTTCGTCTCTCTATCTACAAGGAGGCTAAACCTATCGCCAGAAGAAACAAAAGATAGGCTAAGAGAAGCGTGTTGCCGCACGACAAAACCTAGAGAAATTAGTAAAAGTTGGCTTTATGAAGAAAGCACACTACACCACCTTGTTGCCCAATGTGGTCATGGTAAAAAAGTCAAACGGCAAGTGGAGAATGCGCACTGACTACATCGATATGAGCAAAGCCTATCCAAAAGATTTTTACGCTCTACCGAGCATTGATTGCCTCATAAACGCAACACCCAAGAGATAGGGAAAAAACGACGTTCATGACTGATTGTGACAATTTCTACTATTAAGTCATGTCATTCGGCCTGAAAAATGTAGATGCCATCTATCAAAGTTTGACGGACTACATCTTCAAAGGTATGCTCAGCCGAAACATCGAGGTTTATGTGGACGACAATATAGTCAAGTCTAATTCATGCCAACAGCACGTTCAAGACCTGAAGGAAGTTTTTCAAGCGCTTCGATACCACGTCATGAGGCTTAACCCCAATAAGTGTGTGTTTGAGGTAGAAGGAGAGTTTTTGGGTTTTATGCTTACCCACCGTGGTATAGAAGCAAACCCATAAAAATCTAGTACAATCACCAAGATGCATAGCCCTGAGAATGACAAAGAAATCCAAAGACTGATCGGGCGGCTAACAACTCTCTCCAAATTCTTGTCAAGACTGGAAAAGAAAACAAAGCCCATCGTACAATTGTTACACAAAGTGACTAAGTTCCAATGGACGGAAGAATGCGATGAGATTTTTCTTCAATTAAAAGTTTATTGGCGTCTCCCCGGGTTATTCAAAATTCGAACGCTACAGAGCCCATAATGATTTATCTCGCCGTCTTAGAAGATGTGGTCAAAGTAGTACTTGTACAAGAGGCTGAATAGGAAGAACGACCAGTCTACTTTATCAGTTGGGTACTCCACGTACTAAGGTACATTACCAGATGACCGAAAAGGTAGCCTTGGCCTCAGTAATAACAACACAATGGATGCACTTGTATTTTTCATAATCATCGTATGATAGTCAAGACCAACTATCCAATAATGAAGGTTCTAGGGAAGCTGGCCGAATGATTGGATGGGTCGTTGAGCTATCCGAATATCAGATTCAATATCAGCCCAAGGGGGTAATTAAATCTCAGGCCTTGGCCAATTTTGCAGTTAAGCTCAACCCTCATCATCTGACCGAGGATGAACACTCTCAATACATCTTGCATGTCGATGGGTCATCTAAGAGCAGGTCATGCAGTGCAGGAGTAGAGCTCGAAGGACCGGGTGATATCCTCCTCGAATCATGCCTTAAAATTTGATTTTAAAACATCGAATAATCAGGTCGAGTATGAATCTATTATAACTGGTCTCAATCTAGCACTAAATATAGGCCATAAAACTTATTTGCAGAAGTGACTTCCAACTCGTTGTCGGGCAACTCAAATGAGAGTTTGAAGTAAAAGAATTAGACTTTAATTGCTAGATTTACTGAAGGATATCATCAGACCTTTCACCCCAAGTAAGGGGCAATGTAAATTTCTACTAGTTGGAATAGATTACTTTACCAAGTGAATAGAGGTGGAACTCTTGGCAATAATCACAACACGAAATGTTCAAAATTTCTTGTGGAAAAATATTGTGTGCTGTTTTAGGATACCCCATGTCATCATCACCGACAATGACTGACAATTCATCAACTGAGGACTTGCTGAATTTTACAAGAAGCTCGATATTAAACTGATCCTGCCGGTTGACTCGAGTGCAAGAGTCTCGCCACGTCAAAGGTATCTCCCTCTGGATCGGCTTTGCACCACGCTAGCTTCCGTCCTTCACACCTCGATTCTCCTCAAGAACCTGAAAAAGACAGAGTGGCGCCGCTGCTGCCGATCGCGCTTCGACGCTCAAGTCAGTGACGGAATCACCAAAACTCTAAGAGAGAAAAGCTAAAACTCAAGGAACCGTGCAAAATCTCTCTCAGCGTACTCAAGTGTTCTCAAAGCGTAAAGAAGTGTTCTAAACGCGCGTACCTCAGAAGTTCGTTAGAATGCCTTATATACCTGTGCATTTTCTCTCTCCTGACGGTTACATCTCTGGACACATGGCTCGCATCCAGCTGTAGACGTGTCACCGTTTGGAGCGTCCTCTACTTGAGCGTCACTTCTACTCTTCAGGCTGTTCGACTAAGTTATCCATGCAAGGAGTAACTCGGTGCATAGCTGCCTTGGAGCGTGATCTCTTCTGCGTGGCGAGTACGGGTGCCTTCATACACACCTTCCCTGTGGTCTCGCCGGCCGCCTTCATGATTTACTTCACTTGCTTCATCGTGCATGTTCGGGTAAGCTATTCCCCGACCTCAACCTCTGGCTAGCTAGGGAATGACTATCTGATGGCTTCATCCTCTGCTTCGAAAACCTGGAACAAGCTTTACTGATCCTTCGGCGATGTCATTCTTTCGGCGATCTCTAATCACTTGGTCGCCTAGGTTCGCATCTAGCGATTTCATCTCAAACCCGGTGACCGCCGGTTTAGGTATGCTAGAGATCGGAGCACGCCAACTTACTAACTGGCGACTACACGAGCCCCCCGACTTCCTTCCCTTCTGCCAGCCAGGTGTCCCGTTCAACACGCCTATATAATAGCTTGCTGCCACGTCATCACTTCCGACCACCTGGGCGGTACACAAGCCCCCAGTCTTAAGCGAAGACTTGTCCAGCGAAAAGACTAAGTGGTCACGTCACTGCCGATCTACGTGGCGCTGGCGCAGAATTCCAAACGTTTGTACCTTCTGCTTTTCTGACGCTCCACCAAACACCTTTTCCAATCGCTCGACACGTGGCTTCATCAACGGTCATCTTCAGCTGTCGTTTTTTTTTTTTTTTTTTTTTGATCAGCAAAGAATGAAATTAAATTAAGAGGGATACAAAAGGGGTATCCTAACCCTTTACAACACCAAACCTTGTTTTAGGATCTCCAAAAGCAACACCCCAAAACAGGAAGAGAGTAACCACTACTGCATAAATAAAACTAGTGCATAAATAAAACCTACACCAGCTCCTATACTGGTTCTATTATTCTGCTGCACTGCTGCAAAGACCCTAACTAGCATTTCAACCACCAGAAACCCAACGTAATCCTTCCACCTGCTTGAGAACCACTTGCAGCACAACCTCCACATCCAGAGCTTAATAACTGGTGCTACCTTTCTCAGCCACCTATAGTAACATCCAACATTACTGCCTGCCAAGATCTTCAGCTTTATTCTACAATTAATTCTTTACCATCAACATCTGTAGCACTGTTGCGTCCTCTATTAAGCTGCTAGACATCTGCAACAAACGACCTCCCATAGCACCGGAGGAGTCAGCTACCTCCACCATCTCATTAGCTTTCAGCAGCATCTTCAGATACTTCAAATTGATCTTTAACTTCACCCTATACCACCCAATTAACACCACCAAAAAGTTTAGGCCTTAAACTTCCTTTCCAGTTGGCTTAAACACCTGCCACGCCGTGCCCATCCCAGCTATTTTGATATGCTACAGGTGTTGCACCACGATATAGCTATGTTATGCTATCTCCCATTCAGCAACCTCCACCAAGAACTACAAGACTTGTGCTACATCACCATCTCCAATTTGAGACATATAACCCACACACCCTGGCTTGGTTAGAGCTCTCTATGCAAAACCATAGATCTTCCACGTGCACCAGATGAAAATTAGCTATACCTTGTGTTTTCCCAACAAAATCCAGCATCTCCTTTCTACCTTCCACTTCCTATTTAGTTGTACTACACTCTAGTGGTCCTGCTCCCTGATCTTCAAAACTCTCTTCAACATACCACCACATCTATATAAGATATTTTTGGCATCTAGCATGGTCTGCACCATAAGACCCTTCTCTGTGCCTCGACAAAACCTACTCATTATTGACAATTCCAAAGCTCAATCATTCCTACTTACCACATACCATCCTGCATCAATAGGATTAACACTCCACCAGCTCCCTAAACCACCGTTCCAAACTTCTTCCAGTGAGCGTTATGCCAGATCATTGTATAACCCCCAAACAGAGCTTATCTAGTGTCAGCAATCATCCATTGGTCTATGCGACCGAGACATGCTGAATTGTCCTATTGGGGGTTTACAACATCCATCATTATCAGCATTTTACCTTTCCACTCACAACCAGATTGCCTCCGCCTAGCCTCACTTACTTATAACTCCTGATACAAGAAATTGGGTCCAGGACCCACTCTGCAAATGAATAACTAAAGTTATGTGCTTTGTGTTTCATCCAAAGCCACGATTTGAGCTGGACTTTTGAGAAGATTTCTTCCACATCTGCAACCCCTTGGTTAAACACAATTGAGTTTCTGTGCTCCCATATACACCACACTACAGCTGCCCAAATTCCTTTCTAGACCAAATTTTGTTTGCTACTACATTGAGTTAGTTGGAAACTCTCGAAGTGAATTATTAGCTCTTTATGTTGTACATATAGTATTCCGACCCATTTGAAGCATAGGGACCACACGCACCAAGCATATTTGCACTCTATGAAGAGGTGTTGACACGATTCTTCCTCAACCTGGCACAAGGCGCATCCAGTTGTATTGAGCATGACCCCTCTCCTACTCAAACATTCTCTTGTCGGCATTCTTCCCAACAACACCCTCCAAGCTGTTACCATCACATTTGGGAATGCCTTAATCTTCCAAAGATACTTGAATACGTCAATTTGGGGTCCTCTATCATGCTTAGTTAGGCATTCATAAGCAGAACTCACCGAGAAACAACCGGAGTCATGACCTCTCCACCTCTGTGTATCCTTTTCATCCCTAGATACAATGGCCCTAGCTACCTGCATGCCAAGTTCCATTTCCATCGGGGTTTCCCACTCAAATCTACCCCGCCTCCACTTTAGATTCCACCGCCACTCCACTCCCTCCCACATACCAACCTCTTCCACCCTTTGACCCTGGTTTAAGGATATAGAGAACAATCTAGGATATACATTTTTAAGGGGCTGATTTCCAATCCACACATCCTCCCAGAAATTCACTTTATCACCCTTTCCTAGAGCCCACCCAACTTCTTTTTGGAACCATCCTTCACCTCCTCCCTCTTTACACACCTTGACTAGATCTCTCCACCACCAGGACTGCCTTTTTACTAATGTTTGGGTGCTATCAGGTTCCAAGCATACTTTGATTCCAAGGATTAACACCTTCAGCTGTCGTTTGTGCTTCCAAAAACGTTTGAAAAACCCTTAAACCCTTTTCATTTTTACTGTTTCATCATCTTTCTGCCTTCTGAAAACGCTTCTGAGTTTTCTCTGCAAACCCACGACGCTCTTCGACTCTCTCAATCCCCAACTCCCTTCAACGCTCATCTGATCATCGAAAGGTACCTCTTTTACTTCTTCTGTTGATATTTGCTGCATTTTAACCGATTCGCATCATCCATTATCAGCCTGGTGCATACGTTGTGGGTTGTTTCTTCTTCTTCTCCCTTTTCGTCACTTAGGGCTTCGTCTTCCATTACTTTCATCACAACGAACTTTCGTTCGTTCGTTTTCATCCTTCGTCCACAATCGAGTCGATCTCTATAACCTTCGTTCATCTTTCTTTTTCTTTTTCCTTTGCAGTTTCCGCGATGGCTCGTACAAAGACCACCGCGAATCCTCCTCCTTCGTCACGAAACCCTCCATCCCAAGAGCAAAACCTACTGCGAGCATCTGGTGCTCCCTCTTCCCAGGCTGAGAGGCTTGCAACCTCTCGTCCCAACCTTGCTCATAAAAAAAGGAGGCAAGGTTGTCATAGGAGGCACGACTTCAACGATCAAGGACGAGGTTCTCGCACGAAGTACCTCCGGTGATACCTTTTGACACTTGAGAGCCTGACCTTTCAACTACTTTAAATATTTTGGAGATTTTTGGTTGACATGAGACATTATTTCTACAAGACACAAAAGAGTTAATAATTCAGTCAAAATATCGAATAAAGTTCTAAATACATTGAAATGTAACAGGTACATTAAAATATTATAACAAAAAGAGTAGAATCAATAGCTATCAAATGGGAACAGATGGTATAAAATGTTATTGTTTCAATATCTACTACTTTACAAGATATTTAAAAGTGCAAATTAAGAGAAAAAAATTCTCCCATATTGATATCAAACATAGTCCCCTACCTACAAAAGAAAATACGAAGACTCCATGATTTCAACTGAACAAAATAACAAAATCAATTCAGACATACTCCATATGAATGGAAAAAGAGAATAAGCATCAAGGCCACGAATCTAGATTTCGAGATTAGAGAACTCACGTCTAAATACTAAAACTTACACACAACCAGTGAAGGAACTATGTAACATCCCTTCATCCTAAGAGAAAAAGGTTAATTTTCAAAAATTAGTTTTTTGTTTATTGTTTTTTCACATTTCAGCGTGAAGAGGTCGATCACACGCACAAGTTTACCTAGAGTTCGTGAGCTGAAGAAGACAATAAACCTTTGAGTTCATAGGCGATGGTGGTGATGTAGTCTTTAAGAATATCAAATGCCTTGTCGGCGAAGTACACAACACAACGGAGTAGAAGACATTGTAATAGGCCCAAAACATTAAAACTCATTCGAAATAGAGAAAAACCTATAAGATTCGGATTTCATATAGAAGAAAATGAGTTGTCATTATATTTTCAGTTAGAAGTTACATCTATCTCATTAACCGACAATAATATTATAAAATGTATCTGTGTATTCAAAGAAGACAGAATATAATATGTTAGAATTTTTATATCTTTAGTTAGTTCTTTCTTACAATGGTTTTCTTTTCTGCATCTTTTAGTATCCTTCCCATCAACATAACACGTTGACGTCAGGTGCGAGAATGAGCAATGTAAAGTATGACAGTTCGGTGAATGAACCGTCGCCTAAGGACAGATCGAGACCTCTGAGTTGCGTTCCGTCCAGTACTTGCAATGCTGCGTCTGACATTTTCCATTCTTTGGCTAGAGTGAAGAATAGTTCAACTATTTGTTGCTAAGCGTGATTGTATCCTTCTTTCAAATCAAATACTATTGTACCGCCCTGGTAGTCGGGAGCGATGACGTGGCATCCTGCTACAATATAGGCGTGTTGGCAAGGCGCCAGGTTGGCAGAAGGGAAGGAAGTCGGGGGCTCGTGAAGTCGCCAGTTATTAAGTTGGCGTGTTCCGATCTCCAGCATACCAGAATAGGCGATCACCGGGTTAAAGGTGAAGTCGCCAGATGTAAACTCAGGCGACCAAGCGGTTGGAGATCGCCAGAGAAAGCACATCGCCGAAGATGAAGGAGAAGCAGATTATGAAGGCGGCCGGCGAGACCACAGGGAAGGTGTATGAAGGCACCCTAACTCGCTAGTTCCAGTAGAGATCGCACTCCCAAGTTGGCTATGTACTGGGTAGTACCACGCATGGGTAACTTAGTGAAACAAGAATTGAAGCAGCGCCCAAGTCAAGGAGGCTCCAGATGATGGCACGTGTACAGTTGGATGCGAGCCACGTGTCCAAGTCTGTAACTGCCAGGAGAGAGAAAGCAACCAGGTATATAAGAGTTCTCAACGAACTTTCTGAGGTACGCACGTTCAGATTACACTCTTTACGCTTGCGAGTTATAGAGCTTACTGTGAGAGAGGATTTGCACGGTTCTTGTTCTCTTAGTATTTGGTGATTCGGTCACTGACTTGGGCGTTGGAGTGCGATCGGCCGCAGCGGCGCCGCTCTGTTTCTTTGCAGGTTCTTGAGGTGGATCTCGAAGAGGAACGGAGGTGTGAAGCGGTGCACACGTCGATCCTTTGACGAGGCAGTTTCCAGCGTTCTGGTCAACTGGCAGGATCATCAGGCGCCCACCGTGGGGCCGTGTAAAACTTGCTCCCATCCACAGCGTGAGTTCTTGGAGGTTTTCGAAGTTTTCTGCGTGGTTGTGTGCTGGTGCAACCATCGCTCGCTGTTTGCTTGAGATTCGTTCGGTGAATTCGCGTTTTACACCGTTCGTTTGGGTTTTTGTTCGGCGGAGTTGAGTTCTTTCGCTCGTTTGGTTGTCCGTGGGAAGAGCAGTGGTTTTTGGTGAAGTTGCAAGTTTCTTTGAAGGTTTGCGGTGTTCTTGAGTTTTCTCGTGGAGTTTCGCACAGTTTTTCCGATTGATCGCTGACTCAATCGTAGCTTAAGAAAGTGTCGTTCGCTGCATTCTGTGATTCGCTGAGTTTCATGAGAAAAATGAGAAGCAATCGCTCAAGTCCAGTTGCGCCCGTCGCTGCCGAAGGCGCCGCTGCCATGACCATGGTGCAGATGGCAGAGATGATGCGTTCGTTGCAGGCAACTGTGGAAGCCTCACGCATAGAGCAGGCGAGAATGCATGAGGACCTGGTCGCCTCTCGCGCCAGGAATGAGGAGCTCAGCAAGGTGACTGAGGAGCTGCGTCAAGCTCTTCAGGAGCAGCAAGGGCGTTCTTCTGCTGAAGAGGTGGCGCCGTCATCGCCACCTCGTGTTTTCCCTATGCCTTTTGTTCAGGCGATTACTGACACGCCTATTCCTACGAGCGTGGTTCCGGTTAAGGCTGTCTTTACCGGCGTGGAGGATCCAGAGGCCCATCTGACCACGTTCCATACGCAGATGATGCTGTCGGGAGGGTCAGACGCCGTGTATTGCAAGATGTTTGTAAGCACACTCCAGGGAACGGCGTTGGAGTGGTTTGTGAGCCTACCTAACGGTCACATAACCAGCTTTCAGCAGTTCTCGAAGGTTTTCGTCGAGCAATACATCGTGAACAAGGCACCGCACAGGGTGTCTTATGATTTGTTTGATAAAAGGCAGTACCAGGGAGAGTCCCTCAGAGACTACCTGAATCGCTTTGGAGCGCAGATGGTCAGATCGCCGGCCAAAGATGAAGAAATGCTGGTCTATGCATTCAAGAAGGGCGTGCTGCCGGGACCATTCTGCGAGGCCTTGATCAGGGCTCACCCTGCAACGTTTGCTGAGGTCAGGCGACTTGCGGTGGCTCACATCGCCGACGAAAGTGAGGTCGCTGAGAAGAAAGGGAGCGTGGCTCCCGCTAGGCCACGCGCCCAGACCAGAATCCAGCCGCAAAGGGTGCTGGAAACAGCGGCGGCGGCCAGGAAGGACCAGAGGACTCGCCATCCTTACGATAGAAGGAACAAGGGAAGGAGCCAGGGGCGCCAGCAACCAGCACGCCGGGAATACAATCGCCCGCCTAAGCACAAGTTTGTTATGGGATTAGCGAACCTGATCGCCATTCCCAACATATCTGCCAGGTTGAAAGCGCCTGAGAAGGTGGGCGACAAGGTGCTTGGACCAAAGCCAGACGCCTGGTGTGAGTTTCACCAGGGCTTTGGCCACACTTTGGACTCGTGTTTGTCCTTAGGGTATCAGCTCGATGATCTGGTTAAGAGCGGGTTCCTAAATGACTATCTGCTAGATTGGAGAACGGGGGGAGCGTCGAGTTCCCAGCCAGCAGGTGGAGAAGCCCAGCAACACGAAATGCCTATCCACGGGGAAATCCACACCATCGCAGGACGCTTCTCAGGTGGTGGATGCACCGCATCGCAGAGGAAGAAGTACGCGCGGTCGGTGATGACAGTGGATATGTTTGAAGATCACTCGCCGGAACTGGACATTACTTTCACCAAGCAGGATCTTCGGGACGTTGTGCCTCATGACAACGATCCCATAGTCATTTCGTTGGTTACGGCGGGAAGGAAGGTCCACAGAGTTCTGGTGGACCAAGGAAGTTCGGCAGACGTGATGTTCTGGCCGACTTTCACGCAGCTGGAGTTGCCCCTTGACCAGCTAAGGCCCTATGGAGGGTGCCTATATGGGTTCGCTGTTGACCAGGTGGAGGTCAGGTGGTATATTGAGCTGAGAACCACGTTTACAGATGAGGCTGATTCGAGGACGGAGAAAATCAAGTACCTCATCGTAAACGCTCCTTCAGCATATAACATCCTGTTGGGAAGGCCCACGCTTAACAGGATAGGCGCCATTCCGTCGACTCGGCACATGAAGGTAAAGTTGCCGTCTATAGAGGGGGTGGTGATCACGATCAAGTCTGACCAGAAAGAAGCGAAAAAGTGCTATGAGAATAGCCTGAAAAACAAGAGGTCAGTGAGTTATGTAACAACCACCCCACCTCCCGGTGTGAAGCCCAGATCGACGGTAGTGGACGAGACCGCCGGAAGGGACGTGGAGATGGTGGACGCTGAGCTAGTGGAGGGAAACGCTGGTCTGGAGGAGGAAGAGGCGCGGAATCGCCCTGAGGAAGCGAGAGAACAGGGAATCGCCAGGGCGGTGATCGCCCGACAATCCAGGCCAAAACCTGTCGAGCAGTGGCTCGAGAAAGAGATCGGGGGAAAAATCTTCAAGCTGGGAAGATCTCTGGAGGTTGAGCTCCAGGACCAGATCGCTAAGGTGATTGAGCGGCATCTGGACGCGTTTGCATGGTCCGCTTCGGACATGCCCGGAATTGATCCCAACTTCCTGTGCCATCATCTGGCGATGGACAGCTTGGTGAGACCAGTGCGACAAAGAAGAAGAAAGTTCAATGAAGAAAGGAGGCAGGTGATTAGAGAAGAAACGCAGAAGCTCCTTGCTGCAGGCCACATCAGGGAAGTCCAGTACCCTGAATGGCTGGCGAATGTCGTGCTGGTGAAGAAGAGTAACGGGAAATGGCGCATGTGCGTCGATTTCACTGACCTGAACAAAGCTTGCCCAAAGGATTCGTATCCTTTACCGAGCATAGACGCCCTGGTGGATAGTGCTGCGGGGTGTAAGCTGTTGAGTTTCCTGGATGCCTTCTCGGGGTATAATCAGATCAAGATGCATCCCATGGATGAAGAGAAGACAGCCTTGATGACGGAGAGGTCGTGCTATTGCTACAAGGTGATGCCGTTTGGGCTGAAGAACGCGGGGGCCACGTACCAGAGGCTGATGGATCGAGTACTTGCACTGATGCTGGGAAGGAACGTGCAAGCGTACGTCGATGACATGGTCGTGACCTCGCCGGAAAAGAGCAAGCACGTTGCCGACTTGGAAGAATTGTTCACGACGATCGCCAAGTTCAGATTGAAACTGAATCCAGAGAAATGTATTTTCGGCGTGGAGGCTGGAAAGTTTTTGGGTTTCCTTTTGACTGAAAGAGGAATAGAAGCCAACCCTGATAAGTGTGCCGCCATCTTGGCGATGAGGAGCCCAGCTACGGTGAAGGAGGTTCAGCACCTAACAGGTCGGATGGCAGCCCTGTCCCGTTTCGTGTCCGCTAGCGGGGAGAAGGGCCATCCCTATTTTCAGTGCTTGAGGCGCAACAATAAGTTTGTTTGGACGAAAGAGTGCGAGGAAGCTTTCGTCAAGCTAAAGGAGTATCTGGCGAGCCCGCCGGTTCTGTGCAAACCGCTGGCGGGAACCCCTCTCAGGTTGTATTTTGCTGTAACTGAGAGGGCGGTGAGTGCGGTGCTCGCCCAGGATCAAGATCAGGCTCAGAAGCCTATCTATTTTGTGAGCAAGGTGTTGCAGGGCCCCGAAACGAGATATCAGGCCCTGGAGAAGGCTGCGCTGGCTGTGGTATTTTCGGCGAGGAGGTTGCGCCACTACTTCCATAGCTTCACAATACTGGTGATGACTGACCTGCCCATCCAGAAGGTTTTGAAAAAGCCCGACGTTGCGGGAAGGATGGTGAAGTGGGCAGTAGAGTTGTCGGAGTTTGATATCAAGTATGAGCCTCGAGGCCCAATCAAGGGGCAAATCTTCGCAGATTTTGGGGTTGAGCTTTCATCAGAGGCGACGCGAGTTGAAGGGGACGATTTCCGTTGGGTACTTTCGGTGGATGGATCGTCGAACCAGCA
Organism: Phaseolus vulgaris; assembly: GCF_051622355.1. NCBI lineage: Eukaryota > Viridiplantae > Streptophyta > Magnoliopsida > Fabales > Fabaceae > Phaseolus > Phaseolus vulgaris. The sequence goes on from NC_143508.1 coordinate 38,718,771, forward strand.
GGGCAGCGGTGCTGGGGTCATATTGGAAGGACCCAACGGCGTGCTGATCGAACAATCTCTGAGGTTTGCCTTCAAAGCCAGTAACAATCAAGCAGAGTATGAAGCGCTGATCGCCGGAATTTTGCTGGCCAAGGAGATGGGAGCTAGGGTACTGATGGCTAAGAGTGACTCGCTGCTAGTCACAGGGCAAGTAACAGGCGAGTTCCAGGCTAAAGATCCACAAATGGCGGCCTATCTGGAATATGTGCAGGAGTTGAAGAGTTCTTTTGCCTCCTTTGAAGTAGTGCATGTGCCCAGAGAGCAGAATGCCCGAGCTGACTTGCTAGCTAAGCTCGCCAGCTCAGGCAAGGGGGGTAGGCAGAGGACGGTGATTCAAGAAACTCTGAAGACGCCGAGAGCATTTGTGGCAGATCACCTAGTCCTTCAGATCAGCAAGTCGACGGAGAAAGCCGCGAGAAGCCATAAGTCCCTGACGCAAGAAACTCTGAGATCGCCGAGAATTAGAGCTTGTCGGGGAGAGAAGGTGAACGTGATGCAGGTCTGCGCTACCCATGAGCCAGACACTTGGATAGCACAGTACAAGCGGTGCCTGGCGGATGGCCTTCTCCCGCTGGATCCGACTGAGGCTAGGAAGGTAAAGAAGAATTCTAGCAAGTACACCCTGATTGATGGCGATCTGTACAGGTTTGGGTTCACTCACCCGCTCCTGGAATGTATACACGGCGAGAAGTGCACGAGAATCATGGCGGAGCTCCACGAAGGTATATGCGGAAGCCACGTCGGGGGTCGAGCTCTGGCCGCGAGGACTCTCCGTGCGGGATACTACTGGCCATCGATGAGAGAAGATTGCAAGAAGTATGCCCAATGTTGCAAACAATGCCAACAGCACGCCGATTGGCACAAGGCACCTCCCGAGGAGTTGAAGTCGATCTATAGCCCTTGGCCGTTTCATACCTGGGGAATCGACATCCTGGGACCTTTCCCGCTGGCGATCAGGCAGATGAAGTACTTGGTGGTGGCGATTGAGTATTTCACCAAGTGGATTGAAGCAGAACCAGTGGCCCAGATCACCGCACACAAGATCGAAGGTTTCGTATGGAAGAATATTGTGTGCCGGTTTGGTGTGCCCAAGCGCCTGGTGTCGGACAACGGGACTCAGTTTGCAAGTCACCTGTTGAAGAAGCTTTGCGAAGGGGTGGGAATTCAACAAGTGTTCGCATCCGTCGAGCACCCTCAGACGAATGGCCAGGTGGAGTCAGCCAATCGGGTGTTGCTGAGAGGATTGAAGAGAAGGCTTGAGAAAGCCAAGGGAAGTTGGGCTGAGGAGGTACCCCGTATAGTCTGGGCGTACCACACCACCGAGCAGTCAGGAACCCATGAGACCCTGTTCAGCTTGGTCTATGGGTGTGATGCCATGATTCCAGTGGAGATCCAGGAGAGCTCGCCGAGATTCCAGAACTTCGTAGAGGAAGACTCGAATGAAGAGAGAAGGCTGAACCTGGATCTACTGGATGAGGTCAGGGAAGAGGCGAGGTTGAAGGCTGAAGCCGTGAAGAGAAGGATTGAACGAAGATATAACTCGAAGGTGATGCCAAGGCAATTTAGAGAAGGCGACCTGGTGATGAGAAAAGCCCACCAGTACGAGATGGAGAATAAGCTGTCACCCAAGTGGACTGGACCGTTCAGAATAACCGAGGCGCTCGGGAACGGCGCCTACCGCTTAGAGACGCTGGAAGGAGGGGCGATTCCTCGCACCTGGAACGCCACGCACCTGAAGTTGTACTATAGTTAAGAGCTTTGTAAGTAAAGACAAACACAAAAGTCATATTACAATGTCTCTGATGAAACAGTTTGAAGGGGGCACTCTTTTTTTCCTAAGGAGGGTTTTTAATGAGGCCACCCAATAAAAGAAGAGTTTTCGAAGTATAAGGCGTTTTCAGATTGCATGTTTGCTATTTTCCAAAAGTTTTGAAGAAAGACCTTGTCACTTGTACGTGATTTAAGGAAAGTAAAGATATATCGCATGCTTTCTAAAAGTTTTAAGTCCTCATCATTTTTCGGCGATTGGAGGCATCAGTTAAAGTTTTAAGTCCTCATCGTTTTTCGGCGATTGGAGGCATTAGTTAAAGTTTTAAGTCCTCATCGTTTTTCGGCGATTGGAGGCATCAGTTAAAAGTTTTAAGTCCTCATCGTTTTTCGGCGATTGGAGGCATCAGTTAAAGTTTTTTAAGTCCTCATCGTTTTTCGGCGATCGGAGGCACCAGTTAAAAGACCTCAACGCCCTCGCGCTTCCTGAGGCAGGTTAAAGACCTCCTCGCCGTCGAGCGAGTGCAGGCGAGAAAGAGTGAAAGTCCTCAGTGTTTCTGGGGGCGAGAAGATGTAACCCCTGGGGCAATGTAGAGGTAAGTGAAAGTCCTCAGTGTTTCTGGGGGCAAGAAGATGTAACCCCTAGGGCAATGTAGAGGCAAGTGAAAGTCCTCAGTGTTTCTGGGGGCGAGAAGATGTAACCCCTGGGGCAATGTAGAGGCAAGTAAAAGTCCTCCGTGTTTCTGGGGGCGAGAAGATGTAACCCCTGGGGCAATGTAGAGGCATGATTCAAAGACCTTCTCGCCTATGAGCGAGTTCAGGCGAGTTAAAGACCTTCTCGCCTATGAGCGAGTTCAGGCGAGTTAAAGACCTTCTCGCCTATGCGCGAGTTCAGGCAAGATAAAATCCTTCTCGTCTCGAACGAGTTCAGGTATGGTGTTAAGGGTGGACGAAGTTTGGAAGGTGGCTAAGGCAGGCTCGAAGAGAGCGCCTAGCCACCCGGCCCGTGGTCCTGAAGTTCAGGAAGGTAGAGGAGGATCCGAAAGGCGCCTCTACCCCAGATCAAAGAACGATGGCCAAGACGTGAAGCCAGAAAGAAGCTGATCGCCAAGAGTCTCTGGCGACCAGGAAAGGTTCAAACAGTGGCGAGAAAGTTAAAGGACCCGTTTTGATGGAGCAGATTGGGTGAAGCAGTAGCTAAGCCGGTGGCTGAGTCAAAGTTTGTTGCTTAAGGTATCATTTTACGCTAAGGGGTTATTGCCTTAAGTTACGAGTTGATAAATGTGGGTATTATTCGAAGTTGAGATGGTTCGAAACAGCCAAGTACAAGATCGTGCCTACGAGGTTACTGAGTTATTTCGTTTAAACGTAGACTTTGTCATTAACAGTGAATAATAGTTCAAAACATATATACGAAAGGACATAAAGTCTATTACAAGTTATACTGCAAGGGAGAGTATGAAAGCGATGGATGATTTAAATTAATCAGTCTTCGGCGGGCACCACTTTTCCATCCACCACTTCGTTATCCAGCGACACCATGCTGAGATCCAGGTCGGGGAACAAGCAGGCGAATTGTTCCCGTGCAGCTTCGAATCCAGCGGCCAGAATTTGAGCAGAGTTTAGCTTGAGTTCTTCAATTTGCTTCTGAAGTTCCTCAATCCGCTTCTTGAGATCTTCAGTTTGCTCTTTCAGCTCCTTATTCTGTTGCTCCAGCTCTTCAACCTGTTTCTTGAGTTGTTCATTGATCTCTTGAGCCTGGAGAAGGTCTTCAGCAACCTTCTTGGATTCTGCTTGCACTTGGGCCAATTCAGCAGCTACCTTTCCCTTCTCTTTGTTGGCCTCGGCAAGATCAGCTATGGCGTCGTCCCTCGCCTTTTCCACCTGCCCAAGGAGTTTCTCCCGGTCGGCTGACCTCTTCTCTAGTTTTTGCACCTTGACGGCGTCGGCCTTCATGAGAGCCTCCAAGTCAGCCACCTTGACGCGGTAAGGCACAATCTTGCTCTCTAGTTCGATCTTTTCTTGAGCAAGCTGTTGCACTTTGTGGCGGAGATCAGTGGCCTCTTTGCGCGCCAACCTGAGCTCGGTGCTCATTGCGTCCTCCACTCGGGAGTGTTCAATCTCCGCCAGCGTCAAGTTGAAAGACAACTTCTCCACCTCAACCCTCATGGTGTTGTTCTCGGTCTTGAGGTTGAAGAGGTCATCTTGGAGCCTCCTAGTAGAGCTTTCCACAGCTCTGGTGATGATGGCTGGGATGTGTTCTGCTATTGTCTTTAGCTTAGCAGATAGAGGCTCCCACATCCTCGTGACCTCAAGGGGGAGGTTTGCTGCTTGTAGAGGCACCAGAGGCGCTGTGGGGGCCTGTTGTGGGTTTTCTTCGCCACCTTCCTTAGCTGGTTCTTCAACGGGCACTTCTCGGCGTGGTGATGGCATCGGGGATTCGGTGATCAGAATCGGTGAGGTATGAACGACCTCATCCCCGATTGGAGCAACCTCTGCCGCTGAGGCATTTGAAGGGGGACCCCCTCCCGCTGATACATGTGGCGTGGAGGCGCTTGGGGGGTCCTCCATGAAGTTTGGCTCTTGGGCCTCAATCGCAGGCGGCGCAGTGGCTAGCGGGATAGCTTGGACTGGAGAAACAGGAGCTTGTCGGGGTGGCGATGATGGAGGAGGAACAGGTGTGGATGGTGGCGTTGACGAGGGAAGAGGGGGTGGTGCAGGTGGTGAAGAAGGTGCCACCCTCTTCCTCTTTGCAACGAGGCCATCCTCAGTGACCTCGTCATCTTCTTCCTCATCCTCTTGGACTATCTGGGGAGCCTTCCTCTTAGCCCTCTTAAGGACGAGTTTCTTCCGCTGGGCGGCGGGTTGGACGTCGGAGGGTGCTGGGCCCTTAGGGGGCGATCGGCCCTGAGTGGCGGCGATCTCCACCATAGAGTTTGGCACTGTTTGAGAGCCCGTTGCCAGCCCGTGGTTTCGGGCGAGCGCCCTCAGTTCAGCGAGCATGCCTTTGCCCAACATGTTATCTGCATGGAACGAAAATGCATGGGTTAACTCAAGGAGAAAATAAGTGCACAAGGCAGTATGCAGCATAGCAGATGATCGGTGCAGGAAAAATAAAACCAAAGTCTTGCGCATAACGCACAAGACGCCCAGAAACAGTCAAATAGAAGCAGTATTAAAACAACAGTTTAAATGTTCTAACCTATTCGAATTTCGAGTTGGTCCTCGTAGAATTCGAAGCAGATCAGGGTGGTGGTAAGGAAGGTGATGTTGGCATCCGCGACCCTTTTCCAGAAATGGCAGAGATCTCGGTCCAACGCTCCCATGCTGTCAGGACTTCTGGGTCTCCTAAAACAGCTCTTGGACTCTTTCTTCCCCTTGTCCACCCAGTACAAGGGGAAGCCGTCGAGCAAGGAGTCGTCCTTGTCGTTGGGGCGCACTTGGACGAACTTCCCTTTCCAGTCCTTGTAGGATTGCTGGAAGATGGAGAAGATTGACCTCCCAGCAATCGCGTTCAAGCTAACCCACAGGCGGTCTCCTGGGTGCTTGGCTTCGAAGAGAAATAAAAATACGTCCACGGATGCGGGAAGCCCCAGGTGGTCGCACATCACTTGGAACGCTTGCACGAACGCCCAGCTGTTGGGATGGAGCTGGGCGGCGGCGATGTTAAGCTCGATAAGGAGTTCCCTTTCGAAACGGGTGAAAGGGAACTTGAGCTTCACCTTCTTGAATAAGGTCGTGTAGACGAAGCAGAAGGGCCCGTCGGCACTCACCTTCTCATCAGCACAAACAGGCAGATCGAGGGGGCTAGGTAGCACTATCATCTTTTCGTCGTGCTCCTTATGAAATGATTGATGAAGCTCATCCCCCTTAGTCAGCCGCAAAATTGCTCCCGTAGTGTTCACAGAAGATGTCTCCCTCAGAAGGGTCGAGTTGGCCCAGGGATACAAGGTTTTGAAGTCTGGCAAGGGAACGGGGTCTCCTCCGGCGGTAGGTGGAGTCGCCTGGGCCAGGTTAGGGCGGGAAGACGCAGGCCTCTCAGCCTGGGAGGATGAAGCGCCACGAACTCGTGGTGGGTCGTGTGCTTGAGAAGGGGGCTTTCTTGATGAAGGAGGAGGATTCGGGGTGATCTTTGTGCGAGTCATTGTTGCAGCTGCAAAGGAAGAAGAAAAGGAAAAATGATCAGGGGTTACAAAGGCTGACTCGATCATGGAGGGAAGGTGAAAAACGAACGAACGTAGGTTCGTTGCGATGATTGACGAAGCCCTAAGTTACGAAGAAGGAGAAATGGAAAAAGCAACCCACAGCGTATGCACCAGGCAGTTACAGGATGATGCGAATCGGTTAAAATGCAAGAAAAGCCAGCAGAAGAAGGAAAGTAGGTACCTTTTGATGATCAGGAAGACGATGAAGGTTGATGGTGATTCAGAATGTTGGAGAGCGCTGAGAGTTTTTTGCAGAAGAAGGTTAGAGCGTTCGTGAATGCGAGGGAAAGTGATGGAACAGTGTTGAGTGAAAATGGGTTTAAGAGTTTTTTCGAAAATGGGTTTGGGAAACGCAAACGATAACTGAAGGTAACCGTTGATGAAGCCACGTGTCGAGTGATGGACGAGGGGTTTGGTGGAGCGTCAGAGCAGCAGAAAGTACAACCGCTTGGAATTCTGCGTCAGTGCCACGTAGACCGGTGTTGACGTGACTCTTTCAGTCTTTTCGCTAGACAAGTCTTCGCTTAAGACTGGGGGGCTTGTGTACCGCCCTGGTAGTCGGGAGCGATGACGTGGCATCCTGCTACAGTATAGGTGTGTTGGCAAGGCGCCAAGTTGGCAGAAGGGAAGGAAGTCGGGGGGCTCGTGAAGTCGCCAGTTATTAAGTTGGCGTGTTCCGATCTCCAGCATACCAGAATAGGCGATCACCGGGTTAAAGATGAAGTCGCCAGATGTAAACTCAGGCGACCAAGCGGTTGGAGATCGCCAGAGAAAGCACATCGCCGAAGATGAAGGAGAAGTATATTATGAAGGCGGCCGGCGAGACCACAGGGAAGGTGTATGAAGGCACCCTAACTCGCCAGTTTCAGTAGAGATCGCACTCCCAAGTTGGCTATGTACTGGGTAGTACCACGCATGGGTAACTTAGTGAAAGAAGAATAGAAGCAGCGCCCAAGTCAAGGAGGCTCCAGATTATGGCACGTGTACAGTTGGATACGAGCCACGTGTCCAAGTCTGTAACTGCCAGGAGAGAGAAAGTAACCAGGTATATAAGAGTTTTCAACGAACTTTCTAAGGTACGCACGTTCAGAATACATTCTTTACGCTTGCGAGTGATAGAGCTGACTGTGAGAGAGGATTTGCACGGTTCTTGTTCTCTTAGTATTTGGTGATTCGATCACTGACTTGGGCGTTGGAGTGCGATCGGCCGCAGCGGCGCCGCTCTGTTTCTTTGCAGGTTCTTGAGGTGGATCTCGAAGAGGAACGGAGGTGTGAAGCGGTGCACACGTCGATCCTTTGACGAGGCAGTTTTCAGCGTTCTGGTCAACAGGCAGGATCAACTATCAACCATTTTCCACCAAACAACACTTCCAAAAAAATTATATATTTTTTTATTTTTCGTATTTTAGGAAACTATTATATATTTTAATAAATAATATATTTTAATAAATAATATATGCAGCAGTCACGTTAAAGTGAGTTAAGAAAATAAATATTAAATGTAAAATTTACTTATTTAATATATACTATCATAATTATCTATCACAGTTATGTACTAAGAAAAATGCTAATTTTGCTTAAATAGTGAATTTTTCATACGTTTTTCTTTAAAATTCCATAAGAAATCCATCGGTTTCTTGATATTATATTTGAATTTTTTTAAATTATTTAACAAAATTATTAAATGTTTTTAGAATAAAAAATATGCTTTCTTAAGATCATACGTATTTAAAAAATATGTAACAATATATTTTTACAAAATTATTTTATAATACGTATTTCTTAAGATATTCATATGGTAAACACTACAAAAAAAAGTGTATAATGCGACGGTTATTTTTGAAAAAACTGGCGTTTTTAACCGTCGCATTATACGTTTGTGGCGGTATCGCGTACCGCCAGAATTCTTGCCGCCACAAAGTTTTATGTGGCGGTCAATTGAGAACCGTTGTAGCAGACGCCATATTATGCATTGTATAAAGTGGCGGTTTTAAGCATGTAATGGACGTCAGTTATAAATGTCGTAATTTTAAAACTGAGTAAACCAATTCTAATGTAAATAGTGGCAGTTTTAACCGCCACTTAATACAGTATTGTATGACATTTATACTATACTTTATAACTGTCATAATTCGAATATTAAATATTTAATTTTATTTTTAATATTTATAATAATTTATTTAATTCTATTTTATAATTTGATTTCATAATATTATTTAATTTCATATTATAATTAAATTTCATAATATAATTAAATTGTAACAAAAACTAATTTCATAATATAATTAAAATTGCTAAACATAATAATCAAAAGATGACTTCATTGATAACAAAGTTAATAATGTCAAACTAATCCAAACGACAAGTAAATTACATTGTCAAAATATAAATTCTTTCACTTTCAATCCTAACTTGTCTTATTGCCTCCACTTGATCCCATAATATTCTGACTTGATGATGCATCACCACTTCCAACATCCGGTGCCTGGACTAAATTAAAATATGCTTAGAGTTAATTAATAATTTTTGAAAAATAAATGAAAACAATATTATATTATGAAATTCAAGGTATAATATGAGAGAGAAAAATTATATGAAGGCAATAAAATTGAATTAAGGCAGCTAATAAAAATCAACAATTATAAATCAATTATAATTTTAGGATTTACTTTTAGATTCATGAGAACTGCAACTGTCTAAATAATAAAACAATAACCAAATTAATATATCAATAATATAGATATTTAAATAGAAAGAGTTTGAACATCAAAGGTCAATAGGGATGATATATACCATGTACATCACACCACTATGCTTCCCTTCCCTAGACCGTACAAGGGACCAATATCAAATAAAGAGACTTAAGATCATGACTATGGTTGGTTGTGTAAATTATATTTAATAGAGAAATATAAGCATTACATGCTAGACCATGTCATTCAAAATTCATAATCCAGTAATAAAAATAGAAACTCAAAAATTACTAATGGTTGCAAAATCAATCTAATGGTATTCCATGGAAGAAACCATTAATGTTATTCTAATGGTTGCAAAAATTACTAAATCTTGTATGCCATGGAAGAAACAATTAATGTATCAAATCATGATTCAACTCCTAAAATACTTTATGAATAATAAATTGTAATATTCACCAATGACATAAAATTAGCAATATTAATAGTTTTAGAGTATGAATTAAAAAAGAAGCTAAAAAGAGGAAACATGTGAAAGGCAATGGCTGTTGCAAGACCACATATACCAGCTCCCACAATCACAATATCCGCATCAACATTTTTATCCATCTTCTCCCATTTCCTTCCTATTTAAGATATTTAATTAAGCCTAACATTTAAACTACTTAAAATATTGTTCATAAAGTATAACATTATAATTTTTTTAGAAATGAATTATCAAAAAAGAAAGTGTTTAGCCACATAATTTTGGCTCCAGCTCAAGCTACTTCCAACCTAAACCATGCAGCAAAAGAAAACAACCAAAAAATGAAAATAAACTAAGAATTGACCATCACTGATCTCCAACAAAAATTCTCATTTCCAAAAAATTCTAAAGCAACAGATATGGAAGAAGTAATAAAATAAAGGTTTTTCTAATAAGTGTCATAGGAGTACTAAGGTTTTATGGCACTCCTTAGCAAACCAAACCCCATAAAATGAATCAGGTATTCTACCTAGAATTTGGAAAGTAAAAGCCTAGACATTTAGCAAACCACATTGATTTGAGCTTAGGAGAAAAGATACTTCAATGGGCAAACATTGGATGGTTGATCGATCATGACATCCTCTGGCTCTGTCATATCCTCAGGCTATCCTTTCCACTTCTTGTAAATGCTAAGGGCCTCAACCATGCCTCCCTTAACATCACACAAAGTTAACTTATGTGCAAATTTTATCATTGCATACCAAATCAATCTCACGTGTAGAACTAAAACTCCCAATATATAGCAAATTAAACCATCAAACATATACACATTTAGTTTAGATTATATATATGATATATCTCAAGATATATGAATGCAAGAGATTAATATTTTTTTTACCACCAAAATCTAGAAATGGAAACTTAATCACAAACTTAAAATATATATACACAGAAACACAACACGTTGCATGCACACTCTATGAAAAACTTGATAAAGATTAGGATTAATTTTTCACATACCTTTCAATGCAGAAGAAGCGAAGCATCTCCTTCCCCATCTTTTTGAATCAATTGTACCTTTGTGCCATAAATTCCACAACCATCAACCCCCTCCATTCACCATATGTGGCCCCCTCCTGACCCTTAGCACCGTTTGAGAAGATGAACAGTAGAGTTTGCTAATCACAGGCATCATGCTCATCTTCCAACTCTGGTGGACTCAACAATGATATTAGCTTCATTCTCATTCCCATGGGATCTCCTCAGGGTTCCTTGGGATTAACAAAAGATTTAATGACATTGTTCATGAAGAAACGAACACTTACAACATAAATATGCAGGGAAAAACAATGGAACACATGAAAAAGGGTGAAAAATATACCTGTGTCAAAAAAAGTGTAAATCATGATGCTCAGAGTCCTTGTTGGTGACATCGTGATGCTTACAATGTCCCTATTTCTCATTAGAACACCACAAATAATAAAGAGATGGCAGAAGAAAAAACGAAATATGAAACCAAAAACATCGAAACTTTTCCTTCGTGGAATATCCTTACCATACAAACCACACAACTTCAGAGAAAAAAAATGCCAATGGGTTCTTACCTTAAGAGCGAGGTGCTCATTGCCAAAGGTCGTGATGATGAGATTAAATATAGAGGGTTTGGAAATGAAGAACAAAAGAATTGATGGTGAGGGTTTCGAAATTAGGAACTTCAAAATTATATTCAGAAGAAAATACACACAAAAGCATAACTTTGCCAAAAAAAAAATGATCGTTCCACGCACCTGTTGCAACAACGAACCAACGATTGCGGCGATAATGGCGGCCAAACATTGTGAGAAGAGTGAGAAGGGTGATATGGTTTGCGGTGAGACTGAGAACAGTGAGATTGAGAAAAAAGGTTTCAGTGAGAATGAGAAGAGGGTTTGCGGTGAGATTAAGAAGAAGGATTTCAATGAGAATGAGAAGAGGGTTTGCGGTGAGAATGTGAAGGTTTTTCGGTGAGAGTGAGAAGAGAAGGGTTGCGGTGATAAGAGAAGGAGAATAGAACGAGAATGAGAACGGTTAGGGTTAGCCGAGAGAGGGGAATACGAAAGAGAGGGGAAGTTTCAGTGAGAGGGGTTGCATTGCGGTGAGAAGGGGGTTCAGTGAGGACAAGGTTCGAAGAGGGAAATGTGAGGGGGGAATACGAAAAAAAAGAGTAAAGTTGTATATTTTCGAAGAGGGAAATACGAAAAAAATATTGGAAAAGAGGAAGGTCAAGAAGGAGGAAACGAATTATGGGAGAGTGTTTATTTCGAAGGATAATTATGGCGGTTCTACACGCCACATTTCGAAGGAAGATTATGGCGGTTAAGAAGTTGTCGTATTATACAGTTAATTGTGGCGGTTTTTAATAACTGCCATATTATAACCGCCACCACATACAAATTTTTTTGAAGTGAAAGAATATTATCGAAATAATATATTAATTTTTTTTTAATTTTAATTTTTTAAATAATATATTGAGGTTTTAGAATAAATCTTTAAAATTAATTAAATGTTAAAAAAATTTATATTATTTTTACTAAAATTTTAAAATAAATCTTTAAAATTGAATGAAAATTAAATTTTTATTATTATTTTGTTCATATTTTAGAATAATTTTTTATAACTTTTAAGTATACTAAAACATGAAATTCTAAATATAAAAGGAAGTGAAAACATTAACAATTTAATATTAGATAACGAATCACAATAATTGTGCTATAATATATCTTCATAAGCATCATTACACACATAACATACACGTGAAATTTCAGATTGCATGTATGAACGAACGACTTGGGATATTTTTCCTGTAATTATTAAATACTTAGGTAGGGGTAATAGGTGGGTCCTATTCGACAAATACTAAGTTATCCATTTATATATAAATATTTGTATGACACGTCAACATCTTAAAAACTAATCCTTAATTCACGTCTTATGACAGGAGTATTGTATCGTCCCGTATCAGGGCGTTGACTAAGTCAAGGTCAAAGTCAACGACTGGAAAGTCAAAGTCAACGATTGGAAAGTCAAAGTCAACTCAAGGTGTCGCCCAAGTGTAGAGACGCCAAGAGGAAGCGTCGCCAAGGCAGGACAAGGCGTCGCCAAGGCAAGGCGTCGCCTGGGTGGAGGCGTCGCCTGGGTGGAGGCGTCGCCCAACCAGGGCGTCGCCAGATCAAACAGTGTAAAAGCAAGGCAATCACGGTGTGGTTCCCCGATACCCATGGGTAGGAAAGACCATGGAGGGAGCGACGTCGTGGGAAAGCCTCAGGTCCCGATATCTCAGGAAAGTGATAAAGAGAAGGAAAAGGTGGCTTCAAGGCCATAGTGATAGTACCAGTGAAGGGCAGCCTGACTCGCGAAGTACCCCTGCTGCCCCAGAGACGCCTTCGGGACAGATACGACCCAAGAGGAAGGTCACGCCCAGGATAACCGGGTGCAGGGTGTGAGAGGAAGGCAGATACGCTCTTAGAGTAAGTGGCTAGATACTTGGGGGCATGAGTTGGCACCCAAAAAGCCACCCCTAGCGCAGTAGCACTCCCAAGCAGGAGGACCCACACGTAGAAACGTCCCCAGATGGGCAGAAACGCCCCCAGATGGGGTCATGGCGTCGTGAGGCCCTCCACGTGTATGACAGCAATGCCGGAATAGAAACACCCTCTAGTCAGGTGCCAGGTAATTAAAGATATTCAATACAGTTTCCCTTTCGAGCATTCAGGTACTATTATGGCTCCCAAGCGTTTCAACGTCTTAAATGCGCTACGTTTCGTAATTAAGCGCTTTAATGAGTGCGTTACGTTTGAGTGTAAAAGCGCTTTAAGGCGCTTTAAATGCTGGGGCAGTTTAAATAGCGCTGAGAATGTCAGAAAAAGGGTTGGAACCTTTGGCAAATTTACGAGAAACTCTTTGGTTGCTTGCCCGTGCTTTAAGGTTACGTACAAGTGACCGGAGAATATTTTTGCCTGAAGGAGACAACACACACACATATACACAGTTTGTTTTACCACCCTCAGAGTGCCATACGCGGTGCTCAGAGACGTGGGTGGACAGTTTTTGGTGTTTCTTGCTGGCTGACTTGAGCGTCGGAGTGCACACGGCCGCTAGGGCGCCTCTTTGTCCTCTTTTTTGCAGGAATTCATGGGCAACCAGCGGGAAGGAGTCCCCAGCTGACTGTTGAGGTCGTGCACGAAGACGTCCCGGTCAACCGGACGGAACAAGTATAATATTTATTTCATCTTTACTTTTTATCAGTGATGGAACAGGTACACAAGTATGAATTGAAATCCTTAAGAGTATATCAAAAAACAAAGTGAGTGAAGACGAAAGGAAGAAATCGAGAAGTTTTAAGGTGTAGTCCATCCTTGTGTGAGCAAACACCTTTATTCCTCCATCATCTTTTTCGTCAAAAATGTTGTCGCCTTCACTATAGACTCTTTCAACATCTAAATGCAGGCGCACACAGTCTTTCTTGGCCGTCACAATAATCGTGTCTTCCGCCTCCTCAATGCCTCCAAAACACTAATTTTGAGATTTCGAAACTCTGTATTGTTGCTCCTCTTCACATTTCATCTCTCATATGCACACTTTACCGTCCCGTCTTGACCAAAAGTCAAAGTCAACACATGGTGGGACCGCTCGAAGGCCCCAAAGAAGGGAAAGAAAGTCAACAGGTTGACCGCTTGGGGCATCGCCAGGTAAAAGGCGTCGCCTCGCAAAGGCGTCGCCTAAGAGAGGCGTCGCCTCGCAAAGGCGTCGCCTAAGAGAGGCGTCGCCAAAGAAAGGCGTATCATAGGAAAGGCGTCGTCTTAGGAAGGCGCCGCCTAAGAAAGGCGTCGCCTAGAAAAGGCGTCGCCAGGTAAAAGCATCGCCTAAGAAAGACATAGCCAAGTTAAGACAAAGAGAAAGAAAAAGGTGGCTTCAAGACCACAGTCTTAGTACCCGTAGGGAGTAACCTGACTCGTGAAGTACCCACGCCACCGCTGGGAGACCCTGGGACAGATATAAAGCATGAGGGGGCCACGCCCAGGGAAGAACCACGTGCATGGTACGAGAGAAAGGTAGATACACTCCCAAAGTGAGTGGCTAGAGGTTGGGGCGCACGAGTTGGCACCCAGAAAGTCAACCCACGTGCTAGAAGCACTTCGAGGAAAGAGGGCTCACACAATGGCCCAACCCTAAGTTGGGTTGCGGTGCTGTGGGACCCTCTGCAGAATAACTATCAAGTCAGAAGAATGCATGGCAATAAATATTGAAATATCAATATTCTCCGGAAAGTTCGCTAAGGTACGCGTTGTTCAGTTACGTATCAAATATTTCAAGGCACATTTTTATATGCTTTCAATGTGCCTTAACGCGTTTTTAATGCTGGATGTGTATAAAGAGGGGCCTAGGGACGTTTGAAAAGGGACCCGAGTTTTGACCTAATTCTCGCAGTTACACAGAGTACTAACCCTAGTTGTTTTCACTGCGCACCCACTGTGAGCACAAGACAATTAGGGCAACACAGTTTTAGACTCAGTTATTTCTGACCACCTTCAGAGCACTCGTTTACAGAGTTCCGATACGGAGGTGCGTCACCTTTGATGTTTCTCGCTAGCTGACTTGATCGTCGGAGTGCAAACGGCCACGAGGGCGCCCCTTTGTTCACTTCTTTTCAGGTATCACAAACGGAGCATAACGAAGGTGCCCTAGCTTGCAAGGACAAGCCACGCGCAAAGACGACCCTGGTCAACCGGCGAGAACATTTGGCGCCCACCGTGGGGCCGATATAAAACATCAGTCACATTACACAACTTTACAATTCCAGTTGCAGTTTCCAACCTAGTTCCAGCTTTCAAATTACAGATAGTTAAGGGGGCTTCCAGAAACCACGAACATGAGACCCGCACGAGCTAGGAGTGAAGAGATGACCATGCAACAACTCATGTGCATGATGCAAGGGCTGCAAGAAGCAATGGCAGCATCGAAAGCGGAGCAAGAGCGCATGCAGGCGGATCTCGCAGCTTCTCAAGCGAGAAATGATGAGCTCCACCGCGCCAACGAGGAGTTACGCCGTGGATGGCGCGACGTAGACGAACCTGACACTGCCACCCCACCCAGAGAATTCTCAACACCATTCTCACAGGCGATCCTAGTGACAACAATCCCCAACACATTCACGGGGCCCAAAGTAACCTTCACAGGGATGGAGGATCCTGAGGCGCACCTCACTGCGTTCCACACACAGATGATGCTGGTAGGCGGTTCTGATGTCGTAAGATGCAAGCTCTTTATGAGAACTTTGATGGGGATGGCCACGGATTGGTTCATCAGTCTCCCAAAGGGTCACATCACGTCTTTCGCGCAGCTTTCGCGACTATTCAGAGAGCAGTATTTAGCCAACAGGGCCCCAGCACAGTCTCATACAACCTTTTCGACTTGAAGCAATATCAAGGGGAGACCCTGAAAGAGTACATAAGCCGCTTCGGAGCGCAAGTGGTGAAGGTCGGTACCACAGACGAACCCATGATCGTGTACGCATTTAGTAAATCGCTCAATCGCAGCCGCCCCAAAACTTTTGCTGAAGTAAAGCGTCGGGCGGTAGAACACATTGCCTCTGAGGGCGAGGTATACGAGAAGTGCACGGCTACTGCGCCCACACGCCCGAGAGCGCAGATGCACGCACAACCTTCTAGAGTCCACGAAGCCACTACAGAAAGAAAGAATCAAGATAGGAGGCGCACCTACGAAACAAGGAGAACCCAACCTAGGGGTCAATCAAAAGGAAGGAGAGAGGGTAATAAACCTCTAAGGCACAACTTTGTGGTGGAACTTAAAGACCTCATCGTAGTGCCCAACATAGCTGACAGGTTGAGGCCACCGGTGAAGTCTGACAAGGTACTCGGACCTCACAAGGAATCATGGTGCGAATTTCACGAAGCATTTGGACACCATATTAACAACTGCTTAGCGTTGGGCTATCAGTTGGATGAGCTTGTGAAAAATGGTTTCTTGAAAGATTATATCACTGGGTCCACCACGACCACAGTCGTAGTGACACCAGAGGAAGGTCAAGCGCATGAAATCCCAACTCACGGAGAAGTGCACACCATCTCTGGCGGCTTTTTCGGAGGAGGACCCACCGCCTCTCAACGAAAGAAATATGTGAGGTTAGTAAGTTCGGTTGCAGAGGAATTTCCAGACGACTCGTGGGAGTCAGACCTCGTTTTCACATGATGGCAAATTTCATGAAGGTCTTCTTGAATCATGTAATAAAATGGTGCAGAAGCTATGAAGGTGTGTGAGCAAGATCCTCCTAAGAGTGGTGTTGATCTTGAAGGTGCATGATAGGTATGATTATAGGGAGGTTCGGCCAGCCCAAGGAAAGGTGAAGGATGTGAAGTTTAGAGCCTAGAATTTTAGGGAGAAGCAAAGCTTGGCACAAAATGGCAGCATAACTTTACTCACAATAAACTTACAAATACAAGGTGTAGGCCTTCCTATTTATAAGCTACATGGCCGTGGAAACTAAGCTAATAGCTAATGAAAAGAAAGCCAAATAAAATGCAAATCACCAAGCACATGGCACATGTGCTCATGACCGGCCAAAACCAAGAGTTTCTAGAAAGTTCACTCAAATATGCTTCTACACTACTCTAATTACTAAGCACCCCTAATGGGCCGCCATGTAACATGTACAAGGCTTTCTCTCTTCCATCCGTGGCTTCATTTAATTGGGCATGAATGTGCTTAGCCATTGATCTTGTAATTGGGCCTAGACGGTCTAGGTCTCCCCCTAGACGCTCCATGTGTAGCCTCCCCTCTTCACGTCCTAGACGCTCCTTCCTTGGGTCTAGACGCTCATCATGGTCTAGCTTTGGGTCTTGGCTCTCATGGTGGGATGGGCTTGGCCCTCCTCCATCATCCCCTCCCCCTTGGAAAGGATTTGTCCTCAAATCCAGCTCGTCATCGTCATTGGTACCTACAAATGGAGAAAGATCAATTACATTAAAAGTGTCATGAACTCCATATTCAAGAGGTAGGTCCAATTTATATGCATTGTTATTGACTCGCTTGAGGACTTGAAATGGTCCATCACCTCGGGGACTTCGTTTGGACTTCCTTTGAGTTGGAAATCTATCTTTGCGAAGGTGAAGCCAAACTAAGTCTCCTTCCTCAAAAATTATTTCTTTCTTCCCTTTATTGTTGTATTTTGTGTACTTCTCATTTTGTTGTTGTATTTGGAGTTTAATCTTCTCATGCATTTTTTACAAAGTCGGCCTTGATTACTCCTTCCTTATGCACAAAATCTTGTGGATTAGGAAGAGGTATCAAATCCATGGGTGTGAGAGGATTAAAACCATATACTACTTCAAAAGGAGAAGCATTAGTAGTTTTGTGAACTACTATATTGTAAGCAAATTCAATGTGGGGAAGATACTCATCCCAAGATTTATGGTTGCCCTTCATGATAGCCCTAAGCATAGTCCCAAGAGATCTATTGACTACTTCGGTTTGACCATCCGTTTGAGGATGACAAGAAGTTGAAAATTGTAGTCTTGTTCCAAGTTTGCCCCAAAGAGTTTTCCAAAAGTGGCTGATAAACTTGGGATCTCTATCGGATACTATACTTCTAGGGAGACCGTGAAGTCTCACCACTTCTCTAAAGAATAGTCTAGAAATATTTTGAGCATCATCTACCTTGTGGCATGGAATAAAATGGGACATGGCCTCTTGCAGTCCTAGGAAGTCCTAAAATGAAATCCATGCTAATGTCTTCCCAAGGAGCATTTGCAATCGTCAAAGGGGTGTAGAGTCCATGAGGCATTGTTCTAGACTTTGCTTTTAAACATGAGATGCATCTAGAACAATGTCTTTGGACATCTTTCCTCATGTGTGGCCAACAAAATTTTGCTTTTAAAAGATCTAGAGTCTTATCAACTCCAAAATGGCCCATGAGTCCCACCTCATGTGATTCTTTGACAAGGAGTTTCCTATGTGTTCCTTGGGGAATGCAAAGTTTTCCCTCTTTAAAAAGATATCCCTCGGATACATAGTAACCTCCTTGCGCTCTATGTAGACATTGGGCATAGATGGATGAGAGTTCTTGATCTTCTTGGTAAAGGTCTCTTATGTGGTCAAATCTAAGAATTTGGGCACCCAATTTTGAAAAGAGTGTATGCCGTCTTGAAAGAGCATCGGCCACTATATTGGTGCTTCCTTTCTTGTATTTGATTACATAAGGAAATTGTTCAAGAAATTCCATCCATTTAGCATGTCTCTTGTTGAGCTTGTGTTGGCCCTTTAAATATTTTAAAGACTCGTGATCACTATGGATGACAAATTCTTTGGACACAAGGTAGTGTTCCCAAGTCTTTAGGGCTTGCACAAGAGCATAGAGCTCTTTGTCATAGGTGGGGTATTTGAGGGTGGCACCATGGAGTTTTTCACTAAAATAAGCAATGGGGTGTCCACCTTGCAACAAAACCGCACCTATGCCTACCCCCGATGCATCACACTCTATCTCAAAAGTTTTGGAAAAATTTGGGAGAGATAGAATTGGTGCATTGGTAAGTTGAGCTTTTAGCCTTTGGAAGGCTTGCTCATGCTTTTCATTCCAACAAAATGCAACATCTTTTTTAAAAAGTTCATTCAAGGGAGAAGCTAGACTAGAAATATTAGGCACAAACCTTCTATAGAAGCTAGCTAACCCATGAAAACTTCTTACATCACTTACATTTTGTGGAGTGGGCCACTCACGGATGGCTTTGATTTTCTCGGGATCTACATGTACCCCCTTTTTATTTACTATGAAGCCTAAGAAAACTACACTATCAACACAAAAGGTACACTTATCCCTATTTGCAAAAAGACTATTTTTCCTAAGCACTAGAAGAACTTCCCTAAGGTGACTTAGATGGTCTTCTAGGGTTTTACTATATACTAAGATATCATCAAAATAAACTACTACATATTTACCTATACAATCCCTCAAGGTGTGATTCTTAAGCCTCATAAATGTACTTAGGGCATTAGTAAGCCCAAAGGGCATCACCAACCACTCATATAATCCAAATTTGGTCTTAAAAGCGGTTTTCCATTCATCACCCTCCTTGATTCGAATTTGGTGATATCCACTTTTAAGGTCAATTTTGGAGAATAGAGTTGACCCATGCAATTCATCAAGCATATCGTCAAGCCTTGGGATTGGATGCCTATACTTGATGGTGATGTTGTTGATTGCTCGATAATCACAACACATGCGCCATTTTCCATCCTTTTTGGGCACCAACAAGACAGGTACAGCACAAGGGCTTAGGCTCTTTTGAACCCAACCCTTCTCCAACAAGTCTTGAACTTGTGATTCTATCTCCTTTGTTTCCTCGGGGTTGGTTCTATAAGCAGGCCTATTTTGTAGGCTTTCCCCCGGAATGAAGTCAATTTGATGTTCTATCCCCCTAAGGGGAGGAAGCCCAATGAGCCCCTCATTGGAGAATAGATCTTCAAATTCACTAAAAAGGTTTTCTATTGGAGGAGGTAAATTCATAAGTTCACTACTTGTGGCAGTGCATGTAAGTGCTCCTTTACAAAAGATAAGGCTTGGTTGTTCAACAAGAAGCAAATTTTCAAAAACGTTTTCAAGAGGCTTTTCTTGTTGACCAACCTTGTGGGAAGGAACACTCTTCTCCTACGCCTTCCTATCCCTAAGGATTTTCTCTTTTTCTAGCGTTCTTTTTTTTTTTTTGTTTTCCTCATCCCTCTTTTGCTTCATTTGTATTTGGTCTTTTACCACTTGAGAATGTGGTAAAGGACTAAGTACAAACTTTTTATACTTGTGGGTGAAGGAAATTTCGTTAGTGAGACCATCATGCAAGGTTTTCTTATCAAATTGCCCTGGTCTCCCTAATAAAATATGACAAGCTTCCATAGGTACTACATCACATAAAACCTTGTCTTTGTAGTTCCCTATGGAAAACTTGATTTCCACTTGCTTGTCTACATGTAGTTCCCCATTTTCATTAAGCCATTGAAGTTTATAAGGTTTTGGGTGAGGAACTACTTGTAGCTTAAGCTTCTCCACCATCCTAGCACTACAATAATTGCAGCTAGATCCACTATCCACAATGAGAGAGCATATGTTTTCTAAAACATTGCATCTTGTATGAAATATGTTCTCTCTTTGTGTTTCAATGGATGTGCTAGGGTGATTGTTGAGGGTTCTCCTAATCATAAGCAATTCTCCCTCTAGTGGAGCTACCCTCTCATCCTCTCCCCCCTCCTCTCTCTCACTAGGCTCATCCTCGCCACTAGTGTACTCATCTACTCCCTTAAGAAACAAAGTCCTTTGGTTTGGACATTGTGCTTGCACATGCCCTCTACCATAGCACTTGAAACACTTGACATCTCTAGCTCGGATGGGTGGGGTGGAGGTTTCTTTGGTAAAAGGTTTGGTAGGTTCTTTTGGTTTTTCTTTTGATGTACTACCCTCCCTTCTAAACTCTTTCTTGGGATAAAAGTTAGAGTAAGGGCTCACCTTTTGACTTGATGTTTTGCGTAAAATTTGTTGCTCAACTTTAATGCAAAGTTGAACCAAGTCATTCAAGTCTTGGTAAGGTAAGAGCTCCACTCTATCTCTTATCTCAAGTGATAGGCCACTAAGGAACCTAGCTATTGTGGTATCCTCCTCTTCTCTAATGGAGGCTCTCATCATGTAGAGCTCCATTTTTTGTCTATACTCTTCCACACTTATGTTTTTTTGTTGGAGTCTTTGGAGCTTGTCCATCAACTCCCTATGGTAGTAGGAAGGTATGTGTCGGCGTCTTAGGGCTCCCCTAAGGTCATTCCAATATGTAATGGGTGGTTCCCTATGAAGACGCCTTTCTCTTTCGAGAGAGGTCCACCAATACATGGCGTTCCCTTGGAAGCTAAGGGCGGCTAAGGGTACTTTACGTTCCTCACTTACCCTATGGCAAGCAAAGAGTTGTTCTACCTTCATCTCCCAATCTAGATAGATTTCTACATTTTCCTTTCCATGAAAATGAGGTACGTCTACTCTAGTTTCCCTTGGCACCTCTTGCTCCCTTTGCCTATTCCTTCTAGGGGGTGGTTGGTAGTAGTCATTAATTCTAAGGCTTCCCTCCCCTAGACTCATTACTCCTAAATGCATGAGTATGCGTTTTTTTTTATTTTTGTGATTTTTGGGATTTCTCCTCTTGGGCTTTAGCCAATTCATTGATTTTATTGTCATTCTCCAATTGTCTAAAGGAAATCATTTGTACAGCTTGTGAAACTTCTTTTAAAAGAGATTTTATAGATTTGACTTCACTTTCAATAGACTTTGGAGAGTGAGGAGTAGAAGACATGGCTAAAGTTTTTGTGTATATAAGTGTTTTACCTTGAGGAAATTTAGGAAAGTCAAAGAAGGTAGTTTTCCAGGTAAGGGAGGTGAGTCACAAAGGACTACTTAAGTACTAAGCCTTTGCCTTAGCCAAAAACTATCCCTCAATGTCTCCACACAAAACTTCCTCTTAGTAAACTACTTAGAACACAATTAAGTTGAGAAATCAAAACTTTTTTTTTTCAATGCAAGAAAACAATGTATGCTAACTAATTTAACAAAGCTAGTCGGTTTAACACAAAATAAGCATGCAAAGCGTCACTACTAAGCAAAAGAAAAGGCAATTACAAACAATTAACAATTGCTAATTAAGAATTCTATACTAGTCGGCCCTAGGTGAGGCTTCTTGGACACTTTGAGCCCTTGAAGACACACTCACCGTCTAAAACGTAATTAAGAGGTAATTAAAACAAATTAAGTTGTAAGGAAATTAAGAAAAACTCCCTTTGTTGATTCTCTTTTTTGCTAAATGCACTTCCTTGTTGTCTTTGCTTGTTGGCCCTCCAAGTGTTTGTAGTGTTTTTCAAGAATGCTTGTTTCGGCCTTGGCTTTGTTTCCCCTTAGAATGAAGGTTTTAATTCTCCAATTCCAGCACCTATCAAAAGACTAGACCTTACCTAAGTCAAGTTTCCATTCAATTAAGCACCAAAGGAGAAATAAATTCCAGCACCAAATTAGAGGTCAAAGAACAAAAAACAATTTAATTGAATAAAACAGTACCACCAAAAGGAGTTAGATTATGACAACTAGAAAGAGGTCCAAGAAATATTAAGCAAGCAAATAAAAGGTACCAAAATAAAGGTAGGCACACAAAAGAATCCTAAGAATGGCACTAGAATTAGATGACCAAATAAAAAAAACAACACCACTGGAAAATGTTCTGGGCCAGAAACGTGTTTTTCCCCAATTTATGCTGAGCTTTGTTTTTAAGATATGATTATGAAATTTGATATGAATGATATTAAAGATCTTAGCTAAAATCTGGCTTTGGAATCACTCAAAACGTATGCACCAAATTTTTTTAATAAATTTTGCAATTTTGGTGTTCAGTTACGCCAGCTGTAGCGCCTCAGATTTGCACACTGATTTTAAAAGATTTATCATTTTTTTTCTGTTGATTCTTTTGGACTAATTCTTTTTTTGTCCTTTCTATAACACTTCAAACTTGCATATTCCATAGAATCAAAATTTTCCTATGAGTGAAAATATTTTTCTGGATCAAAACAGCCAGCACATAAAATTTGAAACAGGGGATTCTGGAAACTGGAAACAAAAACAGCAAGATACCAAAATTTAAACACAATGGAATTTGTGAAATAGAATTGTGTAGGATCTAAACACAATATGAACTCAAACTAAAATTAAAAAGGCACCAAAAGATCAAAGAACAGCAGATTCAAAGCAAATAAAGATACCCAAAATCAAGAAACAATCAAGCCAAATAAAGGACTACTAAGAATTGTTGACATTGTGGATGAACATGACTTGACAAAACATATAAGATTCAGAAATTAAAGACTCAAAAGCATAATATGAACCAAATAAGAAAGCAATAAAGACTCAAAAGCCTAAAAGAAAATAGGAACTCAAAGGTGTGTGGAATCCTATCACAATTTGCACAAGAACTTGTTCAAGATCAATTGAACAAAAGTGCTTCGGTTGGATCTTCCACAAAGCACACCAAAACAAATTAAAATGCAAAAAACAGCAAGACAATTATGGAAAAAAGATAAACAACATGAAATAAAAGAAGAACTAGAAATGAAAAGACCAAAAGCAACTCATCTTGAAGAACCCAAGCTCATGATACCAAATGATGGCAAATTTCATGAAGGTCTTCTTGAATCATGTAATAAAATGGCGCGGAAGCTATGAAGGTGTGTGAGCAAGATCCTCCTAAGAGTGGTGTTGATCTTGAAGGTGCATGATAGGTATGATTATAGGGAGGTTCGGCCAGCCCAAGGAAAGGTGAAGGATGTGAAGTTTAGAGCCTAGAATTCTAGGGAGAAGCAAAGCTTGGCACAAAATGGCAGCATAACTTTACTCACAATAAACTTGCAAATACAAGGTGTAGGCCTTCCTATTTATAAGCTATATGGCCGTGGAAACTAAGCTAATAGCTAATGAAATGAAAGCCAAATGAAATGCAAATCACCAAGCACATGGCACATGTGCTCATGACCGGCCAAAACCAAGAGTTTCTAGAAAGTTCACTCAAATATGCTTTCTACACTACTCTAATTACTAAGCACCCCTAATGGGCCTCCATGTAACATGTACAAGGCTTTCTCTCCCAATAGCAAAGAAGAGAATGATTCTTGACATTCTTAGGAATCAACTTGAGTTGGACAATAGTTAGGCACTTTTTCTTAGAATTGGATCAATGTTCTAAGTCAAGAACTCACCAAAACTAGCACCAAATCCAAACTCACATTGAAGTTCCTCATATTGTCAAATTGAACTAACAAAAAGAGGTAAAACTTAAAAACACCGAATAGAATTGGATAAGAATCAAATTGAACCGAACAAAATGAAATTAAAACGCAAAGAACTGAAAATGATTGCTGGAAAATAAGAACAACCGAAACATAAACTCAAGAACACAAGACAAAATTTCAAGGTAACAAGCTTAAACATGAACAATTGAAAGAGAAGGAAGGAAGGAGAAAAGAATGCTCATGAAGATGGATGTAAGGTTGGATGATCACGCCACTAGAAGGATGGTTGCTCCTAGATGAGTGTGCTGCCGCCACTTGAGGACACCATGGATCCTTCAAGATAAGACTAGAGAAGAAGGCTCAAAAGCTCTCCAATGCTCACTCAAAATTTGAGTATAGTTTCTTTACTCTAAATTTCAATCTGAATTTTACAAAGGGAGCACCTTTATTTATAGCCTAAGGTGCTGAAATGCAAGCTACACAAATTCAAAATTCCCTCCTAAAAAAGTTTCTAGAACCGGCGCCAATTACAAAGCATGAGGAAGGTGTGACCTCTTCCTTCACTTTGGCACCTCCTTTTCTACTCCTACACCTATCTACTAACGCACCCCCCTCCTAAAGCTCCTAACTAAAGCCTAAAAGATGCTATAACAAAAGAGGTTTCTAATGTTTCCCTCTAAGCACCTTCAACCACAGAAATTACAAAAAGAGAAAATAATTGTCCCCTAGCTCCTAAAGCTTTGAACATGCTTCTTGTAAGCCTTTGAGGTGGGATTTGACCTCCATGGGCGTCCTCCATTTGTGCCTCTACCTCTTCTTGATCTTGTTGATTGGCCTCCATGTCCACTTGAGCTTGATCTCCATCATTAACAGTAGTATTTTTAGCGAGAAGGCTTCGCCATTATTTTCAGAGTTTCACCGTCATGGTAATGACGCACCTTCCAATTCGCAAAGTCTTGCAGAAACCAGATGTGGCGGGAAGAATGGCATGATGGGTGGTAGAACTATCTGAATTTAACATACATTATGAACCCAAGGGCCCCATCAAGGGCCAGATCTATGCCGACTTCATAGTAGAACTCTCCTCAACAGCTACCCATCAAGAAGGGGCAGGTTTCAAGTGGGTACTCTTAGTAGATGGTTCCTCAAACCAACAAGGTAGTGGAACAGGTGTCATTTTGGAAGGTCCGGATGGGTTGCTAATAGAGCAGGCCCTCCATTTCGCCTTCAAAGCCAATAACAACTAAGCGGAGTACGAGGCCTTGATCGCAGAGATGCTGCTAGCAAAGGGATTGTTGGCAAAAAGTGATTCTTTGTTAGTTACAAGACAAGTCACATGGGAGTACCAAGCTAAAGACCCTCAGATGGCCGCATATTTGGAATACGTCCAGGTGCTAAAAGAATCGTTCGACGTGTTCGAGTTAGTCCATTTACCCAGAGAACAAAATGCCCGAGCTGACTTGCTTGCAAAACTCACCAGTTTGGGTAAGGGGGACAGGCAGAGGACGGTGATTCAGGAAACCCTGAAGACACCTCGAACGACCACGGACAAAATGGCAGAAATCCAGCACGTTGACACTTTGGAAGGGAAGAGGAGGAGTCATCGATCGTTAACGCATGAGACGATGAAAACGCCCAGAATAAGCAGGTATCTGATTGTTGGAGAGATAATGCCATTGGCTCACCAGATCGAGGTAGGAGAAACTTGGATGACAGCCTACCAGTGTTACCTGGCTGACGGAATACTCCCGTCAGATCCCACAGAAGCCCAGAAAATAAAGAAAAAAATTAAGCAAGTACACCATAATTGATGGAAAGTTATTCAGGCACAGATTCACCCATCCCATACTGGTATGTGTGGATGGTGAGCAATGCACACGCATCATGGCAAAGCTACATGATGGAATATGCGGTAGCCAAATCGGTGGCCGATCTCTATCGTCGAAAGCCCTCCGTGCAGGTTATTACTGGCCAACCATGAGGGAGGACTGCACAAGATACGCCCAACGATGCAAGCAGTGCCAACAACACGCTGATTGGCACAACGCACCCCAGAAGAGTTGAGATCGATATACAGCCCATGGCCATTCCATACGTGGGGAATCGATATTCTGGGGCCTTTTCCTTTGGCAATAAGGTAGATGAAGTACCTCGTGGTTGCCATAGAGTACTTCACGAAGTGGATCGAAGCCGAACCAGTAGTACAAATCACGACCCACAAGGTCCAACACTTCGTGTGGAAGAACATAGTATGCCGTTTCAAGATCCAAAAGAGGTTAGTATCTGATAATGGTACCCAATTCGCAAGCCAACAACTGGGTAAGCTATGTACAGAGTTGGGAATAAAGCAAGTGTTTGCGTCAATAGAACACCCTAGGATGAACGGATAGGTCGAGTCGGCCAACCGAGTTCTACTCAGAGGTCTGAAAAGAAGATTGGACAAAGCCAAAGGGACCTGGGCAGAAGAAGTTTCTAGAATCGTGTGGGCCTACCACACCACCCCTCAGTCCACAACCAAGGAAACGCCATTTAATTTGGTATATGGTTCGGACATTATGATCCTAGTAGAAATCCATAAGAACTCACCACGTTTCCAGAACTTCGTGGTCAAGGCATCGAATGAGGAAAGAAAGGTGAACTTGGATCTACTGGATGAAGTGAGGGAAGAAGCAAAGATCAAAGTTGAAGCCTTGAAAGGGAGGGTGGAGTACAAGTACATCTCCAAGATAAGACCTCGGCAGTTCCAGGTCGCCGACCTAGTGATGAGGAAGGCTCACCCGTACCAGTTAGAAAACAAGCTATCCCCCAAGTGTATCGGTCCTTTCAGAATAACGGAGGCCCTTGGAAATGGAGCGTATAGGCTCGAGAAATTATAAGGTGGCATGATTCCTCACACTTGGAATGCGACCAACCTGAAGTTTAATTTAGTTAAATCTTGCACTTGTACACGTTTATGAGGACACTCTTTTTCCCTTAAAAAGGTTTTTTAACGAGGTCACCCGAATAAAAGTTATTGAGTTAAAAGTGCATTGCAAAGTTAATGAACCTCTCCCTTGTAGTGATAAAGTCAAGAGCGAAAGCAATATGGTTCCCCGAGTGGACCTCCCTCTTATGTAAGTTCACCAAGCCCGAGAATAGTACGGTTTGAAAAAACGAACGAACCTCTCCCTTGTGGTGGTAGTCAAGAGCGGAAGTAGTATGGTTCACTGAGGGAATCTTCCTCTTGCAAGAAATCACCCAGTTCAGGAATGGTATGGTTCGTTAAGATAAAATAACCCTTTCTCTTGAAGTGATGCCTAGAGAAGTGGAGGCAGTTTAGTCTTCCCAATAAGCCCCTCTGGTGCAAGTTCACCTAGACGAAGAAGAACATGGTTCGGAAAAACAAACTAAAGGAATCTACTTCCTTGGGATATCGCGCAGAAAACAAAGGTAGTTTGGCCTCCCTAGGTAAACCCTTCTCGCGTGAATACGCCAAGACAAAAGAAAGTGTGGTGCAAGTATTAGATCCTCAGCTATACCCTGACTCTATACAACAAGGGTGAAATTAAGAAAGTGGTTGCTCGTGTGGGATAGCCAACATCAGGAAGAGGAAGGCGTACGCCCCCTCTCACGTATCAAACTCCACACAGGCAAACAACCACGCAAGGCAACAACAATTATAAAGAAATAAATGCTTATGAAGTATACATACAAAGAAGTTTGGTTGACTACAAAATAGAGTTATAGAGAGAGTCATCCTCGTGGCACGATCTAACCGTCCACAACGCATTTGGACTCATCAAAGAGGGAGGGATCTATTTCAGGGTATGCACAGGCGAACTGAGCGACAACATCTTGAAACGCCTCGCCGTAGGTCGCAACAACGTCGTTCATAAGCTCCTCTTCGGCCCTCCTGAAGGACTCAGTCTTCTCGGCTAATTGACCCTCAACCTGCCCTAGGAGGATCTCGCGCTGTGTGCCCCTACTCTCCAGATCAACCACCTTCCCCTTCAGCTCGACCACAATGTCATTTAGCTCAATTGTGTGGGTATGTGGAGGCATGATCTTTGCCTCCAACTCGACCGCCTCTAGAGCAGTTTCACGGTTGGCAATGACTTTGGCCCTGACAGCAAAATTCTCCTCAAGCTTCACCATTTTGGCCTCGAGGTCCCTAGAAACTTGCATCCTGGCAAGTGCCCGGTTGGAGGCAAACAAGAGCTCCCCTAGAACTTCACCACATGCTCCTGAAGGAGATTATCATATAGGCCCTCCGCCTCACAACTTTGGAAACGACTAAGCGCCTGTCTGAGCAGCAAAGGGAGGTGCTTGGGGGAGTTCGTCTCTTGATTTCTAGTGGCACTCTCTCCCCCACCCTTCAGGGTAACAACTGGAAGGGGGGAGGAGGCGCTAGGAGGATGGTCTATGAAGGTCGGAGTGCCAGCTGAAACAGAAGCTGAAGGCACCGCAGATGCGCCCACCCTCCGTCGCTTAAAGACCAGGCTGGTGCAAGTGTCTTCGTCGTCCGAATCTATTGCCAATACCCCCATGAGTTCACCGGCGGTAGGGGCTGGATTAGTGGGCAGAGAGGCTGGGGCAGCTGATGTCGAAGGGGCCAAGGGTATTGAAAGGCTTATCCCAGTGGGAGCCGCACTTTGTTTAGCCAGGAGATCCGCCAATTTCCTCTTCTTATCTTTGCCGAGACGCATATTTGTGTAGTAGAAACAAGTCAATATGAAACAAGCAAACAAGACCAGGGTATGCGAGACCAGAACAAAATAAGAAGCACAAGAGCGAAGGAATACCAATATAACTTTCAAGATCCTCAGGGCTATAGTCACGCTTGAGCAGCTCCAAAGTGTTAGAATGTATGACTTTAAACTAGAGGGGGGTGAATTGCTTAAAGAGGGTTTCCAGAGATTTTTAATCCAAAAATGAAATTACTTCAAGAAACAATTGATAAGGAATTCAGTTTGCCAAAACACAAAGCAAAAAGCACAACACCAGAAAAACAATCAGTAGTTTATACTAGTTTGCAAATATTAAAATTGAATTTAAAGAGATTAAGGATAGAGAGAATGCACACAGATGTTTATACTGGTTCACTCTAAACCTAGAGCTACATCCAGTCTTCTCAGAAACCACTAAGGAAATCCACTAAGCAATCAAACCTATATTACTTACACCACACCCAAGGAAGTGACCTTGATCCCCTCAAGACACACACTCCTCTTGGTCAACACACCAACACTAAGAATGTTGATCTTGATCCCCTCAAGAACAGACAAAGTTTCTTTCAACAGATACAAGGATTACACTTGTTACAGAATGAAATCTGAAATCAATACAAGAGAAAATCCTATCTCACACTCTTTGATCAAACTCAATCTCTAAGCAATCTCAACTCTTTCAAAATCTCAAAATCTTTGAAAAACTCAAATCTGTTTTTCTGTATATATCAAAGATGTTGTTTGTTATCAAATCTTAACAAACTATTAATTGCATTTAAAGATTGGTCAAAGCATTAAAAACTGGAGCGTAAACAGTTAGAAAATCATTTAATGCTCAGTCAAAGCACAAACCATTTTTCTGTTATGGTACCAAAACAAACAATCGGTTGTTTCCACGAATCAATCGGTTGTTTTGGTTTTGACAGCAAGTCAACCATAAAAACATTTTTCAACCTTTTCTAAAAACACCTAAGTATAAAAGAATCGGTTGTTTCGACAAAATAACAGGTTGTTTTTCACTTAGCTTGAAAAACACTTTTCTTTTAAAAAGATTAAGAGTGCCTATGCTTTGGATTCAATCAAGAGTGGATTACATATACAATCTACCCCAGATCCTATCTAAGACAGCTCAGCAACAACAAGCACAGCCTAGCATTCAACATCCTTCAAAGGGTTTTGGATTCTTCAAAGCTTGAACACCACTTGGTTCAACACAAAGTACTCAGAGGGGCAGTGAACTCGGACAAAAGCTCACATACACCTCTCTTCAGGGTAGAAAGATCCTCGGGACACCGGACCCTCCGTAGGTTCGACCTCTCTGTCCAGTACAAGGAGAACCCATCTAAAAGAGAAGGATCCCTCCGGTTGCAGCGAACTTTAAAAAAGTTCTTCTTAAACCCTTTTTACAATTGCTGAAAGAGTGTTAAGAGTACTCTCCCAGCCACGCCATTGTGGCTAACCCACAACTTTTTTCCCAGGTCTTTGGCCTTGAAGAAGTAGAGGAAGACCTCCACCGATGGCGTAAGACCAAGACTGCAACAGAGAATTGCAAATGCCCGCACAAACGCCCAACTGTTAGGATGAAGTTGGGTGGGGGACACATTTAACTCAGTCAACAAAGTACGCTCGAAGGAGGTAAAGAGCAACCGGAACCCCAGCCTTCGGAAGAGGGTCGAGTATACAAAGCAGAAAGGACCCTCGGGGTCGGAGGCCTCGTCGGCACACACCAGTTCCCCCACACGGCAAGCCACCATCTGCACGAACTTATCGTGGTCTTTGCCAAAGACGCGTGACGGGTGGCACGATTGTCTCTTTCTATAAGTTGCTATGCTTTTCAGGGTAGTGAAGGTAGACGTCTCCCCTAAAAGGTCAGTTGGAGCCCAGCGGTATAGAGACTCATAAAAAGAGGCAGGAGGGGGGGGGGGAACTGAGGAAGGTGGAGAAGTAGAAGATGATTATGAGGTTGAAGCAGAGTCCCAAGGAGAAGTCGGTTCGGGAACTCGCTTCGTTCACTTAGTCATCTTGATGAGAAAGCTAAAAAGAAAAAGAAAGGAGAAACTTTAGAAGGGAAGCGGCGTGACTCGACAACATCAGAAGAAACCCAGAAACTAGAAACCCGAAGCGTGAACAGTAGACATAAAAGCACAGGAAATGGAGAAATCATAAACAGACCCAGGAAGGTGTAATCATGTCGTGAACAGTAATATTCCAAGTGGCAAAGAAATCGAGAGGTAAAAATCGTACCTTTTGAGTGTTGGAATCCAGAGGTTTGAACAGGGGCAAAGAAAAGAGATTTTTTTTTCTGCGCAGAGAGTTAAAAGGAGGCTCGTGCAAATGAAAGTGATGAAACAGTAGTGGGAGCGTAAGGGTTAAGATGTTTGAACAGTACACGGGGAAGTTCAAGAGCCAAGGAATCCCATCCATCGATTTTGACACGTGTACATAGATCACGCGGAGAATGATGGAACGTCGGTGTACTGTTCACACTCGCTACCCAGTGCCACGTAGGTCACGCAACGCGATCACTTAGTCTCTTTACTGAACAAGTTACGACTTGAGACTTGGGGGCTTGTGTCCCGACCAGTCCTCAGTCATCGACTCGGAGGCTGACCTCAGACATCACGCACTGATACGTGGTAATGGAAGGGAGCCGCGTGAAGTGGACCCCATACACATACCCGGGAGTCGGTCAGTCTTTGAGTTGCTATCCTAAGCCCGATGTTGGAGATCGATATCGGACCTCACCAGTAAAGGGAGAAGATCGGACATCGGCCGTCAGGATGAAGTGGAAAGCCTCGTAAGGTGGGCCCTAGAATTTCTTTAAAATAACAGTTAAAGACAAGATATGTGTGGGAAGCCAAAGGCATGAGGGATCCATGCATGCTGTGTGTATGACGCATGAAGGCGCAACATCATGGATAATCCTAGGATCATCAGGCGCCCACCGTGGGGCCGTGTAAAACGTGTTTCCCATCCACAGCGTGAGTTTCTTGAAGTTTCTGAGGTTCTTGTGTGGTTGTGTGCTGGTGCAACCATTTTCGGTGTTTTTCACCGTTTGTTTGAGTTTTCGTTCGGTGAATCGAAGTCTTTCACCGTTTGTTTGAGTTTTCGTTCGGAAAATCGAAGTTTCTCACCGTTTGTGCGAGTTTCAATCAGTAATTCGAAGTTTTTGCCGTTCGTTTGAGTCTTCAATCGGTGAATTGGGAGCTTTAGTGGAGAAGTGGGAGGTTCGTGTTGAGATTGCGAGTTCCTGTGAAGGTTTTGACTGATTGATTGCTGGATCGATCGTTCCGCTGGTGAAGGTTTTGGTCGCTGAAGTTTGATCTGTTGATATTTCATGAGAAAGATGAGAAGTACGCGTTCAAGTCTTGTTGTGCCAACTGCTGGAGAAGGCGCCATGACCATGGCGCAAATGATGGAGATCATGCGCGCGTTGCAGGCAAATGTGGAGGCATCGCGCGTAGAGCAAGCGAAGATGCACGAAGACCTGGTCGCCTCTCAGGCCAGAAATGAGGAGCTCAACAAGGTTACTGAGGAATTGCGTCAAGCTCTTCACGAGCAGAGAGGGCGCACAACCATTGAAGAAGTTGCGCCGTCATCGCCACCGCGCGTTTTTCCGATGCCGTTTGCTTAGGCGATCACGGACACGGTGATCCCTACGAGCGTGGTGGCCGTAAAAGCTTCTTTCACCGGCGTGGAGGATCCTGAAGCATATCTCACTGCGTTCCACACGCAGATGATGCTGTTAGGAGGCTCAGATGCAGTCTATTGCAAGATGTTTATGAGCACGCTCCAGGGAACAGCTGGAATGGTTCGTTAGCCTGCCCACGAGTCACAAAACCAATTTCCAGCAGTTCTCGAAGCTTTTCGTTGACCAATACATCGTGAACAAGGCGCCACCGAGGGTGTCTTACGACTTGTTCGACGTGAGGCAGTACCAGGGAGAGTCCCTCAGGGACTATCTGAATCGTTTTGGAGCGCAGATGGTCCGCTCGCCTGCCAAAGACGAGGAGATGTTGGTATACGCCTTCAAAAAGGGCGTACTGCCTGGACCTTTCTGCGAGGCGCTAATTAGGGGCCACCCCGCCACGTTTGCTGAAGTTCGGCGACTTGTTGTGGCCCACATCGCCGACGAGAGTGAGGTCGCAGAAAAGAGAGGGAGCGTGGCTCCTGCTAGGCCACGGGCCCAGACTAGAATTCAGCCGCAGAGGGTGATGGAGACGGCGGCGGCTAAGAAGGATCAAAGGACTCGCCATCCTTACGATCCAAAGAAAAACAAGGGAAGGGGCCCAGGGCGCCCTAGGGAGTTCAATCGCCCGCCGAGGTACAAGTTCTTCATGGGGTTGGCGGACCTGATCGCCATTCCCAACATAGCTGCCAGGCTTAAGGCGCCTGAGAAGGTTTCGGACAAGGTGTTAGGGCCAAAACCGAACGCATGGTGCGAATTCCACCAAAGTTTTGGTCACTCCCTTGACTCGTGCTTGGCCCTAGGATACCAACTCGACGATTTGGTCAAGAGCGGCTTCTTGAATGACTACCTGCTGGACAAGAAAACGGGGCAGGCGTCGAGCTCCCAGCCGGCGAGTGGTGAGTGACAGCAACATGAGGTGCCCACTCACGGCGAGATCCACACTATCGCTGGAGGTTTCTCAGGTGGTGGATGTACTGCATCACAGCGGAAGAAATATGCAAGGTCTGTGATGGCAGTAGATGTGTTCGAAGATCACTCGCCAGATGTGGACATTACGTTCACAAAGGAGGATCTCAGGGACGTTGTGCCTCATGACAACGATCCCATAGTTGTCTCGCTAATCACGGCAGGAAGGAAGGTCCACCGAGTACTGGTGGACCAAGGAAGCTCGGCGGATGTCATGTTCTGGCCGACTTTCACCAAGCTGCAATTACCCCTTGACCAGTTGAGGCCCTACGGAGGATGCTTGTATGGGTTCGCTGGCGACCAGGTGGAGGTCAGGGGGTACATTAAGTTGAGAACCACGTTCACAGACGAGGCGGCCTCGAGGACGGAGAAGATCAAGTACCTCGTCGTGAATGCCCCCTCAGCGTATAACATTCTATTGGGAAGATCGACCCTCAACAGAATAGGAGCTGTGCCCTCAACCAGGCACATGAAGGTTAAGTTGCCATCGATGGAAGGGGTGGTAATCACCATAAGGTCTGACCAGAAGGAGGCAAAGAAGTGTTACGAAAACAGCCTCAAGACCAAGAGGTCGGTAAGCTACGTCACCACAACACCACCTCCCGGTGTGGAGCCCGGGGCAGCAGAGGGGCGGGTAGTCGATTCGGCGATGGAAGTGACCGTCGACGGCGATGTCGTCAAGGTGGACACCGGAGCAGGGGGGAAAACGCCGATCGGGGGGAAGAAGCGAGAAACCGCCCAGAGGAGGCTAGGGAGTCGGGAATCGCCAGGGCGGTGATCGCCAGTGAAACTAGGCCCAAACCCGTCGAGGAGTGGCTCGAGAGGGAGATCGGGGGCAAGGTCTTCAAGTTGGGAAGATCTTTGGAAGGTGAGCTACAAGACCAGATCGCCAAGGTGATAAAAAGGCATCTGGATGCTTTTGCATGGTCTGCTTCCGACATGCCGGGAATCGACCCCGATTTCTTGTGTCACCACCTGGCAATGGACACACAGGTCAGACCAGTGCGACAGAGGAGAAGAAAGTTCAATGAGGAGAGGAGACAGGCGATTAGGGATGAAACGTAAAAGCTCCTCGCCGCAGGCCATATCAGGGAGGTCCAGTACCCTGAGTGGTTAGCTAATGTCGTGCTGGTAAAGAAGAGCAACGGGAAGTGGCGCATGTGCGTCGACTTCACGAACCTAAACAAGGCTTGTCCAAAGGATTCATACCCTTTGCCAAGTATAGATGCCCTGGTCGACAGCGCAGCATGGTGCAAGTTGCTGAGCTTTCTGGACGCCTTCTCAGGGTACAACCAGATAAAGATGCATCCCATGGATGAAGAGAAGATCGCCTTCATGACTGAGAGATCGTGCTACTGCTACAAAGTGATGCCCTTCGGGCTAAAGAACGCGGGGGCCACGTACCAAAGGTTGATGGACAAGGTACTTGCACCGATGCTGGGAAGGAATGTGCAAGCGTACGTAGATGATATGGTCATGACTTCGCTAGAAAAAAGAAAGCACATCTCAGATCTGGAGGAGTTGTTTACCACGATCACCAAGTACAAATTAAAGCTAAACCCCGAGAAGTGCATTTTTGGCGTAGAGGCAGGGAAGTTCTTGGGTTTCCTCTAAACTGAAAGAAGAATTGAAGCAAATCCTGATAAGTATGCTTCCATCTTGGCGATGAGAAGCCCGACTACCATAAAGGAGGTGCAACAGCTTACAGGTCGGATGGCTGCCCTATCTCGTTTCGTGTCAGCTAGTGGAGAGAAAGGCCATCCGTATTTCCAATGCTTAAGGCGAAACAATAAGTTTTTCTGGTCGAAGGAATGCGAAGAAGCTTTCGTGAAGCTTAAAGAGTACCTGGCGAGCCTGCCGGTTTTGTTCAAACCTTTGGTAGGAACCCCTCTCAGGTTGTATTTTGCTGTAACTGAGAGGGCGGTGAGTGCGGTGCTCGCCCAAGATCAAGATCAGGCTTAGAAACCTATCTACTTCGTTAGCAAGGTGTTGCAAGGCCCAGAAGTAAGGTATCAGGCCTTGGAGAAAGCTGCATTGGCAGTCGTATTCTCGGCGAGGAGGTTGCGCCACTATTTTCACAACTTTACGGTGCTGGTGATGACCGACTTGCCTATCCAGAAAGTCTTAAAGAAGCCTGATGTAGCTGGAGAATGGTGAAGTGGGCAGTGGAGCTGTCGGAGTTCGACATCAAATACGAACCCCGAGGACCGATGAAGGGGCAGATTTTCGCTGATTTTGTGGTCGAGCTCTTGTCAGAAGCAGCACGAGTTGAGGGGGACGATTTTCGTTGGGTACTTTCGGTGGACGGATCGTCTAACTAGCAGGGTAGCGGTGCTGGAGTCATTCTAGAAGGGCCCAACGACGTGCTGATAGAACAGTCCCTAAGGTTTGCCTTTAAAGCTAGCAACAATCAAGCAGAATATGAGGCGTTGATCGCAGGTATCTTGTTGGCTAAGGAGATGGGAGCTAGGTGTTGGGTCTATTAGTGTCTAAGTTCAAGAGGGGAGGGGTGAATTGAGCTTATAAAAATTTTCGCAAGAACACACAATTTTCAGGATACCAGAGGCAAAAAGAACAAATAGTTTTTTACATGAAACAAATTGATTCTTCAGAACAATCTAACACAAAAATAGCATATGGAAAGCGATAGTCTGGTAACCTTGTGGATTTGAGCATATGCTCCACCATTGTACTTACCCAATTTACCTTGAGTTGGTTCATGATACAATACAGCAGAATCAAATCTTCTTCATGGAGAGTTGCATGATTAGTTCCTCTTGGAGTAAGCTGCCAAGCAATGATGTAGGCAAGGAGTCTTGGAATGATTGTGAGATTTCCAGCATGGAATCTAGCCACTGGTTCAGCAGGGTTTCTCACACAACTTCTGTAAAACTGCATCTTGTTAAATCCCTGAATTCCAGCAGTGTTACCTTTGCTTACTTTCATTCCAGAATACTTGATTCCTCCCACATTACTCCATATTTCTCTTGTAATCTTCAGCTTCACACCTTTCACATGGGAGACCAGATTTTTGCCATCTTGAACCAAGTTGCTGTAGAAGACTTTCACCAAGTCTGGATAGACTTTTCCAGTCATTTCTAGGAAGTTCTTCAGCTTTTGATGCTTGAGCAAGGTTTTTGCTTCAGTCAGATTTTCTTCTCTCAACCAAGAGAATTCCAGCACTTTGGGCGCATTGACTTGCTTTCTGCTTGTCTCATGGATGTACCTTGTCATTGCTTCAGAATCTCCAACAAACCACTTCTCCAGAATACCTTGGTTGCTGCTGGATTGATCCTTGGATTTCTTCCTTTTGTGTGATGAGGATGCCATGCTCAATCTGTTTTTCCCTGCACCAGTTTATTAATATACAATTCCAAAAAAAATTCAGTACAGATTATCACTTAGAACAGAAATGAAACCTATGGTGAAGCAAGTGTGAACCTGGACAGCTTATAGCACAAATGAGAAGGTGTGAGAGAATAGCTGATTTGTGCTAGGTTTATATAGAACATTAAACCAAATTTTGAAAATCACAGATTTTAAAGAAGAATGATTTGATCAGATTTTAGGAATTATGGGTTTTAAAGAAAAATCAAATCTATTAGATATGCTACAAATTTTATTCCAATAGTGCAGTAGGTTCAGGTGTGGATTCACGTAAGAATATCTTGGAATCTGATTTTGGCAAACCAAATATGTTGCACCTCCACAATATCCAATCAGTTAGGATACCCACACACTAATTGCCATAGGCTTGCTGGTTAATAACCGAAAAAGCAGTCAAAGATAAAGTGAGAGAGAGAAAAGTAAATCTTTCTCTTTCCTAGTCACAACAGTGATTTCTGAAACAGGGAACAAAACATGTTAAATCATAAAACAACAGATTGAAATTTTCACTGCAGAGGGCAATTTAAGCTAATAATACCCAATTCATTTAGAAGAAAATAAAACTTGTCTTTAGCAAGTGGTTTAGTGAATAGATCAGCTAGTTGAAATTCAGTACTAATGAATTGTATATCACAAGTTCCATTAGCTATATGTTCTCTTAGAAAGTGATGTCTAATTTCAATATGTTTAGTCCTTAAGTGCATGACAGGATTCTTAGACAGATTTATGGCACTAGTATTATCACAATTTATAGGTATCTTGTTTAACAAAATTCCAAAATCACTTAGCTGCTGCCTTAGCCATAAGGTTTGAGCACAACAACTTCCAGCAGCTATGTATTCTGCCTCTGCTGTGGAAAGAGCAACACAAGCTTGTTTCTTGCAATGCCAAGAGATTAGACTTGATCCAAGCATGTGACACGTTCTACTTGTGCTTTTCCTATCCACCTTACAACTTGCAAAGTCAGAATCTGAAAAACCAGTTAAATTTAAGGATACCTTGTTAGGATACCATAATCCAACATCCTTAGATCCTTGCACATATTTCAGAATTCTCTTTGCTGCATTGTAGTGTGATTCCTTTGGATCAGATTGATATCTAGCACATAAACACACAACAAACATAATGTCAGGCCTACTAGCAGTTAGGTATAATAAGGAACCATAATGTCAGGCCTGCTGGCAGCTTGTTGAGATAGGAGTGCTGATTGCTTTGCATTGATCCATATCAAACCTCTTAAGCAGTTCCTTGCAGTATTTTTCTTGGCTTATGAAAATTCCATCCTTGAGTTGCTTAACTTGTAGTCCAAGGAAGAAATTCATTTCTCCTAACATTGACATCTCAAACTCACTTTTCATGGTTTTCACAAAGTCTTCACACATCTCTTCATTTGTGGATCCAAAGATAATATCATCTACACAGACTTGCACAAGTATCATATCTTCCTGATCCTGCCTGTTGACCGGGACGCTGGAAACTGCCTCGTCAAAGGATCGACGTGCGCACTGCTTCAAACCTCCGTTCCTCTTCGAGATCCACCTCAAGAACCTGCAAAGAAACAGAGCGGCGCCGCTGCGGCCGATCGCACTCCAACGCCCAAGTCAGTGACCGAATCACCAAATACTAAGAGAACAAGAACCGTGCAAATCCTCTCTCACAGTAAGCTCTATAACTCGCAAGCGTAAAGAGTGTAATCTGAACGTGCGTACCTCAGAAAGTTCGTTGAGAACTCTTATATACCTGGTTGCTTTCTCTCTCCTGGCAGTTACAGACTTGGACACGTGGCTCGCATCCAACTGTACACGTGCCATCATCTGGAGCCTCCTTGACTTGGGCGCTGCTTCTGACTCTCTTTTTGGCTAAGTTATTTATGCATGGTGCTACCCAGTACATAGCTAACTTGGGAGTGCGATCTCTACTGGAACTGGCGAGTTAGGGTGCCTTCATACACCTTCCCTGTGGTCTCGCCGGTCGCCTTCATAATCTGCACCACCTTCATCTCTGGCGATGTGCTTTCTTTGGCGATCTCCAATCACTAGGTCGCCTGAGTTTACATCTGGCGACTTCATCTTGAACCTGGTGATCGCCGATTCTGGTATGCTGGAGATCGGAACACGCCAACTTAATAATTGGCGATTTCACGAGCCCCCCGACTTCCTTCCCTTCTGCCAACCTGGCGCCTTGTCAACACGCCTATAATGTAGTTGGATGCCACGTCATCACTTCCGACTACCAGGGCGGTACACAAGCCCCCCAGTCTTAAGCGAAGACTTGTCCAGCGAAAAGACTAGAAGAGTCACGTCAACACCGGTCTACGTGGCACTGACGCAGAATTCCAAGCGGTTGTACCTTCTGCTTCTCTGACGCTCCACCAAACCCCTCGCTCATCACTCGACACGTGGCTTCATCAACGGTTACCTTCAGTTACCGTTTGCGCTTCCCAAACCCATTTCGAAAAAACTCTTAAACCCATTTTCACTCCACACTGTTCCATCACTTTTCTTCGTACTCACAAACGCTCTAACTTCCTTCTGCAAAAAACTCTCAGCGCTCTCCACCATTCTGAATCACCATCATCCTTCGTCGTCTTCCTGATCATCAAAAGGTACCTACTTTCCTTCTTCTGCTGGTTTTTCTTGCATTTTAACCGATTCGCATCATCTTGTAACTGTCTGGTGTATACGCTGTGGGTTGCTTTTTCCATTTCTCCTTCTACGTAACTTAGGGCTTCGTCAATCATCGCAACGAACCTACGTTCGTTCGTTTTTCACCTTCCTTCCATGATCGAGTCAGCCTCTGTGACCCCTGACCATTTTTCCTTTTCTTCTTCCTTTGCAGCTGCAACAATGACTCGCACAAAGATCACCCCGAATCCTCCTCCTTCATCACGAAACCCCTCTTCACAAGCACACGACCCACCACGAGTTCGTGGCGCTTCATCTTCCCAGGCTGAGAGGCCTGCATCTTCCCGCCCTAACCTGGCCTAGGCGACTCCACCTATCGCCGGAGGAGCCCCCGTTCCCTTGCCTGACTTCAAAACCTTGTATCCCTGGGCCAACTCGACCCTCTTGAGGGAAACATCTTTTGTGAACACTGCTGGAGCAGTTTTGCGGCTGACAAAGGGGGATGAGCCTCACCAAACCTTTCATAAGGAGCACGATGAAAAGATGATAGTGCTACCTTGCCCCCCCCGATCTGCCCGTTTTTGCCGACGATAAGGTGAGCGCTGACGGGCCCTTCTGCTTCGTCTACACAACCTTATTCAAGAAGGTGAAGCTCAAGTTCCCTTTCACCCGTTTCGAAAGGGAGCTCCTTACCGAGCTTAACATCGCCGCCGCCCAGCTCCATCCCAACAGCTGGGCGTTTGTGCGTGCGTTCCAAGTGATGTGCGACCATGTGGGGTTCCCGCATCCGTAGACGTATTTCTGTTTCTCTTCAAAGCCAAGCACCCAGGAGACCGCCTGTGGATTAGCTTGAATGGGATTGCTGGGAGGTCAATCTTTGCCATCTTCTAGCAATCCTATAAAGACTGGAAAGGGAAGTTCGTCCAAGTGCGCCCTAAAGACAAGGACGCCTCCCTACTCGACGGCTTCCCCTTGTACTGGGTGGACAAGGGGAAGAAAGAGTCCAAGAGCTGCTTCAGGAGACCCAGAAGTCTTGACAGCATGGGAGCGTTGGACAGAGATCTCTGCCTTTTCTGGAAAAGAGTCGCGGATGCCAACATCACTTTCCTTACCACCACCCTGATCTGCTTCGAATTCTACGAGGACCAACTCGAAATTCGAATAGGTTAGAACATTTAAACTGTTGTTTTAATACTGCTTCTGTTTAACTGTTTCTGGGCGTCTTGTGCGTTATGCGCAAGACTTTGGTTTTATTTTTCTGCACCGATCATCTGCTTTGCTGCATACTGCCTTATGTACTTATTTTCTCCTTGAGTTACCCATGCATTTTTGTTCTATGCAGATAACATGTTGGGCAAGGGTATGCTCGCTGAATTGAGGGCGCTCACCCGAACCCACGGGCTGGCGACGGGCTCTCAAACAGTGCCAAATTCGGTGGTGGAGATCGCTGTAGCCCAGGGTCGATCGCCACCTAAGGGCCCAGCTCCCTCCGACGTCCAACCCGCCGCCCAGCGAAAGAAACTTGTCCTCAAGAGGCCTAAGAGGAAAGCTCCCCAGATAGTCCACGAGGATGAGGAAGAAGATGACGAGGTCACTGAAGATGGCCTCGTTACAAAGAGGAAGAGGGTGGCACCTTCTTCACCACTTGCCCCGCCCCCTCTTCCAACCTCAACACCGCCATCCACACCTGCTCCGCCTCCAACAATGCCATCTCCACCAGCTCCCGCCTCCCCAGTCCAAGCCATTCCATTGGCAACTGCGCCACCTGCGGTCGAGGCCGCCGAAGACAATTTCTTGGAGGACCCCCCAAGCGCCTCCACGCCACATGTATCAGCTGGAGGGGGTCCTCCCTCTAACGCCTCAGCTGCAGATGCCGCTGCAATTGGGGATGAGGTTGCCCACACCTCTCCGATTCTGATCACCGAGTCCCCGACGTCGCCACCACGAGCAGAAGCACCCACTGAAGAACTAACTAAAGAGGGTGGCGACGGAAACCAACAACAGGCCCCACCAGCGCCTCTCCAAGCAGCAAACCTCCCTCTCGAGGTCACGAGGATGTGGGAGCTTTTGTCCGCTAAGCTGAAGACGATAGCGGAAGACATTCCCGCCATCATAACTAGGGCGGTGCAGAGCTCCACCAGGAAGCTCTTGGACGACCTCTTCAACCTCAAAACAGAGAACAGCACCATGAAGGTTGAGGTGGAGAAGTTGTCCTTCAACTTGACGCTCGCGGAGATTGAACACTCCCGAGTAGAGGACGCAATGAGCACTGAGCTCAGATTGGCGCGCAAGGAGGCCACTGATCTCCGCCATAAGGTGCAGCAACTGGCTCAAGAAAAGATTGAACTGGAGAGCAAGATTGTGCCTTATCACGTCAGGGTGGCTGACCTGGTGGCTCTCATAAAAACTGACGCCGCTAGGGTGAAGAAATTGGAGAAAAGGTCAGCCGACCGAGAAACCCTCCTTGGGCAGGTGGAAAAGGCGAGGGATGACGCCATGGCTGAGCTCGACGGGGCCAACAAGGAAAAAGGGAAACTTGCTGCCGAATTGGGACAAGCGCAAGCAGAATCTAAGAAGGTTGCTGAAGACCTTCTCCAGGCTCAAGAAACCAATGAACAACTCAAGAAATAGGTTGAAGAGCTGGAGCAGCAGAATAAGGAGCTGAAAGAGCAAACTGAAGATCTCAAGAAACGGATTGAGGAACTTCAGGAGCAGATTGAAGAACTCAAGCTGAACTCTGCTCAAATTCTGGCGTCTGGATTCGAAGCTGCGTGGGAACAATTTGCTTGCTTGTTCCCCGACCTGGACCTTAGCATGGTGTCTCTTGATAACGAGGTAGTGGATGGAAAAGTGGTTCCCGCTGAAGACTAATTGATTCTCTCCATCTGCTACCTTCGTGCCTTTCCCTTGTATATAATTTTGTAATAAACTCGTATTTTCTTGTACACGTACTTTTGAGCTCATACTTTACTTAATGAAATTACTTTTGCATTTCTTCTTGTAACCTCTTCGTCTACCTTTAACTTTCCTTTCGTGATTTACGTCAAAGAAATAACTTAGTAATCCGTAGGCACGATCTCGTACTTAGCCGTTTCGAAACATCTCAACTTCGAATAATAATCACATTAATCAACCCGTAAACTTAAGGCAATGAACCTTAGCGTAGAATGATACTTCGGGCAATGGACTTTAACTCAACCCCTGGCTTTATAACATCGCTACACCCGATCTGCTTCATCAAAACGGGTCTTTGACTTCTCGCCATTGCTTGAACGTTTCCTGGTCGCCAAAGACTCTTGGCAACACCAGCTTCTTCCTGCCTTCACACCCTGGCCATTGCTCTTTCATCTGGGGGTAGAGGCGCCTTTCGGATCCTTCTCTACCTCCTTGTGCTTCAGAACAAGAGACCGGGTGGCTAGGCGTTCTCTTCGAACCTACCTTAGCCACCCTCGGAACTTCTTCCACCCTCTACACCGTACCTGAACTCGTTCGAGACGAGAAGGATTTTATCTTGCCTGAACTCGCTCATAGGCGAGAAGGTCTTTAACTCGCCTGAACTCGCTCATAGGCGAGAAGATCTTTTACTCGCCTGAACTCGCTCATAGGCGAGAAGGTCTTTAAATCGTGCCTCTAAATTGCCCCAGGGGTTACATCTTCTCGCCCCCAGAAACACTGAGGACTTTTACTTGCCTCTACATTGCCCCAGGGGTTACATCTTCTCGCCCCTAGAAACACTGAGGACTTTTACTTGCCTCTACATTGCCCAGGGGTTACATCTTCTCGCCCCCAGAAACACTGAGGACTTTTACTTGCCTCTACATTGCCCCAGGGGTTACATCTTCTCGCCCCCAGAAACACTGAGGACTTTTACTCTTTCTCGCCTGCACTCGCTCGACGACGAGGAAGTCTTTTTCTTGCCTCGGAACGCGCGCGGGCGTTGAGGTCTTTTAACTGGCGCCTCCGATCGCCGAAAGACGATGAGGACTTTAGCTTTAACTGGTGCCTCCAATCGCCGAAAGACGATGAGGACTTAAAACTTTTTTAGAAAGCATACAATATATCTTTGCTTGCCTTAAATCACGTAAAAGTGACAAGGTCTTTCTTCAAAACTTTTTGGAAAAACAGCAAGCATGCAATCTGAAAATGCCTTATACTTCGAAAACTCTTCTTTTATTGGGTGGCCTCATTAAAAACCCTCCTTAGGGAAAAAAGAGTGCCCCCTTCAAACTGTTTTATCAGAGACATTGTAATATAACTTTTGTGTTTGTCTTTACTTACAAAGCTCTTAACTATAGTACAACTTCAGGTGCGTGGCGTTCCAGGTGCGAGGAATCGCCCCTCCTTCCAGCGTCTCTAAGTGGTAGGCGTCGTTCCCGAGCGCCTCGGTTATTCTGAACGGTCCAGTCCACTTGGGTGACAGCTTATTCTCCATCTCGTACTGGTGGGCTTTTCTCATCACCAGGTTGCCTTCTCTAAATTGCCTTGGCATCACCTTCGAGTTGTACCTTCGTTCAATCCTTCTCTTCACCGCCTCAGCTTTCAGTCTCGCCTCTTCCCTGACCTCATCCAGTAGGTCAAGGTTCAGCCTTCTCTCTTCATTCGAGTCTTCCTCTACAAAGTTCTGGAATCTCGGCGAGCTCTCCTGGATCTCTACTGGAATCATCGCATCACACCCATAGACCAAACTGAACGGGGTCTCATGGGTTCCTGACTGCTCGGTGGTGTGGTATGCCCAGACTATACGGGGCACCTCCTCAGCGCAGCTTCCCTTGGCTTTTTCTAGCCTTCTCTTCAAACCTCTCAACAACACCCGATTAGCTGACTCCACCTGGCCATTTGTCTGAGGGTGCTCGACGGATGCAAACACTTGTTGAATTCCCACCCCTTCGCAAAGCTTCTTCAACAGGTGACTTGCAAACTGAGTCCCATTGTCCGACACCAGGCGCTTAGGCACTCCAAACCGGCACACGATGTTCTTCCACACGAAACCTTCGATCTTGTGTGCGGTGATCTGGGCCATTGGTTCTGCTTCGATCCACTTGGTGAAATATTCAATTGCCACCACCAAGTACTTCATCTGCCTGATCGCCAGCGGGAAAGCCCAGGATGTCGATTCCCCACCTATGAAACGGCCAAGGGCTGTAAATCGACTTCAACTCCTCAGGAGGCGCCTTGTGCCAATCGGCGTGCTGTTGGCACTGTT
Organism: Phaseolus vulgaris; assembly: GCF_051622355.1. NCBI lineage: Eukaryota > Viridiplantae > Streptophyta > Magnoliopsida > Fabales > Fabaceae > Phaseolus > Phaseolus vulgaris. The sequence goes on from NC_143508.1 coordinate 38,763,365, forward strand.
TGCAACACTGCGCATACTTCTTGCAGTTTTCTCTCATTGATGGCCAGTAGTAGCCTGCACGGAGAGTCCTTGCGGCCAGAGCTCGACCCCCGACGTGGCTTCCGCATATACCTTCGTGGAGCTCCACCATGATTCTCGTGCACTTTTCGCCATGTATACATTCCAGGAGCGGGTGAGTGAACCCAAACCTGTACAGATCGCCATCAATCAGGGTGTACTTGCTAGAATTCTTCTTTACCTTCCTAGCCTCAGTCGGATCCAGTGGGAGAAGGCCATCTGCCAGGCACCGCTTGTACGGTGTTATCCAAGTGTCTGGCTCATGGGTAGCGCAGACCTGCATCACGTTCACCTTCTCTCCCCGACATGCTCTAATTCTCGGCGATCTCAGAGTTTCTTGCGTCAGGGACTTATGGCTTCTCGCTGCTTTCTCCGTCGACTTGCTTATCTGAAGGACCAGGTGATCTGCCACGAATGCTCTCGGCGTCTTCAGAGTTTCTTGGATCACCGTCCTCTGCCTACCCCCCTTGCCTGAACTGGCGAGCTTAGCTAGCAAGTCAGCTCGGGCATTCTGCTCTCTGGGCACATGCACTACTTCAAAGGAGGCAAAGGAACTCTTCAACTCCTGCACATATTCCAGATAGGCCGCCATTTTTGGATCTTTAGCCTGAAACTCGCCTGTTACTTGCCCTGTGACTAGCAACGAGTCACTCTTAGCCATCAGCACCATAGCTCCCATCTCCTTGGCCAGCAAAATCCCGGCGATCAGCGCCTCATACTTTGCTTGATTGTTACTGGCTTTGAAGGCAAACCTCAAAGATTGCTCGATCAGCACGCCATTGGGCCCTTCTAAAATGACTCCAGCACCGCTACCCTGCTGGTTCGACGATCCATCGACCGAGAGTACCCAACGGAAACCGTCCCCTTCAACTCGTGTCGCCTCAGACGAGAGTTCGACCACGAAATCTGCAAAGATTTGCCCCTTGATCGGGCCTCGGGGCTCATACTTGATGTCAAACTCTGACAGCTCCACTGCCCATTTCACCATCCTTCCCGCAACGTCGGGCTTCTTCAAAACTTTCTGGATGGGCAGGTCAGTCATCACCAGTATGGTGAAGCTATGGAAATAGTGGCGCAACCTCCTCGCCGAAAACACCACAGCCAGCGCAGCCTTCTCCAGGGCCTGATATCTCGTTTCGGGGCCCTGCAACACCTTACTAACAAAATAAATAGGCTTCTGAGCCTGATCTTGATCCTGGGCGAGCACCGCACTCACCGCTCTCTCAGTTACAGCCAAAATACAACCTAAGAAGGGTTCCCACCAGCGGTTTGCACAGAACCGGCGGGCTCGCCAGATACTCCTTCAACTTGACGAAGGCTTCCTCGCACTCCTTCGTCCAGGCAAACTTGTTATTGCGCCTCAAGCACTGAAAATAGGGATGTCCCTTCTCTCCGCTAGCTGACACGAAGCGAGACAGGGCTGCCATCCGACCTGTTAGCTGTTGAACCTCCTTCACCGTAGCTGGGCTTCTCATCGCCAAGATGGCGGCACACTTATCAGGGTTTGCCTCTATGCCTCTTTCAGTCAAGAGGAAACCCAAAAACTTCCCAGCTTCCACGCCGAAAATGCATTTCTCTGGATTCAGCTTCAATCTGAACTTGGCGATCGTTGTGAACAATTCCTCCAAGTCGGCAACGTGCTTGCTCTTTTCCGGCGAGGTCACGACCATGTCATCGACGTACGCTTGCACGTTCCTTCCCAGCATTGGTGCAAGTACTCGATCCATCAGCCTCTGGTACGTGGCCCCCGCGTTCTTCAGCCCAAACGGCATCACCTTGTAGCAATAGCACGACCTCTCCGTCATCAAGGCTGTCTTCTCTTCATCCATGGGATGCATCTTGATCTGATTATACCCCGAGAAGGCATCCAGGAAACTCAGCAACTTACATCCTGCAGCACTGTCAACCAGGGCGTCTATACTTGGTAAAGGATACGAATCCTTTGGGCAAGCTTTGTTCAGGTCGGTGAAATCGACGCACATACGCCATTTCCCGTTACTCTTCTTCACCAGCACGACATTCGCCAGCCATTCAGGGTACTGGACTTCCCTGATGTGGCCTGCAGCAAGGAGCTTCTGTGTTTCATCTCTAATCGCCTGCCTCCTCTCCTCGTTGAACTTTCTTCTTCTTTGTCGCACTGGTCTGACCAAGTTGTCCATCGCCAGGTGATGGCACAAGAAGTCGGGATCAATCCCGGGCATGTCCGAAGCGGACCATGCAAACGCGTCCAGATGCCGCTCAATCACCTTGGCGATCTGGTCCTGGAGCTCGACCTCCAGAGATCTTCCCAGCTTGAAGATCTTTCCCCCGATCTCTTTCTCGAGCCACTGCTCGACAGGTTTTGGCCTGGATTCTCGGGCGATCACCGCCCTGGCGATTCCCTGCTCTCTCGCTTCCTCAGGGCGATTCCGCGCCTCTTCCTCCTCCAGACCATCATTTCCCTCCCCCAGATCAGTGTCCACCATCTCCACGTCCCTTCCGGCGGTCTCTTCTGCTACCGTCGATCTGGGCTTCACACCAGGAGGTGGGGTGGTTGTTACATAACTCACTGATCTCTTGTTTTTCAGGCTATTCTCATAGCACTTTTTCGCTTCTTTCTGATCAGACTTGATCGTGATCACCACCCCCTCCATAGACGGCAACTTCACCTTCATGTGCCGAGTCGACGGTATAGCGCCTATCCTGTTAAGAGTGGGCCTTCCCAACTATGTTGTATGCTGAAGGAGCGTTTACAATGAGGTACTTGATTTTCTCCGTCCTCGAACCAGCCTCATCTGTAAACGTGGTTCTCAACTCAATGTACCCCCTGACCTCCACCTGGTCACCAGCGAACCCATACAGGCACCCTCCATAGGGCCTTAGCTGGTCAAGGGGCAACTCCAGCTGCGTGAAAGTCGGCCAGAACATCACGTCTGCCGAGCTTCCCTGGTCCACCAGAACTCTGTGGACCTTCCTTCCCGCCGTAATCAACGAAATGACTATGGGATCATTGTCATGGGGCACAACGTCCCGAAGATCCTGCTTGGTGAACGTAATGTCCACCTCCGGCGAGTGATCTTCAAACATATCCACTGTCATCACCGACCGCGCGTACTTCTTCCTTTGCGATGCGGTGCATCCACCACCTGAGAAACCTCCCGCAATGGTGTGGATTTCCCCGTGGATAGGCATCTCGTGTTGCTGGGCTTCTCCACCCGTTGGCTGGGAACTCGACGCTCCCCCCGTCCTCCTGTCCAGCAGATAGTCATTTAGGAACCCGCTCTTAACCAGATCATCGAGCTGATACCCTAAGGACAAACACGAGTCCAAAGTGTGGCCAAAGCCCTGGTGAAACTCACACCAGGCGTCTGGCTTTGGTCCCAGCACCTTGTCGCCCACCTTCTCAGGCGCTTTCAACCTAGCAGATATATTGGGAATGGCGATCAGGTCCGCCAATCCCATAACAAACTTGTGCTTAGGCGGGCGATTGTATTCCCGGCGTGCTGGCTGCTGGCATCCCTGGCCCCTCCCCTTGTTCCTCCTATCATAAGGATGGCGAGTCCTCTGGTCCTTCCTGGCCGCCGTCGCTGTCTCCAGCACCCTTTGCAGCTGGATCCTGGTCTGGGCGCGTGGCCTAGCGGGAGCCACGCTCCCTCTCTTCTCGGCGACCTCACTCTCGTCGGCGATGTGAGCCACCGCAAGTCGCCTGACCGCAGCGAACGTTGCAGGGTGAGCCCTGATCAAGGCCTCGCAGAATGGTCCTGGTAGCACGCCCTTCTTGAATGCATAGACCAGCATTTCTTCATCTTTGGCCGGCGATCTGACCATCTGCGCTCCAAAGCGATTCAGGTAGTCTCTGAGGGACTCTCCCTGGTACTGCCTTATATCAAACAAATCATAAGACACCCTGGGCGGTGCCTTGTTCACGATGTACTGCTCGACGAAAACCTTCGAGAACTGCTGAAAATTGGTTATGTGACCGTTAGGTAGGCTCACAAACCACTCCAACGCCGTTCCCTGGAGCGTGCTCACGAACATCTTGCAGTAGACGGCGTCTGACCCTCCTGACAGCATCGTCTGTGTATGGAACGTGGTTAGATGAGCCTATGAATCCTCCACGCCGGTAAAGACAGCCTTAACCGGAACCACGCTCGTAGGAATAGGCGTGTCAGTAATCGCCTGAGCGAAAGGCATAGGAAAAACACGAGGTGGCGACGACGGCGCAACCTCTTCAGCAGAAGAACACCCTTGCTGCTCCTGAAGAGCTTGACACAGCTCCTCAGTCACCTTGCTGAGCTCCTCATTCCTGGCCCGAGAGGCGGCCAAGTCCTCATGCATTCGCGCCTGCTCTATGCGCGAGGCTTCCACAGTCGCCTGCAACGAGCGCATAATATCTACCATCTGCGCCATGGTCATGGCGGCGTCGCCTTCAGCAGCGACAGGCGCCACGGGGCTTGAACGATTGCTTCTCATTTTTCTCATGAACTCAGCGAATCACAGAATGCAGCGAACGACACTTACTTCAGCTACGATCGATTCAGCGATCAATCGGAAGAAACTGTGTGAAACTCCGCAAGAAAACTCAAGAACACCGCAAACCTTCAAAGAAACTTGTAACTCCACCAGAAACCACTGCTCTTCCCACGGACAAACAAACGAGCGAAAGAACTCAACTCCACCAAACAAATTACGCGTAAACAGCAGGAAAACCTCACTTCACCGATCGAAAACCCAAACGAACGGTATAAAACGCGAATTCACCGAACAAATTTCAAGCAAACAGCGAACGATGGTTGCACCAGCACACAACCACGCAGAAACTTCGAAAACCTTCAAGAACTCACGCTGTGGATGAGAGCAAGTTTTACACGGCCCCACGGTGGGCGTCTGATGATCCTGCCTGTTGACCGGGACGCTGGAAACTGCCTCGTCAAAGGATCGACGTGCGCACCGCTTCAAACCTCCGTTCCTCTTCGAGATCCACCTCAAGAACCTGCAAAGAAACAGAGCGGCGCCGCTGCGGCCGATCGCACTCCAACGCCCAAGTCAGTGACCGAATCACCAAATACTAAGAGAACAAGAACCGTGCAAATCCTCTCTCACAGTAAGCTCTATAACTCGCAAGCGTAAAGAGTGTAATCTCAACGTGCGTACCTCAGAAAGTTCGTTGAGAACTCTTATATACCTGGTTGCTTTCTCTCTCCTGGCAGTTACAGACTTGGACACGTGGCTCGCATCCAACTGTACACGTGCCATCATCTGGAGCCTCCTTGACTTGGGCGCTGCTTCTGACTCTCTTTTTGGCTAAGTTATTTACGCATGGTGCTACCCAGTACATAGCTAACTTGGGAGTGCGATCTCTACTGGAACTGGCGAGTTAGGGTGCCTTCATACACCTTCCCTGTGGTCTCGCCGGCCGCCTTCATAATCTGCACCACCTTCATCTCTGGCGATGTGCTTTCTCTAGCGATCTCCAATCACTAGGTCGCCTGAGTTTACATCTGGCGACTTCATCTTTAACCTGGTGATCACCGATTCTGGTATGCTGCAGATCGAAACACGCCAACTTAATAATTGGCGACTTCACGAGCCCCCCGACTTCCTTCCCTTCTGCCAACCTGGCGCCTTGTCAACACGCCTATACTGTAGTTGGATGCCACGTCATCACTTCCGACTACCAGGGCGGTACACTTCCCTTTTCTTCTTTAGAAAGAGAGTTTTATCAGAATTGCCACGACTATCTCCTAGAGAGAGCAGAAATTCACTTAGCCTTTCATACCATTGCCTAGGTGCTTGCTTCAATCCATATAAGGCCTTCTTAAGCATGTACACATGTTCTGGATTTTTGTGATCTTCAAACCCTGGAGGCTGAGACACAAACACCTCTTCATTGATGTAGCCATTTAGAAATGCACTCTTGACATCCATTTGAAACAGCTTGAAACCTTGTATGCTGGAAAATGCTAGAAGTAATCTGACAGCTTCAAGACGTGCTACTGGTGCATAGGTTTCACCAAAATTAATACCTTCTTCTTGGTTATAACCTTTAGCAACCAGCCTTGCTTTATTTCTAGTGATAGCTCCATGTTCATCCATCTTGTTCCTGTACACCCACTTGGTTCCTATGATGTTCATCTCATGCTTTCTTGGAACCAAAGTTCACACTTCATTGTATTCAAACTGGTTCAGCTCTTCCTGCATTGCTGTTATCCAATTGCTGTCTTGCAATGCTTCTTCCAGGCTTTTAGGCTCAATCTGTGACACAAAAGCCACTGTTCTGCAGAAATTGTTGAGTGAATTCCTTGTTGAGACTCCTTTCTCAATTTTACCAATTACATTGTCAAGAGTGAGATCCCTTGGAGTCTTCCATTCTTTAGGCAGTCCTGCATTCACAGTAGATTCTTTGATAGAATTTGAATTAGTTGTATCAAGCTCACTAGATTGATTCTGTTGCATAATGGTTCTTAAATCATCCATACCAGGTTCATCCAGAACAGATTTGGACACAGAAAAATCTGTTTCATCAAATATAACATGTATAGATTCTTCAACTGCAAGCAATCTTTTGTTATACACTCTATAAGCATGACCATTTATAGCATATCCAATATGTATTCCTTCATCTGATTTAGGATTAAATTTCCCCAGATTATCTTTACCATTATTTAAAACAAAGCATTTGCGTCCAAACACTCTAAGATGACTAATGTTAGGCTTCCTACCTTTATACAATTCATAAGGAGTTTTCTTAAGAATTGGTCTAATCAATGTTCTGTTAAGCACATAAGAAGCAGTGTATACAACATCAGCCCAAAAGTATTTAGGTAAACCAGATTCATTTAGCATAGTCCTAGCTAACTCTTCTAGTGATCTATTCTTTCTTTCAACAACACCATTTTGTTGGGGTGTCCTAGGAGCAGAATAACTATGTATGATCCCATGTTTTTCACAATATTTATCAAACTTTGCATTTTGAAATTCTCCCCCATGATCACTACGAATCTGTTTTATCCTATTTTCATTTTCATTATGCAGAACCTTAGTTAGTTTCTTAAAGGCTTTATATGCATCATTTTTAGAAGCAAGAAACAAAGTCCATGTATATCTTGAAAAGTCATCAACAATCACCAAAGCATAGTAATTTCCAGCTAAGCTAGCAGTCCTAGATGGTCCAAACAAGTCCATATGCAAAACATCCAAAGCTTTATTTGAAGAAACCATATCTTTTGATTTAAAGGTAGTTCTAATCTGTTTTCCCTTTACACAAGCATCACACAATCTGTTATTTTGAAACTTTATGTTTGGTAAACCAGAAACAAGTTCCTTAGACCTTAGCTTATTCAAGTGATTTGTGTGAATATGAGCTAGCCTCCTATGCCACAACCATGACTCATCATTTTTAGACAACAAACACTCGTTTTCAGAACAACTCTTTATAATATCTAAGAGATAGATGTTATTTACCCTTTTTCCAGTGAACAACACCTTACCAAAAATTTCATTTGAAATTGTAGTGTTGGCTTCGAAATTGACCTTGTATCCCTTGTCACACAACTGGCTAATGCTTAGAAGACTATGTTTTAGCCCTTCAACATACAATACATTCTCAATAGTGGTTGAGTCTTTAGTACCAACATCTCTTGTTCCAAGAATTTTTCCTCTATTGTTATCTCCATATGTGACATGCCCTTCAGCTTTGAGTTTCAGATTTATGAACTGAGTCACATCACCAGTCATGTGCTTTGAGCAGCCACTGTCAAGGTACCACTGGTTTCTCCTGCTGTTTTTCTGCAACAAAACAGATTTAGCACAAATGGTACCCCTTTAGTCTAGGGTCCAGCATGATTAACACCTTTCCTTAGGAAGCCATTTGGCCAATCCTTTAGGAACAAGATATGATGGCATTTTCATGTGTTCTTCTTGAATCAAAGTAGAAAAATAAGGTGCGGAAGCAATGGGTGAGATGATCAAGACCCTCCTAGGAGTTGTGTTGGTCTTGTAGGTGCATGATGAGTATGGTGTTTGAGTGGTTCGGCCAGCTCAAGGGAGAAGGTGAAAAGATTGAAGTTTAGAGCCTAGATTTCTAGGAGAAGTAAAGCTTGTGCACAAAAGTGGCAGCATAACCTTACTCAATTAAACTTGAAAATACAAGGTGTAGGCTCCTCCTTTTATAGGCTAAGGAGGACCATAATGCAACCCTAATGCTAGCCAAATGAAATGTAAATGTGAAGCACATGGGTGCACATGGCACATGGGTGCACAAATGAGCACATGGGGAGGGGTGTGTCTAGTTTTTATGCTCACCCCCTCCATGGGCTTTCTAGACCGGCCTTGGTACATTTAGAGGTTTTTTTAGAAACTCTAAGTTTACCTAGGTTGGTGTTTTAGGTGCCAAAATTAATTCTAAGAAAATTACAAATAAAGTTCCTATGCTAATTTTGACAAGAAATTAAAGTCTACTCTACACTAGAGTTTATGGCATTTGAACATGTAAAAGAACGTCTTCTTGGATCCTCTTGGCCATAACTCTATGGTTGGCCCAAATCTACCCTTTGGTGGGCTTGCATGTGGGCTTGTGCTTGGGCCTCTTCCATCATCCCCTCCCTCTTGAAAAGGATTTGTCCTCAAATCCATTGCTTCTTCTTCTTCATGGCTAGGGGAATGGATGTGGCTGGATGGTGTCCATCATCTCCTCCTTCTTGAGAAGATCTATCCTCAGATCTACAGACTTGATCTCGGATAGCAACCTTTTGCTTCGCCAAAGCTTGTCCTCCTGGATCAAACGTCCACCTATAGAAATAATCAAATAAGGCATAGGTGTTAGTTTGCAAATTAATTTTACTAGGTTGCCATTTTTGTTTTTCTTTTGGTTTTGGCAACCTTGGACAAAGTTTCTCCTTTAATGGTTGTGTGTGGTCTCTAATCATCTTATGTATTTTAAAATGTTCATTTGTGGTTACTTTCTCTTTAGGCATAAATCCTATAGAAGATGGTAACAACTTAAAAGGAGAAAGATGATTGAACCCACACATAACTTTAAAAGTAGAAATATAAGTAGTTTTGTGAACTACTTTATGGTATGTTTGCTCACCTCTAGAGTTGTGTGTGCACTTCATGATTATTCTAGGCATAGTAGAAAGAGCTAGATTTTCAAATATATTTTGACCATGCGTTTGAGGATGATAAGAATTTAAAGTGTGCAATTTAGTTGGAAGTTTTCCAAAGGAAATCCTCAAATCATGGTTTGCGAAATTTGGAACTCTATTCAACACTATGCTTGAAGATAAACCATGAAGATGTATCACTTCTCTAGAGAAGAGTTTATCCATAACCATGAAGATTGAATCACAACCTTTTGTTGTCCTAGGGAGTTTTAATATGAAATTTATATCTTCCCAAGGATCATTTGCAAAAGGTGAAGGAGTATAGAGTTTATGAGACATTGCCTTGGGCGTAGTTTGAAAACAAGAATTGTACCTAAGGTAATGTCTTTGAACTTCTTTTCTCATGGGGGACAAAAGTTTTCCTTTTAAAAGCTCTAGAGTTTTATCAACTCTAATTTGTCCCATGAGTTCTCCTTCATGAAGACTCTTTCTCTTATGTGTAAGGATAGTCTCGTTGTGACAACCATTGTTTATAAGGATTTGTACACTTTGCAATGGTTGTCTCAATAAGACATGACAAGTTTCTTTAGGCACTACTTCACATAAAAAATTGTTTTTGTAGATGCTTATAAAAAACTTGACATTCACTTGGTGATATCCTAGCACATATGAGAAATAATCTATTTCATTTTTATCTATGCAAGCTTCTTTTAAAGACTCTTCTTTTTCACTTAGGCTTGCAAGTGTTCCTTTACAAAAGGTAAGGCTTTGAGGTTGTTCAACAAGACACATATTTTCAAAGGTATTTTTAAATCTTTGGTCTTGTTGAATGACCTTGTGGGAAGGAACACTCTTCTCCCACGCCTTTTGTTCTTCAAGGGTCTTCTCATGCTTTTCTTTTTCTTCTTTTTCTTTAGCTTCCCTTTCGACTTCCCCTCTCTTCTTTTGTGTTTTTCTTTCCTTTCTTTCTTTATGGGAAGCAAACAATTTTTCTACCCTCATTTCCTAATCTACGCATGCTTCTATATTTTCTTTTCCATGGAAATGGGGTTGGTCTACCCTAACCCCTCTTGGGTTTTCTTGTTCTTTTCTATCTCTTCTATGTCTTCTAGGGGGTGCTTGATAATAATCATTTACTCTAATGCTTCCCTCCCCAAAAGAATCATGATCTTTAGAGATATATGCATGAGAAGGTAATTTTTTTAGAATGTGAGACTTCTCATCCTTTGCTTTAGTCAAAACATTAAGTTTAGTCTCACTCTCCAATTGTCTATATGCAATTGATTGCACAGTTTGTGAAACTTCTTTCAAAAGAGTTTTTAAAGATTTTAATTCACTTCCAATAGACTTTGTAGAATGAGAAGAAGAAGACATGGCTAAAGCTTTGTGTATACAAGTATTTTACCTTGAGAAAACTTAGGAAAGTCAAAGAAGGTAGTTTTCCAGGTAAGGGAGGTGAGTCACAAAGGACTACTTAAATACCAAGCCTTTGCCTTAGCCAAAAACTATCCCTCAATGTCTTCACACAAAACTTTCTCTTAGTAAACCACTTAGAACACAATTAAGTTGAGAAATCAAATTTTCAATGAAAGAAAACAATGCAAGCTACTAATCAACAAAGCTAGTCGGTTTAACACAAACTTAACAAAATAACCATGGAAAGCGTCACTAACTAAGCAAAAGAAACGACAATTACAAACAAGTAACAATTACTAATCAAGAATGCTATACTATTCGGCCCTAGGTGAGGCTTCTTGGACACTTTGAGCCCTTGAAGACACACTCACCGTCTAAACGTAATTAACAAGGTAATTAACAATAAACCAAGTTGCAAAGGAAATAAGAGAACTGCCTTTGTTGATCCTCTTTTGATTAGTGCACTTCCTTGTTGTCTTTGATTGTTGATCTTCCAAGTGTTTGTAGTGTTTATTTCAAGAATGTTTGTTTCGGCTTTGACTTTGTCTCCTCCTTAGAATGTTGGCTTTAATTCTACAATTTCCAGCACCTATTCACAAGGGCTAAACCTTAAACCAAGTCAAATTCCATGCACATAAGCACCAAGGGAGAAATTAAATTCCAGCACCCAAAAAGAGAGGTCAAGGAACAAAAGCAAGAAACAAATTTAATTGAAAGAAAACAGTACCACCAAAAGGATTTATAATATGACAACTTAGAAAGAGATTCAAGAAATTAAAGCAAACAATTAAAGGTACTCAATAAAAGGTTGGCACACAAAAGAATTCCTAAAGAAAAGCACTAGATTAGATGACCAAATAAAAAAACAGCACCACTGGAAAATGTTGTGGGCCAGAAAACGTGTTTGTTCCCCGATTTATGCTGATCTGTATTTTTGGAATTTAGCTCTGAAATTTGTTATGCAAGATATTCAGGATCTTATCTAAAATCTGGCTTTGGAATCACTCAAAACGGATGCACCATTTTTTTTTAATAAATTTTGCAAAATTGGTGTTCGGTTATGCCAGCTGGAGCGCTTCAGATTTGCACTCTGATCTTAAAAGATTTATCATTTTTTTTCTGTTGCTTCTTTTGACCTAATTCTTTTTTTTTCTTTTCTATAACACTTTAAACTTGCATTTTCCAGAAAATCAGAATTTTCCTATGGGTGGAAATATTTTTCTGGGTTAAAACAGCCAAAACAGAGAAGGTGTAAACAGGGGAATCTGAAAACTGGAAACAAAAAACAGCAAGATACCAAAGTTTAGACACAATGGAAATTTGTGAAATAGAATTGTGTATGATCTAAACACATTATGAACTCAAACTAAAAATAAAAAAAGGCACCAAAGGATTAAAGAACAGCAGATTCAAACAAATTAAAGAGACCCAAAAGCAAGAAACAATCAAGCCAATAATAGGACTACTAAGAATTGTTGACAAATATGGATTCACATGACTTGACACAACATTTATAGATTCAGAAAATAAAGACTCAAAGCATAAAATGAAGCAAAATTAAGAAAGCAATAAGGACTCAAATTCCTAAAAGAAAACAGCCACTCAATGGTGTAAGGAATCCTATCACAAGCTGCACAGAATTTGTTCAAGATCAATTGAACAATTGTGCTTCGGTTGGATCTTCCATAAGCACACCAAGAACAATTTAAAAAGTAAAAAACAGCAAGACAAATATGGAATTTAAATGACAATATGAAATAAAGAAGAACTGAAAATTTAAAAGACCAAGCTACTCATCTTGAAGAACCAAAAGCTCATGATACCAAATGATGGCATTTTCATGTGTTCTTCTTGATCAAAGTAGAAAAATAAGGTGCGGAAGCAATGGGTGAGATGATCAAGACCCTCCTAGGAGTTGTGTTGGTCTTGTAGGTGCATGATGAGTATGGTGTTTGAGTGGTTCGGCCAGCTCAAGGGAGAAGGTGAAAAGATTGAAGTTTAGAGCCTAGATTTCTAGGAGAAGTAAAGCTTGTGCACAAAAATGGCAGCATAACCTTACTCAATTAAACTTGAAAATACAAGGTGTAGGCTCCTCCTTTTATAGGCTAAGGAGGACCATAATGCAACCCTAATGCTAGCCAAATGAAATGTAAATGTGAAGCACATGGGTGCACATGGCACATGGGTGCACAAATGAGCACATGGGGAGGGGTGTGTCTAGTTTTTATGCTCACCCCCTCCATGGGCTTTCTAAACCGGCCTTGGTAAATTTAGAGGTTTTTTTTAGAAACTCTAAGTTTACCTAGGTTGGTGTTTTAGGTGCCAAAATTAATTCTAAGAAAATTACAAATAAAGTTCCTATGCTAATTTTGACAAGAAATTAAAGTCTACTCTACACTAGAGTTTATGGCATTTGAACATGTAAAAGAACGTCTTCTTGGATCCTCTTGGCCATAACTCTATGGTTGGCCCAAATCTACCCTTTGGTGGGCTTGCATGTGGGCTTGTGCTTGGGCCTCTTCCATCAAGATACCTCCTAGCTTTACATGTTCTAGATACATGACCAGACTTCATACAATAAAAACATGTTGCAGTATGCATTGTTTTTGAATGAGTAAAAGAGGAAAAACCTGATTTGGAAGGAACAAAGAAACTGGACAGCTTTTTCACATTGCTTTTCATTTCAGATTTATATCCTAGACCATTTTTATTAAAAACAGCATTTTGTGAACCTAACAAGGTTTCAAGATTTTCTCTTCCTTTAGTGAAATTTGAAAGTGTTTTTAACAAATATTCAACTTGTTTTTCCAGCTTCTTACAGTTATCACAGGTTTTAATAGATGCATGCAAACAAGTTAATTCAAGGCTAACCAATCCAGTTTTAGCTTTGTGCAGTTCTTCTTCAAGAGCTTTAACCTTAGGTTCAAGTACCCTATTTACTCTATTCAATCTGTTGCACATTATAGCCAATCTGTTTGCTTCATCATGTGTTTCCTTAAAAGCTATTAACAGCTGATCATAGTTTTCAAAATCAGTGGAAAAATCACTTACTGAGTCAGAATTGGATCCTTCATCATTAACCATGAAGCACAGATTTGCTTCTTCACTTTCAGTTGACGAATTACTAGATGAGGATACATCATTTTCTTCCCATGAGATGTATGCCCTTCTACCTTTGCCTTTGTCACTCTTCTTGCTTGCTGATTTTTCTTTATTTTGATTGTTTGGACAATCAGCTTTTATATGACCTGGTTTACCACATCCAAAGCAAATGTAATTGGAAGAATTTGAATCATTAGGTTGTTTGGAGTACCTCTTTCTTTGCTGAGTTCTGTCACGGTTTTTCTTTCTAAGAAACCTGCTAAATTTTCTGGTGAGCAGACTCACAGTCTCATCATGTTCAGGATCAACTTCTTCCTCACTTGTATCATGTTCCATGGTTGTTTTCAGAGCAATTCCTTTGCCCTTTTTCTCCACTGTTTCTTGTTCTTTCAATCTTTTCAGCTCTATTTCATGCTCTATCAGCTTTCCAAAAAGTGCAGCAGTGGACATCTTGGATAAATCTCTGGATTCTGAGATTGCTGTTACCTTAGGGTGCCAGCTCCTATCAAGGCATTTTAGTACCTTTATGTTAAGCTCTTCCTTGTCAAAGACTTTACCAAGGCCAGTGAGGTGATTTATAATGTGTGTAAACCGTTTATGCACATCTGCAATACTTTCTTCTGATTGCATTCTGAACAGCTCGTACTCCTGAATTAGTGAGTGTTTCCTTGCCCGTTTCACATCATCAGTTCCTTCATGAGTCACCTCTAGTACATCCCACATCTCTTTAGCTGAGTTACATTGAGAGACTCTAAAGAACTCATCCATGTTCAGTGCAGAGGTGATGATATTCTTGGCTAAGGAGTCATATTGGGCCTTCTTCTTCTCAGTTTCATTCCATTCAGACCAAGGCTTCTTTATTGTTTCATCTTTGACAATCTGCATAGGTATAAAAGGTCCACACCACTGCATCCCAGATTCCCATGTCAATAGACTCCATAAAGATCTTCATCCTGATTTTCCAGAAAGCATAGTTAACACCACCAAACATAGGAGGTCTATTAATAGACGCACCTTCAGCAAAAGGCATTTTAAACTCAGACATCATGCATACACTTGAGCAAAATACAAGCCCTAGTTCTTGATACCAATTGTTGGGTCTATTAGTGTCTAAGTTCAAGAGGGGAGGGGTGAATTGAGCTTATAAAAATTTTCGCAAGAACACACAATTTTCAGTATACCAGAGGCAAAAAGAACAGATTGTTTTTTGCATGAAACAGATTGATTCTTCAGAACAGTCTAGCACAATTTGAATTTGTTCAATATAAAATTGTGATCAACAGAGGATTATAACAGAGTCAGATCAGCTGAATATTATGAGGATGAAGGATACAGCTATGCTTAGAGATCAAACAAATTTACTCAACACAAGGTTCTAAGGAGAATGATTCTTTCTCAGATTTTAATGAATAGACTCTTTGTTCACAGATCACTTAAACCGTCATATACAACTGCCTTGTTTGTGATTAGAAAGCTTTAACAAATCAGGAAGAACAGTTCTTACTTAAACCCAGAATTAACAGATTCAATTTCAAAAGAACAGATTTAGTTCTTGACAGAATTAAGCAAAACCAGAAATGAGTGCAGGGATGAGAAGAAAAGGTACACAAGTTTTTATATTGGTTCACTCATACAGAGCTACGTCTAGTCTCACCTTACCCCAAGGTGGAATCCACTAAAAACAGTACCAATTACTTACAAACACAACAGTTCTTGAACACTACAAGAACAAGACAATCAATGCTGAAAAACCCTATTTCAACACACCTTGCACTCCAAGAAACCCTATCAAGGAGTGACTAACACTTACACCTTTACAAACTAGAATAAAGGAAAGATTACACCTGAAAAGAAGATGCAAGAACTCAAAACCAGTAGTTCAATTTGCTGCAGAACTGCACCAGCACCTTCACCAAGATCAAAGGTTTCCTAGAACAAGCACACTTGAAAATCTCTTTGGAAAACCTTTCAAAAATCTTTTGATCCTTCTTCTCACATGGAAAATGTTTGATCTCTGTCAAAAACGTAATTGCTCAGCACTTTTTCATGTGAGAGAGACTTTTCTTTATATAGAAAACAGTTTCTAACTTCTTTTCAAAAAACAGTTGAAAAGCAGTTATGAAAACAACAGATTCATTTTTGAACTTAACAGATTTATTTTGTGAAAACCGCCAACTCAGCTAACTGAAATAACTGTCTGAGTTGTACCTTTGGTGCCCTAACTAACTTGTGAAAAACCTTTCAACTCACCAAAGAATAAACCTGTTCTTTCTTAGTGAAACAGATTAAAATATAACAAATAGGCCAGCTCAGCTTTAACTGAAATAACTAACTAAGCTTTACCTGTGGTACCCTAACAGAATTTTAGAAAAGCCTTTTAACAGAGAAGAAATAAACCGATTCTTTCTCCATAAAACAGATTTATTTTTGTACTGATTTAAATCTTTTAAGACAACTTTTAAAAGCTTTTCAAAAACCATTTAACCACATCATGTGCTTAATCTAGACTTGGTTAGGCATCTAGGATAGATCATGTAGCAAAAGGCAACCTTACACAAATACAAGCCTACATACAAGATCATCTAACCTATTACAAACTTTACAACAAACTAGCTATTTTCTACATCAAACATACACAACACTAGGTAGAGAAGAGGCTTCATCCGTCTTCAACACTAGGGTGTTGATGGCCAAGAGTGACTCATTGTTGGTCACGGGACAAGTAACAGGCGAGTTCCAGGCCAAGGATCCACAAATGGCGGCTTACTTGGAGTATGTGCAGGAGTTGAAAGGTTCCTTTGCCTCGTTTGAGGTGGTGCATGTACCCAGAGAGCAAAATGCCTGAGGTGACTTGCTAGCCAAGCTCGCCAGTTCAGGCAAGGGGGGTAGGCAGAGGACAGTTATTCAAGAAACTCTGAAGACGCCCAGGGCGTTTGTAGCAGACCACCAGGTTCTTCAGATAAGTAAGTCGACGGAGAGAGCGGCGAGGAGTCACATGTCCTTGACCCAGGAGACCTTGAGATCGCTGAGAATAAGAGCATGTCGAGGGAAGAAGGTAAACGCAATACTAGCGCTGCCTGGCAGATGGCGTTCTCCCGCTGGATCCGACGGAGGCTAGGAAGATAAAGAAGAACTCTAGCAATTGATCAACGGCGAGCTATTAAGGTTTGGGTTTACACACCCACTCCTAGTATGTGTGCACAGAGAAAAATGTACACGGATTATGGCCGAGCTCCATGAAGGTATATGTGGGAGTCACATCGGGAGTCGAGCTCTGGCTGCAAGAGCCCTCCGTGTTGGTTATTACTGGCCAACGATGAGGGAGGACTGCAAGAAGTATGCTCAATGTTGAAAGCAATGTCAGCAGCACGCCGATTGGCACAAGGGGCCTCCAGAAGAGCTGAAGTCGATTTACAGCCCTTGGCCGTTTCATACTTGGGGAATTGACATTCTGGGACCCTTCCCATTGGCGGTCAAGCAGATGAAGTACTTGGTAGTGGCGATTGAATACTTCACCAAGTGGATCGAAGCGGAGCCAGTAGCCCAGATCACTGCACATAAGATCGAAAGCTTTGTATGGAAGAACATCGTGTGCTGGTTTGGTGTGCCTAAACGCCTGGTGTCGGACAATGGGACTCAGTTTGCAAGTCACCTATTGAAGAAGTTGTGCGAAGAGGTGGGAATAGAGCAGGTGTTTGCATCCGTTGAGCACCCACAGACGAATGGCCAAGTAGAGTCAGCCAATCGGGTGTTGCTGAGAGGTTTAAAGAGGAGGCTAGAGAAAGCTAAGGGATCGTGGGCTGAAGAGGTACCCCGCATAGTTTGGGCGTACCATACCACTGAACAGTCAGGAACCCACGAGACCCCGTTTAGCTTGGTTTATGGATGTGATGCGATGATTCCAGTTGAAATCCAGGAAAGCTCGCCGAGATTCCAAAACTTTGTGGCGGAAGACTCGAACGAAGAAAGAAGATTGAATCTGGATTTACTGGATGAGGTCAGGGAGGAGGCAAGAGTAAAGGCCGAGGCAGTAAAAAGGAGGATTGAGCGAAGGTATAACTCTAAGGTAATGCCAAGGCAGTTCAGAGGGGGCGACCTGGTGATGAGGAAGGCCCATCAGTACGAGACCGTTCAGAATAACCGAGGTGCTCGGGAACGGCGCCTACCGCTTAGAGACGTTAGAAGGAGGGGCGATTCCTCGCACTTGGAACGCCACACTTCTCAAATTATATTACAGTTAAAGCTTTCTAAGTAAAAACGAACATGATGAAATTTACATGTTTTCTGTTAAAACAGTTTCAAGGGGGCACTCTTTTTTCCCTAAGGAGGGTTTTTAATGAGGCCACCCAATAAAGAAGACTTTTCAAGCTTAAGTTTCTGAGATTGCATGCTTGTTGTTTTGAAAGTTTTTAGAAACGACAAAGTTATATTGCATGCTTTCAGTTAAAAGTTTTAAAAGTCTGCATCGTTTTTCGGCGATTGGCGGTATCAGTTAAAAGTTTTAAAAGTCCCCATCGTTTTTCGGCGATTGGCGGCACCAGTTGAAAGTTTTAAAGTCCCCATCGTCTTTCGGTGACCGGCGGCAATAGTTGAAAGTTTAAAAGACCTCATCGTCTTTCGGTGATCGAAGCACCAGTAATGATTAAAGACCTCAACGCTCTCGTGCGTCTTGAGGCAGCAGAAGAAGTCCTCCTTGCCTTTAAGCGAGTGCAGGCGAGAACAGAAGAAGCCCTCCTCGCCTTTGAGCGAGTGCAGGCGAGAACAGAAGAAGCGCTCCTCGCCTTTGAGCGAGTGCAGGCGAGAACAGAAGAAGTCCTCCTCGCCTTTGAGCGAGTGCAGGCGAGAACAGAAAAAGTCCTCCTCGCCTTTGAGCGAGTGCAGGCGAGAATAGAAGAAGTCCTCCTCGCCTTTGAGCGAGTGCAGGCGAGAACAAAAAATGTCCTCCTTGCCTTTGAGCGAGTGCAGGCAAGAACAAAAGAGAAAAGTCCTCCTCTCCTTTGAGCAAGTGTAGGTGAGAAGAGAAAGTCCTCCTCGCCTTTGAGCGAGTGCAGGCAAGAAGAGAAAGTCCTCCTCGCCTTCGAGCGAGTGCAGGCAAGGACAGATCAAAAGACCTCTTTGCACAAGCAGATAGAGGCAAGATTAAAAGTCCTCAGCGCGTTCGAGGGGGGGAGGAGATGTACACCCTGGGCAAGCTAAGGCACCAGAAAAAGCCCTTCTCACCTCAGAGTGAGTTTAGGCAAGATGAACTGAAAGTTCAGGGGTGTTGGTGACCTTAAACGGCGGGAAGGGAAGGTTGATGGAAAACGCCTTTTCCCCTTTAAGTGAAACATCAATATTGACCCAGTAAGACCAGGTAAAGCTTCCACGCTGGCAGGCGGTGCGAAGATAGACAAAATCCTCCTCATCTTGAACGAGCTCAGGTACGACGATCAGAAGAGTTCCAGGCGATGACAGGAATAAGGGGTCGCTTCGCTTGGCAAATCAGGTAAACTGTATTTTAATACCAGTTTGAGTTAAAACCTGCTGCCTAGTGAGTGATTTTATGCTAAGGTTTGTTGCCTTAAGTCCACAAGTTATATTAAATATCATCGCTTAAGAGTTAATAGTTGCTCAAGTTGTACTTTGAGTTAACAGTTCGATAAATTGTTATAAGATTAACAGTTTGCTCAAGTTCAAAGCAGTGTGTGAGTGGTTAAGCCCGAGTATTGCTGAGTTAATTTGTTTGGGTAAGTTTCACCGGTTATGTTGGTCAACCACACAGCGAATAAGAGGCGTTTAAGGCGTGTAAAGTAAATGGAAAGACGATACACAGGAAGTGAAAATTATATAAGAAGTGGCAATTCAAGTTTGCATGCATATGTAAACAATTACATAAGCAGTATAATTGCAGATAAAGTTTTTACAAAGAAGAGGTGATGGAGGGAGGTAGCTAGTCTTCAGAAGGTACAATCTTCCCATCCACCACCTCGTTGCAGATCGACACCATGGAAAGGTCGAGGTTAGGGTATTGGCATACGACTTACTCCAGAGCAGCGTCAAACCCGACGGTGAGGACTTGGGCAGCGCTCTGCTCGAGCTCGTGTGTTTGTTTCTTCAGCTCTTCCTTTTCCTCACGAGCTCGAGCGAGGTCTTCAGTAGCTTTTTTGCCTTCGTCCCGAGCCTGGGCCAGCTCTGCAGCAATCTTTTTGGTCTCCTCGCGAGCTTCAGCGAGCTCCTCAAGGGCCTTATCCCTTTCCTTCTCGACCTTCCCAAGGAGAATCTCCCGATCTGCAAATCTCTTCTCAATGTTCTCCACCCTGGACGCTTCCGCCTTTTTTGCAGCCTCCAAATCTGCCACCTTGAGCCTATATGGGACCAGCTTGCTCTCCAAGTCAATCTTCTCTTGGAGTTGGAGGTGCAGTATCTGGCGCAGATCGGAGGCTTCCTTGCGCGTGCTTCTTAGCTCCGCGTCCATTGCATCCTCCAGCCTTGAGTGTTCCAGCTCAGTCATTAGCAGGTTGCAAGTGAGCTTTTCTGCCTCAGCCCTTATCATGAGGTTTGACTCCCTGAGCTCGGAGTTTTCCCCTTGAAGCTTCTTGAGAGAGTCTTTCACAGCTCTTAATACGAGCAAAGGAAGATCTTCCGCCATAGTCTTCAGTTGGGCTGTGAAGGGTCCCAAGGTCTCTTCGAAGGAAGTTGGGAGGCTTGAGGTTGCTGCTGGAGGTGTTGGAGGGGTTTGGTGCTGACTTTCACCACCACCCTCTTGAGTTTGTAGGGCAAGGGGGGTTTCTAGGCGCGGTGGTGAGGTCGGGGATTCTGTTATCAGTATTGGTGAGACCTGAGCGCCCTCATCTTCTCCTAACGCGGCCCTAGCAATAGATGTGGTGGAAGGAGGACCCTCTCCAACAGATACGAACGGTGTTGAGGCGCTTGGAGGGTCCTCTGCGTAGTTAGGGCCGCTGCTTTCGACCACTGGGGGCGCGGCGGCCAAGGGCGTTGCTTGGACTGGTTGTAGTGGAGCTGGAGGCGAGGGCGGTGTTGGTGTTTGGAGTGCAGGTGGTGAAGAGGTGGCCGCCCTTTTCCTCTTAGTGATGAGGCCATCCTCGGTGTCTTCATCGTCGTCTTCTTCCTCTTGCACCACCTGAGGAGTTTTCCTTTTGGGTCTCCTCAAAACCAGTTTTTTCCTTTCTGGGGCGGGTAGTACCCCAAAAGAAGTTGGACCTCGGGGAAGAGTTTTGCCTTGAGTAGTGGCAATCGCCACCACCGGGTTGGGCACAACTTGGGAGCCCACCGCGAGCTTGTGGGATCCGGCGATCGCCCTCAATTCTGCCAGTTTCCCTTTTCCCAACATGTTATCTACACAAGGTACAGGATAGGTGAGCAACCAAAACTGAAACAGAAAATACAAGTATATTTATGCAGAGATAACACAAGCAGCACATGGATTAATGATCAAGGCCTATACAGAAGGGTAAAGGTGCTAAGTCAGTTTTAACACGAAGCAAGAGTCTTGGTACTGGAGTAGGGGCTAACCTATGTGTATTTCGAGTTGGCTCTCGAAGAACTCGAAGGGAATTATTGAGGCAGTGGGGAAGGTGATGTTGACGGCAGCCACACTCTTCCAGAAGAGAAAAAGATCTTTGTCTAACTCCCCCATGTTGTCTGGACTTCTTGGTCTTCTGAAGCTGTCCTTAGAGTCCTTGTTCCCCTTGTTTACCCAATACAAGGGGAAGCCGTCAAGCAGTGAGGGGTCTTGATCATTCTGGCACACCTTCACGAACTTCCCTTTCCAGTCTTTATAAGATTGCTGGAAGATTGAGAAGATTGATCTCCCAGCAATCCCGTTCAAGCTGACCCAGAGGCGATCTCCGGGATTCTTTGCCTCAAACAGGAAGAGGAAGACATCGACCGAGGCTGGCAGCAACAAGTGCGCACAGAGGATTTGGAAGGCCCTTACGAATGCCCAACTGTTGGGATGAAGCTGGGCAGGGGCGATGTTGAGATCGGTCAGCAACTCTCTCTCAAAACGAGTAAAAGGAAGCCTAAGCTTCACTTTCTTGAACAAGGTAGCGTAAATGAAGCAGAACAACTCGTCGTTGTTCCCCTTATCGTCCGCGCAGATCGGTTCACCCGGGAGGCAGGGCAGCACGACCACTTTGCTATCATGCTCCTTGTGGAATGAAAGGTCGGGTTGATCTCCTTTCCTCAGTCGGTGCACGCCCAACTCAGTATTTATTGAGGATGTCTCTTTCGGCAGAGTTGGGGTGGCCCAAGGATAGAGCTCTTTATAGTCTTGCGGAGGAAGGGAGGCTCCTCCGGCGAGTGGTGGAGTTGCCTGGGTAGGGATGGCATGAGAAGAGGCAGGCCTCTTAGCCTGTGTGGAGGGAGCACCAGAGGCTCGTGAGGGGTTGCGTGTTGATGGAGGATTTGTCCCAGGGACAACCCTACGAGTTTTGGGCGGAGGGTTTCGCGATGAAGAAGGAGGATTAGCGGTGGACTTCGTGTGAGCCATCGCAGGAACTGCAAAGGAAAGAAAAGGGATGAAATGAGGACAACAGAGAATGACTCGATTGAGGACGAAGAAGATGGAACGAACGAACAAGGGTTCCCTGGGATGGACGTTATCAGGGACGAAACCTTAGGTTACGAGAAAAAGAGATACAGCCCACAACGTATGCTTCAGACAGTTAATGGATGATGCAAACCGATTAAAATGCAGTAAATATCAATAGGAGGAGTAAAAGGGGTACCTTTTTATGATCGGATGAGCGCTGAAGAAAGTTGAAGATTGAGAGAGACGAGAGGTTTCGTGGTTCGCAGAGAAAGCGTTTGGAATGCTTGAGGATGAAGAAAGATGATGGAACAGTGAATAGCTCGAAGGGTTTAAGGGTTTCGAACGTTGTAGGAAGCGCAAACGGCAGTTAAAAACGACCGTTGATGAAGCCACGTGTCGCTTGATTAAAGAGGGGGTTGGTGGAGCGTCAGAAAGGCAAAGGATACGAACGTACGGAGATCCATACAAGCGCCACGTAGATTGACGATGATTTGACTTCTTAGTCTTTTCGCTGGTCAAGTCTCAGCTTAAGACTGGGGGGCTTGTGTACCGATCAGGTAATCGGAAGTGATGACGTGGCAGCAAGCGATAATATAGGCGTGATGAACGGGACACCTGGCTGACAGAAGGGAAGTACGTCGGGAAGTCTGTGTAATCGCCAATCGTTGACTTGGCGTTTTCCGATCTCTAGTGTGTGTAACCGGCGGTCACCAGAGTTGTGCCATAGTCGCCATACATGAGTACTAGGAGATCAGGTGGTTAGAGACCGCCGAAAGGGGCACATCGCCGAAAGATCAAGAAGGCTCGCTTAAGGCTTTCAAGAGGTACCAGTACGGAGGATGAGGTTATCAGATGATCATTCCATAGCCAGAGGTCGAGGCAAGGGAACAGTTTCCTAGAACATGCATGATGTGCAAGTGAAGCAGATTGTGATAGCGGTAGGCGAGACCACAGAGAAGGTGTGCATGGTGACACCCCGTACTGGCCACTTAAAGGATCGCGCTCCAAGGAAAGCTGTGCACCAAGTTACTCCTTGTATGGGTAACTTAGTCGAATAGCTTGAAGAGTAGAAGTGACGCTCAAGTGGAGGGGGCTCCAGATGGCGACACGTGTACAGCTGGATGCGAGCCACGTGTCCAGAGGTGTAACCGTCAGGAGAGAGAAAGTGCTCAGGTATATAAGGAACTCTTAACAGACTTTTGAGGTACGTTTTCAGTACGCTTCAATACGCTTTGAGAATATTTGCTAGTACACGAAGATTCACTGCGCACGGTTCCTTGAGTTGAGATATTCTCTCTTAGTATTTGGTGATTCCGTCACTGACTTGAGCGTCGGAGCGCGATCGGCCGCAGCGGCGCCACTCTGTTTTCTTCAGGTTCTTGCGAGGAATTGAGGCGTGAAGGATAGAGACTAACGTGGTGCGAAGCTGATCCAGCAGGAACCAAAGTTACTGCAAAAGATGACGTTGTAAATTACTATTTTCTTTACAAAATATATAGAAATATATGTTATAATTTTGTATGACATTTAAAAATTTACGATATATAACTACTATGTTGACTACGTTTCCTTCAAAATATATCACTAGGTGCACATAGATAATTTATGCATCCTTTCATATGTATTCATATTTATTAAAATGAACTATAAATTTATATTGTTAATATAACTGTGTCAATAATGACATTGTTTATTCAAATTTTAATACTAAACATAAATATATATGTAAATAGTAAATATAAAAAATGCGGATACACAAGTTCTCTTTGCGCTTGTGTTTCCACTAGTAATAATAATAATAGTAATATAAATAATAATAGTATTAATAATAATATTATTATTATTATTAAAAATAATAATAGTAATAATAATTGTTGAACATATCAAGTATCTAACCTAAGTGTTTGACGAAGCCTCGATGAAGATGTCTTGTTGCCTTATGTGCATAGGTAGTCAAGTTTTTATGTTTGGTCTTGTGTTTGTGAGTTATCTTTTGCTTATGAGATGATGAATCCAAGAACAAGTTTTTTAACTGGTTAAAACGTTTTTACAACTGGTTTTTAATTGGTTTCTACAAAGTTACAGTTTTTCAATTTGTTATTTTGAAAAACATTAATTGATTTAATTGATATTTTCAATCTAACTATAGTCTTTGTGAAAACCTTGTAAAAACAATTCAACCCCCTCTTGTTTTAGCCATACATTCTAACCGTTTGAGTTGTGATGACTATAATCATATTGGCTTTCACTACACCAAAAAACTAAATTAGCTTCTAAAGAAAGTGAAGGTGATGCTATGAAAGCTAAATAGTGTGCGCTAAGCCTTCATTATTAAAAAAAACGTGGGTAAGCGTGAGTTATATGGACATAAACTAAAAAAAAGAAAAAAAATTGTGTGGATCGAACGGTCACAACTGAAACTATAAATAATAAATAATAATAAAAATTTAAAATTTTGTAGGTTAAGCCCACACAAACATAATATATATATATTTTTAAATTAAATTTAAATATGTAATAAAATTATGAAGGTTAAGCCTACGCTTAAGTACCAAGATTTTCCTAGCCAGATTTTACCCTAGATAGTCCTCAACACATGTTGCCTCAAAGAACTTCAAAACAATTTTTTTAACGAAAGTGGGTGTGTGAATGCAAAAATTAAACTAAAGATCAAAGAATGATCTACTAATAAGAAAAAAAATTTAAAATCCTATGTATCACAAGACTTAATGCAAGAAAGTTAATGCTGGAGAGTAAACTAGTTGAATCCTAAGGTGCAAGTGCAGTTAACACTAAAAACCCACTGACACACTTACACTAGTAATGCTCATGAAAAACTATCAAAAATGTCTATTGGGATTGACTTTGGAGCAAATTCCAATTACCCCAAAACAAAATTACACAAAGGTTATGTGATACAAAAAGTCAACAAAATTGGAACCAATCTTGATGAAAACTTTTGAAGCTGCTTGTTGTGGAAGATGGAAATCAAATGTGCACTGAAAAATCTTGTCTCCTCCTTTACCTTTTAAATTCTTTTTAAGAAAAATATCACCTCAAAGAAGAATTCCAAGAATCCTCTTACTCCACACCAATTAGTTGAAACCTTAAAGTCCTTCACCAAACAAAAAGTCCAAGAACAAAAGCAAGAAAATATAAATTTGGAAAGCTAAACCAAAAGGAATTTAAAGATAGAAAACAATAATGGAAAGCCAAAAATTTGGCAAACAACAATTAAAGGAAAGAATAAAAGCTAGCACAACACAAAATGAACCTAAGAATGGGTCTAGAATGGATTAGAAAATAAAAATCTAAAGTAAAAGGCACTCAAACATCAGAAATTTGTGTAAAATTTTCCATCAACTATGTTTTTGTGTAATTTTTTCCAAGAACCTACACACAAAAAGTGGTCAAACGCAAAATATTTGGGTCAAACGGATGTATATTTTGAGAAAAACAAATTAAACCCCACAACATTAGGGTACAAAAATTGAACTTAATTTTCAACGCTGGCAAGGAGAACTGTGAAATTTGTACAACGAAATTGAGGTTAAAATTATTATCACCACCTAAAAACACAATAAGGAAGGTCTGGTAAAAAATTCATATCAAAATACCCAAAGAATAAGGTGTAATAAATGAAAGGTTTTGTTGTTTATAACTTTTTTTATGCTTTGTTTTCCGTCGTGCCTTTTTAACTAGATATCAAAATCATATCAATTGATCCTGCCTGTTGACCGAAACGCTGGAGCTTTGCCTCGTCAAACTTGGATCGACTTCTGCGCCGTGTTAGCCTCCGTCCTTCACCGCGATCCACCTCAAGAACCTGCAAAAGACGAAACGGCGCCGCTGCGGCCGATCACGCTCCGACGCCCAAGTCAGCGACTGAACCACCAATTACTTAAGAGTAAACTCAAGAACTCTAAGGAACCGTGACAAGTTCTCTCTCAGTGTATTCAAGACTCGCAAGCGTAAAGAAAACAATCTGAACGTGTGCGTACCTCAGAAGTTCGTTGGAAACTCTTATAAACCTGGATACTTTCTCTCTCCTGGCAGTTACACATCTGGACACGTGGCTCGCATCCAGCTGTACACGTGCCATCATCTGGAGCATCCTTGACTTGGGCGCTACTTCTGACTCTTCTTTGGCTAAGTTACTTATGCATGGTATACTCAGTGCATAGTTGCCTTGGAGCGTGATCTCTTCTGGGTGGCGAGTTCGGGTGCCTTCGTACACACCTTCCCTGTGGTCTCGCCGGCCGCCTTCATGATCTGCCCTACCTGCTTCACCGTGTATGTTCAAGTGTGCTATCTCCCGAGCTTCATCCTCTGGCCAGCTGGGAAATGACCATCTGCCTTCGTCTTTGGCGATGTCCTTGTTTCGGCGATCTCTAATCACTTGGTCGCCTGGGTTCACATCTGGCGACTTGATCTTCAACCCGGTGACCGCCGGTTCCGGTGTGCTGGAGATCGGAGCACGTCAACTTAGTAACTGACGACTACACGAGCCCCCCGACTTCCTTCCCTTCTACCAGCCAGGTGTCCCATCAACACGCCTATACAATAGCTTGATGCCACGTCATCACTTCCGACTACCAGGGCGGTACACAAGCCCCCCAGTCTTAAGCGAAGACTTGTCCAGCGAAAAGACTAAAGGAGTCACGTCAATACCGATCTACGTGGCGCTGGCGCAGAATTCCAAACTGTTCCGTCCGGTTGACCGGGACGTCTTCGTGCACGACCTCAACAGTCAGCTAGGGACTCCTTCCCACTGGTTATCTGTGGATTCCTGCAAAAAAGAGGACAAAGAGGCGCCCTAGCGGTCGTTTGCACTCCGACGCTCAAGTCAGCCAGCAAGAAACACCAAAACTGTTCACCTACGTCTCTGAGCACCGCGTATGGGACTCTGAAGGTGGTAAAAAATAACTGTGTATTGTCTCCTTCAGGCAAAAATATTCCCCAGTCACTTGTACGTAACCTTGAAGCACGAGCAAGCAACTAGAGAGTTCTCTGGTAAATTTGCCAAAAGTTCCAACCTCGTTTCCAACATTCCCCGCGCTATTTAAACCTCCCAAGCATTTAAAGCGCCTTAAAGCGCTTTTAATCACAAACGTAACGCACTCATTAAAGCGTAGCGCATTTAAGACGTTGAAAAGCTTGGGAGCCATCATAGTGCCTGAACGCTCGAAACGGAAACTGTATTGAATGACTTTAATTACCTGGCACCTGACAAAGGGGTGTTTCCATTCTGACATGGTCGTTGTACACGTGGAGGGCCTCACGACGCCGTGACCTCATCTGGGGGCGCTTCTGCCCACCTGGGGACGTTTCTACGTGTGAGTCCTCCTGCTGGGAGTGCTACTGCACTAGGGGTGACTTTTTGGGTGCCAACTCAGGCCCCCAATCATCTAGTCACTTACTCTGAGAGCGTATCTGCTTTCCTCTCGTACCCTGCACCCGATTACCCTGGGCGTGACCTTCCTCTTGGGTCGTATCTGTCCCGAAGGCGTCTCTGGGGCGGCAGGGGTACTTCACGAGTCAGGCTGCCCTACCCTGATGCTATCACTATGGCCTTGAAGCCACCTTTTCCTTCTCTTTATCGCGTTCCCGAGCTATCGGGACCTGAGGCCTTCCCACGGTGTCGCTCCCTCCATGGTCTTTCCTACCCATGGGTATCGGGGAACCACACTGTGATTGCCTTGCCTCATGCTCTGTTTGCTCTGGCGACGCCCTGGTTGGGCGACGCCTTCACCTGGGCGACGCCTTGCCTTGGCGACTCTTCCTCTTGGCGATGGTGGCACTTGGCGTCTCTCCACCTAGGCGATGCCTTGCGTTGACTTTAACTCTCCAGTCGTTGACTTTGACCTTGACTTAGTCAACGCCCGGATACGGGACGGTACACAAGCCCCCCAGTCTTAAGCCGAAGACTTGTCTTCAGCATAAAGACTAAAGCCTCGCCCACTTCGTCCACGTGCCCTCCTGATGACGTGTCATTCTCTGTTGACTCAGCAATTCTTCGAATTACTGACGTGACACTTTTTGAACCACAGGGGTATTCTTAATGGCTGATTGGACATCCCCCTGAAATGGGAAAAATAATGTCCTTTGAGGCTGCGCTTCATCGCGTGCCACGTGGCTCATCGTGCGGTCATCTTTAAGAACCTCTTGCGCTCCCCTTGAGCGCTTAATCTTGCAACACGTGGCATCATCACACGGTTATCATTTGTTGTCCCTCGCGCTTCTCGTAACGTTTAAGTTACCCAAACCCCGCGCTCGCCACTACTGTTACATCCACTTTCTCTGCCCTTTCTCATTGTTCATCTTCTCTGAATCCCTTCTCTCGCGACCCCTGTTCATTCGTGCTTCCGCTCTCCACGCCCTTCAGCCCCCAAAGGTACGGTTTTTTCCCTCCTTGATGATTCTTTTCACTGTATGAAATGCCTGGGACTGTCCATATTACCGCATTTCTTTGGATATCGTTTGTATGCTTCTTTGTTCCTCTCGTTCCCCTTCGCTCTCGTGTGGGTAGGGTGCTCCTAGGATTCTTCCATTTTTTCCCCTTTTCTTCTCCCAACCCCTTTTCTCTGAACCCTTTCTTTTTCTTTTGATCTTCAGCTTTGGCATTGATGGCGAAAACTAAGACCGCCGCGCCTCCCCCGCTCCCTAGGTCTTATTATAAGGGCGAATACGACTGGGCTCCTGACGAACTTCTGGACGAATGCTCCCTCCTAAACTCTGTTGAGGACGTGGAGGCTCACAGGGGGGACCCTGCGCTTTATAATTTCAACTCCTTTCACAAAAATCACGACTCCCAAGTCCTGGTATGCTGGGTGCGACCTGGGATGCCCGTTTGTGCGGACTCACGGGATACTCGGGGAAGCCCCTTCTTCTTCCTCTATCAAATGGTACTCAAGAGAGTGGGCCTGCGTCTGCCCCTTACTTCTTTCGAAAAAGAGCTGCTTACAGAGATAAACACTGCTCCCGCCCAGCTCCACCCCAACAGTTGGGCTTTCGTGAGGGGGTTCCAAATTCTCTGCGGCTATCTAGGTGTTCCCTCTTCTGTAGACGTTTTTCTACACTTTTTTGAGGTAAAGAAACAGGGGAAGAGCCTATGGATGAGCTTTTCTGGCATCGCCGGGCGCATCATTCTTACGCTCATCCAAAATTCGTTCAAAGGGTGGAAGAGGAAATTCTTCAAGGTACGTGCGACCAAGCGCGATCCTACCATCCTAGAGGACTTTCCCCTATACTGGACGGATAAGCCCATAACCATGAAGGCCCTGGCTTTGGATGAGCTTACCCTCTCCGACCGGGATGTGTGCAAGGCCTTGGTGGGACTGGGGGTAGTCTTTGATACCGCCAAACTCATCGTGAACGAATTCAACGCCCTTGGGCTTTCTACCTACTTCGGTATCTGCCCTTGATTGTTTATGATACATTAGCTGTTATGGTTACCTGCGTGTGTTTGGCCATAGAATTTCCCTTCTGCTTTATCTGAACCAACCTTTGCTCTACTATTTTTCGCTGTTGCAGGTTCAGTGATGACTTCCTCGAGGAGGCTGGCTCTTGCCAAATTTTTGAAGAAGGCAAAATCTACCAAAGAAGGTGGGGACGTCGTCGCCTCCGACGTGCCCACCGTCACTTCCCTGTCGATTCCTCCACCATCTGCTTCTCCTCCTCCCATTGCTGCGGTTCCATTAGCCATGGCGTCAACCCCTGCCTCAGCGCGCCCTAACAAAGGAAAAAGGGTGTTGATAGTGGATTCTGACAGCGAAGACTCGGGTGCTGCCCTGGTTTCCCATAAGAGGAGGGCTACGGGTCTCATTGCCTCACCCGCCGCGCCCCCCGGTGATGGGAACTCTCTCAGGGACGATCCTCCTAGTGCCACCTCACCGCCGCCTCCGCCAGCCCACGAGGAGCAAGAGGAAAGGATTGAACCGGTTCCCCCGCCTTCGTCGTTGCCGCATCGCGACGCAGCTGAAGCGTCGGGCTCTGCCCCTCCTGTACCAGTCCCTGGCTCGACTTCGCGCAAACCCCGGATTCCTCGCTCCATTCATAGGGAGTTGACGCAGGGCTTCACCGAAGGAATGACGCCGACTGATCCTCAAAAAGGGGGAGGCATGCCTTACTATATGGGGGCCTTCCTGGCGGTGGCAATCAAGTGGCGCACTCAGGCTCGAAATGCTATCAAAGGGAGAGAGGTTCTCCGCA
Source organism: Phaseolus vulgaris (assembly GCF_051622355.1). Taxonomy (NCBI): domain Eukaryota; kingdom Viridiplantae; phylum Streptophyta; class Magnoliopsida; order Fabales; family Fabaceae; genus Phaseolus; species Phaseolus vulgaris. The sequence continues at coordinate 38,793,767 of NC_143508.1, forward strand.
AGCTGAGACAAGAGGTGGTGGCGTTGAAGGAGGAGAAGCAAAACTGGGGACTCAAAGAGGAAGCTTCCCGATCTCTGCTAAAACTGGCCCATGAGGGCAGGGAGGGAGCTGAGGCGTACGCGCGAGAACTGGAACAGGCGCATGCCGCTCAACTAGCCTAGCTCACCTCCTATCAAATCCAAAACATTGGCCTCCAGGAGGCGGCTCTTACATCCGAGGTGCAGTGGAGAAAACTTGAGGAGTTGGATGCTGCTTGGAGGCAGAAGCTAGGTGAGAGAGAGAACGCCTTGACTGCGAAGGTTGAAGCTTTGAGCCTTCTTCAAGCCGAGGCTAACAAGCTCCGGGTGGAGAAGGAATTCCTGGAGAAGCAATTGACATCCAAGGATTCCAGGATTACCGAACTGGAGGGGGAGGTCCAAGAACTGACTAGGGAGATGGCGGAGGCGTTTGAGGAGGGCTTCCAAGAGGCTCTGACCCAGGCGTCCTGCGAGAACACGGGCATCAATATTTCGAACTGCGACCCCACACACCATGTCGTCAACGGGAAGGTCGTGCCGATGGACTTGGATGACTGAGCCGCTGTCTCTCACCCGCCACCTTTACCTTCAAGTTTAATTCCTTTGTACTTTACCTTTGCCTTTGACTTTCTCTGTTAAGACTTGTAATTCTTTGAACCATCTGTACTTGTACCGCCCTGGTGGTCGGGTGTGATGACGTGGCATCCTGCTACAGTGTAGGCGTGTCGACAAGGCGCCAGGTTGGCAGATGCGAAGGAAGTCGGGAGGCACGTGTAGTCGCCAGTTGTTAAGTTGGCGTGTTCCGATTTCCAGTTTACCAGAATAGGCGATCGCCAGGTTGAAGATGAAGTCGCCAGATGTAGACTCAGGCGACCAAGCAGTCGGAGATCGCCAGAACAAGCACATCGCCAAAGATAAAAGAGAAGCAGATTATGAAGGCGGCCGGCGAGACCACAGGGAAGGTGTATGAAAGTCCCCAACTCGCCAGTTTCAGTAGAGATCGCACTCCTAAGTTAGCTATGCACTGGGCAGTACCATGCATAAGTAACTTAGCCAAAATGAGAGTAGAAGCAGCGCCAAGTCAGGGAGCCTCCAGATGATGGCACGTGTACAGTTGGATGCGAGCCACGTGTCCAAGTCTGTAACTGCCAGGAGAGAGAAAACCACCAGGTATATAAGAGTTCTTAACAGACTTTCTGAGGTACGCACGTTCAGTTCATACACTTTACGCTTGCGAGTGAGAGAGGATTTGCACGGTTCTCGTTCTTAGTATTTGGTGATACTGTCACTGACTTGAGCGTCGGAGTGCGATCGGCCGCAGCGGCGCCGTATCGTTTCTTTGCAGGTTCTTGAGATAGATCCCGAGGAGGAACGGAGGTGAGAAGCGGTGCGCACGTCGATCCTTTGACGAGGCATTCTCCAGCGCTCCGGTCAACAGGCAGGATCAGTACTCTAGTTACAAATCTGGATGTTCGTATGATTGCTTTTGTGCCTTCGCGATATAGAATCCTGCTTATGCGTTTTTACTCTCATTCTTTGCCTTCGCGCGCTTCGGTTACTTTATTTGCGTTTTGCCTGTTTCTTTCACTTCGTTGGGCGGCCTTGTACGCCCGAGAAAGGTCACGTGCCAACCCTCACGCCCATGGAGAGGCTCACCTAGTGAAGCCGTATCGTCCACGGGATGTCTCCGACACCGAAACGATCCTTTCCTTGATCCTTAACGCCCGACGCCCACGCCTAAAGAGAGGCCCGCTACAGCAGCACCGTATCGTCCCCGGGTGTCTAAAACGCCGAGTGCTCTGGGGGGGTCTGTTCCCTCCATGGTCTTTCCTTCCGAAAGGTATCGGGGAACGCCCCGCCAGCGATTCGCTGGCGTTCGGCGGTCTTATCTCCCTCCACAGTTTTTCCTACCTGTGGGTATCGGGGAACCACACTGTGATTGCCTTGCCTCATGCCCTGTTTGCTCTGGCGACGCCCTGGTTGGGCGACGCCTTCACCTGGGCGACGCCTTGCCTTGGCGACGCTTCCTCTTGGCGATGCTGGCACTTGGCGTCTCTCCACCTAGGCGATGCCTTGCGTTGACTTTGACTCTCCAGCCGTTGACTTTGACCTTGACTTAGTCAACGCCCGGATACGGGACGGTACACAATATTCTTCCACACGAAATGCTGTACCTTGTGCGCAATGATCTGTGCAACAGGCTCTGCCTCTATCCATTTGGTGAAGTATTTGATGGCAACGATCAGATACTTCATCTGCCTGATCGCCAGCGGAAAGGGGCCCAGGATTTCGATTCCCCATGTATGGAAAGGCCACGGGCTGTATATGGATCGCAATTCTTCTGGCGGTGCCTTGTGCCAGTCGGCGTGTTTTTGGCATTGCCTACACCGCTGGGCGTGCCGTGCGCAGTCCTCTTTCACTGTTGGCCAGAAGAAACCTGCGCGTATTACCTTGGAGGTTAAGGATCTTCCCCCTACGTGGCTTCCGCAGATGCCTTCGTGTAGCTCCGCCATTATCCTGGTGCACTCATTGCCACTGACGCATGTTAGGACAGGGTGAGTGAAACCGTGCCTGAACAGCACCCCATCCACGAAAGTATATCTTGCGGCATTTCTTTTGACTTTTTTACCCTGTTCAGGGTCCACTGGAAGAGCCCCATCCGCCAGGTATCGCTTATAGGGCGTCATCCAGGTGTCTCCCTTCGACAAAACAATACCTGCATCTGCTCTTCCTCAGGCACGCCCGCGTACATGCTGATGCGGGGCGCCCTCTGCGTATCTTGGGTCAAAGAGCAATGACTCCTCGGTCTTCCCTTTGATGTATAAATATGGAGGACATCCACCCTGTTGTCTTCCACGAATCTCCGCGGAGCTTTGAGAGTCTCCTGGATCACTGTCCTTTGTCTACCCCCTTGCCTGAGCTGGCCAGCTTTGCAAGCAGGTCAGCTCTGGCATTCTGCTCCCTCGGGACGTGTATCAGCTCAAGAGCGTTGAATGCTCCCTTCAACAACTGGACGTACTTCAGATACGCCGCCATTTGTGGGTCCTTCGCCTGAAACTCACCCAACACCTGTCCCGTAATCAGCTGGGAGTCGCTCTTCACCTGGAGGTTCTGTGCGCCCATCTCCTTGGCCAGGAGCATTCCTGCTATCAGGGCTTCATATTCTGCCTGATTGTTACTCGCCTTGAAGGAAAAGCGCAGGGCCTGCTCAATCAGTATGCCGTCGGGTCCCTCCAAGACTATTCCCGCACCGCTCCCCTACTGGTTGGAAGAGCCATCAACCGAGAGCAGCCACTGCGAACTCACTTTCACCTCCTGCTCACCTTCGGGCGATAGTTCCGCTATAAAATCTGCGTACACCTGCCCTTTGATGGATCCTCTAGGCTCATACTGGATGTCGAATTCTGACAGTTCTACCGCCCAGCGCACCATTCTTCCCGCCACATCAGGCTTCTGCAGCACTTTCTGTATAGGGAGGTTGGTCATCACCACCACCGTGAAGCTGCGGAAGTAATGACGGAGCCTCCTGGCAGAAAATACTACCGCTAGCGCCGCCTTCTCTAGCGCTTGGTACCTCGTCTCAGCTCCCTGTAACGCCTTGCTTACGAAATAGATGGGCTTCTGACTCTGGTCCTGCTCCTGGACTAACAAAGAACTGATGGCCCGCTCCGTTACGGTAAAATATAACCGGAGGGGCACGCCCGTTACCGGCTTGCAGAGGACCGGTGGCGTCGCCAGGTACTCCTTCAGCTTAATGAAAGCCGCTTCACATTCATCAGTCCATGCAAAGCGACTGTTTCTCTTGAGGCACTGGAAATATGGGTGCCCCTTCTCTCCTCCGGCGGAAACAAACCTCGAGAGCGCCGCCATCCGCCCTGTCAGCTGTTGCACCTCCTTTACCAACGTCGGACTCCGCATGGCGATAATCGCTGCGCATTTGTCGGGGTTCGCCTCTATCCCCCTCTCTGTGAGCATAAAATCCAAGAACTTACCGGCCTCGACCCCGAGAACACACTTCTCAGGGTTTAACTTGAGGCGGTACATGGATATTGTGACGAACAACTCCTCCAGGTCCGCCATGTGCTGTGCCCTATTCTGTGACGCCACCACCATGTCGTCTACATAGGCGTACACATTCCTCCCGAGCATTGGCGCCAGGACCTTGTCCATTAACCTTTGGTACGTGGCGCCCGCATTCTTCAACCCAAAAGGAATCACCTTATAGCAGTAGTTGCAGGTCTCTGTCATGAATGCAGTCTTGCTCTCGACTCTTGGGTGCATCTTGATTTTGTTGTACCCTGAAAAGGCGTCCAGGAAACTCAGCACCTTGCTGCCGGACGCACTGTCTACTAAGGCGTCGATGCTGGGCAACGGATACGAGTCCTTTGGGCATGCCTTGTTCAGGTCCGTGAAGTCAACGCACATCCTCCACTTTCCGTTCGCCTTTTTCACCAAGACGACGTTGGCGAGCCACTCAGGGTATTGGATCTCCCTGATGTGGCCAGCACTCAACAGCTTATGCGTTTCGTCTTTCACCACCTGCTGTCATTCCTCATTGAACTTTCTCCTTCTCTGACGCACGGGACGGACCGTGGCGTCCATGCTGAGGTGGTGACACAGGAAATCAGGATCAATGCCTGGCATATCCGAAGCGGACCATGCGAAGGCATCCAGGTGGCGTGAAATCACTTATGCCACCCCTTCCTGTTCTTCTGGGCTTAACGAACTTCCTAACTTGAAAGCCTTGCCGCCAATCTCCCTTTCTACGGCGTTAGCCGCGGGATGTTCCCTGCTATCATCTTCGAAGGGCGCCGCCTCTACCCCTGGCGCCGCGTCGTCAGGGCCTTCCTCCATAAGCGCATCTGCCCCTGGCATCACCCTCTCCGCTATGGTCTCTTTAGGCGTCAACCCGACGGGCGTCGCCTCAATCATCGTCGTGTCCGCGCTCGGCGGACGTTCATACACCATGAACGCGCCTCTCTTCGTTTTCAGGCTGTTCTCATAGCATTTCCTTGCCTCCTCCTGGTCTGACCTGATGACTATCACCTGGCCATTGAGGTCCGGCAGCTTCATCTTCATGTGACGTGTGAAGGACACCGCGCTCAGACGGTTTAACGCCGGTCTGCCCAGCAAAATATTGTAGGCAGAGTTAGCGTTCACGACAAGGTACCGGATGCTCTCGGTACGGGACGCCTCTCCGTTTGTGAACGTAGTCCTCAGCTCCAGGTACCCCCGGACTTCCACCTGGTTATCCCCGAACCCATACAAGCACCCAGTATAGGGACTCAACAGATCGGGGGACAGCCGTAACTTATTAAAGGTCGACAAAAACATGACATCTGCCGAACTTCCTTGGTCTACAAGCACTCTGTGCACCTTCCTTCCGGTTGTGACGACTGAGATGACAACGGGGTCGTTGTCGTGGGGTACCACATCTCGGAGGTCTCTTCTTGTGAACACGATATCCGACTCCCATGGCTCCCCCGAGAGCCTCTCTTCGATTGAATTTACCCCCCTCGCGTATTTCTTCCGCTGGGGGCGGTGGGTCCCCCGCCGGAAAAACCTCCAACAATAGTGTGGACCTCGCCAAGCACAGGCATCTCGTGTGCTGGTTCTTCTGCCGGCGGCGGCAAGGTGGCGGTCGCGGCGGGCTCCGCGACATAGTCCTTCAAGAACCCAGTTCTCACCAGCTCATCTAGCTGGTAGCCCAACGACAGGCAGTTGTCAATGTGGTGCCCGAAAGCCTCGTGGAATTCGCACCAAGAGTCTTTACGAAGCCCCAACACCTTGTCGGTCTTGGCCGGTCGCCTCAGCCTCTCAGCTATGTTAGGAACGGCGATCAAATCCTTCAACTCAACCACGAAGTTGTACCTCGCCGGTCTCGCTCTTTCTCTGGCCGGGCGATCGCCTCCTGCCGGACCCCTGGGCTAGGGCTTTCTGGCCTCGTAGGGGCGTCTCGCCTCTGGCTTCTTTCTTCCCGTCGTGGTCTCATTGACCCTGACGGGTTGAGCTCGTGTCGGTCCCCTCGGGTGTGAGGGCACGACGCTGGTGCGCTTCATGCACACCTCTCCTTCAGAAGCAATATGTTCTACCGCCCTACGCCGTAGTTCAGCGAAAGTCCTAGGGCGGTTGTGGATGATGGATTCTCCAAAAGGAACGGGGCATACGCCTTTCACAAACGCGTACACGATCATAGGCTCCTCTGTCGTACCAACCTTCACAACCTGGGCCCCGAAGCGATTGATATACTCCTTCAGGGTCTCCCCTTGGTACTGCTTCACATCGAACAGGTCGTAAGAGACTGGCGGCGGGGCCTTGTTCGCTAAGTATTGTTCCCTGAACAATCGCGACAATTGGCGGAAAGATGTGATATGACCCTCTGGGAGGCTAATGAACCAGTCCATAGCCATCCCGGTCAGGGTGCTCATGAAGAGCTTGCACTTGGCAGCATCAGAACCGCCTATCAGGACCATCTGTGTGTGAAATGCAGCAAGGTGCGTACGTGTTCGGGATCGCTGCGTCTAGGATCTCCTGCGAGAAAGGAGTGGAAAACTCCCTTGGTGGGGAATGGTTCTCCATCTCGTCATGTCCAGGCCGCCTCCGATCATTTCTCAGGCCCTGGCGCAACTCCTCATTCACACGGTGGAGCTCTTCGTTCCGCTCATAAGAGGCGTCAAGGTCTGCCTGCATGCGTTCCTGTTCCATTTTCGAATCCGCCATGTCCTGCTGCAGCCCCCTCATTATCTCCAGGACCTGTTGCATGGATAGTTCTGCTGGGGCTGCGCATGCTGTGCTTCGTCTGGTGGGGGCCATTATCACTCCCACCTCCTCCAACGTTAGTGCGACTTCGTAGATTTTCTCGAGCTTGTGATGGGACTGATGTTTTATATCGGCCCCACGGTGGGCGCCAAATGTTCCGTCCGGTTGACCGGGATGTCTTCGTGCACGACCTCAACAGTCAGCTAGGGACTCCTTCCCACTGGTTATCTATGGATTTCTGCAAAAAAGAGGACAAAGAGGCGGCCTAGCGGCCGTTTGCACTCCGACGCTCAAGTCAGCCAGCAAGAAACACCAAAACTGTTCACCTACGTCTCTTAGCACCGCGTATGGCACTCTGAAGGTGGTAAAAAATAACTTTGTATTGTCTCCTTCAGGCAAAATTATTCCCCAGTCACTTGTACGTAACCTTGAAGCACGAGCAAGCAACTAGAGAGTTCTCTGGTAAATTTGCCAAAAGTTCCAACCCCGTTTCCAACATTCCCCGCGCTATTTAAACCTCCCAAGCATTTAAAGCGCCTTAAAGCGCTTTTAATCACAAACGTAACGCACTCATTAAAGCGTAGCGCATTTAAGACGTTTAAACGCTTGGGAGCCATCATAGTGCCTGAACGCTCGAAACGGAAACTGTATTGAATGACTTTAATTACCTGGCACCTGACAAAGGGGTGTTTCCATTCTGACATGGTCGTTGTACACGTGGAGGGCCTTACGACGCCGTGACCCCATCTGGGGGCGCTTCTGCCCACCTGGGGACGTTTCTACGTGTGAGTCCTCCTGCTGGGAGTGCTACTGCACTAGGGGTGACTTTTTGGGTGCCAACTCAGGCCCCCAATCATCTAGTCACTTACTCTGAGAGCGTATCTGCCTTCCTCTCGTACCCTGCACCCGATTACCCTGGGCGTGACCTTCCTCTTGGGTCGTATCTGTCCCGAAGGCGTCTCTGGGGCGGCAGGGGTACTTCACGAGTCAGGCTGCCCTACCCTGATGCTATCACTATGGCCTTGAAGCCACCTTTTCCTTCTCTTTATCGCGTTCCCGAGCTATCGGGACCTGAGGCCTTCCCACGGTGTCGCTCCCTCCATGGTCTTTCCTACCCATGGGTATCGGGGAACCACACTGTGATTGCCTTGCCTCATGCCCTGTTTGCTCTGGCGACGCCCTGGTTGGGCGACGCCTTCACCTGGGCGACGCCTTGCCTTGGCGACTCTTCCTCTTGGCGATGCTGGCACTTGGCGTCTCTCCACCTAGGCGATGCCTTGCGTTGACTTTGACTCTCCAGTCGTTGACTTTGACCTTGACTTAGTCAACGCCCGGATACGGGACGGTACACAAACGTTTGTACTTTCTGCTTCCCTGACGCTCCACCAAACATTCTCTCAATCGCTCGACACGTGGCTTCATCAACGGTTCTCTCTAGTTGTCGTTTGCGCTTCCAAAACCATTTGAAAAACCCTTAAACCCATTTCACTTCTACTGTTCCATCACCTCTTTGCTTTCTCAAACGCTCTGAGTTTCTTCTGCAAAAACCCACGACGCTCTTCAACCTTGTGGATTCTCAACTTCCTTCATCGTTCTTCTGATCATAAAAAGGTACCCCTTTACTTCTTCTGCTGAGTTTTCCTGCATTTTAACCGATTCGCATCATCCATTAACTGTCTGGTGCATACGCTGTGGGCTGTTTCTTTTGTTTCTCCCTTCTCGTAACTTAGGGCTTCGTCTCCATTACAACGAACCTTCGTTCGTTCGTTTTTTCATCCTTCTTTCACGATCGAGCCAGCCTCTGCGAACCCTGCTCACCTTTCCCTTTCTTTTTCCTTTGCAGTTTCCGCGATGGCTCACTCAAAGATCACCCCAAATCCTCCTCCCTCGTCACGAAACCCTCCGTCTCAAGCTCATAACCCACCACGAGCACCTGGTGCTTCTTCTTCCCACGCTGAGAGGCCTGCAACCTCTCGCCCTGACCTGGCTCAGGCTACTCCACCGGTCGCCGGAGGTGCCTCCATCCCTACCCCAGATTATAAGATGCTATACCCATGGGCCAACTCGACTTTGCTGAAGGAGACTTGTTCAGTAAATTCTGTTGGGGCAGTTCTTCGATTGAAGAAAGGGGATGAGCCCCACCTGTCATTTCATAAGGAGCACGAAGATAGGCTGATGGTGCTACCTTGCCCCCCCGACGTGCCAGTTTGCGCCTACGACAAAGGGAACAACGACGGGTTCTTCTGCTTTGTATACACCACCCTATTCAAGAAGGTGAAACTTAGGTTTCCCTTCACTCGTTTTGAAAGGGAGCTACTGACCGAGCTCGACATCGCCGCCGCCCAGCTCCATCCCAACAGCTGGGCATTCGTGCGGGCGTTTCAAATCATGTGCGCACATATAGGACTGCCAGCGTCAGTGGACGTTTTTCTTTTCCTTTTTGAAGCCAAACACCTAGGAGATCGCCTGTGGGTGAGTCTGAACGGGATTGCTGGGAGGTCGATCCTCTCTATCTTCCAGCAATCCTACAAGGATTGGAAGGGCAAATTTGTCCAAGTGCGCCCAAACGACCAGGACGCCTCGCTGCTCGACGGCTTTCCCTTGTATTGGGTAAACAAGGGAAATAAAGAATCCAAGGGAAGCTTCAGGAGGCCAAGAAGCCCTGACAACATGGGAGCCTTGGACAAAGATCTGTGCCTCTTCTGGAAGAGCGTGGCAGATGCCAACATCACTTTCCTCACCACTGCGCTCATCTCCGTCGGCGAGAAGGTCTTTAACTCGCCTGAACTCGCTCATCGGCGAGAAGGTCTTTATCTCGTGCCTCTACATTGCCCCAGGGGTTACATCTTCTCTCCCCCAGAAACACTGAGGACTTTTTTGTTGGTGCCTCTACCTTGCCCCAGAGGCTACATCTTTTCTCCTCTGGAAGCACTGAGGACTTTTACTGGTGCCTCTACATTGCTCCAGAGGCTACATCTTCTCTCCTCTGGAAGCACTGAGGACTTTTTACTGGTGCCTCTACATTGCTCCAGAGGCTACATCTTCTCTCCTCTGGAAGCACTGAGGACCTTTTACTCTTCCTCGCCTGCACTCGCTCGACGGCGAGGAGGTCTTTATCTCGCCTCAAGACGCGCGAGGGCGTTGAGGTCTTTTAACCGGTGCCTCCGATCGCCGAAAGACGATGAGGACTTAGAAAACTTTTTAGAAAGCATGCAACATAACTCCAACTCGCCTTAAACCACATATAAGTGACAAGGTCTTCCTTCAAAACTTTCGGAAAACAATAAGCATGCAATCTAAAACACTTTAAACTTTATAAACTCTTCTTTATTGGGCGGCCTCGTTAAAAACCCTCCTCAGGGAAAAAAGAGTGCCCCCTCCAAACTGTTTTAACAGAAACATTGTAAAGCTCTTCGTGTTTGTTCTTACTCACAAAGTTCTTAACTGTAATATAACTTGAGGTGCGTAGCGTTCCAAGTGCGAGGAATCGCCCCTCCGTCCAACGTTTCTAAGCGGTAGGCGCCGTTCCCGAGCGCCTCGGTTATCCTGAACGGTCCCGTCCACTTAGGCGACAGCTTGTTCTCCATCTCGTACTGGTGGGCCTTCCTCATCACCAGGTCGCCTTCTCTGAACTGTCTTGGCGTCACCTTCGAGTTATATCTTCGTAAAATCCTTCTTTTTACTGCCTCAGCCTTCACTCTTGCCTCCTCCCTGACCTCATCCAGCAAATCCAGATTCAGCCTTCTTTCCTCATTCGAGTCTTCTGCTACAAAGTTCTGGAATCTCGACGAGCTCTCTTGGATTTCCACTGGAATCATTGTGTCGCATCCATAGACTAGGCTGAATGGGGTCTCATGGGTTCCTGACTGCTCGGTGGTGTGGTACGCCCAGACTATACGGGGTACCTCCTCAGCCCAGCTTCCTTTGGCTTTCTCTAGTCTTCTCTCCAAACCTCTCAGCAATACCCGATTGGCTGACTCTACCTGGCCATTCGTCTGAGGGTGCTCGACGGATGCAAATACTTGTTGAATTCCCACCCCTTCGCACAGCTTCTTCAACAGGTGACTTGCAAACTGAGTCCCATTGTCTGACACCAGGCGCTTGGGCACACCAAACCGGCACACAATGTTCTTCCACACGAAACCCTCGATCTTGTGTGCAGTGATCTGGGCCACTGGTTCTGCTTCGATCCACTTGGTGAAATATTCAATCGCCACCACCAAGTACTTCATCTGCCTGATCGCCAGCGGGAATGGTCCCAGGATGTCAATTCCCCATGTATGAAACGGCCAAGGGCTGTAAATCGGCTTCAACTCCTCGGGAGGCGCCTTGTGCCAATCGTCGTGCTGATGGCATTGCTTGCAGCACTGCGCATACTTCTTGCAGTCTTCTCTCATTGTTGGCCAGTAGTAACCTGCACGGAGAGTCCTTGCGGCCAGAGCTTGACCCCCGACGTGGCTTTCGCATATCCCTTCATGGAGCTCTGCCATAATTCTTGTACATTTCTCGCCATGCACACATTCCAGGAGTGGGTGAGTGAACCCAAACCTATACAGCTCGCCATCAATCATTGTGAACTTGCTAGAATTCTTCTTTATCTTCCTAGCCTCCGTCGGATCCAGCGGGAGAAGGCCATCCGCCAGGCATCGCTTGTACTGTGTTACCCAGGTGTCTGGCTCATGCGTAGCGCAGACCTGCATCATGTTCACTCTCTCCCCCCGACATGCTCTTATTCTCGGCGATCTCAAGGTTTCTTGAGTCAAAGACCTGTGACTCCTTGCCGCTTTCTCCGTCGATTTGCTTATCTGAAGAACCAGGTGATCTGCCACAAATGCTCTAGGCGTCTTCAGAGTTTCTTGAATCACCGTCCTCTGCCTACCCCCCTTGCCCGAACTGGCGAGCTTGGCTAGCAAGTCAGCTCGGGCATTCTGCTCCCTGGGCACATGCACTACTTCAAAGGAGACAAAGGAACTCTTCAATTCCTGTACATACTCCAGGTAAGCCCCCATTTGTGGATCTTTGGCCTGGAACTCGCCTGTTACTTGCCCCGTGACTAACAGCGAGTCACTCTTAGCCATCAGCACCCTAGCTCCCATCTCCTTGGCCAGCAAGATACCGGCGATCAGCGCCTCATATTTTGCTTGATTGTTGCTGGCCTTGAAGGCAAATCTCAAAGATTGTTCGATCAGCACGCCGTTGGGTCCCTCCAAGATGACCCCAACACCGCTACCCTGCTGGTTCGACGATCCGTCCACTGAAAGCACCCAACGGAAGTCATCCCCCTCAACTCGTGTCGCTTCAGACGAGAGCTCGACCACGAAGTCCGCGAAGATCTGCCCCTTGATCGGACCTCGGGGCTCATACTTGATGTCGAACTCCGACAGCTCCACCGCCCACTTCACCATCCTCCCGGCGACGTCGGGCTTCTTTAGGACCTTCTGGATGGGCAAGTCGGTCATCACCAGTATCGTGAAGCTGTGGAAGTAATGGCGTAACCTTCTCGCCGAAAAAACTACTGCCAGTGCAGCTTTCTCCAAGGCCTGATATCTTACTTCCGGGCCCTGCAGCACTGTATCGTCCCGTACCCGGGCGTTGACTAAGTCAAGGTCAAAGTCAACACCAGAGGTCAAAGTCAACACCAGAGGTCAAAGTCAACACAGGGCGTCGCCTGGGTGAAGAGACACTAAGTGCCAGCTCCGTCAAGAAAGAAGGCGTCACTAAGGCCAGGCGTCGCCTAGATGAAGGCGTCGCCCAACCAGGGCGTCACCAGATCAAACATTACCAAAGCAAGGCAATCACAGTGTGGTTCCCCGATACCCATGGGTAGGAAAGACCATGGAGGGAGCAACGCCGTGGGAAGGCCCCAAACCCTGGATGACCAGGGAACAGTAATAAAGAGGAGAGAAAGGTGGCTTCAAGGCCATAGCAACAACACCAGTGTAGGGCAGCCTGACTCGAGAAGTACCCCTGCCGCCCCAGAAACGCCTTTGGGACAGATACGACTCAAGAGGAAGGTCACGCCCAGGGTAGCCGGGTGCAGGGTACGAGAGGAAGGCAGATACGCTCTCAAAGTAAGTGACTAGATAATTGGGGGCATGAGTTGGCACCCAAAAAGTCACCCCTAGCACAGTAGCACTCCCAGGCGGGAGGACTCACACGTAGAAACGTCCCCAGATGGGCAGAAACGCCCCCAGATGGGGTCAAGGCGTCGTGAGGCCCTCCACGTGTACGACAGCCAGGTCAGAATAGAAACACCCTTTAGTCAGGTGCCAGGTAATCAAGTCATTCAATACAGTTTCCGTTTCGAGCGTTCAAGTACTATGATGGCTCCCAAGCGTTTCAACGTCTTAAATGCGCTACGTTTTCTAATTAAACGCTTTAATGAGTGCGTTATGTTTGTAATTAAAAGCGCTTTAAATGCTTGGGTAGTTTAAATAGCGCGGAGAATGTTGGGAACGGGGTTCGAACTTTTGGCAAATTTACCAGAACACTCTAGTTGCTTGCTCGTGCTTCAAGGTTACGAACAAGGGACTGGGGAATATCTTTGTCTGAGAGAGAGAACACAGACACACAATACACAGTTATTTTTTACCACCTTCAGAGTGCCATACGCGGTGCTCAGAGACGGAGGTGAACAGTTTTGGTGTTTCTTGCTGGCTGACTTGAGCGTCGGAGTGCAAACGGCCGCTAGGGCGCCTCTTTGTCCTCTTTTTTGAAGGAATCCACAGGAAATCAGTGGGAAGGAGTCCCCAGCTGACGGTTGAGGTCGCGCACGAAGACGTCCCGGTCAACCGGACGGAACATTTGGCGCCCACCATGGGGCCGATATAAAACATCAGTCCCATCACAAGTTCGAGGAAATCTACTAAGTCGCAATAATGTTGGAGGAGGTTGGAGTGACAAAGGCCCAGCTGTTGGGGTATAACTGGGCCGGAGCAACGTTGATCTCCGTCAGCAGTTCCTTCTCGAACCAGGAGAAGGGTAGCCGCACTCCGAGGGTCTTGAACACCACCTGGTAAAAGTAAAAGAAAGGGACCCCTTCGTTGGCCCGTTCGTCTCCACATACTGGCTCGCCTAGAGTGCAAGGGAGCACAGCGATGTCGTCGTCATGCCTCCTCGCGAAGGCCCGGTGGTCATAAGAACACGAATCCCCTTTGTGCTCCCTTATGGCCCTGGTAGCGAGTAAGCATGAACACTCATCAAGAAGTTCACTCGAAGCCCAAGGGTACAAGTCCTTGGGATTGACCCTGGAGGAAGCAGCATGAGAAGACATTCTTTAACAAGATCAGGGATTATCAAGGGTGTAGGGACTGCCGGAAATGCAAGAGTTGAGCGAGGGCAGCGAATGCTGGAACAACCCTTCGTGAGAAAAGAAAAGGGTGCAAGAAGGAAGGGTGCAAGAAGAGAGAACGTAAGTAGGTTATGAAGAGTGGGAAAATGATGAGGATAGTTTCTGAGTTTGAAGAGTTAAATAAAGCGGTTAGAGAGCCAAACGATGCGAATGGATGCACCGCACGATCGAGCCACGTGGCAGCAGATGGAAGGGTGGCCCTGGCACCCCTGGTTAAACTCAAAACACGTCGTATCAATAGAATACCTGATGGTACGATGCGCCGTCGAAAGGGGATCAGGGGCACAGTAGGAGTCAGGATCAAATCGTATGACTGGATGTCCCATCAGCCATACAGAAAGCGCCACGTGGATCAAGTTGAATGACTGAACGTCTCATCAGCTATACAAGGAGCACCTCGTGGAAGATACGGGAAGGGCCTTGAGCTCTTTGCTGCCCCCAGGCGTCGACCAAGCCCAAGGTCAAAGTCAATGTCAAGATAGGGACGACGCCCAAGGCGACCCTAGCATGAGACGCCCGAGGCGTCGCCTGGAATAACATAAAGGACGACGCCAGCCTAAGACGTCGCGGGCGTCGCCCACCAAAATATCAGCGAGTTTGCCTCCCCGATACCCACAGGTAGGAAAGACTGTGGAGGGAGACGAAGTCGAAGAAGGTGAAGTTAGTTACTGGCGTCCCATCCCTGAGACCCACAGGTAGGAAAGACTGTGGAGGGAGGCGGGACCGCCAAAACGCCAGCGAATCGCTGGCAGGGCGTTCCCCGATACCTATGGGAAGGAAAGACCATGGAGGGAACGACCCCCTCTCAGAACACTCGGCGTTTCAGACACCCGAGGACGATACGGCGCTGCTGTAGCAGGCCTCTCCTTAGGCGTGGGCGTCGGGTGCTAGGGATCAAGGGAAGGACAGTTTGGGTGTTAGAAGCACCCGTGGACGATACGGCTCCATTAGATGAGCCTCTCCGTGGGTGTGGGCATCGGCGCGTGACCTTTGCCAGGCCTACCAGGCCGCCTGACGAAGTGAAAGAAGCGAGTATAATGCAAGCCAAACAACCAAGGCACAAGAAGGCAAAGGATGAGAATAAAATCACACAGGCAGAATTTTATGCCGCGAGGACACGAAAGCAATCATAACAGATTTCCGGAGTTATATCAAGAGTGCGTATGATTCAAAGAATTACAAATTTGTCAGAGAAGGTTAAAACAAGTATAAAGGGATGGGCTGATGATCAAGGGCGGCGGCTTAATCGACTAGCTCCAAGGGCACGACCTTTCCATCAACAATGTGGTGAGTGGAATCGCAGCTGGAAATGTCAATCCCCGGATTCGTGCAGACTGCTTGAGCCAAAGCTTCTTGGAACCCCTCCTCGAAAGTACCCGCCATCTCCTGGATGAGGGCCTTTTTGTCCTTCTCTAGCTCCTCAACAGCGGCATCCCCAGAGGCTACCTGCTTCTCCAGAGCCTCCCTTTCCACGCGAAGCCGACTGACCTCAACCTGTAGTTTGTCGTAGGCAGCCTGGAGAAGGCCCATAGCTTTGGCCTGGGTGGCCATTTCCTCTTTTGTCCGCTCCATCTCGTCAGCTTGCTTACAGCAACGGTCCTTCAAGTCCCTTTGAACTTCTGCATCAGCTTTGACCAATTCTTGGAGGCCCGTTAACTGGACTTGGAGGGCGACTTCCCGAGTATAAAAGCCAGCCTGGAGCTCCAATGCCTCTGCTAGTTGCCTCTCAGTTTCTGCTTTGGACTCTTGCGCCTGCTTCAGGGAGGTTTGGTAGGTTTCCTTCTGGCATCCCAGGGTTTTCTTCTCCTCCTCCAGAGCAGTCACCCTTGTTTCCAAGGCCTGGAGAGTTTGGGTTTGTAAGGCAGCGTTCCTGGCCTGGGCGCGCCTTTCAAGGGCCACCGCCAAGAAGGCCCCCAAGTAGAAAGGCATGCCTTCCTTCCTGTCGGTGCCCTCTGGCAGAGTCCCGCCACTGAAGCCCCTCATTAGATGCATGATTGGAGGAGGGATGGCGATGAGATCGGGGGCGGCAGCGGCAACGGCGGGAGCAGGGGAAGCAGAGACTTCCACCGGCGGAGGAGGCGGGGCAGATTCGGCACCTTCGCCCCCTTCCTCTTGGACTGTGGCGGGTGGAAGCGAGGTCGCGCTTGGAGGGTCATCCATGAAGGGATTCCCTCCCTGAGGCGACGCCTCAAGCAGAAGAGGAACCCGTGCAGATTTTCTCCTTTTGAAAGGTGGCGAGGGACAGCAGCACGAGGTACCCATTCACGGCGAGATCCACACCATAGCTGGTGGGTTCTCGGATGGTGGATGCCCCGCATCACAGCGAAAGAAGTACGCAAGATCTGTGATGTCAGTGGAGGTTTTTGAAGACTACTCGCCCGACGTGGAGATGACGTTCACCAAGGACGACCTTAGGGATGTCGTGCCTCACGACAACGACCCTATTGTAATCTCGCTCGTCACGGCGGGAAGGACTGTTCACCGAGTGCTGGTCGATCAAGGAAGCTCGGCAGATGTGATGTTTTGGCCAACCTTCGAGAAGTTACAATTATCCCCCGACCAGCTGAGGCCATATGGGGGCTGCCTGTACGGTTTTGCTGGTGACCAGGTGGAGGTCAGGGGGTATATTGAGTTAAGGACGACGTTCATGGATGGCTTGGCCTCGCGCACAGAGAAGATCAGGTATCTCGTCGTGAATGCTCCGTCGGCATACAACATCCTGTTGGGGAGGCCAACACTCAACAAGATAGGAGTTGTGCCTTCAACAAGGCACATGAAGGTCAAGCTACCATCAATGGAAAGGATGATCATCACCATCTGTTCTGACCAAAAGGAGGCGAAGAAGTGCTATGAAAACAGCCTCAAGAACAAGAGATCTGTATGCCACGTAACCACAACGCCACCCCCGGGCGTGGAGCCTAAGTCGGAGAACCGCGAGTTGTGGATGCGGCGTTGGAGTTGGCTGTCGAGGGCAATGTGCTCGATGTGCCAATGGAAGATATTGAGGCGAGGTCCAAGAGCGCCGCCTGGGTGGAAGGAGAGAGAAGCTGCCCCGAGACCGCCATGGAGTCAGACATCGCGAGGGCACTGATCGCCAGCGAGAGGAGGCCTCAGCCGATGGAGGAATGGCTTGAGAAGGAGATCAACGGCAAGATGTTTAAACTGGGGAAAACCTTAGACAGCGAGACACAAGATCAAATCACCCATGTTATAAGTAGACACCTGGATGCGTTTGCATGGACTGCCTCTGACATGCCGGGGATTGACCCCGATTTCCTGTGCCATCGTTTAGCTATGGATCCCCAAGTCAGGCCAATCCGCCAGAGAAGGAGAAAGTTCAATGAAGAGAAGAGGCAGGCGATCAAGGACGAGACATAGAAACTCCTGGCAGCGGGCCATATCAAGGAGATCCAATATCCAAAATGGCTCGCTAACGTCGTTCTGGTCAAGAAGAGCAGCGGGAAATGGCGGATGTATGTTGACTTCACGGATCTGAATAAAGCCTGCCCAAAGGATTCTTATCCTTTGCCAAGTATAGACGCCCTGGTAGACAGTGCGTCAGGGTGTAAGTTGCTCAGTTTCTTGGACGCCTTCTCAGGATACAACCAGATTAAGATGCATCCCATGGATGAGGAAAAGACTGCTTTCATGACAGAAAGATCATGCTACTGCTACAAAGTGATGCCCTTCGGGCTAAAGAATGCGGGGGCCACGTACCAGAGGTTAATGGACAAGGTTCTCGCCCCTATGCTCGGAAGGAATGTGCAAGCGTACGTTGACGACATGGTCGTAACATCCCCGGAGAAGAGAAGGCACGTCACTGACATAGAAGAATTGTTCACAACAATAGCCAGGTACAAGCTGAAGCTAAATCCTGAGAAGTGCATTTTCGGCGTGGAGGCAGGAAAATTTTTGGGTTTCCTCTTGTCAGAGAGGGGAATCGAAGCAAACCCTGACAAATGTGCCACCATCCTGGCGATGAGGAGCCCTGCCACTGTGAAGGAGGTGCAACAGCTCACAGGGCGGATGGCCGCGCTGTCCCGGTTCGTGTCCGCCAGTGGTGAGAAGGGCCACCCATACTTCTAATGCCTGAAGAGGAATAACAGGTTTGTCTGGACGAAGGAGTGTGAAGAAGCTTTCGTGAAGCTCACAGAATACTTGGCAAGCCCGCCGGTTCTGTGCAAACCTCAAGTGGCAACGCCCCTCAGGTTGTACTTCGCCATAACTGAGAGGGCGATAAGCGCAGTGCTTGTCCAAGATCAAGATCAGGTCCAGAAACCCATCTATTTTGTTAGCAAGGTGTTGCAGGGCCCAGAGGTGAGATATCAAGCTTTAGAGAAGGCGGTTCTAGCGGTTGTATTTGCGGCGAGGAGGCTGCGCCATTACTTTCAGATCTTTACAGTATTGGTAATGACTGACTTTCCCATCCAGAAGGTTTTGAAGAAACCGGATGTGGCTGGGAGAATGGTGAAATGGGCAGTGGAGTTGTCGGAATTCGACATCAAGTATGAGCCCCAAGGACCGATCAAGGGTCAAATCTTCGCTGACTTTGTGGTCGAGCTATCTTCCGAAACCGTGCAGAACGCCGGAGATGATTTTCGTTGGGTGCTCTCGGTGGATGGGTCGTCCAACCAGCTAGGCAGCGGGGCTGGAGTTATTTTGGAGGGACCCAATAGTGTGTTGATAGAGCAGTCCCTGAGGTTCGCTTTCAAAGCCAGCAACAATCAGGCAGAATATGAAGCTTTGATCGCCGGCATTCTGTTGGCGAAGGAGATGGGAGCAAAGGTGCTGATGGCCAAGAGTGATTCATTGTTGGTCACTGGGCAAGTAACCGGCGAGTTTCAGGCCAAAGATCCGCAGATGGCAGCTTACCTAGAGTACGTGCAAGAGCTGAGGAGGTCCTTTGTTTTGTTCGAAGTGGTGCACGTGCCAAGAGAGCAGAATGCCTGAGCTGACTTGCTAGCCAAGCTCGCCAGTTCAGGCAAGGGCGGCAGATAGAGGACCGTTATACAAGAAACCTTGAAGACACCTCGGGCTTTCGTCGCAGATCACCAGGTCCTCCACGTGTGCAGGTCGATGGAAAGGACGGCGAGGAGCCATAGATCTCTAACGCAGGAGACTTTGAGGACGCCGAGGGTCAGAGCGCACCCAGCGGAAGAGGTAAAAACGATGCAAGTTTGCGCTATCCACGAACCAGACACATGGATAACGTCGTACCAGCGCTACATGGCAGATGGCGTGCTCCCAATGGACTCAATAGAGGCCAGGAAGATAAAGAAGAGCTCTAACAATTTTACCCTCATCGATGGCGAGTTGTACAGGTTCGGGTTTCCACACCCTCTTCTTGTATGTGTACACGGAGAGAAGTGCACGAGAATTATGGCTGAGCTCCACGAAGGGATTTGTGGGAGCCACATCGGGGGTCGAGCTTTGGCAACAAGGACTGTCCGCGCAGGTTATTACTGGCCCACAATGAGGGAAGATTGCAAGAGATATGCCCAGCGTTGCAAGCAATGCCAGCAGCACGCCGATTGGCACAAGGCGCCCCCAGAAGAGCTAAAGTCAATCTACAGCCCCTGGCCGTTCCACACGTGGGGAATCGATATTTTGGGACCCTTCCTGTTGGCGATTAGGCAAATGAAGTATTTGGTTATGGCGATCGAGTACTTCACGAAGTGGATTGAAGCAGAACCGGTAGCCCAGATCACCGCGCACAAAATCCAGAGTTTCGTGTGAAAGAATATTGTGTGTCGTTTTGGTGTGCCCAAGCGTTTGGTATCAGATAATGGGACTCAGTTTGCAAGTCACCTGTTGAAAAAGCTGTGTGAGAACATCGGAAGACAACAGGTGTTTGCTTCTGTGGAGCACCCACAGACGAATGGGCAAGTGGAGTCAGCCAATCGGGTTCTGCTGAGAGGTTTGAAGAGGAGGTTGGAAAAGGCCAAGGGGTCTTGGGCTGAAAAAGTCCCCCGCATAGTGTGGGCATATCATACCACTGAGCAATCGGGAACCCATGAAACCCCGTTTACTTTAGTGTATGGATGCGATGCGATGATTCCAGTCGAAATCCAGGAAAGCTCGCCGAGATTCCAGAACTTCGTGGCAGAGGACTCGAATGAAGAAAGGAGAATGAACTTGGATTTGCTAGATGAGGTTAGAGAGGAAGCGCGGGTGAAGGCTGAAGCGGTAAAAAGAAGAGTTGAACGCAAGTACAACTCCAGAGTAAGACCAAGGCAATTCAGAGGTTGCGACCTGGTAATGAGGAAGGCCCACTAGTATAAGATGGAGAACAAATTGTCGCCCAAGTGGACAGGACCGTTCAGAATAACCGAAGCACTCGGGAACGGCGCCTACCGCTTGGAGACGCTGGAAGGAGGGGCGATTCCCCGCACTTGGAACGCCACCCATCTCAAGTTTTATTATAGTTAAAACTAGGGGAACTCAAAGACTTATGGACAAACCTATGTGAACGCCCAGTTGGCCTTCGAGAAACTCGAAGGCGATGATGGAGGAAGTAGACAGAGTCACGTTGGAGGAGGCAACTCCTTTCCAGAAGTTGCATAAGTCCCCGAGCTCCCCTATTTTTTCCGGGCCCCTGGCCTTCCTGAAGCTCGACTCCTTCTTTCCCTTGTTCACCCAATACAAGGGAAACCCGTCGAGGAGAGAAGGGTCTCGGTCGTTGCAGCGAACGCGCACGAATTTCCCTTTCCAGTCCTTATAAGATTGCTGGAAAATGGAAAGGATGGACCTCCCAGCAACCTCGTTGAGGCTAACCCATAGACGATCGCCCGGGTTCTTGGCCTCAAATAGGTAGAGGAACACGTCCACTGAAGCCGGATGTCCCAAGTGTGCACAAATGATCTGGTAAGCCCGGACGAACGCCCAGCTGTTGGGATGAAGTTGGGTGGGGGCTATGTCAAGCTCGGTCAGGAGCTCCCTCTCAAAGCGGGTAAAAGGAAATCGGAGCTTGACCTTCTTCAACATTGTGGCGTAAATGAAGCAGAAGGGGCCGCCGTCGCTCCCCAGGTTATCAGTGCAAATAGGCTCCCCGGGAGGACAAGGACGCACAGATACCTTGTCATCGTGCTCTTTGCTGAAGGAGAGGTGATCCTGATCACCTTTCTGGAGGTGGAGGATGTCGCGGTCGGTGTTGATGGAGGAAGTCTCACCCAGCAGGGCTGAAGAGGCCCAAGGGTACAGTTGCTTGTAGTTTGGAAGGGACCTCACAACTGCGCTGATGTGAGGTGGGTTTCGCTGCGGTTGGCTGGGTCAAGAAGACGCGGGTCTCACGACCTGGCTTGAAGGGACATTAGGATCCCATGGGGGGTCGCGGGAGGAGGAAGGGTTTGCCCTACGAGTTTTCGTCGGAGGGTTGCGAGGAGATGGAGGAGGGTTTGGAGGGAGCCATCGGAGAAGCTGCAAGAAGACGAAAAGGGGAAGAGATGAGAGTTTGTAAGCAGAGAGACTCAACAGAAGAGAAGGAGATGAAAGAACAAGGGGGGCTCGCAGAGAAAGGGTTTAGAAACCCTAAACGCAGAAAAGAAAAAGCAAAGCAGAGAAAACATCCCACAACGTATGCTCCAGATAGTTAATGGACGATGCAAACCGATTAAAATGCAGCAAATATCAGTGGGAGCGATAAAAAAGTTACCTTTCGATGATCAAAAGAGTGTTCAGAAAAATGGTGATTGGAGGAGTCGAAGCGTTCGCTGAAGCATTTCGAGAGTTTGAAGAGAGGAAAAAGATAATGAAACAGTAAAGTGGCGCGAAGTGTTTAAAAGTTTTGAAGGGTCTCGAACGTTGCGAGAAGCGCAAACGACGGTGAACAATGGTCGTTGATAAGTCCACGTGTCGAGCGATCGAAGGGGTTGGTGAAATGTCAAATCAGTGAACAGTGTGAGCACCAACGCGCAAAACCACGTAGGTCGCCGGATTTTAACCCTTTAGTCTTTTCGCTGAATGAGTCGCAGCTCAAGACTGGGGGGCTTGTGTACCGACCAGGTCATCGGGTGTGATGACGTGTCCAGCACGTGACTATGTGGGGCGTGTTCAGCAGAACACATGGACAAGAGAAGGACGAATGGTTCAGAAGCTAGTATAGTCGCCGCTCGTGGAAGTGGCGTATTGCAATGTACATGATCGGTTGTCGCCGGGTTTGTATGACATCGACGTATTAGACAATGGAAGATCGGGTGGTCTGACATCGCCGCAAGAATCACATCGCCGGATTTCCCAGTAAACTTAGTTAAAGCTGCTGGAGGCTCAGAAGAGTAAGTTGAAGCGTGTAAGTTCGGTAAGATGATTGTTGCGGCAGCATGAGGCGTGAAGGCGAGTGGGTTGAAGGGAACAGCTTGCTCGCCAGCGACAGGATTCCCAGAGTGGGCATTCGTTGGTAGCAAGGTTTCCTCAGCAGGACATGCATGGTGTAAGGAGGGTGCCACTTGCGACAAGCGATATCACAGAGATGGTGTACTTTGCTGCATCCGATACTCTCCTCATCAGGTGGTGTTCCAAAGCTTGCTATATGCTAGATCACTCCTTGAACAGGGGACTTAGCCGCGCGGCTGGTTACTACACAGGTATAATGCGCAAGTTACCCAAACCCGGATGATGACACGTGTAGGGTTGGATGCAATATAGAAATGACGCTCAAATTAGCCTAGCTCAGATGATGACACGTGTAGGGCTGGGTACTACCTGCTACCCCAGCCCAGATGGCGACACGTGCAGCGTTGGATGCAAGCCACGCGTCCAAAGCGTAACTGCATGGAGAGAGAAAAAACCTAGCTATAAAGGTAAACTTAACAGAATTTGCACAGGTACGTTTTTCATTACGGCTCATTGCTCAGGGTTGTGTGCACTACAGTACGGTTCCACAGAGCATAGTTTTCTCTCAGTTTTTGGGTGTTCTTGTTACTGACTTGAGCGTCGGAGCGCCACCGGCCGCAGAGGCGCCACCCTGTGTTTTTCAGGTTCTCAGAGAGGCTCTTTGTGGTGTGGACTTGGAGGACACATGGTGTCAAGCTGGTGAGGAAGTTCGTGACGAGGCAACGCTCTTGCGCTAGGTCAACCGGCAGGATCACCAACCTATTCATTTCTCAATATAAACCTGTGTGAATATCTGCTACCCACATTGGCTACCTATTTTCGGTTCTCACCATTTGAAACAAAAGAAGTTTCTGGTTCAACCATGGTTGGATTTCAACTGGCTGAAATCAGAAAAATTGACAGAAACAAGGGCTGTGTTGAAGCACCAGAAACTGAAAAAAGCTGCTGGAATTAACGGAACATTGTCTCTTATGTGAAAGGGATCAAGATGAAGATCACAAGTGATGTTTGGAATTTTGTGGCTGGAATCAAGTGTGCTGGACTGAAAGTTGGAAAAGGAAACACCAGTAGGATTCAAGAATTCAACAAGTTGCAATATTATAAGAGCTGTATGAGGAACCCTACACAGAGCATAAGCAGGTTCCATGCAGGTCATTTGAACCTTACACCACGTCTTGTTGCCTACATTATAGCATGGCAACTCATCCCAAGAGGTACAAATCATATTGTTTTACATGAAGAGGATTTAATCCTTCTATATTGCATCATGAACCAGATTAAGGTAAACTGGGTTTTCATTATCAATGAACACATGCTGAAATCCAAAAGGTTGGCTGATTATCGCTTTCCTTATGCTATACTTGTTTCAAAATTGATTGATTTCTTTGGTGTTGATGTTACAAATGAGAGAAACGACCCTATCAAGGCTGTTAGTGAGATTGACAATTCAACTCTCACAAAAATGGGATTCCACAAAATTGAGGACAAGTGGGTGGTTCTCAAAGGCAAGAACCCTCAAGCAGAACATGGAGCCTCAAACCTCAACAATGAAGATGAGGATGAAGCTGTTCCCATGGAGGATGACACTGTCCAAGCTGCAGAACACTCGTGTTATGTTCTCCATCAGTCCTATGGTCAAGAGCAATCTCCTGCATTCTGGAAATCAAAGGACAAACTCTCCATCTGTAGAAATCAGAGGAGACTCACCTGCTCCCCAATCAGTGCATGAAGAGGCTGTTACAACCCATCAGAATGCCATTGTTGCCTATCAAACTCCAGAATACCGTGGTGAGCCATTATCAATGTTTGAAAGGCAAGTTCTGTATCGCCTTGCTGTCATGACAGCAGAATAGAGGGCATACTTTGAGACTACTCAAGCAAGGTTTCAACACCTTGATGATCAAATTGAAGGGGTTCAAGTCCAGCTTGAAGAGTTATACTACAAGGATCAGTAGTGACGTGATTCCAATAGCAAAGAAGAGATGATTCTTTGACATTCTATGGAATCAACTTGAGTTGGAGATTGAATAGGCACTTTTAATAGAATTGGATCAATGTTCTATATTTCAAGAAATCACCAAAACTTGCACCAAACACCAAACTCACATGGAAGACCCATTTCTTGCCAATTGAACTGATTAAAAGATGTAAAAATGCAAATGAACCGATTAAATTGCATAACAAATGAAATGAACCGATTAAAATGCTTCAAAACTGAAATGCACCGAACAAATCCAAGGAAAAGAAGATGAACCAGTTGAAACATGAAAATAAGCAAGAACACCGAATAGAAAGCAAGAAAGGAACCTAAGACATGTTTAGGAATTCAAATAGGCACGGAAATGGAATGAGAAGATGGAGAAGAAAGAGGACTTATGTGGTTGTAGTTCTTGGTTGATGAACACGCCACTTGAAGTGTGAATGCTCCAAGATAAGTGTGCAATGCCGCCACTTGAGAGAACCAAGGCACTCAAGATGAGACTAGGAAGAGGAGAAGACAAGTTCTCACTACACTCAATCACCAATTTGTGGAGAGTTTTGATACTACAAATTCCAAATCTGCATTATGAAGGACCTAAGCCCTCCTTTTATAGGAGCAAGGGCTGGTCATGAAGCTTACAAAGCTTGTACCACAAGCTACCCAAAAGTCTCCTAAGCTAACGCCTATAGTGACTTATGAAGAGTCACCTTCTAGAAAATTCTAAACTAAAGCCTAAAGATGCTTTACAAAGAGGTATCTATGGTTTTCCTCTAAGCATCTTCCTAAACACTATTCTATATTATTTACAATTTTATACAAAAGAAACTATAAAGAGAGATATTTAAATGAAGCCTATTCTTGAAAGCTTGTAGACTTCTTTGGCTTTAGGCTTGATCCTCTCTTTATTTTATGTCTTCTTTTAATTTTGAGAAGACTAGAAGGAATGACCTCTTCCTTCAATAATAAAAGCCTCCTTTATTTGATTCTCATCAAGTAGTCTATTGCTTTTCATGCTTTCTTTATCAGTTTTCAAATTTCTGTAAATGTGTAGGTGAATGATCCGATCGGTCATCGGTAGTCAATGACGTCAGCAGCAGAGAACCACGTGGACCACTCGCAGGGTGACACGTGGACCAGGTGCCAGAGAGATCAGGGAGGCGATCGCCAAGAGCGATGATCGGGGGGTCAGTAACCAAGTGACCACCGACAGATCAGGCGGCAGAGAGGTCAGGGGACAGATCACCCAGAACGGTGATCGGTGGTCAGTAGCCAAGTGGCCACCAACAGACCAGTTCCCAGACCAACGCCTGGGGGCAGAACGCGAGAGGCAATAGAGCACTGATCAGTCATCGGGTGCATGGTCATCGAGGTCCCGTGTTACACGCAGTTAAACTAGGACTGAGGTTCCCAGCGAGAGCGTTACGCATGGACCTCGCATGAGCACATCTCAGGAAATCGTGCACGAGAGTGGCCCGAGGGAACTAGTAAACCAGTCAGTGATTGGTGATTCCCTCAACCCATTATGTGCGCGATACCGTGAAGGGTGAGCCGTTACGCAGAGGGCAACGCTTGGTGAGTGTGCCTAGACCAGCCACACCCGGCGTTCTTCTGAGAGTATGCGACTTACCCAGATGGAGGAAATATCCTAAGTTACTCCGCAAGGGAATAACTTAGGGGCACAAGGAGAAGCGCTAGAGCCCTTCCAGTAAGTGACACGTGTGTGGTTAGATGTGAGTTGCATGCCTCCACGTGTCATCATCTGAGAGGGGTGCGGTCCAGATAAAGGTGCACTCCGTACCACTAAGGGTACAGACAGGCGCAGCCAAGCGCAGAGACGCGCAGACACGCACAGACTCTCACACCCACACTCTACTGATTCTGGAGGTACGTTGTCTCAGAAAAGCATAACAGGGTTCTGACACATGCCAGAAAAGCATAACAGAATTCTGTTAGGCCCAGAAACAGAGAGAGAGACATAAAAGAGAATCAGGGAGAGATTGAGGGGAAACGAGAAAAAAAAAGAGCAAGAGTTTTACACACACACTACTAGTTTTTCTCATTTGGTGGTTCTGTGGTCTAACTTGATCGTCGGAGTGCAAACGGCCGCTAGAGGCGCTGTCTGTGTGTTTTGAAGGTCACGTTTGGAGATCCAAGAGAAGGTTCTGAGGGTGATTTTGCAGAAGACACAGTTGCGTAGACGGGACAGAGAGTGCTACAAAGCGATTCCTTCACGTTCGAGTTGTCAGCAGGATCACTGAACAATTTGGTTTTATTCTCTGGACTATTATGGTTATGTTTTCTATTTTATTTTTTTCCCTATGCTTAAATGTTGTTTGATGAATCCAAAGGGGGAGAAAAATAGCTCACCATGCTAGGTGAAGCTAGCTGAAACAGGAAGTTAAATTCTGCACCTTAAACCAATTTCATATGTTATGCAATGTTTCTGTTTTTCTGGTTTAATATTTGGTGCAGTACAAGTTCTTAAAGCAACAGAGCTATGGGGATTTGTCTCCATCAAACAGGGGGAGATTGTTGAAGATGGTTGCTGCCCCTTCAAGACATTTGTTTGATGAAGACTTTTATGTACAATTCATGTATATTTTGCTTTGCTTTAAGTGTGTCTTAGGTAGTGTTTTGAGGTTGTTTAAGAGTGGGCTTTTTGCTGAGTAACTCACCTCCTACCTTGGCCATGTGATAAGAACAAGCATAAGGTTTCTTAAACTGTTTTTCACATGTTTTACAAAAAACACGTTTACTGCATAAAAATAAATTTGTTCTTTTCTAAATAAACAGATTCATTTTTAAACTGATGCCTTGGCTAAGTCTTGTGAAAATTAGATTTTGTGCATCATGTTTTTTGACTAAGTCTTCTACCTTTAAAAACGACTGTGTTTTAAATAGTTAAGCTTTTCTGTTTTCGTTTTGAAAAATAAATCTGTTCATCTGTAAATGAATAGATTATTTTTGTCTCTGGTGTCATGTTTAGCCTAAACGGTTTTCAGTTTTGCCCCTGCACCAGAATGGTTGACTAAGTCTCCTCACATAACAAATTCTTTAACTGCTTTTTGAAAATAAATCTGTTCTTTTTATTTTCAATCTGTTCATTTTATAACAGCTTTAACTGTTTTTCAAAAATCTGTTATAAGTTGGTTTTCTATAAAATGAAAACTTGTTTCTGAGTTTAAACATCGATCATACATTTGTAAAAACAAGTTTTGCATAAGAGAATTGAGGATTTACAAAGAATTAGCATCTGCTCTTCAAAGATTTTGAAAATCAAAAAGTGCTTGTTCTTGTTTGGCTCCAAAAGCTTGGTGAAAGGTGCTGCTACTGTTCTAACAATCTGTTCTACTGCTTTAAGGCAGATTTCTGCATCCTCAATCAGGTGTAGTCGTTTCACTTTTCATTTCTTGTAAAAGTTTGGTTGTACACTCTTCTTGATAGGGTTTCTTGAAGAGTGTGTGTGCTGAAATAGGTTTTTTCAGCAAGTGTACCTAAGTTCTTGTAGGTTTCAAGAACAGTGGGATTTGTGTTTGTTTGAATTGTGGTTTAGTGAATTTCACCTTGGTTTAGGTGAAGACTGGATGTAGCTCAGTTGAGTGAACCAGTATAATTGCCTTGTGTTCATTCTCTCTCAATCCCTGCACTTAAGTTTCTGCATAACTGTTAAAACAGCAAAGAAATAAATTTGTTCAATCAATAATAAATATGTTTTTTTCTGGGCTCTGTTCATACTGTTCTTAATTTCTGGAAAACTGGTTGATTTCAAGAAAAACACTTATAATCTGTTAAAAG
Organism: Phaseolus vulgaris; assembly: GCF_051622355.1. Classification (NCBI taxonomy): domain Eukaryota; kingdom Viridiplantae; phylum Streptophyta; class Magnoliopsida; order Fabales; family Fabaceae; genus Phaseolus; species Phaseolus vulgaris. Next base: position 38,821,998 of record NC_143508.1, read on the forward strand.
CCACTGGAACAGGTTGATTGTAAAGGTTACTCAATTAATTGTCAAGCTATAAATTGAACCTTAATCACTTTGCTTGGAATTGAAGATTGTTGTTTTGTGATTCATTGTTTTTTCATTCTAATATCAGTGTGTGTACATCTGGAAAATCTATCTGCATAATCTTGTGATTAACCTTGCAGTATAAACGTTCTTCAAACACACAAACGGTGCCAAAATAAATTTGTTCATTTTCACATAAATCGATTTATTTTCTGTAAACTGTGTTAAACACTGTTTCTGCGAGAAGCTTTTAAAAGGTCAATTCAACCCCCCTCTTGAACTTTGGCACTATTAAACCCAACAGAAATCATGAAGAAAATACAAGAACATGGTTCGGTCATACCAAGAACTCAAGGAACAAAACCCAAAAATGTTGAGATGAAGGCTTAAATGGATGTGTAGCCTTGCTCTGATCCACCGGATGTATTTCGTTCTCCAGTTCTAGAGGATTTTATGGAAGGCATCAGAAGACATGGAGTTTGATGGAGGAAGCACCAAAATGGGTATGGCAAAGAGTAGTGGAAGGGGCGTTTTTCTAGGTGCAAGAGCCAAGGAAGAGGTTAGACAAACTTTCTTGAGTTTCTAGAATGCAAAAGAGTATCTTAGAAAAGAAAGACTTGGAGACAAATGTGCTCAAAATTTTAGAAACATAAATTCAATATTATTCAAGTCTAAAGTTTTACAAGGCAAGCACATTTATTTATAGTGCTAAAAGTCTTTTAAGATAACTATTGATGTTCTGAAATCCTCTTTATTCATAACATGCCATGTGACAATCCTGTGTTCAAGAAACTCTCCATTAAGTAATTGACACATGGTACCAAATGATTTGAGAGCTCTTGAATGAGGCGCCTAACAAGTCTTTAAATAAGCTTGAAGAGTCACTCTTGCAAGGAGGAGGCACCCATTGGATGCCTTGTTGGAGAGAATTGGGTTTCTTTTTAATAGTTTCTAAATGTGGACTTAAGGCTCAACATTCCTATACTAAATTGTCTAAGAAATATAAAGCCAAAAAATACTACTTAAAAATTTATACAAAACTAGGGCAAATATTTTCTTATGTATTTTTCTAAGGTTGACCATATGATCTTAGTTGAGAAAGATGATTCTCCATCACAAATTCTTTGGTCACCAATTAATGTTCCCTTGTTTGAAGGGCATGGATTAAAGCGTAAAACTCTTTATCATAGGTGGGATAATTCAAAGTGGGTCCTTTAAGTTTTTCACTAAAATATGCAATAGGATGACCACATTGAATTAACACAACACCTATACCCACACCAGAAGCATCACACTCTAGCTCAAAAGTTTTAGAGAAATCAGGTAGAGCTAGAATGGGTTTGTGTGTTAATTTATCTTTTAAATTTTCAAAAGATTTTTCTTATTTTTCACCCAAAAAAAAAGCTACACCCTTCTTAACCAAATCGTTAAGAGGTGTTGCTATGGTAAAGAAGTCCTAAACAAAACGTCTATAGAAACTAGTTAAACCATGGAAGTTGCGAACTTCACCTACTGGTTTAGGGGTGTGCCATTCTATGAAATCCTTTATTTTCTCAGGATGAAAATGGACATCGTCTTTCCCAACCAAGAATCCAAGGAAAATGACAAGTTCTTTACAAAAAGTACATTTTCCAAGGTTGGCAAAGAGACGATGTTTCCTGAGAATAATTAAGAATTGTCTAAGATGGCCTATGTGCTAATATAGACTTCTATTGTAAATTAAGATGTCATTAAAGTAAACAACAACAAAATGGCCTATGCAATCCCGTAGTACATGATTCATTAATCTCACAAAAGTGCTTGGGGTGTTGGTCAAACCAAAAGGCATGACTAACCATTCATATAATCCAAATTTGGTCTTAAAAGTAATTTTCCATTCATCAAGCATATCATCTAGCCTCAGGATCAATGCCTATATTTTACAGTGATATTGTTGATGTCCCTACAATCAGTGCACATTCTCTAAGACCTATCTTTTTTGGGGACCAACAACACGGGCACAACATAAGGACTAAGACTCTTTTGAACCCAAACCTTCTTCATCAAGTGAGAAATTTATTTCTCTATCCCTTTAGTCTCTTGGGGGTTTGTTTTGTAAGATGACCTATTAGGTAGGTTGGCTCCAAGAAGAAAATCAATTTGGTGTTCAACTCTCCTTAAAGGTGGAAGTCCAAGAGGAACTTCCTTGGGAAAAAGATCATCAAATTCTTCTAAAATATTTTTACCCCTTTCGGTAGAGACTCAAGATCCTAACTTGTGGCAACAAGTGCCTCCTTGCAATGGAGAAGAAAGAGAGGTTGTTTAACTAGAAGATATTTGATTTGATTTTTTCTTTTCAAATATTTTTAGGAACAACTTCTTTGGAGGAAGCACAACACTACAAACTCTTTTTCTTCTCTTCTTTTTAATTCATTTTCAAAAGAGATTTTTTTTAACATTTTTTTCCTCTCCCCTATGCTCATCAAATTTTTTTTTGAAATTCATTTGGTCCTCTCTCACTTGGTGCGGTGAAGAGGACAAAAAGTTATTTTTTTACCCTTGTTGATCCTGCCTATTGACCAGAACGCTGGAAACTGCCTCGTCAAAGGATCGACGTGTGCACCGCTTCAAACCTCCGTCCTTCTTCGAGATCCACCTCAAGAACCTACAAAAGAACAGAGCGGCGCCGCTGCGGCCGATCGCACTCCAACACCCAAGTCAGTGACCGAATCACCAAATACTAAGAGAAAACTAAGAACAGGAACTGTGCAAATTCTCTCTCACAGTAAGCTCTATAACTCGCAAGCGTAAAGAGTGTAATCTGAACGTGCGTACCTCAGAAAGTTCGTTGAGAACTCTTATATACCTGGTCACTTTTCTCTCTCCTGGCAGTTACAGACCTGGACACGTGGCTCGCATCCAGTCGTACACGTGCCACCATCTGGAGCCTCCTTGACTTGGGCACTGCTTCTGACTCTCTTTTTGGCTAAGTTACTTATGCATGGTACTGCCCAGTGCATAGCTAACTTGGGAGCGCGATCTCTACTGGAATTGGCGAGTTAGGGTGCTCTCGTACACCTTCCCTGTGGTCTCGCCGGCCGCCTTCATAATCTGCACCACCTTCATCTTCGGCGATGTGCTCATTCTGGCGATCTCCAATCACTTGGTCGCCTGATTTTACCATCTGGCGATTTCATCTTCAACTGGGCGATCGCCTGGTATGCTGGAGATCGGAGCACGCCAACTTAATAACTGGCGATTACACGAATACACTTGTGATTGAAGCTAATCTTATTAGTGAGGCCATCATGAATATCATATTTATCAAATTCGCATGGTCTACCAAGTAATATATATCTAGCTTCCATTGACATAACATTATACAAAATATTTTCATTATAGTTGCCAATGGAAATTGGAATACTTACTCGGTCCTTAACTACTATTTTACCATCCTCTTTGATCCACTGTAATTTATGTGGTTTTGGATGTGGAACAATAGTTAAAGCTAACTTGTCAACCAATCTAGAGCTGCAACAATTACAATAAGAACCATTATCCACAATCATTGAACAAATATTTTCAAAAACATTACTGCGAGTATGCAATAGGTTTTTCGTTGCGATTGTTCTAACTCTACAAGTTATCTAGCAAGTAACCTCCTTACCTTGAATAAGTTTCCTTCACAAGGTTGAATTTCCTCTTCAAATTCCAAAACTCCATCCTCACTAGGTGGGGATGTAGACTTATAAATGTCATAACTATCATGATCCTTTAAAACCATATTTTTTTTCTAGGACACTTAGTAGCATAATGTTATTTTTCATGATAGTTGATCCTGCCGGTTGACTTAGCGCAAGAGCGTTGCCTCGTCACGATCTTCCTCACCAGCTTGACACCACGTGCCTTCCAAGCCACTCCCCAGATAGCCACTCTGAGAACCTGAAAAACACAAGGTGGCGCCTCTGCGGCCGGTGGCACTCCGACGCTCAAGTCAGTGACAAGAACACCCAAAAACTAAGAGAAAATATGCTCTATGACACCGTACTAAAGGCACACAACCCTAGCAGAATGAGCCGTAATGAAAAACGTACCTCTGCAAATTCTGTTAAGGATACCTTTATAGCTAGGTTTCTTCTCTCTCCAGGCCGTTATGCTTTTGGACGCGTGGCTCGCATCCAGCCCTGCACGTGTCGCCATCTGGACTGGGATAGCAGGTAGCGCCCAACCCTACACGTGTCGTCATCTGAGCTAGGAGAACTTGAGCGTCGTTTCTCTATTGCACCCAACCCTACACGTGTCATCATCTAGGTTGGAGTAACTGGTGACATCCAACCCTACACGTGTCGTCATTTGGATTGGGGCAACTTGAACGTTATTTCTGTGTAGTAACCAGCCGCACAGCTAAGTCCTCAACTCAAGGAGTAACCTAGCACTCTCATATGGCGACTGTGACGTAACTCTGGTGATCGCCGGTTACGCACACTAGAGATCGGAGAACTCCAATTTAGCAATCGGCGACTATGCCCACTTCTGAACCATTCATCTTTTCTAGCCTACGTGTTCCACTGAGCACGTCCCACCTGAGCACGTGCAAGACACATCATCACACCGATGACCTGGTCGGTACACAAGCCCTCAGTCTCGAGCTGTGACTTGTCCAGCGAGGAGACTAAAGAGGTTTAAAATCCAGCGGACGTGGCTTTGCGCGTTGGCGCTAGAACTGTTCACTGACTTGACATTTCACCAACTCCTTTGATTGTTCGACACGTGGACCCATCAACGGCCATTCTTCACTGTCGTTTACGCTTCCTACAACGTTCCAAACCCTTAAACCCTTCGCGCTATTCACTGTTTCATTATCTTTCTTCATCTTCAAGCATTCTGAACGCTCTCTCTGCGAACTGCGAAACCTACGTCTCCCTCAATCTTCAACTTCTTTCAACACTCATCCGATCATCAAAAGGTAACTCTTTTACTCCTTCTACTGATACTTGTTGCATTTTAATCGGTTTGCATCATCCATTAACTGTCTGGAGCATACGTTGTGGGTTGTTTCTCTTTTTTCTCGTAACTTAGAGTTTCGTTCTTGATAGCGTCTTCCCCAGCGAACTCTCACTCGTTCGTTCTGTCTTCTTTGTCTTCGATCGAGTCATTCTTTTGCTATCCTCATTTCCTCCCTTTTCTTTCCTTTGCAGTTCCTGCGATGGCTTAGACAAAGTCCACCGCTAACCCTCTTTCCTCATCGCGAAACCCTCCCCCCAATACTCGTAGGGTTACCACTGGGACAAACCCTCCACCAACACGCAACCCCCCACGAGCCTCTGGTGCTCCTTCCTCACAGGCTGAGAGGCCTGCCTCATCCCATGCCAATCCTACCCAAGCAACTCCACCACAGGCCGGGGGAGTCTCCCTTCCTTCACAAGACTACAAAGAGCTCTACCCTTGGGCCTCCCCGATTCTATTGAAGGAAACTTCATAGATAAATACTGAGGTTGGGGTACATCGACTGAGGAAAGGGGATCAATCTGACCTTTCATTTCACAAGGAGAACCAATCTGTGTGGACGATAAGAGGAGCAACGGCGAGTTGTTCTGCTTCATCTACGCCACACTATTCAAAAAAGTGAAACTTAGACTTCCTTTCACTCGCTTCGAGAGGGAGCTGTTGACCGAGCTCAACATTGCCCCTGTCCAGCTCCACCCCAACAACTGGGCATTCGTGAGGGCGTTCCAAATCCTTTGCGTGCACTTGGGGCTACCGGCTTCGGTGGATGTCTTAGTCTTTTTGTTCGAGGCAAAGAATCCCGGAGATCGCCCCTGGGTCAACCTGAACGGGATTGCTGGGAGGTCAATCCTCTCCATCTTTCATCAATCCTACAAAGACTGGAAGGGGAAGTTCGTCAAGGTGTGCCAGAACGATAAAGACCCTTCACTGCTTGATGGCTTCCCCTTGTATTCGGTAAAGAAGGGGCACAAGGACTCCAAAGACAACTTCAGGAGACCAAGAAGTCCTGACAACATGGGGGAGCTGGACAAAGACCTTTGTCTCTTCTGGAAGAGTGTGGCTTCTGCCAACATCACCCTCCCCACTGCTCAGATAATCTCCTTTGAATTCCTTGAGGGCCAACTTGAAGTGTACATAGGTTAGCCCCTTTCCCAACACCAAGACTCTCACTTCGCGTTAAAACTAACTTAGCATTCTTACCATTCTATCTTTGGCACTCCGTTATTCTGTATTGGCCTTGACCATTCATCCATGTGCTATTTACTTATGTTATCTCTGTATGTATATACTTGCATGTTCTGTTTTTGCTTTGGGGCATACTCATATGTTTTTACATTGTGCAGACGCAATGTTGGGCAAAGGAAAACTGGCTGAATTGAGGGCGATCGCCCGATCCCACAAACTCGCGGCGGGCTCCCAAACTGTGCCCAACTCGGTCGTGGAGATCGCCATCTCTCAAGGGAAAACCCCTCCCCGAGGTCCAACTGCTTCTGGGGTCCTACCCGCCCCAGAAAGGAAAAAATTGGCGCTGAAAAGACCAAAGAGGAAGACTCCTCAAGTGGTGTCGGAAGAAGAAGACGACGACGAAGCCACTGAGGATGGTCTTATCACCAAGAGAAAAAGGGTGACCACCTCCACCGCACCTGCACTTCCAACGCCAACACCGCCATCACCTCCCATTCCGTTAGAAACAGTCCAAGCAGCATCATTGGCCGTCACGCCCATAGTGATCGAGAGTGGTAGCCCCAATTATGCAGAGGACCCTCCGAGCGCCTCTACACCGTTTGTATCTGTTAGAGAGGGTCCTCCTTCCACCACATCCATCGCTGGGGCTGCATTAGGAGAAGATGAGGGTGCTCAAGTTTCTCCAACGCCCATAGCGGAAGTTCCACCCTCACCACCACGCCTGGAAGCCCCCCTTGCTGTTCAAACTCAAGAGGGTGGTGGTGAAAACGAACATCAAACTCCACCAGTGCCTCCAGCACCAGCCTCAAACCTCCCAGACCCCTTGGGACCTTTCACAGCTCAACTAAAGACCATGGCGGAAGATCTCCCTTCGCTCGTATCAAGAGCTGTGAAGGATTCACTCAAGAAACTTCAAGAGGAAAACTCTGAGCTCAAGGAGTCAAATCTCATGATAAGGGCTGAGGCGGAGAAGCTCACTTGCAACCTGCTGATGACTGAAATGGAACACTCGAGGCTGGAGGATGCACTGGACGCCGAGCTAAGGAACACGCGCAAGGAAGCCTCCGATCTGCGCCAAAAACTGCACCTCCAACTCCAAGAGAAAACTGACTTGGAGAGCAAGCTAGTTCCATACAGGCTCAAGGTGGCAGATTTGGAGGCTGCAAAAAACACTGAAGCTTCTAGGGTGGAGAAAATCGAGAAGAGATCAGCAGATAGGGAGATTCTCCTATGGAAGGTCGAGAAGGACAGGGATAAGGCTCTTGCTGAGCTCGCCGAAGCTCGTGAGGAAACTAAAAAGATTGCTGTAGAGCTGGCCCAAACTCGGGACGAGAGCAAAAAAGCTACTGCAGAACTCGCTCAAACTCATGAGGAAAAGGAAGAGCTGAAGAAGCAAATACATGAGCTTGAGCAGAGTGCTGCTCAAATCCTCACCTCTGGGTTCAAAGCTGCTCTGGAGCAAATGGCATGCTAATACCCTAAGCTCGACCTTTCTATGTTGTCGATCTGCAATGAAGTGGTGATTGGGAAGATTGTACCTTCCGAAGACTAACTGCCTTTCCCCATCACCTTTTCTTCGAAAACTTGTTATTTATCTTTTGTTGGTGATAACCATCCGTGTATAGACTTGAATTGACACTGCTTATATAATTCTCATTTCCTGAATATCGTCTTTCTATTCACCTTGTATGCTTTTGCCTCTATTCGCTGTGGGGTTAACTAACATAACCGGTGAAACTTACTCAACTGCATTAACTTAGTGTTCCGTCCGGTTGACCGGGACGTCTTCGTGCGCGACCTCAACCGTCAGCTAGGGACTCCTTCCCACTGGTTGCCTGTGGATTCCTGCAAAAAAGAGGACAAAGAGGCGCCCTAGCGGCCGTGTGCACTCCGACGCTCAAGTCAGCCAACAAGAAACACCAAAACTGTCCACCTACGTCTCTGAGCACCGCGTATGGCACTCTGAAGGTGGTAAAAGAACTGTGTATATCTTTGTGTGTGTGTTGTCTCTATCAGGCAAAAATATTCCCCAGTCACTTGTACGTAACCTTGAAGCACGAGCAAGCAACTAGAGAGTTCTCTGGTCTTTGCCAAAAGTTCCAACCCTCTTTCCAACATTCTTCGCGCTATTTAAACTACCCAAGCATTTAAAGCGCCTTAAAGCGCTTTTAATCACAAACGTAACGCACTCATTAAAGCGTTTAATTAGAAAACGTAGCGCATTTAAGACGTTGAAACGCTTAGGAGCCATTATAGTACCTGAATGCTCGAAAGGGAAACTGTATTGAATGACTTTTAATTACCTGGCACCTGACTGAAGGGTGTTTCCATTCTGACATGGTTGTTGTACACGTGGAGGGCCTCACGCCGCCGTGACCCCATCTGGGGGCGTTTCTGCCCATCTGGGGACGTTTCTACGTGTGAGTCCTCCTGCTTGGGAGTGCTACTGCGCTAGGGGTGACTTTTTGGGTGCCAACTCATGCCCCCAAGTATCTAGCCACTTACTTTGAGAGCGTATTTGCCTTCCTCTCGCACCCTGCACCCGGTTACCCTGGGCGTGACCTTCCTCTTGGGTCGTATCTATCCCGAAGGCGTCTCTGGGGCGGCAGGGGTACTTCACGAGTCAGGCTGCCCTACCCTGATGCTATCACTATGGCCTTGAAGCCACCTTTTCATTTTCTTTATCGCTTTCCCGAGCTATCGGGACCTGAGGCCTTCCCACGGGGTCGCTCCCTCCATGGTCTTTCCTACCCATGGGTATCGGGGAACCACACTGTGATTGCCTTGTTTTTACACTGTTTGTTCTGGCGACGCCCTCGTTGGGCGACGCCTTTACCTAGGCGGCGCCTTGTCTTGGCAACGCTTCCTCTTGGCGTCTCTCCACCTAGGCGACGCCTTGCGTTGACTTTGACTCTTCAGCCGTTGACTTTGACTTTGACTTAGTCAACGCCCGGATATGGGACGGTACACAAGCCCCCCAGTCTTAAGCTGAAGACTTGTCTTCAGCGTAAAGACTAAAGCCTCGCCCACGCCGTCCACGTGCCATCCTGATGACGTGTCATTCCCTGCTGACTCAACAATTCTCGAATTGTTGACGTGACGCTCTCTGAACCCTAGGAGCGCTCTTACTGATTGATTTGACCTCCTCTGAAACGATAATGATAACACCTTTTGGGTTAACCTTGATCGCGCGCCACGTGGCCCATCGCGCGGCCCTCCTTTAGAGACCTTTGCGTTTCCCCTGGGCAATCGACCCTTTGACACGTGGCCCGATCATGCGGCCCTCAGTTAGCGCCTCTTGAGTTGCGAAATGTAACGTTTAAGTTACTCCAAACCCCGCGCTCACCCTACTGTTACATTCATTCGCTCTACAACTCCGCACTGTTCATCGCCTTCAAAACCCTTTTCCTCTGCAATTGCGATTCTCTCCTTCCTGCGCTCTTCTACTGCCTCCATTCCAATAGCAAAGGTACGATTTCGAGTACTCACGAATCTTCCCTTTCATCGCATTATAGGATTTATTAAACTGCCTGGGACTGTTGTTATTCACGTATTACTGCATCTCTCCACTTCTTCTTCCTCCTCTGATTTTTCTCGCGTGGGTGACGCTTCATGGGGCCTTTTCTCCTTCTTGCCATGGCTACACTTGCTAAACCCTTTTTCCTCTCTTCTTTCTCCAGCTATCTATTTTCACCATGACGCGCGCAAACGCGGAGCCTGATTCTTCCCCTACGACCCCCAAGTCCAACTACAAAGCCTTCTACCCCTGGGCCCTCGACGAGCTCCTGAGTGAATGCACCAGCCTGACTTCCTTCCAGGACCTGGAAGCTCACCGGGGGGATCCTCATTTGTACAACTTTAACGCCTTCTGCCGGACACACGACGCCCACATATCCGTCCGTCCTGGCAGGCCTGGGGAACCTGTTTGTTTGGACGACAGACCTAGAAAGGGGAAACCCTTCTTCTTCATGTACCAGACCGTGTTCAAGCGCGTAGGAGTGCGTCTCCCGTTCACTCCCTTCGAACGGGAGCTTCTTACTGAAATCAACATTGCCCCCGCCCAGCTTCATCCCAACAGCTGGGCATTCGTGAGGGGCTTTCAAATTCTTTGTGGACACCTGGGCATCCCTCCTTCTGTAGATGTCTTCCTGCATTACTTTGAGGTGAAGAAGCAGGGGAAGAGCTTCTGGGTAAGCTTTTCCGGGATCGCAGGCAGGATCCTCCTCTCCCTCTTCCAGAATTCTTATAAGAACTGGAAAGGGAAGTTCTTCAGGGTGTGCAGCGCCAAGCACGATCCCACAACTTTGGATGGCTTCCCCCTTTACTGGACGGAGCGCCCTAAATTGCTCAGGGCCAAAACCCTGGAAGAGCTATCTCCCGCCGATAGGGAGGTAAGCAAAGCCTTGGCGGGGTTGGGGATCGTCTTTGATACCTTGAAGCTGGTCGCTAGCGAGTACAATGCTCACCCCCTGACCACCTACTTTGGTAAGGGGCTTTCCCCTCATCTTTCTTGCTGTGAATAGCTTGCTATCGAGCGTTTGTTCCCCCATACGATCATGCTTGTTTTACACTGTGCCATGTTTCTTGCATTTCACGTCTCTGCATGTATTGTGAATTCGCATAGCTGCTTTAGTACTAATTTCTGCTGCTTGGTCTGTCTTGATGTAGGATCGGTGATGGGCGCTTCTAAGAGAATGATGCTAGCGAAGGCAATGAAGGAGGCACGCGCCGCCAAGGCGGGCGCCTCCTCCACCCCTGCTGCCGATCCGGTTCCCCCACCGACTCTGTCACCGCCACCTCCAGTCACTGCTGAAGCTCCCTCTAGCCCATCTCCGTCATCTCCACCTGGCCCCGAAGCGCTTCCAACTCCCAGCTCTCCTCCGCCTATCGCCGCCGTTCCCCTAGCCGCGGCCTCGTCACCGGCTCCAACCCCCCTTGACAAAGGGAAACGGGTTTTGGAAATTTTATCGGATGATGAGGACTCAGAAGGTGTGGCTCCCTTCAGAAGAAGAAAATTTGCGCGGGTCCCTCTGTCGGTAGAAGCGTCGCCCCAGGGAGGGAACCCCTTCATGGACAACCCCCCAAGTGCGACCTCACTCCCTCCCATGCCGCTCCAAAAGGAAAGGGGCGAAGGCGCCGAATCTGCCACGCCTCCGCCGCCGACAGAAGCCATTGCTTCCCCTGCTGCCGTCGTTGTCGCCCCTGACTTCATCGCCATCCCTCCTCCGATTATGCATCTAATGAGGGGCTTCAGTGGCGGGACTTTGCCAGAGGGCACCGACAGGAAGGAAGGCATGCCCTTCTACTTGGGGGCCTTCCTGGCGGTGGCCCTTGAATGGCGCGCCCAGGCCAGAAACGCGGCCATGCAAGCTCAAACTCTCCAGGCCTTGGAAACAAAGGCGACTACTCTGGAAGAGGAAATGAGGACCTTGGGGCGCTAGAACGAAACCTACCAAACCTTTTTGAAGCAAGCGCAAGAGTCAAAGCTGAAACTGAGAGGCAACTGGCAGAGGCATTGGAGCTCCAGGCTGGCTTTTTTACTCGTGAATTCGCCCTCCAAGTCCAGGTAGCGGGCCTTCAGGAATTGCTCAAAGCTGATGCAGAAATTCAAAAGGATCTGAAGGACCGTTGCCGTGAGCAGGCTGACAAGACGGAGCGGATGGAGGGGGAAATGGCCACCCAGGCCAAAGCTATGGACCTTCTCCGAGCTGACTACGACAAACTACAGGTCGAGGTCAGTTGACTTCGCGTTGAGAAAGAGGCTCTGGAGAAGCAGGTGGCCTCTGGGGATGCCGCCGTTGAGGAGCTGGAGAAGGAGAAAAAGTCCCTTATTCAGGAGATGGCGGGTACTTTCGAGGAGGGGTTCCAGGAAGCTCTGACCCAGGCGACCTGTGAGAACCCTGGCATCAATATTTCGAACTGCGACCCCATGCACCATGTCGTCGACGGGAAGGTCGTGCCCATGGACGTGGATGACTGAACCGCTGTCTCTCAACCGCCACCTTCACTTTCAAGCTCAATTCCATTATTCTTTACGCTTGCTTTTGACTTTCTTTGTTCAAACTTGTAATTCTTTGAACTACCCGTACTCTTGCTACAAATTTGGATGTTCGTATGATTGCTTTTGTGTCTTTGCCATATACGATTCTGCTTGTGCGATCTTATTCTCATCTTGTGCCCTCTTATGCTTCGGTTGTTCTGTTTGTATCATATTCGCTTCTTTGCTTCGTTGGGCGGCCTTGTATGACCAGGGAAGGTCACGTGCCAACCCCCCACGCCCGTGGAGAGGCTCACCTGGCGACGCCGTATCGTCCACGGGGTGTCTCTAATACCGAAACGATTTTCTCCCTTATTCTTAGCCCCCGGCGCCCACGCCTAAGGAGAGGCCTGCTACAGCAGTGCCGTATCGTCCCCGGGTGTCTAAAACGTCGAGTGCTTTGGGGGGCCCGTTCCCTCTATGGTCTTTCCTTCCCATAGGTATCGGGGAACACCCTGCCAGCAATTCGCTGGCGTTTGGCGATCTTGTCTCCGTCCACAGTCTTTCCTACCCGTGGGTATCGGGGAGATAACGCCAGCAACTAACTTTGCCTTCTTTGATTTCGTCTCCCTCCACAATCTTTCCTACCTGTGGGTATCAGGGAGGCGACACCAGTTGGTATTTGGGTTGGCGACGTCTGTGTCGTCTCACGCTGGCGTCGCCCTTCACGTCCTTCCGGGCGACGCCTCGGGCGTTACCTTTACTTCGACATTTGACTTTGAACTATCTTGCCTCGGTCGACGCCTGACAACAGCGAAGAGCTCAAGGTTTTGTCTGTGCCATCCACGTGGCGCTTCTGGTATGGCTGATGGGACGTTCCGTCATTCACCCTGATCCACGTGGCGCTTCTTGTATGGATGATGGGACATTCAGTCATTTCACTGAGTCCTGACTCCTGCTGCGTCCCTGATCCACTTGTGACGGCGCATCGTACCACTGGATATTCTGTTGATACGACGTTTTCTGATTTAAACCAGTGGTGCCAGCGTCATCCTTTCATCTTCTGCCACGTGTATTAATCGTGCGGTGCATCCATTCGCGTCGTTTGGTGCTCTAACCGCTTTATTTTCTCACTCTGCATAACCTGCTTGCGTTCCTTCTTCTTGCACCCTTCCTTCTTGCACCCTTTCTTCTCTGACGAAGGGTTGTTCCAGCCTTCGCTTCTCTCGTTCCACTCTTGCATTTCTGGCAGTCCCGATCTTGTTACAGAATGTCTTCTCACGCTGCTTCCTCCAGGGTTCGTCCCAAAGACTTGTACCCCTGGGCTTCGAGTGAACTTCTTGACGAGTGCTCATGCTTATTCTCTACCAGGGCCATAAGGGAACACAAAGGGGATTCGTGTTCCTATGACCACCGGGCCTTCGCGAGGAGGCATGACGACGACATCGCTGTGCTCTCTTGCACTCTAGGGGAGCCAGTATGTGGAGACGAACGAGCCAACGAAGGGGTCCCTTTCTTTTACTTTTACCAGGTGGTGTTCAAGACCATCGGAGTGCGCTTACCCTTCTCCTGGTTCGAGAAGGAACTGCTGACGGAGATCAATGTTGCTCCGGCCCAGTTATACCCCAACAGCTGGGCCTTTGTTAAAGCCTTCGACATTCTCTTCGGGTTTCTGGGTTGTGCACCCTCGGTTGACCTCTTTCTTCACTTCTTTGAGGTGAAGAGGCAGAGACACAACCTCTGGGTAACTCTCAGCAATGTACCCGGGAGAGTTCTCTTCACACCCTTCCAAAGCTCGTTCACCGGGTGGAAAGGCCGGTTCTTCAAGATCTGCCGTACTGATCTTGTGCCCGACGCTCTGGATGGGTTTCCGCTGTACTGGGTGAGAGAGGAGAAGGTCCTCAAAGCCAAACCCCTCAAGAAGCTGGCTCCAAGTGATCAAATAGCTTGCCGGATTCTTGCTGAGGCGGGAGGTTTTGACTCTGCCACGGTGATCAGCCTGGAGTTCAACGCTGGGACTCTCGAGAAGTACATATGTAAGACCCACTGCCTTGGTAACTCCGGCCTTTGTTGTTTTTTGTACGTGCATGTCTTTCTTCATGGTGTCACTAACACGTCTTTCCCCTGGTGCAGGTTCGAAAATAAACCAAGAAAAGAGGACACGACTTACTCGAGCTCTGCAGGCTGGGAAAGGGGCTTTGCCTTCCTCCAGTGATAACTCTGATGACCACTGAGGAATGGCTTGTTCGCGTTTTTGCATGATTTGTAGCGTTTGCTTCGTTTGTACTTGTATTGAACATTGCTTGTAACAACAACTTTTCAATATCATACTTGATTTTTTGCGACGCCATTTTACTTTGCATATGCTTCATGCACTGCGCACTTTCCTTTCGTCCTGTTCTTCCAACGTTGCATACCTTCATTTGGGCGACGCCTTCTCAAGGGCGACGCCCCTGTCTAGGTGACGCCTTCTTTCTGGGCGACGCCATGACCTAGGCGACGCCTTCTTTCTCGGCGACGCCATGACATAGGCGGCGCATCACATTACTTCAAACAGAGAAAGATAAAGGCTGAAAACCAAGGCACTTCTTTTTCTCAAACTGGTTTTTCCTTTTATTAGGGTGACCTCATTAAAAAACCCCCGAGAGGGAAAAAGAGCGTCCCCTTCAACTAAATTGTTACATACTGCTTACATAAGTCAACTGAAATAAAATTTGAAGTTGGCTGCATTCCAACTGCGCGGAATAGGACCTCCATCTAAAGTCTCCAGGTTGTACGAACCGTTCCCCTTAGCTTCAGTAACTCTGAAGGGTCCGGTCCATTTGGGAGACAGCTTGTTTTCCAACTCGTATGGGTGAGCTTTCCTCATCACTAGGTCGCCAACCTGAAACTGTCGCGGCTTTACCTTAGAGCTATATTGCCGCTCTACTCTTCTCTTCATCGCTTCAGCTTTTATTCTAGCTTGTTCCCTGGCTTCTTCTAGCAGATCCAGGTTTACCCGCCTCTCTTCATTGGACTCCTCCACCACAAAGTTTTGAAAACGTGGTGAGCTTTCATGTATTTCTACTAGAATCATCGCGTCCGACCCGTACACCAAACTGAAAGGCGTCTCCATTGTAGAGGATTGGGGCGTGGTGTGATATGCCCATACAATCCTTGGCACCTCTTCCGCCCACGCCCCTTTGGCTTTCTCTAACCTTCTTTTTAACCCCCTCAGCAGAACTCTGTTTGCCGACTCTACTTGTCCATTGGTCTGGGGGTGCTCAACTGACGCAAACACTTGTTTGATTCCTACTTCAGCACACAGATTTCTCAACTGCAGACTGGCAAACTGGGTCCCGTTATCAGATATCAGGCGCCTAGGTATGCCAAAGCGACACACAATGTTTCTCCACACGAAATGATGTACCTTATGCGCAGTGATCTGTGCCACGGGCTCCCCCTCTATCCACTTAGTGAAGTATTCGATGGCGACGATCAGATACTTCATCTGCCTGATTGCCAGTGGGAAAGGGCCCAGGATGTCAATTCCCCATGTATGGAAAGGCCACGGACTGTATATGGACCGCAACTCTTCTGGCGGCGCCTTGTGCCAGTCGGCGTGCTTTTGGCATTGCCTACACCACTGGGCGTGACGTGCGCAGTCCTCTTTCACTGTTGGCCAGAAGAAGCCTGCGCGTATTACCTTGGAGGCTAAGGATCTTCCCCCTACGTGGCTTCCGCAGATTCCTTCGTGTAGCTCCGTCATTATCCTGGTGCACTCATCGCCACTGACGCATGTTAGGATAGGGTGAGTGAAACCGTGCCTGAACAGCACCCCATCCACCAAAGTATATCTTGCGGCATTTCTTTTGACTTTTTTACCCTCTTCAGGGTCCACTGGAAGAGCCCCATCCGCCAGGTATTGCTTATAGGGCGTCATCCAGGTGTCTCCCTTGGACAAAACACATACCTGCATCTGCTCTTCCTCAGGTACACCCGCGTACATGCTGATGTGGGGCGCCCTCTGCGTATCTTGGGTCAAAGAGGAATAACTCCTCGGCCTACCCCTTGATGTATAAATCTGGAGGACGTCCACCCTGTTGTCTTCCACGAATCGACGCGGAGCTTTGAGGGTCTCCTGGATCACTGTCCTCTCTCTACCCCCCTTGCCTGAGCTGGCCAGCTTTGCGAGCAGGTCAGCTCTGGCATTCTGCTCCCTCGGGACATGTACCAGCTCAAGAGCGTTGAACGCCCCCCTCAACAACTGGACGTATTTTAGGTACGCCGCCATCTGTGGGTCCTTCGCCTGGAACTCACCCGACACCTGCCCCGTAATCAACTGAGAGTCGCTCTTCACCAGGAGGTTCTGTGCGCCCATCTCCTTGGACAAGAGCATTCCTGCTATCAGGGCTTCATATTCCGCCTGATTGTTACTTGCCTTGAAGGCGAAGCGCAGGGCCTGCTCGATCAGTATGCCGTCGGGTCCCTCCAAGACTATTCCCACACCGCTCCCCTGCTGGTTGGAAGAGCCATCAACTGAGAGCAACCACTGCGAACTCGCTTCCACCTCTTGCTCACCTCCGGGCGAAAGTTCTGCTACAAAATCTGCGTACACCTGCCCCTTGATGGATCCTCTAGGCTCATACTGGATGTCGAATTCTGACAGTTCCACCACCCAGCGTACCATTCTTCCTGCCACATCAGGTTTCTGCAGCACTTTCTGTATAGGGAGGTTGGTCATCACCACCACTGTAAAGCTGTGGAAGTAATGACGGAGCCTCCTAGCAGAGAACACTACCGCCAGCGCCGCCTTCTCTAGTGCTTGGTACCTCGTCTCAGCCCCTTGTAAGGCCTTGCTTACGAAGTAGATGGGCTTCTGACTCTGGTCCTGCTCTTGGACCAACACGGAACTGATGGCCCGCTCCGTTACAGTAATAACCGGAGGGGCACGCCCGTTACCGGTTTGCAGAGGACCGGTGGCGTCGCCAGGTACTCTTTCAGCTTAATGAAAGCCGCTTCGCATTCATCAGTCCATGCAAAGCGACTGTTTCTCTTGAGGCACTGGAAGTACGGGTGCCCCTTCTCTCCTCCGGCGGAAACAAATCTCGAGAGCGCCGCCATCCGCCCTGTCAGCTGTTGCACCTCCTTCACCGACGTCGGGCTCCGCATGGCGATAATAGCCGGACATTTGTCGAGGTTCGCCTCTATCCCCCTCTCAGTGAGCAGAAAACCCAAGAACTTACCGGCCTCTACCCCGAAAACACACTTCTCGGGGTTCAACTTGAGGCGGTACTTGGATATTGTGTTGAACAACTCCTCCAGGTCTGCCATGTGCTGCACCCTATTCTGCAACGCCACCACCATGTCGTCTTCATAGGCGTACACATTCCTCCCAAGCATTGGCGCCAGGACCTTGTCCATTAGCCTCTGGTACGTGGCGCCCGTATTTTTCAGCCCGAAGGGACCTTATAGCAGTAACTGCATGTCTCAGTCATGAATGCAGTCTTGCTCTCGTCTCTTGGGTGCATCTTGATTTGGTTGTACCCTGAAAAGGCGTCCAGGAAACTTAGCACCTTGCTGCCAGACGCACTATCTGCCAAGGCGTCGATTCTGGGCAGCGGATACGAGTCCTTTGGGCATGCCTTGTTCAGGTCCGTGAAGTCAACACACATCCTCCACTTTCCATTCGCCTTTTTCACCAAGACGACGTTGGCGAGCCACTCAGGGTACTGAATCTCCCTGATGTGGCCAGCGCTCAGCAGCTTCTGCGTTTCGTCTTTCACCACCTGTTGTCGTTCCTCATTGAACTTTCTCCTTCTCTGACGCACGGGGCGGACCGTGGCGTCCATGCTGAGGTGGTGACACAGGAAATCGGGGTCGATGCCTGGCATATCCGAGGCGGACCATGCAAAGGCATCCAGGTGGCGTGAAATCACTTCTGCCACCCCTTCCTGTTCTTCTGGGCTTAGCGAACTTCCTAACTTGAAAGTCTTGCCGCCAATCTCCCTTTCTACGGCGTTAGCCGCAGGCTGCTCCCTGCTATCATCTTCGACGAGCGCCGCCTCTTCCACGGGTGCCGCCTCTTCCACGGGCATCGCCTCTTCCACGGGCGCCGCGTCGTCAGGGTCTTCCTCCATTGGCACATCAGCTTCGGGCATCGCCCTCTCCGCGATGGCCTCTTCAGGCGTCAGCCCAGCGGGCGTCGCCTCAATCATCGTGGGGTCTGCACTCGGCGGACGTTCATACACCATGAATACGCCTCTCTTCGTTTTCAGGCTGTTTTCATAGCATTTACTCGCCTCCTCCTGGTCTGACCTGATGACTATCACCCGGCCACTGAGGTCCGACAGCTTCATCTTCATGTGATGGGTGGAGGACACCGCGCTCAGACGGTTCAACGCCGGTCTGCCCAGCAAAATATTGTAAGCGGAATTAGCGTTCACGACGAGGTACCGGATGCTCTCGGTACGTGAGGCCTCTCCGTCTGTGAACGTAGTCCTCAACTCCAGGTACCCCCGGACTTCTACCTGGTTATCCCCGAACCCATACAAGCATCCAGTATAGGGACTCAACAGATCGGGGGACAACCGTAACTTATTAAAGGTCGACAGAAACATGACATCTGTCGAACTTCCTTGGTCTACCAGCACTCTGTGCACCTTCCTTCCGGCGGTGACGACTGAGATGACAACGGGGACGTTGTCGTGGGGTACCACATCTCGGAGGTCTCTTCTTGTGAACACAATATCTGACTCCCATGGCTCCCCCGAGAGCCTCTCTTCGATTGAATTCACCCCCTCGCGTATTTCTTCCGCTGGGAGGCGGTGGGTCCTCCGCCGGAAAAACCTCCAGCAATGGTGTGGACCTCGCCAAGCACAGGCATCTCGTGTGCTAGTTCATCTGCCGGCGGCGGCAAGGTGGCGGTCGTTGTGGAATCTGCGACATAGTCTTTCAAAAATCCAGTCCTCACCAGCTCATCTAGCTGGTAGCCCAACGACAGGCAATTATCAATGTGGTGCCCGAAAGCCTCGTGGAATTCGCACCAAGAGTCTTTACGAGGCCCTAACACCTTGTCGGTCTTCGCCGGTCGCCTCAGCCTCTCGGCTATGTTAGGCACGGCGATCAAATCCTTCAACTCAACCACGAAGTTGTACCTCGCTGGTCTCGCTCTTTCTCTGGCGGGGCGATCGCCTCCTGCTGGACCCTGGGGCTGGGGTTTTCTGGCCTCGTAGGGGCATCTCGCCTCTGGCTTCTTTCTCCCCGTCGTGGTCTCATTGACCCTAACGGGCTGAACTCGCACCGGTCCCCTCGGGCGTGAGGGCACGACGCTGGTGCGCTTCACACATACCTCCCCTTCAGAAGCAATATGCTCTACCGCCCTACGCCGTAGTTCAGCGAAAGTCCTAGGGCGGTTGCGGATAATGGATTCTCCAAAGGGGCCGGGGCATACGCCTTTCACAAATGCGTACACAATCATAGGCTCCTCTGTTGTACCAACCTTCACAACCTGGGCCCCGAAGCGATTGATATACTCCTTAAGGGTCTCCCCTTGATACTGCTTCACATCGAACAGATCGTAGGAGACCGGCGGCGGGGTCTTGTTGGCTAAGTACTGTTCCCTGAACAATCGCGACAATTGGCGGAAAGATGTGATGTGACCCTCTGGGAGGCTAATGAACCAATCCATAGCCATCCCGGTCAGGGTGCTCATGAAGAGCTTGTACTTGGCAACGTCAGAACCGCCTATCAGGACCATCTGTGTGTGTGTGTTGTCTCTGGGTCCTCCATCCCGGTGAAGATCACCTTGGGTCCCGCGAACGTGTTCGGGATCGCTGCGTCTAGGATCTCCTGTGAGAAGGGAGTGGAAAACTCCCTTGGTGGGGAATGGTTCTCCATCTCGTCCTGTCCAGGCCGCCTCCGATCGTTTCTCAGGCCCTGGCACAACTCCTCATTCACACGGTGGAGCTCTTCGTTCCGCTCATGTGAGGCGTCAAGGTCTGCCTGCATGCGTTCCTGCTCCATTTTCGAATCCGCCATGTCCTGCTGCAGCCCCCTCATTATTTCCAGGACCTGCTGCATGGATAGTTCTGCTGGGGCTGCGCGTGCTGTGCGTCGTCTGGTGGGAGCCATTGTCACTCCAACCTCCTTCAACGTTGCTGTAATTTGGTAGATTTTCTCGAACTTGTGATGGGACTGATGTTTTATATCGGCCCCACGGTGGGCGCTAAATGTTCCGTCCGGTTGACCGGGACGTCTTCGTGCGCGACCTCAACCGTCAACTAGGGACTCCTTCCCACTGGTTGCCTGTGGATTCCTGCAAAAAAGAGGACAAAGAGGCGCCCTAGCGGCCGTGTGCACTACGACGCTCAAGTCAACCAGCAAGAAACACCAAAACTGTCCACCTACGTCTCTGAGCACTGCGTATGGCACTCTGAAGGTGGTAAAAGAACTGTGTATATCTGTGTGTGTGTGTTGTCTCTATCAGGCAAAAATATTCCCCAATCACTTGTACGTAACCTTGAAGCACGAGCAAGCAACTAGAGAGTTCTCTGGTCTTTGCCAAAAGTTCCAACCCTCTTTCCAACATTCTTCGCGCTATTTAAACTACCCAAGCATTTAAAGCGCCTTAAAGCGCTTTTAATCACAAACGTAACGCACTCATTAAAGCGTTTAATTAGAAAACGTAGCGCATTTAAGACGTTGAAACGCTTGGGAGCCATTATAGTACCTGAATGCTCGAAAGGGAAACTGTATTGAATGACTTTTAATTACCTGGCACCTGACTGAAGGGTGTTTCCATTCTGACATGGTTGTTGTACACGTGGAGGGCCTCACGACGCCGTGACCCCATCTGGGGGCGTTTCTGCCTATCTGGGGACGTTTCTACGTGTGAGTCCTCCTGCTTGGGAGTGCTACTGCGCTAGGGGTGACTTTTTGGGTGCCAACTCATGCCCCCAAGTATCTAGCCACTTACTTTGAGAGCGTATCTGTCCCGAAGGCTTCTCTGGGGCGGCAGGGGTACTTCACGAGTCAGGCTGCCCTACCCTGATGCTATCACTATGGCCTTGAAGCCACCTTTTCATTTTCTTTATCGCTTTCCCGAGCTATCGGGACCTGAGGCCTTCCCACGGTGTCGCTCCCTCCATGGTCTTTCCTACCCATGGGTATCGGGGAACCACACTGTGATTGCCTTGTTTTTACACTGTTTGTTCTGGCGACGCCCTCGTTGGGCGACGCCTTTACCTAGGCGGCACCTTGTCTTGGCGACGCTTCCTCTTGGCATCTCTCCACCTAGGCGACGCCTTGCGTTGACTTTGACTCTTCAGCCGTTGACTTTGACTTTGACTTAGTCAACGCCCGGATACGGGACGGTACACTTAGCAATACTTGATCTTAACCCTTCACATACTGCTTTTAACTCGAGCCAATTGTTAACCTTATAACAAACTTTGCAAACTGTTAACTCAAAGTAAATTTGAGCAACTATCAACTCTTCGGCGATGGCATTCAATAAAACTTGTGAACTTAAGGCAACAAATCTTAACATAAAATCACTTACTAGGCAGCAGGTTTTGACTCAAACTAGTATTAAAATACAGTTTACCTGATCTGCCAAGTGAAGTGCCCCCTACTTCTGTCATCGCCTGGAACTCTTCTGATCTGGCACTCGCCGTACAACCCCTCCACTATCTCAACCTTCACGCCATAGGGTTCTGGCGATGTTACCTTTCTTCTTTGCATAACTTGATCATCGTTCCCTCATCTGGGGGTAGAGGCGCCTTTTGGATCCTTCTCTACCTCCCTGAGTTTTAGAACAATGATCTGGATAGCGAGGTGTCCTCTTCGAACCTACCTCAGTTATCCTTTATCTTCTTCCACCCTTCACGCCGTACCTGAGCTCGTTCAAGACGAGAAGGATTTTATCTATCTTCACACCGCCCGCAAGCGTGGAAGCTTTATCTGGTCCTACTGGGTCAATATTGATGTTTCACTTAAAGGGGAAAAGGCGTTTTCCATCAATCTTCCCTTCCCGCCATTTAAGGTCACGAACACCCCTGACTTTTCAGTTTCATCTTTCCTGAACTCACTCTAAGGTGAGAAGGACTTTCTCTGGTACCTCAACTTGCCCAGGGTGTACATCTCCTCCCCCCTGGATGCACTGAGGACCTTTAATCCTGCCTCAGTCTGCTTATGCAAAGAGGTCTTTCAATCTGTTCTTGCCTTCACTCGCTCAAAGGCGAGGAGGACTTCTTCTCTTTCTCGCCTGCACTCGCACAAGGGCGAGGAGGACTTCTTCTTTCACCTCAAGATGCACGAGAGCGTTGAGGGCTTTTTACATTACTGGTGCCTCCGATCGCCGAAAGACGATGAGGTCTTTAAACTTTAAAATATTGCCACCGATCGCCGAAAAACGATGGGGACTTTTAAACTTTTAACTATTGTCATCGATCGCCGAAAAACGATGGGGACTTTAAAACTTTTAACTATTGCCGCCGATCGCCGAAAAACGATGGGGACTTTAAAACTTTTAACTATAAAGCATGCAATATAGCTTTACTGTTGCCTTAGATCACGTACAAGTGGTAAGGTCTTTTTCCTAAAAACTTTCAAAACAATAAGCATGCGAACTTAGAAGCTTTAAACTTTGAAAAACTCTTCTTTATTGGGTGGCCTCATTAAAAACCCTCCTTAGGGAAAAAAGAGTGCCCCCTTGAAATTGTTTTAACAGAAACTATTCAAATCTCTTCATGTTCGTCTTTACTTACAAGGTTTTAACTGTAATAAAACTTGAGATGTGTGGCGTTCCAAGTGCGAGGAATCGTCCCTCCTTCTAACGTCTCCCAGCGGTAGGCGCCATTCCCGAGCACCTCGGTTATTCTGAACGGTCCCGTCCACTTAGGCGATAACTTGTTTTGCATCTCATACTGATGGGCCTTCCTCATCACCAGATCGCCACTTCTAAACTGCCTTGACATTACCTTAGAGTTATACCTTCGCTCAATCCTTCTCTTTACTGCTTCGCCTTTCACTCTCGCCTCCTCCCTGACATCATCCAGCAAATCCAGATTCGTTCTTCTTTCTTCGTTCGAGTCTTCCGCCACAAAGTTTTGGAATCTCGGCGAGCTTTCCTGGATTTCGACTGGAATCATCGCATCACATCCATAAACCAAACTAAACGGGGTCTCATGGGTTCCTGACTGCTCAGTGGTATGGTACGCCCAAACTATGCGGGGTATCTTTTCAGCCCACGATCCCTTAGCTTTCTCTAGTCTTCTCTTCAAACCTCTCAGCAACACCCGATTGGCAGACTCCACTTGGCCATTCGTCTATGGGTGCTCGACGGATGCAAACACATGTTGTATTCCCACCTCTTCGCACAGCTTTTTCAAAAGGTGACTTGCAAACTGAGTCCCATTGTCTGACACCAGGCGTTTAGGCACACCAAACCGGCACACTATGTTCTTCCATACAAAGCTCTCGATCTTGTGTGCGGTGATCTGGGCCACTGGCTCCGCTTCGATCCACTTGTTGAAGTATTCAATTGCCACTACCAAGTACTTCATCTGCCTGACCGCCAATGGGAAGGGTCTCAGAATGTCAATTCCCCAAGTATGAAACGGCCAGGGGCTGTAAATTGACTTCAGCTCTTCTTGGGGTGCCCTGTGCTAATCGGCGTGCTGCTGGCATTGCTTGCAACACTGGGCGTATCTCTTGCAATCTTCTCTCATCGTTGGCCAGTAATAGCCTACATGGATGGTCCTTGTCGCCAGCGATCGACCTCCAATGTGTCTCCCGCAAATTCCCTCGTGGAGCTCAGCCATAATCCTCGTGCACTTATCTCCGTGTATACATACAAGAAGAGGGTGTGTAAATCCAAACCTGTACAGCTCGCCGTCAATAAGGGTAAATTTGCTGGAGCTCTTCTTTATTTTTCTGGCCTCAGTTGAGTCAACTGGAAGCACACCAT
The DNA here is from genome assembly GCF_051622355.1 of Phaseolus vulgaris. Classification (NCBI taxonomy): domain Eukaryota; kingdom Viridiplantae; phylum Streptophyta; class Magnoliopsida; order Fabales; family Fabaceae; genus Phaseolus; species Phaseolus vulgaris. Next base: position 38,846,135 of record NC_143508.1, read on the forward strand.
CCGCTAAATAACGTTGGTATGGCGTTATCCACGTGTCTGGTTCGTGGACAGCGCAAACCTGCATCGATCTTGCCCCTTCCGCTGGGCGCGCTCTGACCCTCGGCACCCTCAGAGTTTCTTACGTTAGGGATCTATGACTTCTCGCCGGTCTTTCCATTGATCTGCAAACATGGAGAACTTGGTGGTCTGCCACGAATGCTTGAGGCGCTTTCAAAGTTTCTTGAATGATAGTCCTCTGCCTGCCCCCTTTGCCCGAACTGGCGAGCTTGGCTAGCAAGTCAGCTCGGGCATTCTGTTCTCTTGGCACGTGCACCACTTCAAATGAAGTGAAAGATCTTCTTAGCTCTTGCACGTACTCCAAGTAGGCTGCCATCTGCGGGTCCTTGGCTTGGAACTCGCCAGTTACTTGTCCGGTGACCAGCAGCGAATCACTCTTGGCCATCAGCACTCTCGCCCCCATTTCCTTAGCCAGCAGGATTCCGGCGATCAAAGCCTCATACTCTGCTTGGTTGTTGCTTGCTTTGAGAGCAAACCTCAATGATTGCTCTATCAACACTCCGTTGGGCCCTTCCAAAATGACCCCAGCCCCGCTGCCCAGCTGGTTGGACGACCCATCAACTAAGAGTACCCAGCGAAAGTCACCCTCGGCGTTCTGTGCCACCTCGGAGGACAACTCGACCACGAAATCGGCGAAGACTTGCCCTTTGAAGTGTACCGGCCTGGTAGTCGGAAGTGATGACGTGGCATCAAGCTAGTGTATAGGCGTGTTGATGGGACGCCTTGCTGGTAGAAGGGAAGGAAGTCGGGGGGCTCGTGTAGTCGCCAGATGTTAAGTTGGCGTGCTCCGATCTCCAGCACACCAGAACCGGCGGTCACCGGGTTAAAGATGAAGTCGCCAGATATGAATCCAGGCGACCAAGTGATTAGAGATCGCCGAAACATTGGAAGGAGGGGCGCGATTCCTCGCACTTGGAACGCCACGCACCTCAAGTTATATTACAGTTGAGAACTTTGTAAGTAAAGACAAAACACGAAGTTATGTTACAATGTTTCTGTTAAAACAGTTTGAAGGGGGCACTCTTTTTTCCCTAAGGAGGGTTTTCAATGAGGCCACCCAATAAAGAAGAGTTTTCGAAGTTTAAGGTGTTTCAGATTGCATGCTTGTTGTTTTCCAAAAGTTTTGAAGAAAGACCTTGTCACTTATATGTGATTTAAGGCAAGTTAAAGATATATTGCATGCTTTCTAAAAGGTTTCTAAGTCCCCATCGTCTTTCGGCGATTGGCGGCACCAGTTAAAGTTAAAGTCCTCATCGTCTTTCGGCGATCGGAGGCACCAGTTAAAAGACCTCAACGCCCTCGCGCGTCCTGAGGCGAGATAAAGACCTCCTCGCCGTCGAGCGAGTGCAGGCGAGGAAGAGTGAAAAGTCCTCAGTGTTTCTGGGGGAGAGGAGATGTAACCCCTGGGGCAATGTAGAGGCACCAATGAAAAGTCCTCAGTGTTTCTGGGGGAGAGAAGATGTAACCCCTGGGGCAATGTAGAGGCACCAGCAAAAAGTCCTCAGTGTTTCTAGGGGAGAGAAGATGTAACCCCTGGGGCAATGTAGAGGCACCAGCAAAAAGTCCTCAGTGTTTCTGGGGGAGAGGAGATGTAACCCCTGGGGCAATGTAGAGGCACGAGATAAAGACCTTCTCGCCGATGAGCGAGTTCAGGAGAGTTAAAGACCTTCTCGCCGATGAGCGAGTTCAGGCGAGTTAAAGACCTGATCGCCGATGAGCGAGTTCAGGCAAGATAAAATCCTTCTCGTCTCGAACGAGTTCAGGTATGGTGTGAAGGGTGGAAGAAGTTTGGAGGGCGGCTAAGGTAGGTTCGAAGAGAACGCCTAGCCACCCGGTCTCTTGTTCTGAAGCTCAGGGAGGTAGAGAAGGATCCGAAAGGCGCCTCTGCCCCCAGATAAAGGAACAATGGCCAAGTTATGAAGGCAGGAAGAAGCTGATATCGCCAAGAGTATTTGGCGACCGGGAGAAATGCAAACAATGGCGAGAAAGTCAAGACCCATTTTGATAAGGCAGATCAGATGAGCGGTGTCTTAAGCCGTTAGTTGAGTTGAAGTTTGTTATTTGAAGAGCGATTTTACGCTAAGGTTCATTGCCTTGAGATTACAAGTTGTTAGAAGTGATTGTTATTCGAAAGTCAGTGGTTCGAAGCAGTTAAGTATATAATCGCGCTTACGAAATTGCTAAGTTAATTTCTTGAAGAAAATTATACAAGAAGAGATAAAGCAGACGAAGAAGTCACAAGAAGAATACAAAGACTTTATCATCAAGTAAACATCAGTTCAAGGTACATACACAGAAAAGGGGAAGGTCTATTACAATCATATGTAAGGAGAAAGCATAAAAGTAGTGGATGGAGGGAATCAATCAGTCTTCAGCAGGAACAACCTTCCCGTCCACCACCTCGTTGTTAAGAGACACCATGGTAAGATCTAAGTCAGGATACAGGCAGGCGAACTGTTCCCGGGCGGCCTCGAATCCAGCAGCAAGAATCTGGGCAGAGCTCAGCTCAAGTTCTTCGATCTGTTTCTTTAGCCCCTCGTTCTGCTGCTTCAGCTCTTCAGCTTGTTTCTTAAGTTCTTCAATGGTTTCTCGAGCTTGAAGAAGGTTTTCAGCAACCTTCTTGGATTCTGCCTGCACCTGGGCCAGTTCTGCGGCGATCTTCCCGTTTTCTTCGTTGGCTTCAGCGAGCTTGGCCACGGTGTCGTCTCTTTCTTTCTCCACCTTCCCCAAGAAGACCTCCCGATCGGCTGACCTTTGTTCGAGTTTCTTTACCTTGGCGGCGTCAGCTTTGATCAGCGCCTCCAGGTCAGCCACTTTGACGCGATAAGGCACCAGCATGCTCTCCAGCTCAATCTTCTCTTGAGCCAAGAGCTGCACCTTATGGCGTAGATCGGTAGCCTCCTTGCGTGCCACCCAGAGCTCGGTACTCATGGCATCTTCTACTCGAGAATGGTCGATTTCGGTGAGTGTTAGGTTGCAGGATAACCTCTTCGCCTCGATCCTTATGCTGCGATTCTCCGCTCGGAGTGTGAAGATGTCATCTTGGAGCTTCTTGGTGGAACTCTCCACAGCTTTAGATATGATGGAGGGGAAGTCCTCCGCCATCATTTCCAGTTTTGCTGAGAAGGGCTCCGACACCCTTTTGACCTCAAGAGAGAGGTTTGATTGTGGAGGCATCGGGTGGGCTTCTTGGTGGTTCTCGCCACCACCTTCTTGAGTTGGTTGTTCAATGGGCGCTTCTTGGCGTGGTGGCGAAGTCGGGGACTCAGTGATAAGGATTGGGGAGTTGTGAGCACCTTCATCCCCGACTGGTGCAGCGTTTGCGGTTGAGGCGTGTGAAGGAGGACCCCCTCCAGCTGATACATAAGGCGTGGAGGCGCTTGGGGGGTCCTCCATGAAGTTAGGCTCGGCGGCTGTTCCGTCCGGTTGACCGGGACGTCTTCGTGCACGACCTCAACAGTCAGCTTGGGACTCCTTCCCGCTGGTTGCCCGCGAATTCCTGCAAAAAAGAGGACAAAGAGGCGCCCTAGCGGCCGTGTGCACTCCGACGCTCAAGTCAGCCAGCAAGAAACACCAAAAACTGTCCACCCACGTCTCTGAGCACCGCGTATGGCACTCTGAGGGTGGTAAAGGAAACTGTGTATATGTGTGTATGTTGTCTCCTTCAGGCAAAAATATTCTCCGGTCACTTGTACGTAACCTTAAAGCACGGGCAAGCAACCAAAGAGTTTCTCGTAAATTTGCCAAAGGTTCCAACCCTTTTTCCGACATTCTCAGCGCTATTTAAACTGCCCCAGCATTTAAAGCGCCTTAAAGCGCTTTTACACTCAAACGTAACGCACTCATTAAAGCGCTTAATTACGAAACGTAGCGCATTTAAGACGTTGAAACGCTTGGGAGCCATAATAGTACCTGAATGCTCGAAAGGGAAACTGTATTGAATATCTTTAATTACCTGGCACCTGACTAGAGGGTGTTTCTATTCCGGCATTGCTGTCATACACGTGGAGGGCCTCACGACGCCATGACCCCATCTGGGGGCGTTTCTGCCCATCTGGGGACGTTTCTACGTGTGGGTCCTCCTGCTTGGGAGTGCTACTGCGCTAGGGGTGGCTTTTTGGGTGCCAACTCATGCCCCCAAGTATCTAGCCACTTACTTTGAGAGCGTATCTGCCTTCCTCTCACACCCTGCACCCGGTTATCCTGGGCGTGACCTTCCTCTTGGGTCGTATCTGTCCCGAAGGCGTCTCTGGGGCAGCAGGGGTACTTCGCGAGTCAGGCTGCCCTTCACTGGTACTATCACTATGGCCTTGAAGCCACCTTTTCCTTCTCTTTATCACTTTCCCGAGATATCGGGACCTGAGGCTTTCCCACGACGTCGCTCCCTCCATGGTCTTTCCTACCCATGGGTATCGGGGAACCACACCGTGATTGCCTTGCTTTTACACTGTTTGATCTGGCGACGCCCTGGTTGGGCGACGCCTCCACCCAGGCGACGCCTTGCCTTGGCGATGCCTCCACCCAGGCGACGCCTTGCCTTGGCGACGCCTCCACCCAGGCGACGCCTTGCCTTGGCGACGCCTTGTCCTGCCTTGGCGACGCTTCCTCTTGGCGTCTCTACACCTGGGCGACACCTTGAGTTGACTTTGACTTTCCAGTCGTTGACTTTGACTTTCCAGTCGTTGACTTTGAGCTTGACTTAGTCAACGCCCTGATACGGGACGGTACAGCGGCCTCAACCACAGGAGGTGCAGACGCTAAAGGAATCGCTTGGACTGGCGAGGCGGGAGCTGGTGGAGGAAGCAATGTTGGAGGTGGAGCAGGTGTGGATGGTGGTGTTGATGTTGGAAGAGGAGGTGGAGCAGATGGTGAAGAAGGCGCCACCCTCTTCCTCTTGGTGACGAGGCCATCTTCAGTCGCCTCGTGGTCGTCTTTTCCTCATGGACTACTTGGGGGGCTTTCCTCTTTGGTTTCCTGAGGATAAGCTTTTGCGCTGATTGGCGGGCTGGGCCTCGGGAGGAGTTGGGCCTTTGGGTGGCGATCTGCCCTGTGCGGCGGCGATCTCCACCACCGAGTTTGGCACGGTTTGGGAACCCGATGCCAACCCGTGGGCTCGAGCGAGCGCCCTCAGTTCAGCTAATTTTCCTTGGCCCAACATACGATCTGCATAATGCAAAAATACATGGGTCAGTTCAGAGAGGAAGGTAAACACATAAGTCAGTATGCAGCAAAGCAGATAAATGGTGCAGAAAGTAAAACCAAAGTCTTGTGCACAACGCACAAGACGCCCAGAAACAGTTAGCAGAAGTAACGACAAGTGTAATGACTTAGACGTTGAGGTGAGTTCTAACCTATGCGAACTTCGAGTTGATCTTTGAAGAACTCGTAGGAGATGAGTGTGGTGGTGAGGAAAGTAATGTTGGCGTCTGCCACACTCTTCCAGAAGAAGCATAGATCCTTGTCCAAAGCACCCATGCTATCAGGACTTCTTGGCCTCCTGAAGCTTCCCTTGGACTCTTTGTTCCCCTTGTTTACCCAATACAAGGGGAAACCGTCGAGCAGTGAGGCGTCCTTGTCGTTCGGGCGCACTTGGACAAACTTGCCCTTCCAGTCTTTGTAAGATTGCTGGAAGATAGAGAGGATTGACCTCCCAGCAATCCTATTAAGGCTCACCCACAGGCGATCTCCTGGGTGTTTGGCTTCGAAGAGGAAAAGAAAGACGTCCACTGACGCTGGCAACCCCAAGTGGTCGCACATAATCTGGAATGCCCGCACGAACGCCCAGCTGTTGGGATGGAGCTGGGCGGCGGCGATGTCGAGCTCGGTAAGTAGCTCTCTTTCAAAGCGAGTGAAGGGAAACCTAAGTTTCACCTTCTTGAACAGGGTGGTATATATGAAGCAGAACAACCTGCCGGTGTTCCCTTTGTCGTCGACGCACACTGGCAAGTCGGAGGGGCATGGTAGCACCATCATCTTGTCGTCGTGCTCCTTGTGGAACGATAGGTGAGGCTCGTCCCCTTTCTTCAAACGAAGAACTGCCCCAGCAGAGTTTACTGAGGAAGTTTCCTTCAACAAGGTCGAGTTGGCCCATGGGTATAGTTTTTTTAAGTCTGGGGAAGGAACGGAGGCTCCTCCGGCGACAGGTGGAGTAGCCTGAGCCAGGTTAGAGTGGGAGGGTGCAGGCCTCTCAGCCTGAGAAGAAGAAGCACCAGGTGCTCGCGGTTGGTTGTGTGCTTGAGATGGAGGGTTTCGTGACGAGGGAGGAGGATTTGGGGTGATCTTTGAGTGAGCCATCGCGGAAACTGCAAAGGAAGAAGAAAAGAAAAGGTGATAAGGGTTTGCAGAGGCTGACTCGATCGTGAAAGAGGGGTGAAAAACGAACGAACGAAGGTTCGTTGTAACGAAGACGAAGCCCTAAGTTACGAGAAAGGAGAAACACGAAAAACAGCCCACAGCGTATGCACCAGACAGTTAGAATCGGTTAAAATGCAGGAAAAACCAGCAGAAGAAGTAAAGGAAGTACCTTTTTGTGATCGGAAGAGTGGTGAAGGAAGTTGGTGATTCAGGAGGTTGAAGAATGACGAGAGCTTTTGCAGAAGAAAGTTGAAGTGTCTGAGAAAATGAAGAAGTGATGGAACAGTGAAGTGAAATGGGTTTAAGGGTTTTTCGCAGAAAGAACAACCGCTTGGAATTCTGCGCTGGCGCCACGTAGATCGGTATTGACGTGACTCCTTTAGTCTTTTCGCTGGACAAGTCTTCGCTTAAGACTGGGGGGCTTGTGTACCGGCCTGGTGGTCGGAAGTGATGACGTGGCATCAAGCTAGTGTATAGGCGTGTTGATGGGACGCCGTGCTGGCAGAAGGGAAGGAAGTCGGGGGCTCGTGTAGTCGCCAGATGTTAAGTTGGCGTGCTCCGATCTCCAGCACACCAGAACCGGCGGTCACCGGGTTAAAGATGAAGTTGCCAGATATGAATCCAGGCGACCAAGTGATTAGAGATCGCCGAAACAAGGACATCGCTCACATGAACATACACGGTGAAGCAAGAAGAGTAGATCATGAAGGCAGCCGACGAGACCACAGGGAAGGTGTGTACGAAGGCACCCTAACTCGCCAATCCAGTAGAGATCGCACTCCGAGACAACTATGCATTGAGTAGTATCATGCATAAGTAACTTAGCCAAAGGAGAGTCAGAAGCAGCGCCCAAGTCAAGGAGTCTCCAGATGATGGCACGTGTACAGCTGGATGCGAGCCACGTGTCCAGATGTGTAACTGCCAGGAGAGAGAAAGTGACCAGGTATATAAGGGTTTCCCAACGAACTTCTGAGGTACGCACGTTCAGATTGTCTTCTTTACGCTTGCGAGTTCTTGAGTATACTGAGAGAACGGTTCCTTGAGAGTTCTTGAGTGTTACTCTTGAAGTATTTGGTGGTTCAGTCACTGACATGGGCGTTGGAGTGCGATCGGCCGCAGCGGCGCCGCTCTGTTCTTTTGCAGGTTCTTGAGGTGGATCGCGGTGAAGGACGGAGGTTGACGCGGCGCACACGTCGATCCAAGTTTGACGAGGCAAAGTTCCAACGTTTTGGTCAACAGGCAGGATCAAGAGCAAACCTCAATGATTGCTCTATCAACACTCCGTTGGGCCCTTCCAAAATGACCCCAGCCCCGCTGCCCAACTGGTTGGACGACCCATCAACTAAGAGTACCCAGCGAAAGTCACCCTCGGCGTTCTGTGCCACCTCGGAGGACAACTCGACCACGAAATCGGCGAAGACATGCCCTTTGATCGATCCCCGGGGCTCATATTTGATGTCGAACTCCGAAAGCTCGACTGCCCACTTCACCATCCTTCCAGCCACATCGGGCTTCTTCAAAACCTTCTGGATTGGCATATCAGTCATCACCAGTACCGTGAAGCTCTGGAAGTAATGGCGCAATCTCCTCGCCGAGAATACAACCGCCAATGCTGCCTTTTCTAGGGCCTGGTACCTTATCTCTGGGCCTTGCAGCACCTTGCTAACGAAATATATAGGCCTTTGGATCTGATCCTGATCCTGCACTAGCACTGCGCTGATCGCCCTCTCAGTTATGGCAAAGTACAGCATGAGCGATGTTATGTCTTGGGGCTTGCGCAGAACTGGAGGGCTCGCCAAATATTCCTTGAGCTTTACGAAGGCCTCCTCACACTCCTTTGTCCAAACAAACCTGTTCTTCCTTTTCAAACATTGGAAGTATGGGTGGCCCTTCTCTCCGCTTGCCGATACGAATCGGGACAGGGCAGGCATCAGCCCCGTGAGTTGCTGCACCTCCTTCACATTGGCGGGGCTCCTCGTTGCCAAAATTCTCCTCTCTGACAGGAGAAACCCCAGAAATTTCCCTGCTTCTACACCAAAAACGCACTTTTCAGGATTCAGTTTTAGCTTGTACCTGGCTATCGTGATGAACAACTCTTCCAAGTCTGCGACGTGCTTGTCTTTCTCCAGGGAGGTCACGACCATGTCGTCGACGTATGCCTGGATATTCCTTCCGAGCATGGGCGCGAGAACCTTGTCCATCAGCCTTTGGTATGTGGCCCCTGCATTCTTCAACCCGAAGTGCATTACCTTGTAGCAATAACATGACCTTTCTGTCATGAAGGCGGTCTTCTCTTCGTCCATGGGGTGCATTTTGATTTGGTTGTACCCCGAGAAGGCATCCAGAAAACTGAGCAGCTTGCACCCTGATGCACTGTCTACCAGGGCGTCTATGCTTGGCAAAGGGTAAGAGTCCTTCGGGCAGGCCTTGTTCAGGTCTGTAAAGTCAACGCACATCCGCCCTTTTCCGCTGCTCTTCTTGACCAGGACAACATTAGCGAGCCATTCTGGATATTGGATTTCCCTGATGTGGCCCGCTGCAAGGAGTTTCTGCGTCTCTTTTTTGATCGCCTGTCTCTTCTCCTCATTGAATTTTCTTCTTCTTTGGCAGATGGGCCTGACTTGGGGGTCCATTGCCAAACGATGGCACAAAAAATCGGGGTCGATTCCCGGCATATCTGAAGCAGCCCACGAAACGCATCCAAGTGTCTACTTATTACCTCGGCGATTTGGTCTTGCGTCTTGCTATCCAGGGTTCTTCCCAACTTAAACACCTTACCGCTGATCTCCTTCTTGAGCCATTCCTCTACTGGCTGAGGTTTCCTCTCGCTAGCGATCAGCGCCCTCGCGATACCGGTTTCTCTGGCGGTCTCCGAGCAGTTTCTCTCTGACCTCGCCTCTACATTCCCCATCGGCACATCGCCCTCGGCGACCACCTCTAACGCCGCATCCGAAACTCGCCGGGATTCGCGCTCCAGCTCCACGCCAAGGGGAGGCGTTGTGGTTACGTGGCACACAGACCTCTTGTTCTTAAGGCTGTTTTCGTAACACTTCTTCGCCTCCTTCTGGTAGGAGCAAATGGTGATGATCATGACCTCCATAGACGGCAGCTTGACCTTCATGTGCCTTGTCGAAGGCACAACTCCTGTTCTGTTGAGTGTTGGCCTTCCCAACAGTATGTTGTACGCTGACGGGGCGTTTACAACAAGATACCTGATTTTCTCCGTTCGTGAGGCCAAGCCGTTAGTGAAGGTCGCCCTCAGCTCGATATACCCCCTAACCTCCACTTAGTCACCGGCAAAACCGTACAAGCAGCCCCCATATGGTCTTAGTTGATCGGGGGACAGTTTTAACTTCTCAAAAGTTGGCCAAAACATCACATCTGCTGAGCTTCCTTGGTCGACCAGCACCCGGTGGACGGTCCTTCCCATCGTGACAAGCGAGATCACAATAGGGTCGTTGTCGTGAGGCACCACGTCCCTGAGGTCCCCCTTGGTGAACGTGATGTCCATGTCGGGCGAGTGATCCTCAAAGATTTCCACTGACATTACCAACCTCGCATACCTCTTACGCTGCGACGCAGTGCACCCCCCGCCGGAGAATCCGCCAGCTATGGTGTGGATCTCGCCGTGAACGGGCACCTTGTGCTGTTGCCCTCCGCTGCTCGCCGGTTGAGACCCTGACGCTTGGTCCGCTTGCTTCTCTAGCAAGTAATCCTTCAGGAAACCATATTTGACCAGCTCGGCGAGCTGGTGTCCCAGAGCCAAAAACGAGTTGATAGAGTGGCCAAAACTCTTGTGGAACTCGCACCATGCGTCTGGCTTTGGCCCCAAAACCTTCTCCGTCGTTTTCTCAAGCACTTTGAGCCTGGCAGCAATGTTTGGGATGGCGATCAAATCGGCCAAACCCATTACAAACTCATACCTTGGGGGGCGATTAGCCTCCCTGGGCCGCCCCGGACCCTTGCTCTTATTTTTCTTAGGGTCGTAAGGATGGCGCGTCCTTTGATCCCTCTTTCCCGCCGCCGCCTCCATTACCCTCTGCGGCCATACCCTTGCTTGGGAGCGTGGTTTAACTGGGGCTACATTTCCCCTCTTCTCGGTGACCTCGCTCTCGGCGGCGATGTGAGCCACAGCACGTCGCCGGATTTCAGCAAACGTGGCGGGGTGGCTCCTGATGAGCGACTCACTAAAAGGCCCAGGTAACACGCCCTTTTTGAAGGCGTGCACGAACATCTCTTCGTCCTTTCCTGGCAAACGGACTATCCGAGCTCCGAATCTGTTCAGGAAATCCTTCAGGGACTCCCCTTGGTACTGCCTTATATCAAACAAGTCTTAAGACACCAAAGGTGGCGCCTTGTTCACTATGTACTGCTCAACAAACATCTTGGAAAACTATTGGAACGTGGTAATGTGGCCAGTGGGTATACTGACGAACCAGTCCAACGCTGTTCCGCTCAAAGTGCTCATGAACACCTTACAGTTCACCGCGTCTGAGCCCCTTGAGAGCATCATCTGAGTATGAAACGCCGTGAGATGGGCTTCAGGGTCCTCCACCCCAGTGAAAGACGTTTTCACCGCCACAGTGTTAGCCGGGACCACCGAGTCCATGATCTCTTGGGAAAATGGCATAGGCAAGTTGCGCGGTGGGGATGGGGGTGCAGATCTGTCCCCAGTCGCACGTTCCTCCCGCTGGGCGTGCCGCACACAATCCTCTTTTACTGTTGGCCAGTAGAAACTTGCGCGTACCCCCCACGTGACTCCCACAAATGCCTTCGTGGAGCTCCGCCATTATTCTGGTGCACTCGTCGCCGCTTACGCACGTTAGGATAGGGTGGGTGAAGCCGTGTCTGAACAATACTCCATCGACTAGGGTGTATCTTGCGGCATTCCTCTTATCCTTTGGTTCTGCTGGGAGAACCCCATCCGCCAGATACCGTTTGTATGGCGTCATCCAGGTGTCTCCTTCGGCCAAAGCATATATCTGCGCATGCCCTCCTTCTTCGGGCGTGTCCGCGTATGTGCTGATATGGGGCGTCTTTACCGTATCTTGAGTCAAGGAACGATGACTCCTTGGCCTCCCTCTCGCAGTGCTAATATGGAGGACGTCCACCCTGTTGTCTTCGACGAATTTTCTCAGAGCTTTGAGCGTTTCTTGGATTACTGTCCTCTGCCTGCCCCCCTTGCCTGAGCTGGCCAGCTTGGCCAGCAGGTCAGCTCTGGCATTCTGTTCTCGTGGGACATGTATCAACTCAAGAGTGCTAAATGCTCCCTTCAGCAGTTCGACGTACCTTAAATACGCCGCCATTTGTGCGTCTTTTGCTTGGAACTCACCCGATACTTGTCCCGTGATCAGTTGTGAATCACTTTTCACCAAAAGGTTCTGCGCGCCCATCTCCTTAGCCAGGAGCATCCCTGCAATCAGTGCTTCGTACGCATCCTGATTGTTACTTGCTTTAAAGGCAAAACGCAGAGCTTGCTCAATCAGCACACCATTGGGTCCCTCCAAGACTATCCCTGCACCACTTCCTTGCTGATTGGAAGTGCCGTCGACCGAGAGCAACCAGTGCGAGCCCGCCTCCACCTCTTGTTCGCCCCCGGGCGAGAGCTCTGCCACAAAATCTGCATATACCTGTCCTTTGATAGATCCTCTGGGCTCGTACTGGATGTCAAACTCCGACAGCTCCACCGCCCAGCGAACCTTTGATGAAACCTAGGAACTTACCGGCCTCCACCCCGAAGACACACTTCTCGGGGTTCAGCTTGAGGCGGTATTTTGATATGGTGATGAACAACTCCTCTAGGTCCGCCACGTGCTGCATCCTTTCCCTCGACGCCACTACCATATCATCCACGTAGGCATACACATTCCTCCCTAACATGGGTGCTAGGACCTTGTCCATCAGCCTTTGGTAGGTGGCGCCTGCGTTTTTTAGCCCAAAGGGCATCACCTTGTAACAGTAACTGCAAGTCTCTGTCATGAACGCAGTTTTACTCTCGTCTCTTGGGTACATTTTGATCTGGTTGTAACCTGAGAATGCATCCAAAAAGCTAAGTACCTTGTAACCGGAGGCACTGTCCACAAGTGCGTCGATGCTGGGTAGTGGCTACGAGTCCTTCGGGCACGCTTTGTTCAAGTCTGTGAAGTCCACGCACATCCTCCACTTCCCATTCGCCTTCTTCACCAGGACGACGTTGGCCAACCACTCAGGGTATTGGATCTCCCTGATGTGCCCAGCATTCAGCAGCTCCTATGCCTCTTCCCTTATCACAAGTCGCCTCTCTTCATTAAACTTTCTTCTTCTCTGTCGCACGGGGAGGACCGTGGCGTCCATGCTAAGGTGATGGCATAGAAAGTCAGGGTCGATGCCCGGCATGTCTGAGGCGGACCATGCGAAAGCATCTAAATGACGTGAAATCACGTTCGCCACCTCATCCTGCTTTTCTTTGGCTCAACAAACGCCCCAGCTTAAACGTTTTGCCGCCAATCTGCCTCTCCACCATGTTGGCCGCCGGCTGATACCTGCTATCTTCCTTAAGGGGCGTCGACTCTTCTACGGGCGACGTGTCGTCAGGCCCCTCCTCCATGTGCGTGTCTGCTTCGGGCGTCGCCCTTACGGGTGTGGCCTCGCCAGGCGTTGACTCCACGGGCGTCGCCTCATTCAAGGGTTCTACCTCCATCGCCGTGTTTGCACTTGGCGGACGCTCGAACACCGTGAGCACGCCTCTCTTCGTTTTCAGGCTATTCTCATAACATTTTCGCGCTTCTTCCTAATTTGACTTGATGACGATCACTTTGCCACTGAGATCAGGCAGCTTCATTTTCATGTGGCGCGTGGAGGCTACTGCGTTCAGCCTGTTCAACGCCAGTCTGCCCAACAAGATGTTGTAGGCTGAGTTGGTGTTTACGACTAAGTACCTAATGTTTTCGGTATGCGAGGCCGTTCCATCCGTGAATGTCGTCCTCAGTTCCAAGTAACCTCGTACTTCCACCTGATTGTCAACAAACCCATATAAGCACCTTGTGTAGGGTCTCAAAAGGTCGGGAGACAACCGCAACTTATTGAATGTCGACCAGAACATAACATCTGCAGAGCTTCTTATGTGATTCCACTAGCCATATAGAGAATGATTCTTGACATTCTTAGGAATCACCTTGAGCTGGACATTATAGAGGCACTTTTCTTAGAGTTGGATCATTGTTCTAAGACAAGAACTCACCAAAAACTAGTACCAAATCCCAAACTCATTTGGATGTTCCACATATTGTCAAATTGAACCAACAAAAAGAGGTGAAACAAAAAGGAACCGAACAGAATTGAATAAGCACACAAATGAACCGAACAAAAGTGAAATTAAAAGGCAAGAACAGAAAATAGGTGCTGGAAAACAAGAATAGCCGAACCAAATAACAAGACAACAAGCTTAGAACAAAGAATTAACAAAGAAGAAAGGAAGGAGAGAAGAATTGCTCATGAAGATGGAAGGATGATGGATGATCTCGCCACTAGAAGTGTGGAATGCTCCTAGATGAGAGTGATGCCGCCACTTGAGGACTCCATTGATCCATCAAGATAAGACTAGAGAAGAAGGCTCAAAGCTCTCCAAAGTTCACTCAAAATTTGAGTAGAGTTTTCTTAGATTAATTCCAATCTAAATTTTACAAGGAGAGCACCTCTATTTATAGCCTAAGGTGCTGAAAAACAAAGCTAAGAGAATTCAAAATTCCCTCCTAAAAACTATTCAAAACCGGCGCCTAATCCATGCATGAGGAAGGTGTGACTCTTTCCTTCACTTTGGCACCTCCTATTCTACTCCTACACCTATCTACTAATACACCCCCCCTCCTAAAGCTCCTAACTAAAGCCTAAAAGATGCTATAACAAAAGAGGTTTCTAATGTTTTCCCTCTAAGCACCTTCAACTAAAGAAATTACAAAGAGAGAAAATAAATGTCCCCTAGCTCCCAAAGCTTTGAATATGCTTCTTGTAATCCTTTGAGGTGGGCTTTGACCTCCATGGGCATCCTCCATTTGTGCCTCTACCTCTTCTTGATCTTGTTGATTGGCCTCCATGTCCTCTTGAGCTTGATCTCCATCATACTCCCCGAGTTGGAGAGAATTCGACCACGAATTTTGGAGACCTACAGAAAAAGGAGTTAGATCGCTGACATTAAAAGTACGACTACCTAAGAATGTATCAGGCATATCTAACTCATAAGCATTGTCATTAATCCTCTTGAGGACTTAGAAAGGTCCATCCCCTCGAGGCATTAGTTTGGACTTCCTTTGAGTAGGAAAACGATCCTTCCTCAAGTGAAGCCAAACCCAATCGCCTTCATCAAACAACAATGCTTTTCTCCTTTTATTGGCAAGTTCAACATATTTGCCAACCTTCTTCTCAATTCTCTTCTTGATGTCTTTATGCAAAGTTTTCACAAAAGAAGCCTTTTCATCCCCATCTTTGCACAAGACATCTCCAAGAAGGGGAATAGGAAGAAGATCAAGAGGTGTTAGGGGATTAAACCCATAGACCACCTCAAAAGGAGAATGTGAGGTGGTAGAATTTACTACTCGATTATATGCAAACTCAACATGGGGTAGTAAATTCTCCCACACTCTAGGATTCCCCGAAATAAAATATCTCAATAGTTGTCCTAAAGTTCTATTCACCACCTCGGTTTGACCATCAGTTTGTGGGTGGCAAGTGGTAGAAAATAAAAGCTTAGTCCCAAGCTTGCCCCACAAGGTCTTCCAAAAGTGACTCAAGAATTTAGGATCTCTATCGGACACTATAGACCTAGGAATCCCATGTGCGAACCACTTCTTGGAAGAAGAGGTTTGCAATGTGGCATGCATCATCCACTTTGTGGCAAAGAATAAAGTGAGCCATCTTTGAAAAACGATCCACTACCACAAAAATGGAGTCCTTTCCCTTTGATGTCTTGGGTAAGCCTAAGATGAAATCCATAGATATATCTACCCAAGGCATTGAAGGGATAGGAAAAGGAGTATAAAGACCATGGGGATGCATTTTAGACTTAGCTTTGCGGCAAGCTATGCATTTATCACACAAACTATGAACATGTTTATGCATATGTGGCCAAAAGAAATGTTCATGCAACACATCCAAAGTTTTAGCAACCCCAAAATGTCCCATTAAACCCCCCTCATGAGCTTCTCTAACAAGAGATAATCTAATAAAGCATTGAGGAACACAAAGACGTTTTCCTTTAAAAAGAAAGCCATCTTGTATAAAAAAATCTTTGTGTCCTCCCTTAAGACACTCTTGATAGATGGAAGAAAAATCAAGGTCATCATGATAAAGTTCCTTAATGTGATCAAAACCAAGATATTGAGAGGTTAAAAGATTTAGCAAGTTGTATCTTCTAGAAAGAGCATCCGCCACAATATTTATTTTGCCTTGCTTGAGTTTGATCACATAAGGAAATTGCTCAATGAATTCCACCCACTTAGCATGCCTCTTGTTAATTTTGTTTTGGCTTTTCAAATATCTAAGAGATTCATGATCACTATGTATCACAAACTCTTTGGGAAAAAGATAGTGTTGTCAAGTAAACAAAGCCCTAACAAGTGCATATAATTCCTTATCATAGGTGGAATAGTTGAGATGACTTCCCTTCAATTTCTCACTAAAATAGGCCATGGGGTGGCCCTCTTGAAGGAGAACAGCCCCAATACCTATGCTTGAAGCATCACACTCAATTTCAAATGTCTTAGTGAAATTAGGAAGGGCCAAGATGGGAGCATTACTCAATTTTTCTTTCAAAGTATCAAAAGCATTTTGTTGTGCTTCTCCCCAATGAAAGACCACATCCTTTTTCACTATGTCATTGAGTGGTGCGGCAATGGTACCAAAGTTTGGGACAAATCTTCTATAGAAAGAAGCTAGTCCATGAAAACTTCGGACCTCATTCAAAGATTTTTGTGTAGGCCAATTTTGAATGGCCACCATCTATGTTTTGTCCACATGGACCCCTTTACAACTCACAACAAACCCTAGGAATTCTATATGATCAAGAGCAAACATGCATTTAGCAAGGTTAGCATACAAATGTTCCTTCCTAAGGGTTTCTAAAACATGCCTAACATGCAACCTATGGTCATTCAAAGATAAGCTATAAATGAGAATGTCATCAAAATAAACAACAACAAACTTACCAATGAAAGGTCTAAGAACATGATGCATGAGGCGCATGAAAGTACTTGGTACATTAGTTAGGCCAAAAGGCATGACTAACCACTCATATAAACCAAAGTTCGTCTTAAAAGCCGTCTTCCATTCATCACCCGGTTTGATACAGATTTGATTGTAGCCGCTTTTAAGATCGATCTTTGAAAAGATTTTAGAACCATGTAATTCATCCAACAAATCATCTAGTCGAGGTATAGGATGCCTATACTTAATGGTTATGTTATTTATGGCCCTACAATCCGAACACATTCGCCATGTGCCATCCTTTATTGGCACTAAGATGATAGGCATAGCACAATGACTCATGCTATCTTGCACCCACCCTTTCTCAATCAAAGCCTCAACTTGTTGGCTAATTTCCTTGGTTTCACTTGGATTGGTCCTATATGCTGGACGGTTTGGTAAAGAAGAGCCCGATATCAAATCAATTTGGTGCTCAATCCCTCTCAAAGGTGGAAGTCCATTTGGAGGATCTTGAAACACATCTTGGAACTCTTCTACCAAATTTTCCAAACAATGAGGACTATCAACAAGTGATTCTACTCTAAGAGTTCTAGGGATGGCTAAAAAAAGAGGATGATGAGCCACTATTTCCCTTCCAATGTCACGCCTAGACACAAGGAGTGTAGGCTTAGAACTCTTATCTTTTTTATCTTTTTTATCTTTTTCACTCTCCCTCTTTTTCTTCATGATAACTTGGTCCTCATGGACTTCTCTTGGAGAGAGAGATTTTAAAGTAACCTTGTGACCATGGAATTCAAAAGATAGTTTGTTGGTAAAGCCATCATGTAAAACTTTTCTATCAAATTGCCAAGGCCTTCCCAAAAGAACATGAGTGGCTTCCATGGGCACAACATCACATAATACCTCATCTTTGTATTTTCCAATGGAGAAATGGATGAGGACTTGTTTATTAACAATTATTTCTCCTACCTCACTAAGCCATTGTAATTTGTAGGGCTTTGTATGAGAGATAGTAGGCAATCCAAGCTTATCTACTACTCTTGTACTAGCCACATTTGCACAACTACCCCCATCCACTATCAAGGAACAAATGTTGTTTTGAATAAGACATCTTGTATGGAAAATATTTTCCCTTTGACTTTCATCAAAAGGTTGTGAAACTTGTCCAAGAAGTCTTCTCACAACTAACAAGTCCCCTTCAAGTGGACATTCGCTCTCTTCCTCACTAGATGCATGAGAATGCAATGAATGCTTTGGAGAATCCGAATCATACTCACTAACTACAATGCCCTCATGCATGTACATACTTCGTTTGGAAGGACAATTTGCAGCAATATGACCATAACCCATACATTTAAAGCATTTAGTATTAGATGTTCTAGTGGGAGACTTAGGTCTAGAAGTAGATGGCTTAGATTCCTTGGGTTTGAAAGAAGTATCTTTGGAAGGATGTTTAGAAAAAGAAGTTTTGTTTCTCCAAGACTTGGAGTAGTATCCATCATTGGAAGCATTTTTAAAAGAGTTTTTCTTAGCAAGTTGGGCTTCCACCTTCATTGCAAGATGAACTAAAGAGCCCAATGATGAATACTCTTGTAACTCAACAATGTCTTGAATATCCTTCCTAAGACCACTCACAAACCTAGCAACCATGGCTTCTTCACTTTCTTCTAATTCAATTTTAAGCACAAGCGTCTCAAGCTCCTTATAATATTCATCCACATTTAGCATGCCTTGTTGAAACCGTTGGAGTCTCAACATGAGGTCTTTCCTAAAATGTGGGGGCACAAACCTAGCGCGCATATGATCCTTCAAAGAGTACCAAGAGTCCACGGGAGGACCCTTGTGATAGATAATGTACTTTACAATTCCATGCCACCATTTCATGGCATAATCACTAAACTTTAGGGTGGCTAGCTTAAGCTTATGCTCATCTTGGATCTCATGGATCTCAAAAATTTGTTCACACTTAGCCTCCCAATCTAAATATACATTTGGATCACTAGAACCATTAAAACAAGGTAGCTTGACCGAAGGAAGGTTAGACTTTGCATCATGATAGAAGCCATTGCCGTAGTGAATTCTTTCCCCTTGGTGATGATGTCTTTGTCCATGGACTTGGGGTGGAGTTCTCCTTCTCTTATGCTCATCTTCACGGCCAACATCATTGGAAGAAGCTCTTATTGAAGGTCTATGATGCTCATCATGAATTGAAGGAGATGGTCTAGCTTGTTGCACCTCCATCTTTTGCAATTTCTCCTCCAACCGTCTAATGGTTCTTTGAGCTTCATGTAATTCACCAAGGATTGAAGCTTTGGAAGGAGAATTCTGCTTGTAGGATGCATCACTTGAAAATCCAGCCATTTGTAATTAAAAACAGCAAACACACAAAAACAGCAAACAAGTTAAAAATTAGCAAAAACAGTAAGCTTTGGCAATGAAACTGCCGAAGTGAAATGAGGCTGAAAAAGAGATCACTCTCAGAGAAATAATGTTCTTGCACCAATCTGATCTTGAGGCCTTGGAATCCTCAAATGAAATATGTCAAAGTAAGCACACCAATCTCAAGAGCAACCACCACAAAACCAAAGAAACAATAAAGACAAACAAAAAAAAGGTATAAGCAAAGAAAGGTAATTGCAAAAGGAATAGTATATGTAAGACAAACTTAAAGAGTAAGAATGAAAGACAATCAAGAAAATAAAGAACTCAATGAGAAAAGTAGACACACAAAAGAATACTTAAGGAAAAGCACTAGAGTAGATGAAGAAAACAAAAATTTAGCTACTGGAAATTTTTTTAATGCAAACTGTGCTTGATATTCACTGATTTAACTGGAATGATGTAGAGTGAACTGGATTATGAAAATTAAACCACAGAAACTTCAAGATGTTAACTCAATAATGGCACTGGAATCAATTGAAAACAGTAAGCCAATTAATTGAGATAAATTTTTTAAAATCGCTGCCAGATTACCGTATTCTTTTCGGCAGAATTGTACACTTTTTTTTATTTTATTTATCATTTTTTGTGTACTTTGAATTTTTGAATGAGTTTTTTTTCTATCTTTTTCTAACACTTTGAATATCACAAATCCAGAATTTTCCAGTAAGTAAATCAATTGCAATAAGGAAAAACAGTAAGCACTTTTTTCAGAAACAGAGGAATCCTAATAGGAATAAAAAACAGAATTATGAACTAGCAAAGACATAATGGAAAATGATGTATTGGAACTTGTATAGGTCTAGAATACAAGTATGAACTCAATTCTAAAAAGAAAAATGCACAAAGGATCAATATCAATTCAGAAAATTATATGACACCAAAGCAAGAAACAATCAAAGCAATAAATGTACTACTAGAACTAATGACATTTATGGAATAACATGACTAAGAAAAAACTTGACATGATTACAAAATTAAAAGACACATCACAAATTTTAACAAGTGAAAGGAAGCTTAAGGTAAAATCTAGGAAGGATAATGCCATTCAAAAAGAGCAACCATACTCATAAGAAGAATGAGTTCCATAAACCTTTTCACAAGCACTTGGTGTAACAAAAGAAAAACAGCAAGAAAACTCAATTAATACCTAAAACAGAAACTTAAATTGCAAGAAAAATTAAAGAGCTCTTGAAATTAAAGTGCACATAACTCAACAATTAAACAAGAAGAACCTAAGACTCATGATACCACATGATGTGATTTCACTAGCCATATAGAGAATGATTCTTGACATTCTTAGGAATCACCTTGAGCTGGACATTATAGAGGCACTTTTCTTAGAGTTGGATCATTGTTCTAAGACAAGAACTCACCAAAAACTAGTACCAAATCCCAAACTCATTTGGATGTTCCACATATTGTCAAATTGAACCAACAAAAAGAGGTGAAACAAAAAGGAACCGAACAGAATTGAATAAGCACACAAATGAACCGAACAAAAGTGAAATTAAAAGGCAAGAACAGAAAATAGGTGCTGGAAAACAAGAATAGCCGAACCAAATAACAAGACAACAAGCTTAGAACAAAGAATTAACAAAGAAGAAAGGAAGGAGAGAAGAATTGCTCATGAAGATGGAAGGATGATGGATGATCTCGCCACTAGAAGTGTGGAATGCTCCTAGATGAGAGTGATGCCGCCACTTGAGGACTCCATTGATCCATCAAGATAATACTAAAGAAGAAGGCTCAAAGCTCTCCAAAGTTCACTCAAAATTTGAGTAGAGTTTTCTTAGATTAATTCCAATCTGAATTTTACAAGGAGAGCACCTCTATTTATAGCCTAAGGTGCTGAAAAACAAAGCTAAGAGAATTCAAAATTCCCTCCTAAAAACTATTCAAAACCGGCGCCTAATCCATGCATGAGGAAGGTGTGACTCTTTCCTTCACTTTGGCACCTCCTATTCTACTCCTACACCTATCTACTAATACACCCCCCCTCCTAAAGCTCCTAACTAAAGCCTAAAAGATGCTATAACAAAAGAGGTTTCTAATGTTTCCCTTTAAGCACCTTCAACTAAATAAATTACAAAAAGAGAAAATAAATGTCCCCTAGCTCCCAAAGCTTTGAACATGCTTCTTGTAATCCTTTGAGGTGGGCTTTGACCTCCATGGGCGTCCTCCATTTGTGCCTTTACCTCTTCTTGATCTTGTTGGTTGGCCTCCATGTCCTCTTGAGCTTGATCTCCATCAGCTTCCCTTGTCGACTAGAACCCTGTGCACCTTTCTGCCAGCCGTGACAACCGAAATGACCACGGGGTCATTGTCGTGCGGCACGACATCTTGCAAATCCGCCCTCGTGAACACGAGGTCTGACTCCCACGGGTTACCTGAGATTCTTTCTTCAATTGAATTGACCCCCCTCCCATATTTCTTCCGTTGGGAGGCGGTGGGTCCTCCGCCAGAAAAGCCACCAGCAATGGTGTGGACTTCGCCGAGGATAGGCATCTCGTGCGCTTGTTCTTCCACTGGTGCTGGCAGGGTCGCGGTCGTGGCGGGCTCTGCGACATAATCCATCAGAAACCCGCTTCTCACCAACTCATCTAGCTGGTAACCCAGCGACAGGCAGTTGTCGATGTGATGACCGAAAGTGATCCTGCCTGTTGACCGGAGCGCTGGAGAATGCCTCGTCAAAGGATCGACGTGCGCGCCGCTTCTCACTTCCGTTCCTCCTCTGGATCTATCTCAAGAACCTGCAAAGAAACGATACGGCGCCGCTGCGACCGATCGCACTCCGACGCTCAAGTCAGTGACGGTATCACCAAATACTAAGAACTGGAACCGTGCAAATCTCTCTCACAAACAGCTCTGTCACTCGCAAGCGTAAAGTGTATGAACTGAACGTGCGTACCTTAGGAAATCTGTTAGGAACTCTTATATACCTGGTGATTTTCTCTCTCCTGGCAGTTACTGACTTGGACACGTGGCTCGTATCCAACCGTACACGTGCCATCATCTGGAGGCTCCCTGACTTGGCGCTACTTCTACTCTTATTTTGGCTAAGTTACCTATGCATGGTGCTGCCCAGTGCATAGCTAACTCAGGAGTGCGATCTCTACTGAAACTGGCGAGGTAGGGCCTTCATACACCTTCCCTGTGGTCTCGCCGGCCGCCTTCATAATCTGCTTCTCTTTTGACTTCGGCGATGTGCTTGTTCTGGCGATCTCCGACTGCCTGGTCACCTGAGTCTGCATCTGGCGACTTCGTCCTCAACCCGGCGATCGCCTATTCTAGTAAGCTGGAGATCGGAACACGCCAACTTAACTATCGGCGACTACACGTGCCTCCCGACTTCCTTCCCAATTGTCAACCTGGCGCCTTGTCAACATGCCTACACTATAACAGGATGCCACGTCATCGCATCCGACCATCAGGGCGGTACACAAGCCCCCCAGTCTTAAGCGAAGACTTGTCTAGCGAAAAGACTGAAAAAGCCTTCGTTAACACCGGTCTACGGGGCATGGGCGCAGAATTCCACGCGGTAGTACTTTCTGCTGCTCTGACGCTCCACCAAACTCTTCGCGCATCGTTCGACACGTGGCTCTCATCAACGGCTCTCTCCATCTGTCGTTAGCGCTTCCAAACTTATTTCGAAAACCCTTAAACCCCTTACGCTCCTACTGTTCCATCACCTTTCTCACACTTCCGTACGCTCTTATTTCCTTCTGCGAAAACTCTCGACATTCCTCGACGCTCCATATCACCACCTCCTTTCAACGTTCTCCTGATCATCGAAAGGTAACTACTTTCCTTCATCTGCTGGGTTTTCTTGCATTTTCACCGATTCGCATCATCCTGTAACTGTCCGGTGCATACGCTGTGGGCTGTTTTTCCATTTCTCCTTCTGCGTGACTTAGGGCTTTGCCGATTGTCGCAATGAACTCGCATTCGTTCGTCTTTCACCTTCCTTTCATGATCGAGTCAGCCTTTGTAACCCTCCTGATTATTTTTCCTTCCTCCTTCGTTTGCAGTTGCTACCATGACTCGCACGAAGATCACCCCGAACCCCCCTCCATCAGCGCGAAACCCTCCTACACAAGCACACGACCCCACGCAAGTTCGTGGCGCTCCCTCTTCGCAGGCTGTGAGGCCTGCGCCTTCTCAAACCGCTCTGGCCCAGGCGACTCCACCAAACGCTGGAGGAGCCCCCATCCCTCTGCCAGACTTCAAGGTTTTATACTCATGGGCTAGCTCAACCCTCTTAAAGGAAACGTCGTCGGTGAACACCGCGGGAGCGGTTCTGCGATTGACCAATGGGGACGAGGTCCACCAATCATTCCACAAGGAGCACGATGAGAGAATGATGGTGCTTCCTTGCCCCGCCACTCTGCCAGTGTGCGCCGATGATAAAGTGAGCGCCGACGGGCCCTTCTGCTTCGTCTACACCACTTTCTTCAAGAAGGTCAAACTCAGGTTCCCTCTCACTCGATTTGAGAGGGAACTCTTAACCGAGCTCAATATCGCCGCCGCCCAGCTTCACCCCAACAGCTGGGCGTTTGTCCGAGCCTTCGAGATAACATGTGCCCACCTGGGGCTGCCCGCGTCAGTGGACGTATTTTTATTTCTGTTTGAGGCCAAACACCCAGGAGATCGCCTGTGGGTCAGCCTGAACGCCATTGCTGGGAGATCCATCTTCACCATCTTCCAGCAGTCGTACAAGGATTGGAAGGGGAAATTCATCCAGGTTCGCGCAAACGACAAAGACCCTTCCCTTCTCGACGGTTTCCCCTTGTACTGGGTGGACAAGGGGAAAAAGGAGTCCAAGAGCTGCTTCAGGAGGCCCAGAAGTCCTGATAGCATGGGAGCTTTGGACAGAGACCTTTGTCTCTTCTGGAAGAGGGTGGCAGATGCCCACATAACATTCTTGACCCCCACCCTGATTTCCTTCGAGTTCTTTGAGGACCAGTTGGAATTTCAAATAGGTTGGGACGCAACATCTTTGTCTTAACATTGCTTCTGATATTGTTTCTGTACGTCTTGTGCGATACACACAAGACTTTGGTTTTATCTTTTCTGCATATGCCTGCTTTTGCTGCTTCATTGCCTTGTACACTTACTCCATTCTCCTTTGAGCTAACTTATGCACTTTCATTTTACGCAGACACCATGTTGGGTAAGAATATGCTCGCCGATTTAAAGGCGCTCGCCCGCAACCACGGGTTGGCGAGCGGTTCCCAGACCGTTCCCAACTCAGCGGTCGAGAAGGCCATCATCCAGGGGCGATCACCGCCTAAGGCGCCTACCCAACGAAAGAAATTGGTCCTTAAGAGGCCAAAGCGGAAGGCCCCCCAAGTTGTCCAAGAGGATGAGGAAGAGGACGACGAGGTCACCGAGGATGGCCTCGTTACAAAGAGGACAAGGGTGGCACCACCTTCTCCACCTGCCCCACCCCCTCTTCCAGCTTCAACACCACCGTCAACACCTGCCCCTCCTCCCTCATCGCCAACGCCACGAGCTCCTTCACCACCAGTCCAAGCGGTTCCATTGGCCACTGCGCCACCTGCAACTGAGGCCTCGGAGCCAAACTTCTTAGAGGACCCCCCAAGCGCCTCTACACCACATATATCAGCAGGAGGGGGCCCTCCTTCCAACACTTCAGCTGCAGGAATCACTCCAATCGGGGATGAGGTCGCTCACACCTCTCCAATCCTAATCACCGAGTCCCCGATTGCGTCGCCGCGCCAAGAAGCAACCACCGAAAATATTGTGAAGGAAGGCGACGACGAGAACCCTCAACAAGCCCCCCTGGCGCCTCTCCAAGCTGCAAATCTTTCCCTCGAGGTCACGAGGATGTGGGAACCTCTGACTGCTAAACTCAAAACCATTGCAGAGGATATCCCATCAATCATAACAAGAGCTGTGGAGAGCTCCACCAGGCGGCTACAGGATGACATCTACAACCTCAAGACCGAGAACAGCACAATGAAGGTCGAGGTGGAGAAGGTGTCATTCAGCCTAACGCTCGCGGAAATGGAACATTCTCGGGTGGAGGATGCCTTAAACACCGAGCTTAGGCTTGCGCGCAAGGAAGCTATTGACCTTCGCCGCAAAGTTCATGAACTTGCCCAAGAAAAAGTTGAACTTGAAAGCAGAATCGTGCCTCTACGTACCAAGGCGAGCGACCTAGAGGCTCAAATTCAAGCCAATGCTGACAAGGTACAGAGGCTGGAGCAAAGGTCGATCGACCGCGAGAAGCTACTTGGGCAAGTAGAGAAAGCAAGAGACGACGCCATAGCTGATCTCTCTGAGGCAAACAAAGAGAAGGTGAAGATGGCCACCGAGCTGGCCCAAGCTCAAACAGAATCCAAGAAGGTGGCTGACGACCTTCTTCAAGCTCAAGAGACCAACAAACAACTCCGAAAACAGGTCGAAGAGCTGGAGCAGCAGAACAAGGAGCTTAAGCAGCAGGTTGAAGGATTTCAAAAGCAAATTGAAGAACTTAAGCTAAGCTCTGCTCAGATTCTGGTTGCCGGGTTTGATGCCGCTCGAGAACAGTTCGCATGCCTATTCCCTGATCTCGACCTCAGCATGGTGTCATTAAACAATGAAGTAGTAGATGGAAAGGTCGTTCCCGCCGAAGGCTCAACCAATTCTACCCCATCTGCTTCTTTATGAATTCACCTATATTTGCCTTGTAAAAAACTCTTGCACACGTATTTTGAACAGCTTCTTATTTCAATAGCGAAACTCGGACATTTCTTCTGACTCCTTTTGAGCGCTTTACTTTCTTTGTATGTTTAACTCTGCTGCGTTTAACTTAGCGATTTTGCAAACATGACGTTTGACGTAACTGCTCCGAGCCGATTCAAACTTGAGCAATAATCGCTTTAAACAACTTGTACCTCTGAGGCACTAACCTGGTCGTAAGAAAAGTTCCAAGCAACGAACTGTGATCCAAACATCGGTTCAAACAACGTCCCACTCGACCCGCTTTATCAAACAAGTCTCTCAACCTTCTCGCCGTGTTTGCACTTTTCGCGATCGCCTAGACCTCTTGGTAACACCAGCTTTCCTTAGCCTCAGGCTTTGACAGCCATTTCTTTATCTGAGGCAGAAATGCCCTTTGGGATCTTCCTTTACCTCCCTGAACCCCAGAGCTAGTGACTGGCTGGCTAGGCGTTCTCTTCGAACCTACCTTAGCCAGCCTTCCAAGCTTCTTCCACCCTCTTCGCCGTACCTGAACTCGTTCAAGACGAGAAGGATTTTATCTTGCCTATACTCGCGCACAAGCGAGAAGGTCTTTTAACTCGCCTGAACTCGCTCATCGGCGAGAAGGACTTTTACTCGCCTGAACTCGCTCGACGGCGAGAAGGACTTTAAACGGCCTTAACTCGCTCGACGGCGAGAAGGACTTTGTCAGGTGCCTCAACTTGCCCAGGGTGTACATCTCCTCCCCCCTGGATGCACTGAGGACCTTTTCTTTCTCACGCCCGCACTCGCTCGACGGCGAGGAGGTCTTTGATGGGCCTTAGTTCGCACAACGGCGATAAGGACTTTATCCGGTGCCTCAACTTGCCCAGGGCGTACATCTCCTCCCCCCTGGATGCACTGAGGACCTTTCTCGCCTGCACCCGCACAACGGCGAGGAGGTCTTTAACTTGCCTCTACGTTGCCCCGGGAGTTACATCTTCTCGCTCCCAGAAACACGGAGGACTTTTTCTCTTTCTCGCCTGCACTCGCTCAACGGCGAGGAGGTCTTTTAACTTGGCTCAAAACGCGCGAGGGCGTTGAGGTCTTCCATCTGGTGCCTCCGATCGCCGAAAAACGATGAGGACTTTAAAAACTTAACTGGTGCCTCAAATCGCCGAAAAACGATGAGGACTTTAAAACTTTAGAAAACACGCGGCATATCTTTTCGTGCCTTAAATCATGTACGAATGACAAGGTCTTTCTTCGAAACTTTTGGAAATAACACATATGCAATCTGATAACACCTTATACTTCGAAAACTCTTCTTTTATTGGGTGGCCTCATTAAAAACCCTCCTTAGGGAAAAAAGAGTGCCCCCTTAAAACTGTTTTAACAGAGACATTGCAATGTAATATTTGTGTTTGTCTTTACTTACAAAGCTCTTAGCTATAGTACAACTTCAGGTGTGTGGCGTTCCAGGTACGAGGGATCGCGCCCCCTTCCAACGTCTCCAAGCGATAGGCTCCGTTTCTGAGTGCCTCGGTTATTCTGAACGGTCCAGTCCACTTGGGTGATAGCTTATTCTCCATCTCGTACTGGTGGGCCTTTCTCATCACCAGATTGCCTTCTCTAAACTGCCTTGGCATCACCTTTGAGTTGTACCTTCGCTTGACCTTTCTCTTCACCGCCTCAGCCTTCAGCCTTGCCTCCTCCCTGACTTCGTCCAGCAGATCCAGGTTCATTCTTCTCTTTTCATCCGAGTCTTCCTCTACAAAGTTCTGGAATCTCGGCGAGCTCTCCTGAATCTCGACTGGAATCATGGCATCACACCCATAGACCAAGTTAAACGGGGTCTCATGGGTTCCTGACTGCTCGGTGGTGTGGTACGCCCAAACTATTCGGGGTACCTCCTCAGCCCAACTTCCCTTGTCTTTCTCAAGCCTTCTCTTCAAACCTCTCATCAACACCCGGTTAGCTGATTCCACCTGGCCATTAGTCTGAGGGTGCTCGACGGATGCAAACACTTGCTGAATTCCGACCCCTTCGCAAAGCTTCTTCAACAGGTGGCTCGCAAACTGAGTCCCATTATCTGATACCAGGCGCTTAGGCACTCCAAACCGGCACACAATATTCTTCCATACAAAGCCTTCGATCTTGTGCGCGGTGATCTGGGCCACTGGTTCTGCTTCAATCCACTTGGTGAAATACTCAATCGCCACCACCAAGTACTTCATCTGCCTGATCGCCAGTGGAAAAGGTCCCAAGATGTCGATTCCCCAAGTATGAAACGGCCAAGGGCTATAGATCGACTTCAACTCCTCGGGAGGTGCCTTGTGCCAATCGGCGTGCTGCTGGCATTGTTTGCAGCACTGGGCGTACTTCTTGCAATCTTCTCTCATGGATGGCCAATAGTAGCCTGCACGGAGAGTCCTCGCGGCCAGAGCTCGACCCCCGACGTGACTTCCACATATTCCCTCGTGGAGCTCTGCCATGATCCTCGTGCACTTCTCGCCGTGTATACATTCCAGGAGTGGGTGAGTGAATCCAAACCTGTATAGCTCGCCATCAATCAATGTATACTTGCTGGAATTTTTCTTTACCTTCCTAGCTTCTGTTGGATCTAGCGGGAGGAGGCCATCCGCCAGGCACCGTTTGTACTGTGTTATCCAAGTGTCTGGCTCGTGGGTGGCACAGACATGCATCACGTCCACTTTCTCTCCTCGACATGCTCTAATTCTCGGCGATCTCAGAGTTTCTTGCGTCAAAGACTTATGGCTTCTCGCTGCTCTCTCTGTCGACCTGCTTATCTGAAGGACCAGGTGATCTGCCACAAATGCCCTCGGCGTCTTCAAAGTTTCTTGAATCAGTGTCCTCTGCCTACCCCCCTTGCCTGAGCTGGCGAGCTTAGCAAGCAAGTCAGCTCGGGCATTCTGTTCTCGGGGCACATGCACCACTTCAAAAGAGGCAAAGGAACTCTTCAATTCCTGCACATACGCCAAGTAAGCCGCCATTTGTGGATCCTTAGCCTGGAATTCGCCTGTTACTTGCCCTGTGACTAGCAGCGAGTCACTCTTAGCCATCAGCACTCTGGCTCCCATTTCCTTAGCCAGCAGAATCCCGGCGATCAGCGCCTCATACTCTGCTTGATTGTGGCTGGCTTTGAAGGCGAATCTCAACGATTGTTCGATCAGCACGCCGTTGGGTCCTTCCAATATGACCCCAGCACCGCTACCCTGCTGGTTTGACGATCCATCCACCGAGAGAACCCAACGGAAATCATCTCCTTCAACCCGCGTCGCCTCTGAAGAGAGCTCGACCACAAAATCTGCGAAGATTTGCCCTTTGATCGGGCCTCGAGGCTCATATTTAATGTCAAACTCTGACAACTCCACTGCCCACTTCACCATTCTTCCTGCAACGTCAGGCTTCTTCAAGACCTTCTGGATGGGCAGGTCAGTCATCACCAGTATTGTGAAGCTGTGGAAGTAGTGGCGCAACCTCCTCGCCGAAAACACCACAGCCAAAGCAGCCTTCTCCAGGGCCTGATACCTCGTTTCTGGGCCCTGCAACACTTTATTCACGAAATAAATAGGCTTCTGAGCTTGATCCTGGTCCTGGGCGAGCACCGCACTCACCGCCCTCTCAGTCACAGCGAAATACAACCTGAGAGGGATTCCCGCCAGTGGTTTGCACAGAACCGGCGGGCTCGCCAAATATTCCTTCAGCTTGACGAAGGCTTCCTCGCACTCTTTCGTCCAAGCGAACTTGTTATTGCGCCGCAGACATTGGAAATAGGGATGTCCCTTTTCTCCGCTCGCTGACACGAAGCGGGATAGGGCCGCCATCCGACCCGTCAGCTGCTGCACCTCTTTCACTGTAGTCGGGCTTCTCATCGCCAAGATGGCGGCACACTTGTCCGGGTTGGCCTCTATTCCTCTTTCAGTCAAGAGAAAACCCAAAAATTTTCCAGCCTCCACGCCGAAAATGCATTTCTCCGGGTTGAGCTTCCAAGTCTTCGGCGATCGTCATGAACAATTCTTCCAAGTCTGCAACGTGCTTGCTTTTCTCCTGCGAGGTCACGACCATGTCATCGACGTAAGCTTGCACGTTCCTTCCCAGCATTGGTGCAAGTACTCGGTCCATCAGCCTCTGGTACGTGGCCCCCGCATTCTTCAGCCCAAACGGCATCACCTTATAGCAGTAGCACGACCTCTCCGTCATGAAGGCTGTTTTTTCTTCATCCATGGGATGCATCTTGATCTGATTATAGCCCGAGAAGGCGTCCAGGAAACTCAGCAGCTTGCACCCTGCAGCACTATCAACCAGGGCATCAATGCTTGGTAAAGGATATGAATCCTTTGGGCAAGCCTTATTCAGGTCGGTGAAATCGACGCACATGCGCCATTTCCCGTTGCTCTTCTTCACCAGCACGACATTCGCCAACCACTCAGGGTACTGGACTTCCCTGATGTGGCCTGCAGCGAGGAGTTTCTGGGTTTCGTCCCTAATCGCCTGCCTCCTCTCTTCGTTAAATTTCCTCCTTCTTTGCCGCACTGGTCTCACCATGTTGTCCATCGCTAGATGATGGCACAAGAAGTCGGGATCGATCCCGGGCATGTCTGAAGCGGACCAGGCAAACGCGTCCAGATGCCGTTCAATCACCTTGGCGATCTGGTCCTGGAGATCGACCTCCAGAGATCTTCCGAGCTTAAAAACTTTCCCCCCGATCTCCTTCTCGAGCCACTGCTCGACGGGCTTGGGCCTTGATTCTCTGGCGATCACCGCCTTGGCGATTCTGAGTTCCCTTGCTCCCTCCGGGCGATTCCGCGCCTCTTCCTCCTCCAGGGTAGCATTCCTCTCCCCCAGCTCAGCATCTACCATCTCTACGTCCCTTCCGGCGGCCTCCTCCATCATCGGCGGTCTGGGCTTCACACCGGGTGGTGGGGTGGTTGTGACATAGCTCACTGATCTTTTTTTTTTCAGGCTATTCTCATAGCACTTTTTCGCTTCCTTCTGATCAGACTTTATCGTGATTACCACCCCTTCCATGGACGGCAGCTTCACCTTCATGTGCCGAGTCGATGGAATTGCGCCTATCCTGTTAAGGGTGGGCCTTCCCAGCAGGATGTTGTATGCTGAAGGGGCGTTACGATGAGGTACTTGATTTTCTCCGTCCTCGACCCAGCCTCATCGGTAAACGTGGTTCTCAGCTCAATGTACCCCCTGACTTCCACCTGGTCGCCAGCGAACCCATACAAGCACCCTCCATAGGGCCTTAGCTGGTCAAGGGGCAATTCTAGCTGCGTGAAAGTCGGCCAGAACATCACGTCTGCCGAACTTCCTTGGTCCACCAGAACTCGGTGAACCTTCCTCCCCGCCGTGATCAACGAAATAACAATGGGATCGTTGTCGTGAGGCACAACGTCCCGAAGATCCTGTTTGGTGAACGTAATGTCCACTTCGGGCGAGTGATCTTCAAACATGTCCACCGACATCACCGATCGCGCGTACTTTTTCCTCTGCGATGCGGTGCATCCACCACCTGAGAAACCCCCTGCAATGGTGTGGATCTCCCCATGGATAGGCATCTCGTGTTGCTGGGCTTCTCCCCCCGCCGGCTGGGAACTCGACGCTCCTCCGGTCCTTCTGTCCAGCAGATAGTCGTTTAGGAACCCGCTCTTAACCAGATCGTCGAGCTGGTACCCTAAAGACAAACACGAGTCCAGGTTGTGGCCAAAGCACTGGTGGAACTCGCACCAGACGTCCGGCTTCGACCCCAGCACCTTGTCGCCCACCTTCTCGGGCGCCTTCAATCTAGCAGATATGTTAGGGATAGCGATCAGGTCCGCTAGTCCCATGACGAATTTGTGCTTAGGCGGGCGATTGTATTCCCGGCGTGCTGGTTGTTGGCGTGCCGGCGGTTGGCGCGCTTGGCTTCTTCCCTTGTTTCTCCTATCGTAAGGATAGCGAGTCCTTTGATCCTTTCTGGCCGCCGCTGCCGCTTCCAGCACCCTCTGTGGCTGGATCCTGGTCTGGGCGCGTGGCCTGACGGGAGCCACACTGCCTCTCTTCTCGGCGACCTCACTCTCGTCGGCGATGTGAGCCACCGCAAGTCGCTTGACCTCAGCGAACGTCGCTGGATGAGCCCTGATCAAGGCTTCGCAGAATGGCCCTGGCTGCACGCCCTTCTTGAAGGCATAAACCAACATTTCTTCATCCTTGGCCGGCGATCTGACCATCTGTGCTCCGAAGCGATTGAGGTAGTCTCTGAGGGACTCCCCATGGTACTGCCTTATATCAAACAGATCATAGGACACTCTGGGCGGTGCCTTGTTCACAATATACTGCTCGACAAAGATTTTCGAGAACTGCTGAAAATTAGTTATGTGGCCATTAGGCAGGCTCACAAACCACTTCATCGCCGTTCCCTGGAGCGTGCTCACGAACATCTTACAATAGACAGCATCCGACCCCCCTGACAGCATCATCTGTGTGTGGAACGTGGTCAGATGAGCCTCTGGATCTTCCACGCTAGTAAAAACAGCTTTAACCGGGACCACGCTCGTGGGAATTGGCGTGTCGGTAATCGCCTGAATGAAAGGCATTGGGAAAACACGAGGCGGCGTCGACGGTGCCACCTCTTCAGCGGAAGAACGAACCTGCTGCTCCTGAAGAGCTCGACGTAGCTCCTCAGCTACCTTGCTGAGCTCCTCGTTTCTGGCGCGAGAGGCGACCAGGTCTTCATGTATCCTTGCCTGCTCGACGCGCGAGGCTTCTACGGTGGCCTGCAATGAGCGCATCATTTCTGCCATCTGCGCCATGGTCATGGCGGCGGCGCCTTCAGCTGCGACGGGAGCCACGGGACTGGAACGATTGCTCCTCATCTTTCTCATCAACTTCAGCGAACCACAGAAATACAGCAAATGACACTCCAACCACGAACAAACCAGCTACAAATCGGGGAAAACTCAAGAAACTGCGCAAGAACCCAAAAACACCGCAAACCTTCGCAGAAAACCACCAAAGAACTCGAACCTCCACCAGACAGATTGCGCGCAAGCAACAAAAGACCTCACTCCATCACTCCACCGATTGAAAGACAAACAAACGGCACAAACACAAACTCACCGAACGAAACTCAAAGAAACTGCCAACGACGGTTGCACCGGCACACAACCGCGCAGAAAACCTCGAAAAACTCCACGAACTCACGCTGCGGATGGGAGCACGTTTTACACGGCCCCACGGTGGGCGCCTGATGATCCTGCCTGTTGACCGGAGCGCTGGAGAATGCCTCGTCAAAGGATCGACGTGCGCGCCGCTTCTCACATCCGTTCCTCCTCTGGATCTATCTCAAGAACCTGCAAAGAAACGATACGGTGCCGCTGCGACCGATCGCACTCCGACGCTCAAGTCAGTGACGGTATCACCAAATACTAAGAACTGGAACCGTGCAAATCTCTCTCACAAACAGCTCTGTCACTCGCAAGCGTAAAGTGTATGAACTGAACGTGCGTACCTTAGGAAATCTGTTAGGAACTCTTATATACCTGGTGATTTTCTCTCTCCTGGCAGTTACTGACTTGGACACGTGGCTCGTATCCAACCGTACACGTGCCATCATCTGGAGGCTCCCTGACTTGGCGCTACTTCTACTCTTATTTTGGCTAAGTTACCTATGCATGGTGCTGCCCAGTGCATAGCTAACTCAGGAGTGCGATCTCTACTGAAACTGGCGAGGTAGGGCCTTCATACACCTTCCCTGTGGTCTCGCCGGCCGCCTTCATAATCTGCTTCTCTTTTGACTTCGGCGATGTGCTTGTTCTGGCGATCTCCGACTGCCTGGTCACCTGAGTCTGCATCTGGCGACTTCGTCCTCAACCCGGCGATCGCCTATTCTAGTAAGTTGGAGATCGGAACACGCCAACTTAACTATCGGCGACTACACGTGCCTCCCGACTTCCTTCCCAACTGTCAACCTGGCGCCTTGTCAACATTCCTACACTATAACAGGATGCCACGTCATCGCATCCGACCATCAGGGCGGTACAGAAAGCTTCGTGGAACTCGCACCAAGAGTCCTTGCGAGACCCTAATACCTTGTCAGTCTTCACCGGTCACCCCAACCTTTCAGCTATATTGGGCACGGCAAACAGATCCTTCAATTCCACCACAAAGTTGTACCTCGCTGGCCTGGCCCTTTCTCTGGCCGGGCGACTTCCTTCTGCTTGACCCCTGGGCTAGGGTTTTTTTGCCTCATAGGGGCGTCTGCCCTCTGGCTTCTTTCTCCCCGTCGTGGTCTCGTTGACCCTTACGGGTTGAGCCCGCGTCTGCGCTCTTGGGCGTGAGGGTACGACACTGGTGCGTTTCTCACACAACTCTCCGTCGAAGGCGATATGCTCCACCGCACGACGCCTTATTTCAGCGAAGGTTCTAGGGCGATTGCGAAAAATGGATTCGCAAAAAGGGTCGGGACATACGCCCTTTCTGAATGTGTACACGATCATAGGCTCCTCTGTAGTACCAACTTTTACTACTTGGGTCCCGAAACGGTTGATGTATTCCTTTAAGGTCTCTCCTTGATACTGTTTAGGGTTTAGGGTTGTCTCGTGCCCCTCATTCTTCACTGTTTCCTCCGAAAACTCCTCCAGTCGTTAGGGTAGCTCTGATATATTCACTGAAACTTGCGGTGGGACTGATGTTTTAAATCGGCCCCACAGTGGGCGCCAAATGTTCCGGGCGGTTGACCTGGGACGTCTTTGTGCGCAACCTTGCCCGTCGTCTAGGGACACCTTCCCTCTGGCTACCTGTGGATACCTGCAAAGAAGGACAAAAGGGCGCCCTAGCGGCCGTTTGCACTTCGACGCTCAAGCCAGCTAGCGAGAAACACCAAAAACTCTACACCTCCGTATCGGAGCACCGTGAATGGCAATCTGAAGGTGGTAAAAAGAACTATGTGTTGTGTATCTTTTCTCCCTCTAGCAAACAACCCCCCTCTAGTCCCTTGTGCGTAGCCTCAAGACTCGAGCCAGCAACTAGAGTGTATTTTGGGGAAATCTGGCAAAAGTCTGACTCTCGTTTCCAACATCCCGGGTTCTATTTAAATGCCTCTAGCATTTAAAGCGTCTTAAAGCGCATTTAATTATGAAACGTTCAGCGCCTTTAAGACGTTTAAACCGCTTGGAGCATTTAAAGTACCTTAAACGCTCGAAACATAAACTTTATTAAATAGCTTTAATTACCTTATACCTGACAAATGGATGTTGTTGTTGTGACTTGGCTGTTGTTACACGTGGAGGACCTCACAGCACCGTGACCCCACTTGGGGGTATTTCCTCGTGTGAGTCCTCCTTCCTGGGAGTGCATCTGCGCAAGGGGTGACTTTTTGGGTGCCAACTCATGCCCCCAAACCTCTAGTCACTCGCTTTGAGAGCGTATCTACCTTCCTCTCGTACCCTGCACCTGGCTACCCCTGGGCGTGACCCTTCTCATGAGTCGTAACTATCCCAAGGGCTTCTCTGGGGCGAGATGGGCACTTCACGAGTCAGATTGCTCTCCTCTGGCGCTATTATTATAGCCTTGAAGCCACCTTTCTCTTCTCTTTATTGCTACCCCGGGTTATCGGGGTTTGAGGCCTTCCCATGGCATCACTCCCTCCATGGTCTTTCCTACCCATGGGTATCGAGGAGCAACACCGTGGTTGCCTTGCTCTTGTGACATTTTACCTTGGCGACGCCCTACCTTGGCGACGCCTGCTCTAGGAGACGTATCATCTTGGCGACGCTTCCTCTTGGCGATACTTTCACTTGGTGTCGCCTCACCTAGGCGACGCCTGATGTTGACTTTGACCTCGACGCTGACTTTGACTTTGTCAACGCCCGGGTACGGGACGGTACAAAAATTAATATGCATGATAGTGAGGAGTCAAAGATAGTTAGGTTTGTGACTGGTTTAAGGAGATCAATTCAAGAGATTCTAGAATTATATGAGTATTCTTCTTTAGAGAATTTGGTTCACCTAGCCATCAAGGTGGAATCACAAGTTTTGAAGAAAACATCGTTAAAAAGTGCTCATAATGATGGCTTTTATAAATATTCATGAAAGAATAAAAACAAACATTCTACTAAAACTTTTCCTTCCAATTTCTCAAAAGAAACCACTTCCCACCATAGAGTTTCTAAAGAAAACCCTTCCACCTCTACCCTTAGGTCACCCACCAAAACCTCAAGTAGAAAATGCTTCAAGTGTTTGGGTTTTGGACACATAGCTGCCAATTGTCCAACAAAAAGAACCATGATGGTCAAAAGGGGGATTGTAGTGAGTGAGCATAGTTCTTAGTCTTCAAGATCTAACACCCCTACCTTTTCAAAATGCCAAAGTGAGAAAGAATATGAGATGCCTTGTGAAGGTGATTTTTTAGCAGTAAGACGTATGATAGGACAACTTCTAAAACCTTTTGATGAAAGCCAAAGGGAAAATAATTTTCATACAAATGCCTTATTAATGATAAATTATGTGCATTAATAGTAGATGGGGGTAGTTGGACAAATGTGGCAAGTACAAGAGTGGTGGAGAAGCTAGGATTACCCGCTATCTCTCATACAAAGCCCTAGAAATTACAATGGATTAGTGAAGAGGGAAAATTAGTTGTTAATAAACAAGTCCTCATAGCTTTCTCCATTGGAAAATATGAGGATGAGGTTTTGTGTGATGTTGTGTCAATGGAAGCCACCCAGATTCTATTAGGAAGGCCATGGCAATATGATAGAAAAATTTTACATGATGGCCTTACTCTTCCTACTTCTTTCTCTCTTAGGCGCTAGAAGGAGCCAGAAGAGTGATTTTTCCAACTCCTTTTCCCTTGTACAATGATCGTCCCTCTCCATTATAAATACGGGTGCTTGGTACCTTGAATAAGAATTTGAATTTTTTAGTAAAGAAGTTATACCAAATTGTTCACACCACTTGAATAGGCGGCATCCACTCATCTTGAAGCTTCTCCACCTTTCAAGTGGCGTGAACATTCCAAGGGTCATCAACCACAAAAGTCTTCTTCAACTTTTCATCTTCTTCTTCCATACCCATTCCATATCAAAAACTCTAAAACATGTCTTTGTTGTTTTCTTGATGTTTCAATCTGTAGAAATGTGTTAGGTTCTGTTTTTAATCGGTTCTTTGTGTTTGTTTGCTTTTCTTTACGGTTTACATGTTCTTATTGAAGTTTCAATCGGTTCATATGCTTCATTGTCTTGTTTCAATCGATTGAAGTTCTAGAAATGGGTTTCTATGTGGTTTTGGCTTGGTTTTTGTGTTCTTGATGAGTTCTTGAATGGTTATAGAATCTTGATCCAATTCTTGAAAGTGTCTTTTCATATACCAACTCACATCATGTTGTATCATGAGTCTTAGGTGTGTTCTTGTGTGTTTGAGTTGATTTTTGCACTTTTAATTCAAGAAATTTACATTCTTGTTCTTTAATTTCATATACCTTGCCTTTATTGTCATTAGCATTCTGTTTTGCCTTATTTTGAGTACTTTCTTGCTGTTTTAATTGTTGCAATTCATTGTGTTTGTGTCATTTTGATTTTTTAAATCTCTATATGTTTTGTCAAGTCATGTTTCTCCCAAAATGTCATCAATTCTATGTAGTACTTTTCTTGATAATTTTGGTTGATTGCTTTTATTTGAGTGCAGTTTTATATTTCTGTTTTTGATCCTTTAGTGCATTTTTCTTTTTAGATTTGAGTTCATACTTGTGTGTTAGATCCATAAAAGTTCATAAACATCAATTCTATTGTGTCTTTTGAAGTTCTCAATGCTGTTTTTAATTCCAGAATAGATTTCCTTTGTTTGTCCTGAATCTGTGCTGACTGAAATGGTTTATGCAAATTTATTTTGTAGGTGGAAAATTCTGAAACTCTGGATTTTGAGTATTTTGAAGTGTTACAAAAGAGTGCAAAAAAGAAGTATAGAAAAAATAAAAATACAAAAAAAATGATAAATGAAATACGTACAGAGTGCAAAATTCTGACTCTGGAAAAACGGTGATGCGGCAGTGATTTTGAAAATTTATCACAATTAATTGGCGCACTGTTTTTGTGTGATTCCAGTGCCTAATTTGAGATAAAATCTTTTACTTTCAGTGGTTTAAATTTCAACTTCCAGTTTGCATTATCCAGTTTATCATAAATCTGTGAAGTCACGCACATTTTATACAAATTTTTAGTAGTGTTCTTTTTTTTGGTTTTCTTCATCCTATTGTAGTGCTTTTCTCTAGGTTCCTTTTTTGTGCTATCTTTTAAT
Source organism: Phaseolus vulgaris (assembly GCF_051622355.1). Lineage (NCBI taxonomy): Eukaryota > Viridiplantae > Streptophyta > Magnoliopsida > Fabales > Fabaceae > Phaseolus > Phaseolus vulgaris. Next base: position 38,884,154 of record NC_143508.1, read on the forward strand.
TGAGTACCTTATTTTCTTGATTGTCTTTTCATTCAATATTCTTTGAGTTTGTCAAATTTCTTGTCTTCCTTTTGCTATAGCCTTTTCTTGTCTTCCTTTTGCTATAGCCTTTTCTTGTTTACACCTTTTCTTGATTGTCTTTTATTGTTCCTTAAAGTTTTGTGGTGTTTTGGCTTTGAGAAAGAGTGGGTTGCTTTGACATCTTTCATTTGAGAATTACCCAAACCCCAAAAGAAGCTTGGTTGAGGAAAAAATTATTTCTTGGAGTGCTTTGAGTGCCTTTTATTTTCCATTACCGCAAAATAATTGTTCAATTTTCTATCCTTTTTTTTCTTTAAATTGTTTGTTCATTGTGTTTGCTGTTTTCATTTTGGCAATGGCTACCTATTCAAGTGGTGAATCTTCCAAACCACACTCTCCACCAAGAGCATTTATTCTTGGTGAATTGAAGGACGCAACACGCTCCCTTGCACAAAAAGATGAAGCCATAAGACAATTGGAGGAAAGATTACAAAGACTTGAAGTGACTCATGATAGGTCTAACCATTCCAACCATGCAAGCCGCCATTCTCATAGACATTCTTCAAGAAGTTCTTCCAATTCTCATGGCCATGAAGAAGAAAGTGGACGGAGGAGGCATCATCATCATCATCATGAAGATAGGTGCCAAAATTTGGCAAGCCTTATTTTCCATTTGTAAAATTACCTATTTTAGTGAAGATGGTGATCCTAATGTATATTTGGGTTGGGAGGCAAAGGTTGAGCAAATTTTTCATGTACATGAGGTCTTAGAAACCCAAAGGGTTAGACTAGCTTCTTTAGAATTTTTAGACTATGCCATGCAATGGTGGCATAAGACTCTTATGGATATTGAACTAAACAAGAGACCTCCTGTGGTTTCTTTGACGGTTTAAAAAAGTGTATGCGTGCGAGGTTTGTTCCTCCTTTTTATAGGAAGGAACACTTGTTGAAGTTCCAAAGGCTTCATCAAGGATATAGGATGGTAGATGACTACTTTAAAGATTTTGAAACAACTTTGACTAAAATGAATATGCATGCTAAGGAAGAGTCAAAGATAAAATGGTTTGTAAGTGGTTTAAGACAAGAAATTAAAGATTTTGTAAAATTACATGAGTACTCTTCTTTAAAGAAAGTGGTTCACCTAGCCATCAAGGTGGAATCACAGCTTTTGAAAACAACTTTCAAAAATACTCATGATGATGGTTTTTACAAATCTTCTAGGAAGGATGCAAACAAAATTTCTACAAAAACTTCTCCTTCCAATTTTTTAAACCAACCCACTTCTAAACCAAAAGTTTCTACCCAAAATCCTTTTGCCCCTAAGTCACCCACCAAAACTTCAAAAACAGAATGTTTTAAATGTTTAAGTTTTGGGCACATCGCTGCCAATTGTTCACTTAAAGGAACCACATTGTTAAATGAGGTAAAACAAGACCACCATAAAACAAAGAGAAAATGAAAGAGAAAAAGAAGACTAAGATACAATGGGTCTCATTCCAAGGTGTTTTCCTTCCTTATCTTTTTCATTTCCTAAACATTCTAAGTACTTGACATTTTTGTTTAAGAAGTTTAGGGATGTTATTCCAAACCCTCCTAAAGGTTCTTACCTTTTAGGAGGCTTTTTCACTAAATATTTCATCCCACAATTTTCTTTCCAAACATGTCTTGTAGCTAGAATTAAACCATATCATCTCCCTAAACTTAAAGACAATAAGTTTGCTTCACCCATAGATTCTCCAACTAATGTGCGCAAACTTACTCTGTTATTTGCAGACATACTAAATTCGTGGACGAATTCTTTTGCCCCTGGGGAGCATGATGAGAATAAAAAATACATGAAGATGACCAAGGATGCTATATTTGAAGGGTCATCTCAACAAGCACTTAAAGATGCCATCAATAAGAGGAATGGCCAAGGACCACAACACTTGAAGTTCTTCCTATTAGTGTTCTTAATATAGGAGTAGCCTTAGGAAAATGCCAAAAGATGAAAACCAGAGGATACCTCTCATTGTAAGGCATCATAGGCGCATTTTTAAGAAAAGTTGGAAGAAGTGACTCTTCCTAGTCCTTTCTCTCTTAGGCGCTAGAAGGAGCTAGAAGAGAGACTTTTCCAACTCATTTTCCATTGTACAATGACCGACCCTCTCCATTACAAATAGGGGTGCTTGGTACCTTGAATAAGAAGGTGAATTTTTTAGTAAAGAAGTTATACGAAATTGGTGAGAGAGTTGTGTGAGACTTGTTCTCTCCTATTCTTCCTAGTCTTATCTTGGGTGGTTCTTTGGACTCTCATGTGGCGGCATCCACTCATCTTGAAGCTTCTCCACCCTTCAAGTGGCGTGAACATTCCAAGGGTCATTGTTCCGTCCGGTTGACCTGGGACGTCTTCGTGCGCGACCTCAACCGTCAACTAGGGACTCCTCCCCACTGGTTACCTGTGGATTCCTGCAAAGAAGGACAAAAGGGCGCCTTAGCGGCCGTTTGCACTCCGACGCTCAAGTCAGCCAGCAAGAAACACCAGAAACTATGCACCTCCGTATCGGAGCACCGCGTATGGCACTCTGAAGGTGGTAAAAAGGAACTGTGTCTAGTGTGTATTTTCTCCTTCTAGCAAAGATCTTTCCCTAGTCCCTTGTGCGTAACCTCAAGGCTCGAGCAAGCAACTAGAGAGTTTCTGGGAAATTTTCCAAAAGTTCGAACCCTGTTCTCAACATCCTCAGCGCTATTTAAACTACCCTAGCATTTAAAGCGCCTTAAAGCGCTTTTAATAATAAAACGTAACGCACTTAATTAGCGCGTCTGATTAGAAAACGTAGCGCATTTAAGACGTTGAAACGCTTGGGAGCCTTTATAGTACCTTAAACGCTTAAAACAGAAACTGTATTAAATGACATTAATTACCTGGTACCTGACTAAATGGTGTTTCTATTCTGACCTGGCTGTCGTACACGTGGAGGGCCTCACAGCGCCATGACCCCATCTGGGGATGTTTCTTCGTGTGAGTCCTCCTGCTTGGGAGTGCTACTGCGCCAGGGGTGACCTTTTGGGTGCCAACTCATGCCCCCAATCCTCCAGTCACTCACTTTGAGGGTGTATCTGCCTTTCTCTCGTACCCTGTGCCTGGCTACCCTGGGCGTGACCCTCCTCTTGAGTCGTATCTATCCCAAAGGCGTCTCTGGGGCGGCAGGGGTTGATGTGAATGTAACTACAAGAATACATGATTCTTTGACATTCTTAGGAGCAACTTGAGCTGGTCACAAATGGCACCTTACTTTAGAATTGGATCAATGTTATAATTCAAGAACTCACCAAGACTTAGCACCAACCAAGACTCATATGGAAGTCCATATATTGTCAAATGGAATCAAAACACAAGAAATGAAGAACAAGAATTGAAAGCTGGACAGAATTGAAATAATAAACTACTGCACCGAACAGAAACTAGAAGCAAAGCTGGAAAACAGAAATTCAAACGGTAGAAATGAAAAGAAACAACAAACAAGGCTAATCTACCGAATGGAATTGAAAGAACATGAAGGAAGAACACTTATAGAAGGAGTTTGCTGGACTTTGAGAATTGGAAGAACACTTCACGCCACTTGGTTCCTTGATCCAAGATAAGTGATGGAGTGCCGCCACTTGAAGCTCAGCATTGCTCACAAGATAAGGAAAAGGTAGAAGAAGACTCAAGACTCACAATTTCTCTCCAAATTTGAGTATAGTCTCTCTACTATAAAATTCCAATCTGAATTGTACAAGCTAAGCACATTTATTTATAGCCTAGTGGTGCTGAAAAATAGGTGGGAAATTTCAAATAAAACTCATTTGAAATTCCCACCAAAAACAAGTCACATGGGAGGTGTGACCTTTTTCTACTATGACATCTCCTAAAAACTACACCTACACCCCCCTACTAAGTCACATGCACAAAGTGACTCTCTCTAATACATTCACACCTATTTATTTAATATCCACACCTCCTACAAGAGTCATTCAAATGATGCTCTTTTATTTAATGCTTGGCCTTGCCCCTCATGGTTTGGACTTGGGCTTCTTGGGCTTGGGCTTGGGCTTTGGGCTTGGGCCTCATCTTTTGCAAAGACTAATAAGAAGAACTTTAAATGCTTTGGCCCTTGTCCATTTCTTCTATTGATAACATCTTTTTGATTCTCATCATACTCCCCAAGTTGGAGAGAATTCGTCCACGAATTCAGTACTCCTGCATAAAACAAAGTAAGTTTGCAATTAGATAAGAGAATACAGGAAGAAATAGGCAAACATGACTTAGTACGTTGAAATGTTGGGAGTTCAGAAAAAGATGTCCTATACATAGCCCATGTTGGAAAAGATTGTTTAGAAATGATATTATTTGGAAAACTAGAAGGTATGAAAAAATCATCCTTAACATTCTTCATCCAATATGGTGTATAAGTAGGAACCTCGGGTAATGAACAAGACAAAGAAGAAGGATACCTTGTAGGCGTAGCACGAGTCAACAAAATTGAATTAGTTGAGAAGGTATTATGACTCGGTTTATCATGTACTTCATTTGTTTTTTCATTTTCTCTTTTAGTTTCTTTGGGATTGGTCCTATATGCAAGGCTATTTGGTAAAGAAACCTCGGGCATGAAGTCGATTTGGTGTTCAATCCCTCTTAGAGGTGGTAAGCCTTTAGGAGGATCTTGAAACATATCTTCATATTTTTTTACCAAATTGTCCAAACATGTGGGACTATCCTTAGCCGACTCACATTCAATAGTCCTAGGAATAGCTAAAAAAATAGGCTTTTGAGTAACTATTACCTTTTTAACTTGTTGTGTGGACATGAGAAGGCTTCTCTTGGAATTTTTTATATCATTTTCTTTCTCTCTCATTTCTCTCATTTTAACTTGGTCCTCATGAACTTCCTTTGGAGAGAGAGACTTAAGAATGACTTTGTGCCCATGGAAGTTAAAAGACATTTTGTTGGTAAAGCCATCATGAAAAACTTTTCTATCAAATTGCCATGGCCTACCTAAAAGAGTATGTGTGGCTTCCATTGGGACAACATCACACAAGACCTCATCTTTATATTTACCAATAGAAAATGTAATGAGGACTTGCTTGTTAACAACAATCTCACCTACCTCACTTAACCATTATAATTTGTAGGGCTTGGCATGAGAGATGGTAGGTAATCCAAGTTTGTCTACCACTCTTGTGCTTGCCACATTCGCACAACTCCCCCCATCCACAATCAAAGAGCATACTCTATCATTAATAAGACACCTTGAATGAAAAATATTTTCTCTTTGACGAGTCAGGCTGGTGTTGTCACTATGGCCTTGAAGCCACACTGTGATTGCCTTGCCTTAGTGATATTTGATCTTGGCGACGCCCTGGTTGGGCGACGCCTTCACCTAGGCGACACCTTGCCTTGGCGACGCTTCCTCTTGGCGACGCAGGTACTTGGCGTCTCTTCACCTAGGCGACGCCTTGTGTTGACTTTGACTCCAGGCGTTGACTTTGACCTTGACTTTGTCAACGCCCGGATACGGGACAGTACACAAGCCCCCAGTCTTAAGCCGAAGACTTGTCTTCAGCGCAAAGACTAAGGCCTCGCCCACACCGTCCACGTGTCACCCTGATGACGTGTCATTCCCTGATGACTCAACAATTCTCGAATTATTGACGTGACACTCTCTGAACCATAGGGGCGCTCTTAATGGCTGATTGGACATCCTCTGAAGCGGGGAAAGTAACACCTTTTGGGGCTACGCTTAATCGTGCGCCACGTGGCTCATCACGCGGCCAGCCTCTAGAGTCCTTTGCGCTCCCCTGGGGCGCTTAATCCTTTGACACGCGGCACGATCTCACGGCTCCTAATTAGCGCCTCTTGGGTTGCAAATGTAACGTTCAAGTTACCCCAAACCTCGCGCTCTCACCACTGTTCCATCCATTCTCTCTGCGTCTCCGCACTGTTCATCGCCTTCAAACCTTTTCTCTGCAACTTCTGCTGTTTCCTTCGTGCTCTCCTTCCTCCCTCACTTTGACAACAAAGGTATGATTTTTGCATACTCACGACTCTTCTCCTTCGTCGCATTGCATAGTTTATTGAACTGCTTGGGACTGTTTACGTTTATGCATTACTATGTTCTTCCGCTTCTCCTTTCTTCTCCGTTCTCTTCTCCTTCTTTCTGGGTTTTCTCGCGTGGGTGGCATTTCCTGGGGTTTTACCCCCTTTTCTGTCTTGGCATCACTCGTTAAAAACCTTTTTCCTTTCTTCTTTCTCCAGCTATTTATTCACACCATGACGCGCCCGAACGCAAAGTCTGGTTCTCCCCCCGAGACCCATAAGTCCACCTATAAAGCCTTCTATTCATGGGCCCCCGACGAGCTCTTGAACGAGTGTACCAGCCTGACTACCTTCCTGGACCTGGAGACTCATCGTGGGGATCCCCACTTGTACAACTTTAATGCTTTCTGCCGCACTCATGACGCGCACATCTCAGTTCGTCCCACAGACCTGGGGAACCTGTCTGCGTGGATGACAGACCTAGAAAGGGAAATCCTTTCTTCTTCATGTACCAGACGGTGTTTAAACGCGTCGGGGTGCGTCTCCCATTCACCCCCTTTGAGAGGGAACTTCTCACCGAGATTAACACAGCCCCCGCCCAGCTCCACCCCAACAGCTGGGCATTTGTAAGGGGTTTTCAAATTCTCTGCGGCCACCTGGGCATCCTTCCCTCCGTGGATGTTTTCTTGCATTCCTTCTGATCCTGTCGACAACTTGCGTGTGGAGGAATCGCATCGTTGCACTCTCTGCCCCGTCTACGCGACTGTGTTATCTGCAAAATCACCCTCAGAACCTTCTCTAGGATCTCCAAACGCGACCTGCAAAACACACAGACGGCGCCTCTAGCGGCTGTTTGCACTCCGACGATCAAGTTAGATCACAGAACCACCAAATGAGAAAAACTAGTAATGTGTGTGAAAACTCTTGCTCTCTTTTTTCTCTCCTCCCCCTTTGAATCTCCTCCTGATTCTCTTTTATGCCTCTCTCTGTATCTGGGCCTAACAGAATTCTGTTATGCCCCTCTGGCATGTGTCAGAACCCTGTTATGCTTTCTGAGACAACGTACCTCCAGAATCAGTAGAGTGTGAGTGTCTGTGCGTGTCCACGCGTCTCTGCGCTTGTCTGTACCTTTAGTGGTACGAAGTGCACCTTTATCTGGACCGCGCCCTTCTCAGATGATGACACGTGGAGGCATGCGACTCACATCTGACCATACACGTGTCACTACTTGAAGGGCTTTAGCGCTTCTCTTTGTGTGTTAAGTTATTCCCTTGCGGAGTAACTTAGCATATTTCTTCCATCTGGGTAAATCGCATACTCTCAGGAGAACGCCAGGTGTGGCTGGTCTAAGCACACTCACCAAGCGTTGCTATCTGCGTAAACGGCTTACCCTTCACGGTGTCACGCACGTAATGGGTTGAGGGAATAACCAATCACTGACCGGTTTGCTAGCTCCCTCAGGCCACTCTCGTGCACGATTCCCTGAGATGTGCTCATGCGAGGTCCATGCGTAACGCTCTCGCTGGGAGCCTCAGTCCCAGTTTAACTGCGTGTAACACGGGACCCCGATGACCATGCACCCGATGACTGATCAGTGCTCTATTGCTTCTCGCGTTCTGCCCCCAGGCGTTCATCTGGGAACTGGTCTGTTGGTGGCCACTTGGTTACTGACCACCGATCACCGTTCTGGGTGATCTGTCCCCTGACTTCTCTGCCGCCTAATCTGTCGATGGTAACTTGGTTAGTGACAACCGATCACGTTCACCCCGATCTATCTGTCACCTGGTCCACGTGTCACCCTGCGAGTGGTCCACGTGGTTATCTTCTGCTGACGTCATCGACTACCGATGACCGACCGGATCACCTTCGAAGTGAAGAAACAGGGGAAAAGCTTTTGGGTAAGCTTCTCCGGGATCGCGGGTAGGATCCTCCTCTCCCTATTCCAGAACTCCTACAAAAACTGGAAAGGAAAATTCTTTAGGGTGTGCAGCGCCAAGCACGACCCCACAGCCTTAGATTGCTTTCCCCTGTACTGGACGGAGCACCCTAAGCTGCTCAGGGCCAAAGCCCTGGATGAACTATCCCCTACTGATAGGGAGGTATGCAAGGCTTTGGCTGGCCTGGGGATTGTCTTCGATACGTTGAAGCTTATCGCGAGCGAATACAACGCCCACGCCCTGACCACATACTTTGGTAGGGAGACTCTCCCCTTATCATCTCTTGTTATCTGTACCTTAGTACCTAATGTTTGTTCCTCTGGCCTCTTCCACCTGTTTTCCATTGTGCCATGTGACTTACGCCTCATGCCTCTACGCGTTTGTGGTTTTGAGTAATTGCTTTGGCTTTGATTTCCGCTGCTGGGTTTATCTGAATATAGGATCGGTGATGGATGCCTCCAAAAGGATGATGCTGGCGAAAGCGATGAAGGCCGCTCGTGCTGCCAAAGCGGGCGCCTCCTCCGCCCCTGCTGCTGACCCGATCCCCCCATCAACCCTGCCTCCGTCACCACCGACCACTACCGAAGCCCCACTAGGCTCATCTTCACCGTCCCCACATAGCCCCGAGGCGCTTCAGACTCCCGGCTCTCCTCCGCCCATCGCCGCCGTCCCTCTGGCCGTGGCTTCATCACCGGCTCCAACCCCACTTGACAAAGGAAAACGGGTCTTGGAGATTATATCCGATGATGAGGACTCAGATGGCGTGGTGCCCTTCAAGAGGAGGAAATCTGCGAGGGTTCCTCTCCTACCAGCGGCGTCGCCCCAGGAAGAAGATTCCTTCAGGGATAACCCTCCAAGTGCTACTTCCCTTCCCCCACAACAGTCCAAGAGGAAACAGGCGAAGGTGCCGAATATGCTCCACCCCCGCCCCCGGCAGAGGTCTCTGCTCCTTCCGCCTCCGTTGCTGCCGCCCCCGATCTCATTGCCATCCCTCCTCCAATTATGCATCTGATGAGGGGTTTCAGCGGTGGATCAATGCCAGAAGGCTCCGACAGGAAGGAGGGCATGCCCTTCTACCTGGGGGCCTCCTTGGCGGTGGCCCTTGAATGGCGTGCCCAAGCCAGAAACGCTGCTCTGCAAACCCTCCAGGCCTTGGAAACAAGGGTAGCTGCCCTAGCGGAGGAAAAGAAGATTCTGGGACGCCAAAGTGAAACTTACCAAACCACCCTGAAGCAGGCGCAAGAGGCCAAACAAGAGGCCGAAAAACAACTGGCAGAGGCGGTGGACATGCAGGTTGACTCCTACACTCGGGAAGTCACTCTCCAAGTCCAAGTCACAGGCCTCCAGGGCGTGGTCGAAACTTACGACGAAGTCCAAAAGGTCTTGAAGAGCCGGTGCAGCAAGTAGGCTGACAGGCTGGAGCGGATGGAACGGGAGATGGCTACCCAGGCCAAAGCTATGGGCCTTCTCCAGGTTGACTATGACAAACTGCAGGTCAAAGTCAGCCGACTCCGTGTGGAGAAGGAGGCTTTGGAGAAGCAGGTAGCTTCTGGGGACGCCACCATTGAGAAGTTAGAGAAGGACAAAAAGACCCTCATCCACGACATGGCGGGCACCTTCGAGGAGGGATTCCAGGAGGCTCTGGCCCAGGCTGTCTGCGTGAACCTGGGGATCAACATTTCCAGCTGCGATTCCACTCACCACATCGTTGATGGAAAAGTCGTGCCCTTGGAGCTGGATAATTGAACCACCGCCCTCGACCATCACTTTATTCCTTTACACTTGTTTTTGAACCTCTTTGATAAACTTGTAATTCTTTGAACTGTTTGCACTTTCGTTACAACTTTGGGTTTTTGCATGACTATTTTCGTACCGTTGAGTTGTCGAATTCCGCCTGTATGCTTTTACTCTCGTTCTTTGCCTTCACGTGCTTCGATTGTTTTGCCTGTACTCTACCCGTTTCTTTCACTGCGTTGGGCGGCCCTGTATGCCCGGGAAAGGTCACGCGTCGATGCCCACGCCCATGGAGATGCTTGCCTAATGGGGCCGTATCGTCCACGGGGTGTCTCTAACACCAAAGCGATCCGTCCCTTGATTCTTAGTGCCTAGCGCCCAAGCCTAAGGAGAGGCCTGCTACAGCAGCGCCGTATCGTCCCAGGGTGTCTAAAAACGCCGAGTGCTCTGGGGGGGCGGGTCGTTCCCTCCATGGTCTTTCCTTCCCATGAGTATCGGGGAACAACCCTGCTAGCGATCCGCTGGCGTTTGGCGATCTCGTCTCCCTCCACAGTCTTTCCTACCTGTGGGTATCGGGGAGGCGGCACTGCTGATACTTGGGTTGGCGACGCCCGCAATGTCTCATGCTGGCGTCGCCCTTCGTGCCTTTCCTGGCGACGCCTTGGGCGCTATCTTTTCCTTGGCATTGACTTTGACCTTGGCCCTGTTCGACACCTGAGGACAGCGGAGAGCTCAAGGTTTCGCCTGTGCCATCCACGTGGCACTTCTTGCATGGCTGATGGGACGTTCAGCCACTTGACTTGGTCCTGACACCTTCTATGCCCCTGACCCACTATCGACGACGCATCGTACCCTTGGGCATTCTGTCGATACGACGTTTTCTGAGTTTAACCAGTGGTGTCAGGGCCATCCTTCCATCCACTTCCACGTGGCACGATCGTGCGGTCCATCCATTCGCGTCGTTTAGCGCTATATCTGCAATACTTCCATTTGCGTCGTTTGGAGCTCTAACCGCAATATTTAATTCTTCAAAACTTTGAAACTGTCCTCATCATTTTTGCGCTTTTCGTAACCTACTTGCACCCTTTCTCTTCTCGCGAAGAGTTCTTCCAGTGTTCGTTCCCACCAGCGTTTACCCTTGCGTTACCAGTGGGCCACTCACCTTCAAACCTCCCAGATTCTGTTCGAGCATGTCTTCTCGTATTCCTCCCCCCACGATCAACCCCAGGGACCTGTATACTTGGGCTTCGAACGAGCTTCTTGACGAATGCTCATGCTTACTCTCCACCAGGGCCATAAGGGAACACAAAGGGGATTCATGCTCCTATAATCACCGTGCCTTCGCGAGGAGGCACGACGACGATATTGCTGTGCTCCCTTGCACTCTAGGGGAGCCAGTATGCGGAGACGAGCGGGTCAATGACGGGGTCCCCTTCTTTTACTTCTATCAGGTGGTGTTAAAGACCATCGGCGTGCGCCTGCCCTTCTCCAGGTTTGAGAAGGAACTGCTGACGGAGATCAATGCCGCTCCGGCCCAGTTATATCCCAATAGCTGGGCTTTTGTCAAGGCCTTTGACATCCTTTTCGGGTTTCTGGGTTGCGCACCCTCGGTTGACATCTTTCTCCACTTCTTTGAGGTGAAGAGGCAAAGGAACAACCTCTGGGTAACCCTTAGTAACGTTCCTTGCAGAGTTCTCCTGACCCCCTTCCAAAACTCATTCACTGGGTGGAAAGGCCGGTTCTTCAAGATCTGCTGCTCTGATCTCGCTCCCTCCGCCCTGGATGGTTTTCCGCTGTACTGGGTGAGGGAGCCGAGGGCCCTCAAATCCAAACCCTTCAAGAAGCTAGCCCCAAATGACCAGGTGGTTTGCCGGATTCTCGCTGAGGCGGGAGGTTTCGACTCCGCCACCTTGATCAGTTTGGAGTTCAACGCTAGAACTCTCGAAAAGTATATATGTATGAGTCACTGCCCTAGAAACTTCCGCCTTTATTGCTTTCTATCTGTGTGTGTTTTGCTTCATGGTGTCTCTGACACATTCATCTCCCTTGGTGCAGGTTCGAAAATAAACCAAGAGCGGAGGTCACAACGCACCCGAGCTCTGCGGACTGAGAGCGGGGCTTCGTCTTCTTCTCGTGCTAACTCCGATGGCCACTGAAAAGTGGTTCGTTTGTGTTTTTGTATGAGTTGTAATGTTTGCCCGATTCTTATTACTCCCATTTGTATCGAACACTGCTCGTAAAATCACCTTTACTATACCATACTTGGTTTCTGTAACGCCGCTTTACTTTTGCATACATCTCATATATTGTGCGTTTTCCCTCCGTCATGTTTCTTAGCGACGCCTTCTTTCTTGGCGACGCCTTTCTTCTTGGCGACACCTTCTTTCTTGGCGACGCCTTCTTTCTTGGCGACGCCTCTCGCTACTTCGAACGGGGAAAAGATAAAGACTGAAAACCAAGACAAGGTTCTTTTTCTCAAACTTGTTTTTCTTTCATTTGGGTGACCTCATTAAAAAACCCCGGAAAGGGAAAAAGGGCGTCCCCTTTAACAAGACTGTTACATAGCTGCTTTACAAAAGTCAACTAAAATAAAACTTCAGGTTGGCTGCATTCCAACTGCGCGGGATGGGACCCCCTTCCAAGGTCTCTAGGTTGTACGAGCCGTTGCCCTTAGCCTCAGTAACTCTGAAGGGTCCGGTCCACTTGGGAGACAGCTTATTCTCCAGCTCGTATGGGTGGGCTTTCCTCATAACTAGGTCGCCAATCCGGAACTGTCGTGGCTTTACCTTAGAGCTATATTGCCGCTCTACTCTCCTCTTTACCGCTTGGGCTTTTATTCTGGCTTCCTCCCTGGCTTCGTCTAGTAGATCCAGGTTTACCCGCCTTTCTTCGTTGGATTCCTCCACCACAAAGCTTTGAAAACGTGGCGAGCTTTCGTGTATTTCAACTGGGATCATCGCATCCGACCCGTACACCAAACTGAAAGGCGTCTCCATGGTAGAGGATTGGGGCGTGGTGTGGTATGCCCATACGATCCTTGGTACTTCCTCCGCCCACTCCCCTTTGGCCTTCTCTAACCTTCTCTTTAACCCCCTCAGCAAAACTCTGTTTGCCGACTCTACTTGCTAGTTGGTCTGGGGGTGTTCGACTGATGCGAACACTTGCTTGATACCTACCTCAACGCACAGATTTCTCAACTGCTAACTGGCAAACTGGGTCCATTATCGGATATCAAGCGCCTAGGTACGCCAAAGCGACACACAATGTTCTTCCACACAAAGTGTTGTACCTTGTGCGCAGTGATCTGTGCCACGGGCTTCGCCTCTATCCACTTGGTGAAGTAGTCGATGGCAACGATCAAATACTTCATCTGCCTTATCGCCAGTGGGAACGGACCCAGAATGTCAATTCCCCAGGTATGAAAAGGCCACGGGCTATATATGGATCACAGTTCTTCTGGCGGCGCCTTGTGCCAGTCAGCGTGCTTTTGGCATTGCTTGCAGCGCTGGGCGTGTCGCGCGCAGTCCTCCTTTACTGTTGGCCAGAAAAACCCTGCGCATATCACCTTGGAGGCTAAGGGCCTTCCCCCTACGTGGCTCCCGCAACTGCCTTCGTGGAGCTCCGCCATTATCCTGCCACACTCGTCGCCACTTACACACGTTAAGATAGGGTCAGTGAACCCGTGCCTGAACAACACTCCGTCCACCAGAGTGTATCTTGCGGCATTTCTCTTGACCTTCTTACCTTCTTTAGGCTCCACTAGGAGAGCCCCATCCGCCAGGTACCGTCTGTATGGCGTCATCCAGGTGTCTCCCTCGGCTAGGGCACATATCTGCATCTGGCTTCCTTCTTCGGGCGTGTCCGCGTATGTGCTAATGCGGGGCATCTTCAGCGTATCTTGGGTCAAAGAGCGATGACTCCTTGGCCTTCCTCTCGTTGTACGAATCTGGAGGACATCCACCCTATTATCTTCCAAGAATTTATGCGGAGCTTTGAGCGTCTCTTGGATCACTGTCCTCTGTCTACCCCCCTTGCCTGAGCTGACCAGCTTGGCAAGCAGGTCGGCTCTAGCATTCTGTTCCCTTGGGACATGTATCAGCTCAAGAGCGTTGAATGCTCCCTTCAATAATTGGACGTATTTCAGATACGCTGCCATCTGTGGGTCCTTCGCCTGGAACTCACTTAACACCTGCCTCGTAATCAGCTGGGAATCGCTTTTCACCAGGAGGTTTTGTGCGCCCATCTCCTTGGCCAGGAGCATTCCTGCGATCAGAGCTTCGTATTCCGCCTAATTATTACTTGACTTAAAGGCGAAGCGCAGAGCTTGCTCAATCAACACACCATTGGGTCCCTCCAAGACTATTCCCGCACCACTCCCTTGTTGGTTAGAAGAGCCATCAACCGAGAGCAACCACTGCGAGCCCACCTCCACCTCTTGTTCACCTCCGGGCGAGAGTTCCGCTACAAAATCTGCATACACTTGCCCTTTGATGGATCCTTTAGGCTCGTATTGGATGTCGAATTCTGACAGCTCCACCGCCCAGCGCACCATTCTTCCAGCCACGTCAGGCTTCTGCAGCACCTTCTGTATAGGGAGGTTTGTCATCACTACCACCGTAAAGCTGTGGAAGTAATGACGGAGCCTCCTGGCTGAAAACACCACTGCCAGCGCTGCCTTCTCCAACGCCTGGTATCTCGTCTCCGCGCCTTGTAAGGCCTTGCTTACGAAATAGATGGGCTTTTGAATCTGGTCCTGCTCCTGGACCAACACTGAGCTGATAGCTCGCTCTGTCACTGTGAAGTATAGCCGGAGGGGCACGCCTATTACCTGTTTGCAGAGGACCGGTGGCGTCGCCAGGTATTCTTTGAACTTAATGAAAGCCGCTTCGCATTCGTCAGTCCATGAGAAACGACTATTTCTCTTGAGGCACTGGAAATATGGGTGCCCCTTCTCTCCTCCGGCGGAAACAAACCTTGACAGCGCCGCCATTCGCCCCGTCAACTGCTGCACTTCCTTTACCGACGTCGGGCTTCGCATGGCGATGATCGTTGCACATTTGTCGGGGTTCTCCTCTATCCCCCTCTCTATGAGCATAAAACCCAAGAACTTACCGGCCTCTACCCCGAAGACACACTTCTCAGGATTTAGTTTGAGGCGATACTTGGATATAGTGACAAACAACTCTTCCAGGTCCGCCATGTGCTGTGCCCTATCCTGCGACGCCACTACCATGTCGTCCACGTAGGCGTATACATTCCTTCCTAGCATAGGGGCTAGGACCTTGTCCATTAGCCTTTGGTAGGTGGCGCCCGCGTTTTTTAGCCCAAAAGGCATCACCTTATAACAGTAACTGCAAGTCTCTGTCATGAATGCAGTTTTGCATCTTGATCTGGTTGTACCCCGAGAATGCGTCCAAGAAGCTCAGTACCTTGCTGCCAGATGCACTATCCACCAACGCGTCGATGCTGGGTAGTGGGTACGAGTCCTTCGGGCACGCCTTATTCAAGTCCGTGAAGTCCACGCACATCCTCCACTTCCCATTCGCCTTCTTTACCAAGACGACGTTGGCTAGCCACTCAGGGTATTGAATCTCCCTGATGTTGCCAACACTCAACAACTTCTGCGTTTCTTCCCTTACCACCAGCTGCCTTTCATCGTTAAACTTCCTCCTCCTTTGGCGCACGGGACGGACCGTGGCGTCTATGCTGAGGTGGTGACATAGGAAATCCGGGTCGATGCCGGGCATATCTGAGGCGGACCACGCGAAAGCATCCAGGTGGCGTGAAATCACCCCTGCCACCCCCTCCTGTTCTTCCTGGCTCAGCAAACGCCCTAGCTTGAACGTTTTGCCGCCAATCTCCCTCTCCACGGGTTTAGCCGCCTGTTGATCCCTGTTATCATCTTCGACGGGCGCCGCCTCTCCCCCGGGCGCCACGTTGTCAAGGCCTTCTTCCATTGGTGCATCTGCTTCGGGCATCGCCCACACAGGTGTGGCCTCATCGGGCGTTGTCCCGGCGGGCGTTGCTTCAATCATCATCGTGTCTGCACTCGGCGGACGCTCGTACACATGAACACGCCTCTCTTCGTTTTCAGGTTGTTTTCATAACATTTCCTTGCCTCCTGCTGGTCTGACTTGATGACTATCACCTTGCCACCGAGGTCCGGCAGCTTCATCTTCATATGGCGCGTGGAGGCCACTGCGTTCAGCCTGTTCAATGCCGGTCTGCCCAACAAAATGTTGTAGGCGGAGTTGGCGTTCACGACCAAGTACCAGATGCTTTCGGTACGCGAGGCTTCTCCATCCGTGAACGTAGTCCTCAACTCCAGGTAGCCTCGGACTTCCACCTGGTTATCCGCAAACCCGTACAGGCACCCTGTGTAGGGCCTCAAAAGGTCAGGGGACAACCGTAACTTATTGAATGTCGACCAGAACATGACGTCTGCTGAACTTCCCTGGTCGACAAGAACTCTGTGCACCTTTCTTCCAGCTGTGACGACCGAAATGACCACGGGGTCGTTGTCATGCGGCACCACGTCTCGAAGGTCCCCTATCGTGAATACGAGGTCCGATTCCCACGGCTCACCCGAGATCCTTTCTTCGATCGAGTTGACCCCCCTCGCGTATTTCTTTCGCTGGGAGGCGGTGGGTCCCCCGTCGAAAAAACCTCCAGCTATGGTATGGACCTCGCCGAGAACCGGCGTCTCGTGTGCTCGTTCTTCCGCTGGCGGCGGCGGTCGTGGCGGGTTCCGCAACATAATCCTTCAAAAACCCGGTTCTCACCAGCTCATCTAGCTGGTAACCCAGGGATAGGCAGTTATCAATGTGGTGACTGAAAGCCTCGTGGAACTCACATCAAGAGTCTTTCCGAGGCCCCAACACCTTATCAGACTTCGCCGGTCGCCTCAACCTCTCAGCTATATTAGGCACGGCGATCAGGTCCTTCAGTTCCACCACGAAATTGTATCTTGCCGGCCTCGCCCTCTCTCTTGCCGGGCGATCGCCTCCCGCTGGACCCTGGGGCTGGGGCTTTCTGGCCTCGTAGGGGCGTCTCCCCTCTGGTTTCTTCCTTCCCGTCGTGGTCTCATTGACTCTGGCGGGTTGAGTTCGCGTCGATCCTCTCGGGCGCGAGGGCACGACGCTGGTGCGCTTCACACACACTTCTCCCTCAGAAGCGATATGTTCCACCGCCCGACACCGTAGTTCAGCGAAAGTCCTAGGGCGGTTGCGAATGATGGATTCACCAAAAGGGTCGGGGGATACGCCTTTCACGAATGCGTACACAATCATGGGTTCCTCTGTCGTACCAACCTTTACTACCTAGGCCCCAAAGCGATTGATGTATTCCTTTAGGGTCTCCCCTTGATACTGTTTCACATCAAACAGATCGTAGGAAACCGGCGGCGGGGCCTTGTTTGCTAGGTATTGTTCCCTGAACAATCGTGACAGTTGTCGGAAAGAGGTGATATGGCCGTCCGAGAGGCTGATAAACCAATCCATAGCCATCCCAGTCAAGGTGCTCATAAAGAGCTTGCACTTGGCAGCGTCGGAACCGCCTACCAGGACCATCTGTGTGTGAAACGCAGAGAGGTGCGTCTCAGGGTCCTCCATCCCAGTGAAGATCACCTTGGGCCCTGCGGACGTGTTTGGGATCACTGCATCCAGAATCTCCTGCGAGAAGGGAGTGGAAAACTCCCTTGGCGGGGAAAGGTTATCCATCTCGTCATGTTCACGTTGCCCCTGATTATTCCGCAAACCCCGGCGCAACACCTCATTTATACGATGGAGCTCTTCATTCCTCACATGCGAGGCTTCGAGATCTGCTTGCATGCGTTCCTGTTCCAGCTTCGACTCCGCCATATCATCTTGCAGCCCCCGCATTATCTCCAGGACCTGTTGCATGGACAGTTCTGTTGGGGCCGCACGTGCAGTACCTCGTCTTGTGGTGGCCATTTTCACGGTCTCTTCAACCCTCCTCCAACGTTACTATAACTTGATAGATCTTCTCAAACTTGCGATGGGACTGATGTTTTATATCGGCCCCACGGTGGGCGCCAAATGTTCTGTCCGGTTGACCTGGGACATCTTCGTGCGCGACCTCAACCGTCAACTAGGGACTCCTTCCCACTGGTTACCTGTGGATTCCTGCAAAGAAGGACAAAAGGGCGCCCTAGCGGCCGTTTGCACTCCAACGCTCAAGTCAGCCAACAAGAAACACCAAAAACTATGCACCTCCGTATCGGAGAACCGCGTATGGCACTCTGAAGGTGGTAAAAAGGAACTGTGTCTAGTGTGTATTTTCTCCTTCTAGCAAAGATCTTTCCCTAGTCCCTTGTGCGTAACCTCAAGGCTCGAGCAAGCAACTAGAGAGTTTCTGGGAAATTTGCCAAAAGTTCGAACCCCGTTCTCAACATCCTCGGCGCTATTTAAACTACCCTAGCATTTAAAGCGCCTTAAAGCGCTTTTAATAATAAAACGTAACACACTTAATTAGCGCGTCTGATTAGAAAACGTAGCGCATTTAAGACGTTGAAACGCTTGGGAGCCTTTATAGTACCTTAAACGCTTAAAACAGAAACTGTATTAAATGACTTTAATTACCTGATACCTGACTAAATGGTGTTTCTATTCTGACCTGGCTGTCGTACACGTGGAGGGCCTCACAGCGCCATGACCCCATCTGGGGACGTTTCTTCGTGTGAGTCCTCCTGCTTGGGAGTGCTACTGCGCCAGGGGTGACCTTTTGGGTGCCAACTCATGCCCCCAATCCTCCAGTCACTCACTTTGAGGGCGTATCTGCCTTCCTCTCGTACCCTACGCCTGGCTACCCTGGGCGTGACCCTCCTCTTGAGTCGTATATGTCCCAAAGGCGTCTCTGGGGTGGCAGGGGTACTTCACGAGTCAGGCTGCCCTACACTGGTGCTGTCACTATGGCCTTGAAGCCACCTTTCTCCTCTCCTTATCACTACCCCGGATCATCGGGACCTGAGGCCTTCCCACGGCGTCGCTCCCTCCATGGTTTTTCCTACCCATGGGTATCGGGGAACCACACTGTGATTGCCTTGCCTTAGTGATATTTGATCTTGGCGACGCCCTGGTTGGGCGACGCCTTCACCTAGGCGACGCCTTGCCTTGGCGACGCTTCCTCTTGGAGACGCTGGTAATTGGCGTCTCTTCACCTAGGCGACGCCTTGTGTTGACTTTGACTCCACGCGTTGACTTTGACCTTGACTTTGTCAACGCCCAGATACGGGACGGTACAGTCATCAACCACATAAGTTTCTTCAACTCTTCATCTTTTTCTTCCATACCCATTCTATATCAAAAATTCTAAAACATGTCTTTGTTGTTTTCTTGATGTTTCAATCGGTAGAAATGTGTTAGGTTCTGTATTTAATCGGTTCTTTGTTTTTTTTTTCTGTTCTTTATGGTTTACATGTTCTTATTGAAGTTTCAATCGGTTCATATGCTTCATTGTCTTGTTTCAATCGGTTGAAGTTCTAGAAATGGGTTTCTATGCGGTTTTGGATTGGTTTTTGTGTTCTTGATGACTTCTTGAATGGTTATAGAATCTTGATCCAATTCTTGAAAATTTCTATTCATATACCAACTCACATCATACATGGCTCTCAAGTCTTCACCAAAATTGATCTGAAAAGCGGGTATAATAAAATTCGAATTAAACCGGGAGATGACTGGAAAACCGTTTTCAAGTGCATGTTAGAAAAGTTCTAGAAACCCTTAGGAAAACTATGTTGTATGCAAATAGATAAAAATGTGTGTTTGCCATAGACCATATAGAACTCCTAGGGTTTGTAGTAAGCTCCCAAGGGGTGCAAGTAGATGAAAAAAAGGTGGCAACAATTAGAAATTGGCCTACACCCACCAATATCTCTAAAGTACGAAGCTTTCATGGATTAGCTAGCTTTTATAAAATATTTGAGGAAGACTTCAGTACTATTATTGCACCTCTCAATGAAATAGTAAAGAAAGATGAAGTGTTTAAATGGCGCCAAGAGCAAACAAATGCTTTTGAGACTTTGAAAGATAAATTAACCAAGGCTCCCATTTTAACACTTCCCAACTTTACTAAGTCATTTGAAATTTAGTGTGATGCCTCTGATATAGGCATTGAGGTTGTCCTCCTTCAAGAGGGCCACCCCATAACTTATTTTTGTGAGAAAATTAAAGGGAGTAATCTATATTACTCCACCTATGACAAAGAGTTTTACGCTCTTGTTACGACCTTGCAAAATTGGCAACACTGCCTTTTTTCCGAAAGAGTTTGTGATACATAGTGATCATGAATCTCTTAAATATTTGAAAAGCCAAAGCAAGCTTAACAAGAGACATACCAAATGGGTAGAGTTTATTGAGTAATTTTCCTATGTGATCAAACATAAGCAAAGCAAGTCCAATATGGTGACAAATGCTCTTTCTAGGAGACATACCTTGCTTAATGTTTTAACCGCTCAATACTTGGGGTTTGATCACATTAAGGAAATTTATAAAGATGACCTTGACTTTTCGCTCATCTTTCAAGAGTACTAAAAAAGGAGGTCACAAAGACTTTTTCATACATGATTGCTTTATCTTTAAAGGGAAAAGTCTTTGTGTGCCCCAAGGGTCTTTGAGACAATCTTTTGTAAAGGAGGCACATGAG
Organism: Phaseolus vulgaris; assembly: GCF_051622355.1. Classification (NCBI taxonomy): domain Eukaryota; kingdom Viridiplantae; phylum Streptophyta; class Magnoliopsida; order Fabales; family Fabaceae; genus Phaseolus; species Phaseolus vulgaris. The sequence continues at coordinate 38,904,566 of NC_143508.1, forward strand.
GAAGGCTTGATGGGACATTTTGGGGTAGCAAAAACCTTAGACACCTTGGATGAACATTTCTTTTGACCAAACATGTGAAAATTGTTAGAATTAATGGTCTTAAAAAGAGAGAGAGAGAGAGAAAAGATTGCACAACCAATATATACTGGTTCACTCCTTACCAAAGCTACATCCAGTCCCTAGAAAACCATTGGGTATTTCACTAGGTAATCACCAACAGATTACAACACACAATCACCACGAAGAGGTGATCTTAATCATACAAGAACACATACCCTCTTTGCCTAACCACACACAAACAGTCAGAACAACCCTCTGACTTTACAGATTCACAGGTTACAAGATTTCAAATTGAAAAACAATTACAAGAATAACAGGAACAGATTACACCTGATTACAGGAAATCACAGAGCTCCTAATTCACTTCTTGAACCAAATGCACAGCCTTAGGCAATCTAGCAAAGCTTGAAACAAATCTCTCTCAAATCAGTTTCTTAATCTCACTTTCTGTTTTTTGAAATGTCGAGAGTAACTCAGATTTATAGCTCTTCAAACTAGCCGTTTTAGGTAGTTAAACATGAGCCAAAACAGATTTCACAGTTTTTAAAAAAGTTGTTAAGAATTTAAAAAATCAATCGGTTGAAATGTCAATTTAACCGGTTGAATTGGTTTTCTTTGTTAGATAGCCAAGTCAAAAAAAGTTTGAAAACCCTCTAAACAAGCTAGGTGTAAAACAATCGACTAAACCGATAAATCAATCGGTTATTTATCACTTAGCTTAGAAAAACACTTTTCGTTTTCAAAACTAGATTGATTCAGCTGTGGTTTAGTTTAAGAATGAATCTTTCAAATTCTAAACATCCTAAAACTAATCCCTAACAACAACAGCATAGGCTTCAAGTTTTCTTCACAGTTCAAGCTTTCTTCACAGATTTGGGGTCATCAAAGCTTCATTTTCAACATTCTCCCCCTATTTGATGACGACAAATCCCTGGGTTGCTTTGGGATGTTTTGTTTAGAATTTGGAACAACTTGCAATCACAAACAGATGCAAAAACATAGGATAATATATTCCAGATATATCAAGCACCACAAAACGAGTTTCCACTGGGTGATTTCCAAATAGGAAGATCAACCAAATCAATGTGATAACCAGAAACACATGCATAAGGTGCAACAGCAGAAAAACAATCGGTTAAAACGCAAGAATAATCGATTAAAATTATCAGAGTTCAACAAATTATCATCTATCTAAAGCAGTTATCAGAGTGCATGAATTAGATGATCATAGCCCCAAAGCCATTTCTCCCCCTATTTGTCTTCGAAAATAGAGTGTAAGAAGGAATAAAAACAACATAAAAGAAGGATGGTCGTATTGCAGCTCAAAGAGTAGGTTCTACACAGTCTCGATTTGTTCATTCAAGGTTTTAAACCTTGTATCCATGCTCTGGAACCTTGTGTCACATAGCTCATAAAGGCTCATTTGTCTGTCAGCAAAGTCATCCATTATATTGATCATTAGTCTTTCAAATGGATTCATGGATGTAATCCTTTCTTCTCAAGTGGCTGCACTTGGTCCAGCTTCAAATGCATCTGCAGTAGGTTCCTCTCCAGCAGCAACTTCATTTTCTTCCTCAGCTTGTGCTCCACTAGATGATCCAGGTTGATCTCTTCTTTTGCTGATCCACTTGCCATCAATTTTGGTAAATCCCATTTTGCTAAGGGATCCATTATTGATTTCGCTAGAGGACTTCACAACCTTAGACAACTCTTCCTCTAGGTCCACTTCAGAATAGTTTAAAAGTTTAGAAATCAAAATGGCATAGGAATAATGAAAATCACTTAACCTTGTTGCCTTTTGCATATGATCCTTAAAGATGTGGATCCAGTTCAGCTTTACTTTGTTCATGATGCAGTAAATGAAAACCAAATCTTCTTCTGACAGTGTGGAATGGTTGCTGCCCCTTGGTGTGAGTATCCAGGAGATGATGAAGGCAATGAGCCATTCATTCAATTTTAACCCTCCAATAGCAAAATTCCTCACTTTTGAGAGAGGATTTTTAAGGCAGCTATAGTAGAATTGCATCTTGTTAAATTCGTCCACCACTCCTACATTCCCTTTGTTGATCCTCAGCCCAATGTACTTCAGTCCAGTTATGGCAGTCCAAACCTCATAGGTAATCTCCATGTCTACCCCTTTCATATGAGAGCAAAGGTAATCACCATTAAATTTAAGGTTTGTATAGAAAACTCTTACCAAATTTGGATATATATTTCTAGACATTTCCAGAAACCGCTTCAACATTTGCTCTGTCAACAAATTCCTTACTTCCATGAGCTTTTGCTACTTCATCCAGTTGAAGGAGATCACTTTTGGAGTATTGATTACCTTCCTACTTGTCTCATGTAGGAATTTTTCAATCCATTCTGTTTCACTTGCAAACCAGCTTTCAAGTTTACCCCATTTTCTTCCAGCTCTTGTTTTCATCCTTTTGGAAGATGGAGGAGTTGATTCCATGTTCAGTGAGAGAAGAATAGTGTGGGCAAACTACAAAAACATAATAGAGCAGAAGAAAAATAGTAGGTTGCTTCTCGTGAAGAAGAACAACTCATAACCATACTTATTTAAGACTAGAAAAGGCAGTCAAGACTTTGGCATTTAGTGGGTTTAAATTCAACAAAAAAAGAGTCAAATAAAAAATAATAAAGCAGTCTGTCAGACCCTAACAGAAAGCACAGAGAGAGAAACCACGTGCTGATTTGACCAAGCTTAAAAAGGTTTTAATTTCCAATATAAAAAGAAATATATTCTATAAAGAGTAGTAATTGCACAGAGAATGCATGTTCAAGGCAGTAATAAATGAATCATTGACCACTAATGGTACTAAGAATGATCAGAGATTCAATTCATAGCTTAGAGAAATAAGGCAGAAATAACCACAGTACTGTCAGGACTGAAATAATCGATTGTTTCGCAGAATCAACTCGTTGATTTTCTGTGGCAAAAATTTGAAATTAATAAAACCAAACTCTTCAACAGAAACCGAAAAACAGAGATACAGAACAAGACACTTACTATTTGTTCGAGTATAAAGCAGATATTTAACCAGATAACCCAAAAACTAATTGTAAAAACACTGAATTGGATTTATAACAGATTGTTCAAGCATAGGAAGAATGAGATAAGAATAAAAATCTATTTTCCTAGAACACTGTACAAATCTGAAATAGTTCATTTCATCATAAATAAAGCAATATCTTGAACATATGCATCCACACGAGCAAGCTTCTACAGATCCTTGATTATAGAAGAAAGATCTTGCAAAAAAGATCATATCTGTATCGCCCTGGTAGTCGGGAGTAATGACGTGGCGTCGAGCTATTATATAGGCGTGTTGGACGGGACACCTGGTTAGCAGAAGGGAAGGAGGTCGGGGGGTTTGCGTAGTCGCCAGTTATTAAGTTGGCGTGCTCCGATCTCCACCATACCTAAAACCGGCGGTCACCGAGTTGAAGATGAAGTCGCCAGATGTGAATCCAGGCGATCAAGTGATTAGAGATCGCCGAAGCAAGGACATTGCCGAAGATAAAAGCAGATGGTCATTTCCCAGTTGGCCAGAGGATGAGCTTGGGAGATAGCCCACTTACACGGTGAAGCAGGTAGGGCAGATCATGAAGGCGGCCGGCGAGACCACAGGGAAGGTGTGTACGAAGGCACCCGAACTCGCCATCCAGAAGAGATCGCGCTCCAAGGCATCTATGCACTGAGTATACCATGCATAAGTAACTTAGCCAAAGAAGAGTCAGAAGTAGCGCCCAAGTCAAGGATGCTCCAGATGATGGCACGTGTACAGCTGGATGCGAGCCACGTGTCCAGATGTGTAACTGCCAGGAGAGAGAAAGTGCCCAGGTATATAAGAGTTCTCAACGAACTTCTGAGGTACGCACGTTCAGAATATTTCTTTACGCTTGCGATTCTTGAGTACACTGAGAGAGAACTGGTCACGGTTCCTTAGAGTTCTTGAGTCTTACTCTTGAGTAATTGGTGGTTCAGTCACTGACTTGGGCGTTGGAGTGCGATCGGCCGCAGCGGCGCCGTTTCGTCTTTTGCAGGTTCTTGAGGTGTATCACGGTGAAGGACGGAGGCAAACACGGCGCATACGTCGATCCAAGTTTGACGAGGCAAAGCTCCAGCGTTTTGGTCAACAGGCAGGATCAATATCAAATAACAAGATTTGATCCCTAAAAGAATTTGGGACCTTTGATATTAGTTTGACCATAAGAATCTTTAAGACTCTTAGGAATCCATTTCAGAATGCCTTTAGGAACAAGAATTTTTCTGGCTTTGCAAAACTTAACAGAATGACCTCTCTATAAACAATAGAAGCAAGACACAATCGATTGTTTCGAATTTTTAACTAATTCATTTTGTGCAAAGGTTGAAAATGGTTTAGAAAAACCACTGTTCTTACTATGTGGATTGAAACCAAGACCTGATTTTCCAAAAACACAATTTTGAGATGCTAACACATTCTCAAAATTTGATTTTCCTTTAGTTAGTTTATCCACAGTTTTCACAAGATAAAACACTTTGTTTTCACGAATTTTGTAATTTTCACAAAAGCTTGAGTTACACTTACAAGAAGAGTTTTTGTAAATAAGTTCAAGATTTTCAAAATCATTTTTGGAATTATCGAGCTCTTCTTCTAAATTTTTAACTCTAATTTTCAGCCAATTGTTCAAACCTTTTAATCTATTGTTTGTGAAAACCAATTTATTTGCCTCTTCATGAGTCTCTTTAAAGGCCACAAGAAGTTGATAGTAACTATCATCTTTGGTAAAAGAATTTGAACTTACACTGCTTGATGTTGATGCCTTCAAACACAAATTTGCTTTTGCATCTTCTGAGGAACTGGAAGAAGACACTTCATTGTCATCCCAAGCTATATAGGCTTTCTTGGTCTTGCCTCTTCTTTCTCCTTGGAATTTTGTTTTATCTTTGTTCTCATTGTTATGAAAATCTGCCTTGATGTGTCCCTACTCACCACATCCAAAGCATGTATACTTATTAGTATTGAAATCATTTAGTTTCTTGGAATTGTACCTTTTGGAAGATTGATGTTTGTTGTTGTTCTTTCTCAAGAATTTGCTAAACTTCTTTGACAACAAAATAAGTGTATCTTCCTCACTATCACTTAAGTCTTGACATCTTTTATGTCCAGTTGTTTTTAGAGCTATGCCTTTGCTGTGTTTGTCCTCATTTTCTTGGACAAACAATCGGTTCATTTCCAATTCATGTTCCCTTAGCTTACCAAACAGAGAAGTTGTTGTCATAGAGGTTAGATCTCTTGATTCAGATATGGTAGTGACCTTTGGCTGCCATGTTCTGTCCAGACATTTCAGAATCTTTATATTTAGTTCCTCTTTCTCAAAGGTCTTCCCAAGGCTCATAAGATGATTAACAATGTTAGAGAATATTTTCTGCACTTCAGAAATTGTTTCTCCCTTCTGCATTCTTGTTCCGTCCGATTGACCAGGACGTCTTCGTGCGCGACCTCAACCGTCAGCTAGGGACTCCTTCCCACTGGTTGCCTGTGGATTCCTGCAAAAAAGAGGACAAAGAGGTGCCCTAGCGGTCGTGTGCACTCCGACGCTCAAGTCAGCCAGCAAGAAACACCAAAAGCTGTCCACCTGCGTGTCTGAGCACCGCGTATGGCACTCTGAAGGTGGTAAAGAACTGTGTATGTGTGTGTGCTGTCTCTTTCAGGCAAAAATATTCCCCAGTCACTTGTACGTAACCTTGAAGCACGAGCAAGCAACTAGAGAGTTCTCTGATAAATTTGTCGAAAGTTCCAACCCTTTTTCTAACATTCCCTGCGCTATTTAAACTACCCAAGCATTTAAAGCGCTTTTAATCACAAACGTAACGCGCTCATTAAAGCGTTTAATTAGAAAACGTAGCGCATTTAAGACGTTGAAACGCTTGGGAGCCATTATAGTACCTGAATGCTCGAAAGGGAAACTGTATTGAATGACTTTTAATTACCTGGCACCTGACTGAAGGGTGTTTCCATTCTGGCATGGCTGTTGTACACGTGGAGGGCCTCACGACGCCGTGACCCCATCTGGGGGTGTTTCTGCCCATCTGGGGACGTTTCTATGTGTGAGTCCTCCTGCTTGGGAGTGCTACTGCGCTAGGGGTGGCTTTTTGGGTGCCAACTCGTGCCCCCAAGTATCTAGCCACTTACTTTGAGAGCGTATCTGCCTTCCTCTCGCACCCTACACCCGGTTACCCTGGGCGTGACCTTCCTCTTAGGTCGTATCTGTCCCGAAGGCGTCTCTGGGGCGGCAGGGGTACTTCACGAGTCAGGCTGCCCTTCACTGGTACTATCACTATGGCCTTGAAGCCACCTTTTCCTTCTCTTTATCACTTTCCCGAGATATCGGGACCTGAGGCTTTCCCACGACGTCGCTCCCTCCATGGTCTTTCCTACCCATGGGTATCGGGGAACCACACCGTGATTGCCTTGTTTTTACACTGTTTGATCTGGCGACGCCCTAGTTGGGTGACGCCTTCACCTGGGCGACGCCTTCACCTAGGCGACGCCTTGCCTTGGCGACGCTTCCTCTTGGCGATGCTGGCATTTGGCGTCTCTCCACCTAGGCGACGCCTTGCGTTGACTTTGACTCTTCAGCCGTTGACTTTGACCTTGATTTAGTCAACGCCCGGATATGGGACGGTACACAAGCCCCCCAGTCTTAAGCCGAAGACTTGTCTTCAGCGCAAAGACTAAAGCCTTGCCCCCGCCATCCACGTGCCCTCCTGATGACGTGGCATTCTCTGCTGACTCAACAATTTTTCGAATTACTGACGTGACACTTTCTGAACCACAAAGGTTTTCTTAATGGCTGATTGGACATCCCTGAAATGGGAAAAATAAATTCTTTTGAAGTTGCGCTTAATTGCGTGCCACGTGGTTCATCGTGCGGTCGTCTTCAAGAACCTCTTGCGCTCCCCTTGAGCGCTTAGTTTTGCAACACGTGGCATCATCACACGGTTATCATTTGATGTCCCTCGCGCTTCTCGTAACGTTCAAGTTACTCAAACCCCGCGCTTGCCACTACTGTTACATCCACTTTCTCTGAATCCCTTCTCACTGTTCATCTTCTCTGAATCTCTTCTCTCGCGACCCCTGCTCATTCGTGCTTCCGCTCTCCACACCCTTCAGCCCCAAAGGTATGGTTTTCCCCCTCTTTGATGATTCTCTTCACTGTATGAACTGCCTGGGACTGTCCATATTACTGCATTTCTTTGGATATTGTTTGTGCGCCTCTTCGTTCCCCTCATTCCCCTTTTCTGTCATGTGGGTAGGGTTTTCCTAGGGTTCCTCCATTTTTCCCTTTTCTTCTCCCCAACCCCTTTTCTCTGAACCCTTTCTTTCTCTTTTGATCTTCAGCATTGGCATTGATGGCGAAAACTAAGACCACCGCGCCTCCACCGCTCCCTAAGTCTTATTATAAGGGCGAATACGACTGGGCCCCCGACGAACTTCTGGACGAATGTTCCCTCCTGAACTCTGTTGAGGACGTGGAGGCTCACAGGGGGGACCCTGCTCTCTATAACTTCAATGCTTTCCACAAAAATCACGACTCCCAAGTCCTGGTAAGCCGGGTGCGACCTGGGATGCCCGTTTGTGCGGACTCACGGGATACTGGGGGATGCCCTTTCTTCTTCCTCTATCAAATGGTGCTCAAGAGGGTGGGCCTGCGTCTGCCCCTCACTTCTTTCGAAAAAGAGCTACTGACAGAGATAAACACTGCTCCTGCCCAACTCCACCCCAACAGTTGGGCTTTCGTGAGGGGGTTCCAAATTCTCTGCGGTTATCTAGGTGTCCCCTCTTCTGTGGACGTTTTCCTTCACTTCTTCGAGGTAAAGAAGCAGGGGAAGAGCCTTTGGATGAGCTTTTCTGGCATCGCTGGGCGCATCATTCTTACGCTCTTCCAGAATTCGTTCAAAGGATGGAAGGGGAAATTCTTCAAGGTACGCGCGACCAAGCGCGATCCTACCATCCTAGAGGGTTTTCCCCTGTACTGGACAGATAAACCCATAACCATGAAGCCCTTGGCTTTGGATGAGCTTGCCCTGCCTGACCGGGATGTGTGCAAAGCCTTGGCGGGACTGGGAATAGTCTTCGATACCCCCAAACTCATCGCGAACGAATTCAATGCCCATGGGCTTTCTACCTACTTTGGTATCTGCCCTTGATTGTTTATGACGCATTAGTTGTTGTGGTTATCTGCATATGTTTGGTCATAGAATTTTCCCTCTGCTTCCTCTGAACCAAACTTTACCCTACTATTTTTCGCTGTTGCAGGTTCAGTGATGACTTCCTCGAGACGGCTGACTCTTGCCAAATTTTTGAAAAAGGCAAAATCTACCAAGGAAGGCGGGGACGCCGTAGCCTCCGACGTGCCCACCGTTGCTTCCCTGCCGATCCCTCCACCATCTGCCTCTCCTTCTCCCATTGCGGCGGTTCCGTTAGCCATGGCGTTAACCCCTGCCTCAGCGCGTCCAAACAAAGGAAAAAGGGTGTTGATTGTAGACTCCGACAGCGAAGGCTCGGGTTCTACTCTGGTTCCTCACAAGAGGACGGCTACGGGTCTCATTGCTTCACCCGCCGCGCCCCCCGGTGATGGGAACCCTCTCAGGGATGAACCTCCCAGTGCGACCTCTCCGCCGCCTCCGCCAACCCACGAAGAGCGAGAGGAAAGGATTGACTTGGTTCTCCCACCTCCGCCGCTGCCGCATCGTGACGTAGCTGAAGCGTCGGGCTCCGCCCCTCCTGTATCAGTCCCTGGCTCGACTTCGCGCAAACCCCATATTCCTCGCTCCATCCATAGGGAGTTGAAGCAGGGCTTTACCGAAGGAATGATGCCGACTGATCCTCAAAAAGGGGGAGGTATGCCTTACTATATGGGGGCCTTCCTGGCGGTGGCAATCAAATGGCGCACTCAGGCTCGAAATGCCATCAAAGGGAGGGAGGTTCTTCGCAAGCTGAGGCAAGAGGTGGTGGCGTTGAAGGAGGAGAAGCAGAACTGGGGACTCAAGGAGGAAGCTTCCCGATCTCTGCTAAGACTGGCCCAGGAGGGCAGGGAGGGAGCTGAGGCGTACGCGCGAGAACTGGAGCAGGCGCATGCCGCTCAACTGGCCCAGCTCACCTCTTATCAAATCCAAAACATTAGCATGCAGGAGGCGGCTCTCACATCCGAGTTGCAGCAGAAAAAACTTGATGAGTTGGATGCTGCTTGGGGACAGAAGCTGGGTGAAAAGGAAGACGCATTGACTGCTAAGGCTGAAGCTTTGAGCCTTCTACAAGCCGAGGCTAATAGGCTCCGGGTGGAGAAGGAATTCCTGGAGAAACAACTGACATCCAAGGATTCCAGGATCACCGAACTAGAAGGGGAGGTCCAAGAGCTGACTGGGAGATGGCGGGGGCGTTTGAGGAGGGTTTCCAAGAGGCTCTGGCCCAGGCGTCTTGTGAGAACGCGGGAATCAATATTTCGAACTGCGACCCCACCCACCATGTCGTCGACGGGAAGGTCGTGCCCATGAACTTGGAAGACTGAGCCGCTGTCTCTCACCCGCCACCTTCAGCTCCACGCTTAACTGCTTTATACTTTACCCTCGTTTTTTATTTTATCTGTTAAAACTTGTAATTCTTTGAACTATTCTTACTCTTGTTACTGATTTAGGATGTTCGTATGATTGCCTTTATGTCTTTGCCACATACGATTCTGCTTGTGCGTTCTCATTCTCACCTTTTCCCTTCACGCGCTTCGGTTATTTTATCTGTGTTCTGCCCATTTCTTTCACTTCGTTGGGCGGTTTTGTATGATCGGGAAAGGTTGCACGTCAACCCTCACGCCCATGGAGAGGCTCACTTAGTGACACCGCATCGTCCACGGGATGTCTCTGATACTGAAAGGTCCTTTCTTTGATCCTTAACACTCGGCGCCCACGCCTAAGGAGAGGCCTGCTACAGCAGCACCGTGTCGTCCCGGGTGTCTAAAACGCTGAGTGCTATGGGGGGGGGGGGGGGGGGTCTGTTCCCTCCATGGTCCTTTCCTTCCCATAGGTATCGGGGAACGCCCTGCCAGTGATTCGCTGGCGTTTGGCGGTCTCGTTTCCATCCGTAGTCTTTCCTACCTGTGGGTATCGGGGAGGCGACGCCTGTGACTAACTTTGCCTTCTTAGATTTCGTCTCCCTCCACAGTCTTTCCTACCTGTGGGTATGGGGGAGGCGACGCCTGTGACTAACTTTTCCTTCTTGGATTTCGTCTCCCTCCACAGTCTTTCCTACCTGTGGGTATCGGGGAGGCGATGCCTGTGACTAACTTTGCTTTCTCTGGTCTCGTCTCCCTCCACAGTCTTTCCTACCTGTGGGTATCGGGGAAGCGACGCCAGCAATTAACTCTGCTTCCTTCACTTTCGTCTCCCTCCACGGTCTTTCCTACCTGTGGGTATCGGGGAGGCGACGCTCGTGACATCTCACGCTGGCGTCGCCCTTCACATCCTTCCGGGCGACGCCTCGGGCGTTTCCTTTACTTCGACATTGACTTTGATTCTTGCCTTGGTCGATGCCTGATGGCTGCGAAGGACTCAAAGCTTTGTCTGCGCCATCCACGTGGCGCTCCTTGTATAGCCGATGGGACGTTCCATCATTCGACTTGATCCACGTGGCGCTGCTTGTATGGTTGATGGGGCATCTAGTCATTCCATTAAGTTCTGACTCCTGCTGTACTCCTGGCTCACTTTCGACGGCGCATCGTACCATTGGATATTCTGCTGATACGACGTTTTCTGATTTAAACCAGTGGTGCCAGCGTCATCCTTTCGTCTTCTGCCACGTGTATCAATCGTGCGGTGCATCCATTCGCGTCGTTTGGCGCTCTAACCGCTTTATTTAACTCTTCAAACTCTGGAACTATCTTCATCATTTTCTCACTCTTCATAACCTACTTGCGTTCTTTCTTCTTGCACCCTTCCTCTTGCACCCTTTCTTCTCTGTCAAAGGGTTGTTCTAACCTTCGCTCCCCTCGCTCAACTCTTGCATTTCTGGCAATCCTGATCTTGTTAAAGAATGTCTTCTCACGATGCTTCCTCCAGGGTCCGTCCCAAAGACTTGTACCCTTGGGCCTCGAGTGAACTTCTTGACGAGTATTCGTGCTTGCTCTCAACCAGGGCCATACGGGAACACAAAGGGGATTCGTGTTCCTATGACTACCGGGCCTTCGCGAGGAGGCATGATGACGACATCGCTGTGCTCCCTTGCACTCTAGGGGAGCCAGTATGTGGAGACGAACGGGCCAACGGAGGGGTTCCTTTCTTTTACTTTTACCAGGTGGTGTTCAAGACCATCGAAGTGCGCTTACCCTTCTCCCGGTTCGAGAAGGAACTGCTGACGGAGATCAACGTGGCTCCTGCCCAGTTATACCACAACAGCTGGGCCTTTGTCAAAGCCTTCGACATCCTCTTCGGGTTTCTGGGTTGTGCACCCTCGGTTGACCTCTTTCTCCACTTCTTTGAGGTGAAGAGGCAGAGACACAACCTCTGGGTAACTCTCAGCAATGTACCCGGAAGAGTTCTCTTCACACCCTTTCAAAGATCGTTTACGGGGTGGAAAGGCCAGTTCTTCAAGATCTGCCGTACTGATCTTGTTCCCGACGCTCTGGATGGGTTTCCGCTGTACTGGGTGAGAGAGGAAAAGGTCCTCAAAGCCAAACCCCTCAAGAATCTGGCTCCAAGTGATCAAATAGCTTGTCGGATTCTTGCTGAGGCGGGAGGTTTTGACTCTGGCACGGTGATCAGCCTGGAGTTCAACGTTGGGACTCTCGAGAAGTACATATGTAAGACCCACTGCCTTAGGAAACTCGGCCTTCGTTACTTCTAACTGTGTCTGTCTTTCTTCATGGTGTCTCTAACACATCCTTTCCCCTGGTGCAGGTTCGAAAATAAACCAGGAAAAGAGGACACGCCTTACTCGAGCGCTGCGGGCTGGAAAAGGGGCTTCGCCTTCCTCCAGTGATGACTCTGATGAGCGCTGAGAAGTGGCTTGTTCGTGTTTTTGCATGATTTGTAGCGTTTGCTCCGTTTGTACTGCTCCCAATGTATTGAACATTGCTTGTCACAACAGCTTTTCAATGTCATACTTGATTTTCGTAACGCTACTTCACTTTACATATGCTTCATGTACTGCGCGCTTTCCTTTCATCTCGTTCTTCCAACGATGCATGTCTTCACTTGGGCGACGCCTGCTCGGGGCAACGCCCTTATCCAGGCGGCGCCAGGACCTAGGCGACGCCTTCTTTCTTGGCGACACCATGGCCTGGGCGGCGCATCACATAATCTTCAAACAAGGAAAGATAAAGGCCGAAAGCCAAGGCACCTTTTTTTCTCAAACTGGTTTTTCCTTTTATTAGGGTGACTTCATTAAAAAACCCCCGAGGGGGAAAAAGAGCGTCCCCTTCAACTAAATTGTTACATACTGCTTACATAAGTCAACTGAAATAAAATTTTAAGTTGGCTGCATTCCAACTGCGCGGGATGGGGCCTCAATCTAAAGTCTCCAGGTTGTACGAACCATTGCCCTTAGCCTCAGTAACCCTGAAGGGCCCGGTCCACTTGGGAGACAGCTTATTCTCCAACTCGTATGGGTGGGCTTTCCTCATCACTAGGTCGCCCACCTGAAACTGTCGCGGCTTGACCTTAGAGCTATATTGCCGCTCTATTCTTCTCTTCATCGCTTCAGCTTTTATTCTAGCTTCTTCCCTGGCTTCTTCTAGCAGATCCAGGTTTACCCGCCTCTCCTCAGTGGACTCCTCCACCACGAAGTTTTGAAAACGTGGTGAGCTTTCATGTATTTCTACTGGAATCATCACGTCCGAACCGTACACCAAACTGAAGGGCGTCTCCATAGTAGAGGATTGGGGCGTGGTGTGATATGCCCATACAATCCTTGGCACCTCTTCCGCCCACGCCCCTTTGGCTTTCTCTAACCTTCTTTTTAACCCCTTCAGCAGAACTCTGTTTGCCGACTCTACTTGTCCATTGGTCTGGGGGTGTTCAACCGACGCGAACACTTGTTTGATTCCTACTTCAGCACACAAATTTCTCAACTGTTGACTGGCAAACTGGGTCCCATTGTCAGATATCAGGCGCCTAGGTACGCCAAAGCGACACACAATGTTTCTCCACACGAAATGTTGTACCTTATGCGCAGTGATCTGTGCCACGGGCTCTGCCTCTATCCACTTAGTGAAGTATTCGATGGCGACAATCAGATACTTCATCTGCCTGATTGCCAGTGGGAAAGGGCCCAGGATGTCAATTCCCCATGTATGGAAAGGCCACGAGCTGTATATGGACCGCAACTCTTCTGGCGGCGCCTTGTGCCAGTCGGCGTGCTTTTGGCATTGCTTACACCGCTGGGCGTGCCGTGCGCAATCCTCTTTCACTGTCGGCCAGAAGAAACCTGCGCGTATTACTTTGGAGGCTAAGGACCTTCCTCCTACATGGCTTCCGCAGATGCCTTCGTGTAGCTCCGTCATTATCCTGGTGCACTCATCGCCACTGACGCATGTTAGGATAGGGTGAGTGAAGCCGTTCCTGAACAGCACCCCATCCACCAAAGTATATCTTGCGGCATTTCTTTTGACTTTTTTACCCTCTTCAAGGTCCACTGGAAGAGCCCCATCCGCCAGGTATCGTTTATGGGGCGTCATCCAGGTGTCTCCCTTGGACAAAACACAGACCTGCATCTGCTCTTCCTCAGGCACACCCGCGTATATGCTGATGCGGGGCGCCCTCTGCGTATCTTGGGTCAAAGAGGAGTGACTCCTCGGCCTTCCCCTTGATGTATAAACTTGGAGGACATCCACCCTGTTGTCTTCCACGAATCGACGCGGGGCTTTGAGAGTCTCCTGGATCACTGTCCTCTGTCTAACCCCCTTGCCTGAGCTGGCCAGCTTTGTGAGCAGGTCAGCTCTGGCATTCTGCTCCCTCGGGACATGTATCAGCTCAAGCGCGTCGAACGCCCCCTTCAATAACTGGACGTATTTCAGATACGCCGCCATCTGTGGGTCCTTCGCCTGGAATTCACCCGACACCTGCCTCGTAATCAACTGAGAGTCGCTCTTCACCAGGAGGTTCTGTGTGCCCATCTCCTTGGCCAAGAGCATTCCTGCTATCAGGGCTTCATATTCTGCCTGATTGTTACTTGCCTTGAAGGCAAAACGCAAGGCCTGCTCGATCAGTATGTCGTCGGGTCCTTCCAACACTATTCCCGCACCGCTCCCTTGTTGGTTTGAAGAGCCATCAACCGAGAGCAGCCACTGCGAACTCGCCTCCACCTCTTGCTCACCTCCGAGCGAAAGTTATGCTACAAAATCTGCGTACACCTGCCCTTTGATGGATCCTCTAGGCTCGTACTGGATGTCGAATTCTGACAGTTCCACTGCCCAGCGTACCATTCTTCCTGCCACATCGGGTTTCTGCAGCACTTTCTGTATAGGGAGGTTGGTCATCACCACCACCGTAAAACTGTGGAAGTAATGACGGAGCCTCCTAGCAGAGAACACTACCGCCAGCGCCGCCTTCTCTAGTGCTTGGTACCTCGTCTCAGCCCCCTGTAAGGCCTTGCTTACGAAGTAGATGGGCTTCTGACTCTGGTCCTGCTCTTGGACCAACACAGAACTGATGGCCCGCTCCGTTACAGTAAAATACAACCGGAGGGGCACGCCCGTTACCGGCTTGCAAAGGACCGGTGGCGTCGCCAGGTACTCCTTCAGCTTAACGAAAGCCGTTTCGCATTCATCAGTCCATGCAAAGCGACTGTTTCTCTTGAGGCACTGGAAGTACGGGTGCCCCTTTTCTCCTCTGGCGGAAACAAACCTCGAGAGCGCCGCCATCCGCCCTGTCAACTGTTGCACCTCTTTTACCGATGTCGGACTCCGCATGGCGATAATAGCCGCACATTTGTCGGGGTTCGCCTCTATCCCCCTCTCGGTGAGCAAAAACCCCTAGAACTTACCGGCCTCCACCCCGAAAACACACTTCTCGGGGTTCAACTTTAGGCGGTATTTGGATATTGTGTTGAACAACTCTTCCAGGTCTGCCATGTGCTGCACCCTGTTCTGCGATGCCACCACCATGTCGTCTACATAAGCGTATACGTTCCTCCCAAGCAATGGCGCCAGGACCTTGTCCATTAGCCTCTGGTAGGTGGCGCCCGCATTTTTGAGCCCGAAGGGCATCACCTTATAGCAATAACTGCATGTCTCCGTCATGAATGCAGTCTTGCTCTCGTCTCATGGGTGCATCTTGATTTGGTTGTACCCTGAAAAGGCGTCTAGGAAACCTAACACCTTGCTGCCAGACGCACTGTCTACCAAGGCGTCGATGCTGGGCAGCGGATACGAGTCCTTTGGGCATGCCTTGTTCAGGTCCGTGAAGTCAACGCACATCCTCCACTTTCCGTTTGCCTTTTTCACCAAGACGACGTTGGCGAGCCACTCAGGGTACTGAATCTCCCTGATGTGGCCAGCACCCAACAGCTTCTGCGTTTCGTCTTTCACCACCTGCTGTCGTTCCTCATTGAACTTCCTCCTTCTCTGACGCACGGGGCGGACCGTGGCGTCCATGCTGAGGTGGTGACACAGGAAATCGGGGTCGATGCCTGGCATATCCGAGGCGGACCATGCGAAGGCATCCAGGTGGTGTGAAATCACTTCTGCCACCCCTTTCTGTTCTTCTGGGCTTAGCGAACTTCCTAACTTCAAAATTTTGCCGCCAATCTCCCTTTCTATGGCATTAGCTGCAGGCTGCTCCCTGCTATCATCTTCGACGGGCGCCGCGTCGTCAGGGCCTTCCTCCATTGGCACATCTGCTTCGGGCATCGCCCTCTCCGTTATGGCATCTTCAGGCGTCAGCCTAGCGGGCGTCGCCTCAATCATCGTCGCGTCCGCGCTCGGCGGACGTTCATACACCATGAATATGCCTCTCTTCGTTTTCAGGTTGTTTTCATAGCATTTCCTCGCCTCCTCCTGATCTGACCTGATGACTATCACCCGGCCACTGAGGTCCGGCAGCTTCATCTTCATGTGACGAGTGGAGGACACCGCGCTCAGACGGTTTAACGCCGATCTGCCCAGCAAAATATTGTAGGCAAAATTAGCGTTCACGACGAGGTACCGGATGCTCTCGGTACGGGAGGCCTCTCCGTCTGTGAACGTAGTCCTCAACTCCAGGTACCCCCGGACTTCTACCTGGTTATCCTCGAACCCATACAAACATCCCGTATAGGGACTCAGCAGATCGGGGGACAACCGTAACTTATTAAAGGTCGACAGAAACATGACGTCTGCCGAGCTTCCTTGATCAACAAGCACTCTGTGGACCTTCCTTCCGGCTGTGACAACTGAGATGACAACGGGATCGTTGTCGTGGGGCACCACATCTCGGAGGTCTCTTCTTGTGAACACAATATCTGACTCCCAGGGCTCCCCCGAGAGCCTCTCCTCGATTGAATTCACCCTCCTCGTGTATTTCTTCCGCTGGGAGGCGGTGGGTCCTCCGCCGGAAAAACCTCCAGCAATGGTGTGGACCTCGCCAAGCACAAGCATCTCGTGTGCTGGCTCATCTGCCGGCGGCGGCAAGGTGGCGGTCGTTGTGGAATCTGCGACATAATCTTTAAAAAACCCAGTCCTCACCAGCTCATCTAGCTAGTAGCCCAACGACAGGCAATTATCAATTTGGTGCCCGAAAGCCTCGTGGAATTCACACCAAGAGTCTTTACGGGGCCCTAACACCTTGTCGGTCTTCGCCGGTCGCCTCAGCCTCTCAGCTATGTTGGGCACGGCGATCAAATCCTTCAACTCAACCACGAAGTTGTACCTCGCCGGTCTTGCTCTTTCTTTGACGGGGCGTTCGCCTCCTGCTGGGCCCCGGGGCTGGGGCTTTCTGGCCTCGTAGGGGCGTCTCGCCTCTGGCTTCTTTCTCCCCGTCGTGGTCTCATTGACTCTGACGGGTTGAACTCGCGCCGGTCCCCTCGGGCGTGAGGGCACGGCGCTGGTGCGCTTCACACATACCTCCCCTTCCGAAGCAATATGCTCTACTGCCCTGCGCCGTAATTCAGCGAAAGTCCTAGGGCGATTGCGGATAATGGATTCTCCGAAGGGGCCGGGGCACACGCCTTTCACAAATGCGTACACGATCATAGGCTCCTCTGTTGTGCCAACCTTCACGACCTGGGCCCCGAAGCGATTGATATACTCCTTCAGGGTCTCTCCCTGATATTGCTTCACGTCAAACAGGTCGTAGGAGACCGGCGGCGGGGCCTTGTTGGCTAAGTACTGTTCTCGGAACAATCGCGACAACTGGCGGAAAGATGTGATATGACCTTTTGGGAGGCTAATGAACCAGTCCATAGCCATCCCGGTCAGGGTGCTCATGAAGAGCTTGCACTTGGCAGCATCGGAACCGCCTATCAGGACCATCTGCGTGTGAAATGCAGCCAGGTGCGTCTCTGGGTCCTCCATCCCGGTGAAGATCACCTTGGGTCCCGCGAACGTGTTTGGGATCGATGCGTCTAGGATCTCCTGTGAGAAAGGAGTGGAAAACTCCCTTGGTGGGGAATGGTTCTCCATCTCGTCGTGCCCAGGCCGCCTCCTATCGTTTCTCAGGCCCTGGCGCAACTCCTCATTCACACGGTGGAGCTCTTCGTTCCGCTCATGCGAGGCGTCAAGGTCTGCCTGCATGCGTTCCTGCTCCATTTTCGAATCTGCCATGTCTTGTTGTAGCCCCCTCATTATTTCCAGGACCTGCTGCATGGATAGGTCTGTTGGGGCTGCGCGTGCTGCTCTTCGTCTGGTGGGGGCCATTGTCACTCCAAACTCCTTCAGGGCTACTGTAACCTGGTAGATTTTTCTCGAACTTGTGATGGGACTGATGTTTTATATCGGCCCCACGGTGGGCGCCAAATGTTCCGTCCGGTTGACCGGGACGTCTTCGTGCGCGACCTCAACCGTCAGCTAGGGACTCCTTCCCACTGGTTGCCTGTGGATTCCTGCAAAAAGGAGGACAAAGAGGCGCCCTAGCGGCCGTGTGCACTCCGACGCTCAAGTCAGCCAGCAAGAAACACCAAAAACTATCCACCTGCGTGTCTGAGCACCGCGTATGGCACTCTGAAGGTGGTAAAGAACTGTGTATGTGTGTGTGCTGTCTCTTTCAGGCAAAAATATTCCCCAGTCACTTGTACGTAACCTTGAAGCACGAGCAAGCAACTAGAGAGTTCTCTGATAAATTTGCCGAAAGTTCCAACCCTTTTTCCAACATTCCCTGCGCTATTTAAACTACCCAAGCATTTAATGCGCCTTAAAGCGCTTTTAATCACAAACGTAACGGGCTCATTAAAGCGTTTAATTAGAAAACGTAGCGCATTTAAGACGTTGAAACGCTTGGGAGCCATTATAGTACCTGAATGCTCGAAAGGGAAACTGTATTGAATGACTTTTAATTACCTGGCACCTGACTGAAGGGTGTTTTCATTCTCGCATGGCTGTTGTACACGTGGAGGGCCTCACGACGTCGTGACCCCATCTAGGGGCGTTTCTGCCCATCTGGGGACGTTTCTACGTGTGAGTCCTCCTGCTTGGGAGTGCTACTGCGCTAGGGGTGGCTTTTTGGGTGCCAACTCGTGCCCCAAGTATCTAGCCACTTACTTTGAGAGCGTATCTGCCTTCCTCTCGCACCCTGCACCCGGTTACCCTGGGCGTGACCTTCCTCTTGGGTCGTATCTGTCCCGAAGGCGTCTCTGGGGCGGCAGGGGTACTTCACGAGTCAGGCTGCCCTTCACTGGTACTATCACTATGGCCTTGAAGCCACCTTTTCCTTCTCTTTCTCACTTTCCCGAGATATCGGGACCTGAGGCTTTCCCACGACGTCGCTCCCTCCATGGTCTTTCCTACCCATGGGTATCGAGGAACCACACCGTGATTGCCTTGTTTTTACACTGTTTGATCTGGCGACGCCCTAGTTGGGCGACGCCTTCACCTGGGCGACGCCTTCACCTGGGCGACGCCTTCACCTAGGCGACGCCTTGCCTTGGCGACGCTTCCTCTTGGCGATGCTGGCATTTGGCGTCTCTCCACCTAGGCGACGCCTTGCATTGACTTTGACTCTTCAGCCGTTGACTTTGACCTTGATTTAGTCAACGCCCGGATACGGGACGGTACAATTCTAAACATTTCATACTCTTGAATGAGAGCATGCTTCCTTGCCCTCTTCACATCATTTTTCCCCTCACGTGTGACTTCAAGAATGTCCCACATTTCTTTTGCAGATTTGCATTTTGATACCCTGAAAAATTCATCACAACTCAAAGCAGAGGTTATAATATTCATAGCAATCCAGTCAAACTTGGCTTTCTTACTATCTGAATCAGTCCATTCAGACCAAGGCTTATCAACAAAAACATCATCTTTTTTTACTTGTGGAATAAAAGGACCATTGACTGTTCACACCAAATTCCTTTATTTGTAGATTCAATAAAAATTTGCATTCTGACATTCCAGAATTGACAGTTCACACCACAGAATAAAGGTGGTCTATTGATAGATGCTCCCTCCCCAAAGGGTAACTTGTCAGCCATTGAAACAGATTTGAAAAACATAACTTGAGAAAATTTCAAGAACCTAGCTCTTGATGCCAATTGTTAGATTTAATGGTCTTAACAAGAGAGGGGTGAATGTTTTAAAGCAAGCTTTACACAAATATTGGCTAAGAATGAAGAATAAAGATGAATTACAGAAAGAGCAATCAAGGAAGCCAAGAATCAAAACAGTTAAAACTGTTTGCAAAAAAATAATCGGTTGAAATTTCATTTTAACCAGTTATTTATAGCAGCAGAAACATAAACAAAATCAAATAGTTTGTAATGAGTGACGGAGAGAAAAGATTGCACAACAAATTTATACTGGTTCACTCCTTACTAGAGCTACATCCAGTCCCTAGAAAACCACTAGTATTTCACTAGGTAATCAACAATAAATTACAACACACAGACACCACAAAGAGGTGATCTTGATCACACAAGAACACACACCCTCTTTGCCTAACCACACACACAGTCAAAACAGCCCTTTGACTTTAGAGATTCACAGTTTACAAGATTTCAAATTGAAAAACAATTACAAGAATAACAAGAACAGATTACACCTGATTACAAGAAATCACAGAGCTTCTAATTCACTTCTTGAACCAAATGCACAGCCTTAAGCAATCTAGCAAAGCTTGAAACAAATCTCTCTCAAATCAGTTTTTTAATCTCACTTAATATTTTTCCAAATGTGGAGGGTAAGTCAAATTAATAGCTCTTCAAACTAGCCTTTTTAGGTAGTTAAACATGAGCCAAAACAGTTCTAAATCAACTAAAAACAAATTTAACAGTTTTTTAAAAAGTTGTTAAGAATTTAAAAAATCAACCGGTTGAAATGTTGATTTATTGGGTTGAATTGGTTTTATCAGTTAGACAAGCAAGTCAAAAATAGTTTGTGATCCTGCCTGTTGACCAAAACGCTGGAGCCTTGCCTCGTCAAACTTGGATCGACTTCTGCACCGTGTTAGCCTCTGTCATTCACCGCGATTCACCTCAAGAACCTGCAAAAGAACAGAACGGCGCCGTTGCGGCAGATCACGCTCCGACGCCCAAGTCAGCGACTGAACCACCAGTTACTAAGAGTAAAACTCAAGAACTCTAAAGGAACCGTGCAAAGTTCTCTCTCAGCGTACTCTCGTTCTCGCAGTTGTAAAGAAGTAATCTAAACGCGTGCGTACCTCAAAGTTCGTTGGAAACTCTTATATACCTGGGCACTTTCTCTCTCCTGGCAGTTACACATCTGGACACGTGGCTCGTATCCAGTTGTACACGTGCCGTCATCTGGAGCATCCTTGACTTGGGCGCCACTTCTTACTCTTCAGGATTGTGGCTAAGTTACTTATGCATGACACAACTCAGTGCATAATTGCCTTGGAGCGTGATCTCTTCTGGGTGGCGAGTTCGGGTGCCTTCGTGCACACCTTCCCTGTGGTCTCGCCGGCCGCCTTCATGATCTACTCTTCTTGCTTCACCGTGTACGTTCAAGGGTGCTATCTCCCGAGCTCATCCTCTGGACCGCTGGGAAAGACTATCTGACTTCATCTTTGGCGATGTCCCTGCTTCGGCGATCTCTAATCACTTGGTCGCCTGGGTTCACGTCTGGCAACTTCATCTTCACCCTGGTGACCGCCAGTTTAGGTATGCTGGAGATCGGAGCACGCCAACTGATGTGATTCCACTAGCCATAAAGAGAAAGGTTCTTGACCTTCTTAGGAATCACCTTGAGTTGGACATTATAGAGGCACTTTTCTTAGAGTTGGATCATTGTTCTAAGACAAGAACTCACCAAAAACTAGTACCAAATCCCAAACTCATTTGGATGAACCAATTATAGTCAAATTGAACCAAACAAAAGAGGTAGAATTAAGAAGTACTGAACAGAATTGCATAAAAACACATTTCAACCGAACAAAATGAAATTAAAAGGCAAAGAACAAAACATAGGTGCTGGAAAATTAGAAAAGCCGAACCAAACAACTCAAGAACACAAGACAACATGAACAATTGAAAGAGAAGGAAGGAAGGAGAAGAGAGTGCTCATGAAGATGGAAGAATGTTGGATGATCTCGCCACTGGAAGTGTGGAATGCTCCTAGATGAGAGTGATGCCGCCACTTGAGGACTCCAATGATCCATCAAGATAAGACTAGAGAAGAAGGCTCCAAAAGCTCTCCAAAGTTCACTCAAAATTTGAGTAGAGTTTTCTTAGATTAATTCCAATCTGAATTTTACAAAGGAAGCACCTCTATTTATAGCCTAAGGTGCTGAAAAAATAGGTGGGAAATTTCAAATAAACTCATTTGAAATTCCCACCAAAAACAAGTCACATGGGAGGTGTGACCTTTTTCTACTATGACACCTCCCAAAAACTACACCTACACCTATCTACTAATACACCCCCCTCCTAAAGCTCCTAACTAAAGCCTAAAAGATGCTAAAACAAAAGAAGTTTCTAATGTTTCCCTCTAAGCACCTTCAACTAAAGAAATTACAAAAAGAGAAAATAAATGTCCTCTAGCTCCCAAAGCTTTGAACATGCTTCTTGTAATCCTTTGAGGTGGACTTTGACCTCCATGGGCGTCCTCCATTTGTGCCTCCACCTCTTCTTGATCTTGTTGATTGGCCTCCATGTCCTCTTGAGCTTGATCTCCATCATACTCCCCGAGTTGGAGAGAATTCGACCATGAATTCTGGAGACCTACAGAAAAGGGAGTTAGATCGCTGACATTAAAAGTATGACTACCTAAGAATGTATCAGGCATATCTAACTCATAAGCATTGTCATTAATCCTCTTGAGGACTTGGAAAGGTCCATCCCCTCGAGGCATTAGTTTGGACTTCCTTTGAGTAGGAAAACGATCCTTCCTCAAGTGAAGCCAAACCCAATCGCCCTCATCAAACAAGAATGCTTTTCTCCTTTTATTGGCAAGTTCAACATACTTGCCAACCTTCTTCTCAATTCTCTTCTTGATGTCTTTATGCAAAGTTTTCACAAAAGAAGCCTTTTCATCCCCATCTTTGCAGAAGACATCTCCAAGAAGGGGAATAGGAACAAGATCATGAGGTGTTAGGGGATTAAACCCATAGACCACCTCAAAAGGAGAATGGGAGGTGGTAGAATTTACTACTCGGTTATATGCAAACTCAACATGGGGTAGTAAATTCTCCCACACTCTAGGATTCCCCGAAATAAAGCATCTCAATAGTTGTCCCAAAGTTCTATTCACCACCTCGGTTTGACCATCAGTTTGTGGTGGCAAGTGGTAGAAAATAAAAGCTTAGTTCCAAGCTTGCCCCACAAGGTCTTCCAAAAGTGACTCAAGAACTTAGGATCTCTATCGGACACTATAGACCTAGGAATCCCATGCAAGCGAACCACTTCTTGAAAGAAGAGGTTTGCAATGTGGCATGCATCATCCACTTTGTGGCAAGGAATAAAGTGAGCCATCTTTGAAAAACGATCCACTACCACAAAAATGGAGTCCTTTCCCTTTGATGTCTTGGGTAAGCCTAAGATGAAATCCATAGATATATCTACCCAAGGCATTGAAGAGATAGGAAGAGGAGTATAAAGACCATGGGGATGCATTTTAGACTTAGCTTTGCGGCAAGCTATGCATTTATCACACAAACTATGAACATGTTTATGCATATGTGGCCAAAAGAAATGTTCATGCAACACATCCAAAGTTTTAGCAACCCCAAAATGTCCCATTAAACCCCCCTCATGAGCTTCTCTAACAAGAGATAATCTAATAGAGCTTTGGGGAACACAAAGATGTTTTCCTTTAAAAAGAAAGCCATCTTGAATAAAAAAGTCTTTGTGTCCTCCTTTAAGACACTCTTGATAGATGGGAGAAAAATCAAGGTCATCATGATAAAGTTCCTTAATGTGATCAAAACCAAGATATTGAGAGGTTAAAAGATTTAGCAAGGTGTATCTTCTAGAAAGAGCATCCGCCACAATATTTATTTTGCCTTGCTTGTGTTTGATCACATAAGGAAATTGCTCAATGAATTCCACCCACTTAGCATGCCTCTTGTTAAGTTTGTTTTGGCTTTTCAAATATTTAAGAGATTCATGATCACTATGTATCACAAACTCTTTTTGAAAAAGATAGTGTTGCCAAGTAAACAAAGCCCTAACAAGTGCATATAATTCCTTATCATAGGTGGAATAGTTGAGATGACTTCCCTTCAATTTCTCACTAAAATAGGTATGGGGTGGCCCTCTTGAAGGAGAACAGCCCCAATACCTATGCTTGAAGCATCACACTCAATCTCAAATGTCTTAGTGAAATTAGGAAGGGCCAAGATGGGAGCATTAGTCAATTTTTCTTTCAAAGTATCAAAAGCATTTTGTTGTGCTTCTCCCCAATGAAAGACCACATCCTTTTTCACTATGTCATTGAGTGGTGCGGCAATGGTACCAAAGTTTGGGACAAATCTTCTATAGAAAGAAGCAAGCCCATGAAAACTTCGGACCTCATTCAAAGATTTCGGTGTAGGCCAATTTTGAATGGCCACCACCTTTGTTTTGTCCACATGGACCCCTTTACAACTCACAACAAACCCTAGGAATTCTATATGATCAAGAGCAAACATACATTTAACAAGGTTAGCATACAAATGTTCCTTCCTAAGGGTTTCCAAAACTTGCCTAACATGCAACCTATGGTCATTCAAAGATAAGCTATAAATGAGAATGTCATCAAAGTAAACCACAACAAACTTACCAATGAAAGGTCTAAGAACATGATGCATGAGGCGCATGAAGGTACTTGGTGCATTAGTTAAACCAAAAGGCATAACTAACCACTCATATAAACCAAAGTTGGTCTTAAAAGCCGTCTTCCATTCATCACGCGGTTTGATACGGATTTGATTGTAACCGCTTTTAAGATCAATCTTTGAAAATATTTTAGAACCATGTAATTCATCCAACAAATCATCTAGTCTAGGTATGGGATGCCTATACTTAATGGTTATGTTATTTATGGCCCTACAATCCGAACACATTCGCCATGTGCCATCCTTTTTTGGCACTAAGATGATAGGCATAGCACAAGGACTCATGCTATCTTGCACCCACCCTTTCTCAATCAAAGCCTCAACTTGTTGGCAAATTTCCTTGGTTTCACTTGGATTTGTCCTATATGTTGGACGATTTGGTAAAGAAGAGCCCGATATCAAATCAATTTGGTGCTCAATCCCTCTCAAAGGTGGAAGTCCATTTGGAGGATCTTGAAACACATCTTGGAACTCTTCTACCAAATTTTCCAAGCAATGAGAACTATCAACAAGTGATTCTACTCTAAGAGTTCTAGGGATGGCTAAAAAAAGAGGATGATGAGCCACTATTTCCCTTTCAATTTCACGCCTAGACACAAGGAGTGTAGGCTTAGAACTCTTATCTTTTTTATCTTTTTCACTCTCCCTCTTTTTCTTCATGATAACATGGTCCTCATGGACTTCTCTTGGAGAGAGAGATTTTAAAGTAACCTTGTGACCATGGAATTCAAAAGATAGTTTGTTGGTAAAGCCATCATGTAAAACTTTTCTATCAAATTGCCAAGGCCTTCCCAAAAGAACATGAGTAGCTTCCATGGGCACAACATCACATAATACCTCATCTTTGTATTTTCCAATGGAGAAATGGACGAGGACTTGTTTATTAACAATTATTTCTCCTACTTCACTAAGCCATTGTAATTTGTAGGGCTTTGTATGAGAGATAGTAGGCAATCCAAGCTTATCTACTACTCTTGTACTAGCCACATTTGCACAACTACCCCCATCCACTATCAAGGAACAAATGTTGTTTTGAATAAGACATCTTGTATGGAAAATATTTTCTCTTTGACTTTCATCAAAAGGTTGTGAAACTTGTCCAAGAAGTCTTCTCACAACTAACAAGTCCCCTTCAAGTGGACATTCACTCTCTTCCTCACTAGATGCATGAGAATGCAATGAATGCTTAGGAGAATCCGAATCATGCTCACTAACTACAATGCCCTCATGCATGTACATACTTCGTTTGGAAGGACAATTTGTAGCAATATGACCATAACCCATACATTTAAAGCATTTAGTATTAGATGTTCTAGTGGGAGACTTTGGTCTAGAAGTTGATGGCTTAGATTCCTTGGGTTTGAAAGAAGAATCTTTGGAAGGATGTTTAGAAAAAGAAGTTTTGTTTCTCCAAGACTTGGAGTAGTATCCATCATTGGAAGCATATTTAAAAGAGTTTTTCTTTGCAAGTTGGGCTTCCACCTTCATTGCAAGATGAACTAAAGAGCCCAATGATGAATACTCTTGTAACTCAACAATGTCTTGAATATCCTTCCTAAGACCACTCACAAACCTAGCAACCATGGCTTCTTCACTTTCTTCTAATTCAATTTTAAGCACAAGCGTCTCAAGCTCCTTATAATATTCATCCACATTTAGCGTGCCTTGTTGAAACCGTTGGAGTCTCAACATGAGGTCTTTCCTAAAATGTGGGGGCACAAACCTAGCGCGCATGTGATCCTTTAAAGAGTTCGAAGAGTCCTCGGGATGACCCTTGTGATAGATAATGTCCTTTACAATTCCATGCCACCATTTCATGGCATAATCACTAAACTCTAGGGTGGCTAGCTTGAGCTTATGCTCATCTTGGATCTCATGGATCTCAAAAATTTGTTCACACTTAGCCTCCCAATCTAAATATACATTTGGATCACTAGAACCATTAAAACAAGGTAACTTGACCGAAGGAAGCTTGGACTTTGCATCATGATAGAAGCCATTGCCGTAGTGAATTCTTTCCCCTTGGTGATGATGTCTTTGTCCATGGACTTGGGGTGGAGGTCTCCTTCTCCTATGCTCATCTTCACGGCCAACATCATTTGAAGAAGCTCTTGAAGATGGTCTATGAGAATGATGTCCATCATGGATAGAAGGAGATGGTCTAGCTTGTTGGACCTCCATCTTTTTCATTTTCTCCTCCAACCGTCTAATTGTTCTTTGAGCTTCATGTAATTCACCAAGAATTGAAGCTTTGGAAGGAGAATTCTGCTTGTAGGATGCATCACTTCAAAATCCAGCCATTTGTAATTAAAAACAGCAAACACACAAAACAGCAAACAAGTTAAAAAATTAGCAAAAACAGTGAGCTTTGCAATTGAAACTGCCGAAGTGAAATGAGGTAGAAAAAAGAGGTCACTCTCAAAGAAATAATGTTCTTGCACCAATCTGATCTTGAGGCCTTGGAATCCTCAAATGAAAGATGTCAAAGCAAGCACACCAATCTCAAAAGCAACCACCACAAAACCAATGAAACAATAAAGACAAACAAGAAAAGGTATAAGCAAAGAAAGGTAATTGCAAAAGGAAAACTATATGTGAGACAAACTCAAAGAGTAAGAATGAAAGACAATCAAGAAAATAAAGAACTCAATGAGAAAAGTAGGCACACAAAAGAAAACTTAAGGAAAAGTTCTAGAGTAGATGAAGAAAACAAAAAATTAGCTACTGGAAATTTTTTTTTTTTAAAAGGCAAACTGTGCTTGATATTCACTGATTTAACTGGAATGATGTAGAGCGAACTGGATTATGAAATTTAAACCACAGGAACTTCAAGATGTTAAATCAATAATGGCACTGGAATCAATTAAAAAAAGTAAGCCAATTGAGAGAAATAAATTTTTCAAAATCGCTGCCAGATTACCGTATTTTTTTCGGCAGAATTGTACACTTTTTTTATTTTATTTATCATTTTTTGTGTACTTCGTATTTTTGAGTGATTCTTTTTTCTATTCTTTTCTAACACTTTGAATATCTCAAATCCAGAATTTCAGAATTTTCCAGTAATTAAATCAATTGCAATAAGGAAAAACAGTAAGCACTTTTTTTCAGAAACAGAGGAATCCTAATAGGAATAAAAAAACAGGATGATGAACTAGCAAAGACATAATAGAAAATGATGTATTGGAACTTGTATAGGTCTAGAATACAAGTATGAACTCAATTCTAAAAACAAAATGCACAAAGGATCAACATCAATTCAGAAAATTATATGACACCAAAGCAAGAAACAATCAAAACAATAAAAGTACTACTAGAAGTAATGACAAATACGGAATAACATGACTAAGACAAAACTTGACATGATTACAAAATTAAAAGACACATCACAAATTTTAACAACAAGTGAAAGGAAGATTAAGGTAAACTCTAGGAAGGATAATGCCATTCCAAAAGAGCAACCATACTCATAAGAATTATGAGTGCCATAAACCTTTTCACAAGCACTTGGTGTAAAAGAAAAACAGCAAGAATACTCAATTAAAATTCTAAAACAGAAACTTAAATTGCAAGAAAATTAAAGAGCTCTTGAAATTAAAGTGCACACAACTCAACAATTAAACAAGAAGAACCTAAGACTCATGATACCACATGATGTGATTCCACTAGCCATAAAGAGAAAGGTTCTTGACCTTCTTAGGAATCACCTTGAGTTGGACATTATAGAGGCACTTTTCTTAGAGTTGGATCATTGTTCTAAGACAAGAACTCACCAAAAACTAGTACCAAATCCCAAACTCATTTGGATGAACCAATTATAGTCAAATTGAACCAAACAAAAGAGGTAGAATTAAGAAGTACCGAACAGAATTGCATAAAAACACATTTCAACCGAACAAAATGAAATTAAAAGGCAAAGAACAAAACATAGGTGCTGGAAAATTAGAAAAGCCGAACCAAACAACTCAAGAACACAAGACAACATGAACAATTGAAAGAGAAGGAAGGAAGGAGAAGAGAGTGCTCATGAAGATGGAAGAATGTTGGATGATCTCGCCACTAGAAGTGTGGAATGCTCCTAGATGAGAGTGATGCCGCCACTTGAGGACTCCAATGATCCATCAAGATAAGACTAGAGAAGAAGGCTCCAAAAGCTCTCCAAAGTTCACTCAAAATTTGAGTAGAGTTTTCTTAGATTAATTCCAATCTGAATTTTACAAAGGAAGCACCTCTATTTATAGCCTAAGGTGCTGAAAAAATAGGTGGGAAATTTCAAATAAACTCATTTGAAATTCCCACCAAAAACAAGTCACATGGGAGGTGTGACCTTTTTCTACTATGACACCTCCCAAAAACTACACCTACACCTATCTACTAATACACCCCCCTCCTAAAGCTCCTAACTAAAGCCTAAAAGATGCTAAAACAAAAGAGGTTTCTAATGTTTCCCTCTAAGCACCTTCAACTAAAGAAATTACAAAAAGAGAAAATAAATGTCCTCTAGCTCCCAAAGCTTTGAACATGCTTCTTGTAATCCTTTGAGGTGGACTTTGACCTCCATGGGCGTCCTCCATTTGTGCCTCCACCTCTTCTTGATCTTGTTGATTGGCCTCCATGTCCTCTTGAGCTTGATCTCCATCACCAACTTAATACCTGGCGACTACACGTGCCCCCCGACTTCCTTCCCTTCTGCCAGCCAGGTGTCCCATCCAACACGCCTATAGAATAGCTTGATGCCACGTCATCACTTCCGACTACCAGGGCGGTACAGTTTGAAAACCTTCCAAACAGGCTAGGTGTAAAATAATTGATTAAACCGATAAATCAATCGGTTGTTTATCACTTAGCTTAGAAAAACACTTTTCATTTTCAAAACCAGATTGATTCAACTATGCTTTGGTTTAAGAATGAATCTTACAAATTCTAAACATCCTAAAGCTAATCCCTAACAACAACAGCACATGCTACAAGCTTTCTTCACAGATTTTGGGTCATCAAAGCTTCATTTTCAACAAAAATTTGTACACAACTTCTTGTTGAACTAAGTGTGTTCAAACTTTGAAGAATCCAAACCCTTTGAAGGTTGATGAAAGGATGGATGTGCTTGTTGTTGCTGAGCTGTCTTTTAGATAGGATCTGGGGTAGACTTTATGTATAATCCACTCTTGATTGAATCCAAAGCATAAGCATTCTCAATCCTTTTAAAAGAAAAGTGTTTTTCAAACTAAGTGAAAAACAACCTGTTGTTTTGTCGAAACAACTGATTGTTTAATACTTAGGTGTTTTTAGAAAGGTTGAAAACTGTTTTCAATGGTTGACTTGCTGTGAAAACCAAAACAACCAATTGATTCGTGGAAACAACCGATTGTTTGTTTTGGTACCATAACAGAAAACTGTTTTGTGCTTTGACTGAGCATTAAATGATTTTCTAACTGTTTGCGCTCCAGTTATTAATGTTTTGACCAATCTTTAAATGCAATTAATAGTTTGTTAAGATTATGCAACAAACAACTTTGTTTTAAATACAAAAAAACAGATTTGAGTTTTTCAAGTTTTTTGAGTTTTTGAAAAGTTGAGAATTGCTTAGAGATTGCATTGATCAAAGAGTGTGAGATAGGATTTTCATCTTGTATTGATTTCAGATTTGTTCTGTAACAAGTGTAATCCTTTGTATCTGTTGAAAGAAACTTTTTGTGTATTGTTGAGAAGTGTTGTGTGTTCTTGAGGGGATAAAGATCAGCATTCTTAGTGTTGTTGTGCTTGACCAAAGGAAGTGTGTGTCTTGAGGGGATCAAGGTCACTTCTTTGGCTGTGTTGTAAGTGATCTAGGGTTGATTGCTTAGTGGATTCCCCGGTGGTTTCTGGGAAGACTGGATGTAGCTCTGGGTTTAGAATGAACCAGTATAAACCTCTGTGTGCATTCTCTCTATCCTTAATCTCTTTAAATTCAGTTTTGATATTTGTGAACTGGTATAAACAACTGATTGTTTCTACGATACAACCGATTGTTTTTCTGGTGCTGTGTTTTTTGCTTTGTGTTTTGGCAAACTGATTTCCTTATCAACTGTTTCTCGAAGTAATTTCATTCTTGACTTAAAAGTTTGCTAAAAACCTCTTTAAACCATTCACCCCCCCTCTAGTTTAAAGCCATACATTCTAACACTTCTCTGATAAATGCATAGCATGTCGAAAACCTAAGTCTAAGGTTCAACCCAATGAATTATATACCCCTCTCCCCATCCCGGACATGCCTTGGGTACACATTTCTATAGACTTCATTTGGGGTCTTCCCAAGACATCTAAGGGCATGGATTCTATTTTTGTGGTAGTTGTTCGTTTTCCAAAAATGACCCATTTTATTCCATGCCACAAAATAGATGATGTTTGTAATATTGCCAATCTCTTCTTTAAGGAAGTTGTTAGATTGCATGGGCTTCCTAGAAGTATAGTATATGACAGAGACTCTAAGTTCTTGAGTCACTTTTGGAAGACATTTGAGGAAAACTTGATACTAAACTCATGTTTTCTACTACTTGCCATCCCCAAATTGACGGTCAAATACAAGTGGTGAATAGAACTTTGGCCCAAATGTTAAGATGCCTTATTTTTGGGAACCCTAGGGTGTGGGAGGATTTACTTCCTCATATTGAGTTTGCTTATAACCGAGTAGTTAATTCTACTACTTCTCACACCCCTTTTGAGGTTGTGTATGGGTTTAATCCCCTTGCACCTCTTGACCTACTTCCTATTCGTATATCTGATGAGGTATTGTGCAAAGATGGTTTTGACAAAGCGGCTTTTATTAAAAACTTGCACCAACACATCAAACACCAAAGAGAAAGGAAGGTAGTCAAGTATGCTCAAAATGCAAATAAGAGGCGCAAAGGTTGGATCTTTGAATTTGGGGACTGGCTTTGGCTTCACTCCTAAAGGTAGTCATTCTCTTAAGTTGTTATTATACCCTAGCACATAGTTGAACCAAGTTATCTAAATCACAAAAAGGTATTAGTTTAACCCTATCTGAAATTTCTAGGTTAAGGTCATTCTGAAATCTAGTAGTGGTAACCTCAAATTTTTCCTTAATACTAGCCCTCAACATGAGTAATTTCATTTTTTTTCCTATATTCCTCTACAATTTTATCCTTTTGTTGAAGTCCATAGAGTGGATACATTAATTATTTATCTTAATAAGATGGAATAAGGCGTTTTCTAAGTGTATTCTTCAATTCATTATAGTATTTAATTTGAATCGCAAGGTCTTTCATTAAGGCAATCCACCAATACATTGTTTGTCCCTAAAAGCTAAGTGTATCCAGGGACACTTTTCGCTCTTGCTTAGCATGGTTGCTAGAAAAGATTTTCTCGACCTTCATCTCTCAGTCTAAAAATTTGTCAATGTCATTTCTTCCATAAAAGGGAGGAAGGTGTACCCTTGTTCTCTAGGAAAAGGTCCATATCTAGGCCTATCTCTTGGGTGTGTGGGTAATATTGTTCATTATATTATGGACTATACCACCCCATAAATTTCCCCCTAGAGTCAGGACTCCTTCTTTGCCTAGGTTCCACTTCTTACTATCCTGTGCCCTTATTTTGGGTAAGAACCATTTGGGAAAACATTTCCTTCATATCATACATCAAATTATTTATTTGTATTTTCTTGTAGTGTTGCTATTTGTTTTTTAAAATATTATTTTAAAAATCTAGTCTTCTCTCTCCATCCATACTTCTCCTTTATTTCCCTATTACTTCCTTGTACACTAGGTGCATGATTATGATCACTCACTTTGAATTAGAAAGAAATGGTTTTCACAAAAAACTTTGATTCAACAATGAGTGATAAAATTTTTCACAAATAGGCTTGGAAGTTAGAAGTTTCTATCAAGATTAAAGATTCAAGGTTTCTCTGAGTTCACTTCCAGGAAATATTGGTGAGTCACTTGGACCACTTAAGTACCATTGTCTTTCCTAGCCAGAGATTCATCAAATAAACTTAAACTAATATCCCTCAAAAGAAACATCAAAATGCTTTTTTTTTATATGGGTGTGTGCAAGGCTTCCTAATCATCAAAAGAAGATCAACTACAGATGGAGAGAAAAATCCTAAGTATCTCAAAGACTTGCAAATAAAAGAAAGCAAAAAATTAAATAAGAAAGAAATAAAGAGAAACAAGAAAATATGAATAATATAAGTTAAACGTGTCTTGTGTGAAAGTGCAAGTGACACTTTGAGCCCGTTAACACACTTTCACTTACTAATGCACAAATTTTATATTACAATGTTCTTAGTGGAATTGCTTTGAAAGCATTTTCCCAAAAAAAAACAAAAATAAGCAAGGAATTAAACTTTGAACACAAAGATTATGTAACACAATGCCACTATTACAAAATAATTTATGATAATCCTTCACTTTGTGTGGTCTTGATTCTTAATCTTCAATTATTTTCCTCTCTAAGTAAGCACTATTTTCAAGTCTTAACAATGAACCATCAAGTATAAATTAGCTTCACAACTTCAAAATCACAAATCCACACAAGATGAAATTCACCTTAGGAGGCCAACAAGTAAAAATCTAGAAAGGCTCAATTAAAAATGCTAAACTCAAATAGAAGTAATTTGACAAATGCAAGGAGTAATTTGAAGACACAAAACAAGAATTAAAGTTGAAAAAATCATGAGCACACAAATTGGAAACCTAGGAATATTTCTAGAGTAGATTTCAAAAAAAAATATCTAGAATTAAAATTTGATAGGTACTTGGCTGATTTATAATTATTTTCCAAAGGTGATTCAACCTTGAAAATTTAACCAGGTCAATTCTCCTTTTGCAAAAATATGATAATTCCAACAAAAACTCAACTCGCTTGGCATAAATTTCACTCGCTCAGCCATTTTAATGCAAGTTCATGTCCTTCCCAAATTTATATTCTTTTTTCTAATCTGAATGCTTTTATGAAATTTAAGGACATTCTTCCTCATAAATATATGAACTGAGATTAAAATTTTCAAGCCAAAACTCGAAGTATTCCAATTGATATAAAATTTTCTAGCCAGTACAACACAAGTGCAGATTCGAAGAATCCTAAAGAAGTGAAATGAAATGATTTAAAAACTCAAGACATCATAGAAACTTAACTCTAATGAAGTAATAACAAGATATGAGACTCAAAATTAGAAAAGGAAAAGCACTCAAGGCGCAAATATATCAAACACTTGACGATTTGCTAAAAAAAATAAGAAACTAAAATGAACAATAATACTACTTGAAGTTTATAACATATATGGAATTAACATGACTAATACAACAAGGAATGGATTTTAAACTAAAATTAAAATAGTAAAATAGCAAATGTATTGAATTAAATTTCAAGAAAAACTCAAGAAATGTAAAAGCACACAAGGAATAACTGTTCAAGGAAGAACTAGCATTTTGAACCGATTAATCAACACAGAACATCAAACAAACGGTGAAAACATATTAAAAATTGATTCAAGATATTCAAAACAGTATGAATACAAAACAAAAAAGAAAAAAAAAATAGAAGAACAAAGGATGAACTTATCTTGACCGTGAACCTAAGGCTCTAGATTCCAAATGATTCAATCCTTGGTTGAATCTATATGTTTCTTTGTGATTTTCCTTGAATTATGCAAAATGATTGAAAGCTTGTAGTATCCATGGTTGGAATTCTAAATTGGAGAAGGTCAATTTTTAAATTGGAAGTAGAAGTTTTAGAAGAGGTGAGGCCAACTTCTAAAAGTGATTCTAAGCTAGTCATCTTTCTAGTGTTAACAAAGAGAGAGCTTAAAAGACAAATTTGAGCTGAAAATTTGGCAGCATCACATAGTCAATTCTAAGTTGAATTAGATGGTGATTAGCACCTCTATTTATAACCTAATTGGTGTCCAATATTTGTAATTATTCCTCCACTCATAGCATGACAAATGCCTCTCTATGATTGGAGCAAATCCTCTCCACTCCTAGCTTGACAAGTGGTCGTTTTGCATTGGATGAAGATGCTCTCAAATGAGGTGGTGCCATGTGGAGATGCTCACATTCACACCTTGTCTACTTGTATTCCAACTTGTTTCACACGTCCTACATGCCCTCCATGTCACGCTCCATGTGTGGTTTCAACCCTAGACGGTCTAGGGGTGTTTTGGGCTCAAAGAGGCCCAAATATAACCCTAGCTAGACTCTCATATCCTATTTACATCTTATTATACTAGGCCCAATACATGGCCTAAATACAAGCCCAAATAAATCCTACACTATTTTATACAATTTTTACAAGACTAGAGAAATTGGAAGAATAGTAAATAAATTACAAGGGACTTTAGTGTAGGATAAGTCCTAAACTAGGCAACAACATCATAAAGTGTTGTGTTTGAGATTTTTGTGAAGAATAATTAGCATTATATAATTGAAAAGAAGAGTTCAAAGTATTGAAATCCCCTTTAAGGATTCTTTCTTGGCTATGTTTGCAGGGTGTATCGTAAGAGACTCTTCTTCCTTTTTGGTTTCCTCTTCTTCTTCTTCTTCTTTTTCAATCAAACCTTCATTTGTCTCTTCTATGGAGGAACAATTTATATCTATATCTTGTTCAACTCCAAACATAAATATTTATTTAAGCACTTCCTCACAAGGTTTGTTTATAAAAGGTAAAATGTTATCAATATCTAGTTCAGCTCCAGACAAAGACTTTTCTATTTTTTCCTTTTCTATTTTTCTTTCTCTTTCTTCCTCTCGTGACCTTTCATACCTGGATTTGGAGGGGTAACCCTCCCTCTTAAACTCTCTTCTAGGATAGAATGTGTTAGGATGATCTTCCTTAAAAGCAGACCTTCTCTTGAGTTGTTGTTCTATCCTAACATTGACATGAATCAAATCATTCAAATCATCAAAAGGTAAAAATTTAACCCTGTCCCAAATTTCTAGGTTTATACCACTATGGAATCTGTCAATGGTTTTCTTAGGCTCTTCCTTTATTCCCTCTCTCAACATAAGTAACTCCATTTTCTATCTATATCCTTCTACAAGTCTATAACTTTGTTGAAGTCTGTGGAGCTTATACAAAATCTACCTCTCAGAGTGCTCATCAAAGTCAACATTTCTTCTATGCCTAGGTTCTTCTTCTTCCTTCCCCTTGCCCTTCTTTTGGTTGAGAACCATTTGGGTCAACAAGGCCTTCATATCTCTTTTAATTTCATTTCTAAAATCATCAAATTTTCAATCTATCTTCTCTATTTGATTTTCTATATTTTCTTTAAAAAACCTAAGTTTTCCTTTCCACCCATAAGTCTCCTCAGACTTCTTATTGCTACCTTGGATACTAGATGAATGATGATGATCACTCATTTTAAAATTAAAAGAAAAAGGCTTTCACAAAGAGTTTGATTCAAAAAATGAGTGACAAAGATTTTCACAAATAGGCTTTGAATTATTATTTTTTTTTTGGGGGGAAAGTTTCAAAGAAAATCTATAAGTCAAGATTTCTCCAAGTTCACTCTCAAAAAAGAGAGGTGAGTCACTAGGACCGCTTAAGTACCAAATCTTTCCTTAGTCAGAGCTTATCTTAAATAGTCTTAACCAATTTCCCTCAAAGAGTCTTCAAAAAAAAAAATTCCTAATTGTGGTGTGTGTGCAAGGCTTCCTAATGATCAAAAGAAGATCGACTACAATGGAAGGGAATATCCTATGTACCATGGAGACTTAAAAATAAAACAAAGCATGAAACTAAACAAGAAGGAATTAAAGAAAAACAAGGAATGAGGAAGTAAACTAGATGTGTCCTATGTGAAAGTGCAAGTGACACTTTGAGTCCCTTGACAAAATTTCATTATTACAATTTTTTTTAATGGGATTGCTTTGGAAGCATTTTCCCAATCAACTAATGTAAGAAAAATAAGCAAAGAAAATAAACTTGGACACAAAGGTTTCATGATACAATGTTACTATTATTACAATTTTTTAATGATTTTCTTTTTTTTCTTCAAGTTGTCAACTCTTCCTTCATTTTGTATGGTCTTGATTTTTAATCTTCAATTGCCACCCTCTCCAATTTTATGCATTGATTGCAAGTCTTTAACAATGAATCATAAAATATGAATTAACTTTCACAACTTCTAAAATATCCAAACAAGATGTAATTCACCTTAGGAGCACAACAATTAGAAATCAAGAAAAGCTCAATTAATTTTTTTTGTTAAACTCAAATGGAATTATTATGACAACTGCAATGAGTATTTTAAGACACAAATCAGTAATTAAAACTAACAAAAATAGTAAGCACTCAAATAGGAAACCTAAGAATAGCACTAAAATAGATTTCAAAACAAAAAAGAATTATAGAATGAAACATAAATTGAAACTTCTAAATTTTTTGAAACTTCATCCAGAAACATTTTGTGTATGAAATTTTTATGTGAGCATCTAAACACACTATTTGATTAAACTAAACAAATTTTAGGTCAAACGAATATGTATTCTGACAGAAATAAATCAAACACCACAGCACCAGTATTCAAAAATTGAAATTGTTTTTCAACACTAGTAGAGATTATTCAAAACATTAGGGGGAAATATTATAACGAATTTGAATCTCAAAATTTTATTCCAACTCCAGAACACATCAAGTAATATGTGGTAAAAATTTGAGTTTAAAAATCCCAATAATAAGGTGCAGTAAATTTTATACCGAGAGCCACACCACACTAAAACTGTTTTTTTTTCTGGACTGAAAACGTCATGACTTTTACTGTTTATAATTTTTTTTCTCTTTTGTTTTTGGACATTCTTTTTTTATCTAGATACCAACAAAATATCAATATAGATCTGTTAATTTTTCAGATTTTTTTAACCAAAATAAAAACCCACAATAAATTCTAAACATAGAGACAAAATTCACAAAAATTGGAAAAGAAGAAACCTAAGGGATTTGAATAAAAATGAATTGAAACTCAAGACACAATAGAAACCTAACTCTAATGAACTTGTTACTGATCCAAAAACAAGATAAGAGACTAAAAAACAGAAAAATAAGAGCACACAAAAGGCATAAAATAACTCAAACCACATGAATATTCATTGTAAAACAAGAAACAAACACTACAACATTTTTTAGTTTAGGCAACACCAAAATAGACCACAGGTATAAAACTGTTGCCTAAACATAGAAAAGGCCACACTTTTACAAATGTGGCTTAGATATTATAAGAAGCCACGGTTTTTAACCCGTTGACACTTTAACCCATGGTTTTTAACCCGTTGACATTAAAGCCACGGTTAAAAAATTGTAATATTGTGTGGCCTTTTAGGTTTAAGAAAAAACTTAAATGAAACATAATATGCGGGAAAAGGTTTTCTTCTTCCCTCTCGTGAAACTAATCACACAAAACAAAATACACTGTCTCCCTCCCGCGCGTTCTTCGCTTCTTCTCCCCAAATCCCATCGCGCCATCTTCTCCCCCAAATCCTCTCGCCTTCTTCTGTGCAAATCTTCTCACGCATTTTCTTGTTCCCAACCCAAATTACAAACTTTGGTGGTGTGAGTTGGAAACCCTTGCTTGTAAGTATCACATGTTCTCTGTGTATGTTTGAATCGGTGAACTCTTGATAAACACACTACTAGGCAGGTGAGCATTCCAATTTGGTGCAAGTTGGACGGTGAAATCGGTGACCACTGTAGGCAAACGAAGTTCTTCGTGGTGAGGAGGTAGAGGGTTCGTCGTTTGTAATGAAACCCTAAAGGTTAGTGATTTCTTTGACTTGCTTTTTGTTTTAGGGTATATATTTTGCTTTATGATGTTTTGGGTTGGTTTCTCTAATTCACTAACACGCACTTCAAATTCTCCAAATTTTCATCAATCATTTTATCTTTTTACCCGATATTTTCCTTTACCTATTTACTCATTTGTATACTTAGTTTTAGCCTCTATTGTTGGTAGAGGTTCTATGTGGGTAGCGGCAGAAAAGGTACGTGAAGGTAAAGACTGTTGATCAAGAATGATTAAGAGCTTTGAAGAATCCAAATCCAAGATGTTTGATGAAAGACTGGTGTTGCTGCTGTGTGTGGGTGAGATTTGGGTAGATTAGAGTGTGATCAACTCTTTTGTTGACTCTAAAACTGATGTGAATTGAAACCTTTTTGAAATTAAATGTTTTTCAAACTAAGAGAAAAACAACCTGTTGTTTTATCGAATCAACCAGTTGTTTTGCTCTTAGAGGTTTTGAAAAAGGTTGAAAGCTATTTGACTTGGTTGACTTAACTGTCAAACCAAATCAATCGGTTGTTTAGTGTTTTCAACCAATTGTTTCTTTGAAAATCCTAACAGAATTCAGTTTTGAATGGTGAATTTGTCTTAAATGATTTCTAACTGAATACGCTCCTTCATTAATTGTTTTAACCAATCTTTGGAAAATATAAATAGTTTGTTATGTGTTTCTGAAGTGTAGGAAACATTTTTGAGAAATTCAGTTTGACATATTTAATCTCAAGTTTTCAAGATTCACATCAAGCTTTGGATTTTCAAGTGAGAGTGGAATAGGATTGCAATTGTATTCTTTTCAGTTGTACTTTGATCAGGCGTAATCCTTTTCTCAATCTTCTGTATTTTTGTTGTTGTTTTGTCAAGGAGTGTTGTGTGTTCTTGAGGTGTTCGAGATTAATATTCTTTGTGTGGTTTGCCAAAGGTAGTGTGTTTCTTGAGGGGTTCAAGGTCACTACTTTGGTGTGGTTTGCGAAAGTTAGTGTGTTTCTTGAGGGGTTCAAGGTCACTACTTTGGTGTGTGATGTTTGTAATCTGGTTTGATTGCTTAGTGGATTACCCAGTGGTTTCTGGGAACTGGATGTAGCTCTTGTTGTAAGAGTGAACCAGTATAAACTACTTGTGTGTTTTTCTCTTTCTCTAATCTCTTTTAAATTATGTTTTTAAGTTGTTTATAATTTTACTGGTATAAACAACCGATTGAATCGAAGAAACAACCGGTTGTTTTTCTGTAACAGATTGTGTTCTTGGCTAACTTGATTCCTCTTCTGGATTTCTTCACTGAGTTTCATTAAACCTTCAAAAGTTTTCGAAAATCTTTTATAAAAAATTCACCCCCCTCTTGTTTAAGGTCACATATTCTAACAAAGACATGTTTTCAATAATTTGGTTGAGCAGTTTTTCAGGGGGAACAATGGTGGGAAGATGTTTATTATTGATCCTGGCAATGATGAGGTAAAAAGACCATGGTTGTACAGACTACAGTAGTGTCAATCATGTTCTTAAGTTGTATCATGAACCTTTATGATAACAGGTTACACTTTGTAGGTATATGGTCTTAACCATGAAAAAGCCATTCACAAGATGTGTTGGTTGCAACTGAAACTGCTGAAGTCTGTAGTAGTAAGCTTAACAAGAAATTTAGAGCACATGTGCCACATAGCACCTTTGATAATCCACTCTATGCAACTGTTGTTAATAAATCTCAAACAGAAAAAAGAACATTTCATTAAACAAAATAGTGCTATTGACTATGATAGTGGTGGCATAAATGATGTGGAACATGAGCATGACATCTCATGCTCTCATTCATGAAGATTTCCTTCATTTGATACGTAGGGACTTTGGTTCTTCCCTACACAGGCTTTTTAGTCATGCTTGTGACCAACAATTCTAATACTACTACACATTTTTCCTTATGACTTTCAAGTTGCTCGGGAGGGAGTGAGTATTGTACTGTCCCGTACCCGGGCGTTGACTAAGTCAAGGTCAAAGTCAACACCAGGGGTCAAAGTCAACACAAGGCGTTGCCTAGGTGAAGAGACGCTAAGTGCCAACGTCGTCAAGAAGAGGCGTCGCCAAGACAAGGCGTCGCCTAGGTGAAGGCGTCGCCCAACCAGGGCGTCGCCAGATCAAACATTACTAAAGCAAGGCAATCGCAGTGTGGTTCCCCGATACCCATGGGTAGGAAAGACCATGGAGGGAGCGACGCCGTGGGAAGGCCTTAGGTCCCGATAATCCGGGGTAGTGATAAAGAGAAGGAAAAGGTGGCTTCAAGGCCATAGTGATAGCACCAATGTAGGGCAGCCTGACTCGTGAAGTACCCCTGCCGCCCCAGAGACGCCTTTGGGACAGATACGACTCAAGAGGAAGGTCACGCCCAGGGTAGCCGGGTGCAGGGTACGAGAGGAAGGCAGATACGCTCTCAAAGTAAGTGACTAGATGATTGGGGGCATAAGTTGGCACCCAAAAAGTCACCCCTTGCGCAGCAGCACTCCCAGGCAGGAGGACGCACACGTAGAAACGTCCCCAGATGGGCAGAAGCGCCCCCAGATGGGGTCATGGCGTCGTGAGGCCCTCCACGTGTACGACAGCCAGGTCAGAATGGAAACACCCTTTAGTCAGGTACCAGGTAATTAAAATCATTTAGCACAGTTTCTGTTTTGAGCGTTTAAGGTACTATAATGGCTCTCAAGCGTTTCAACGTCTTAAATGCGCTACGTTTTCTAATTAGGCGCCTTAATTGAGCGCGTTACATTTGTGATTAAATGCGCTTTAAGGCGCTTTAAATGCTTGGGTAGTTTAAATAGTGCTGAGAATGTTGGAAACAATGTTCGAACTTTTGGCAAATTTTTCAGAGACACTCTAGTTGCTTGCTCGAGCCTTGAGGTTACGCACAAAGGACTAGGGAAAGATTGTTTGCCAGAACGAGAATATACACACAATACACAGTTCTTTTTACCACCTTCGGAGTGCCATACGCGGTGCTCAGATACGGAGGTACACAGTTTTGGTGTTTCTTGCTGGCTGACTTGAGCGTCGGAGTGCAAACGGCCGCTAGGGCGCCCCTTTTGTCCTCTTTTTGCAGGAATCCACAGGTAACCAGTGGGAAGGAGTCCCTAGCTGACGGTTGAGGTCGCGCACGAAGACGTCCCAGTCAACCGGACGGAACAAGTATTATATTGTTGCGTAAGTTATTTGGATTCATTCTGAAATAATTTCTTATACAAATGTGGCTATTCTTGCAATGAATGTAGATATTGGAAAAAATAACTTTGACAAATTAGTTTATATATATAAATTAATTTTAATTTAAAAAAAAAACTGATTTCATTACTTCTTCTTGATGTTTTTTTTCTGTTTTAAATGCTTAAGAAAACTAATCAACATTACTGTTACTTTTATATAAGAATTAGAGGTGTTAATTTGATCATTTATACAATTAAGTGTCATTGTATATTTGAATGATTAGGGATGTTTACAGGAAGCACCCCTGACAACTCCAGAAAGATCCACTGTGTTGGACTAAACATTTCTTGCTTATCCAAAAAGGAAGAGCTTAGATTGTTGAATAATTATAATATTCATATTATTATTTTGTATTTTTAGTTATTCATACTTTAGATTTAATTTTTAAGGAAAATAAAGTTTAACTATAACTAGCATCATTTGGGTTTGACTTTAGGCTTAATGTGTTTCCTTTTTTTCTTTTATAAGCGTTAATTATGGTTTCATATTGACTTATTTGTTCCCATATTCTCTTTAAGCGTTAATTATTTGTTCATATTAAATTTTTAAATAGAATAGTTGTAATATAAACAGTTTGCCTGTTTTTTTTTTTTTGTTTCCCTTTTCCACCATGTGTTTCCCTTTTCCATCACGTATATAA
This sequence comes from Phaseolus vulgaris, assembly GCF_051622355.1. Taxonomy (NCBI): domain Eukaryota; kingdom Viridiplantae; phylum Streptophyta; class Magnoliopsida; order Fabales; family Fabaceae; genus Phaseolus; species Phaseolus vulgaris. The sequence continues at coordinate 38,946,719 of NC_143508.1, forward strand.
AGCAAACCTAGTAGTTAATAAAATTAGTTAGTTTTTCTGCCTTTTACTTTTTCCTCTGTTTCTCTCTCTCGTTCTTTTCTCAGCGGCACCGCACCGCATCGCTCAAACCCTGCGATAACATCTTTGCCAACATTCACCATGTACACCAGATCACAATATGGTATCAGAGCGGGTTAATCCCGCTCTACTTCCGATGTTCTCTTCTTTTCATCTTGCATTCTTGCTAGTTCTTGTTTCTGTCTTTTCTTTTTCTTTTTGGTCTATCATGGTTGCAGAAACTAGTACCAAATCAGATAGTAAAACGAGTTCAGATGATTCCCAAAACCCATCAAGTCCCAACTATTTGCATCCTGGAGAAAACCCAAGAATGGTGCTAATCAATGTTCAACTTGATGGTGGAAATTACCACGCTTGGAGCAGGGGAATGAAAAGAGCACTTCTTTCGAAGAATAAGCACAAGTTTGTTGACGGAAGCATTCTCGTACCTCAATCTGGTTTGTTTTTACATGAAGTCTGGGAAAGATGCAATATGATGGTGATATCTTAGATAACGAAGACGGTGAATAATCAAATAGCCCAGAGTATTGTGTACATTGAAAACGCAAGGGAATTGTGGGAAGATCTATGGGAAAGGTTCTCAAAAGGTGACCATTTTCGAATTTCAGATCTTTTACAGGAGATCCACTCCATGAGGCAAGGAAAACGCAATGTTACTGAATTCTTTACAGAATTAAAAACCTTGTGGGAGGAGCTAGAATCCTTAAGACCAACCCCGGATTGCGTCTGCAAGATTAAATACAGTTGTGCGTTGATCAAAAGTGTTGTGAAGCATAGAGAATCAGAATATGTCTTGTGTTTTTTGGAAGGGTTTGAATGATAGCTATGTTACTGTTAAGACACAAATCTTATTGATGGAACCACTACCAAATGTCAACCGCATATTTTCCCTCGTTATTCAACAAGAACGTCAATTGACTAGGAATGCAATGGTAAATAGCAAAATTTTATTAAATACTTTGAGTAGTGAAGGAAACTGGAAAACACATCATAATGGAGGATGGAAATCGCAAGGTAGAGGAAGAAATCGATACCAAAATAATGGTAAGCAATGTACTTTCTGTCATAAATTGTATCATACAGTTGATGAGTGTTACTCCAAACATGGAGTCCAAACATGGATTCCCTCCAATGTACAAAAGGAAAGATGAAAGAATAAAGAAGGTTGTTAACAACAGTATCATGGAGCAGAGTGGTAAAATTGAAGAAGTTGATCAACCAATCCCTGTGAACAAAGGAAGCCATTTTCCTCAAGAACAAGTACATCAGATTATGAAAATCATTCAAGAAGTAAAAAGTGACTCTGCACAGCATAAGGTGAACATTTTTGTTGGTGAATCTACTGATGGTGATGCTACAAAAGGTAAAAAGAGCGAACATTCTTGGATTTTAGATACAGGAGCAACAAATCATGTAACCTTTTCCAAAAATAATTTCATTAGTTTTTGAAAGATAAATCCTATACGCATTAAACTACCAAATGGATCATTTGTTATAGCTTATCATGATGGAACTGTGAAATTATCTGAAAATCTCCTTATATACAATGTTTTATGTATACGTGATTTTCAGTTTAATCTGGTCTCAGCACAAAGCATAATTAAATCCTACAATTGTAAATTGACTTTTTCTTCTGAGGTTTGTGTAGTCCAGGATGTGGATTCATTGAAGATGATTGGATATGCTAGACTAAGCGAAGGGTTGTATCTCATGGAAATTCCAAAACAAGAAGTGAAGTTGAACATGACAGGAACATCAATTGATGAAAGAAAACCGAAAATGTTTGGCATCTCGGACTCGGGCATCCATCCAATAAAGTTCTGCAACATATTAGTAATATTTTTCCTTACATTCAATTCAATGACCATAAACCTTGTGATGCTTGTCATTATGCTAAGCAGCATAAACTGTCTTTCTTCCATAGTAATACTCATGCAAAGAATATTTTTGACTTGATTCATGTGGATATTTGGGGACCTTTCCATATTGCTTTTGTGAATGGACATCGATTTTTCTTAACAATTGTTGATGATCAGAGTAGGTTTACATGGTTTTTTTTTTATGAAAACTAAATCTGAACAAGAGAAGCTTTATATAGATTCATTACCTTGATTCATAATCAGTTTATTGTTACTATGAAAACCATACGAAGTGATACTGGAAGTGAATTCTTATGTACTTGTACCGCCCTGGTAGTCGTTTGTATTGTTTTACCCAGGTGTCTGGCTCATGGGTCGTGCAGACCTGCGTCATGTTCACCTTTTCTCCCCGACATGCTCTTATTCTCGGCGATCTCAAGGTTTCTTGCGTCAAAGACCTGTGACTTCTTGCCGCTTTTTCCGTCGACTTGCTTATCTGAAGAACCAGGTGATCTGCCACAAATGCTCTCGGCGTCTTCAGAGTTTCTTGAATCACCGTCCTCTGCCTACCCCCCTTGCCTGAACTGGCGAGCTTAGCTAGCAAGTCAGCTCGGGCATTCTGCTCTTTGGGCACATGCACCACTTCAAAGGAGACAAAGGAACTCTTCAATTCTTGTACATACTCCAGGTAAACCGCCATTTGTGGATCTTTAGCCTGGAACTCGCCTGTTACTTGCCCCGTGACTAGCAGCGAGTCACTCTTTGCCATCAGCACCCTAGCTCCCATCTCCTTGGCCAGCAAGATCCCGGCGATCAGCGCCTCATATTCTGCTTGATTGTTGCTGGCCTTGAAGGCAAACCTTAAAGATTGTTCGATCAGCACGCCGTTGGGTCCCTCCAAGATGACTCCGGCACCGCTACCCTGCTGGTTCGACGATCCGTCCACCGAAAGCACCCAACGGAAATCATCCCCTTCAACTCATGTCGCCTCAGATGAGAGCTCGACCACGAAATCTGCGAAGATTTGTCCCTTAATCGGACCTCGGGGCTCATACTTAATATCAAACTCCGACAGCTCCACTGTCCACTTCACCATCCTTCCCGCAACGTCGGGCTTCTTCAAGACCTTCTGGATGGACAGGTCGGTCATTACCAGTATCGTGAAGCTATGGAAATAGTGGCGCAACCTCCTCGCCGAAAATACCACAGCCAGCGCAGCCTTCTCCAGGGCCTGATATCTCGTTTCGGGGCCCTGCAGCACCTTACTAACAAAATAAATAGGCTTCTGAGCCTGATCTTGGTCCTGGGTGAGCACCGCACTCACCGCCCTCTCAGTTACAGCAAAATACAACCTGAGAGGGGTTCCCACCAGCGGTTTGCACAAAACCGGCGGGCTCGCCAGATATTCCTTAAGCTTGACGAAGGCTTTCTCACACTCCTTCGTCCAGGCATATTTGTTATTGCGCCTTAAACACTGGAAATAGGGATGGCCCTTCTCTCCGCTAGCTGACACGAAGCGAGACAGGGCGGCCATCCGACCTGTAAGCTGCTGCACTTCCTTCACGGTAGTCGGGCTTCTCATCGCCAAAATGGCAGCGCACTTATCAGGATTGGCTTCTATTCCTCTTTCAGTTAAGAGAAATCCCAAGAACTTCCCAGCCTCCACGCCAAAGATTCACTTCTCGGGATTCAACTTCAACCTGAACTTGCTGGATAGAAGGACGGTGGGCGCGTCGAGCTCCCAACCAGCAGGCGGTGAAGCTCAGCAACACGAGATGCCCACCCACGGAGAAATCCACACCATTGCTGGAGGTTTCTCGGGTGGTGGATGCACCGCATCACAAAGGAAGAAGTACGCGAGGTCTGTAATGACGGTGGATATGTTTGAAGACCACTCGCCGGATGTGGATATTACGTTTACCAAGCAAGATCTTCGGGACGTTGTGCCTCATGACAACGATCCCATAGTCATCTCGTTGATCACAGCAGGAAGAAAGGTCCACAGGGTTCTGGTGGACCAAGGAAGCTCGGCAGACGTGATGTTCTGGCCGACTTTCACGTAGTTGGAGCTAGCCCTTGACCAGCTGAGGCCCTATGGAGGGTGTTTCTATGGTTTCGCTGGTGACCAGGTGGAGGTCAGGGGGTACATTGAGTTGAGGACTACGTTTACAGATGAGGCGGGCTCGAGAACAGAGAAAATCAAATACCTTGTCGTAAACGCTCCTTCAGCATACAACATTCTGCTGGGAAGGAAAGATTTTCAAGCTGGGAAGATCTCTGGAGGTCGAACTCCAGGACCAGATCGCCAAGGTGATAGAACGGCATCTGGATGCGTTTGCATGGTCCGCTTCGGACATGCCCGGGATCGATCCCGACATCTTGTGCCATCATCTGGCGATGGACAACCAGGTGAGACCAGTACGACAAAGGAGAAGGAAGTTCAATGAAGAGAGGAGGCAGGCGATCAGGGACGAAACACAGAAACTCCTCGCTGCAGGCCACATCAGGGAAGTCCAGTACCCTGAATGGCTGGCAAATGTCGAACTGGTGAAGAAGAGTAATGGGAAATGGCGCATGGCGCATGTGCGTCGATTTCACTGATCTGAATAAGGCTTGCCCAAAGGACTCATATCCTTTACCAAGCATAGACGCCCTGGTAGATAGTGCTACAGGGTGTAAGTTGTTGAGTTTCCTGGATGCCTTCTCGGGGTATAACCAGATCAAGATGCATCCCATGGATGAAGAGAAGACTGCCTTCATGACCGAGAGATCGTGCTACTGCTACAAGATGATGCCGTTTGGGCTGAAGAACGCGGGGGCCACGTACCAGAGGTTGATGGATCGAGTACTTGCACCAATGCTGGGAAGGAATGTGCAAGCGTACGTGGATGACATGGTCGTGACCTCGCCGGAGAAAAGCAAGCACATTGCGGACTTGGAAGAGTTGTTCACTGCGATCGCCAAGTTCAGGTTGAAGTTGAATCCCGAGAAGTGCATCTTTGGCGTGGAGGCTGGGAAGTTCCTGGGATTTCTCTTAACTGAAAGAGGAATAGAAGCCAATCCTGATAAGTGCGCTGCCATTTTGGCGATGAGAAGCCCGACTACCGTGAAGGAAGTGCAGCAGCTTACAGGTCGAATGGTCGCCCTGTCTCGCTTCGTGTCAGCTAGCGGAGAGAAGGGCCATCCCTATTTCCAGAGTTTAAGGCGCAATAACAAATTTGCCTGGACGAAGGAGTGTGAGGAAGCCTTCGTCCAGCTTAAGGAGTATCTGGCGAGCCCGCCGGTTTTGTGCAAACCGTTGGTGGGAACCCCTCTCAGGTTGTATTTTGCTGTAACTGAGAGGGCGGTGAGTGCGGTGCTCGCCCAGGATCAAGATCAGGCTCAAAAGCCTATTTATTTTGTTAGTAAGGTGCTGCAGGGCCCCGAAACGAGATATCAGGCCCTGGAGAAGGCTGCGCTGGCTGTGGTATTTTCGACGAGGAGGTTGCGCCACTATTTCTATAGCTTCACGATACTGGTAATGACCGACCTGTCCATCCAGAAGGTCTTGAAGAAGCCCGACGTTGCGGGAAGGATGGTGAAGTGGGCAGTGGAGCTGTCGGAGTTTGATATTAAGTATGAGCCCCGAGGTCCGATTAAGGGACAGATCTTCGCAGATTTCATGGTCGAGCTCTCATCCGAGGCGACACGAGTTGAAGGGGATGATTTCCGTTGGGTGCTTCTTGGCGTTGTGGCTACGTCGGGGATTCAGTGATAAGGATTGGAGTGTTGTGAGCACCTTCATCCCTGACTGGTGCAGCGTTTGCAGTTGAGGCGTGTGAAGGAGGACCCCCTCCAGCTGATACATAAGGCGTGGAGGCGCTCGGGGGGTTCTCCATGAAGTTAGGCTCGGCGGCCTCAACCACAGGAAGAGCGGACGCTAGAGGAATCGCTTGGACTGGCGAGGTGGGAGCTGGGGCAGGAAACAATGTTGGAGGTGGAGTTGGTGTGGAAGGTGGTGTTGATGTTGGAGGAGGAGGTGGAGCAGAGGGTGAAGAAGGCGCCACCCTCTTCCTCTTGGTGATGAGGCCATCTTCAGTCGCCTCAACGTCTTCTTCTGCTTCCTCGTGAACCACTTGAGGGGTTTTCCTCTTTGGTTTCCTGAGGATAAGTTTTTTGCGTTGATTGGCGGGCTGGGCCTCGGAAGGAGCTGGACCTTTGGGTGGCGATCTGCCCTGTGCAGCGGCGATCTCCACCACTGAGTTTGGCACAGTCTGCGAACCCGACGCCAACCCGTGGGCTCGGGTGAGCGTCCTCAGTTCAACAAGTTTTCCCTGGCCCAACATGCGATCTGCATAATGCAAAGATACATGGGTTAGCTCAGAGAGAAAAATAAACACATAAGTCACGTATGCAGCAAAAGCAGATAAATGGTGCAGAAAATAAAACCAAAGTCTTGTGCGCAACACACAAGACGCCCAAAAACAGTTAGCAGAGGTAATGTCAAGGTAATGACTTAGACGCTGAGGCGAGCTCTAACCTATGCGAACTTCGAGTTGATCTTCGAAAAACTCGTAGGAGATGAGCGTAGTGGTGAGGAAAGTAATATTGGCGTCTGCCACGCTTTTCCAGAAGAAGCACAGATCCTTGTCCAAAGCACCCATGCTGTCAGGACTCCTTGGCCTCCTGAAGCTTCCTTTGGACTCTTTATTCCCCTTGTTTACCCAATACAAGGGGAAGCCGTCGAGCAGTGAGGCGTCCTTGTCGTTTGGGCACACCTGGACAAACTTTCCCTTCCAGTATTTGTAAGATTGCTGGAAGATAGAGAGGATCGACCTCCCAGCGATCCCGTTCAAACTCACCCACAGGCGATCTCCTGGGTGTTTGGCTTCGAAGAGGAAGAGAAAGACGTCCACTGACGCTGGCAAGCCCAGATGGTCGCACATGATCTGGAACGCCCGCACGAACGCCCAGCTGTTGGGATGGAGCTGGGCGGCGGCGATGTCGAGCTCGGTGAGTAGCTCCCTTTCAAAGCGAGTGAAGGGAAACCTAAGTTTCACCTTCTTGAACATGGTGGTGTATACGAAGAAGAACAACCCGCCGTTGTTCCCTTTGTCGTCGGCGCACACTGGCATGTCGGGGGGGCAAGGTAGCACCATCATCTTGTCGTCATGCTCCTTGTGGAACGACAGGTGAGGCTCGTCCCCTTTCTTCAATCGAAGAACTGCCCCAGCGGAGTTTACAGAGGAGGTTTCCTTCAACAAGGTCGGGGTGGCCCATGGGTATAATTTTTTGAAGTCTGGGGAAGGAACGGAGGCTCCTCCGGCGACAGGTGGAGTAGCCTGAGCCAGGTTAGAGCGGGAGGGTGCAGGCCTCTCAGCCTGAGAAGAAGAAGCACCAGGTGCTCGCGGTGGGTTGTGTGCTTGAGATGAAGGGTTTCGTGACGAGGGAGGAGGATTTGGGGTGATCTTTGAGCGAGCCATCGCGGAAGCTGCAAAGGAAAAAGAAAAGAAAAGGTGATCAGGGTTCGCAGAGGCTGACTCGATCGTGAAGAAACGGTGAAAAACGAACGAACGAAGGTTCGTTGTAACAAAGACGAAGCCCTAAGTTACGAGAAAGGAGAAATAGAAGAAACAGCCCACAGCGTATGCATCAGATAGTTAATGGATGATGCGAATCGGTTAAAATGCAGGAAAAACCAGCAGAAGAAGTAAAGGGAGTACCTTTTTATGATCGGAAGAGCGATGGAGGAAGTTGGTGATTCAGGAGGTTGAAGAACGTCGTGAGCTTTTGCAGAAGAAAGTTGAAGCGTCTGAGAAAACGAAGAAGTGATGGAACAGTGAAGTGAAATGGGTTTAAGGGTTTTTTGAATGGGTTTGGGAAGCGCAAACGGCAATTAAAGGTAACCGTTGATGAAGCCACGTATCGAGCGATTGGAGGAGTGTTTGGTGGAGCGTCAGGAAAGCAGAAAGTACAACCGCTTGGAATTCTGCGCCAGCGCCACGTAGATCGGTATTGACGTGACTCCTTTAGTCTTTTCGCTGGACAAGTCTTCGCTTAAGACTGGGGGGCTTGTGTACCGCCCTAGTAGTCGGAAGGGATGACGTGGCATCAAGCTATTGTATAGGCGTGTTGATGGGACGCCTGGCTGGCAGAAGGGAAGGAAGTCGGGGGGCTCGTGTAGTCGCCAGTTATTAAGTTGGCGTGCTCCGATCTCCAGTACACCAGAATCGGCGGTCACCGGGTTAAAGATGAAGTCGCCAGATGTAAACCCAGGCGACCAAGTGATTAGAGAGATGAAGGCAGATAGACATTTCCCAGCTAGCCAGAGGATGAGGTCGGGGGACAGCTTGCTTGAGCATACACGGTGAAACGGGTGGTGCAGATCATGAAGGCGGCCGGCGAGACCATAGGGAAGGTGTATACGAAGGCACCCTAACTCGCCAATCTAGTAGAGATCGCGCTCCAAGACAACTATGCACTGAGTAGTATCATGCATAAGTAACTTAGCCAAAAGAGAGTCAGAAGTAGCGCCAAAGTCAAGGAGGCTCCAGATGATGGCACGTGTACAGCTGGATGCGAGCCACGTGTCCAGATGTGTAACTACCAGGAGAGAGAAAATGTCCAGGTATATAAGGGTTTCCCAACGAACTTCTGAGGTACGCGCGTTCAGATTGTCTTCTTTACGCTTGCGAGTTCTTGAGTATACTGAGAGAGAATTGGTTCACGGTTCCTTGAGAATTCTTGAGTGTTACTCTTAGTAATTGGTGGTTCAGTCACTGACTTGGGCGTTGGAGTGTGATCGGCCACAGCAACGCCGTTTCGTCTTTTGCAGGTTCTTGAGGTGGATCGTGGCGAAGGACGGAGGCAAACACGGCGCATACGTCGATCCAAGTTTGACGAGGCAAGGCTCCAGCGTTTTGGTCAACAGCCAGGATCAGTACTAATCTCTACAATAGTCTAGGCATCATACATCAAACAAGTTGCATTGAAACTCCTCAACAAAATGTTGTTGTTGAAAGGAAACATCAACATATTTTAAATGTGGCAGGTAGCTTACTTTTTCAGTTTAAACTTCCCACTGTTTTTTGGTCTTATGCTGTGATTCATGCCACATACTTGATAAACAAGATCCCTTCATAAATTATAAATAGAAATACCCCGTATCAGTTAGTCTACAAGGAACAACCAGACTTACAAAACTTAAGAGTTTTTGGTTCCTTATGCTTTGCTTCTAGTATGTAAAGAGATAGGTCTACACTTGATCCAAGAAATAGCTAGGAAGTGTGTGTTTCTTGGTTATAAGGCTGGAATAAAAGGTTTTGTGATGCCAGACATACATAATAGAGAAATTTTTATATCAAGAAATGTGAAATTCTATGAGAATATTTTTCCTTATTTTAGTAATTACAAGCATAATCTTGATATTGATAACAACTAGCAGTCTGATGTTTTTTACTATTCTTTTGAACTTGTTAATGATAATTCTTACACTGGAGAAGTTTGTAATCAACATAAGCATGTTGAATAGAACATTGGAAATGTTAGACGATCGGATAGGCATAGGAAAGCTACTAGTTACTTACAGGATTATCACTATCAACTGTCTAACCATACTAATATTGAAAATCTTAAGAACACAAATAAAAAGGCCTATCCTATATCTGAATATCTTGATTACAAAAATTTGACCACTAAACAGCATAAGTATACTATGGCTATATCATATAATCAAGAGCCTCAAAGTTTCAATGAAGCCATCATGAAGTCAGAATAGTGTGATGCCATGAGGAAAGAAATAGAAGCCTTGGAACATAACAAAATATGGAAGGTAACTCAAATTCCCCATGGAAAGAAACCAATTGGATGTAAGTGGGTGTACAAAATAAAGTACAATGCCAAAGGAGACATAAAATGCTATAAGGCAAGACTTGTTGCCAAGGGTTATTCTCAGTTAGAGGGAGTTGATTATTTAGATACTTTTTCTCCTGTTGCTAAACTAACTACTGTAAGAATGCTCTTAGCTATTATAGCCACACAAAACTGGCATTTGAAGCAATTGTATGTTAATAACGCTTTCCTTCATGGAGAAATCAGCGAGGAAGCTAATATGCTACCACCACCAGGGAGCAAAGTTAAAGCTGGACAGGTTTGCAAACTTACAAAATATTTATACAGTCTTAAACAAGCAAGTAGACAATGGTTTGCCAAACTTTCTTCCTTTCTTAAAAGCATTGGTTTTTTGCAATCTATTTTTTATCACTCATTATTCATAAAAAGAACTGAAAATAATTTTACTACATTATTAGTATATGCGGATGATATAATTCTTGCAGACAACTCCATCTTTGAAATAACAGAAGTAACCGAGCTACTGGATAAAACTTTCAAAGTGAAAGATCTAGGAGATTTGAATTTTTTTCTCGGGTTGGAAGTTGCTAGAACCAAGGACGGCATACATGTTTCACAACGTAAATATGCTCTTAACATTATATCTGATGTTGGTCTTCTTGTAGGAAAACCATGTTCCACACCAATGGTTAAAAATATGAAGAATATGTTCAATGAAGGTAGTCCTCTAGAAGATATCACTTCCTACCAAAGACTTGTTGGAAGATTAATATACCTTACCAATACAAGACTAGACATTAGTTACGTTGTACAGTTCTTAAGTCAATTCATGCATGCGCACACATTGGAAAATCACACTGCTGCTCACCGTGTACTGAGATATATTAAGGGAACACCTAGACAAGGTCTCTTGTTTCCCAGCCACTCCAACTTACAACTGAAGGGCTTTTGTGATTCGGATTGGGCAACCTGCCCTCAAACTAAAAGATCAACAATTGGGTTTTGTGTGTTGCTTGGTTCATCTTTAATCAGTTGGAAATCCAAGAAACAATCCACTGTGTCACGATCATCTTCTGAGGCTGAATATCGCGCTCTTGTTATTCTTACTTGCGAGATACAGTGGCTAACTTACCTGATCAGTGTGTTCAAAATAAAAACTAAGACACCTGCAGTTATTTATTGTGACAACCAGTTTGCAAGGTACATTGCCTACAACCCAAGCTTTCATGAGAGAACTAAGCACATAGAAATAGACTGTCACGTTATTCGGGAAAAACTACAATCCAAACTTTTGCAGTTACTTCCCATTTCTAGCAATCAACAAGTGGCAGATGTTTTTACCAAAGCTCTTCAACATGGGATGTTTACAACAGCAGTCTCCAAGCTTGGTTTGATGGATATATATCACAGAGCTTGCAGGGGCTATTAAATTATTAAATAGAATAATTGTAATATAAACAATTTGCCTTTTTCTGTTTTGTTTTTTCTGTTTCCCTTTTTCACCATGTGTTTCCCTTTTCCATCATGTATATAAAGCACACCCAGTAATTAATAGCATTAATTAGTTTTTCTGCCTTTATTTTTTCCTCTGTTTCTCTCTCTCGTTCTTTTCTCAGCGGCACCGCACCGCTCAAACCCCTATGATAACATCTTTGCTAACATTCACCATGTACACCATATCACAAGTTCATACTTTCTTTTTTATTGATAATAGTTTTTAAAAATATTTTTATTGGAATGCTCCTGTTAGCTTCGGAAAAAAGTTTTGATTAAAGTAATGCATTATGATAGTTTCTCCTCTCATACTAAACACGCATATTAGGTTCAATGCATCCCAATTAAGAGTAGATTAATCAATACACTTTTCTGCTAATTATTAGTGAAGTCTCATTATATCGATATCTGTACTACAAAGTATATATATCTATTCAAGTTCACATCAAAACTCAAATTCAAAAATAATAATAATAATAATGATAATAAAATACTAGTTAATATATTTAATTGATAAATTCAATAAATACTATTCAAGTTCTCTTTAAAATGAACAGTAAATTGAATTAACAATAAGACCAAAATTTGGATAAAAAATAACTTATTATTTTTTAATTTAACAAGAAATAATAAAAACTGTAATTTAAGTTTTGTACCGTCCCGTCCCCGGGCGTTGACCAAAGTCAAAGTCAAAGTCAACGTCAACATGTGATGGGACCCCTCAAGGGGGTCCAAGGAAGAAAGTCAACAGGTTGACCGCTTGAGGCATCGCCAAGTTGAGGCGTCGCCATATTGAGGCGTCGCCAGGTTGAGGCATCGCCAGGTTGAGGCATCGACGGTGTTACCCCCCCGATACCCACGAGTAGGAAAGACCGTGGAGGGGGCGATACCACGGGAGGCCTAAGGCCCCAGTAGCTTAGGACAGTGATAAAGGGAAGAGAAAGGTGGCTTCAAGGCCATAGCTCTAGTACCAGTAGGGAGTAACCTGACTCGTCAAGTACCCACGCCACCTCAGAGAGACCCCTGGGATAGATACGACCCATGAGAGGGCCACGCCCAGGGGTGAACCAGGTGCGTGGTACGAGAGAAAGGTAGATACACTCACAGGGCGAGTGACTAGAGGCTGGGGCGCATGAGTTGGCACCCAAAGAGTCACCCCCTGCACCAGATGCACTCCGAGGAAAGAGGACTCACACGATGGAATGTCCCTAAGTTGGGTTACGATGTTGTGAGGCCCTCCACGTAGAATAGCAGTCAAGTCAGAAGAACACGTGGCAGTAAGCGCTGAAACATCAATGTTTTCCTGAAAGTTTGCTAAGGTACGCTTTAATTTAGTTTACGTTTCGAACGCTTTCAAGCACTTTAAAACGCTTTAAATGCTTTGAACGTTTTAAACGCGTTAAACGTTTTTATACGCTTTAAATGTGCTTTAAGACGCCTTAAATGCTTAAGACGTTTAAAAGGAGCTTGAGACATTTGGGACAAGGGACCCAAATTCAGTTTTAGACACACACACTCTAGTTGCTTGCTCGCGCACCCACTGTAGAGAGAAAATTAGTTACTCAGTTATTTGACCACCTTCAGAGCATCCATTCACAGTGTTCCGATACGAAGGTGTGTCCCCTTTGATGTTTCTTGCTAGCTGACTTGATCGTCGGAGTGCAAACGGCTGCGAGGGCGCCCCTTTGTTCATTTCTTTTCAAGTACTCACAAACGGAGCAGAACGAAGGTGCCTTAGCTCACAAGTAGAAGCCACACACGAAGACGTCCCGCGTCAACCGGGGGAACATTTGGCGCCCACCGTGGGGCCGATTTAAAACGTCAGTCCCATTGCAAGTTGAGTTCTTCGGTTCCTTTGCAATTTTACCAAGATTCAGAGGCAGTTCTCCACCGTTCGTTGTGAAATTGTCGTTGGTCCAGTTTGCTGTTAATCGTGCTTGTCTCGCTAGAACCACCGTAACAGTCATAAAGGTTTCCAGAAATCGCAGGAGATGAGACCCGCGAGGCAAGGTTCGACGCGCGCTGGGAGTGAAGACTTGACCATGCAGCAGGTTATGGATATGGTGCAGCGATTACAGGACGCAATGGCGGCGTCAAAGGTCGAGCAAGAACGCATGCAGGCAGATCTCGCGGCATCTCAGACGAGAAATGAGGAACTCTGCCGCGCGAACGAAGAATTGCGTCGCGGATGGCACAACAATTCAGGTCAACGCGACATAGATGAGCTTGAGTTGTTTACTCCACCAAGGGAGTTCTCTACACCGTTCTCGCAGCCGATTCTGGAGACGGTGATCCCCAACACATTCACGGGGCCCAAGGTGACGTTCCACACGCAGATGATGCTGGTAGGCGGCTCCGACGCCGTAAGGTGCAAGCTCTTCATGAGCACCTTGACTGGGATGGCCATGGACTGGTTCATCAGCCTCCCAGAGGGTCATATCACGTCTTTCGCACAACTTTCACAGTTATTTAGATAGCAGTATCTAGCCAACAGGGCTCCACCACCGATTTCATACGACCTGTTTGACGTGAAGCAGTATCAAGGCGAAACCTTGAAGGAGTACATAAATCATTTTAGGGCATAAGTGGGGAAAGTTGCCACCACAGAAGAGCCCATGATCGTATACGCATTCAGAAAGGGGTGTGCCCTGGGCCTTTCTGCGAGTCAATCATCCGCAACCGCTCCAAAACTTTTGCTGAGATAAGGCGTCACGTAGTGGAACACATTGCCTCTGAGGGGGAAGTGTACGAAAAACGCACGAGTGTTGCGCCACGCGCCCAAGAATGCAGACGCGTGCGCAACCTGCCAGGGTCAGTGAGACCACGACGGGAAGGAAAAACCAGGAGAGGAGACGCCCCTACGAGGCAAGGAGGCCCCAGCCCAGGGGTCGAGCAGAGGGAAACAGGCCAGCGAGGGAAGGGGATAGACCGCTGAGGCAAAATTTTGTGGTGGAGCTGAAGGACCTCATTGTTGTGCCCATCATAGCTGACAGGTTGAGGCCACCGGTGAGGTCTGACAAGGTGCTGGGACCTCAAAAAGACTCGTGGTGCGAGTTCCACGAGGCGTTTGGGCACCATATCAACAACTGCTAGGCGCTGGGCTATCAGTTGGATGAGCTCGTGAAGAATGGTTTCCTGAAAGATTATCTTGCTAGGTCCGCTGCGACCACAGCCCTGACAGTGCCAGAGAAGGATCAAGCACATGAAATGCCGATCCATGGAGAAGTACACACCATTTCTGGTGGCTTTTCTGGAGGAGGGCCCACCGCCTCTCGGCGCAAGAAGTATGTGAGGTCAGTAAGCTCAGTTGTCGAGGATGTTCCGGATGACCCGTGGGAGTCAGACCTCATGTTCACAAGGGCTGATCTACGGGATGTCATCCCACATGACAATGACCCAGTGGTCATTTCGGTCGTCATCGCTGGAAGGAAGGTACATAGAGTTCTCGTCGACCAGGGCAGTTCTGCAGACGTAATGTTTTGGTCGACCTTCAACAAGCTACAGTTGTCCCCTGACTTGTTGAGGCCCTACACCGGATGCCTGTATGGATTTGCAGACAACCCAATCGAGGTACGTGGCTATCTAGAACTGAGGACAACGTTTACGGATGGAGCGGTGTCACGTACCGAGAGCATTCGATACCTAGTTGTAAACGCCAATTCAGCCTACAACATCTTGTTGGGCAGACCAGCGCTGAATAGGCTAAGGGCAGTGTCCTCCATGCGCCACATGAAGATGAAGTTACCAGATCTTAGTGGCACGGTGATTGTAATCAAGTCAGATCAGGAAGAGGCCCGAAAATGCTATGAAAATAGCCTGAAGACATAGAGAGGTCTGGTCATGGTGATCGAACAGCCACCCGTTTCAGATGCACGAATGGACTTAGAACCCTTGGAAGAGGCGATGCCCGCGGAGGCAACGCCTGTCGAGGCCACATCCGCAGGGGCGACGCCTAAAGAAGATGCACGCACAGAAGAAAGACACGGCGACGCCTCACCGATGGAAGAGGTATCCGAGGGGGGCTCGCCCATGGAAAAAGTAGCAGCGGAGGCTTCGCCTGGAGAAGCCAACGAGGCGACGCCTACGAGAGAAGATAGCGGGGGCCAACCAGTGGACAACGTGGTGGAGAGACAGATTGGCGGCAGGATATTCAAGCTAAGGCGTTTGTTAAGCCAAGAAGAACAGGACGAAGTGGCAGTGGTGATTTCACGCCACCTAGATGCGTTCGCATGGTCCGCCGCGGACATGCCAGGCATCGACCCAGATTTTTTATGCCACCATCTCACCATGGACGCCAAGGTTCGCCCTGTTTGACAGAGGAGGAGGAAGTTCAACGAGGAGAGGCGCCTTGTGGTAAAGGAAGAAACGCAGGAATTGCTAAGTGTTGGGCACATCAGAGAGATACAATACCCTGAGTGGCTGGCCAACATCGTTCTGGTGAAGAAAGCGAATGGGAAGTGGAGGATGTGCGTCGACTTCACAGATTTGAACAAAGCGTGCCCAAAAGAGTCGTATCCACTGCCCAGCATCGACACTTTGGTGGACAATGCCTCAGGCTGCAAGATGCTGAATTTCTTGGATGCATTCTCAAGTTACAATCAGATCAAGATGCATTCTAGGGATGAAAGCGAAACGGCGTTCATGACGGAGATGTGCAGTTACTGTTATAAGGTGATGCCATTTGGGCTAAAGAACACAGGCGCCACCTACCAGAGGCTAATGGACTAGGTCCTTGCATCCATGCTGGAAAGGAACGTGCAGGCCTACGTAGATGACATGGTGGTGACTTCGCATGGGAGAAGGCAGCACACAGCGGATCTGGAAGAGCTATTTGCTACCATATCAAAGTACCGCCTCAAGCTGAACCCTAAGAAGTGCGTCTTTGGGGTTGAGGCGGGTAAGTTCTTAGGCTTTATGCTTACAGAGAGGGGGATAGAGGCAAACCCTGATAAGTGCGCAACCATCATTGCCATGAGGAGCCCAACCTCAGTGAAAGAAGTGCAGCAGCTGACTGGGCGGATGGCAGCTTTGTCCAGGTTCGTGTCTGCTTGAGGTGAAAAGGGCCACCTCTACTTTCAGTGCCTCAAGAGTAATAGCCGTTTTGCATGGACAGATGAGTGCGAGGCAACATTCCTCAAGTTAAAGGAGTACTTGGCGACGCCACCGGTGCTCTGCAAGCCACGGGTAGGCGTCCCCCTTCGTTTGTACTTCGATGTGACAGAGTGGGCTATCAGTTTTGTACTGGTCCAGGAGCAGGACCAAGTGCAGAGGCTCATCTACTTTGTGAGCAAGGCTTTGCAACGCCCAGAGTTGAGGTACCAGTCGTTGGAGAAGGCGGCACTGGCGGTAGTGTTCTCAGCCAGGAGGCTCCGCCACTATTTTCATAGCTTCACAATGGTGGTGATGACGAACCTCCCCATTCAGAAAGTACTACAGAAGCCAGATGTAGCTGGGAGGATGGTTCGTTGGGCGGTGGAGCTGTCGGAGTTTGATATTCAATACGAGCCTAGGGGATCCATCAAAGGGCAAGTCTACGCAGATTTCGATGCAAAACTCTCACCAGGAGGCGCCCAAGAGGTGGAGTTAGGATCACAGTGGTTGCTCTAAGTTGATGGGTCCTCCAATCAACAGGGGAGTGGCGTGGGAATAGTTTTGGAGGGGCCTAACGGGGTGCTGATCGAGCAGGCCCTACGCTTGGCCTTCAAAGCAAGCAATAACCAAGTTAAATACGAGGCGCTGATAGCTGGAATGCTCTTAGCCAAAGAGATGGGCGCGCAGAGCCTTGTGGTGAAAAGTGATTCACAGTTGGTCACAGGGCAGGTGACTGGGGAGTACCATGCAAAAGACCCGCAAATGGTAGCATATCTAAGGTACATCCAGGTGTTGAAGGGAGCGTTCGTCGCTTTTGAGCTGGTGCATGTCCCAAGAGAACAGAATGTCAGAGCTGACCTGCTGGCCAGCTCAGACAAGGGGGGAAGGCAGAGGACAGTCATCCAGGAAACGCTTAAAGCGCCGCGAAAATATGTAGAAGATAATAGGGTGGATGTCCTTCATGTTAGCACAGCGAGAGGGAAGCCAAGGAGCCATCGCTCTTTGACTCAAGATACAGCGAGGACACCCCGCATCAGAACTTATGCGGCCTTGCCCGAGGAAGAACATCATGTGCAGGTATGTTCTTTGGAAGAGGGAGACACGTGGATGACGCCTTATAGGCGATACATTGCAGATGGTATTCTCCCAGCAGAGCCTGGTGAGGGAAAGAGGATAAAAAAGAACTCTACAAGGTACACTCTCGTTGATGGAGTGCTATTCAGGCATGGGTTCACTCAACCAATTCTGACATGTGTGAGTGGCGACGAGTGTACGAGGATCATGTCGGAACTCCACGAGGGGATTTGTGGAAGTCACGTGGGAGGAAGATCATTAGCTTCCACGGTGATTCGCACAGGGTTTTATTGGCCCTCGATGAGGGAGGATTGTGTGAGACACCCCCAGCGATGCAAGCAGTGTCAGATGCATGCTGTCTGGCATAAGGCACCCCCAGAGGAATTGAGGTCGATTTACAGCCCATGGCCCTTCCACACATGGGGAATCGATATTCTGGGGGCTTTCCCTTTGGCGATAAGGCAGATGAAGTACTTGATAGTAGCCATCGAGTACTTCACGAAGTGGATAGAGGCAGAACCGGTGGCCCAGATCACTGCACGCAAGGTACAACACTTTGTGTGGAAGAACATTGTGTGTCGTTTCGGGGTGCCAAGGTGTCTCATTTCAGAAAATGGCACTCAGTTTGCGAGCCAACAGTTGGGGAAGGTGTGTGCAGAAGTAGGAATCAAGCAAGTGTTTGCATCAATCGAACACCCCAGACGAATGGGCGGGTAGAATCAGCAAATAGAGTTTTGTTGAGGGGGCTGAAGAGAAGATTAGAGAAAGCTAAATGGGCGTGGGCAGAGGAAGTGCCAAGGATTGTGTGGGCTTACCACACCACGCCTCAATCTTCCACCATGGAGACGCCTTTCAGCCTGGTATATGGGTCAGACGCCATCATCCCAGTAGAGATCCACGAGAGTTCTCCGCGCTTCCTAAGCTTTGGGGCAGAAGAATCTAACGAAGAAAGAAAGGTGAATCTAGACCTGTTAGACGAAGCCAGAGAAGAGGCGAGGATAAAGGCTGAGGCCGTGAAGAGAAGAGTGGAGCGTCAATATAGCTCTAAGGTGAAGTTGCGGCAATTCCAAGTTGGTGACCTGGTCATGAGGAAAGCCCATCCTTATGAGTTGGAGAACAAGTTGTCTCCCAAGTGGACCGGACCCTTCAGAGTGACCGAAGCCAATGGAAATGGTTCGTACAATCTAGAGACTCTAGAAGAAGGCCCCCGATGGGCAAATTTAAAGTTGTCTCCCACGCAGCTAGAATGCGGCAAATTTAAAGTTTTATTTTAGTTGAAAGTTATGAAGCACACATTTGTAACGGGGACACTCTTTTTCCCTCTTGGGGGTTTTTTAATGAGGTCACCCAAGTAAAAAAGAAGTTCAAGAAAACTTTGTCTCAGTTTTTCCCTCTCACACAATGTAAGATCAAAGATTAAGAAACAAATGACAAAGACTCAAGGCAACGCCAGGCGTAGGGATCACCTGAGGCATGCGTCGCCAAGATGAGGCGTCGCCAGATATAGGCATAGCCAGATAAGGGAGCAGGCGTCAAATTCGAAGCAAGTAGCAGGAGCGCATGCTCATGCCTAGAGATCAAGACAAAAGGTACGTTCAGTATAAGCTAAAATCCGGGTGCCTAGTCCCTGAGCAGGGGTTAAGGGATTCCTTCGGGACAACCCCTCCTCAAGTAGGAATAGCTAGCCCCGGTGTCTGATGTTTAGACATCTCGCGAGGAAGTGGTGGGGGGCGTTTCCTTCAAGCGTGGGCATCAGATAGTAAGAAGTTTCGGAGCAGTGGAGAACCAGGTCACTTGCTGCAGATACACGCAGCTAAGGAGAAGCGCCTTCCTCTGGGAAACCTTCTCCTTGGGTGTAATCACCAAAATCCCTGGTCATTTTGGTGTTTAGACACACCAGGGACGATACGGCGATGTTTCCCACACGCCTCTCCCTGGTCGTGGGCACCAAGAACACTGATCGCCTTGGTGTTTTCAAACACCCTGAGGACGAAATGACACTACCCCCGGGCAAGCCTCTCCTTAGGCGTGGGCACCAAGCGCGAAGAGATAAGGGCCAATTTGCTTTGGTGTTTAGAGACCCCGTGGACGATACGACGTTATTGTGTAGGTCTCTCCACGGGCGTGGGCACCAAAGCGTCACTTTGTCCCAAGTGTTTAGACACGCTGAGGACGATGCGTCCTCGCATTCAGCAGGTCTCTCCTCGAGCGTGGACATATAGTACAGATCAGATAAAGTCCTCCCTCGCCCTCGAGCGGCGTAGAGGCCCCCGATGAACAAATAAGTCCTCCTCACCCTCGAGCAATGTGAGGCCATAGCAGAGATCAAGCCCGCCCTCGCCCTTAAGCGATGTCGAGGCCAGAAAGAAGTGAGACCCCTTTTCATCTTAAGCGACGAAAAAGCTAGCAATGCCTTTGGCAGTAAGTGCCTGGGGACTCAAGACAAGTAAGTAAAGAGCAAGTTGAAAACTTTTCTAAGTTCAGAAGGCAAGAGAAATTCGAAGAGCAAGAAGAAGAAGCATAAAAACACGAGTCATCAGAGACAAGAAAAATACGCGAAGTTAAATCCTCCTTTGCCCCTGGGAAATGACGAGGCAGATGATGCCTTCATGAGGAAGATTCCTCGCAGATACGAAGGCCAAGTGAAGTTCTAAGTGAAAAGATCAAGAGAAGGGTATGCATCGCGACTCAGAAGGGAAGAGTAAGAGAGAAGGTCACGTGCTACCTAGAGAGTTAGTGTCAAAAGCGACGAAGAGATGTATCGAAGGTAACACGTTCGATATAGTAAAGAAAGCAGAGGCGGATGAAAGAGCAAGAGAAGCTAAAAGTACACAAGTATGTAAAGATAAAGCTCGAATAAATAAGGTCAAGTGTTGGAATTACAGAGCAAATATGGGTAAATACAAAATTACAAGGAATGTGGAGGACAAGTAGGTGCTGCTCATTCCCCTAGGTCGAGGGGCACCACCTTCCCATCGACGATGTGGTTGCCGAGGTCACAGTTGGAGGTGTTGATCCCTATGTGGCTTGGGCCAGAGCCTCCTTGAACCCCTCATCAAAGGTGCCGGCCATATCGTTGAGGAGGTCTTGGTTGGCCTTCTCCAATTCCTCGATCTTGGAGTCCTTGGTGGCTAGCTGCTTTTCTAGAAATTCCTTCTCCACTTGAAGCTTGTTTACTTCAGCTTGGAATTTGTCATTTTCAGCTTGGAGAAGGTTGAGAGCTTCAGTCTTCGCAGCTAGCTCCCCCTCCGTCTCGCCCAGTTTCACCTCGAGGGCCCTGGAGTTTTCGGCTACCACCCTTAGTTCGGCAACCTCCGCCTGCAGATGGGCCATGGAGCCCAGGAGGTCTGCGTGCTTCTGGTCAGCCTCGCGCAGCCTCAGGGTGGCCGCCTCCTCCACCTTCCGGATTTCCACCAAGGAGGCTTGGTAAGCATCTTCTAGTTTCAACTTTTCTTTCTTCAGGGTGGCCACCTCTCGTTTGAGAGCCTGAAGGGCTTGCATCTCGACGACTTTAGACTTAGCTTGAGCGCACCACTCGAGAGCAATAGCGAGGAAGGCCCCCATGTAGTAGAGCATGCCTTCCTTCTTGGCCTCGCCGAAAGAGCTTCCCAACGACCTCTCAGTGAACCCCCTCATTAGTTGCATGATTGCAGGGGGAATCCTCAAGACCTATGAGACGAGAGCTTGTGGAGCAGTTTGTTTTGGTGGGGGTGCAGATTCTGCCCCCTCATCTTGGCCCAGTTGTTGTGGGGGAGATGTGGCGCTATGATGTGATTCCAATAACATATTATGAATGATTCTTGACATTCTTAGGAATCAACTTGAGTTGGATATGAGATAGGCACTTTTTCATAGAATTGGATCAAGGTTCTAAGTTCAAAAACTCACCAAGACTAGTACCAAAACCCAAACTCACATGGAAGTTCCATGTATTGTCAAATTGAATCAAAAACAACAACTAGAAAAGAAGAGAAACAAAGAGGAATAGCAGAAAATGAAAAGAACCGAAGTACAACTCCAAGGAATTAAAAATGCTGAACAGAAAAGGCAAAGAACTCAAACTAAGACATGAAAATAAAAAGAGAAGGAAGGAAGGAGAAGAGAAAGGTCATGAAGATGGAGGAATGGTTGGATGAACACGCCACTTAGAGGATGGAGACTCAAAGATGAGTGTGCTATGCTGCCACTTGAGGTAACCATGAACACTCAAGATAAGACTAAGTGAGGAAGGCACAAATCTCTCCAATGCTCTCTCAAATTGAGTAGAGTTTCACTAATACAAATTTTTGATCAATGTTTAGGTTTTAAACCATTTTATCTTTGACTCTTCATTAGCATGCATATTCATTTTAGTCAAAGTTGTTTCAAAATCTTTGAAGTATTCATCTACCATCCTATGTCCTTGAGGAAGCCTTTGGAACTTCAACAAGTGTTCCTTCCTAGAAGGAGGAACAAATCGCGCACGCATACACTCTTTCAAAGTATTCCAAGAAACCACGGGAGGTTTCTTGCGATATATAATGTCCATTACAATTTTATGCCACCATTCTTTGGCATAATCACTAAATTCTAAGGTGGCTAGCTTATATTTGTGCTCATCTAGGATCTCATGGAGGTCAAAAATCTGTTCACATTTAGCCTCCCAATCTAGATACACATTAGGATAACTATCTCCATTGAAACTAGGAATTTTGATCGAAGGTAGCCTAGCCTTTGCATCTTGGTAGTAGCTGATCCGATCGGTCATCGGTAGTCGATGACATCAGCATCAGAGAACCACGTGGACCACTCGCAGGGTGACACGTGGACCAGGTGGCAGAGAGGTAGGGGGACGATCGCCAAGAGAGGTGATCGGTGGTCAGTAACCAAGTTACCACCGACAGATCAGGCGGCAGAGAGGTCGGGGGATAGATCACCCAGAATGGTGATCGGTGGTCAGTAGCCAAGTGACCACCAGCAGACCAGTTCCCAGACTCGCGCCTGGAGGCAGAGCGCGAGTAGCGAATAAACACTGATCAGTCATCGGGTGTATTGTCATCGGGGTCTCGTGTTACACGCAGTTAAACTGGGACTAAGGTTCCCAGCGAGAGCGTTACGCATGGACCTCGCATGAGCACACCTCAAGGAATCATGCACGAGAGTGGCCTGAGGGAACTAGTAAGCCAGTCAGTGATTGGTGATTCCCTCAACCCATTACGTGCGTGTCATCCAGAAGGGTAAGTCGCCTACACAGAGAGTAACGTTCGGTGAGTGCGCCTAGACCAGCCACACCCGACGACCACTCCTAAGAGTGTGCAATTTACCCAGATAAGAGAAGCATCCTAAGTTACTCCGCAAGGGCGTAGCTTAGGCGGACAAAGAGAGGCGCTAGAGCCCTTCCAGTAAGTGACACGTGTGTGGTTAGATGTGAGTTGCAGGCCTCCACGTGTCACCATCTGAGAGGGGTGCGGTCCAGACAAAAGAGCACTCCGTACCGCTAAAAGTACAGACAGGCGCAGCCAAGCGCAGACATGCGCAGACTCTCACGCTCCCCATTGCTGATTCTGAAGGTACGCTTTCTCTGAAAAGCACGACAGGGTTCTGACACATGCCAGAAAAGCATAACAGAATTCTGTTATGCCCAGAAGCAGGGAAAGAGAGATAAAAGGCAGAATCAGAGTGAGAGTGAGGGGAGATAGAGGAAAAACAGAGTGCAAGTTTTACTCACACACATTTTTTACTAAGTTTCCAGTTTCTGGTGGTTCTGTTGAACTAACTTGATCGTCGGAGTGCAAACGGCCGCTAGAGGCGCCGTCTGTGTATTTTGCAGGTCACATCTTGAAGCCATCTGAGAGAGAGAGTTCAGAAGGTGATTCTTCAGGAGACGCAGTCGCGAAGACAGGGCAGAAAGTGTTACGAAGCGATTCACCCACGTTCAAGTTGCCGGCAGGATCAGTAGCCATTTCCATGGTGATGTCTCTCCCCGTGGTTGTGATGTCTATGTCCATGGTATTGGGGTGGAGTTCACCTTCTCCTATGGTCCTCTTCACGGCCTAAGTCATTTGAAGAACCTCTTGATGAAGGTCTATGTGAATGATGCCCATCATGGATAGAATGAGATGGCCTAGCTTGTTGCACCTCCATCTTTTGCAATTTTTCTTCCAAACGCCAAATTGTGCGTTGAGCTTCATGCAACTCACCAAGGACTGAAGCTTTGGAAGGAGAGTGCTTCTTGTAAGATGCACCACTTGAATAGCCATCCATTTGCAAATGAAAACAGCAAACACAAAAAAAAACAGCAAACAAGTTAAGAAACAAAGTTAGCAAAAAGTAATTTCGTAACCAAACTGCCGAAGTGAATTTGGCTTGAAAAGAAGTCACTCTCAAAGAAATAATGTCCCTGCACCAATCTGATCTTGAGGTCTTAGAAATCCTCGAATGAAAGATGTCAAAGCAAGGCACACCAATCTCAAAGCCAACACCACAAAACCAATGAAGCAATAAAAACAAACAAGAAAAGGTATAAGCAATAAAAGGCTATAACAAAAGGAATACTAGAGGTATGACAAACTCAAAGATTAATGAGCAAAAGACAAGCAAGAAAATAAGGAACTCAATGAAAAAGTAGGCACACAAAAGAATACTTAAAGAAAAGCACTAGAGTAGATGAAGAAAACAAAGAAACAAGCTCTTGGAAAATATTTTTTATGCAAACTGATCCTGCCTGTTGACCAGAACGCTGGACACTGCCTCGTCAAAGGATCGACGTGCGCACCGCTTCACACCTCCGTTCCTCTTCGAGATCCAGCTCAAGAACCTGCAAAGAAACAGAGCGGCGCCGCTGCGGCCGATCGCACTCCAACGCCCAAGTCAGTGACCGAATCACCAAATACAAAGAGAACAAGAACCGTGCAAATCCTCTCTCACAGTAAGCTCTATAACTCGTGATCCTGCCTGTTGACCAGAACGCTGGACACTGCCTCGTCAAAGGATCGACGTGCGCACCGCTTCACACCTCCGTTCCTCTTCGAGATCCACCTCAAGAACCTGCAAAGAAACAGAGCGGCGCCGCTGCGGCCGATCGCACTCCAACGCCCAAGTCAGTGACCGAATCACCAAATACTAAGAGAACAAGAACCGTGCAAATCCTCTCTCACAGTAAGCTCTATAACTCGCAAGCGTAAAGAATGTATTCTGAACGTGCGTACCTCAGAAAGTTCGTTGAGAACTCTTATATACCTGGTTACTTTCTCTCTCCTGGCAGTTATAGACTTGGACACGTGGCTCGCATCCAACTGTACACGTGCCATCATCTGGAGCCTCCTTGACTTGAGCGTTGCTTCTGACTCTCTTTTTGGCTAAGTTATTTATGCATGGTGCTGCCCAGTACATAGCTAACTTGGGAGTGCAATCTCTACTGGAACTGGCGAGTTAGGGTGCCTTCATACACCTTCCCTGTGGTCTCGCCGGCCGCCTTCATAATCTGCACCACCTTCATCTCTGGCGATGTGCTTGCTCTGGCGATCTCCAATCACTAGGTCGCCTGAGTCTACATCTGGCGACTTCATCTTTAACCCGGTGATCGCCGATTCTGGTATGCTGGAGATCAGAACACGCCAACTTAATAATTGGCGACTTCACGAGCCCCCCGACTTCCTTCCCTTCTGCCAACCTGGCGCCTTGTCAACATGCCTATACTATAGCTTGATGCCACGTCATCACTTCCGACTACCAGGGCGGTACACAAACTGTGCTTGATGTTCACTGATTTAACTGGAATGATATACAGCGAACTGGATTATGAAATTTAGACCACAGAAACTTCAAGATCTTAGCTCAAAAATGGCACTGGAATTATGCAAATACAGTAAGCCAATTAATTGAGATAAATTTTTCAAAACCGCTGCCAGATTACGGTATTTTTTTTCCGCAGAATTGTACACTTTTTGTATTTTATTTATTATTTTTTGTGTACTTTGAAATTTTGAGTAATTCTTTTTTCTACTCTTTTCTAACACTTTGAAAAACACAAATCCAGAATTTCAAAATTTTCCAGTGAGTAAATCAATTGCAATAAGGAAAAACAGTAAGCACGTTTTCATAAAACAGAGGAATCCTAACAGGAATGAAAAACAGAATTATGAACTAGCAAAGACATAATAGAAAATGATGTATAGGAACTTGTATAAGTCTAGAATACAAGTATGAACTCAATTCTAAAACAGAAAAAGCACAAAGGATCAAATATCAAACTCAGAAAATTATGACATCAAAGCAAGAAACAAAAAATTCAATAAAAGTACTACAAGAAGTGATGACAATTATGGAAAAACAAGACTAAGATAAAACTTGTATCGATTCAAAAAGGAAAATACTCAAACACATGATAGGCAAAATAAAGAAAACAGCAATAAAACTCAAATAAGCCTAAAACAAAAAGGTAAAGTGCAAGAAATTAAAGAGCTCTTGAAATAAAGTGCACACAACTCAAAAATTAAACAAGAATAAACCTAAGACTTATGATACCACATGATGTGATTCCAATAGCACAATATGAATGATTCTTGACATTCTTAGGAATCATCTTGAGTTGGATATGAGATAGGCACTTTAAGATAGAATTGGATCAAGGTTCTATGATCAAGAACTCACCAAGACTAGTACCAAAACCCAAACTCACATGGAAGTTCCATGTATTGTCAAATTGAATCAAAAACAACAACTAGAAAAGAAGAGAAACAAAGAGGAACAGCAGAAAATGAAAAGAACCGAAGCAAAACTCCAAGGAATTAAAAATGTTGAACAGAAAAAGCAAAGAACTCAAACTAAGACATGAAAATAAAAAGAGAAGGAAGGAAGGAGAAGAGAAAGGTCATGAAGATGGAGGAATGAGGGATGAACACGCCACTTAGAGGATGGAGACTCCAAGATGAGTGTGCTATGCCGCTGTACCGTCCCGTATCCGGGCGTTGACTAAGTCAAGGTCAAAGTCAACGCAGGGCGTCGCCTAGGTGGAGAGACGCCAAGTGCTAGCATCGCCAAGAGGAAGCGTCGCCACGGCAAGGCGTCGCCTAGGTGAAGGCGTCGCCCAACCAGGGCGTCGCCAAGATCAAATATCATTAAGTCAAGGCAATCACGGTGCGGCTCCCCGATACCCATAGGTAGGAAAGACCATGGAGGGGACGACGCCGTGGGAAGGCCCCAAACCCTGTATAACCAGGGAACAGTAATAAAGAGGAGAGAAAGGTGGCTTCAAGGCCATAGTAACAGCACCAGTATAGGGCAGCCTGACTCGGGAAGTACCCCTGCCGCCCTAGAGACGCCTTTGGGACAGATACGACTCAAGAGGAAGGTCACGCCCAGGGTAGCCGGGTGCAGGGTACGAGAGGAAGGCAGATACGCTCTCAAAGTAAGTGACTAGATGATTGGGGGCATGAGTTGGCACCCAAAAAGTCACCCCTAGCGCAGTAGCACTCCCAAGCAGGAGGACTCACACGTAGAAACGTCCCCAGATGGGCAGAAACGCCCCCTCCATGGGGTCACGGCGTTGTGAGGCCCTCCACGTGTACGACAGCCATGTCAGAATAGAAACACCCTTTAGTCAGGTGCCAGGTAATTAAAGTCATTCAATACAGTTTCCGTTTCGAGCATTCAGGTACTATAATGGCTCCCAAGCGTTTCAATGTCTTAAATGCGCTACGTTTTCTAATTAGATACGCTGATTGAGTGCGTTACATTTGTAATTAAAGGCGCTTTAAGGCGCTTTTAATGCTTGGGTGGTTTAAATAGCGCTGAGAATGTTGGAAACAGGGTTGGAACTTTTGGCAAATTCACCAGAACTCTCTAGTTGCTTGCTCGTGCCTTGAGACTACGGACAAGGGACTGGGGAAAGATCTTTGCCTGAGGGGAAAACACACACACACCTATACACAGTTCTTTTTACCACCTTCAGAGTGCCATACGCGGTGCTCAGAGACGGAGGTGCAAAGTTTTGGTGTTTCTTGCTGGCTGACTTGAGCGTCGGAGTGCAAACGGCCGCTAGGGCGCCTCTTTGTCCTCTCTTTTGCAGGAATCCACAGGTAACCAGTGGGAAGGAGTCCCTAGCTGACGGTTGAGGTCGCGCACGAAGACGTCCCGGTCAACCGGACGGAACAGCCGCCACTTGAGGTACCCATGAACACTCAAGATAAGACTAAGTGAGGAAGGCACAAAGCTCTCCAATTCTCTCTCAAATTGAGTAGATTTTCACTAATACAAATTTCCAATCTCAATTGTACAAGCTAAGCACCTTTATTTATAGCCTAGAGGTGCTGAAAAATAGGTGGGAAATTTCAAATAAAACTCATTTGAAATTCCCACCAAAAACAAGTCACATGGGAGGTGTGACCTTTTTGTACTATGACACCTCCTAAAAACTACACCTACACCACTCTCCTAAGTCACATGGACAATGTGACTTTCTTTTACATATTCACACTCCTTTATTTAATAACCACACCTCCTTAAAAACTATACAAGAGTATTTCAAAGCTTGGCCTTGACCCTCATGGGATGAACTTGGGCTTTTTGGGCTTTGGCCTTCTTGGGCTTGGGCTTGGGGCTTTGGGCTTGGGCCTCCTCTTTATTTTATGTCTTCTTTTAATTTTGAGAAGATTAGAAGGAAGAACTTCAAATGTAAGGGTGGATGTCCTCTTCCTCCATTAATAAAAGTCTCCTTTATTTGATTCTCATCACGCTATGAGGGTTGTCCCGAAGAGACCCTCCATGTTGGGGGGATGCAGATCGCGAGGAGATGACCCTATTGGTCCTCCTCCTCTTGAAGACCTGCCCCTCGCCTGAGCCTTCGTCATCGGAGGGGACGAAAAGAACACCCTTCCCCTTGTCAAAGGGGGCTGAGGTAGAGGTGTGGGCCACAGCCAGTTCGACTGCAACGATCTGAGGGGGTGAGTAGGGTGAATTGGTTGTTGGGGCAGTATGTGGTGAATTTGGACTTTGTGGGGTTTCTGAGGGGTTAGCTTGCCGCAAAGCTAAATCTAGATTGCATCCCCATGGTTTATATACCCCTCTTCCTATCCCTTCAATGCCTTGGGTTGACATTTCTACGGATTTCATCTTAGGATTACCCAAGACATCAAAGGGAAAGGATTCCATTTTTGTGGTAGTGGATCGTTTTTCAAAGATGGCTCACTTTATTCCTTGCCACAAAGTGGATGATGCATGTCATATTGCAAACCTCTTCTTTTAAGTAGTGGTTCGTTTGCATGGGATTCCTAGAACTATTGTGTCCGATAGAGATTCCAAGTTCTTGAGTTACTTTTGGAAGACCTTGTGGGGAAAGCTTGTTACTAAACTTTTATTTTCTACCACTTGTCACCCACAAACCGATGGTCAAACTGAAGTGGTAAAGAGAACTTTGGGACAAATGTTGAGATGCTTTATTTTGGGAAATCCTAGAGTGTGGGAGAATTTACTACCACATGTTGAGTTTGCTTATAATCGTGTAGTAAATTCTACCACCTCACATTCTCCTTTTGAGGTTGTCTATGGGTTCAATCCCTTAACACCTCTTGATCTTCTTCCTATTCCCATACTTGATGATGTCATGTGCAAAGATGGGGATGAAAAGGCTTCTTTTGTGAAAACTTTGCATAAAGACATCAAGTTAAGAATTAAGAAGAAGGTTGGCAAGTATGCTTGATGTGATTCCACTATCCACATAGAGAATGATTCTTGACATTCTTAGGAATCACCTTGAGCTGGACATTATAGAGGCACTTTTCTTCGAGTTGGATCATTGTTCTAAGTCAAGAACTCACCAAAAACTAGTACCAAATCCCAAACTCATTTGGATGCTCCACATATTGTCAAATTGAACCGATTTAAGTGGAAGAAAATGCAATTGCACCGAACATATTACTTAAGGAATGAATTGAACCGAACAAAAGAGCTAGAAAAGCAAAGGAACAAGATGAATGGACAGAAATATAAAACTGCCGAACCAAAAACTCATAAAAACAGCAAGAACACCAAACCAAAACTCAAGAACACAAGCTAACAAAAACAATTGAAAGAGAAAGGAAGGAGAGAAGAATTGCTCATGAAGATGGAAGGATGATGGATGATCTCGCCACTAGAAGTGTGGAATGCTCCTAGATG
Source organism: Phaseolus vulgaris (assembly GCF_051622355.1). Lineage (NCBI taxonomy): Eukaryota > Viridiplantae > Streptophyta > Magnoliopsida > Fabales > Fabaceae > Phaseolus > Phaseolus vulgaris. The sequence continues at coordinate 38,976,259 of NC_143508.1, forward strand.
AGAATGATGCCGCCACTTGAGGACTCCATTAATCCATCAAGATAAGACTAGAGAAGAAGGCTCAAAAGCTCTCCAAAGTTCACTCAAAATTTGAGTAGAGTTTTCTTAGATTAATTCCAATCTGAATTTTACAAAGAGAGCACCTCTATTTATAGCCTAAGGTGCTGAAAATGCAAGCTAAAACAATTCAAATTTCCCTCCTAAAGCTAGCTAAAACCGGCGCCTATTTCAAGCCATGAGGAAGGTGTGACTCCTTCCTTCACTTTGGCACCTCGTATTTTACTTCTACACCTATCTACTAACACACCCCCCTAAAGCTCCTAACTAAAGCCTAAAAGATGCTATAACAAAAGAGGTTTCTAAAGTTTCCCTCTAAGCACCTTCAACTAAAGAAATTACAAAAAGAGAAAATAAATGTCCTCTAGTTCCTAAAGCTTTAAACATGCTTCTTGTAAGCCTTTGAGGTGGACTTTGACCTCCATGGGCGTCTTCTATTTGTTCCTCCACCTCCTCTTGATCTTGTTGATTGGCCTCTATGTTCTCTTGATCTTGATCTCCGTCAATGCTGAACTTGCCAATAAAAGGAGAAAAGCATTGTTATTTGATGCGGGAGATTGGGTTTGGCTTCACTTGAGGAAAGATCGTTTTCCTACTCAAAGGAAGTCCAAACTAATGCCTCGTGGTGATGGACCTTTCCAAGTCCTGAAGAGGATTAATAACAATGCTTATGAGTTAGATATGCCTGATACATACCTTGGTAGTCATACATTTAATATCAGTGATCTAACTCCTTTTTCTGTAGGTCTCCAGAATTCGTGGTCGAATTCTCTCCAACTCGGGGAGTATGATGGAGATCAAGATCAAGAGGAAATAGAAGCCAACAATCAAGGACAAGAGGAGGTAGAGGCCCAAGTTGAAGACGCTCAAAAAGTCATTAGCCCACCTCATAGGCTTACAAGGAGCAAGTTTAAGTAATTAGGAAATAGTGAAAGATTGTTTTCTCTTTTATAGTATCTTTTGTATTAAAAGGTGCTTAAAGGGAAACATTAGACACCTCTTTTGTAAAAGCATCTTTAGGCTTTAGTGTAGAAAATTCTAGAAGCTTGGGGAGTGAGCTTAGTAGGGGCGTGAGCTTAGGAGTCTTTTGGGTAGCTTATGGAATAAGCTTTGTAAGCAAATGACCGGCCCTTGCTCCTATAAAAGGAGGGCTTAGGTCCTTCATAATTCAGATTGGATAATTGAAGTAGCAAAACTCTTCCAAATTGGTGATTGAGTGTGTGAGAACTTGTCTTCTCCTCTTCCTAGTCTCATCTTGAGAGCCTTGGTTCCCTCAAGTGGCGGCAATTCACACTTATCTTGGAGCATTCGTACTACAAGTGGCGTGTCCATGAACCAAGCTCTTCATTCACATAAGTTCCTCTCTTCTCCATCTTTTCCTTTCATCTCCATGTTCATACGAACTCCTAAAACATGTCTTAGCTTCTTTTCATTCGGTGCTTTAGCTTAATTCTTGTTTTGGTCTGGTTCTTTTCAATTTCTTATTACTTTAATTGGTTCAGTAGCTTCTTTTCATGTTTTGTTCGGTTCAATTGCTTTCTTTAGAGTTTCAATCGGTGCATTTACTTTCTTGTTCAATTTAATCGGTACAATTGGCAAGAAATGGGTCTTCCATGTGAGTTTGGTGTTTGGTGCAAGTTTTGGTGAGTTCTTGAAACATAGAACATTGATCCATTTCTATTAAAAGTGCCTATTCATTCTCCAACTCAAGTTGATTCCATAAAATGTCAAAGAATCATCTATATCTTGCTATTGGAATCATATCATCCCCTCAAGACACACACTTCCTTTGGCTCAGCACAACACCACTAAGAATGTTGATTTTGACAACCTCAAGAACACACAACACTTCTCAGCTATACACATAGAGTTTCTTCAAAGTACAAAGGGTTACACTTGTTACAGAAAAGATCTGAAATCAATACAGGATGAAAATCATATATCACACTCTCTTTGATCCAAGCAATCTCAAAGTAAAACTTCAACTCTTCAAAATGCAAAATCAGTGAAAAACTCAAATCTATTTTTCTTTGATTAAAACTTCGTTGTTTGTTACAAAATATGAACAAACTATTTATTGCATTCAAAGCCTGGTCAAAGCATTTAAAACTGGAGCGTATTCAGTTATAAAATCATTTAATGCTCAGTCAAAGCACAAAACAGTTTTCTGTTATGGTACTATAGTTTCTTTTGTATAAAATTGTAAATAATATAGAATAGTGTTTAGGAAGGTGCTTAGAGGGAAACCTTAAGATACCTCTTTTGTAAAGCATCTTTAGGCATTAGTTTAGAATTTTCTAGAAGTTGACTCTTCATGTGTTCACTATAGGCGCTAGAGTAGGTAATAGGGAAGGGACCTTTGGTTAGCTTCTTGTGTAAGCTTTGTGTACTCTTGGACCGGTCCTTCTCCTATATAAGGAGGGCTTCGGTTCTTCTAAAAACAGAATTGATATTTGAAGTAACAAAACTCTCCCAAATTGGTGATTGAGTGTAGTGAGAACTTGCCTTCTCCTCTTCCTAGTCTCATCTTGAGAGCCTTGGTTCCCTCAAGTGGCAGCAATTCACACTTATCTTGGTGCTTTCACACTTCAAGTGGCGTGTTCATCAACCAAGAACTACAACCACATAAGTCTTCCTTCTTCTCCATCTATTTCTTCCATTTCCATGTCCATTTGAATTCATAAAACATGTCTTAGGCCTTTTCTTGCAATTCTATTCGGTGCTTTGCCTTTATTTCACATTTTGTTCAGTTCATCTTCTTCCTTGCTGAGTTTGAACGGTTCATCTTCATTCTAGCTTACTTTGTTCGGTGCATTTCAATTGTCAAGCATTTTAATCGGTTCATTTGCATTCTTGCATCCTTTAATCGATTGAATTGACAAGAAATGGGACTTCCATGTGAGTTTTGGTGTTTGATGCAAGTTTTGGTGAGTTCTTGAAACATAGAACATTGATCCATTTCTATAAAAGTGCCTATTCAATCTCCAACTCAAGTTGATTCCATAAAATGTCAAAGAATCATCTATATCTTGCTATTGGAATCATATCATGTGGTATCATGAGTCTTAGGTTTGTTCTTCTTTGTGTTTGAGTTGTTTTGGCACTTTTAATTCAAGAACTTTATATTCTTGTTGTTACCTTTCTGTTTTAGGTTTATTTTTTAGTATTTCTTGCTGTTTTCTTGTTGTTATTACATTGTGTTTGTGTCATTTTAATTTTTGAATCCTTATAAGTTTTGTCACAGTCATGTTTCTCCAAGGATGTTATCAATTCTTTGTAGTCCTTTTGTTGTAATTTTTTTGTTTCTTGATTTTGTGTTAAGACCAGTTTTCTGTGCTTGATTCTTGATCCTTTGGTGCATTTTCTTTTTAGTTTTGAGTTAATACTTGTGTATTAGACCTATACAAGTTCTAAAACATCATTTCTCTTATGTCTTTGCTAGTTCTTAATTCTGTTTTTCATTCCTGTTAGGATTCCTATGTTTTTCTGCAAACGTGCTGACTGTTTCGACTTATTGCAATTGATTTTCTTTCTGGAAATTTCTGAAATTCTGTATTTGAGTTCGTCAAAGTGTTATAAAAGAGTAGAAAAAAGAAGTACTTCAAAATTCAAAGTACAAAAACTATGATAAATAAAATACGAACAGTGTGTAATTCTGCCGAAAAAAATACGGTAATCTGGCAGCGATTTTAGAAAATTTATCACAATTAATTGGCTTACTTTTTTTGAGTAATTCCAGTGCCATTATTGAGATAAGATCTTGAAGTTTCTGTGGTTACAATTTCATAATCCAGTTCGCTTTATATCATTCCAGATAAATCTGTAAACATCACACACAGTTTGCAGAGAAATATTTTCCAGTAGTTTTGTTTTTGTTTTCTTCATCTAGTCTAGTGCTTTTCTCTAGGTCTCTTTTGTGTGCCTTCTTTTTCATTGAGTACCTTATTTTCTTGCTTGTCTTTTTTTCACTAATCTTTGAGTTTGTCATATATCTAGTATTGCTTTTGTTATAGCCTTTTTCTTGTTTATACCTTTTCTTGTTTGTCTTTGATTGTTCCTTGGTTTTGTGGTGCTTGGTTTTGAGATAAGAGTGCTTCTGCTTTGACATCTTTCATTTGAGGTTACTAAGGCCTCAAGAGCAGATTGGTTGAGGGAAGTATTCTTTCTTGGAGTGATTTGAGTGTCTTTTAATTTTCGTTCCCGCACTATATTTGTTCCATTTTCTAACCTTGTTTTTCTTGTACTAGTTTATTCTTTTTGTGTTTGCTGTTTTGCTTTTGCAATGGATACCTTATCAAGTTCAGCACCTTCTAAACGTCATTCCCCTCCAAAAGCATACTTCATTGATGAATTACAAGAATTTAAAACAATATCTGCACAACAAGATGAGGAATTGAGACAATTGGAGGCAAGGCTTCGAATTTTAGAAGTAAAGCACATGGAGAAAAGATTAGCAAAACTTGAATTGAAGCATGAAAGATCCTCACATTCCATCCATGGAAGACATCATTCTCCTAGACGTTCTTCCAAGGATTCTTCCAATGCTCACGGCCATGGAGAAGATTATAGAAGAAGGAGGCATCACCATCATTCTCATGGAGAGAGCTATAACCGTGACCAAAGACATCACCAAAAGTTCAAGCCTCAAGTTTCTTTTGTAAAGGTCCCTAACTTTAATGGGGATAGTGATCCTAATGTGTATTTAGATTGGGAGGCTAAATGTGAACAACTTTTTACAGCTTATAAGGTAGAAGAGGATCAAAAGGTGAATATAGCCTCTTTAGAATTCATAGATTATGCCATGAAATGGTGGCATAGTATTGTAATGGACATTGACTATAACAAGAGACCTGCCGTGGTTTCTTGGAATGATTTGAAAGAATGTATGCGCGCAAGGTTTGTTCCTCCTTCTAGGAAGGAACACTTGTTGAAGTTCCAAAGGCTTCCTCAAGGACACAGGATGGTAGATGCACTAGTACAAAATATGAAAACAACGACCCTTTATTTAGTGCGGCTTTGTGCTTAAACACATTTGTAAAAAACGCGGTGGCATTTTTGAAATTAAATTGTTTTACAAATGCGGTTCTAGGGTAAGACCGCATTTGTAAATCAATTCAAATGATTTACAAATGCGGTCTTTACAATGCCTGCATTTGTAAATCAATTCAGAATGATTTACAAATGCGGTATTTACTATGACCGCATTTGTAATTAATTTCACATTGATTTACAAATGCGGTCATTGTAAAGACCGCATTTGTAAATCATTTGAATTGATTTACAAATGCGGTCTTACCCTAGAACCGCATTTGTAAAACAATTTTACCCTAAAAATTGAAGCGCGCCACTAGTTTCACTTTCACTTTCCTCTTCTCCGCTCTTCGTTTCAACATTCTCAGTTTCAGTTCTCTCTGCATTGTAAGTTTCAGTTCTCTCCGCTCTTCGTTTCACTCATTTGTTTTCGTTTTCGTTTTCGCATCATTCATTATTCACTTCCTTGGCATTGTCATTTTCGTTTCCTAACTTCGTTTGTGGCATATAGGTTATTGTTCTATTGGTGTTCGCTGGTTTTGTCTGCTCCGCCACCGCCACAGCTTCCGCCACCGCCTTCGCCTTCGTCTTGTGCCTCTGCCACTTCGATCACCATCAACCTAAAGGTTGGTGTTGTATTTAATATTTATTTAATATTTTGAATTTATATTTAATATTTTGAATTTATATTTAATATTTTGAATTTTTATTTAATATTTTGAATTTTTATTTTTTTGTATTATAATATATATTTAATTAATAACTAATACAACTTGGAATTTATAACTAATAATTTATATATTTGTGTGTATTTTGAATTTTTGTATTATATAATTTCTATTTTCTTAAATTTATATTATATATTTAGTTAGTTGTTAATTACATTTTAATAAAAGTTTTATGTTATGTTAGTTATTGTTACTTTTAGAATAGAAATATCGTGTTTGGATTGAGTCCGGGGGTGTTCGACCCTCGGCAAATGTGTGAGATTGAATAGTGATCCTGCCTGTTGACCAGAACGCTGGAAACTGCCTCGTCAAAGGATCGACGTGTGCACCGCTTCACACTTCCGTTCCTCTTCGAGATCCACCTCAAGAACCTGCAAAGAAAACAGAGCGGCGCCGCTGCGGCCGATCGCACTCCAACGCCCAAGTCAGTGACCGAATCACCAAATACTAAGAGAACAAGAACCGTGCAAATCCTCTCTCACAGTAAGCTCTATAACTCGCAAGCGTAAAGAGTATAATCTGAACGTGCGTACCTCTGAAAGTTCGTTAAGAACTCTTATATACCTGGTAGCTTTCTCTCTCCTGGCAGTTACAGACTTGGACACGTGGCTCGCATCCAACTGTACACGTGCGATCATGTGGAGGCTCCTTGACTTGGGCGCTGCTTCTGACTCTCTTTTTGGCTAAGTTACTTATGCATGGTGTTGTCCAGTGCATAGCTAACTTGGGAATGCGATCTCTACTGGAACTGGCGAGTTAGGGGGCCTTCATACATCTTCCCTGTGGTCTCGCCGGCCGCCTTCATAATCTGCACCGCCTTCATCTCTGGCGATGTGCTTGCTCTGGCGATCTCCAATCACTAGGTCGCCTGAGTCTACATCTGGCGACTTCATCTTTAACCCGGTGATCGCCGATTCTAGTATGCTGGAGATCGGAACACGCCAACTTAATAACTGGCGACTTCACGAGCCCCCCGACTTCCTTCCCTTCTGCCAACCTGGCGCCTTGTCAACACGCCTATACTGTAGCTGGATGCCACGTCATCACTTCCGACTTCCAGGGCGATACAAATAGAATACTAATTATTAGAAAATCCTAACTATATTCCAGAATATATAATGGATCGAAGTTGGATTAATGTTGTTCGTATAAGTGATGAGTACGAAAGGGGAGTAGAGGAATTTATACAATTTGTGCAGCGTAACGCGATTATTAATGGTCATGATGGAGCAAAGATCAGGTGTGCGTGCGTTAACTGTTTGAATGGAAGGATACTGGATGTGAATATCATGAGGGAACACCTGCTATGTGATGGGTTTCTTCGATCTTATACAACTTGGACATGGCATGGTGAATTATTAAATTTACCACGTGTTTCTGTAACTGAAGAATATGTGGGTTCTACCATGGATGAAGCAGTACACGATGATGGAGATGATGATCGATTGGAGGACATGATTCGTGATGTGGGAGCTGAGTGTTTTGCAAAAGCGCATGGATATGAAAGTATGTCAAAAGATGCAGAGACTCCTTTGTATCCTGGATCAACTAACTTCACACGGTTGTCGGTGGTGTTAAGATTAATGAATTTGAAGGCAATAAACGGATGGACTGATAAAAGCTTCACGGAATTGCTCCAGCTGTTGAAGGATATGCTTCCAGAGGGAAATAGTCTACCTAATCGTAATTACGAGGCCAAAAAGATTCTTTGTCCAATGGGTATGGAGTACAAAAAGATACATGCATGTCCTAATGATTGTATATTATACCGGAAAGATTTTGAATTGTTGAAAAGTTGTCCAAGGTGTGGGTTATCACGTTATAAGTTTAAACAAAAAGATGATGATTCTATTGATGACATGGAAAAGCATGGACCCCCAATGAAGGTTATGTGGTATCTTCCCATCATTCAAAGGATGAAGCGTTTGTTTGCAAACCCAGACGATGGTAAGAATCTTAGATGGCATGCAGATGAGAGGAAATGCGATGGCATGTACCGACATCCAGCTGATTCTATTCAATGGAAGAAATTTGATGATGACTTTCCAGAATTTGGTAAAGAATCAAGAAATATCCGACTTGGTTTAGCTACAGACGGAATGAATCCGTTTGGTAATATGAGTACAAATCACAGTTCATGGCCTGTATTACTAGTTATTTACAACTTACCTCCTGGATTGTGCATGTTTGGTAATATGTTGTCTGTTCCGTCCGGTTGACCGGGACGTCTTCGTGCGCGACCTCAACCGTCAGCTAGGGACTCCTTCCCACTGGTTGCCTGTGGATTCCTGCAAAAAAGAGGACAAAAGGGTGCCCTAGCGGCCGTGTGCACTCCGACGCTCAAGTCAGCCAGCAAGAAACACCAAAAACTGTCCACCTGCGTGTCTGAGCACCGCGTATGGCACTCTGAAGGTGGTAAAAGAACTGTGTATATGTGTGTGTTGTCTCTTTCAGGCAAAAATATTCCCCAGTCACTTGTACGTAACCTTGAAGCATGAGCAAGCAACTAGAGAGTTCTCTGATAAATTTGCCGAAAGTTCCAACCCTTTTTCCCACATTCTCTGCGCTATTTAAACTACCCAAGCATTTAAAGCGCCTTAAAGCACTTTTAATCACAAACGTAACGCACTCATTAAAGCGCTTAATTAGAAAACGTAGCGCATTTAAGACGTTGAAATGCTCGGGAGCCATTATAGTACCTGAATGCTCGAAAGGGAAACTGTATTGAATGACTTTTAATTACCTGGCACCTGACTAAAGGGTGTTTCTATTCTGGCATGGCTGTCGTACACGTGGAGGGCCTGACGACGCCATGACCCCATCTGGGGGCGCTTCGGCCCACCTGGGGACGTTTCTACGTGTGAGTCCTCCTGCTAGGAGTGCTACTGCGCTAGGGGTGACTTTTTGGGTGCCAACTCATGCCCCCAAGTATCTAGTCACTTACTTTGAGAGCGTATCTGTCTTCCTTTTGTACTCTGCACCCGGTTGCCCTGGGCGTGACTTTCCTCTTGAGTCGTATCGGCCCCACGGGCATCTCTGGGGCGGCAGGAGCACTTCACGAGTCAGGCTGCCCTTCACTGGTACTATTACTATGGCCTTAAAGCCACATTTTCCTTCTCTTTATCACTTTCCCGAGATATCGGGACCTGAGGCTTTCCCACGACGTCGCTCCCTCCATGGTCTTTCCTACCCATGGGTATCGGGGAACCACACCGTGATGGCCTTGCTTTAGCACTGTTTGATCTGGCGACGCCCTGGTTGGGCGACGCCTTCACCTAGGCGACGCCTTGCCTTGGCGACGCTTCCTCTTGGCGTCTCTCCACCCAGGCGACGCCTTGTGTTGACTTTGTCTCTCTAGCAGTTGACTTTGACCTTGACTTAGTCAACGCCCGGATATGGGACGGTACACAAGCCCCCCAGTCTTAAGCCGAAGACTTGTCTTCAGCGTCAAGACTAAAGCCTCGCCCACGCCGTCCACATGCCATCCTGATGACGTGTCATTCTTTGCTGACTCAGCAACTCTTCGAATTATTGACGCGACATTTTCTGAACCATAGGGGTATTCTTAATGACTGATTGGACATCCCCTGAAATGAGGATGATAACACCTTTTGGGCTACCCTTGATCGCACGCCACGTGGCCCATCGCGCGGCCATCCTCCAGGGACCTTTGCGTTTCCCTTGGGCAATTGATCCTCTGAAGCGTGGCACGATCCCACAGCCCTAGGTTAGCGCCTCTCGAGTTGCGAAATGTAACGTTTAAGTTACTCCAAACCCCGCGCTCACCCTACTGTTACATTCATTCACTCTGCAACTCCGCACTGTTCATCGCCTCCAAAACCCCTTTTCTCTGCAATCGCGATTCCCTCCTTGCTGTGCTCGTCTACTGCCTCCATTCCGATAACAAAGGTACGATCTCGAGTATTCACGACTCTTCCCTTTCGTCGCATTATAGGATTCGTTGAACTACCTGGGACTGTTGTTATTCTCGTTATTACTGCATTTCTCCGCTTCTTCTTCCTCCTCTGATTTTTCTCGCGTGGGTGACGCTTCCTGGGGTTCTTTCCCCTTCTTGCCATAGCTAAACTTGCTAAACCCTTTTTCTTCTCTTCTTTCTCCAGCTATCTATTTTCACCATGACGCGCGCGAACGCGGAGCCTGATTCTTCTCCCACGACCCCCAAGTCCAACTACAAAGCCTTCTACCCCTGGGCCCCCGACGAGCTCCTGAGTGAATGCACCGGCCTGACTTCCTTCCAGGACCTGGAAGCTCACCGGGGGGATCCCCATTTGTACAACTTTAACGCCTTCTGCCGCACCCACGACGCCAACATATCCGTCCGTCCCGGCAGGCCTGGGGAACCTGTTTGTTTGGACGACAGACCTAGAAAGGGGAAACCCTTCTTCTTCATGTACCAGACCGTGTTCAAGCGCGTAGGAGTGCGTCTCCCATTCACTCCCTTCGAACGGGAGCTTCTCACTGAAATCAACACTGCCCCCGCCCAGCTTCATCCCAACAGCTGGGCATTCGTGCGGGGCTTTCAAATTCTTTGTGGATACCTGGGCATCCCCCCTTCTGTAGATATCTTCCTGCATTTCTTTGATGTGAAGAAACAGGGGAAAAGCTTCTGGGTAAGCTTTTCCGGGATCGCAGGCAGGATCCTCCTATCCCTCTTTCAGAATTCTTACAAGAACTGGAAAGGGAAATTCTTCAGGGTGTGCAGCGCCAAGCACGATCCCATAGCTTTGGATGGCTTCCCCCTTTACTGGACGGAGCGCCCTAAATTGCTCAGGGCCAAGACCCTGGAAGAGCTATCTCCCGCCGATAAGGAGGTAAGCAAAGCCTTGGCTAGGTTGGGGATCGTTTTTGATACCTTGAAGCTGGTCGCTAGCGAGTACAATGCTCACGCCCTGACCACCTACTTTGGTAAGGGGCTCTCCCCTCATCCTTTTCTTGTGAACAGCTTGCTATGGAACATTGGTTCCCCTGGACTCTTATACTCATTTTATAGTGTGCCATGTTGCTTGCATTTCACGCCTCCATGTGTGTTGTAATTTTGCATAGCTGCTTTAGTACTAATTCTTGCTGCTTGGCCTGTCTTGATGTAGGATCGGTGATGGGCGCTTCCAAGAGAATGATGCTGGCGAAGGCAATGAAGGAGGCACGCGCCGCCAAGGCGGGCGCCTCCTCCACCCCTGCTGCCGTTCCTGTTCCCCCGCCGATTCTGTCGCCGCCTCCTCCAATCACCGTCGAGGCTATCTCGAGTTCACCTCCGTCATCTCCTCGCAGCCTTGCAGCACTTTAGACTCCTCGCTCTCCTCTACCCATCGCCGCCGTTCCCCTAGCCGCGGCCTCGTCACCGGCTCCAACTCCCCTTGACAAAGGGAAACGGGTTTTGGAGGTTCTAACGGATGATGAGGACTCAGAAGGCGTGGCTCCCTTCAGAAGAAGAAAATATGCGCGGGTTCCTCTTTCGGTAGAGGCGTCACCCCAGGGAGGGAACCCATTCATGGATAACCCCCCGAGTGCGACCTCACTTCCCCCTATGACACTCCACGAGGAAAGGGGGGAAGGCGCCGAATCTGCCCCGCCTCCGCCGCCGGCAGAAACCATTGCTTCCCCTGCTTCCATCGCTGCCGCCCCTGACTTTATTGCCATCCCTCCTCCGATTATGCATCTAATGAGGGGCTTCAGCGGCGGGACTCTGCCAGAGGGCACAAACAGGAAGGAAGGCATGCCCTTCTACCTGGGGGCCTTCCTGGCGGTGGCCCTTGAATGGCGCGCCCAGGCCAGAAACGCGGTCTTGCAAGCTCAAACTCTCCAGGCCTTGGAAACAAAGGCAACTACCCTGGAAGAGGAAATGAGGACCCTGGGGCGCCAGAACGAAGCTTATCAAACTTCTCTGAAACAAATGCAAGAGTCCAAGGCAGAAACTGAGAGGCAACTGGCCGAGGCATTGGAGCTCCAGGCTGGTCTTTATACTCGTGAAGTTGCCCTCCAAGTCCAGATAACGGGCCTTCAGGAACTGGTCAAAACGGATGCAGAAACTCGAAAGGACCTGAAGGACCGTTGCTGTGAACAGGCTGCCAAGATGGAGCGGATGGAGGGGGAAATGGCCACGCAGGCCAAGGCTATGGACCTTCTCCGGGCTGACTACGACAAATTACAGGTCGAGGTCAGTCGACTTCGCGTTGAGAAGGAGGCTCTAGAGAAGCAGGTGGCCTCTGGGATGCCGCCGTTGAGGAGCTGGAGAAGGAGAAAAAGTCCCTAATCCAGGAGATGGCGGGTACTTTCGAGGAGGGGTTCCAAGAGGCTCTGACCCAGGTGTCCTGTGAGAACCCTGGCATCAATATTTCAAACTGCGACCCCATGCACCATGTCGTCGACGGGAAGGTCGTGCCCATGGACGTGGATGACTGAACCGCTACTTCTCAACTACCACCTTCAGCTTCACGCTTAACGGCTTTATACTTTACCTTCATTTTTTATTTTATCTGTTAAAATTTGTAATTCTTTGAACTACCCGCACTCTTGTTACTGATTTGGGGCGTTCGCATGATTCCCTTTATGTCTTTGCCATATACGATTCTGCTTGTGCGATCTCATTCTCATCTTTTACCTTCGCGTGCTTCGATCATTTTATCTGTGTTCTGCCCATTTCTTTCACTTCGTTGGGCGGCTTTGTATGACCGAGACAGGTCGCGTGCCAACCCTCACGCCCGTGGAGAGGCTCACCTAATGACGCCGTATCGTCCACGAGGTGTTTCTAACACCGAAATGGTTCTCTCCCTGATTCTTAGCCCCCGGCGCCCACGCCTAAGGAGAGGCCTGCTACAGCAGTGCCGTATCGTCCCCGGGTGTCTAAAACGTCGAGTGCTTTGGGGGGGGGGGGGGGTTCGTTCCCTCTATGGTCTTTCCTCCCCATAGGTATCGGGGAACACCCTGCCAGTAATTCGCTGGCGTTTGGCGACCTTGTCTCCCTCCACAGTCTTTCCTACCCGTGGGTATCGGGGAAACAACGTCAGCAACTAACTCTGCTTCCTTCACTTTCGTCTCCCTCCACAGTATTTCCTACCTGTGGGTATCGGGGAGGCGATGCCAGTTGGTATTTGGGTTGGCGACGCCCATGACGTCTCACGCTGGCGTCGCCCTTCACGTCCTTCCGGGCGACGCCTCGGGCGTTTCCTTTACTTCGACATTGACTTTGATTCTTGCCTTGGTCGATGCCTGATGGCAGCGAAGAACTCAAGGCTTTGTCCGTGCCATCCACGTGGCGCTCCTTGTATAGCTGATGGGACGTTCTGTCATTCGACTTGATCCACGTGGCGCTGCTTGTATGGTTGATGGGGCATCCAGTCATTCTATTAAGTTCTGACTCCTACTGTACCCCTGACTCACTTTCGACGGTGCATCGTACCACTGGATATTCTGCTGATACGACATTTTCTGATTTAAACCAGTGGTGCCAGTGTCATCCTTTCGTCTTCTGCCACGTGTATCAATCGTGCGGTGCGTCCATTCACGTGTATTAACCGCTTTATTTAACTCTTCAAACTCTGGAACTATCTTCATCATTTTCTCACTCTTCATAACCTACTTGCGTTCTTTCTTCTTGCACCCTTCCTTCTTGCACCCTTTCTTCTCTGTCGAAGGGTTGTTCTAACCTTCGCTCCCCTCGCTCAACTCTTGCATTTCTGGCAGTCCTGATCTTGTTAAAGAATGTCGTTTCACGCTGCTTCCTCCAGGGTCCGTCCCAAAGATTTGTACCCTTGGGCTTCGAATGAACTTCTTGACGAGTGTTCATGCTTACTCTCTACCAGGGCCATACGGGAGCACAAAGGGGAGTCATGTTCTTATGACCACCGGGCCTTCGCAAGGAGGCATGATGACGACATCGCTCTGCTCCCTTGCACTCTGGGGGAGCCAGTGTGTGGAGACGAACGGGCCAACGACGGGGTCCCTTTCTTTTACTTTTACCAGGTGGTGTTCAAGACCATCGGGGTGCGCTTACCCTTCTCCTGGTTCGAGAAGGAACTGCTGACGGAGATCAACGTTGCTCCGGCCCAGTTATACCCCAACAGCTGGGCCTTTGTCAAAGCCTTCGATGTTCTCTTCGGGTTTTTGGGTTGTGCACCCTCGGTTGACCTCTTTCTTCACTTCTTTGAGGTGAAGAGGTAGAGACACAACCTCTGGGTAACTCTCAGCAATGTACCCGGAAGAGTTCTCTTCACACCCTTTCAAAGCTCATTCACGGGGTGGAAAGGCCGGTTCTTCAAGATCTGCCGTACTGATCTTGTTCCCGACGCTCTGGATGGGTTTCCGCTGTACTGGGTGAGAGAGGAAAAGGTCCTCAAAGCCAAACCCCTCAAGAATCTGGCTCCAAGTGATCAAATAGCTTGCCGGATTCTTGCTGAGGCGGGAGGTTTTGACTCTGCTACGGTGATCAGCCTGGAGTTCAACGCTGGGACTCTTGAGAAGTACATATGTAAGAACCACTGCCTTAGGAAACTCGGCCTTCGTTACTTTCTAACTGTGCCTGTCTTTCTTCATGGTGTCTCTAACACGTCTTTTCCCCTGGTGCAGGTTCGAAGCTAAACCAAGAAAAGAGGACACGACTTACTCGAGCGCTGCTGGCTGGAAAAGGGGCTTCGCCTTCCTCCAGTGATGACTCTGATGAGCGCTGAGAAATGGCTTGTTCGTGTTTTTCCATGATTTGTAGCGTTTGCTCCGTTTATGCTGCTCCCATTGTATTGAACATTGCTTGTAACAACAACTTTTCAATGTCATACTTGATTTTTGTAACGCTACTTCACTTTGCATATACTTCATGTACTGCGCGCTTTCCTTTCGTCTCGTTCTTCCAACGACGCATGTCTTCACTTGGGCGACGCCTGCTCAGGGCAACGCCCTTATCTAGGTGGCGCCTTCTTTCTGGGTGACGCCATGACCTAGGCGATGCCTTCTTTCTTGGCGACGCCATGACCTAGGCGACGCCTTCTTTCTTGGCGACGCCATGACCTAGGCGACGCTTTCTTTCTTGGCGACGCCATGGCCTGGGCGGAGCATCACATAATCTTCAAACAAGGAAAGATAAAGGCTGAAAACCAAGGCACTTCTTTTTCTCAAACTGGTTTTTCCTTTTATTAGGGTGACCTCATTAAAAAACCCCCGAGAGGGAAAAAGAGCGTCCCCTTCAACTAAATTGTTACATACTGCTTACATAAGTCAACTGAAATAAAATTTTAAGTTGGCTGCATTCCAACTGCGCGGGATGGGCCCTCCATCTAAAGTCTCCAGGTTGTACGAACCGTTGCCCTTAGCCTCAGTAACTCTGAAGGGCCCTGTCCACTTGGGAGACAGCTTGTTCTCCAACTCATATGGGTGAGCTTTCCTCATCACTAGGTCGCCAACCTGAAACTGTCGCGGCTTTACCTTAGAGCTATATTGCCGCTCTACTCTTCTCTTCGTCGCTTCAACTTTTATTCTGGCTTCTTCCCTGGCTTCTTCTAGCAGATCCAGGTTTACCCGCCTCTCTTCATTGGACTCCTCCACCACAAAGTTTTGAAAACGTGGTGAGCTTTCATGTATTTCTACTGGAATCATCGCGTCCGACCCGTACACCAATCTGAAGGGCGTCTCCATAGTAGAGGATTGGGGCGTGGTGTGATATGCCCATACAATCCTTGGCACCTCTTCCGCCCACGCCCCTTTGGCTTTCTCTAACCTTCTTTTTAACCCCCTCAGCAGAACTCTGTTTGCCGACTCTATTTGTCCATTGGTCTGGGGGTGTTCAACCGACGCGAACACTTATTTGATTCCTACTTCAGCACACAGATTTCTCAACTGCTGACTGGCAAACTGGGTCCCATTGTCAGATATCAGGCGCCTAGGTACGCCAAAGCAACACACAATGTTTCTCCACACGAAATGCTGCACCTTATGCGCAGTGATCTGTGCCACGGGCTCTGCCTCTATCCACTTAGTGAAGTATTCGATGGCGACGATCAGATACTTCATCTGCCTGATTGCCAGTGGGAAAGGGCCCAAGATGTCAATTCCCCAAGTATGGAAAGGCCACGGGCTGTATATGGACCGCAACTCTTCCGGCGGCGCCTTGTGTCAATCGGCGTGCTTTTGGCATTGCCTACACGGCTGGGCGTGCCGTGCGCAATCCTCTTTCACTGTTGGCCAGAAGAAACCTGCGCGTACTACATTGGAGGCTAAGGATCTTCCCCCTACATGGCTTCCTCAGATGCCTTCGTGTAGTTCCGCCATTATCCTGGTGCACTCATCGCCACTGACGCATGTTAGGATAGGGTGAGTGAAGCCGTGCCTGAACAGCACCCCATCCACCAAAGTATATCTTGCGGCATTTCTTTTGACTTTTTTACCCTCTTCAGGGTCCACTGGGAGAGCCCCATCTGCCAGGTATCGCTTATAGGGTGTCATCCAGGTGTCTCCCTTGGACAAGACACATACCTGCATCTGCTCTTCCTCAGGCATACCCGCGAACATGCTGATGCGGGGCGCCCTCTGCGTATCTTGGGTCAAAGAGGAATGACTCCTTGGCCTTCCCCTTGATGTATAAATCTGGAGGACATCCACCCTGTTTTCTTCCACGAATCGACGCGGAGCTTTGAGAGTCTCCTGAATCACTGTCCTCTGTCTACCCCCCTTGCCTGAGCTGGCCAGCTTTGCGAGCAGGTCAGCTCTGGCATTCTGCTCCCTCGGGACGTGTATCAACTCAAGAGCGTTGAACGCCCCCCTCAACAACTGGACGTATTTTAGATACGCCGCCATCTGTGGGTCCTTCGCCTGGAACTCACCCGACACCTGCCCCGTAATCAACTAAGAGTCGCTCTTCACCAGGAGGTTCTGTGCGCCCATTTCCTTGGCCAAGAGCATTCCTGCTATCAGGGCTTCATATTCTGCCTGATTGTTACTTGCCTTGAAGGCGAAACGCAAGGCCTGCTCGATCAGTATGCCGTCGGGTCCCTCCAAGACTATTCCTGCACCGCTCCCTTGTTGGTTTGAAGAGCCATCAACCGAGAGCAGCCACTGCGAACTCGCTTCCACCTCTTGCTCACCTCCGGGCGAAAGTTCTGCTACAAAATCTGCGTACACCTGCCCTTTGATGGATCCTCTAGGCTCGTACTGGATGTCGAATTCTGACAGTTCCACTGCCCAGCGTACCATTCTTCCTGCCACATCAGGTTTCTGCAGCACTTTCTGTATAGGGAGATTGGTCATCACCACCACCGTAAAACTGTGGAAGTAATGACGGAGCCTCCTAGCAGAGAACACTACCGCCAGCGCCGCCTTCTCTAGTGCTTGGTACCTCGTCTCAGCCCCCTGTAAGGCCTTGCTTACGAAGTAGATGGGCTTCTGACTCTGGTCCAGCTCTTGGACCAACACAGAACTGATGGCCCGCTCCGTTACAGTAAAATACAACCGGAGGGGCACACCTGTTACCGGCTTGCGGAGGACCGGTGGCGTCGCCAGGTACTCCTTCAGGTTAATGAAAGCCGCTTCGCATTCATCAGTCCATGCAAAGCGACTGTTTCTCTTGAGGCACTGGAAGTACGGGTGCCCCTTTTCTCCTCCGGCGAAAACAAACCTCGAGAGCGCCGCCATTCGCCCTGTCAACTGTTGCACCTCCTTTACCGATGTCGGGCTCCGCATGGCGATAATAGCCGCACATTTGTCGGGGTTCGCCTCTATCCCCCTCTCGGTGAGCAAAAAACCCAAGAACTTACCGGCCTCTACCTGGAAAACACACTTCTCGGGGTTCAACTTGAGGCGGTACTTGGATATTGTGTGGAACAACTCCTCCAGGTCTGCCATGTGCTGCACCCTGTCTTGCGACGCCACCACCATGTCGTCTACATAAGCGTACACATTCCTCCCAAGCATTGGCGCCAGGACCTTGTCCATTAGCCTCTGGTACGTGGCGCCCGCATTTTTCAGCCCGAAGGGCATCACCTTATAGCAGTAACTGCATGTCTCAGTCATGAATGCAGTCTTGCTCTCGTCTCTTGGGTGCATCCTGATTTGGTTGTACCCTGAAAAGGCGTCCAGGAAACTTAGCACCTTGCTGCCGGACGCACTGTCTACTAAGGCGTCGATGCTGGGCAGCGGATACGAGTCCTTTGGGCATGCCTTATTCAGGTCCGTGAAGTCAACACACATCCTCCACTTTCCGTTCGCCTTTTTCACCAAGACGACGTTGGCGAGCCATTCAGGGTACTGAATCTCCCTGATGTGGCCAGCGCTCAACAGCTTTTGCGTTTCGTCTTTCACCACCTGTTGTCGTTCCTCATTGAACTTTCTCCTTCTCTGACGCACGGGGCGGACCGTGGCGTCCATGCTGAGGTGGTGACACAGGAAATCGGGGTCGATGCCTGGCATGTCCGAGGCGGACCATGTGAAGGCGTCCAGGTGGCGCGAAATCACTTCTGCCACCCCCTCCTGTTCTTCTGGGCTTAGCGAACTTCCTAACTTGAAAGTCTTGCCGTAAATCTCCCTTTCTACGGCGCTAGCCACAGGATGCTCTCTGCTATTATCTTCGACAGGCGCCGCCTCTTCCATGGGCGTCGCCTCTTCCACGGGCGCCGTGTCGTCAGGGCCTCCCTCCATTTGCACATGTGCTTCGGGCATCGCCCTCTCCGCTATGACCTCTTCAGGCGTCAGCCCAGCGGGCGTCGCCTCAATCATCGTCGCGTCCACGCTCGGCGGACGTTCATACACCATGAATACGCCTCTCTTCGTTTTCAGGCTGTTTTCATAGCATTTCCTCGCCTCCTCCTGGTCTGACCTGATGACTGTCACCCGGCCACTGAGGTCCGGCAGCTTCATCTTCATGTGACGGGTGGAGGACACCACACTCAGGCGGTTTAACGCTGGTCTGCCCAGCAAAATATTGTAGGCAGAATTAGCGTTCACGACGAGGTACCGGATGCTCTCGGTACGGGAGGCCTCTCCGTCTGTGAACGTAGTCCTCAACTCCAGGTACCCCCGGACTTCTACCTGGTTATCCCCGAACCCATACAAACATCCCGTATAGGGACTCAGCAGATCGGGGGACAACCGTAACTTATTAAAGGTCGACAGAAACATGACGTCTGCCGAGCTTCCTTGATCAACAAGTACTCTGTGGACCTTCCTTCCAGCTGTGACAACTGAGATGACAACGGGGTCGTTGTCGTGGGGTACCACATCTCGGAGGTCTCTTCTTGTGAACACAATATCTGACTCCCAAGGCTCCCCCGAGAGCCTCTCTTCGATTGAATTTACCCCCCTCGCGTATTTCTTCCCCTGGGAGGCGGTGGGTCCTCCGCCGGAAAAACCTCCAGCAATGGTGTGGACCTCGCCAAGCACAGGCATCTCGTGTGCTGGCTCATCTGCCGGCGGCGGCAAGGTGGCGGTCGTTGGGGAATCTGCGACATAATCTTTCAAAAACCCAGTCCTCACCAGCTCATCTAGCTGGTAGCCCAACGACAGGCAATTATCAATTTGGTGCCCGAAAGCCTCTTG
Organism: Phaseolus vulgaris; assembly: GCF_051622355.1. Taxonomy (NCBI): domain Eukaryota; kingdom Viridiplantae; phylum Streptophyta; class Magnoliopsida; order Fabales; family Fabaceae; genus Phaseolus; species Phaseolus vulgaris. The sequence goes on from NC_143508.1 coordinate 38,995,608, forward strand.
GAATTCGCATCAAGAGTCTTTACGGGGCCCTAACACCTTGTCGATCTTCGCCGGTCGCCTCAGCCTCTCAGCTATGTTGGGCACGGCGATCAGATCCTTCAACTCAACCACGAAGTTGTACCTCGCCGGTCTTGCTCTTTCTCTGGCGGGGCGTTCGCCTCCTGCTGGGCCCCGGGGCTGGGGCTTTCTGGCCTCATAGGGGCGTCTCGCCTCTGGCTTCTTTCTCCCCGTCGTGGTCTCATTGACTCTGACGGGTTGAACTCGCGCCGGTCCCCTCGGGCGTGAGGGCACGGCGCTGGTGCACTTCACACATACCTCCCCTTCCGAAGCAATATGCTCTACCGCCCTGCGCCGTAATTCAGCGAAAGTCCTAGGGCGATTGCGGATAATGGATTCTCCGAAGGGGCCGGGGTACATGCCTTTCACAAATGCGTACACGATCATAGGCTCCTCTGTTGTGCCAACCTTCACGACCTGGGCCCCGAAGCGATTGATATACTCCTTCAGGGTCTCCCCCTGATATTGCTTCACGTCGAACAGGTCGTAGGAGACCGGCGGTGTGAGTACTGTTCTCGGAACAATCGCGACAATTGGCGGAAAGATGTGATATGACCTTCTGGGAGGCTAATGAACCAGTCCATAGGTGCTCATGAAGAGCTTGCACTTGGCAGCATTAGAACCGCCTATCAGGACCATCTGCGTGTGAAATGCAGCCAGGTGCGTCTCTGGGTCCTCCATCCCGGTGAAGATCACCTTGGGTCCCGCGAACGTGTTCGGGATCGCTGCGTCTAGGATCTCCTGTGAGAAAGGAGTGGAAAACTCCCTTGGTGGGGAATGGTTCTCCATCTCGTCATGCCCAGGCCGCCTCCTATCGTTTCTCAGGCCCTGGCGCAACTCCTCATTCACACGGTGGAGCTCTTCGTTCCGCTCATGCGAGGCGTCAAGGTCTGCTTGCATGCGTTCCTGCTCCATTTTCGAATCCGCCATGTCCTGCTGCAGCCCCCTCATTATTTCCAGGACCTGCTGCATGGATAGGTCTGCTGGGGCTGCGCGTGCTGCTCTTCGTCTGGTGGGGGCCATTGTCACTCCAACCTCCTTCAACGCTACTGTAATCTGGTAGATTTTCTCGAACTTGTGATGGGACTGATGTTTTATATCGGCCCCACGGTGGGCGCCAAATGTTCCGTCCGGTTGACCGGGACGTCCTCGTGCGCGACCTCAACCGTCAGCTAGGGACTCCTTCCCACTGGTTGCCTGTGGATTCCTGCAAAAAAGAGGACAAAAGGGCGCCCTAGCGGACGTGTGCACTCCGACGCTCAAGTCAGCCAGCAAGAAACACCAAAAACTGTCCACCTGCGTGTCTGAGCACCGCGTATGGCACTCTGAAGGTGGTAAAAGAACTGTGTATATGTGTGTGTTGTCTCTTTCAGGCAAAAATTAGTCACTTGTACGTAACCTTGAAGCACGAGAAAGCAACTAGAGAGTTCTCTGATAAATTTGCCGAAAGTTCCAACCCTTTTTCCCACATTCTCTACGCTATTTAAACTACCCAAGCATTTAAAGCGCCTTAAAGCGCTTTTAATCACAAACGTAACGCACTCATTAAAGCGCTTAATTAGAAAACGTAGCGCATTTAAGACGTTGAAACGCTCGGGAGCCATTATAGTACCTGAATGCTCGAAAGGGAAACTGTATTGAATGACTTTTAATTACCTGGCACCTGACTAAAGGGTGTTTCTATTCTGGCATGGCTGTCGTACACGTGGAGGGCCTCACGACGCCATGACCCCATCTGGGGGCGCTTCGGCCCACCTGGGGACATTTCTACGTGTGAGTCCTTCTGCTGGGAGTGCTACTGCACTAGGGGTGACTTTTTGGGTGCCAACTCATGCCCCCAAGTATCTAGTCACTTACTTTGAGAGCGTATCTGCCTTCCTTTTGTACTCTGCACCCGGTTGCCCTGGGCGTGACTTTCCTCTTGAGTCGTATCGGCCCCACGGGCGTCTCTGGGGCGGCAGGAGCACTTCACGAGTCAGGCTGCCCTTCACTGGTACTATTACTATGGCCTTGAAGCCACCTTTTCCTTCTCTTTATCACTTTTCGGAGATATCGGGACCTGAGGCTTTCCCACGACGTCGCTCCCTCCATGGTCTTTCCTACCCATGGGTATCGGGGAACCACACCGTGATTGCCTTGCTTTAGCACTGTTTGATCTGGCGACACCCTGGTTAGGCGACGCCTTCACCTAGGCGACGCCTTGCCTTGGCGACGCTTCCTCTTGGCGTCTCTCCACCCAGGCGACGCCTTGTGTTGACTTTGTCTCTCCTGCAGTTGACTTTGACCTTGACTTAGTCAACGCCCGGATATGGGACGGTACATTGTCTATGATGATATCCAGTCCGAAACAACCAGGGAATGATATTGATGTTTATCTAAGTCCCCTACTTGAAGATTTGAAGTTAATGTGGGACCAGGGTGTCGAAGTATTTGACGGATTTGCTGGTGAAACTTTCAAGCTTCATGCCATGTTATTTTGCAGCATCAATGACTTTCCGGCATATGGTAACTTATCAGGTTATAGTGTTAAGGGTCACAAAGCGTGTCCAATATGCGAAGAAGACACTGCTTCTCAACAATTGAAACATGGAAGGAAAACAGTATATCTTCGGCATCGGAGGTTTCTTAGAAGTCATCATCCTTACCGGAGGTTGAAAAAAGCTTTTAATGGACACCAAGAGGGTAGTGGTCCACCAACTCCATTAACCGGTGTTGAGGTTTACAAAAAGGTAAATAACATAGACCACACCTTCGGTAAGTAAAAAAAAAAGTCATATGTGACAAATATTTGGAAGAAGAAATCAATCTTCTTTGATCTTCCGTACTGGTTGAGGTTAGAAGTTAGACATTGTATAAATGTAATGCATGTTGAGAAGAATGTGTGTGATAGCTTAATTGGTACACTTCTTAACATTAACGGGAAGACGAAGGATGGTCTAAATGCTCGTTTAGATTTGATTGAGATGAACATACGCGACGAGTTGGCACCCATAGAAATGGGTAAGCGTACATATTTGCCCCCAGCCTGTTACACAATGTTAAAAGATGAAAAAATTAGTTTTTGTCAATGTCTAAAAGGTGTGAAAGTGCCACAAGGACATTCCTCAAATGTGAAGAGCCTAGTGTCAATGCAAGATTTGAAGTTAATTGGGTTGAAGTCTCATGATTGTCACATCTTGATGCAACAGTTGTTGCCGGTAGCTATCCGTGGGATCTTACCAAAAAATGTTAGACATACCATAACCCGTTTGTGTCATTCTTCTCTTCCATCTGTTGTAAAGTCATTGATCCCTCAAAACTAGATGAACTTCAAAATGAAATTGTTGTTATCTTGTGTGAATGGGAGATGTTTTTTCCTCCGTCTTTTTTTGACATCATGGTTCATCTAGTTGTGCATCTGGTAAGAGAGGCTAGATTGTGTGGACCAGTGTACTTAAGATGGATGTATCCTGTTGAGCGGTATATGAAAATTTTGAAAGGTTATGTGAAAAATCATTATCGTCCAGAGGGTTCAATGATTGAAAGGTACATAGCTGAAGAAAGTATTGAATTTTGTTCAGAGTACATGACAAAAGCAAATCCAATAGGTGTTCCAGCTAATTCATGGCACCACAGGCGTTCTACAAGTAAATGTTTACGTGGTGTGAATATTGTAAGCAAATCTCGATCAGAAGTCTTGCAAGCACATTTGTACATATTGAATAACACAGATGAAGTTGTACCATACATAGAAGCTCATAAAGCCATTGTGAAGGCAAATAACCCAAGACAAGCAGAGAAATGGGTCTTGATGGAACATAATAGAACTTTCATGCCTTGGTTTAAAGACGAGGTGTTCAAGGATTCAACGGCATCAGAGACCTTGACCTGGTTGGCTGTTGGATTGAAGTTTGATGTCATCTCATATACAGCGTACGAAGTGAATAATTGTATATTTTACACGAAGTCCATGGATGAAAAGTGATCCTGCCTGTTGACCAGAACGCAAGAGCCTTGCCTCGTCAAAGGTAGCTTCCTCTGGATCGGCTTTGCACCGTGCTAGCTTCCATCCTTCACCTTGATTCACCTCAAGAACCTGCAAAAGACAGAACGGCGCCGCTGCGGCCGATCGCGCTCCGACGCTCAAGTCAGCGACTGAACCACCAAAATACTAAGATAAACTAAGAACTCCAGGAACTGTGCAATGCTTTCTCTCAGCGTACTCAAGTTCTCGCAAGCGTAAAAGAAGTATTCTAAAACGCGCGTACCTCAGAAGTTCGTTAGAATCCCTTATATACCTGTGCACTTTCTCTCTCCTGACAGTTACACATCTGAACACGTGGCTCGCATCCAGCTGTACACGTGTCACCATCTGGAGCATCCTCTGCTTGAGCGTCACTTCTTACTCTTCAGGCTTTTCGACTTAGTTACCCATGCAAGGAGCAACTCGGTGCATAGCTGCCTTGGAGCGCGATCTCTTCTGTGTGGCGAGTACGGGCGTCATCATATACACCTTCCCTGTGGTCTCGCCGGCCGCCATCATGATCTGCTTCACTTGCTTCATCGTGCATGCCCGGGTAAGCTGTTCCCCGGTCTCAACCTCTGGCCAGCTAGGGAATGACCATCTGACAACTTCATCCTTCGCTTCGAAAACCTGGAACAAGCTTTCCTGATCTTTCGGCGATGTCCTCCTCTCGGCGATCTCTGATCGCATTGTCGCCTGGGTTCACATCCGGCGACTACGACACAAACTTGGTGACTGCCGGTTTAGGTATGCTAGAGATCGGGGCACGCCAACTTAACGACTGGCGACTGCACGAGCCCCCCGACTTCCTTCCCTTCTGCCAGCCAGGTGTCCCGTTCAACACGCCTACATTATCGCTTGCTGCCACGTCATCACTTCCGACTACCTGGACGGTACACAAGCCCCCCAGTCTTAAGCGAAGACTTGTCCAGCGAAAAGACTAAGAGGTCAGATCACTATCGATCTACGTGGCGTTGGCACGGAATTCCAATCGTTCGTACCCTCTACTTTTCTGACGCTTCACCAAACCCCCCTTTTCCAATCGCTCGACACGTGGCTTCATCAACGGTCATCTTCAGCTGTCGTTTGCGCTTCCATAAACGTTTGAAAAACCCTTAAACCCTTTCATTTCCACTGTTTCATCATCTCTCTGCATTCTCAAACGCTCTGAGTTTTCTCTGCAAACCCACGACGTTCCTCAATCCTCTCAATCTCCAACTCCCTTCAACGCTCATCTGATCATCAAAAGGTACCTCTTTTACTTCTTCTGTTGATATTTGCTGCACTTTAACCGATTCGCATCATCCATTATCTGCCTGGTGCATACGTTGTGGGTTGTTTTCTCCTTTTCTTCCCTCTCGTAACTTAGGACTTCGTCTTTCATTACGTTCGTCACAACGAACTCCCGTTCGTTCGTTTTCCTTTCTTCGTCCTCAATCGAGTCGTTCTCTGTAACCTTTGTTCATCCCTTTCCTTTTTCCTTTGCAGTTCCTGCGATGGCTCATACAAAGTCCACCGCGAACCCCCCTTCTTCGTCGCGAAACCCTCCACCCCAAGCACGCAGGGTTGCTCCTGGGACAAATCCTTTACCAGTGCGTGACCCAACACGAGCATCTGGCGCTCCTTCTTCTCAGGCTGAGAGGCCCGCAACTTCTCACGCCATCCCTGCTCAGGCAACTCCGCCAGTCGCCGGAGGTGCCTCCCTACCTCCAAAAGACTACAAAAAACTCTACCCTTGGGCCACCTCAGCTTTGTTGAAAGAAAACCTCTTCCATAAACACAGAGTTGGGCGTGCACCGACTAAGGAAAGGGGACTAATCCGAGCTCTCATTCCATAAGGAGCATGACAGCAAAATGGCCGTGCTGCCTTGCCACCCGGATGAGCCGATCTGTGCCGACGATAAAGCGAACAACGGCGAGCTGTTCTGCTTCCTCTACGCGACGTTCTTCAAGAAGGTGAAGCTCCGACTTCCCTTCACTCGCTTCGAGAGGGAGCTATTAACCGAGCTCGATATCGCCCCCGCCCAGCTTCATCCCAACAGTTGGGCGTTCGTAAGGGCGTTCCAGATCATGTGCGCACACCTGGGATTGCCAGCTTCGGTTGACGTTTTCCTCTTCCTCTTTGAAGCTAAGAATCCAAGAGACCGCCTCTGGATTAGCCTGAACGGGATTGCTGGGAGGTCAATCCTCTGCATCTTCCAGCAATCTTACGAAGATTGGAAAGGAAAATTCGTGAAGGTGTGCGCCAACGACCAAGATTCTTCCCTGCTCGACGGCTTCCCCTTGTACTGGGTACACAAGGGGAACAAAGACGCCAAAGAGAGCTTTAGGAGGCCCAGAAGTCCCGACACCATGGGCGAGCTAGACAAAGATCTATGCCTTTTCTGGAAGAAAGTAGCAGCCGCCAACATCACCTTTCCCACCTCCTCAATAATCTCCTTCGAGTTCTTCGAGGGCCAACCCGAAGCTCATATAGGTTAGCCTTTACCTCGACACTTAGGTTTTCGTTTTGTGTTGGGACTGATTTCGCATCTCTGTTATCTACCATCGGGCGACGGGTTCCCAAACTGTGCCCAACTCGGTGGTGGAGATCGCCGCTGCCTAGGGCAGATCGGCTCCTCAAGGTCCAGCTCCTCCAGAGACATTGCCCGCCCCTCAACGAAAAAAGCTCATATTGAGGAAGCCGAAAAGGAAAACCCCTCAAGTGGTTTAAGAGGATGAGGATGACGAGGCAACTGAGGACGACCTTGTCACCAAAAGAACAAGGGTGGCACCCTCTTCACCACCCGCTCTTCCAACACCAACACCGCCCTCTCCCCCAGCTCCAACACCGCCAGTCCAAGCAACACCCTTGGCGGTCGCGCTCCCTGTGGTTGAAGGTAGCGAACCTAACTTTATAGAGAACCCTCCAAGCGCCTCCACACCGTTCGTATCTGCTAGAGAGGGTCCTCCTTCAACCACTTCTATTGCTGGGGACGCACCAGGTGGGGATGAAGGTGCCCACAACTCGCCGATACTTATAACCGAGTCCCCCACTTCACCACCACGCCAGGAAGCCCCCCTCGCTCTACCAACTCAAGAGGGTGGTGGTGAAAGTCAGCACCAGGCTCCTTCAGCACCTCCACCAACAGCAGCTGCGAGCCTTCCCCCCTCGATCGAAGAAGTCTGGGGGCCCTTCACAGCTAAACTAAAGATGATGGCAGAGGACCTCCCCTTAATCATAACGAAGGCTGTGAAGAGCTCGAACAAGAAGCTTCAGGACGAGATCTCAACGCTCCAGGAGGAAAATCGCCTGATAAGGATTGAGGCAGAAAAACTGTCTTGCAATCTGATGATGGCAGAAATCGATCACTCAAGGGTGGAGGACGCCATGAGTGCTGAGCTGAGGGTTGCCCGCAAGGAGGCCTCCGATCTGCGCCAGAAACTGCACCTCCTAGCTCAAGAGAAAATCGAGCTGGAGAGTAAGCTGGTTCCCTACAGGCTCAAGGTGGCCAACTTGGAGGCATCAATAAAAGCGGATGCAGCCAAGGTAGAGAACCTTGAAAAAGGGTCGGCTGATGGGGAGGTTCTCCTCGGAAAGGTCGAGAAGGAGAGGGACGACGCCATGGATGAGCTCGCCAAGGCTCGAGAGGAAAACAAGAAAACTGCTGCCGAGCTGACCTAGGCGCGGGACGAAGGCAAAAAGGTTGCTGAAGACCTTGCTCAAGCTCGTGGGGAAACTGAAGAACTGAAGAAACGAGCTGACGAGCTGAAGCAACAAACCGAGGAGCTCAAGCAACAAACCGAAGAGCTCGAGCAAAGCTCCGCCCAAGTCCTTACCGCCGGGTTCGACGCCGCCTTGGAGCAAGTCGCTTGCCAGTACCCCGAGCTCGACCTCTCCATGGTGTCAATATGCAACGAAGTGGTGGATGGGAAGATCGTGCCTTCTAAAGATTAATCGCTTCCCTCCATCAGTTATTTCCTGAGATTTAGCGCCTATTTCTTTTTGCACGACCTTTACTTGTAATAATTTTTTCTTTCCTTCTTTATGCATTTGAACTGATACCGCTTCTATTATAACTTCTTCCGTTTTTGCACCTCGTCTTTCTGTTTACTCCGCATTCTTTAACCTTCATATGCTTTCTTGCTCGCACTTTGAACTTCAGCAAACCATCAATCTCATATCAACTCATCAAACTGTTAACTCAAAGTAAAGCTTGAGCAACTTATCAACTCTCAAACGACGACATTTTAATAACTTGTGAACTTAAGGTAATGACTTCAGCGTGAAACTACTTACTTAAACAGCAAGTTTCAAACCACACTGATATTTAAGATACAATTCACCTGATCTGCTCCATCGAAGTGGGTCCTTACTCCTGTCATCGCCTGTGGTTCTTCTGATCGCCGAAGTATTCTGGCGATGTGGCCCCTCTCATCTTCGTAACTTGATCATTGTTCCCTCATCTGGGGGTAGAGGCGCCTTTCGGATCCTTCTCTACCTTCCTGAGTTTCAGAACAATGATCTGGTCTTACTGGGTCAATATTGATGTTTCGCTTAAAGGGGAAAAGGCATTTCCTTCCACTCCCACCACTTAAGGTCATAAACACCCCTGACTTTTCAGCTCATCTTGCCTGAACTCGCTCAGCGGCGAGAAAGACTTTATCTGGCCTGAACTCGCTCAACGGCGAGAAGGACTTTATCTTGCCTGAACTCGCTCAACGGCGAGAAGGACTTTATCTTGCCTGAACTCTCTCAACGGCGAGAAGGACTTTATCTAGTGCCTCTACTTTGCCCAGGGTTTACATCTCCTCTTCCCCGGATGCACTGAGGACTTTTAATCTTGCCTCTATCTGCTGGTGCAGAGAGGTCTTTTAAATCTGATCTCGCCTGCGCTCGCACAAAGTCGAGGAGGACTTTATCCGGTGCCTCTACTTTGCCCAGGGATTACATCTCCTCTTCCCTGGATGCACTGAGGACTTTTAATTTGTTCTCGCCTGCACTCGCGCAAAGTCGAGGAGGACTTTTATCTCTTTCACGCCTCAAGACGCGCGAGGGCGTTGAGGTCTTTAACCATTGCTGGTGCCTCCGATCGCCGAAAGACGATGAGGACTTTAAAACTTTAACTGGGCCGCCGATCGCCGAAAAGCGATGGGGACTTTAAAACTTTAACTGATGCCGCTGCTCGCCGGAAAGCGATGGGACTTTAAAACTTTAACTGAGAGCATGCACTTTTTCTACAAGCTTTCAACACAAACATGCATGCAAACTCAAAAACTTAAGCTTGAAAACTCTTCCTTTATTGGGTGGCCTCATTAAAAACCCTCCTTAGGGAAAAAAGAGTGCCCCCCCTTTGAACTGTTTTAACAGAAAGCTTGCAAATCTTTTCATGTTCGTTTCTACTTACAAAGCTTTAACTGTAATATAACTTGAGGTGTGTGGCGTTCCAAGTGCGAGGAATCGCCCCTCCTTCCAATGTCTCTAGGCGGTAGGCGCCGTTCCCGAGCGCCTTGGTTATTCTGAACGGTCCTGTCCACTTAGGCGATAACTTGTTTTCCATCTCGTACTGGTGGGCCTTCCTCATCACCAGGTCGCCCTCTTTAAACTGCCTTGGCATCACCTTCGAGTTGTATCTTCATTCAATCCTCCTTTTCACTGCCTCGACTTTTAATCTCGCCTCCTCCCTGACCTCATCCAGCAAATCCATATTCAACCTTCTTTCTTCATTCGAGTGTTCCGCTACAAAGTGCTGGAATCTCGGCGAGCTCTCCTGGATTTCCACTGGAATCATTGCGTCGCAACCATATACCAAGCTAAACGGGGTCTCGTGGGTTCCTGACTGCTCGGTGGTGTGGTACGCCCAAACTATACGGGGTACCTCCTCAGCCCACGATCCCTTGGCTTTCTCTAGCCTTCTCTTCAAGCCTCTTAGCAACACCCAATTGGCGGATTCTACTTGGCCATTTGTCTGAGGGTGCTCGACGGATGCAAACACCTGTTGAATTCCCACCTCTTCGCACAGCTTCTTCAGTAGGTGACTTGCAAACTGAGTCCCGTTGTCTGACACCAGGCACTTAGGCACACCAAACCGGCACACGATGTTCTTCCATACAAAGCCCTCGATCTTGTGTGCGGTGATCTGGGCTACTGGTTCTGCTTCGATCCACTTGGTGAAGTATTCAATCGCCACCACCAAGTACTTCATCTGCCTGATCGCCAATGGGAAACGTCCCAGAATGTCGATTCCCCACGTATGAAACGGTTAAGGGCTGTAAATCGACTTTAACTCTTCTGGAGGCGCTTTGTGCCAATCGGCGTGCTGCTGACATTGCTTGCAACACTGTGCATACTTCTTGCAGTCCTCCCTCATTGTTGGCTAGTAGTAACCTGCACGGAGAGTTCTTGCAGCCAGAGCTCGACCCCCGACGTGACTTCCACATATCCCTTCATGGAGCTCGGCCATGATTCTTGTACATTTTTCTCCATGCACACATTCTAGGAGTGGGTGTGTGAACCCAAATCTGTACAACTCGCCATCAATCATCGTGAACTTGCTGGAATTCTTCTTTATCTTTCTAGCCTCCGTCGGATCCAGCGGGAGAAGGCCATCTGCCAGGCAGTGCTGGTACTGGGTTATCCATGTGTCTGGCTCATGTGTGGCACAAACTTGCGTCATGTTCACCCTCTCCCCCCGACATGCTCTTATTCTCGGCGATCTCAAGGTCTCCTGAGTCAAGGACCTGTGACTTCTCGCCGATTTCTTCGTCGTCTTGCTTATCTGAAGAACCAGGTGGTCTGCGACAAATGCTCTAGGCGTCTTCAGAGTTTCTTGGATCACTGTCCTCTGCCTACCCCCCTTGCCCGAACTGGCGAGCTTAGCCAGCAAGTCTGCTCGGGCATTCTGCTCTCTGGGCACATGCACCACTTCAAATGAGACAAAGGAACTCTTTAACTCCTGCACATACTCCAAGTAAGCCGCCATTTGTGGATCCTTGGCCTGGAACTCGCCTGTTACTTGTCCCGTGACTAATAACGAGTCACTCTTAGCCATCAGCACCCTAGCTCCCATCTCCTTGGCCAGCAAGATTCCGGCGATCAACGCCTCATACTCTGCTTGATTGTTGCTGGCTTTGAAGGCAAACCTCAGGGACTGTTCTATCAGCACGCCATTGGGCACTTCTAAAATGGCTCCAGCACCGCTACCCTGCTGGTTCGACGATCCATCCACCGAGAGCACCCAACGAAAACCGTCCCCTTCAACTCGTGCTGCTTCTGACGAGAGCTCGACCACAAAATCGGCGAAAATCTGGTTCTCGGGGCTCATACTTGATGTCAAACTCCGACAGCTCCACCGCCCATTTCACCATCCTCCCAGCTACATCAGGCTTCTTCAGGACTTTCTGGATGGGCAAGTCGGTCATCACCAGTATTGTAAAACTGTGAAAATAGTGGCGCAACCTCCTCGCCGAAAATACCACAGCCAGTGCAGCTTTCTCCAAGGCCTGATACCTCACCTCCGGGCCTTGCAACACCTTGCTAACGAAATAAATGGGCTTCTGAGCCTGGTCTTGGTCTTGGGCGAGCACCGCACTCACAGCCCTCTCAGTCACAGCAAAATACAACCTGAGAGGGGTTCCTACCAAGGGTTTGCACAAAACCGGCGGGCTCGCCAGGTACTCTTTAAGCTTGACGAAGGCCTCTTCGCACTCCTTCGTCCAGGCAAACTTATTGTTTCGCCTTAAACGCTGGAAGTAGGGATGGCCTTTCTCTCCGCTAGCTGATACGAAACGAGACAGGGCGGCCATCCGACCTGTAAGCTGCTGCACCTCCTTTACGGTAGCTGGGCTCCTCATCGCCAAAATGGCAGCACACTTATCAGGATTTGCCTCTATTCCTCTTTCAGTTAAGAGGAATCCCAAGAACTTCCCTGCCTCCACGCCAAAAATGCACTTCTCGGGGTTCAGCTTTAACCTGAACTTAGAGATTGTGGTGAACAACTCCTCCAGGTCCGCAACGTGCTTGCTCTTTTCCGGCGAGGTCACGACCATATCATTCACGTACGCTTGCACGTTTCTTCCCAGCATTAGTGCAAGTACCCTATCCATCAATCTTTGGTACGTGGCCCCCGCGTTCTTCAGCCCAAGGGGCATCACCTTGTAGCAGTAGCACGATCTCTCGGTCATGAAGGCGGTCTTCTCTTCATCCATAGGATGCATTTTTATCTGGTTGTACCCCGAGAAGGCATCCAGGAAACTCAGCAACTTACACCCTGCAGCACTGTCGACCAGGGCGTCTATGCTTGGCAAAGGATACGAGTCCTTTGGGCAAGCCTTGTTCAGGTCAGTGAAGTCGACACACATGCGCCACTTCCCATTGCTTTTCTTCACCAGCACGACATTGGCCAACCACTCAGGGTACTGGACTTCCCTGATATGGCCTGCGGCGAGGAGCTTCTGTTTTTCATCCCTGATCGCCTGCCTCCTCTCCTCATTAAACTTCCTTCTTCTCTGCCGTACTGGTCTGACCTGGTTGTCCATCGCTAGATGGTGGAACAAGAAGTCGGGGTCGATTCCCGGCATGTCTGAAGCAGACCATGCAAAAGCATCCAGATGCCGCTCTATCACCTCGGCGATCTGGTCCTGGAACTTAGCCTCCAAAGATCTTCCCAGCTTGAAGACCTTTCCCCCGATCTCCCTTTCGAGCCACTCCTCGACGGGTTTGAGTCGGGTTTCCCTGGCGATCACCGCCCTGGCGATTCCCAGTTCCCTCGCTTCCTCTGGGCGGTTCCTCGCCTCCTCCTCCCGTCCCCCGCTCTCTCCTTCAACCACAGCTTCCGTCATGGTGACGTCGCCTCCAGCGGCCACTTCCATCGCCGCATCCGCAACTCGCCATTCCGTTGGCCTGGGCTTCACACCGGGAGGCGGGGTGGTCGTGATGTAACTTACTGACCTCTTATTCTTCAGGCTATTCTCATAGCACTTTTTTGCTTCCTTCTGGTCAGATTTGATGGTGATCACCAACCCCTCCATAGACGGCAACTTCACCTTCATGTGCCTGGTCGAGGGCACAACTCCTATTCTGTTGAGTGTTGGCCTTCCCAACAGAATGTTATATGCTGAGGGAGCATTCACGACGAGGTACTTGATTTTCTCCGTCCTCGAGCCCGCCTCATCCGTGAAAGTAGTTCTTAACTCGATGTACCCCCTGACCTCCACCTGATCGCCAGCAAACCCATACAAGCACCCTCCATAGGGTCTCAGCTGGTCAAGGGGCAGCTGCAGCTGTGTGAAAGTCAGCCAGAAGATCACATCTGTCGAGCTTCCTTGGTCCACCAGCACCCTGTGGACCTTCCTTCCCGCTGTGACAAGCGAGATAACTATGGGATCGTTGTCATGAGGCACAACGTCCCTGAGATCTTCTCTTGTGAACGTAATGTCCACATCTGGTGAGTGGTCCTCGAACATGTCCACCGTCATCACAGACCTTGCATATTTCTTCCTCTGTGACGCGGTGCATCCACCGCCTGAGAAACCTCCAGCGATGATGTGGATCTCTCCATGAGTGGGCATCTCATGCTGCTAAGCCTCACCACCCGCCGGCTGGGAGCTCGACGTGCCCCCCGTCCTCCTGTCCAGCAGGTAATCATTCAAGAAACCTCTCTTGACCAGGTCGTCGAGCTGGTATCCCAGTGCCAAACACGAATCAACGGTGTGACCAAAACTCTGGTGGAACTCGCACCAGGCATCTGGTTTTGGTCCTAACACCTTGTCGCCCACTTTCTCAGGTGCCTTGAGCCTGGATGCTATGTTGGGGATGGCGATCAGATCCGCCAACCCCATGAGAAACTTATGCTTTGGCGGGCGATTGTACTCCCTGGGCGCCCTGGGCCCCTTCCTTTGTTTTTCCTTGGATCATAAGGATGGCGAGTCCTTTGATCCCTCTTGGCCGCCGCTGTCTCCAGCACCCTCTGTGGCTGGATCCTGGTCTGGGCACGTGGCCTAGCAGGGGCCACGCTCCCTCTCTTCTCGGCGACTTCATTTTCGTCGGCGATGTGGGCCACTGCAAGTCGCCTAACCTCAGCAAACGTGGCGGGGTGAGCCCTGATCAGCGCCTCACAGAAAGGTCCCGGCAGCATGCCCTTTTTGAAGGCGTATACCAGCATCTCCTCGTCCTTCGCAGGCGAGCGGACCATCTGTGCTCCAAAATGATTCAGATAGTCCCTGAGGGACTCTCCCTGGTATTGCCTTATGTCGAACAGGTCGTAAGACACCCTAGGTGGCCCCTTGTTCACAATGTACTGCTCGACGAAAAGCTTCGAAAACTGCTGGAAATTGGTTATGTGACCTGTAGGCAAGCTCACAAACCATTCCAGCGCTGTTCCCTGGAGCGTACTCACAAACATTTTGCAATATACAGCATCCGAGCCTCCTGACAGCATCATCTGCGTGTGGAACGTGGTGAGATGTGCCTCAGGGTCCTCCATGCCGGTGAAAGTAGCCTTCACAGGTACCACGCTCGCAGGGATAGGCGTGTCTGTGATCGCCTGAGCAAAGGGCATAGGGAAAACGCGAGGTGGCGAAGACGGTGCGACCTCTTCAGCGACCGGGCGTCCTCTCTGCTCCTGAAGAGCTTGGCGCAACTCCTCAGTCACTTTGCTGAGCTCTTCATTCCTGGCCTGAGAGGCGACTAGGTCCTCATGCATCTTTGCCTGCTCTATGCGCGAGGCCTCCACATTCGCCTGCAGCGCACGCATGATCTCCATCATCTGCGCCATGGTCATGGCGCCTTCAGAAGCAACTGGCACAACTGGACTTGAACGGTTGCTTCTCATCTTTCTCATGAAAACTCAGCAAACCAAAGTTCGACAAACAAAACCTCCTTCAGCAACGATCGATCTAGCAATCAACCGGTTAGAAATTCTCAATCTCCCTAAAACCTCCGCAAACGCAACTGCAACAGCACGCCGATAGATTCGGACGTCGAAACCTTCGCAGAAACTTGCAACTTCACCACAAAACCACCGCTTCTCCAGCAAGCCCCCGATTCCCTAACCAGAAACGCAATCGAACGGAAAAAGCACCGAACAACCGATTGAAAACCGCGCGAACAGCAAGAAACTCCAAGAAAATCGATCGAGAGCTTGAACGAACGGTGGAAAACCTCACACTACCGATTAAAACCCAAACGATTGGTAGAAACCTTGAATTCACCGAACAAAACTCGAACGAATGGCGGAAAACTCGAATTCACCGAACAAAAGCTTGAACGAACGGCGGGAAATGGTTGCACCAGCACACAACCACACCGAAACTACAGAAACTCCAAGAACTCACGCTGTGGATGGGGACAGGTTTTACACGGTCCCACGGTGGGCGCCTGATGATCCTGCCTGTTGACCAGAACGCAAGAGCCTTGCCTCGTCAAAGGTAGCTTCCTCTGGATCGGCTTTGCACCGTGCTAGCTTTCGTCCTTCACCTTGATTCACCTCAAGAACCTGCAAAAGACAGAACGGCGCCGCTGCGGCCGATCGCGCTCCGACGCTCAAGTCAGCGACTGAACCACCAAAATACTAAGAGAAAACTAAGAACTCCAGGAACCGTGCAATGCTTTCTCTCAGCGTACTCAAGTTCTCGCAAGCGTAAAAGAAGTATTCTAAAACGCGCGTACCTTAGAAGTTTGTTAGAATCCCTTATATACCTGTGCACTTTCTCTTTCCTGACAGTTACACATTTGAACACGTGGCTCGCATCCAGCTGTACACGTGTCACCATCTGGAGCATCCTCTGCTTGAGCGTCACTTCTTACTCTTCAGGCTTTTCGACTAAGTTACCCATGCAAGGAGCAACTCGGTGCATAACTGCCTTGGAGCGCGATCTCTTCTGTGTGGCGAGTACGGGCGTCATCATATACACCTTCCCTGTGGTCTCGCTAGCCGCCATCATGATCTGCTTCACTTGCTTCATCGTGCATGCCCGGGTAAGATGTTCCCCAGCCTCAACCTCTGGCCAACTAGGGAATGACCATCTGGCAACTTCATCCTTCACTTCGAAAACCTGGAACAAGCTTTCCTGATCTTTCGGCGATGTCTTCCTCTCGGCGATCTCCGATCGCTTTGTCGCCTGGGTTCACATCCGACGACTACGACACAAACTTGGTGACCGCCGGTTTAGGTATGCTAGAGATCGGGGCACGCCAACTTAACGACTGGCGACTACACGAGCCCCCCGACTTCCTTCCCTTATGCCAACCAGGTGTCCCGTTCAACACGCCTACATTATCGCTTGCTTCATCACTTCCGACTACTTGGACGGTACAAAAAGAGTATATTTCAAAATTCTGGTGTTACTCTTGAAGCCGAGTCAATTTTCGACTTCGAAAGATACAAATCCAGTACTTGGATCAATGGCATACTATGGGTTTATAGAAGAGATATGGGAGATTGACTACACTAAGTTTTCCGTTCCAATTTTCAAGTGTAAATGGGTTGACAATAAAAGTGGGGTTAAAATTGATGATTCAGGATTCACACTAGTGGACTTTCGAAAGATAGGGTATCGAGATGAGCCATTTATAATGGTTCAACAAGCATCTCAAGTTTTCTACGTGAAAGATCCTACGTCAGAACATTGGTATGTCGTTTTACACGGCAAAAAACAAGGGGAGACCATAGATGATATTGAAAATGGTGACCCCTGTTCATTCACACCAAAGATAATTAATAAAGATGACGATGTAGTTGATGATGTACATGCAACCCGTAAAGACCACAGTGAAGGAATTTACATATGAACTTTCAACCTCCATGCAACCTGTAAATAAGCATTTTTATGTATTATTTTTATAAGATTTTAATTCGAAGCAGATTAACTAATGTTTGTTACCTAATTTTTTTAACAGAGACATGGATGACGATTAGACCCCAAACAAACCTCGATCCGGACGAGGCAGCAGAGGACCTACTAGATTGAAGCGTCTCGCATTGAGACGAGCTGCTGGTGAGAAGACACGTGTTGACATTGATGTCAACACTGGAGTGGCTTTTGGTCCTAAGGCAGATGAGTTTATGAGCTATCTTGGAGTTGTTTCTCGTGAGAGGCTCTCCATTCTGATTAATTCATGGGATGAGGTGTCAGAGGCCGACCGGAACATGATCTGGGAGGATGTTAAGTGAAGTAACTTTTTTGTTTATATAACATTAATAAGTTTATCTTATTTACTTCAGTTTGTTTATTTCAATTATGACAGGATCGTCGGAAGAAAGCTCAAGAGATAGCTTTGAAGAATCTTACCCCACACGTTATGTCTCGTTCGGGGTATCGAAAACTGATGGTGGAAAAGGAGAAATCTCAACAGGGGACATTGTCTGAGAATGTGGAAACAGGGGTCACTTCTCTTCCATCACCACCTTTTTGCCATGTAAAATGGAAAAGGGCCCGAATTAAAAAGTCCGGTGCACCAAGTTCTGAGCAATCTGGGGTTATAATCGAAAAAATTGTAAGTTATTTTTGTTATTTACATTTTTTTTAAAGCATTAATTATATTAATGATTGAAAATATGATTTTTGTGTACTCTTGCAGGATTCCTTGGAATCCGACGATAAATTTGTTGCTGAAGGTCGTCACGATATCCTGGTTGAAGCAATTCGACGACCTGAACACTCTGGTCGTGTTCGTGCAGCTGGACAAGGGGTCGGAATTAAACTTTATTTTGGAGTTTCAGAACGACAGCCATCCTCCTCCTCCAAGAAGGAAACTCAAATGAAGACTAAGTTACGTGAAGAAATAATGGAGGAAATGAGAAAGGAGACTGATTTGATGTGGCTGGAGATGAAAAAGGAGAATGATCGAATGCGACAAGAGTTTCTATCGCAACAAGTTTGTGCTGAGCCGATTGAACCCCTTGTTAGTCCCACTCCCAAGAGCACAAAGGGGAGTTGTGCGGCTCCTCCAACATCAGGGGATGATATCAATGGGCAGACAGAGGTTTGTGAGCTACTGGTAGTGGGCGGCAAACTTCCTCGGGTGGTGGCACTTGGAAAAGTCTATAAAAACGCCACCACCTTACATAACGTTCCTCTCTCCCCTGATGTGGCGAAGGTAACAGTTGAAAAATTACGATTTCCTGATGCTCGTGTTCCACTACCTTCAGATGAGGTAACCACTGTGGCCGATATATTTCAGACATTCGTTGCCTGGCCCAGAGAGCTCATTCGATCTATGCCCGAACCTCATGTAATAATTTCGTTTCATTATATTATTTTTTATTTATATTTATATATTACATATAATTTAATACAAATGTTGTTTATCTTGTAGAAACCTTTTCAGCCACCAAGTCCGGAAAAGAAGCATGAGGTTCTAGTTGACGATCCTATAACTTCTCTACGTGTCATTGCTAGTCAGATTGGCAATGATCCTTTTCCAGTTCCGTGGGATAATACATTTTTTCAAATAAACACTGAACTGCCACTGATGATTTACAACACATATTTATATGAATTTATATCTGGGAAACAGGAGCTCAATATAAGTATAATTCAATTTACTTTATGTTAAATTATTATTGATTATGCTTTAACTAAAAACTTGTAGGTTTTTGCATAGAGTCTGTATCACTGAGGGGAAGGA
Source organism: Phaseolus vulgaris (assembly GCF_051622355.1). Taxonomy (NCBI): domain Eukaryota; kingdom Viridiplantae; phylum Streptophyta; class Magnoliopsida; order Fabales; family Fabaceae; genus Phaseolus; species Phaseolus vulgaris. Next base: position 39,014,276 of record NC_143508.1, read on the forward strand.
AAATATGTATGGATTCTTAGATCCTGCATATACTAATCCCGTTGGACAAAACTCAACTGAGACTCAAGCATACATCACTAACACCCTGGAAAAAGAGGGAAAACAAATTTATTTATGCCCTTATATTAATGAGTAAGTTTAATTATATGTCATCAATTATTATTATTTCATGTTTTAAATATTTACTAACTCTTTTCATTGATCATATAGGCATCATTGGCAGTTACTTGTCTTATCAATGGTTGATAAGACTGTTGTGTGGTTTTGTTCCCTACGCAAGAAGATTCCCACAAAATTTAAGGATATCATTGATACGTAAGTATAGTATAAACTTAACTTTAAATATGTTACTAATTAACCATCTACTAATGAGGTTTTTTGTATTAACCAGTTCATGGCGTGGATATAACATCCTAAAAGGTCGATCCAATTCAAATAATTTGAACTACATAAGAGTAAAGGTTTGTAATTTTTTTCTTTCTCTATTATCATTGTTTATCAATATACTGACATATTACTTTTTATTGAATTATAGTGTAATAAACAACCAGGAAGCTATGAGTGTGGCTATTACATTATGCAATGGATGATTACCATTATAAGACTAGGTGTTAAAACTGGTTGGAAAGAGGTACTATATATGTTAAATCATTTTTATAATTCTTGAACATATATATATCTAAATACTAATTTATTTCAACTTTGCAATACAGTTATTCACAGAAGAAACACCAATGAATGAGGAAGGCATTTCATATGTTAGAGATTCTTGGTCCACATATTTCATTAATTTTTATAACTCTAGCATAGGTAAACAATAGTGGTTTTATTATATGTAATTTGATCACTTGTAAATGTACATTTTGATGATTTCAATTGATTACTATATTTCTGTATTTGTCTGGCTGGGTTTGATCATTGTGCAGGTTATTAAAATATATGGTTTATGCACAAAACAAACTGCACTTTAAAAAAAAAACTATTTAGAAATGCGGTCATTTACCAAGACCGCATTTGTAAATAGTGATTTATGAATGCGGTTTTTACCAAGACCGCATTCATAAATCCTAAACCCCAAACCCACATCCCTCATTCAGAATAATATACAAATGCGGTTACTAAAAATAATTGTTCCGTCCGGTTGACCGGGACGTCTTCGTGCGCGACCTCAACCGTCAGCTAAGGACTCCTTCCCACTGATTGCCTGTGAATTCCTGCAAAAAGGACAAAGAGGCGCCCTAGCGGCCGTTTGCACTCCGACGCTCAAGTCAGCCAGCAAGAAACACCAAAAAACTGTCCACCCACGTATCTGAGCACCGCGTGTGGCACTCTGAAGGTGGTAAAAGAACTGTGTATCTGTGTGTGTGTTGTCTCCTTTTTGCAAAAATATTCTCCAGTCACTTGTACGTATCCTTAAAGCACGGGCAAGCAACCAAAGAGTTTCTACTAAGTTTGCCAAAGGTTCCAACCCTTTTTCCGACATTCCCAGCGCTATTTAAACTGCCCCAGCATTTAAAGCGCCTTAAAGCGCTTTTAACTCGAACGTAACGCACTCATTAAAGCGCTTAATTACGAAACGTAGCGCATTTAAAACGTTGAAACGCTTGGGAGCCATAATAGTACCTGAATGCTGAAAAGGGAAACTGTATTGAATATCTTTAATTACCTGGCACCTGACTAGAGGGTGTTTCTATTCCGGCATTGCTGTCGTACACGTGGAGGGCCTCACGACGCCATGACCCCATCTGGGGGCGTTTCTGCCCATGTGGGGACGTTTCTACGTGTGGGTCCTCCTGCTTGGGAGTGCTACTGCGCTAGGGGTGGCTTTTTGGGTGCCAACTCATGCCCCCAAGTATCTAGCCACTTACTCTGAGAGCGTATCTGCCTTCCTCTCACACCCTGCACCCGGTTATCCTGGGCGTGACCTTCCTCTTGGGTCGTATCTGTCCCGAAGGCGTCTCTGGGGCGGCAGGGGTACTTCGCGAGTCAGGCTGCCCTTCACTGGTACTATCACTATGGCCTTGAAGCCACCTTTTCCTTCTCTTTATCACTTTCCCGAGATATCGGGACCTGAGGCTTTCCCACGACGTCGCTCCCTCCATGGTCTTTCCTACCCATGGGTATCGGGGAACCACACCGTGATTGCCTTGCTTTTACACTGTTCGATCTGGCGACGCCCTCACCTGGGCGACGCCTTCACCTGGGCGACGCCTTCACCTGGGCGACGCCTTCACCTGGGCGACGCCTTCACCGAGGCGACGCCTTCACCTAGGCGACGCCTTCACCTTGGCGACGCCGTGCCTTAGCGACGCCTTGTCCTGCCTTGGCGACGCTTCCTCTTGGTGTCTCTACACCTGGGCGACACCTTGAGTTGACTTTGACCTTCCAGTCGTTGACTTTGACCTTGACTTAGTCAACACCCTGATACGGGACGGTACACAAGCCCCCCAGTCTGAAGCCGAAGACTTGTCTTCAGCGCAAAGACTAAAGCCTTGCCCCCGCCATCCACGTGCCTTCCTGATGACGTGTCATTCTCTGCTGACTCAGCAAATTTTCGAATTACTGACGCGACATTTTCTGAACCACAGGGGTATTCTTAATGACCGATTGGACATTCCCTGAAATGGGGATGATTACGCCTTTTGGGCTACCCTTGATCGCGCGCCACGTGGCCCATCGCGTGGCCCTCCTTTAGAGACCTTTGCGCTTCCCCTAGGCAATCGACCCTCTGACGCGTGGCCCGATCCAACGGCCCTTAGGTGGCGCTTCTTGAGTCGTGAAATATAACGTTTAAGTTACTCCAAACCCCGTGCTTACCCTACTGTTACATTCATTCACTCTGCTACTTTGCCCTGTTCATCGCCTCCAAAACCTCTTCTCTCTGCAATTGCGATTCTCCCCTTCCTGCGCTCTCCTACCACCTCCACTTCAACAGCAAAGGTATGGTTTCGAGCACTCTCAACTCTTCACTGTTGTCGCATTATAGGAAACTTCCTGGGACTGTTGTTGTTCTCGTACTTCTCTAGATATTGTTTGTATGCCTCGTTGTTCCTTTCGCTTCCCGTCGTTCTTTTGCGGGTAGGGCGCTCCTAGGGTTCTTCCATTTTCCCCTTTTCTTCTCTCCAAACCCCTTTTCTCTGAACCCTTTCTTTCTCTTTTGATCTTCAGCATTGGCGTTGATGGCAAAAACCAAGACCACCGCGCCTCCCCCGCTCCCCAAGTCTCATTATAAGGGCGAATATGACTGGGCCCCCGACGAACTTCTGGACAAATGTTCCCTCCTGAACTCCGTTGAGGACGCGGAGGCCCACAGGGGGGACCCTGCCCTCTATAACTTCAATGCTTTCCACAAAAGTCATGACTCCCAAGTCCTGGTAAGCCGAGTGCGACCTGGGATGCCCGTTTGCGCGGACTCACGGGATACTGGGGGATGCGCTTTCTTCTTCCTCTATCAGATGGTGCTCAAAAGGGTGGGCCTGCGTCTGCCCCTAACTCCCTTCGAAAAAGAGCTACTGACAGAGATAAACACTGCTCCCGCCCAACTCCATCCCAACAGTTGGGCTTTCGTGAGGGGGTTCCAAATTCTCTGCGGCTATCTAGGTGTTCCCTCCTCTGTGGACGTTTTTCTTCACTTCTTCGAGGTAAAGAAGCAAGGGAAAAGTCTCTGGATGAGCTTTTCTGGCATCGCCGGGCGCATCATCCTGACGCTCTTCCAGAATTCGTTCAAAGGCTGGAAGGGGAAATTTTTCAAGGTACGCACGACCAAGCGCGATCCTACCATTCTAGAGGGCTTTCCCCTGTACTGGACAGACAAACCCATAACTATGAAGCCCTTGGCTCTGGACGAACTTGCCCCGCCTGACCGGGATATATGCAAAGCCTTGGCGGGACTGGGGATAGTCTTCGATACCGCCAAGCTCATCGCGAACGAATTCAATGCCCATGGGCTTTCTACATACTTCGGTATCTGCTCTTGGCGATTTGTGATGCATTAGTTGCTATGGTTATCTGCATTACCATTTTTCACTGTACAATGTTACTTGCATTTCGCATCTCTTCCTGTATTGTGAATCCACATAACCGCTCTAGTGCTAATCCTTGTTGTTTGGCCTGTCTTGATGTAGGATCGGTGATGGGCACTTCCAAAAGAATAATGTTGGCGAAAGCACTGAAGGAGGCTCGTGCCGCCAAAGCAGGCGCCTCCTCCAGCCCTGCTGCCAATTCGGTTCTCCCACCGGCTCCGTCACCGCCACCTCCAGTCACCGCTGAAGCTTCTTCTAGCCCATCTCCGGCGTCTCCACCTGGCTCCAAAGTGCTTCCGACTCCCAATTCTCCTCCGCCTATCGCCGCCGTTCCCCTAGCTGCGGCCTTATCACCGGCTCCAACCCCTCTCGACAAAGGGAAAAGGGTTTTGGAGATTCTGTCAGATGATGAGGAATCAGAAGGCGTGGCACCCTTCAGGAGGAGAAAATCCGCGCGGGTTCCTCTTCTGGTAGAGACGCCGCCGCAGGGAGGGAACCCCTTTATGGACAACCCTCCAAGCGCAACCTCACTCCCTCCTATGATTCTCCAAGAGGAAAGGGGCGAAGGCGCCGAATCTGCCCCTCCTCTGCCGCCGCCAGAAACCACTGCTTCCCCGGCTCCCGACGCTGCCGCCCCCGACTTCATTGCCATCCCCCCTCCAATCATGCATCTGATGAGGGGTTTCAGTGGCGGGACTATGCCAGAAGGTACCGACAGGAGGGAAGGTATGCCTTTCTATTTGGGGGCCTTCTTGGCGGCGGCTCTTGAATGGCGCTCCCAGGCCAGAAACGCTGTCTTGCAAGCTCAAACTCTCCAGGCCTTGGAAACGAAAGCAACCACCCTAGAAGAGGAGATGAAGGCCCTGGGACGCCAGAACGAGGCTTATTGTTCCTCTCTGAAACAAGCACAAGAGTCCAGGGCAGAAGCTGAGAGGAAACTGGCAGAGGCCTTGGAGCTCCAGGCTGACTTCTACGCTCGTGAAGTTGCTCTCCAAGTACAGGTAGCGGGTCTTCAGGAATTGGTCAAAGCAGACGCAGAAACTCAAAAGGACCTGAAGGACCGTTGCTGTGAACAAACTGCCAAGGCGGAGCTGATGGAGGGGGAAATGGCCACCCAGGCCAAAGCTATGGACCTTCTTCGCGCTGACCACGACAAACTACAGGTCGAGGTCAGCCGGCTTCGCGTGGAGAAAGAGGCTTTGGAGAAACAAGTGGCCTCTGGAGACGCCACCATTGAGGAACTGGAGAAGGAGAAAAAGTCCCTTCTCCAGGAGATGGCGGGTACCTTCGAGGAGGGGTTCTAAGAGGCCCTAACCCAGGCGTCTTGCGAGAATCCTAGCGTCAACCTGTCGAACTACGACCCCACACACCACGTTGTTGACGGGAAGGTCGTGCCCATGGACTTGAACGACTGAACCGCTGCTTCTCATCCGCCACCTTCCTCTTCAAGCTCAACTCTTCATTCTTTACCTTCGTTTTTTGATTTCATCTGCCAAAACTTGTAATTCTTTGAACTATTTGTACTCTTGTCACTGATTTAGGAGGTCCGCATGGTTGCATTTATTTCTCTGCCACATATGATTCTGTCTATGCGATCTCATTCTCTTTTCCCTCCACACGCTTCGACTATTTTATCCATGTTCGCCCATTTCTTTCACTTCGTTGGGCGGTTTGGTATGATCGGGAAAGGTTGCGCGCCAACCCTCACGCCCATGGAGAGGCTCACTTAGTGAAGCCGTATCGTCCTCGGGACGTCTCTGATACCGAAAGGTCTTTTCCTTGATCTCAAACGCTCGGCGCCCACGCCTAAGGAGAGGCCTGCTAGAGCAGCACCGTATCGTCCCGGGTGTCTAAAACGCCGAGTGCCGTGGGGGGGTCTGTTCCCTCCATGGTCTTTCCTTCCCATAGGTATCGGGGAACACCCTGCCAGTGACTCGCTGGCGCTCGGTGGTCTCGCCTCCCTCCACAGTCTTTCCTACCTGTGGGTATCGGGGAGGCGACGCCTGTGACTAACTTTGCTTTCGTCTCCCTCCACAGTCTTTCCTACCTGTGGGTATCGGGGAGGCGATGCCTGTCGGTATTTGGGTTGGCGACACCCGCGACATCTCGCGCTGTCGTCGCCCTTTACGTCCTTCCTGGCAACGCCTCGGGCGTTACCTTTACCTTGACATTGACCTTAACTCTTGCCTTGGTCAACGCTTGATAACAGCGAAGAGCCCAAGGCTTTGTCTGTGCCATCCACGTGGCGCTCCTTGTATAGCTGATGGGACCTTCTGTCATTCGACTTGATCCACGTGGCGCTACTTGTATGGTTTGTGGGACATTTGGTCAGTTCATCAAGCCCTGACTCCTGCTATGCCCCTGACTCATTTTCGACGGCGGATCGTACCATTGGATATTCTGTTGACGGGACATTTTCTGATTTAAACCAGTGGTGCCAGAGTCATCCTTTCATCTTCTGCCACGTGTATCAATCGTGCGGTGCATCCATTCACGTCGTTTGGCGCTCTAACCGCTTTATTTAACTCTTCAACCTCTGAAACTATCTTCATCATTTTCTCACTCTTCATAACCTACTTGCGTTCTTTCTTCTTGCACCCTTTCTTCTCTGTCGAAGGGCTGTTCTAACCGCTCCCCTCGCTCAACTCTTGCATTTCCAGCCATCCTGATCTTGTTAAAGAATGTCTTCTCACGATGCTTCCTCCAGGGTCCGTCCCAAAGACTTGTACCCTTGGGCCTCGAGCGAACTTCTTGATGAGTGTTCATGCTTGCTCTCCACCAGGGCCGTACGGGAACACAAAGGGGAGTTGTGTTCTTACGACCACCGGGCCTTCGCGAGGAGGCACGATGACGACATCGCTGTGCTCCCTTGCACTCTGGGGGAGCCAGTGTGTGGAGACGAACGAGCGAACGACGGGGTCCCTTTCTTTTACTTTTACCAGGTGGTGTTCAAGACCATCGGGGTGCGCTTACCCTTCTCCCGGTTCGAGAAGGAACTGCTGACGGAGATCAACGTGGCTCCAGCCCAGTTATATCCCAACAGCTGGGCCTTTGTCAAGGCCTTCGATGTCCTCTTTGGGTTTCTGGGTTGTGCACCCTCGGTTGACCTCTTTCTTCACTTTTTTGAGGTGAAGAGACAGAGACACAACCTCTGGGTAACTCTCAGCAATGTTCCCGGAAGAGTTCTCTTCACACCCTTCCAAAGCTCGTTCACGAGGTGGAAAGGCCGGTTCTTCAAGATCTGTTGTACTGATCTTGTTCCCGACGCCCTCGATGGGTTTCCGCTGTACTGGGTGAGAGAGGAAAAGGCCCTCAAAGCCAAACCCCTCAGGAATCTGGCTCCAAGTGATCAAATAGCTTGCCGGATTCTTGCTGAGGCGGGAGGTTTTGACTCCTCTACGGTGATCAGCTTGGAGTTCAACGCTAGGACTCTTGAGAAGTACATAAGTAAGAACCACTGCCTTAGGCAACTTCGGCCTTCGTTACTTTCTAACTGTGCCTGTCTTTCTTCACGGTGTCTCTAATACATCTGTTCCCTTTGTGCAGGTTCGAAAATAAGCCAAGAAAAGAGGACACGACTTACTCGAGCGCTGCGGGCTGGGAATGGGGCTTCGCCTTCCTCCAATGATGACTCTGATGAGCGCTGAGAAGTGGCTTGTTTGTGTTTTTGCATTTTGTACTGAACATTGCTTGTAACAACAACTTTTCAATATCATAATTCTTTACAACGCCACTTTACTTTGCATATGCTTCATATACCGCGCGACTTCCTTTCGTCTCGTTCTGCCAACGATGCATGCTTTTCCTTGGGCGGCGCTTTCTTTCTGGGCGACGCCAAGACCTAGGCGACGCCTTCTTCCTTGGCGACACCATGGCCTAGGCAGCGCATCACATTACTTCTAACAAGGAAAAATAAATGCTGAAAACCAAGGCACTTCTTTTTCTCAACTGGTTTTTCCATTTATTAGGGTGACCTCATTAAAAAACCCCCGAAAGGGAAAAAGAGCGTCCCCTTCAACTAAATTGTTACATGCTGCTTACATAGGTCAACTGAAATAAAATTTTAAGTTGGCTGCATTCCAACTGCGCGGGATAGGGCCTCCATCTAAAGTCTCAGGTTGTACGAACCGTTGCCCTTAGCCTCAGTAACTCTGAAGGGCCCGGTCCACTTGGGAGACAGCTTATTCTCCAACTCGTAAGGGTGAGCTTTCCTCATCACCAGGTCGCCCACCTGAAACTGTCGTGGCTTTACTTTAGAGCTATATTGCCGCTCCACTCTTCTCTTCATCGCTTCAGCTTTTATTCTAGCTTCTTCCCTGGCCTCTTCTAGCAGATCCAGGTTTACCCGTCTTTCCTCATTAGATTCCTCCACCACAAAGTTTTGAAAACGCGGTGAGCTTTCGTGTATTTCTACTGGAATCATCGCGTCCGACCCGTACAGCAAACTGAACGGCGTCTCCATAGTAGAGGATTGGGGCGTGGTGTGGTATGCCCATACAATCCTTGGCACCTCTTCCGCCCACGCCCCTTTGGCCTTCTCTAACCTTCTTTTTAACTCTCTCAGCAGAACTCTGTTTGCTGACTCTACTTGTCCATTGGTCTGGGGGTGTTCGACCGACGCGAACACTTGCTTGATTCCCACTTCAGCGCACAGATTTCTCAACTGCTGACTGGCGAACTGGGTCCCGTTGTCAGATATCAGGCGCCTGGGTACGCCAAAGCGACACACGATGTTTCTCCACACAAAATGCTGTACCTTATGCGCAGTGATTTGTGCCACGGGCTCTGCCTCTATCCACTTAGTGAAGTATTCTATGGCGACGATCAGATATTTCATCTGCCTGATTGCTAGTGGGAAGGGGCCCAAGATGTCAATACCCCATGTGTGGAAAGGCCACGGGCTGTATATGGACCGCAACTCTTCTGGCGGCGCCTTGTGCCAGTCGGCGTGCTTTTGGCATTGCTTACACCGCTGGGCGTGCCGTGCGCAATCCTCTTTCACCGTTGGCCAGAAGAAACCTGCGCGTATTACCTTGGAGGCTAAGGACCTTCCTCCTACATGGCTTCCGCAGACGCCTTCATGTAGCTCCGCCATTATCCTGGTGCACTCATCGCCACTGACGCACGTTAGGATAGGGTGAGTGAAACTGTGTCTGAACAGCACCCCATCCACCAAGGTATATCTTGCGGCGTTCCTTTTGATTTTCTTACCCTCTTCAGGGTCCACTGGAAGGGCCCCATCCGCCAGGTATCGTTTATAGGGCGTCATCCAGGTGTCTCCCGTGGACAGGACACAAACCTGCATCTGCTCCTCCTCAGACGCACCCGCGTATATACTGATGCGGGGCGGCCTCTGCGTATCTTGGGTTAATGAGGAATGACTCCTCGGCCTTCCCCCTGATGCATAAATCTGGAGGACATCCACCCTGTTGTCTTCACGAATCGACGCGCAGCTTTGAGGGTCTCCTGGATCACTGTCCTCTGTCTACCCCCCTTGCCTGAGCTGGCCAGCTTTGCGAGCAGGTCAGCTTTGGCATTCTGCTCCCTCGGGACGTGTATTAACTCAAGAGCGTTGAACGCCCCTTTCAACAACTGGACGTATTTTAGATACGCCGCCATCTGGGGGTCCTTCGCCTGGAACTCACCCGACACCTGCCCCGTAAGCAACTGGGAGTCGCTCTTCACTAGGAGGTTCTGTGCGCCCATCTCCTTGGCCAAGAGCATTCCTGCAATCAGGGCTTCGTATTCTGCTTGGTTGTTACTTGCCTTGAAGGCAAAACGCAAAGCCTGCTCGATCAGTATGCCGTCGGGTCCTTCCAGTACTATTCCCGCACCACTCCCTTGTTGGTTTGAGGAGCCATCAACCGAGAGCAGCCACTGTGAACTCGCTTCCACCTCTTGCTCACCTCCGGGCGAAAGTTCTGCTACAAAATCCGCGTCCACCTGCCCTTTAATGGATCCTCTAGGCTCGTACTGTATGTCGAATTCTGACAGTTCCACTGCCCAGCGTACCATTCTTCCTGCCACATCGGGCTTCTGCAGCACCTTCTGTATGGGGAGGTTGGTCATTACCACCACCGTAAAACTGTGGAAGTAATGACGGAGCCTCCTAGCCGAGAACACTACCGCCAGCGCCGCCTTCTCCAGTGCTTGGTACCTTGTCTCAGCTCCCTGTAAGGCTTTGCTTACAAAGTAGATGGGCTTCTGACTCTGGTCCTGCTTTTGGACCAACACAGAACTGATGGCCCTATCTGTTACAGTAAAATACAACCGGAGGGGCACGCCCGTTACCGGTTTGCAGAGAACTGGAGGCGTCGCCAGGTAATCCTTCAGCTTAACGAAAGCCGCTTCGCATTCCTCAGTCCATGCAAAGCGACTGTTTCTCTTGAGGCACTGGAAGTACGGGTGCCCCTTTTCTCCTCCGGCGGAAACAAACCTCGAGAGCGCCGCCATCCGCCCTGTCAACTGTTGAACCTCCTTTACCGATGTCGGACTCCGCATGGCGATAATAGCCGCACATTTGTCGGGGTTCGCCTCTATCCCCCTCTCGGTGAGCAGAAAACCCAAGAATTTACCGGCCTCTACCCCAAAAACACACTTCTCGGGGTTCAACTTGAGGCGGTATTTGGATATTGTGTTGAACAACTCCTCCAAGTCTGCCATGTGCTGCACCCTGTTCTGCGACGCCACCACCATGTCGTCTACGTAGGCGTATACGTTCCTCCCGAGCATTGGCGCCAGGACCTTGTCCATTAACCTCTGGTACGTGGCGCCCGCATTTTTGAGCCCGAAGGGCATCACCTTATAGCAATAACTGCATGTTTCAGTCATGAACGCAGTCTTGCTCTCGTCCCTGGGGTGCATCTTGATTTGGTTATACCCTGAGAAGGCGTCCAGGAAGCTTAACACCTTGCTGCCAGACGCGCTGTCCACTAGGGCGTCGATGCTGGGCAGCGGATAGGAATCCTTTGGGCATGCCTTGTTCAGGTCCGTGAAGTCAACGCACATTCTCCATTTTCCGTTCGCCTTTTTCACCAAGACGACGTTGGCGAGCCACTCAGGGTACTGAATCTCCCTAATGTGGCCAGCACTCAGCAGCTTCTGCGTTTCGTCTTTCACCACCTGTTGTTGCTCCTCATTGAACTTCCTCCTTCTCTGACGCACGGGGCGGACCGTGGCGTCCATGCTGAGGTGGTGACACAGGAAATCGGGGCCGATGCCCGGCACATCCGAGGCGGACCATGCGAAGGCATCCAGGTGGCGCGAAATCACTTCCGCCACCCCTTCCTGTTCTTCTGGACTTAGCGAGCTTCCTAACTTGAAAGCTTTGCCGCCAATCTCCCTTTCTAGGGTGTTAGCTGCAGGTTGCTCCCTATTATCATCTTCGGCGGGTGCCGCTTCTTCTACGGGCACCGCCTCTTCCACGAGTGCTTCCTCCATTGGCACATCTGCTTCGGGCATCGCCCTTTCTGCTATGGCCTCTTCAAGCGTCAGCCTAGCGGGCGTCGCCTCGATCATCGTTGCGTCCGCGCTCGGCGGACGTTCGTACACCATGAAAACGCCTCTCTTCGTCTTCAGGCTGTTTTCGTAGCATTTCCTCGCCTCCTCTTGGTTTGATCTGATGACTATCACCCGGCCACTGAGGTCCGGTAGCTTCATCTTCATGTGACGGGTGGAGGATATTGCACTCAGACGGTTTAACGCCGGTCTGCCCAGCAAAATATTGTAGGCAGAATTGGCGTTCACGACGAGGTACCGAATGCTCTCTGTTCGGGAGGCCTCTCCGTCTGTGAACGTAGTCCTCAACTCCAGGTACCCCCGGACCTCTAACTGGTTATCCCCAAACCCATACAAACATCCCGTATAGGGACTCAGCAGATCGGGGGACAACCGTAACTTATTAAAGGTCGACAGAAACATGACGTCTGCCGAGCTTCCTTGATCAACAAGCACTCTGTGGACCTTCCTTCCAGCCGTGACGACCGAGATGACAACGGGATCGTTGTCATGGGGCACCACATCTCGGAGGTCTCTTCTTGTGAACACAATATCTGACTCCCAGGGCTCCCCCGAGAGCCTCTCTTCGATTGAATTCATCCCCCTCGCGTATTTCTTCCGCTGGGAGGCGGTGGGTCCTCCGCCGGAAAAACCTCCAGCAATGGTGTGGACCTCGCCAAGCACAGGCATCTCGTGTGCTGGCTCATCCGCCGGCGGCGGCAGGGTGGCGGTCGTGGTGGACTCTGCGACATAGTCTTTCAAAAACCCAGTCCTCACCAGCTCATCTAGCTGGTAGCCCAACGACAGGAAATTATCAATTTGGTGCCCGAAAGCCTCGTGAAATTTGCACCAAGAGTCTTTGCGGGGCCCTAACACCTTGTCGGTCTTCGCCGGTCGCCTCAGCCACTCGGCTATGTTGGGTACGGCGATCAAATCCTTCAACTCAACTACGAAGTTGTACCTCGCCGGTCTTGCTCTTTCTCTGGCGGGGCGTTCGTGCGCGACCTTAACCATCAGCTAAGGACTCCTTCCCACTGATTGCCTGTGAATTCCTGCAAAAAGGACAAAGAGCCGCCCTAGCGGCCATTTGCACTCCGACGCTCAAGTCAGCCAGCAAGAAACACCAAAAAACTGTCCACCCACGTATCTGAGCACCGCGTGTGGCACTCTGAAGGTGGTAAAAGAACTGTGTATCTGTGTGTGTGTTGTCTCCTTTTTGCAAAAATATTCTCCAGTCACTTGTACGTATCCTTAAAGCACGGGCAAGCAACCAAAGAGTTTCTACTAAGTTTGCCAAAGGTTCCAACCCTTTTTCCGACATTCCCAGCGCTATTTAAACTGCCCCAGCATTTAAAGCGCCTTAAAGCGCTTTTAACTCGAACGTAACGCACTCATTAAAGCGCTTAATTACGAAACGTAGCGCATTTAAAACGTTGAAACGCTTGGGAGCCATAATAGTACCTGAATGCTGAAAAGGGAAACTGTATTGAATATCTTTAATTACCTGGCACCTGACTAGAGGGTGTTTCTATTCCGGCATTGCTGTCGTACACGTGGAGGGCCTCACGACGCCATGACCCCATCTGGGGGCGTTTCTGCCCATGTGGGGACGTTTCTACGTGTGGGTCCTCCTGCTTGGGAGTGCTACTGCGCTAGGGGTGGCTTTTTGGGTGCCAACTCATGCCCCCAAGTATCTAGCCACTTACTCTGAGAGCGTATTTGCCTTCCTCTCACACCCTGCACCCGGTTATCCTGGGCGTGACCTTCCTCTTGGGTCGTATCTGTCCCGAAGGCGTCTCTGGGGCGGCAGGGGTACTTCGCGAGTCAGGCTGCCCTTCACTGGTACTATCACTGTGGCCTTGAAGCCACCTTTTCCTTCTCTTTATCACTTTCCCGAGATATCGGGACCTGAGGCTTTCCCACGACGTCGCTCCCTCCATGGTCTTTCCTACCCATGGGTATCCGGGAACCACACCGTGATTGCCTTGCTTTTACACTGTTCGATCTGGCGACGCCCTCACCTGGGCGACGCCTTCACCTAGGCGACGCCTTCACCTGGGCGACGCCTTCACCGAGGCGACGCCTTCACCTAGGCGACGCCTTCACCTAGGCGACGCCTTCACCTAGGTGACACCGTGCCTTAGCGACGCCTTGTCCTGCCTTGGCGACGCTTCCTCTTGGTGTCTCTACACCTGGGCGACACCTTGAGTTGACTTTGACCTTCCAGTCGTTGACTTTGACCTTGACTTAGTCAACGCCCTGATACGGGACGGTACAATAACCACATTTGTAAATGTGATTTATGAATGCGGTCCTATGACCGCATTTGTAAATGCCAGATTTACGAATGCGTGCTGATCAAATGCGGTTCTATGACGGCATTTGTAAATTTAAAATAGCCGCATTTGTTTTACATTTCTGCACTAGTGATGAATACGTTAAAGACTTTGAAACAACTTTGACTAAAATGAATATGCATGCTAATGAAAAGTCAAAGATAAAATGGTTTGTACGTGGTTTGAGAAGAGATATTAGAGAATTTGTAGAATTAAATGAGTACTCTTGTTTAAAGAAAGTGTTTCACATAGCAATCAAGGTGGAATCATATCTTTTGAAAACAACTTTCAAAAATACTCATGATGATGGTTTCTACAACTCTTCTAGGAAGGATGCAAACAAAATTTCTACTCGAATTTCTCCTTCCAATTTTTCCAAACAAGCCTCTTCTCCAAAAAAAGTTTCTACTACAAATCCTTCTACTCCTAAGTCACCTACCAAAACTTCAAATATAAAATGTTTTAAATGTTTAGGTTTTGGGCACATAGCTCTTCATTGTCCACAAAAGCAAACCTTAATAATAAACAAGGTAAAACAAGACCTAACTCACCCACCTACCACAAGTAAAAATGAAAAAGACAAAGAAGGCCAAGTTGACATGGGTCTTATTCTTTCACATCCAAGGTATTTTCCTTCCTTATCTTTTTCATTACCAAAGGTTCTTACTTCACCACCATCTTGGTTAAAAAATGTTAGGGATGATTTTTTCATACCTTCTAATGGGTTTCACCATTTAAGAGGTCTTTTTCCAAAACATATCATCATTCCCAAACAAATTTTTCCAACTTGGTCTGTTTATAGGAGTTCCTTTTCTGAACTCCCACTGTTTACAAATGCTAAGTCATGTTTGCCTTTTTCTTCCACTTTTAATTGTAAACATAAACTGACTTTGTTATATGCAGGGATTCAGAATTCGTGGTCGAATTCTATCCAACTCGAGGAGTATGATGGAGATCCAATAGGAGAAGCTTTTATTAATGAAGGAAGAGGTCATTCACCCACACATTTGAAGTTCTTCCTTCTAGTCTTCTCAAAATTAAAAGAAGACATAAAATAAAGAGAGGATCAAGCCTAAAGCCAAAGAAGTCTACAAGCTTTCAAGAATGGGCTTCAATTAAATATCTCTCTTTATAGTTTCTTTTGTATAAAATTGTAAATAATATAGAATAGTGTTTAGGAAGGTGCTTAGAGGGAAACCTTAAGATACCTCTTTTGTAAAGCATCTTTAGGCATTAGTTTAGAATTTTCTAGAAGTTGACTCTTCATGGCTTCACTATAGGCGCTAGAGTAGGTAATAGGGAAGGGACCTTTGGTTAGCTTCTTGTGTAAGCTTTGTGTACTCTTGGACCGGTCCTTCTCCTATATAAGGAGGGCTTGGGTTCTTCTAAAAACAGAATTGATATTTGAAATAACAAAACTCTCCCAAATTGGTGATTGAGTGTAGTGAGAACTTGCCTTCTCCTCTTCCTAGTCTCATCTTGAGAGCCTTGGTTCCCTCAAGTGGCGGCAATTCACACTTATCTTTGAGTTTCACACTTCAAGTGGCGTGTTCATCAACCAAGAACTACAACCACATAAGTCTTCCTTCTTCTCCATCTATTTCTTCCATTTCCATGTCCATTTGACTTCATAAAACATGTCTTAGGCCTTTTCTTGCAATTCTATTCGGTGCTTTGCCTTTATTTCACATTTTGTTCGGTTCATCTTCTTCCTTGCTAAGTTTGAACGGTTCATCTCCATTCTAGCTTACTTTGTTCGGTGCATTTCAATTGTCAAGCATTTTAATTGGTTCATTTGCATTCTTGCATCCTTTAATTGGTTCAATTGACAAGAAATGGGACTTCCATGTGAGTTTTGGTGTTTGGCGCAAGTTTTGGTGTGTTCTTGAAACATAGAACATTGATCCATTTCTATAAAAGTGCCTATTCAATCTCCAACTCAAGTTGATTCCATAAAATGTCAAAGAATCATCTATATCTTGCTATTGGAATCATATCACAAAACAAAAAATCGGTTGTTTTCACGAATCAATCGGTTATTTTGGTTTGACAACAAGTCAACCATCAAAAACAGTTTTCAACCTTTTTAAAAACACCTAAGTATAAAACAATCGGTTGTTTCAACAAAACAACAGGTTGTTTTTCACTTAGTTTGAAAAACACTTTTCTTTTAAAAGGTTTGAGAATGCTTATGCTTTGGATTCAATCAAGAGTGGATTTACATATAAAATCTACCCCAGATCCTATCTAAAGACAGCTCTGCAACAATAAGCACATCCAGCCTTTCATCAACCTTCAAAGGGTTTGGATTCTTCAAAGCTTGAACACACTTGATTCAACAAGCATGAGAGCGAAAGTCCACTTGAAGGAGATTTGTTGGTTGTGAGACGTCTTCTTGGTCAAGTTTTACAACCCTTTGATGAAAGTCAAAGAGAAAATATTTTTCATACAAGATGTCTCATTCAAAACAACATTTGTTCTTTGATAGTGGATGGGGGTAGTTGTGCCAATGTGGCTAGTACAAAAGTAGTAGATAAGCTTGGATTGTCTACTATCTCTCATACAAAGCCCTACAAATTACAATGGTTAAGTGAGGTAGGTGAGATCATTGTTAACAAACAAGTCCTCATAAATTTCTCTATTGGTAAATACAAAGATGAGGTCTTGTGTGATGTTGTTCCAATGGAAGCTACACATGTTCTTTTGGGTAGGCCATGGCAATTTGAAAGAAAAGTTTTTCATGATGGCTTTACCAATAAACTTTCTTTTGACTTCCATGGACACAAGGTTATATTAAAATCTCTCTCTCCAAAAGAAGTCCATGACGACCAAATTCTTATGAAGAAAAATAGGGAGAGTGAAAATACAAAAAGTTCTAAGAATGCCTTTTTTATCTCAAGCCATGTGGTCAACAAGGTAATAGTTTCTCACAATCCTATCTTTTTAGCTATTCCTAGACCTCTTGAGTTAGAAAAACTTGAGGATAGTCCACATTGTTTGGATAATTTGGTAGATGAATTTCATGATGTGTTTCAAGATCCTCCTAAAGGACTTCCACCTTTAAGAGGGATTGAACACCAAATTGATTTAATTTCAGGATCTTCTTTACCAAATCGTCCCGCATATAGGACCAACCCAGGTGAAACTAGAGAAATTCGCCAACAAGTAGAAGAGTTAATTGCCAAAGGGTGGGTTCAAGATAGTATGAGCCCTTGTGCCATGCCTATCATCCTTGTCCCAAAAAAAGATGGGTCATGGAGGATGTGTTCGGATTGTAGGGCCATAAACAAAATTACAATCAAATATAGGCATCCCATCCCTAGGCTAGATGATTTGTTGGATGAATTGCATGGTTCACAAATTGTAACCAAAATTGATCTTAAAAGTGGGTATAATCAAATTCGTATTAAACCGGGAGATGAATTGAAAACCGCTTTTAAGACCAACTTTGGCTTGTATGAGTGGTTAGTTATGCCTTTTGGTTTAACTAATGCATCATGTTTTAAGACCATTCATTGGCAAGTTTGTGGTTGTTTATTTTGATGATATCCTCATTTATAGCTTGTCTTTGGGTGTCCATAAAATGCATGTTAGACAAATGTTAGAAACCCTTAGGAAAGAACAATTGTATGCTAACCTTGCTAAATGTATGTTTGCACTTGATCATATAGAATTCCTAGGGCTTGTTGTAAGTGTTAAAGGGGTGCATGTAGATCAATCAAAGGTTGTAGCAATTCAACATTGGCCAACACCCACCAATGTGAATGATGTACGAAGCTTTCATGGCCTTGCTTCTTTCTATAGAAGGTTTGTGAAAGACTTTGGTACAATTGCCGCACCTCTCAATGACATAGTAAAAAAGGATGTGGTTTTCAAGTGGGGAGAAGAGCAACAAAAGGCTTTTTACATTTTGAAAGAAAAATTAACTAATGCTTCCATCTTAGCCCTTCCTAATTTTACTAAAACATTTGAGATAGAATGTGATGCTTCGAATATAGGCATTGGGGCTATTCTCCTTCAAGAGGGCCACCCTATAGCTTATTTTAGTGAGAAATTGAAAGGTAGTCATCTCAATTATTCCACTTATGATAAATAATTATATGCACTTGTTAGAGCTTTGTATACTTGGCAACATTATCTTTTTCCTAAAGAATTTGTGATTCATAGTGAACATGAATCTCTTAAATATTTGAAAAGCCAAAACAAGCTCAATAAGAGGCATGCTAAGTGGGTGGAATTCCTTGAGCAATTTCCTTATGTGATCAAACACAAGCAAGGAAAAATTAATATTGTGGTCGATGCACTTTCTAGGCGCTATACCTTGCTAAATCTTTTAGGTACCCAATATCTTGGGTTTGATCACATCAAGGAACTTTATAATGATGACCTTGATTTTTTTCTTATCTATCAAGAGTGTGCTAAGGGCGGACACAAAGATTTTTTTTTATACAAGATGGGTTTCTTTTTAAAGGTAAAAGACTTTGTGTGCCCCAAAGCTCTATTAGACAATCTCTTGTTAGAGAAGCTCATGAGGGTGGATTAATGGGACATTTTGGGGTAGCCAAAACTTTAGATATTTTACATGAGCATTTCTTTTGGCCTCATATGCAAAAATCCGTTCATAACTTGTGTGATAAATGTTTTGCATGTCATAAGGCTAAATCTAGAGTGCAACCCCATGGTTTATATACCCCTCTTCCTTTCCCTACAATGCCTTGGGTTGATATTTCTATGGATTTCATCTTAAGACTACCCAAGACATCAAAGGGTAAGGATTCCATCTTTGTGGTAGTGGATCGTTTTTCAAAAATGGCTCATTTTATTCCTTGCCACAAAGTGGATGCTGCGTGTCATATTGCAAATCTCTTCTTTAAGGAAGTTGTTCGTTTACATGGACTTCCTAGAAGTATAGTATCCGATAGGGATTCCAAGTTCTTGAGTCACTTTTGGAAGACCTTGTGGTGGAAACTTGGCACTAAACTTTTATTTTCTACTACTTGCCACCCCCAAACTGATGGTCAAACTGAAGTGGTCAATGGAACTTTGGGCCAAATGTTGCGATGCTTTATTTCCGGGAATCCAAGGGTTTGGGAGAGTCTAGGCTTGTTTCTTGTTTGAATTTGAGTTGTATTGCACTTTACATTTCAAGAACTCTTAAATTCAAGTTGTTTACCATTCTGTTTTAGGATTTATTTTGAGTTTTCTTGCTGTTTTCTTTTGTTACACCATGTGTTTGTGAAAAGGTTTCTAGCACTCATTGTTCATATGAGTATGGCTGCTCTTGTGGAATGGCATTCTCCTTCCTAGAGCTGACCTTAAGCTTCCTTTCACTTGTTGATATCTCTTGTTATATGTCTTTTAATTTTGTAATCATGTTAAGTTTTGTCTTAGTCATGTTATTCCATAATTGTCATTACTTCTAGTAGTACTTTTATTGCTTTGATTGTTTCTTGCTTTGGTTTACTCTCTGTTTTTTTTTAGTTTATTGCTTGATCCTTTGTGCATTTTAATTTTTAGACTTGAGTTCATGCTTGTATTTTCATTCTATACAAGTTCCTTTACACAATTTCCATTATGTCTTTGATAGTTCATCATACTGTTTTTCATTCCTAAATAGGATACTCTGTTTTCTTACAAACGTGCTACTGTTTTCAATTTACTGCAATTAATTGGCTCACTGGAAATTTGTGAAAATTTGGATTTACATACTTCAAAGTGTTACAAAGGCATAGAAAAAATAATTACTCAAAATTTCCAAGTACACAAAGAATGATAAATAAAATACGGAAAGTGTACAATACTGCCGAAAAGAATACAGTAATTGGGCAGCAAATTTGAAAAATTTATTTCTCTCAATTGGCTTACTGTTTTTACCTCATTCCAGTGCCATTTTTGATTTAAGACATTGAAGTTTCTGTGGCTAATTTTTCACATTCCAGTTTGCTTTCAATCGGTACAGTGTGTGGAGACTTGTTCTTAAGTAAGTTGGTTTGCTGTGACATATTTCACTTGAAGCTACTCCATTCCACAAGCAAGGCTTGGTTGAGGACAAAATATTTTCTTGGAGTGGTTTGAGTGTTTTCTTGGGCATTTTCCAGCAACCTATATCTCACTATTTTTAATTGTCTAACAAGTTTCTTTCACTGTTTTTTTTTCTGTTTTTGTGTATTTTCTGCTCATGGCTCATTTCTCTAGTGGAGAGTCCTCCAAACCGTGCTCACCACAAAAGGAAGCCCTTTATGAGGACTTAAATAATGCCAAGCAATCCAATGCTCACTATCTTGAGGTGATAAGGAAGATGGAAGCACGGCTCCAAAGTTTGGAGTTAAACCGAGAAGAAATGCATCAAAACCATGAGAGAAGAACTCCTCCTCCTAGTCGCATTCTTCAAGGTACTCCCATGGTTATTATGAAGATAATCCAAGGCCAAGACATCATCACCATGAAGAGAGGCGCCAACATGTGGCTGGCCCTTGTTCTCCTAATGTAAAACTTCCTAGTTTTAGTGGTGAAAGTGATCCCAATGTATACTTAGGATGGGAGGCTAAGGTTGACCAAATTTTTGATGTAAATGGGGTTAGGGATGAGCATAGGGTTAAGTTAGCTTCTTTACAATTTTTGGACTATGCCATGCAATGGTGGCATCAATACCTCATGGACATTGACCTACACAAGAGGCCGCCCGTGGTCTCTTGGAACGATTTGAAAGCATGTTTACGCGCTAGATTCGTACCGCCACACTTTAGGAAAGACCTTATGTTGAAACTCCAACGGTTTCATCAAGGCGCGCTAAGTGTGGATGATTACTTTAAACAACTAGACACGCTTTTAATTCGAGTTAATATGGATGAGAGTGAGGAAGCTAAGATAGCTAGGTTTGTGAGTGGCCTTCGAAGGGACATTCAAGACGTGGTAGAGTTACAAGAATATTCTTCTTTGGAAAATGTGGTGCACCTTGCTAGCAAAATTGAAAATCAACTTGCAAGGAAAAATGCTTTAAAAAATTCTTCTAAGGATAACTACTACCACTCTTCTTGGAAAAATAAAAATAACTCTTTTTCAAATATCCCTTCTAAGGACTCTACTTTCAAACCTAGAGAGTCTAAGCCTTCCACTTCCAATTCTAGGCCTAAATCACCACCTAAATCGTCTAGTAAGAAGTGTTTTAAATGCTTAAGCTATGGACATATTGTTTCTAATTGCCCTTCTAAACGAGCTATGTATATGCATGATGGGGTAGATAGTAGTGAGCATGAGTCCGAATCTTCTAGACATTCCTCACCTTCTAGATCCCCAAGTGAGAGTGAAAGTGAAAGCCCACATGAGGGTGACCTATTAGTAATAAGACGCATGCTTGGACAAGTGTTAAAACCTTTTGATGAAACTCAAAGAGAAAATATCTTTCATTCAAGGTGTCTTATTAGTGATAGAGTATGCTCTTTGATTGTGGATGGGGGGAGTTGTGCAAATGTGCAAAGAGTGGTAGACAAACTTGGATTACCTACCATCTCTCATGCCAAGCCCTACAAATTACAATGGTTAAGTGAGGTAGGTGAGATTGTTGTTAACAAGCAAGTCCTCATTACATTTTCTATTGGTAAATATAAAGATGAGGTCTTGTGTGATGTTGTCCCAATGGAAGCCACACATATTCTTTTAGGTAGGCCATGGCAATTTGATAGAAAAGTTTTTCATGATGGCTTTACCAACAAAATGTCTTTTAACTTCCATGGGCACAAAGTCATTCTTAAGTCTCTCTCTCCAAAGGAAGTTCATGAGGACCAAGTTAAAATGAGAGAAAAAAGAGAGAAAGAAAATGATATAAAAAATTCCAAGAGAAACCTTCTCATGTCCACACAACAAGTTACAAAGGTAATAGTTACTCACAAGCCCACATGTTTGGACAATTTGGTAAAAGAATATGAAGATATGTTTCAAGATCCTCCTAAAGGCTTACCACCTCTAAGAGGGATTGAACACCAAATAGACTTCATGCTCGGGGTTTCTTTACCAAATAGCCCTGCATATAGGACCAAACCCAAAGAAACTAAAAGAGAAAATGAAAAAACAAATGAAGTACATGCTAAACCGAGTCATAATACCTTCTCAACTAATTCAATTTTGTTGACTCGTGCTACGCCTACAAGGTATCCTTCTTCTTTGTCTTGTTCATTACCCAAGGTTCCTACTTATACACCATATTGGATGAAGAATGTTAAGGATGATTTTTTCATACCTTCTAGTTTTTCAAATAATATCATTTCTAAACAATCTTTTCCAACATGGACTATGTATAGGACATCTTTTTCTGAACTCCCAACATTTCAACGTACTAAGTCATGTTTGCCTATTTTTTCTTGTATTCTCTTATCTAATTGCAAACTGACTTTGTTTTATGCAGGAGTACTGAATTCGTGGACGAATTCTCTCCAACTTGGGGAGTATGATGAGAATCAAAAAGATGTTATCAATAGAAGAAATGGACAAGGGCCAAAGCATTTAAAGTTCTTCTTATTAGTCTTTGCAAAAGATGAGGCCCAAGCCCAAAGCCCAAGCCCAAGCCCAAGAAGCCCAAGTCCAAACCATGAGGGGCAAGGCCAAGCATTAAATAAAAGAGCATCATTTGAATGACTCTTGTAGGAGGTGTGGATATTAAATAAATAGGTGTGAATGTATTAGAGAGAGTCACTTTGTCCATGTGACTTAGTAGGGGGGTGTAGGTGTAGTTTTTAGGAGGTGTCATAGTAGAAAAAGGTCACACCTCCCATGTGACTTGTTTTTTGTGGGAATTTCAAATGAGTTTTGATCCTGCCTGTTGACCGGAACGCTGGAAACTGCCTCGTCAAGGGATCGACGTGCGCACCGCTTCTCACCTCCGTTCCTCCTCGGGATCTATCTCAAGAACCTGCAAAGAAACAGCACGGCGCCGCTGCGGCCGATCGCACTCCAACGCTCAAGTCAGTGACGGTATCACCAAATACTAAGAACAAGAACCGTGTAAATCCTCTCTCACAGTCAGCTCTATCACTCGCAAGCGTAAAGTGTATAAACTGAACGTGCGTACCTCAGAAAGTTTGTTAAGAACTCTTATATACCTGGTGGCTTTCTCTCTCCTGGCAGCTACAGACTCGGACACGTGGCTCGCATCCGACTGTACACGTGCCATCATCTGGAGGGTCCCTGACTTGGCGCTGCTTCTACTCTCATTTTGGCTAAGTTACTTATGCATGGTACTGCCCAGTGCATAGCTAACTTAGGAGTGCTATCTCTGCTGGAACTAGCGAGTTAGGGGCTTTCATACACCTTCCCTGTGGTCTCGCCGGCCGCCTTCACAATCTGCTTCTCCTTCATCTTCGGCGATGTGCTCGCTCTGGCGATCTCCAATGACTAGGTCGCCTGAATCTACATCTGGCGGCTTCATCTTTAACCTGGCGATCGCCTATTCTGGTAAGCTGGAAATCGGTACACGCCAATATAACAATTGGCGACTACACGAGCCCCCCGACTTCCTTCCCTTCTGCCAACCTGGCGCCTTGTCAACACGCCTATACTGTAGCAGGGTGCCACGTCATCACACCCGACCACCAGGGCGGTACACAAGCCCCCCAGTCTTAAGCGAAGACTTGTCTAGCGAAAAGACTGAAAGAGCCTTCGTTAACACCGATCTACGTGGCCCTGACGCGGAATTCCAAGCGGTTCTACCTTCTGCTGCTCTGACGCCCCACCAAACCCCTCACTCATCGTCTGACGCGTGGCTTCATCAACGGCTCTCTTCACTTGCCGTTTGCGCTTCCTAAAACCATTTCGAAAACCCTTAAACCCATTTCGCTCCACTGTTCCATCACTTTCTTCGTGCTTGCAAACGCTCTAACTTCCTTCTGCGAAAACTCTCAACGCTCTTCAACACTCTAGATCACCATCTTCCTCCATCGTCTTCCTGATCATCGAAAGGTAACTACTTTCCTTCATCTGCTGGTTTTCCTTGCATTTTCACCGATTTGCATCATCCTGTAACTGCTTGGTGCATACGCTGTGGGCTGTTTTTCCACTTATTCTTCTGCGTAACTTAGGGCTTCGTCAATCGTCGCAACGAACCTACATTCGTTCGTCTTTCACCTTCCTCCTATGATCGAGTCAGCCTTTGTAACCCCCTGATCATTTTTCCTTTCTTCTTCCTTTGCAGCTGCTATCATGACTCGTACCAAGATTACCCCGAACCCCCCTCCTTCAGCACGAAACCTCCCTTCACAAGCATACGACCCAGCACCAGTTCGTGGCGCTTCGTCTTCGCAGGCTGAGAGGCCTGCGTCTTCCCAACCTGTCCTGGCCCAGGCGACTCCACCTAACGCTGGAGGAGGCCCCGTTCCTCTGCCAGACTTCAAAACTTTATATCCCTGGGCCACCTCAACCCTTCTGAAAGAGACATCCTCTGTGAACACCGCGGGAGCAGTCTTGCGGCTGACTAAGGGGGACGAGATTTACCAATCGTTTCACAAGGAGCACGACGAAAAGATGATGGTGCTGCCTTGCCCCGCCGACCTGCCCGTGTGTGCTGATGACAAAGTAAGCGCCGACGGGCCCTTCTGCTTTGTCTATACGACTTTGTTCAAGAAGGTCAGGCTCAGGTTCCCCTTCACCCGATTCGAGAGGGAACTTCTGACCGAGCTCAACATTTTTGCCGCCCAGCTTCATCCCAACAGGTGGGCGTTCGTTCGAGCCTTCCATGTAATGTGCGCCCACCTGGGGTTGCCCGCGTCGGTGGACGTGTTTTTATTCCTTTTCGAAGCCAGGCACCCAGGAGACCGCCTGTGGATCAGCTTGAACGCGATTGCTGGGAGATCCATTTTTACCATCTTCCAGCAATCGTACAAAGACTGGAAGGGGAAATTCGTCCAAGTACGTGCAAACGACAAGGACACCTCCCTTCTCGACGGCTTCCCCTTGTACTGGGTGGACAAGGGGAAAATGGAGTCCAAGAGCTGCTTCAGGAGGCCCAGAAGTCCTGATAGCATGGGAGCATTGGACAGAGACCTTTGTCTCTTCTGGAAGAAGGTGGCGGACGCCCATATAACTTTCCTCACCACCTCCCTGATCAGCTTTGAATTCTACGAAGATTAGCTAGAATTTCAAATAGGTTAGGTCATTTGAACTGTTGCTTTAATACTGCTTCTGTTTAGCTGTTTCTGAGCGTCTTGTGCGTTATGCGCAAGACTTTGGTTTTACCTTTCCTGCATATATCATCTGCTTTGCTGTTTTATTACCTTATGCACTTATCTGTTTTCCTTAAGTTAACCCATGCATTTCCGTCCCCTGCAGACAACATGTTGCCCAGGAACATGCTCGCCGAACTAAAGGCGCTCGCCCGAAACCACGGGTTGGCGACCGGTTCCCAAACGGTGCCAAACTCGGTGGTGGAGGCCGCCATTGTCCATGGGCGATCACCACCGAAGGAACCCGCCCAACGCAAAAAATTGGTCCTTAAGAGACCCAAAACGAAAGCCCCTCAAGTCGTCCATGAGGAGGAAGAAGAGGATGACGAGGTCACCGAGGATGGCCTCGTTACGAAGAGGAAGAGGGTGGCACCCTCTTCACCACCTGCTCCACCCCCTCTTCCATCCTCAACACCACCATCGACGCCCGCTCCTCCTCCATCATCGCCAACACCACAGGCTCCTTCCTGACCAGTCCAAGCGGTTCCACTGGCCACCGCGCCACCTGCAGCTGAGGCCCAAGAGCCAAATTTCCTGGAGGACCCCCCAAGCGCCTCTACGCCATACGTGTCAGCAGGAGGGGGCCCCCCTTCAAACACTTCAGCTGCAGAAAATGTTCCAATCGGGGATGAGGTTGCTCAAACCTCTCCAATTCTGATCACCGAATCCCCGATCCCGTCGCCACGCCAAGAAGCAAACACTGAAGATCCTACTAGGGAAGGTGGCGACGAGAACCCACAACAGGCCCACCTGGCGCCTCTCTAAGCCGCAAACCTTCCCCTTGAGGTCACAAGGATGTGGGAACCTCTAACCGCCAAACTAAAAACCATAGCAGAGGATATCCCAGCGATTATAACCAGGGCTGTGGAAGGCTCAACCCGGAGGCTCCAAGACGACCTCTTCAACCTCAGAACCGAAAACAGCACCATGAGGCTCGAGGTGGAGAAGTTGTCTGCCAATCTGACGCTCGCGGAGATGGAACACTCCCGAGTAGAAGACGCGATGAGCACCGAGCTCAGATTGGCGCGCCAGGAGGCCACTGACCTTCGCCGCAAGGTTCATCAACTTGCCCAAGAGAAAATCGAATTGGAGAGCAAGATCGTGCCTCTTCGCACCAGGGCGGCCGACCTGGAGGCTCTTATGAAAGCTGACGCCGCTAAGGTGCAGAAACTGGAGCAGAGATCGATCGACCGAGAAAAACTACTTGGGCAAGTAGAAAAGGCGAGGGACGACGCCACGGCTGATCTCGTTGAGGCCAACAAAGAGAAAGGAAAGGTGGCTGCTGAGTTGGCCCAAGCACAATCGGAATCCAAGAAGATTACTGAAGATCTTCTCCAGGCTCAAGAGACCAACGAACAACTCAAAAAACAGGTTGAAGAGCTGGAGCGACAGAATCAAGAGCTGAAAAAGCAAACTGAAGACCTCGAGAAGCGCATTGAGGAACTTCAGAAACAGATTGAAGAACTCAAGCTGAACTCTGCTCAGATTCTGGCCGCTGGATTCGAAGCTGCGCGGGAACAAGTCGCTTGCCTATTCCCCAATCTGGATCTCAGCCTGGTGTCGCTGAACAACGAAGTAGTAAATGGAAAAGTCGTTCCCGCTGAAGACTAATCAACTCTTCTCCATCTGCTACTTTTATGATTTCCCTTGTATATACCTTGTAACAAACTTTTATGTTCCTCGTATATATGTTCTAAACTGTTATCCACTGTTGCCTGTTAATGACAAAGGTTTTCGTTTTCCCCTTCATAACTTCTTCACTCACCTCAGCTTTCCTTGCTTGCTTAACTTTATCGGACTTAACTTAACGATTTTGCAAACACGACCTTTTGACTTAACTGCTTCGAACCACTTCAAACTCAAGTAATAATCACTTTAACCAACTTGTATTCTTAAGGCAACTAACCTTATCGCAAGAATACCCTTCAAGCGGCGAACTGTAACTCAATTATTGGCTCAAACACCGTCCCACTCGACCTGCTTCATCAAACAAGTCTTTTAACCTTTTCGCCGCTGTTTGAACTTTTCCCGATCGCCAAGAACTCTTGGTAACGTTAGCTTTTCCTAGCCTCATGCTTTGGCAATCGTTTCTTTGCATGGGGGCAGAGACGCCTTTAGGGATCTCTCTCTACCCTCCTGGACTTTAGAACAAAGACCGGCTGACTAGGTGTTCTCTTCAAACCTACCTTAGCCACCTTCCAAACTTCTTCCACCCTCTGCGCCATACCTGAACTCGTTCGAGACGAGAAGGATTTTATCTTGCCTAAGCTCGCATGTAAGCGAGAAGGTCTTTAACTCGCCTGAACTCGCTCATCGGCGAGAAGGTCTTTATCTGGTGCCTCAACTTGCCCAGGGTGTACATCTCCTCCCCCCTGGATGCACTGAGGACCTTTCTCTTTCTCGCCTGCGCTCGCTCGACGGCGAGGAGGTCTTTAACTGGCCTTAACTCGCTCGACGGCGAGAAGGACTTTATCTGGTGCCTCAACTTGCCCAGGGTGTACATCTCCTCCCCCCTGGATGCACTGAGGACCTTTCTCTTTCTCGCCTGCACTCGCTCGACGGCGAGGAGGTCTTTATCTTGCCTCTACATTGCCCCAGGGGTTACATCTTCTCGCCCCCAGAAACACGGAGGACTTTTACTCTTTCTCGCCTGCACTCGCTCAACGGCGAGGAGGTCTTTACTTGCCTCAAAACGCGCGAGGGCGTTGAGGTCTTTCATCTGGTGCCTCCGATCGCCGAAAGACGATGAGGACTTTAAAAACTTAACTGGTGCCTCCAATCGGCGAAAGACGATGAGGACTTTAAAACTTAACTGGTGCCTCCAATCGCCGAAAAACGATGAGGGCTTAAAAACTTAACTGGTGCCTCAATCGCCGAAAAACGATGAGGGCTTAAAAACTTTAACTGGAAAACATGCGACATATCTTTTCTTGCCTTAAATCACTTACAAGTGACAAGGTCTTTCTTCAAAACTTTTGGAAAACAGCAAACATGCAACCAGAAAACGCCTTATACTTCGAAAACTCTTCTTTTATTGGGTGGCCTCATTAAAAACCCTCCTTAGGGAA
Source organism: Phaseolus vulgaris (assembly GCF_051622355.1). Lineage (NCBI taxonomy): Eukaryota > Viridiplantae > Streptophyta > Magnoliopsida > Fabales > Fabaceae > Phaseolus > Phaseolus vulgaris. The sequence goes on from NC_143508.1 coordinate 39,042,409, forward strand.
AAAAGAGTGCCCCCTTTCAAACTGTTTCATCAGAGACATTGTATTATGACTTTGTGTTTGTCTTTACTTACAAAGCTCTTAACTATAGTACAACTTCAGGTGTGTGGCATTCCAGGTGCGAGGAATCGCCCCTCCTTCCAGCGTCTCTAAGCGGTAGGCTCCGTTCCCGAGCGCCTCGGTTATTCTGAACGGTCCAGTCCACTTGGGTGACAGCTTATTCTCCATCTCGTACTGGTGGGCCTTCCTCATCACCAAGTCTCCTTCTCCAAACTGCCTTGGCATCACCTTTGAGTTGTATCTTCGTTCAACCCTTCTCTTCACAGCTTCAGCCTTCAACCTCGCCTCTTCCCTGACCTCATCCAGTAGATCCAGGTTCAGCCTTATTTCCTCATTCGAGTCTTCCTCTACGAAGTTCTGGAATCTCGGCGAGCTCTCCTGGATCTCCACCGGAATCATGGCATCACACCCATAGACCAAGCTGAACGGGGTCTCATGGGTTCCTGACTGCTCGGTGGTGTGATATGCCCAGACTATACGGGGCACCTCCTCGGCCCAACCTCCCTTGGCTTTCTCAAGCCTTCTCTTCAAACCTCTCAACAACACCCGATTAGCTGACTCTACCTGGCCATTTGTCTGAGGGTGCTCGACGGATGCAAACACTTGTTGAATTCCCACCCCTTCGCAAAGCTTCTTCAACAGGTGGCTTGCAAACTGCGTCCCATTATCTGACACCAGGCGTTTAGGCACTCCAAACCGACACACGATGTTCTTCCATACAAAACCTTCGATTTTGTGTGCGGTGATCTGGGCCACTGGTTCTACTTCAATCCACTTGGTGAAATACTCAATCGCCACCACCAAGTACTTCATCTGCCTGATCGCCAGCCGGAAAGGTCCCAGGATGTCGATTCCCCAAGTATGAAACGGCTAAGGGCTATAGATCGACTTCAACTCCTCGGGAGGTGCCTTATGCCAATCGGCGTGCTGCTGGCATTGTTTACAACTTTGGGCATACTTCTTGCAATCTTCTCTCATGGATGGCCAGTAGTAGCCTGCACGGAGAGTCCTCGCGGCCAGAGCTCGACCCCCGACGTGGCTTCCGCATATACCCTCGTGGAGCTCTGCCATGATCCTCGTGCACTTCTCGCCGTGTATACATTCCAGGAGCGGGTGAGTGAACCCAAACCTGTACAGATCACCATCAATCAACGTACACTTGCTGGAATTTTTCTTTACCTTCCTAGCTTCTGCCGGGTCAAGCGGGAGGAGACCATCTGCCAGGCATCGCTTGTACTGTATTATCCAAGTGTCTGGCTCATGGGTGGTGCAAACCTGCATCACGTCCACCTCCTCTCCTCGACATGCTCTAATTCTCGGTGATCTCAGAGTTTCTTGCGTCAAGGACTTATGGCTTCTCGCTGCTCTCTCCGTCGACTTGCTTATTTGAAGGACCAGGTGATCTGCTACAAATGCCCTTGGCGTCTTCAGAGTTTCTTGAATCACTGTCCTCTGCCTACCCCCCTTGCCTGAGCTGGCGAGCTTGGCAAGCAAGTCAGCTCGGGCATTCTGCTCTCGGGGAACATGTACTACTTCAAAAGAGGCAAAGGAACTCTTCAATTCCTGCACATACGCCAAGTAAGCCGCCATTTGTGGATCTTTAGCCTGGAACTCGCCTGTTACTTGCCCCGTGACTAGCAGCGAATCACTCTTAGCCATCAGCACCCTAGCTCCCATCTCCTTGGCCAGTAAAATCCCGGCGATCAGCGCCTCATACTCTGCTTGATTGTTGCTGGCTTTGAAGGCAAATCTCAACGATTGTTCGATTAGCACGCCGTTGGGTCCTTCCAATATGACTCCAGCACCGCTGCCCTGCTGGTTCGACGATCCATCCACCGAAAGTACCCAACGGAAATCGTCTCCTTCAACCCGCGTCGCCTCTGATGAGAGCTCAACCACGAAATCTGCAAAGATTTGCCCCTTGATCGGGCCTCGGGGCACGTACTTAATATCAAACTCTGACAACTCTACCGCCCACTTCACCATCCTTCCCGCAACGTCAGGCTTCTTCAAGACCTTCTGGATGGGCAGGTCAGTCATCACCAGTATTGTGAAACTGTGGAAGTAGTGGCGCAACCTCCTCGCCGAAAACACCACAGCCAGCGCAGCCTTCTCCAGGGCCTGATATCTCGTTTCTGGGCCCTGCAACACCTTGCTCACAAAATAAATAGGCTTCTGAGCCTGATCTTGATCCTGGGCGAGCACCGCACTCACCGCCCTCTCAGTCACAGCCAAATACAACCTGAGAGGGACCCCCTCCAGCGGTTTGCACAGAACAGGCGGGCTCGCCAGATACTCCTTCAGTTTGACGAAAGCTTCCTCGCACTCTTTCATCCAAACAAACTTATTATTGCGCCGCAGACATTGAAAATAGGGATGCCCCTTTTCTCCGCTAGCTGACACGAAGCGAGATAGGGCTGCCATCCGACCTGTTAGCTGTTGGACTTCTTTCATCGTAGCTGGGCTCCTCATCGCCAAGATGGCGGCACACTTGTCTGGGTTGGCTTCTATTCCTCTTTCAGTCAAGAGGAAACCCAAAAACTTTCCAGCCTCCACGCCGAAAATGCATTTCTCCGGGTTGAGTTTGAACTTGAACTTGGCGATCGTCGTGAACAATTCCTCCAAGTCTGCAACGTGCTTGCTCTTTTCCTGCGAGGTCACGACCATGTCATCGACGTAGGCTTGCACGTTCCTTCCCAGCATTGGTGCAAGTACTCGATCCATCAGCCTCTGGTACGTGGCCCCCGCATTCTTCAGCCCGAACGGCATCACCTTATAGCAGTAGCACGATCTCTCCGTCATGAAGGCTGTTTTCTCTTCATCCATGGGATGCATCTTGATCTGATTATATCCCGAGAAGGCATCCAGGAAACTCAGCAGCTTACACCCTGCAGCACTATCAACCAGGGCATCAATGCTTGGTAAAGGATACGAATCCTTTGGGCAAGCTTTGTTCAGATCGGTGAAATCGACGCACATGCGCCATTTCCCGTTACTCTTCTTCACCAGTACGACATTTGCCAACCTTTCAGGGTACTGGACTTCCCTGATGTGGCCTGCGGTGAGGAGTTTCTGTGTCTCGTCCCTGATCGCCTGCCTCCTCTCCTCGTTGAATTTTCTTCTCCTTTGTCGCACCGGTCTCACCATGTTGTCCATCGCCAGATGATGGCACAAGAAGTCGGGATCGATCCTGGGCATGTCCGAAGCGGACCATGCGAACGCGTCCAGATGCCTCTCAATCACCCTGGCGATCTGGTCCTGGAGCTCAACCTCCAGAGATCTTCCCAGCTTGAAGATCTTTCCTCCGATCTCCTTTTCGAGCCACTGCTCGACAGGTTTTGGCCTGGATTCTCCGGCGATCACCGCCCTGGCGATTCCCTGCTCCCTCGCTTCCTCAGGGCGATTCCGCGCCTCTTCCTCCTCCAGACCAGCATTCCTCTCGCCCAGCTCAGCGTCCACCATCTCCACATCTCTTCCGACGACCTCCTCTGTTACCGTCGATCTGGGCTTCCCACCGGGAGGTGGGGTGGTTGTTACATAACTCACTGATCTTTTGTTTTTCAGGATATTCTCATAGCACCTTTTCGCTTCTTTCTGATCAGACTTGATCGTGATCACCACCCCTTCCATGGACGACAACTTTACCTTCATGTGCCGAGTCGACGGAATGGCGCCTATCCTGTTAAGCGTGGGCCTTCCCAACAGGATGTTATATGCTGAAGGAGCGTTTACGATGAGGTACTTGATTTTCTCCGTCCTCGACCCAGCCTCATCAGTAAACGTGGTTCTCAGCTCTATGTACCCCCTGACCTCCACCTGGTCACCAGCGAACCCATATAGGCACCCTCCATAGGGCCTTAGCTGGTCAAGGGGCAACTCCAGCTGCGTGAAAGTCGGCCAGAACATCACGTCTGCCGAGCTTCCTTGGTCCACCAGAACTCTGTGGACCTTCCTTCCCGCTGTAACCAACGAAATAACTATGGGATCGTTCTCATGAGGCACAACGTCCCGAAGATCCTGCTTGGTGAACGTAATGTCCACTTCCGGCGAGTGATCTTCAAACATGTCCATTGTCATCACCGATCGCGCGTACTTCTTCCTCTGCGATGCGGTGCATCCACCACCTGAGAAGCCCCCTGCAATGGTGTGGATCTCCCTGTGGATAGGCATCTCGTGTTGCTGGGCATCTCCACCTGCTGGCTGGGAACTCGACGCTCCCCCCGTCCTCCTGTCCAGCAGATAGTCATTTAGGAACCCGCTCTTAACCAGATCGTCGAGCTGATATCCCAAAGACAAACACGAGTCCAAAGTGTGGCCAAAACACTGGTGGAACTCACACCAGGCGTCCGGCTTTGACCCCAGCACCTTGTCGCCCACCTTTTCAGGCGCTTTCAACCTAGCAGATATGTTAGGAATGGCGATCAGATCCGCCAGCCCCATGACAAACTTGTGCTTAGGCGGGCGATTGTATTCCCGACGTGCTGGTTGCTGGCGTGCTTGGCTCCTTCCCTTGTTCCTCCTCTCGTAAGGATGGCGAGTCCTCTGGTCCTTCCTGGCCGCCGCTGCTGTCTCCAGCACCCTCTGCGGCTGGATCCTGGTCTGGGCGCGTGGCCTGGCGGGAGCCACGCTTCCTCTCTTCTCGGCGACTTCATTCTCGTCAGCGATGTGAGCCACCGCAAGTCGCCTGACTTCAGCAAATGTCGCAGGGTGAGCCCTGATCAAGGCCTCGCAGAATGGTCCCGGCTGCACGCCCTTCTTGAAGGCATAGACCAGCATTTCTTCATCCTTGGCCGGCGATCTGACCATCTGCGCTCCAAAGCGATTCAAGTATTCTCTGAGGGACTCTCCCTGGTACTGCCTTATATCAAACAGATCATAAGACACCCTGGGCGGTGCCTTATTCACGATGTACTGCTCGACAAAAATCTTCGAGAACTGTTGAAAATTGGTTACGTGGCCGTTAGGCAGGCTCACGAACCATTCCAACGCCGTTCCCTGGAGCGTACTCACGAACATCTTGCAGTAGACGGCGTCTGACCCTCCTGACAGCATCATCTGCGTATGGAACGTGGTGAGATGAGCCTCAGGATCCTCCACGCCGGTGAAAACAGCCTTAACCGGAACCACGCTCGCGGGAATGGGCGTGTCCGTGATCGCCTGAATAAAAGGCATGGGAAAAACACGAGGTGGCGACGATGGCGCAACCTCTTCAGCGGCAGAACGCCCTTGCTGCTCCTGAAGAGCTTGACGCAGCTCCTCAGTCATCTTCCTGAGCTCCTCGTTCCTGGCGCGAGAGGTGACCAGGTCCTCATGCATTCTCGCCTGCTCTACGCGTGAGGCTTCCACAGTTGCCTGCAACGAACGCATCATCTCCGCCATCTGCGCCATGGTCATGGCAGCGGCGCCTTCAGCAGCGACAGGTGCCACGGGCGCAACCGGACTTGAGCGATTGCTTCTCATTTTTCTCATGAAACTCAGCGAACCACAAAATGCAGCGGACGACACTTACTTCAGCTACGATCGACTCAGCGATCAATCGGAGAAAACTGTGCGAAACTGCGCAAGAAACTCAAGAACACCGTAAACCTTCCAAGAAAACCACAACTTCACCAGAAACCCTACGAACAACCGATCGAGCAAAAGAACTCAAACTCCACCGAACAAACCACGCGCAAACAGCAGGAAACCTCGCTTCACCGAACAAAACTCGGAACGAACGGTGGAAAAATGCGAATTCACCGAACGAAACTCAGACAAACAGCGAACGATGGTTGCACCAGCACACAACCACGCCAAAACTTCGAAAACCTCCACGAACTCACGCTGTGGATGGGAGCAAGTTTTACACGGCCCCACGGTGGGCGCCTGATGATCCTGCCTGTTGACCGGAACGCTGGAAACTGCCTCGTCAAAGGATCGACGTGTGCACCGCCTCGAACCTCCGTTCGTCTTCAAGATCCACCTCAAGAACCTGCAAAGAAACAGGGCGGCGCCGCTGCGGCCGATCGCACTCCAACGCCCAAGTCAGTGACGGTATCACCAAATTCTAAGAGAACAAGAACCGTGCAAATCCTCTCTCACAGTCAGCTATATCACTCGCAAGCGTAAAGAGTATGAACTGAACGTGCGTACCTCAGAAAGTTCGTTAAGAACTCTTATATACCTGGTGGCTTTCTCTCTCCTGGCAGTTACAGACTTGGACACGTGGCTCGCATCCAGCTGTACACGTGCCATCATCTAGAGGCTCCTTGACTTGGGCGCTGCTTCTGACTCTCATTTTGGCTAAGTTACTTATGCATGGTACTGCCGAGTGCATAGCTAACTTGGGAGTGCGATCTCTACTGGAACTGGCGAGTTAAGGGCCTTCATACACCTTCCCTGTGGTCTCGCCGGCCTCCTTCATAATCTGCTTCTCCTTCGTCTTTGGCGATGTGCTTGCTCTGGCGATCTCCAATAACTAGGTCGCCTGAATCTACATCTGGCGACTTCATCTTCAACCTGGTGATCGCCGATTCTGGTAAGCTGGAGATCGGAACACGCCAACTTAACAACTGGCGACTACGCGAGCCCCCCGACTTCCTTCCCTTCTGCCAACCTGGCGCCTTGTCAACACGCCTATACTGTAGCAGGATGCCACGTCATCACTCCCGACTACCAGGGCGGTACAACATTCAAGAACTCACCAAATCACAAGTAACCAAGCCAAACTCATAAAGAAACCCATAATATGGCAAATGAACCGATTAAAATACAAAAGAACACAAATGAACCGATTAAAAACACAAATGAACCGATTAAAACACAAGGAAACTCAATTAAAATCACAAGAACAGAAAAATAAGAAGAACTACTGAATAGAAACACAAAACAAGCAAGTTTAACCGATTGAAATGGATAGAAACAACAAAGACATGTTTTGGAATGAAAATGGATGAAGAAGATGAAACGAAATAGGAAACTTATGTGGTTGGAGTTCTTGGAGATGAGCACGCCACTTCAAGGGTGAAAGGCTTCAAGATGAGTGTAGATGCCGCCATTTGAGGTTGGTTCCAAGAATGCACTCAAGATGAGACTAGAAGAGGAGAAGACACAAGTCTCTCAATCACTCACCAATTTGGGAGAGGTTCTTTACTCAAAATATCAATTCTATTATTTCAAGGACTCAAGCCCTCCTTTTATAGGAGAAAGGATTGGTCATGAGTTACAAAGAAGCTTGCAAGGGAAGCTATCCAAGGTTGCCTTACAACTTTTCCACTTCTAGCGCATAAAATGAAGAGTGAAGGGACACCTTCTAGACTCTTCCTAAAGCTAACGTCTAAAGATGCTTTACACAAGAGGTATCTTTAGGTTTCCCTCTTTAGCATTTTCCTAAACACTACTCTATGCATTTTAAATTTTATACAAAAGAAACTACAAAAAGAGAAAACAGTTGAAGACTGCTTCCTAATTCTTTAGATTTGCTCCTTGTAATGCTTTGAGGTAAAAAGGATGATGAACTAATATGTCTCTGAGCATCTTCAACTTCTACCTCTTTCTCTTCTTCTTCTTGATCTCCATCAGGAAGTAGGCTTCAAATGTTTTCTCTTTTTGTAGTTTCTTTTGTATAAAATTTAAAACACATAGAGTAGTATTTAGGAAGCTGCTAAAGTGGGAAACCTAAGACACCTCTTTTGTATAGCACCTATAGGCCTTAGTTTTGGAAACATCTAGAAGGTGCCTCTTCACTCTCCATTTAGGCGCTAGAATTGGAAGAGTTAGAAGGCTACCTTGTAAAGCTTCTCCTGTAAGCTTCTTTTGTAATAGGTCACTGGTCTTTCTCCCTATAAAAGGAAGGCTTGGGTCTTTGAAATAATAAGATTGATTTTGTGAGTAAAGAACCTCTCCCAAATTGGTGAGTGAGATTAAGAGAGACTTGTGTCTTCTTCTCTTCTAGTCTTATCTTGAGTGCATTCTTGGATTCTCAAGTGGTGACAACTACACTCATCTTGAAGTCATTCATCCTTCAAGTGGCATGCACATCTCCAAGAGCTCCAACCACATAAGTTTCCTTGTTCTTTTCATCTTCTCCTTCCATTTCCATTCCAAAACAAACTCTAAAACATGTCTTTGTTGTTTCTTATCATTTCAATCGGTAGAACTTGTTTGCTTTGTGTTTATATTCGATAGTTTCTTTTAGTCTATTGTTCTTGTGATTTTAATTGTGTTTCCCTGAGTTTTAATCGGTTCATTTGTGTTCTTTCTTGTTTTAATCGGTTCATATGTCATAATATGGGTTTCTATATGAGTTTGGCTTGGTTACTTGTGTTTTAGTGAGTTCTTGAATGTTAAGAACATTGATCCAATTCTTAAAAAGTGCCTAATCATATTCCAACTCTTGTTGAATCCATAACATGTTCATGTCATATCTCTATCATGTTATTGGAATCATATCAATTAATCATTTACTTGTCTTCATGTAGAGAAAATGCTTTCCAACATCAGCAAGGCGGAGCTAGCTGAGCTTACCAAGAAGATAAGAGCAGCTGCCAGCCTGCCCAAGGAGTCTTTGACATAGAAGAAGAAGGCTCCAACTATGATTTCATGAACTTCAACCGATCAAGACAAGCATACCACTTCAGGGCTCATCTTCAAGAGGAAGTGGAAAGCGACCACTCCCCCTTCCGAGCATTCACACTCAGACGATCAAGCACCTCACCGAGAGGTTATCACCATTTAGGAGTGCGAAGCCGAGAGCTCAAGGGGAAAGGTTTGTGGGACCCCGACTTCGATGACCCAGCCCATGGTGAGGCTTTCTTCCTGCCCAGCGAGGACAAGGCTAGGCTGATGGTCCATGATGAAGATCACCTACTCCATGACGCCTTGAAGCTATCTGGGAAGCATTTGCCATGGCTTTTCTAGTTAATGCTAAGGCAAAAATTCAAAATGATGTCGAGGATCAACAATTAAGGAGAAAATGGAGCTTCAAAAGAAGGTAGAACGCCTCCGGGCTGAAACCAACCGCTTGATTCATCTACACTAAGAAATTGAGCGACTCTGAGCTGAAAATAACTGCCTGAACAATCTATACCAATAAGCTAAACGACTCTAAGCAGAGAAGGCCCAATAGGCCTCGAGCCTATCTGAAGAGAGGAGTACACTTTTATCGGAAGTCGACAAGTTGAAGAGGGAGGTAACCCGTAGAAAGGAAGACCTCACCAAAGCCACTGAGTCCTTTAAGCAAGATGCTGCTCAATCCTGCCGAGTAGGATTCGAGGCAGCCTTGGAACCTATGAAGCTCAAATACGCCTCTTAAATGGCATGTCCGTGTCGGACACACGTATCGAACACCGACACTCGTACGACACTCGTAGGACATGTATCAGTGAAGTGTCCAATTCAAAAAATATTTGTTGTATTTCTAACAATTATAACACGGGTCTAACACAATTTTAAAAAGGAGAAATACATTATTTTTCTAAAAACTCAAACTTATTGCATAAATTTTTATTATGATTATAAAAATAAGGAACAAATCCTTTTGAACTTGCCATGAAAAACATCTTTTTGCTCCAAAAAAAATACCTGAAACATGCTTAGTGTACATAAATCTTTATAGTCAATTTATATAATTCATAATTATATAATATATAGATCCGTGTCCCGTGTGCTACATTTTAGAGATTATATGTATCTCCGCGTCCATGTCAGTGTCTGTGCTACATAGTTTGGAACAAGCAGTGGTTATCCATCCCACCCTGGATCTTTCAAAGCTTGACCCGGGTAAAACCGTGGTTGATGGCCAATTAAGGGGGGATTAATTCAAACTCTTTATGGAATGTAGTATTTATTTTCCTACCAAACGTACCTGACACTTTGAACCTTTTATTCATGCTTATCTAGCGCTTTCAAACTCTTTGATGCATATTGTTTTTTGTATCTCTAAAGAGTTTATTTTCATGCACCAATGTTTTGCTACTTAACTTAACCCATTCTTTTATCATAACATAATTAATATAACAGGGTTTTGCTAGCATAAGTGTGGGAAGTAATAACTTTGTTTTTCTTGATAGAAAATCTACCCTTTGTGGTTAAGACAACCTCTCACTTCAACTTCATACGCGCCCTCCTTTTATCTGGACATTCACTACATAACTTCATTTTGCAAGTTAGGTAAAAGGCATGACACCTTGAGTAGTTATGCTTTACAATATGAATTCAGTATTTGTTCCACGATATCCCACCTCACAAGGCGCCTGCTTGGATATTTGCACCTACTCCGAGCTCGATCGACATAATGTGCACTATCTCGAATGATTCTCCTATTTAACTAATACTTATTGTTCCCGTCGGTTGACTCGCTTCGCCAGTTGACTTGAACGGAAACCTTTGCCCCTCCTATCTCCGCCTGAGAATCGCACTTCCTTGATCGAAGAAACTCTGACCTGCAAAGACAAAGGGTGCCATGACGGTCGTTTGCACTTCGACGCTCAAGTCAGTATTAGGGCAAAGAAACACCAAGTGTATAAAGTAGTTTCAGTCTTAGAAACTGTGTCGCTTGCTAAGGTTCTTAGCACCCTTTATATAGGTTGAAACTAGGGTTTACCTTGCTTCCCTTACCCATGTCTAGGGTTCCTTGGAGAATGTCCCTGAGTCGCTATTTACATAATCTTAGCGTAATCTAGCACATAAACTTCCCTTAATTAGAGTGCAACGACTAACAAGGTGGTCGCCTGTGTACCAACTTGAGCACCTAATATCTGGCGCCATCTGTTCTGCGGGTGCCCTAACTGTTCACGTGCCATGGATAGAGCTTCCCTTGGAAACCCTAATCCTAATGTGCCTTAGCGCCTCCAAGGATAACTCACTCGTGTCGCGCCCGAATGCGCTATACACACCACCTACATGGATCCCTCGTGAATTAGGCTTTCCTTATATCTATCATTTTAACTGATAACTTAGTATAATTCTAGGGCCCACCTTACGTGGCCCAATACAACTATTCAGACCATCGACGTCCGATCTCTCCCTCTTCTGGCGAGGTCTGATGTCGATCTCCAACATCGAGGTCTATGGTACCGATGTCCGAAGACTGACCAACACCCTGATATGCGCATCTGGGGCCCACCTTGTGTGGCCCATCTTTGCTATCAGGCACTGGTGCGCGATGTCTGAGGTCAGTCTCTGGAGTCGATGACCGAGGACTGGTCGGTACACTTATCGCAGGGCACTTATACCAGGGTAGTTGTGCTTACATGAGTTAAGTTGTCTTACCATGCACCAAATCAAATAATTCATCCAATCTATTTAACTCGCAGAGCGCCTATACTCAGATAATCGTACTTATGTCGAGCTAGGTCGTCTTATCGTACACCAAATCAAATAATTCATCCATATCACTTCAACTCGTAGGGCACCTATACTCGGGTAGTCGTACTTACGTCGAGCTAGGTTGTCTTATCGTACACCAAATCAAATAATTCATCCATATCACTTCAACTCGCAAGATACCTATACTCAGGTAGTTGTACTTACGCCGAGATAGGTCGTCTTACCGTACACCATATCAAGTAATTCATCTACAAAAATACATTCATATGACAAGGCGCTTATACTCGGGTAGTCGTGCCTACACCGAGCTAAGTCGTCTTACCATGTACTTCATCAAATAAATTCATCTTCACATGGCGCCTATACTCGGATGACTTTATTCATTCTGGACTAGGTCATCTTATGATGTGCCAAGCCAAATAATTCATCATACTAATTTACCATAAAGAGCGTCTATGATCAAGGTAACCATACTTACGCCGAGCTAGGTCGTCTTACCGTGCACCATCTATGTTACTCAATTCAGGCTAACTTATTTCATACATCATCTTCCAAGAACGAATTTATTACTAGGTGACCTCATTAAAAAACCCCTTTTGGGGGAAAAAGAGCATCACCTCAAATAGCATAACATTCATAGGGAAAGAAATAAGAATTCAAATGTCTGAACTGAAATAAAACTTGAGGTTTGTCGCGTTCCACGTTTGTAGGATGAGTTCACCATCTTGAATTTTTAGCTGATAAGCTCCATCGCCCAACACTTCTATGATCATGTATAGTATAAAAGTTTGGTGTTGTCCTGCCTTTTACTGTCGAGCTACGATAGGACATAATCATTTGTCATTCTCGACACATGAGTTATGGCAAATTTGTCAAAAGTGTTTGATCTTTGTTTCATAAATCTCCTTTTTTTTTCTTTTGTCATAGAGTTAAAATCTAAATATACGCTATGAATAATAATGTTTAGTAGAGCAATGGTTGTAGACCGTGAACTAGAACACCAGGTAAGTTCCCAGGAAAGAGAGGTGGATCACCAATGGACGCGCTTAAATACCAAGTCTTTCCTTGCCAGAACTTTCCTAGACATGTACTTTTTTACACTGCTACTCTCTATATCCAATACAAGAATAATTTCTCTCATGGGAGAGTTCACGATAATTATGATGATGAAGCGGCATCTAAGTTTCAACTGGAACAACAATTGTAGATCGTGAACTAGTACACCAAGTAAGTTCTCAGGGAAGAGAGGTGGGTCACCAATGGACGCGCTTAAATACCAAGTCTTTCCTTGCTAGAACTTTCCTAGACATGTACTCTTACACTACTATGCTCCATATCCAGTAAGAAGAATAATTTCTCTCGTGTGAGAGATCATGATAACGATGATGATAATAATATAACAATAGATTTAAATGATAATAAAAATTTGTATTGTCTTCAGAATAACATGATAACAGATTAAATATATTTGCGGGCTTTCAGACTAATATGATAACATATTTAAATAATAACAATTATATCCTTTATCTTCAGAATAATATCCCAAAAGACTTAAAGATTATGATACTTAATTATTTATGTTATCTTCAGAATAACATGATAACAAATTTACATATATATGTTATTTTCATAATAATATGATAATAGATTTAAAAATAACAATCATATCTTTCATCATCAGAATAATATCACAACAGACTTAAAGATAATAATTAATCATTTATGTCATCTTCAGAATAACATGATAACAAATTTACATATATATGTTATTTTTATAATAATATGATAACAAATTTAAGCTATAACAATTATATGTTTCATCTTCAGAATAATATCACAACAGTCATAAAGATAATAATAAATCATTTATTATCTTCAGAATAACATGATAACGGATTTACATATATATGTTATTTTCATAACAATATGATAACAAATTTAAATAATAACAATAATATCTTTCGTCTTCATAATAATATCAAAACAGACTTAAAGATAATAATTAATCATTTATGTTATCTTCAGAATAACATGATAAAAATTTTACATATATATGTTATTTTCATAATAATATGATAACATATTTAAATAACAACAATTATATCTTTCATCTTCACAAGGATATGACAACAAGCTTAAAGATAATAATTAATCATTTATGTTATCTCCAAAATAACATGATACCAGATTTACATATATATGTTATTTTCATAATAATATGACAACAAATTTAAATAATAACAATTATATCTTTCATCTTCAGAATAATATCACAACAGACTTAAAGATAATAATTAATCATTTATGTTATCTTTAGAATAACATGATAACGAATTTACATATATCTATTATTTTCATAATAATATGAACAATTATATCTTTCATCTTCATAATAATACCAAAACAGACTTAAAGGTAATAATTAATCATTTATGTTATCTTGAAAATAACATGAGAAAAGATTTACATATATCTGTTATTTTCATAATAAAAGATAACAGATTTAAATAATAACGATTATAACTTTCGTCTTCATAATAATACCACGAAAGACTTAAAGATAATAATTAATCATTTATGTTATCTTCTGAATAACATGATAACAAATTTACATATATATGTGATTTTCATAATGATATGATAACAAATTTAAATAACAACAATTATATCTTTTAACTTCACAATGATATCACAAGAGTATTAAATTATGAACCATTTATGTGATTTTCATAATAACATGATAATATATTCAAATACAATTATATTTATTATCTTCACAATGATATCACAACAGTCTTAAATGATAAATAATTTATGTGATTTTCATAATAATATGATACCAAATTTAATTAATAAAAATTATGTTTTTTATTTTCAAGAATCTCAACAGATTTAAATGATAATGATTATTTATGTCACGGTAATTAGCGGGATCAGTTTTACCTACCACCATGATTTGTGGCAAGGTTGAGGCCTCGCTTCCTTCAGATCCCAGCAGTCCTTGCCTTGCGTTTCTCATCAAGGCAGAAGGCTCGATGGTAAATGTGGATGGGATTAGATTTTATCGGGCCCGATGGTGGACGCCAAATGTTCTCGTCGAATGACTTCGGTCAGTCTCCGAGTTGAACTTCATTTTTGTTGGGTTCAATAGTGTCAGAGTTCCAGAGGGGGGGGGGGTGAATTGAGCTTTTAAAAATTTCAAACAGATTCATTATTTTATCAAAACAGAGTAAAAGAATCGATTTAAATTGGAAAGAACAGATTTATTTTTCTGTTTACTTTAACAGAACAGTATTTCAATTATAACATTTTCAGAAATTGAGAGCATTGATCAGCACGCAATGTATCACATTAATTTGTGTAGATTCAGAACAGAGAATTGAAACAAGATACAATCTTTGAATATTAAACTTCACAGATAAAAGAATTGTGTCAATTGATGTATTTGATTTTCACAGACCTACTCACTTCAATTATCACCAAATTAGACACACTGATTACAACAATATATTTAGATTGATTTTCCAAATAACAAGAACAATATGAACACACCTAGAAAGAACATATTCCATTTTAATTGAACAAATTTCTTTTCTGTCAGATTAACACATGAAATAGTAAATGAGTGTAGAGATTAAGGAAGATTGAACACCACAAAATTATACTGGTTCACCCAAATGAGCTATAACTAATTCAATTATTCTTGTATTTAATTAATTATCTTTTCCACGTAAACTTACTAAAAACAACTGGGTTGAGCTTGTAACGAACTTTTGGGCCCACGCCCGACCTAGGCCGAGCTAGGCATAACTCACACAACCGAGCAGATCATACCTAAGGTAATGTTAGAATAAGAAAAAAAAAAGTTGTAATTATGGAATAGATGTTCTTAATGGGTTAGGCAATGGATTTAGGTTGCAAAAGGTTTTTGTAAGGCTTTTGAGCTAAGGGATTCAAGTTTGAAAGGAAGGATTCAAGTTCTTGGAGGAATCTTGAAGCTTTCTTGAAGGTGTTTTTAATATAAAGTGATGGAAGTTTTTCCATGGTCATTCTTAGATGATGCAATTCTTCTTGATTGTTGAGCGTAGATTGATGGAAGGCAGCAGAAGACTTACAAATTTGTGGAGGAAGCACCAAATGGTCATGAAGGTTCTTGGTTTGGGCGTGAGATTAGAATGTGCAAAGGGCAAGGTTCTTGCTTCTAAGAATGCAATGAGCATCATAGAGGAAAGACTTGGATAACTGTGATGACAATTTCAAAAACATAATTTCATATATCAATTAAGTCTAGAAGTTAGGGGAGTCTATTATTTATAAGTTAAGGAGACTCCTGAGATGACTATTGAGTTCTTAAAATACTCTTCATTCCCAGCATGCCATGTGGCAATCCTAAGACTACAAAAAATATTATTTTAGGCAACAACATAAAAACGTGGCCTAATGTTTAGGTAACAATATTTTAGCCTTGGTCTAGTTGAGCAAGGCTATTTGTAATAGGTCACGATTTTTATAAAGAGAATAATGCATTGTTTTTTTTTTTAATTTTAGAGGAATTACTCATACAAAATTTCAAGATGGAAAGAATAAGTTTGAAGGATAATCTATATTAAAATAGTAATGACGTAACAAGAAATCTCACATATTTCAATGGATGTGTTCAAACTACATAATCAAAATAAAATTTCTTCAAGGATAATGATAAGGAACAAGTCTTTGAAATTAAAACTACAAACTTACTTACACTAAAAAAAATCACTTTTAACGACCACCAAATTCAGCCACTAAAAGCACAATAAGTCGCTAAACATATTCGCAACTGAAACAATTACCAAATAAAAATGGAAGTGAAAATCCTAGTCGCAAAGCATTTAGCAACCGAATTATAAATTGATTACAAATTTGTGACCGAAATTTTGGTGTCTAGTCCGTCGTAGAAAATTTGGTCACTAGAATTCAAGAACCAAATTAGTAAGCAATTTTTTATACAAAAAATGATGGCTAAATTGATGCCTAAAATAAAAGGTAATAACGATCACCATTTTCGGTTGCTAATGGATTAAAATAATTAATTAAAAAAAAACTTATGGTGGCTAATTCGCTCCTATAACGACAAAGTTGATTTCGGTGGCTAAATATTTTTTTAAAATTATAGCAACCGATTCTATTTCGGTCGCTAAACGAAAGCTTTGTATATATAGCCACCAAATTAGTTTCAGTGGCTATTTTTATATGTATTATTAATACCTATTTAAAAGGGTATTTTGACTTGTTTATAAAAATATTTCAAACTTGCTTATAAATACTCAAAATTCAATCAAGCTAAATAGGAATGAACTTCAAATACATAGTTTAAGTTTAAGAAAGAGTTGTACACAAATTAAAAGTAAATCATATTACACAACAAAAACTATTGAAAACAAGTTAAAAGAGTCAAATCTATTATATAATTCAACATACAACTAATCTTCTTCAAAATTGTCATCTCTAATGTGGTATCCTTTATGATGTCCATTTTTAGTAGGATCTGAAGAGCCTAATATGGGATTATTCATTTGAATGTGTTGTATAATGAGTTGCATATGCTCATTTTGTTTGCCCATCAACTCAGCTTATTTGTGCATGAGTTCACTTTGTTCTTCATGAATTTTCATCAATACCACCATCTTTTCTTCAAGTTTTTGCTCATTTGCATCTTTTGCCATAAGTTCATCATTTAGCTTTTGAATAATCTCACACATTTCTCCTATTTTATGGACTACTGAAGCTTGGCTTGTTGTAGAATGACCACTTGTGGAACTATTAAACCTTTTGCTCTATACACTATGTCTATAGACTTTCCCTTTTTATTTCCACCTCCAACAACATCAATGTATATTTCATTGTCATCAATAGAGGCAACATGAGAGTTTTGCGAAGATGAGCCTTCAAGCATTTGCTGTTGTTGGGCTTCTTCTAGACATTTCTAATATTTCTCTTGAAAATGAAGTCAAATTGATTATTGTGAAGAAAACATATAGTAAAAATTAAATTATAACTTAAAGGTCGCAGGTCTTGTCATTGACCCATTGTCCAGTCTTCAATTTCTTCATTCTCTCTGCAACCTCCCGTAGTTGGTTGTCATTCAAGCTCCTTAGTGTACATAAATTTAATAAAAAGATATAATATATTGTGTTTAAATTAAATATAGGAAAACAAAAAATATAATAATATTATCATTTTCTCAAAGTGAGGTGTTGTAGATATGGAACCACCATAGTAGGTTGAGGTTCCCTTCTCAACAGCTCGATTCGCCTTGGCAATGACACTCTTGTTTTGGAATTTTTTAGAACTCCAATTTTGTAGAATTCCATCACTTTGATCAACTACATTCGCTGATTTGGTTGCAAAACTAACTAACATCATTAACAATTCATTTGCTTGCTATTTCGGTCGCAGATTTGACACTAAGGGTATTTAGTAGGTATTTCGGTCCTAATTGTACCCACTCACTTTCAGTCGCTGAATTCGGTGACTAAATTGTTATTTTCTTGTAGTGTTAAAAAAACATAATGTATTGTTTCTATACTACATATCAATAAGTTAATTTTTTTTCAAGATTGACTTCATTGCCTTCAAGCTGCAAAAAAAAATATAAAAATATATATTGATTAAGTCTAATTGAAACAAAATAAATATAACAACTAACAATATATAATTGTATAAATAGAAGTGTTTTAATTAATCAAGAACATGCCTTAATCAAATCCATTAAACTTTCATGTAACGCTGGAAAATTGCATGCATGTGTTTTCAACACAACTTCAAGAGTACCACATATTCCAATCTACATCGCTAAACATATTAACATAATTGAAATTGAAATATGATTATCTATGTGTTTATATCTCCAAGATCCAAGCAAAAAAGAAGAAACTTAAGGATGAAGCAGTAACTTTTATATGCACTCCTCCAACATTACAAATAAAAACAGTTCCATGTGTAACTTGAAAACATATTTTAAAGCCCAATAAACAAGTTTTAGTTAAATATACATGCTCATAATGAGGATCATGGGTGGATGCAGATGAATGTAGACCCATTCCACTAATTTCTTTACTTAAAACACGTGTCATTGTATTATTAATGTTATCCTCCTCTAACTCTGGATTTTGCTTCTTTACAACAAATTTTACCATTGCCTCTAGTTCTTCAATTTTCTTCGTCATGACACTCATTTCATTTGCATGTTCTTTTCTTATAGAACAATTTCTTCCTTTTTTAAATGTTGGCGAGGTCATAGTCTTCCCATAACAATGTATTATCCTAAGTTTTTCTTTCCCAAATATTGATTGAAATGCTTGTTCCACATATTCAATTGAGTTTTCAATGGAACCTTGAAGCTTAGTCTAATAAAAGAGAATGAATTTTGTACCGTCCCGTATCCGGGCGTTGACTAAGTCAAGGTCAAAGTCAACGACTAGAGAGTCAAAGTCAACGCAAGGCTCCGCCTAGGTGGAAGAGACGCCGAGTGCCAGCATCGCCAAGAGGAAGTGTCGCCAAGGCAAGGCGTCGCCCAACCAGGGCGTCGCCAGCTCAAACAGTACTAAAGCGAGGCAATCACGGTGTGGTTCCCCGATACCCATGGGTAGGAAAGACCATGGAGGGAGCAACGCCGTGGGAAGGCCCCAAACCCTGGATAACCAGGGAACAGTAATAAAAAGGAGAGAAAGGTGGCTTCAAGGCCATAGTGATGACACCAGTGTAGGGCAGCCTGACTCGTGAAGTACCTCTGCCCCCCCAGAGATGCCTCTGGGACAGATACGACTCAAGAGGAAGGTCACGCCTAGGGTAGCCGGGTGCAGAGTACGAGAGGAAGGCAGATACGCTCTCAAAGTAAGTGACTAGATAATTGGGGGCATGAGTTGGCACCCAAAAAGTCACCCCTAGCGTAGTAGCACTCCCAGGCGGGAGGACTCACACGTAGAAACGTCCCCAGATGGGCAAAAGCGCCCCCAGATGGGGTTACGGCGTCGTGAGGCCCTCCACGTGTACGACAGCCATGCCAGAATAGAAACACTCTTTAGTCAGGTGCCAGGTAATTAAAGTCATTCAATACAGTTTCCCTTTCGAGCATTCAGGTACTATAATGGCTCCCAAGCGTTTCAACGTCTTAACTGCGCTACGTTTTCTAATTAAATACGCTGATTGAGTGCGTTACATTTGTAATTAAAGGCGCTTTAAGGCGCTTTAAATGCTTGGGTAGTTTAAATAGCGCGGAGAATGTTGGAAACAGGGTTGGAATTTTTGGCAAATTTACCAGAACTCTCTAGTTGCTTGCTCGTGCTTCAAGGTTACGAACAAGGGACTGGGGAATATCTTGGCCTGAGAGAGAGAGAAAACACAGACACACGATACACAGTTATTTTTTACCACCTTCAGAGTGCCATACGTGGTGCTCAGAGACGGAGGTGAACAGTTTTGGTGTTTCTTGTTGGCTGACTTGAGCGTCAGAGTGCAAACGGCCGCTAGGGCGCCTCTTTGTCCTCTTTTTTGCAGGAATCCACAGGTAATCAGTGGGAAGGAGTCCCTAGCTGACGGTTGAGGTCGCGCACGAAGACGTCCCGGTCAACCGGACGGAACATTTGGCGCCCACCGTGGGGCCGATATAAAACATCAGTCCCATCACAAGTTCAAGGACGTACTAAAGTCGCAGTAACGTTGGAGGAGGTTGGAGTGACAATGGCCCCACCAGACGAAGTACAGCACGCGCAGCCCCAGCAGAACTATCCATGCAACAGGTCCTGGAGATAATGAGGGGGTTGCAGCAGGACATGGCGGAGTCGAAAATGGAACAGGAACGCATGCAGGCGGATCTCGATGCCTCGCATGAGCGAAATGAAGAGCTCCACCGTGTAAATGAGGAGTTGCGCCAGGGCCTGAGAAATGACCGGAGGCGGCCTGGACATGACGAGATGGAGAACCATTCCCCACCAAGGGAGTTTTCCACCCCTTTCTCGCAGGAGATCCTAGATGCAGTGATCCCGAACACGTTCGCGGGGCCCAAGGTGATCTTCACCGGGATGGAGGACCCAGAGACGCACCTTGCTGCATTTCACACACAGATAGTCCTGGTAGGCGGTTCTGATGTTGCCAAGTGCAAGCTCTTTATGAGCACCCTGACCGGGATGGCTATGGACTGGTTCATCAGCCTTCCAAATGGTCATATCACATCTTTCCGCCAATTGTCATGATTGTTCAGGGAACAATACTTAGCAAACAAGGCCCCGCCGCCGGTCTCTTACGATCTGTTTGATGTGAAGCAGTATCAAGGGGAGACCCTGAAGGAGTATATCAATCGCTTCGGGGCCCAGGTCGTGAAGGTTGGTACGACCGAGGAGCCTATGATCGTGTACGCATTTGTGAAAGGCGTATGCCCCGGTCCTTTTGGAGAATCCATCATCCGCAACCGCCCTAGGACTTTCGCTGAACTACGGCGTAGGGCGGTAGAACATATTACTTCTGAAGGGGAGGTGTGTGTGAAGCGCACCAGCGTCGTGCCCCCACGCCCGAGGGGACCGGCGCGAACTCAACCCGTCAGGGTCAATGAGACCACGACGGGAAGAAAGAAGCCAGAGCGAGACGCCCCTACGAGGCCAGAAAGCCCCAGCCCTAGGGTCCAGCAGGAGGCGATCGCCCAGCCAGAGAAAGAGCGAGACCGGCAAGGTACAACTTCGTGGTTGAGTTGAAGGATTTGATCGCCGTGCCTAACATAGCTGAGAGGCTGAGGTGACCGGCGAAGACCGACAAGGTGTTAGGGCCTCGTAAAGACTCTTGGTGCGAATTCCACGAGGCTTTCGGGCACCACATTGATAATTGTCTGTCGTTGGGCTACCAGCTAGATGAGCTGGTGAGGACTGGGTTTTTGAAGGACTATGTCGCAGAGCCCACAACGACCGCCACCTTGCCGCCGCCGGCAGAAGAACCAGCACACGAGATGCCTGTGCTTGGTGAGGTCCACACCATTGCTGGAGGTTTTTCCGGCGGGGGACCCACCGCCTCCCAGCGGAAGAAATACGCGAGGGGGGTAAATTCAATCGAAGAGAGGCTCTCGGGGGAGCCATGGGAGTCGGATCTCGGGTTCACAAGAAGAGACCTCCGAGATGTGGTACCCCACGACAACGACCCCGTTGTCATCTCAGTCGTCACAGCCGGAAGGAAGGTGCACAGAGTGCTTGTCGACCAAGGAAGTTCAGCAGACGTCATGTTTCTGTCGACCTTTAATAAGTTACGGCTGTCCCCCGATCTGTTGAGTCCCTATACGGGGTGCCTGTGTGGGTTCGGGGATAACCAGGTGGAAGTCCGGGGGTACCTGGAGTTGAGGACTACGTTCACAGACGGGGAGGCCTCCCGTACCGAAAGCATCTGGTACCTGGTCATGAACGCCAACTCTGCCTACAATATCTTGTTGGGCAGACCGGCGTTAAACCGTCTGAACGCGGTGTCCTCCACACGCCACATGAAGATGAAGCTGCCGGACCTCAATGGCCAGGTCATAGTCATCAGGTCAGACCAGGAGGAGGCAAGGAAATGCTACGAGAACAGCCTGAAAACGAAGAGAGGCGTGTTCATGGTGTATGAACGTCCGCCGAGCGCGGACACGACGATGATTGAGGCGACGCCCGCTGGGTTGACGCCTAAAGAGGCCATAGCAGAGAGGGCGATGCCCGAAGCAGATGCGCCTATGGAGGAAGGCTGATGTGATTCCACTAGCCATATAGAGAATGATTCTTGACCTTCTTAGGAATCACCTTGAGTTGGACATTATAGAGGCACTTTTCTTAGAGTTGGATCATTTGTTCTAAGACAAGAACTCACCAAAAACTAGTACCAAATCCCAAACTCATTTGGATGAACCAATTTTAGTCAAATTGAACCAAAAAAGAGGAGAAACTAAAAGGAACCGAACAGAATTGAAATTAAAAGGCAAGAACAGAACATAGGTGCTGGAAAAACAGAAAAACCAAACCAAAAAAACTCAAGAACACAAGACAACATGAACAATTGAAAGAGAAGAAAGGAAGGAGAAGAGAGTGCTCATGAAGATGGAAGAATGTTGGATGATCTCGCCACTAGAAGTGTGGAATGCTCCTAGATAAGAGTGATGCCGCCACTTGAGGACTCCATTGATCCATCAAGATAAGACTAGAGAAGAAGGCTCCAAAAGCTCTCCAAAGTTCACTCAAAATTTGAGTAGAGTTTTCTTAGATTAATTCCAATCTGAATTTTACAAAGGAAGCACCTCTATTTATAGCCTAAGGTGCTGAAAAAATAGGTGGGAAATTTCAAATAAGCTCATTTGAAATTCCCACCAAAAACAAGTCACATGGGAGGTGTGACCTTTTTCTACTATGACACCTCCCAAAAACTACACCTACACCACTCTCCTAAGTCACATGGGTAATGTGACTTTATTTTACATTTTCACACTCCTTTATTTAATAACCACACCTCCTAAAACTATACAAGAGTATTTCAAAGCTTGGCCTTGCCCCTCATGGGATGGACTTGGGCTCTTTGGGCTTTGGCCTTCTTGGGCTTGGTCTTGGGCTTTGGGCTTGGGCCTCATCTTTATTTTATGTCTTCTTTTAATTTTGAGAAGACTAGAAGGAAGAACTTCAAATGTGAGGGTGGATGTCCTCTTCCTCCATTAATAAAAGCCTTCTTTATTTGATTCTCATCATACTCCTCGAGTTGGAGAGAATTCGTCCACGAATTCTGAATCCCTGCATATAACAAAGTCAGTTTAGTTTTACAATTAAAAGTGGAAGAAAAATGTAAACATGACTTAGCATTTGTAAACAATGGGATTTCAGAAAAGGAGGTTCTATAAATCGACCAAGTTGGAAAAATTTGTTTGGGAATGATGTGATGTTTTGGAAAAAGACCTCTTAAATGGTGACAACCATTAGGAGGTATGAACAAATCATCCCTAACATTTTTTAACCAAGATGGTGGTGAAATAGGAACCTTGGGTAATGAAAAAGATAAGGAAGGAAAACACCTTGGAGGTGAAAGGATAAGACCCATGTCAATTTGGCCTTCTTTGTCTATTTCATTTTTACTTGTGGTAGGTGGGTGAATTAAGTCTTGTTTGACCTTGTTTATCTTTAAGATTTGCTTTTGTGGACAATGAAGAGCTATGTGCCCAAAACCTAAACATTTAAAACATTTGATATTTGAAGTTTTGGTAGGTGACTTAGGAGTAGAAGGATTTGTAGTAGAAACTTTTTTTGGAAACATGGTTTGTTTGGAAAAATTGGAAGGAGAATTTTGAGTAGAAATTTTGTTGACATCCTTCCTAGAAGAGTTGTAGAAAGCATCATCATGAGTATTTTTGAAAGTTTTGTTCAAAAGATATGATTCTACCTTGATGGCTTTGCGAAACACGCTCTTTAAAGAAGAATATTCTTTTAATTCTACAAAGTCTCTAATATCTCTTTTCAAACCACGTACAAACCATTTAATCTTTGACTCTTCATTAGCATGCATATTCATTTTAGTCAAAGTTGTTTCAAAATCTTGAAAGTATTCATCTACCATCCTATGTCCTTGAGGAAGCCTTTGGAACTTCAACAAGTGTTCCTTCCTAGAAGGAGGAACAAACCTCGCGCGCATACACTCTTTCAAAGCATTCCAAGAAACCACGGGAGGTTTCTTGCGATATATAATGTCCATTACAATTTTATGCCACCATTCTTTGGCATAGCCCAAAAAGGATGAAGAAACTATCCTAAGTTTATCGTCATCTTGGACCCTATACACATGAAAATAATGGTCAACCTTAGTCTCCCAATCTAAATACACATTAGGATCACTATCACCATTAAAACTAGGGACTTTTTTACAAGCAATGTTGAACACTTGGTGATATCTTTGGTCACGGTTATAGCTCTCTTCATGAGAATGATGGTGATGCCTCCTTCTTCTATGTTCTTCTTCACCAAGGACTGAAGCTTTGGAAGGAGAATGCTGTTTGTAAGATGCACCACTTGAATAGCCAGCCATTTTGCAAATAAAAAACAGCAAACACACAAAAACAGCAAACAAGTTAAGAAACAAAATTAGCAAAAACAGTGAGCTTGGCAATGAAATTGCCAAAGTGAATGGAGGCAGAAAAAAGAGGTCACTCTCAAAGAAATAATGTCCTTGCACCAATCTGATCTTGAGGCCTTGGAATCCTCAAATGAAAGATGTCAAAGCAAGCACACCAATCTCAAAAGCAACCACCACAAAACCAATGAAACAATAAAGACAAACAAGAAAAGGTATAAGCAAGGAAAGGTAATTGCAAAAGGAATACTATATGTAATACAAACTCAAAGAGTAAGAATGAAAGACAATCAATAAAATAAAGAACTCAATGAGAAAAATAGGCACACAAAAGAATACTTAAGGAAAAGCACTAGAGTAGATGAAGAAAACAAAAAAATTAGCTACTGGAAATTTTATTTTTTTTAAAAAGCAAATTGTGCTTGATATTCACTGATTTAACTGGAATGATGTAGAGCGAACTGGATTATGAAATTTAAACCACAGAAACTTCAAGATGTTAACTCAATAATGGCACTGGAATCAATTAAAAACAGTAAGCCAATTGAGAGAAATAAATTTTTCAAAATCGCTGCCAGATTACCGTATTCTTTTCGGCAGAATTGTACACTTTTTTTATTTTATTTATCATTTTTTGTGTACTTTGAATTTTTGAATGATTCTTTTTTCTACTCTTTTCTAACACTTAGAATATCACAAATCCAGAATTTCATAATTTTCCAGTGAGTAAATCAATTGCAATAAGGAAAAACAGTAAGCACTTTTTTCAGAAACAGAGGAATCCTAATAGGAATAAAAAACAGGATTATGAACTAGCAAAGACATAATGGAAAATGATGTATTGGAACTTGTATAGGTCTAGAATAC
Organism: Phaseolus vulgaris; assembly: GCF_051622355.1. NCBI lineage: Eukaryota > Viridiplantae > Streptophyta > Magnoliopsida > Fabales > Fabaceae > Phaseolus > Phaseolus vulgaris. The sequence continues at coordinate 39,067,729 of NC_143508.1, forward strand.
AAGTATGAACTCAATTCTAAAAAGAAAATGCACAAAGGATCAACATCAATTCAGAAAATTATATGACACCAAAGCAAGAAACAATCAAAACAATAAAAGTACTACTAGAAGTAATGACAAATATGGAATAACATGACTAAGACAAAACTTGACATGATTACAAAATTAAAAGACACATCACAAATTTTAACAAGTGAAAGGAAGCTTAAGGTAAACTCTAGGAAGGATAATGCCATTCCAAAAGAGCAACCATACTCATAAGAATTATGAGTGCCATAAACCTTTTCACAAGCACTTGGTGTAAAAGAAAAACAGCAAGAATACTCAATTAAAATTCTAAAACAGAAACTTAAATTGCAAGAAAATTAAAGAGCTCTTGAAATAAAGTGCACACAACTCAACAATTAAACAAGAATGAACCTAAGACTCATGATACCACATGATGTGATTCCACTAGCCATATAGAGAATGATTCTTGACCTTCTTAGGAATCACCTTGAGTTGGACATTATAGAGGCACTTTTCTTAGAGTTGGATCATTTGTTCTAAGACAAGAACTCACCAAAAACTAGTACCAAATCCCAAACTCATTTGGATGAACCAATTTTAGTCAAATTGAACCAAAAAAGAGGAGAAACTAAAAGGAACCGAACAGAATTGAAATTAAAAGGCAAGAACAGAACATAGGTGCTGGAAAAACAGAAAAACCAAACCAAAAAAACTCAAGAACACAAGACAACATGAACAATTGAAAGAGAAGAAAGGAAGGAGAAGAGAGTGCTCATGAAGATGGAAGAATGTTGGATGATCTCGCCACTAGAAGTGTGGAATGCTCCTAGATAAGAGTGATGCCGCCACTTGAGGACTCCATTGATCCATCAAGATAAGACTAGAGAAGAAGGCTCCAAAAGCTCTCCAAAGTTCACTCAAAATTTGAGTAGAGTTTTCTTAGATTAATTCCAATCTGAATTTTACAAAGGAAGCACCTCTATTTATAGCCTAAGGTGCTGAAAAAATAGGTGGGAAATTTCAAATAAGCTCATTTGAAATTCCCACCAAAAACAAGTCACATGGGAGGTGTGACCTTTTTCTACTATGACACCTCCCAAAAACTACACCTACACCACTCTCCTAAGTCACATGGGTAATGTGACTTTATTTTACATTTTCACACTCCTTTATTTAATAACCACACCTCCTAAAACTATACAAGAGTATTTCAAAGCTTGGCCTTGCCCCTCATGGGATGGACTTGGGCTCTTTGGGCTTTGGCCTTCTTGGGCTTGGTCTTGGGCTTTGGGCTTGGGCCTCATCTTTATTTTATGTCTTCTTTTAATTTTGAGAAGACTAGAAGGAAGAACTTCAAATGTGAGGGTGGATGTCCTCTTCCTCCATTAATAAAAGCCTTCTTTATTTGATTCTCATCAAAGGCCCTGACGACGCGACGCCCGTCGAAGATGATAGCAGGGAACGGCCCGCGGCTAATGCCGTAGAAAGGGAGATTGGCGGCAAGACTTTCAAGTTAGGAAGTTCGCTGAGCCCAGAAGAACAGGAAGGGGTGGCAGAAGTGATTTCACGCCACCTGGACGCCTTCGCATGGTCCGCCTCGGATATGCAAGGCATCGATCCCGATTTCCTATGTCACCACCTCAGCATGGACGCCACGGTCCGTCCCGTGCGTCAGAGAAGGAGAAAGTTCAATGAGGAACGACAGCAGGTGGTGAAAGACAAAACGCAAAAGCTGTTGAGTGCTGGCCACATCAGGGAGATTCAATACCCTGAGTGGCTTGCGAACGTCGTCTTGGTGAAAAAGGCGAACGAAAAGTGGAGGATGTGTGTTGACTTCACGGACCTGAACAAAGCATGCCCAAAGGACTCGTATCCGCTGCCCAGCATCGACGCCTTGGTAGACAGTGCGTCCGGCAGCAAGGTGCTGAGTTTCCTGGACGCCTTTTCAGGGTACAACCAAATCAAGATGCACCCAAGAGACGAGAGCAAGACTGCATTCATGACTGAGACCTGCAGTTACTGCTATAAGGTGATGCCTTTTGGGCTGAAAAATGCGGGCGCCACGTACCAAAGGTTAATGGACAAGGTCCTGGCGCCAATGCTCGGGAGGAATGTGTACGCCTATGTAGACGACATGGTGGTGGCGTCGCAGAATAGGGCGCAGCACATGGCGGACCTGGAGGAGTTGTTCGTCACAATATCCAAGTACCGCCTCAAGTTAAACCCTGAGAAGTGTGTTTTCGGGGTAGAGGCCGGTAAGTTCTTGGGTTTTCTGCTCACAGAGAGGGGGATAGAGGCGAACCCCGACAAATGCGCGGCAATTATCGCCATGCGGAGCCCGACGTCGGTAAAGGAGGTGCAACAATTGACAGGGCGGATGGCGGCGCTCTCGAGGTTTGTTTCCGCCGGAGGAGAGAAGGGGCACCCATATTTCCAGTGCCTCAAGAGAAACAGTCGCTTTGCATGGACTGATGAATGCGAAGCGGCTTTCATTAAGCTGAAGGAGTACCTGGCGACGCCACCGGTCCTCTGCAAGCCGGTAGCGGGCGTGCCCCTCCGGTTATATTTTACTGTAACGGAGCGGGCCATCAGTTCTGTGTTAGTCAAGGAGCACGACCAGAGTCAGAAGCCCATCTATTTTTTAAGCAAGGCATTACAGGGAGCTGAGACGAGGTACCAAGCGCTAGAGAAGGCGGCGCTAGCGGTGGTATTTTCTGCCAGGAGGCTCCGTCATTACTTCCACAGCTTCACGGTGGTGGTGATGACCAACCTCCCTATACAGAAAGTGCTGCAGAAGCCTGATGTGGCGGGAAGAATGGTGCGCTGGGCGGTAGAACTGTCAGAATTCGACATCTAGTATGAGCCTAAAGGATCCATCAAAGGGCAGATGTACGCAGATTTTATAGCGGAACTTTCGCCCGGAGGTGAGCAAGAAGTGGAAGTGGGTTCGCAGTGGCTGCTCTCGGTTGATGGCTCTTCCAACCAACAAGGGAGCGGTGCGGGAATAGTCTTGGAGGGACCCGACGGCATACTGATCGAGCAGGCCCTGCGCTTCGCCTTCAAGGCAAGTAATAATCAGGCAGAATATGAAGCCCTGATAGCAGGAATGCTCCTGGCCAAGGAGATGGGCACGCAGAACCTCCTGGTGAAAAGCGACTCCCAGCTAATTACGGGGCAGGTATCGGGTGAGTTCCAGGCGAAGGACCCACAGATGGCGGCGTATTTGAAATACGTCCAGTTGTTGAAGGGAGCATTCAACGCTCTTGAGCTGATACATGTCCCGAGGGAGCAGAATGCCAGAGCTGACCTGCTTGCAAAGCTGGCCAGCTCAGGCAAGGGGGGTAGACAGAGGACAGTGATCCAAGAGACTCTCAAAGCTCCGCGTAGGTTCGTGGAAGACAACAGGGTGGATGTCCTCCAGATTTGTACATCAAGGGGAAGGCCAAGGAGTCATTGCTCTTTGACCCAGGATACGCAGAGGGCGCCCCGCATCAGCACATACGCGGACGCGCCCGAAGAAGGGCAGATGCAGGTATGCGTTTTGACCCAGGGAGACACCTGGATGACGCCCTACAAGCGATACCTGGCGGATGGGACTCTCCCAGTAGAGCCTGAGGAGGGTAAAAAGGTCAAAAGAAACGCCGCAAGATACACCCTGGTGGATGGGGTGTTGTTCAGGCACGGTTTCACTCACCCTATCCTAACATGTGTAAGTGGCGACGAGTGCACTAGGATAATGGCAGAACTACACGAAGGCATCTGCGGGAGCCACGTAGGGGGAAGGTCCCTAGCCTCCAAAGTAATACGCGCAGGTTTCTTCTGGCCAACAGTGAAAGAGGACTGTGCACGACACGCCCAGCGGTGCAGGCAATGCCAAAAGCACGCCGACTGGCATAAGGCGCCGCCGGAAGAATTGCGATCCATATACAGTCCGTGGCCTTTCCATACATGGGGAATCGATATCCTGGGCCCGTTCCCACTGGCAATCAGGCAGATGAAGTATTTGATCGTCGCCATCGAATACTTCACCAAATGGATAGAGGCAGAGCCCGTTGCACAGATCACTGCGCACAAGGTACAACATTTTGTGTGGAAAAACATTGTGTGCCGTTTTGGCGTACCTAGGCGCCTGATATCTGATAACGGGACCCAGTTTTCCAGTCAGCAGCTGAGAAACCTGTGTGCTGAGGTAGGAATCAAACAAGTGTTCGCATCGGTCGAACACCCCCAAACCAACGAACAAGTGGAGTCGGCGAACAGAGTTCTGCTGAGGGGGTTAAAAAGAAGGTTAGAAAAAGCCAAAGGGGCGTGGACGGAAGAGGTACCAAGGATCTTATGGGCATATCACACCACGCCCCAATCCTCTACTATGGAGACGCCTTTCAATTTGGTGTACGGGTCGGACGCGATGATTCCGGTAGAAATACATGAGAGCTCGCCACGTTTTCAAAACTTTGTGGCGGAGGAATCCAATGAAGAGAGGCGGGTAAACCTGGATCTACTAGATGAGGCCAGAGAAGAAGCCAGAATCAAAGCGGAAGCAGTAAAGAGAAGAGTAGAGTGACAATACAGCTCTAAGGTAAAGTCGCGGCAATTTCAGATTGGCGACCTAGTGATCAGGAAAGCTCACCCATACGAGTTGGAGAATAAACTGTCTCCTAAGTGGACCGGACCCTTCAGAATTACTGAGGCTAAGGGCAACGGTTCATACAACCTAGAGACCTTGGAGGGAGGTCCTATCCCGCGCAGTTGGAATGCAGCCAACTTAAAATTTTATTTCAGTTGACTTATGTAAGCAGTTATGTAACAATTTAGTTGAAGGGGACGCTCTTTTTCCCTCTCAGGGGTTTTTTAATGAGTTCACCCTAATAAAAGGTAAAACCAGTTCAAGAAAAAGAAGTGCCTTGGTTTTTAGCCTTTATCTTTCTCCGTTTGAAATAAGGTAAGGCGTCGCCAAGAGAAGGCATCGCCAAGAAAGAAGGCGTCGCCTAGGTCAAGGCGCCGTCAAGAAAGGAGGCGTCGCCTGGATGGAGGCGGGCGCTGTTGATGAACATGGCGAAGGAAAGCGCGCACAATATGCGAAATGTATGCAGAGTAGAGTGACGTTGCAAAAATCAATTATGATATAGAAAAAGTTGGTGTTACAAGCAATGTTCAATACAATGGAAATAGCCCAAATGGGGCGAATATTACAACTCATGCAAGTCACAAAAGAGCCACTTTTCAGTGGCCATCAGAGTCAGCACTGGAAGAAGACGAAGCCCTGATCCCCGCCCGCAAAGCTCGAGTAAGTCGTGTCCTCCTTTCTTGGCTTATTTTTGAACCTGCACCAAGGGAGATAAATGTGTCAGAGATACCATGAAGCAAGACATGCACGTTTGGAAAGTGTACGGCCCTGGTGGTCGGGTGTGATGACGTGGCACCCTGCTGCAGGGTAGGCGTGTTGACAAGGCGCCAAGTTGGCAGATAGGAAGGAAGTCGGAAGGCACGTGTGATCGCCGATTGTTAAGTTGGCGTGTTCCGATTTCCAGTTTGCCAGAATAGGCGATCGCCAGGTCGAAGATGAAGTCGCCAGATGTAGATCCAGGCGACTAGGCAGTCGGAGATCGCCAGAATGATCACATCGCCGAAGATGAAAGAGAAGCAGATTATGAAGGCGGCCGGCGAGACCACAGGGAAGGTGTAGGAAGGCCCTAACTCGCCAGTTTCAGTAGAGATCGCACTCCTGAGTTAGCTATGCACTGGGCAGTACCATGCATAGGTAACTTAGCCAAAATGAGAGTAGAAACAGCGCCAAGTCAGGGAGCCTCCAGATGATGGCACGTGTACAGTTGGATACAAGCCACGTGTCCAAGTCTGTAACTGCCAGGAGAGAGAAAACCACCAGGTATATAAGAGTTCCTAACAGATTTTCTAAGGTACGCACGTTCAGTTCATACACTTTACGCTTGCGAGTGACAGAGCTGTTTGTGAGAGAGAGAGTTGCACGGTTCCAGTTCTTAGTATTTGGTGATACCGTCACTGACTTGAGCGTCGGAGTGCGATCGGCCGCAGCGGCGCCGTATCGTTTCTTTGCAGGTTCTTGAGACAGATCCAGAGGAGGAACAGAGGTGAGAAGCGGCGCGCACGTCGATCCTTTGACGAGGCATTCTCCAGCGCTCCGGTCAACAGGCAGGATCATCAGGCGCCCACCGTGGGGCCGTGTAAAACGTGCTCCCATCCACAACGTGAGTTCGTGGAGGTTTTCGAGGTTTCCTGCGCGGTTGTGTGCTGGTGCAACCGTCGTTCTTGGTTTCTTTGAGTTTCGTTCGGTGAAGTTTGTATTTTAAACCGTTTGTTTGGCTTTTCGATCGGTGGATTCGAGTTCTTTCGTTCGGTTGTTTGGTTCGCGGGGAAACGGTGGTTTTTGGGTGAAGCTGCGATTTTCTTCGAAGGTTTGCGGTGTTCCTGAAGTTCTTGCGCAGTTTCTTGAGTTTTCTCCGGTTGATCGTTGATTCGATCGTGGTTGAAGTGTCATTTGCTGTATTCCTGTGGTTCGCTGAAGTTAATGAGAAAGATGAGAAGCAATCGTTCCAGTCCCGTGGCTCCCGTCGCAGCCGAAGGCGACGCCGCCATGACCATGGCGCAGATGGCAGAAATGATGCGCTTATTGCAGGCCACTGTAGAAGCCTCGCGCGTCGAGCAGGCAAGGATACATGAAGACCTGGTCGCCTCTCGCGCCAGGAACGAGGAGCTCAGCAAGGTAGCTGAGGAGCTACGTCGAGCTCTTCAGGAGCAGCAGGTTCGTTCTTCCGCTGAAGAGGTGGCACCGTCGACGCCGCCTCGTGTTTTCCCAATGCCTTTCATTCAGGCGATTACCGACACGCCAATTCCCACGAGCGTGGTCCCGGTTAAAGCGGTCTTTACTGGCGTGGAGGATCCAGAGGCTCATCTGACCACGTTCCACACACAGATGATGCTGTCAGGAGGGTCGGACGCCGTCTATTGTAAGATGTTCGTGAGCACGCTCCAGGGAACGGCGATGGAGTGGTTTGTGAGCCTGCCTAATGGCCATATAACTAATTTTCAACAATTCTCGAAGATCTTTGTCGAGCAGTATATCGTGAACAAGGCGCCGCCCAGAGTGTCCTATGATCTGTTTGATATAAGGCAGTACCATGGGGAGTCCCTCAGAGACTACCTCAATCGCTTCGGAGCGCAAATGGTCAGATCGCCGGCCAAGGATGAAGAAATGCTGGTCTATGCCTTCAAGAAGGGCGTGCAGCCAGGGCCATTCTGCGAGGCCTTGATCAGGGCTCATCCAGCGACGTTTGCTGAGGTCAGGCGACTTGCGGTGGCCCACATCGCCGACGAGAGTGAAGTCGCCGAGAAGAGAGGCAGCGTGGCTCCCGCCAGGCCACGCGCCCAGACCAGGATCCAGCCACAGAGGGTGCTGGAAACGGCAGCGGCGGCCAGAAAGTGATGGAAACCAAGTAGAGGATGCTCTAGGCCATGAAGACCAAGCCCAACAAGGGGCCCAAGCCCATCAAGGGGTCCAAGCCCAACAAGGGGCCCAAGCCCAACGAATTACTAGGAGCATGGCAAGAGCTTTGGGACAAGAGTATAATAAAATGGCTCTTCTTATTTCTTTTATAGAATAGGGGTGTGAATGTAATAAAAAGGTGTAAGTAGTAAGGGAGTCTAGTGGGGAGTGTAGATAGGAGCCTAGGGGGTGCCAAACCGAATTTCATTGCATTTGTGTGCCATTTAGCTTGCATTTTCAGCACCTCTAGGCTATAAATAAAGGTGCTTAGCTTGTACAATTCAGATTGGAATTTTATAGTAGAGAGACTATACTCAATTTGGGAGAGAATTTGTGAGTTTTGAGTCTTCCTCTTCTTTGCCTTATCTTGTGAGCTATGGTGAGCTTCAAGTGGTGGCACTCCATCACTTATCTTGGTTCAAGGTTCCAAGTGGCGTGAATGGCTTCTTCCAATTCTCAAAATCCAGTAAGCATCTTATTCTATAAGTGTTCTTCTTCCCTTTTCTTCAATTTTCCATTCGGTAGTTTTGATTCCTAGAGTTTACTTCTTTTTCTACCATTTATTTTGTGTTTCCAGCATTGTGTTCTTAATTCTGTTTTGGTTCAGTAGCTATCATTTAAATTCTGTCCAGTTTTAATTCTTGTTCTTCTTTCCTTTTGTTTTGATTCAATTTGACAATACATGGACTTCAATATGAGTCTTGGTTGGTGCTTAGTTTTGGTGAGTTCTTGAATTTAGAACATTGATCCAATTCTAAAGTAGAGTGCCTTTTAAATCCAGCTCAAGTTGTTCCTAAGAATGTCAAGAATCATGTGTTCTTGTAGTTACATTCACATCAGAAAGGACCAAAGGACTCGCTATCCTTACGATAGGAGAAATAAGGGGAGAAGCCAAGCGCGCCAACCGCCGGCACGCCAACAACCAGCACGCCGGGAATACAATCGCCCGCCTAAGCACAAATTCGTCATGGGACTAGCGGACCTGATTGCTATCCCTAACATATCCGCTAGGTTGAAGGCGCCCGAGAAGGTGGGCAACAAGGTGCTAGGGTCGAAGCCGGACGTCTGGTGCGAGTTTCACCAGTGCTTTGGCCACAACCTAGACTCGTGTTTGTCTCTAGGATACCAGCTCGACGATCTGGTTAAGAGCGGGTTCCTAAACGATTATCTGCTGGACAGAAGGACCGGAGGAGCGTCGAGTTCCCAGCCGGCAGGTGGAGAAGCCCAGCAACACGAGATGCCTATCCATGGGGAGATCCACACCATTGCAGGGGGTTTCTCAGGTGGTGGATGCACCGCGTCGCAGAGGAAAAAGTACGCGCGATCGGTGATGTCAGTGGACATGTTTGAAGATCACTCGCCCGAAGTGGACATTACGTTCACCAAGCAAGATCTTCGGGACGTTGTGCCTCATGACAACGATCCCATTGTTATCTCGTTGATCACGGCGGGGAGGAAGGTCCACCGAGTTCTGGTGGACCAAGGAAGTTCGGCAGACGTGATGTTCTGGCCGACTTTCACACAGTTGGAATTGCCCCTTGACCAGCTAAGGCCCTATGGAGGGTGCTTGTATGGGTTCGCTGGCGACCAGGTGGAGGTCAGGGGGTACATTGAGCTGAGAACCACGTTTACCGATGAGGCTGGGTCGAGGACGGAGAAAATCAAGTACCTCATCGTAAACGCCCCTTCAGCATATAACATCCTGCTGGGAAGGCCCACTCTTAACAGGATAGGCACAATTCCATCGACTCGGCACATGAAGGTGAAGCTGCCGTCGATGGAAGGGGTGGTGATCACGATAAAGTCTAATCAGAAGGAAGCGAAAAAGTGCTATGAAAATAGCCTGAGAAATAAAAGATCGGTTAGCTATGTTACAACCACCCCACCTCCCGATGTGAAGCCCAGACCGCCGGTGATGGAGGAGGCCGCCGGAAGGGACGTAGAAATGGTAGATGTTGAGCTGGGGGAGAGGAATGCTGGACTGGAGGAAGAAGAGGCGCGGAATCGCCCGGAGGAAGTAAGGGAGCTGGGAATCGCCAAGGCGGTGGCCGCCAGAGAATCCAGGCCCAAACCCGTCGAGCAGTGGCTCGAGAAGGAGATCGGGGGGAAGGTTTTCAAGCTCGGAAGATCTCTGGAGGTCGATCTCCAGGACCAGATTGCCAAGGTGATTGAGCGGCATCTGGACGCGTTTGCCTGGTCCGCTTCGGTCATGCCCGGAATCGATCCCGACTTCTTGTGCCATCATCTGGCGATGGACAACATGGTGAGACCGGTGCGGCAAAGAAGGAGGAAATTCAATGAAGAGAGGAGGCAGGCGATCAAGGATGAGACCCAGAAACTCCTCGCTGCAGGCCACATCAGGGAAGTCCAGTACCCTGAGTGGTTGGCAAATGTCGTGCTGGTGAAGAAGAGCAACGGGAAATGGCGCATGTGCGTCGATTTCACCGATCTGAATAAGGCTTGCCCAAAGGATTCGTATCCTTTACCAAGCATTGATGCCCTGGTTGATAGTGCTGCAGGGTGCAAGCTGCTGAGTTTCCTGGATGCCTTCTCGGGCTATAATCAGATCAAGATGCATCCCATGGATGAAGAAAAAACAGCCTTCATGACGGAGAGGTCGTGCTACTGCTATAAGGTGATGCCGTTTGGGCTGAAGAATGCGGGGGCCACGTACCAGAGGCTGATGGACCGAGTACTTGCACCAATGCTGGGAAGGAACGTGCAAGCTTACGTCGATGACATGGTCGTGACCTCGCAGGAGAAAAGCAAGCACGTTGCAGACTTGGAAGAATTGTTCACGACGATCGCCAGGTTCAAGTTGAAGCTCAACCCGGAGAAATGCATTTTTGGCGTGGAGGTTGGAAAATTTTTGGGTTTCCTCTTGACTGAAAGAGGAATAGAAGCCAATCCGGACAAGTGTGCCGCCATCTTAGCAATGAGAAGCCCGGCTACAGTGAAAGAGGTCCAGCAGCTGACAGGTCGGATGGCAGCCCTATCTCGCTTCGTGTCAGCGAGCGGAGAAAAGGGACATCCCTATTTCCAATGTCTGCGGCGCAATAACAAGTTCGCTTGGACGAAAGAATGCGAGGAAGCTTTCGTCAAGCTGAAGGAATATCTGGCGAGCCCGCCGGTTCTGTGCAAACCACTGGCGGGAATCCCTCTCAGATTGTATTTTGCTGTGACTGAGAGGGCGGTGAGTGCGGTGCTCGCCCAGGACCAAGATCAGGCTCAGAAGCCTATCTATTTCGTGAGCAAGGTGTTGCAGGGCCCAGAAATGAGATATCAGACCCTGGAGAAGGCTGCGCTGGCTGTGGTGTTTTCGGCGAGGAGGTTGCGCCACTACTTCCACAGTTTCACGATACTGGTGATGACTGACCTGCCCATCCAGAAGGTCTTAAAGAAACCTGACGTTGCAGGAAGAATGGTGAAATGGGCAGTCGAATTGTCAAAATTTGACATTAAATATGAGCCCCGAGGCCCGATCAAGGGGCAAGTCTTTGCAGATTTCGTAGTCGAGCTCTCATCGGAGGCGACGCGGGTGGAAGGAGATGACTTCCGTTGGGTACTCTCGGTGGATGGATCATCGAACCAGCAGGGTAGCGGTGCTGGAGTAATATTGGAAGGACCCAACGGCGTGCTGATCGAACAATAGTTGAGATTCGCCTTCAAAGCCAGCAACAATCAAGCAGAGTATGAGGCGCTGATCGCCGGGATTCTGCTGGCCAAGGAGATGGGAGCTAGGGTGCTGATGGCTAAGAGTGACTCGCTGCTAGTCACAGGACAAGTAACAGGCGAGTTCCAGGCTAAAGATCCACAAATGGCGGCTTACTTGGCGTATGTGCAGGAATTGAAGAGTTCCTTTGTCTCTTTTGAAGTAGTGCATGTGCCCCGAGAGCAGAATGCCCGAGCTGACTTGCTTGCTAAGCTCGCCAGCTCAGGCAAGGGGGGTAGGCAGAGGACAGTGATTCAAGAAACTTTGAAGACGCCGAGGGCATTTGTAGCAGATCACCTGGTCCTTCAGATAAGCAGGTCGACGGAGAGAGCAGCGAGAAGCCATAAGTCTTTGACGCAAGAAACTCTGAGATCGCCGAGAGTTAGAGCTTGTCGAGGAGAGAAGGTGGACGTGATGCAGGTCTGCGCCACCCATGAGCCAGACACTTGGATAACACAGTACAAGCGGTGCCTGGCGGATGGCCTCCTCCTGCTAGATCCAACAGAAGCTAGGAAGGTAAAGAAAAATTCCAGCAAGTATACACTGATTGATGGCGATCTGTACAGGTTTGGGTTCACTCACCCACTCCTGGAATGTATACACGGCGAGAAGTGCACGAGAATTATGGCAGAGCTCCACGAAGGAATATGTGGAAGTCACGTCGGGGGTCGAGCTCTGGCCGCGAGGACTCTCCGTGCAGGCTACTATTGGCCATCCATGAGAGAAGATTGCAAGAAGTATGCCCAATGCTGCAAACAGTGCCAGCAGCACGCCGATTGGCATAAGGCACCTCCCGAGGAGTTGAAGTCGATCTATAGCCCTTGGCCGTTTCATACTTGGGGGATTGACATCCTGGGACCTTTTCCACTGGCGATCAGGCAGATGAAGTACTTGGTAGTGGCGATTGAGTACTTCACCAAGTGGATTGAAGCAGAACCAGTGGCCCAGATCACCGCGCACAAGATCGAAGGCTTTGTATGGAAGAACATTGTGTGCCGGTTTGGAGTGCCTAAGCGCCTGGTATCAGATAATGGGACTCAGTTTGCAAGCCACCTGTTGAAGAAGCTTTGTGAAGGGGTTGGAATTCAGCAAGTGTTTGCATCCGTCGAGCACCCTCAGACGAATGGCCAGGTGGAATCAGCTAATCGGGTGTTGCTGAGAGGTTTGAAGAGAAGGCTCGAGAAAGCCAAGGGAAGTTGGGCTGAGGAGGTTCCCCGTATAGTTTGGGTGTACCACACCACCGAGCAGTCAGGAACCCATGAGACCCCGTTTAGCTTGGTCTATGGGTGTGATGCCATGATTCCAGTCAAGATTCAGGAGAGCTCGCTGAGATTCCAGAACTTTGTAGAGGAAGACTCGAATGAAGAGAGAAGGCTGAACCTGGATCTGCTGGACGAAGTCAGGGAGGAGGCAAGGCTGAAGGCTGAGGCGGTGAAGAGAAGGGTCGAGCGAAGGTACAACTCAAAGGTGATGCCAAGGCAGTTTAGAGAAGGCAATCTGGTGATGAGGAAGGCCCACCAGTACGAGATGGAGAATAAGCTATCACCCAAGTGGACTGGACCGTTCAGAATAACCGAGGCACTCGGGAACGGAGCCTATCGCTTGGAGACGCTGGAAGGGGGGGCGATCCCTCGTACCTGGAACGCCACACACCTGAAGTTGTACTATAGCTAAGAGCTTTGTAAGTAAAGACAAACACAAATATTACATTACAATGTCTCTGTTAAAACAGTTTCAAGGGGGCGCTCTTTTTTCCCTAAGGAGGGTTTTTAATGAGGCCACCCAATAAAAGAAGAGTTTTCGAAGTATAAGGTGTTTTCAGATTGCATATGTGTTATTTCCAAAAGTTTCGAAGAAAGACCTTGTCATTCGTACATGATTTAAGGCACGGAAAGATATGTCACGCGTTTTCTAAGTTTTTAAAGTCCTCATCGTTTTTCGGCGATTAGAGGCACCAGTTAAGTTTTTAAGTCCTCATCGTTTATCGGCGATCGGAGGCACCAGATGAAAGACCTCCTCGCCGTCGTGCGGGCGCAGGCGAGAAAGAGGAAAAGTCCTCCGTGATTCTGGGAGCGAGAAGATGTAACTCCCGGGGCAACGTAGAGGCAAGTTAAAGACCTCCTCGCCGTCGTGCGGGCGCAGGCGAGAAAGGTCCTCAGTGCATCCAGGGGGGAGGAGATGTACGCCCTGGGCAAGTTGAGGCACCGGATAAAGTCCTTATCGCCGTTGTGCGAACTAAGGCCCATCAAAGACCTCCTCGCCGTCGAGCGAGTGCAGGCGTGAGAAAGAAAGGGTCCTCAGTGCATCCAGGGGGGAGGAGATGTACACCCTGGGCAAGTTGAGGCACCAGACAAAGTCCTTCTCGCCGTCGAGCGAGTTAAGGCCGTTTAAAGTCCTTCTCGCCGATGAGCGAGTTCAGGCGAGTAGAAGTCCTTCTCGCCGATGAGCGAGTTCAGGCGAGTAAAAGTCCTTCTCGTCGATGAGCGAGTTCAGGCGAGTTAAAAGACCTTCTCGCCTGTGTGCGAATATAGGCAAGATAAAATCCTTCTCGTCTTGAACGAGTTCAGGTATGGCGAAGAGGGTGGAAGAAGCTTGAAAGGTGGCTAAGGTAGGTTCGAAGAGAACGCCTAGCCACCCTGTCTCTAGCTCTGAGGTTCAGGGAGGTACAGGAAGATCCCAAAGGGCATTTCTGCCTCAGATAAAGAAATGACTGCCAAAGCCTGAGGCTAAGAAAAGCTGGTGTTACCAAGAGGTCTAGGTGATCGCGAAAAGTTCAAACACGCCGAGAAGGTTGAAAGACTTGTTTGATAAAGCGGGTCAAGTGGGACGTTGTTTGAACCGATGATTGAATCACAGTTCGTTGCTTGGAACTTTTCTTGTGATCAGGTTAGTGCCTCAGGGGTACAAGTTGTTCAAAGCGATTATTGCTTAAGTTTGAATCGGCTCGAAGCAGTTACGCCAAAGGTCATGTTTGCAAAATCGCTAAGTTAAACGTAGCAGAGTTAAACATACAAAGAAAGTAAAGCGCTCAAAAGAAGTCAGAAGAAATATCCAAGTCTCGCTACTGAAATGAATAACTGTTCAAAACACATGTGCAAGAGTTTTTTTTACAAGGTAAATACAGGTGAATTTATAAAGAAGCAGATGGGGTGGAATTGGTTGAGCCTTCGGCGGGAACGACCTTTCCATCTACTACTTCATTGTTTAATGACACCATGCAAATTGCTCCCGAGCGGCTTCGAATCCAGCAGTCAGAATCTGAGCAGAATTTAGCTTAAGTTCTTCAAATTGTCCTTGAAGCTCTTCAACCTGTTTCTTGAGCTCCTCGTTCTGCTGTCCCAGCTCTTCAGCTTGTTTTTTGAGCTCCTTGTTCTGCTGCCCCTGCTCTTCAATCTGTTTTTGGAGTTGTTTGTTAGTCTCTTGAGCATGGAGAAGGTCGTCAGTAACCTTCTTGGATTCTGTTCGAGCTTGGGTCAACTCGGCAGCCATCTTCTCTTTTTCCTTGTTCGCCTCGGTGAGATCAGCCATGGCGTCATCCCTTGCTTTTTCAACTTGCCCAAGCAGCTTCTCGCGGTCGATTGACCTTTGCTCCAGTCTTTGTACCTTATCGGCATTAGCTTGAATTTGAGCCTCCAGGTCGCTCGCCTTGGTACGTAGAGGCACGATTCTGCTTTCAAGTTCAACTTTTTCTTGGGCAAGTTCATGGACTTTGCGGCGAAGGTCAACAGCTTCCTTGCGCGCAAGCCTAAGCTCGGTGTTTAGGGCATCCTCCACTCGGGAATGTTCCATTTCCGCGAGCGTTAGGCTGAAGGCCACCTTCTCCACCTCAACCTTCATTGTGCTGTTCTCGGTCTTGAGGTTGTAGATATCATCCTGTAGCCGCCTGGTGGAGCTCTCCACAGCTCTCGTTATGATCGATGGGATGTCTTCTGCGATGGTTTTGAGTTTAGCAGTCAAAGGTTCCCACATCCTCGTGACATCGAGGGAAAGATTTGCAGCTTGGAGAGGCGCCAGGGGGGCTTGTTGAGGGTTCTCGCCGCCACCTTCCTTAGCGATATTTTCAGTGGTTGCCTCTTGGCGTGGCGACACGATCGGGGACTCGGTGATTAGGATTGGAGAGGTGTGAGCAACCTCGTCCCCGATTGGAGCGATTCCTGCAGCTGAAGAGTTGGAAGGAGGGCCCCCTCCTGCTGATATATGTGGTGTAGAGGCGCTCGGGGGGTCCTCCAAGAAGTTTGGCTCTGGAGCCTCAGTTGCAGGTGGCGCAGTGGCCAATGGAACTGCTTGGACTGGTGGTGAAGGGGCTTGTGGTGCTGGTGATGAGGGAGGAGGAGCGGGTGTTGATGGTGGTGTTGAAGCTGGAAGAGGGGGCGGGGCAGGTGGGGAAGATGGTGCCACCCTCTTCCTTTTCGCGACAAGGCCATCCTCTGTGACCTCGTCGTCCTCTTCCTCATCCTCTTGGACAACTTGGGGGGCTTTCCGCTTTGGCCTCTTAAGGACCAGTTTCTTTCGTTGGGTGGGCGCCTTAGGCGGTGATCGCCCCTGGATGATGGCCTTCTCGACCGCCGAGTTGGGAACCGTCTGGGAGCCGGTCGCCAACCCGTGGTTGCGGGCGAGCGCCTTTAAGTCGGCGAGCATGTTCTTACCCAACATGGTGTCTGCATGAAATGAAAGTGCATAAGTTAGCTCAAAGGAGAAAGGGGTAAGTGTACAAGACAATGAGACAGCAAAAGCAGGCATATGCAGAAAAGATAAAACCAAAGTCTTGTGTGTGTCGCACAAGACGCCCAGAAACAATATCAGAAGCAATGTCAAGACAAAGATGTAGCGTCCTAACCTATTTGGAATTCCAACTGGTCCTCAAAGAACTCGAAGGAAATGAGAGCGTATGCAAGTGTGAAGAAAGTGATGGAACAGTAGGAGCGTAAGGGGTTTAAGGGTTTTCGAAACGGTTTTGGGAAGCGCTAACGGCAGATGAAGATAGCCGTTGATGAGAGCCACGTGTCGAATGATGCGCGAAGGGTTTGGTGGAGCGTCAGAGCAGCAGAAAGTACTATCGCTTGGAATTCTGCGCCCATGCCACGTAGACCGGTGTTAACGAAGGCTTTTTCAGTCTTTTCGCTAGACAAGTCTTCGCTTAAGACTGGGGGGCTTGTGTACCGCCCTGGTGGTCGGGTGTGATGACGTGGCACCCTGCTGCAGGGTAGGCGTGTTGACAAGGCGCCAAGTTGGCATATAGGAAGGAAGTCGGAAGGCACGTGTGATCGCCGATTGTTAAGTTGGCGTGTTCCGATTTCCAGTTTGCCAGAATAGGCGATCGCCAGGTCGAAGATGAAGTCGCCAGATGTAGACCCAGGCGACTAGGCAGTCGGAGATCGCCAGAATGATCACATCGCCGAAGATGAAAGAGAAGCAGATTATGAAGGCGGCCGGCGAGACCACAGGGAAGGTGTAGGAAGGCCTTAACTCGCCAGTTTCAGTAGAGATCGCACTCCTGAGTTAGCTATGCACTGGGCAGTACCATGCATAGGTAACTTAGCCAAAATGAGAGTAGAAACAGCGCCAAGTCAGGGAGCCTCCAGATGATGGCACGTGTACAATTGGATACAAGCCACGTGTCCAAGTCTGTAACTGCCAGGAGAGAGAAAACCACCAGGTATATAAGAGTTCCTAACAGATTTTCTAAGGTACGCACGTTCAGTTCATACACTTTACGCTTGCGAGTGACAGAGCTGTTTGTGAGAGAGAGAGTTGCACGGTTCCAGTTCTTAGTATTTGGTGATACCGTCACTGACTTGAGCGTCGGAGTGCGATCGGCCGCAGCGGCACCGTATCGTTTCTTTGCAGGTTCTTGAGACAGATCCAGAAGAGGAACAGAGGTGAGAAGCGGCGCGCACGTCGATCCTTTGACGAGGCATTCTCCAGCGCTCCGGTCAACAGGCAGGATCAGAAAGCGATAAAGGCCAAAGTTCCTAGGGCAGTGACTCTTACATATGTACTTTTCGAGAGTCCTAGCGTTGAACTCCAGGCTGATCAAAGTGGCAGAGTCAAAACCTCCCGCCTCAGCAAGAATCCGGCAAGCTATTTGATCACTTGGAGCCAGTCTCTTGAAGGGTTTGGTTTTGAGGGCCCTCGCTTCTCTCACCCAGTACAGCGGAAACCCGTCCAGGGCGTCGGGAACAAGGTCAGTGCAGCAGATCTTGAAGAACCGGCCTTTCCACCCGGTGAACGAATTTTGGAAGGGTGTGAAGAGAAGTCTCCCGGGTACGTTACTGAGAGTTACCCAGAGGTTGTGTCTCTGCCTCTTCACCTCAAAGAAGTGAAGAAAGAGGCCAACCGAGGGTGCACAACCCAGAAACCCGAAGAGAATGTCAAAGGCTTTGACAAAGGCCCAGCTGTTGGGGTATAACTGGGCCGGAGCAATGTTGATCTCCGTCAGCAGTTCCTTCTCGAACCAGGAGAAGGGTAGGCGCACTCCGATGGTCTTGAACACCACCTGGTAAAAGTAAAAGAAAGGGACCCCTTCGTTGGCCCGTTCGTCTCCACATACTGGCTCCCCTAGAGTGCAAGGGAGCACAGCGATGTCGTCGTCATGCCTCCTCGCGAAGGCCCGGTGGTCATAAGAACACGAATCCCCTTTGTGCTCCCTTATGGCCCTGGTAGCGAGTAAGCATGAACACTCATCAAGAAGTTCACTCGAAGCCCAAGGATACAAGTCCTTGGGATTGGCCTTGGAGGAAGCAGCATGAGAAGACATTCTTTAACAAGATAAGGGATTATCAAGGGTGTAGGGACTGCCGGAAATGCAAGAGTTGAGCGAGGGGAGCGAATGCTGGAGCAACCCTTCGTGAGAAAAGAAAGGGTGCAAGAAGGAAGGGTGCAAGAAGAGAGAACGTAAGTAGCTTATGAAGAGTGGGAAAATGATGAGGATAGTTTCAGAGTTTGAAGAGTTAAATAAAGCGGTTAGAGCGCCAAACGACGCGAATGAATGCACCGCACGATCAAGCCACGTGGCAGAAGAGGAAAGGATGACCCTGGCGCCGCTGGTTAAACTCAGAGAACGTCGTATCAACAGAATACCCTCACGCCCATGGAGAGGCTCACTTAGTGACGCCGCATCGTCCATGGGATGTCTCTTATACTGAAAGGTCTTTTCTTTGATCCTTAACACTCGGCGCCCACGCCTAAGGAGAGGCCTGCTACAGCAGCACCGTGTCGTCCCGGGTGTCTAAAACGCTGAGTGCTATGGGGGGGTGTCTGTTCCCTCCATGGTCTTTCCTTCCCATAGGTATCGGGGAACGCCCTGCCAGTGATTCGCTGGCGTTTGGCGGTCTCGTTTCCCTCCGCAGTCTTTCCTACCTGTGGGTATCGGGGAGGCGACGCCTGTGACTAACTTTGCCTTCTTGGATTTCGTCTCCCTCCATAGTCTTTCCTACCTGTGGGTATCGGGGAGGCGACGCCTGTGACTAACTTTGCCGTCTTGGATTTCGTCTCCCTCCACAGTCTTTCCTACCTGTGGGTATCGGGGAGGCGATGCCTGTGACTAACTTTGCTTTCTCTGGTCTCGTCTCCCTCCACAGTCTTTCCTACCTGTGGGTATCGGGGAAGCGACGCCAGCAATTAACTCTGCTTCCTTCACTTTCGTCTCCCTCCACGGTCTTTCCTACCTGTGGGTATCGGGGAGGCGACGCCCGTGACATCTCACGCTGGCGTCGCCCTTCACATCCTTCCGGGCGACGCCTCGGGCGTTTCCTTTACTTCGACATTGACTTTGATTCTTGCCTTGGTCGATGCCTTATGGCTGCGAAGGACTCAAAGCTTTGTCTGCGCCATCCACGTGGCGCTCCTTGTATAGCCGATGGGACGTTCCATCATTCGACTTGATCCACGTGGCACTGCTTGTATGGTTGATGGGACATCTAGTCATTCCATTAAGTTCTGACTCCTGCTGTACTCCTGGCTCACTTTCGACGGAGCATCGTACCATTGGATATTCTGCTGATACGACGTTTTCTGATTTAAACCAGTGGTGCCAGCGTCATCCTTTCGTCTTCTGCCACGTGTATCAATCGTGCGGTGCATCCATTCGCGTCGTTTGGCGCTCTAACCGCTTTATTTAACTCTTCAAACTCTGGAACTATCTTCATCATTTTCTCACTCTTCATAACCTACTTGCGTTCTTTCTTCTTGCACCCTTCCTTCTTGCACCCTTTCTTCTCTGTCGAAGGGTTGTTCTAACCTTCGCTCCCATCGCTCAACTCTTGCATTTCTGGCAATCCTGATCTTGTTAAAGAATGTCTTCTCACGATGCTTCCTCCAGGGTCCGTCCCAAAGACTTGTACCCTTGGGCCTCGAGTGAACTTCTTGACGAGTATTCGTGCTTGCTCTCAACCAGGGCCATACGGGAACACAAAGGGGATTCGTGTTCCTATAACTACCGGGCCTTCGCGAGGAGGCATGATGACGACATCGCTGTGCTCCCTTGCACTCTAGGGGAGCCAGTATGTGGAGACGAACGGGCCAACGGAGGGGTTCCTTTCTTTTACTTTTACCAGGTGGTGTTCAAGACCATTGGAGTGCGCTTACCCTTCTCCCGGTTCGAGAAGGAACTGCTGACGGAGATCAACGTGGCTCCGGCCCAGTTATACCCCAACAGCTGGGCCTTTGTCAAAGCCTTCGACATCCTCTTCGGGTTTCTGGGTTGTGCACCCTCGGTTGACCTCTTTCTCCACTTCTTTGAGGTGAAGAGGCAGAGACACAACCTCTGGGTAACTCTCAGCAATGTACCCGGAAGAGTTCTCTTCACACCCTTTCAAAGCTCGTTTACGGGGTGGAAAGGCCGGTTCTTCAAGATCTGCCGTACTGATCTTGTTCCTGACGCTCTAGATGGGTTTCCGCTGTACTGGGTGAGAGAGGAAAAGGTCCTCAAAGCCAAACCCCTCAAGAATCTGGCTCCAAGTGATCAAATAGCATGCCGGATTCTTGCTGAGGCGGGAGGTTTTGACTCTGCCACGGTGATCAGCCTGGAGTTCAACGCTGGGACTCTCGAGAAGTACATATGTAAGACCCACTGCCTTAGGAAACTCGGCCTTCGTTACTTCTAACTGTGCTTGTCTTTCTTCATGGTGTCTCTAACACATCTTTTCCCCTGGTGCAGGTTCAAAAATAAACCAAGAAAAGAGGACACGACTTACTCGAGCGCTGCGGGCTGGAAAAGGGGCTTCACCTTCCTCCAGTGATGACTCTGATGAGCGCTGAGAAGTGGCTTGTTTGTGTTTTTGCATGATTTGTAGCATTTACTCCGTTTGTACTGCTCCCAATGTATTGAACATTGCTTGTAACAACAGCTTTTCAATGTCATACTTGATTTTCGTAACGCTACTTCACTTTGCATATGCTTCATGTACTGCGCGCTTTCCTTTCATCTCGTTCTTCCAACGATGCATGTCTTCACTTGGGCGACGCCTGCTCGGGGCAACGCCCTTATCCAGGCGGCGCCTTCTTTCTGGGCGATGCCAGGACCTAGGCGACGCCTTCTTTCTTGGCGACGCCATGGCCTGGGCGGCGCATCACATAATCTTCAAACAAGGAAAGATAAAGGCTGAAAGCCAAGGCACTTTTTTTTCTCAAACTGGTTTTTCCATTTATTAGGGTGACCTCATTAAAAAACCCCCGAGGGGGAAAAAGAGCGTCCCCTTCAACTAAATTGTTACATACTGCTTACATAAGTCAACTGAAATAAAATTTTAAGTTGGCTGCATTCCAACTGCGCGGGATGGGGCCTCCATCTAAAGTCTCCAAGTTGTACGAACCATTGCCCTTAGCCTCAGTAACCCTGAAGGGCCCGGTCCACTTGGGAGACAGCTTATTCTCCAACTCGTATGGGTGGGCTTTCCTCATCACTAGGTCGCCCACCTGAAACTGTCGCGGCTTGACCTTAGAGCTATATTGCCGCTCTATTCTTCTCTTCATCGCTTCAGCTTTTATTCTAGCTTCTTCCTTGGCTTCTTCTAGCAGATCCAAGTTTACCCGCCTCTCCTCATTGGACTCCTCCACCACGAAGTTTTGAAAACGTGGTGAGCTTTCATGTATTTCTAATGGAATCATCGCGTCCGAACCGTACACCAAACTGAAGGGCGTCTCCATAGTAGAGGATTGGGGCGTGGTGTGATATGCCCATACAATCCTTGGCACCTCTTCCGCCCACGCCCCTTTGGCTTTCTCTAACCTTCTTTTTAACCCCCTCAGCAGAACTCTGTTTGCCGACTCTACTTGTCCATTGGTCTGGGGGTGTTCAACCGACGCGAACACTTGTTTGATTCCTACTTCAGCACACAGATTTCTCAACTGCTGACTGGCAAACTGGGTCCCATTGTCAGATATCAGGCGCCTAGGTACGCCAAAGCGACACACAATGTTTCTCCACACGAAATGATGTACCTTATGCGCAGTGATCTGTGCCACGGGCTCTGCCTCTATCCACTTAGTGAAGTATTCGATAGCGACGATCAGATACTTCATCTGCCTGATTGCCAGTGGCAAAGGGCCCAGGATGTTAATTCCCCATGTATGGAAAGGCCACGGGCTGTATATGGACCGCAACTCTTCTGGCGGCGCCTTGTGCCAGTCGACGTGCTTTTGGCATTGCTTACACCGCTGGGCGTGCCGTGCGCAATCCTCTTTCACTGTCGGCCAGAAGAAACTTGTGTGTATTACCTTGGAGGCTAAGGACCTTCCTCCTAGATGGCTTCCGCAGATGCCTTCGTGTAGCTCCACCATTATCCTGGTGCACTCATCGCCACTGACGCATGTTAGGATAGGGTGAGTGAAGTCGTGCCTGAACAGCACCTCATCCACCAAAGTATATCTTGCAGCATTTCTTTTGACTTTTTTACCCTCTTCAGGGTCCACTGGAAGAGCCCCATCCGCCAGGTATCGTTTATAGGGCGTCATCCAGGTGTCTCCCTTGGACAAAACACAGACCTGCATCTGCTCTTCCTCAGGCACACCCGCGTATATGCTGATGCGGGGCGCCCTCTGCGTATCTTGGGTCAAAGAGGAGTGACTCCTCGGCCTTCCCCTTGATGTATAAACTTGGAGGACATCCACCCTGTTGTCTTCCACGAATCGACGCGGGGCTTTGAGAGTCTCCTGGATCACTGTCCTCTGTCTACCCCCCTTGCCTGAGCTGGCCAGCTTTGCGAGTAGGTCAGCTCTGGCATTCTGCTCCCTCGGGACATGTATCAGCTCAAGCGCGTCGAACGCCCCCTTCAATAACTGGACGTATTTCAGATACGCCGCCATCTGTGGGTCCTTCGCCTGGAATTCACCCGACACCTGCCCCGTAATCAACTGAGAGTCGCTCTTCACCAGGAGGTTCTGTGCGCCCATCTCCTTGGCCAAGAGCATTCCTGCTATCAGGGCTTCATATTCTGCCTGATTGTTACTTGCCTTGAAGGCAAAACGCAAGGCCTGCTCGATCAATATGACGTCGGGTCCTTCCAACACTATTCCCGCACCGCTCCCTTGTTGGTTTGAAGAGCCATCAACCGAGAGCAGCCACTGCGAACTCGCCTCCATCTCTTGCTCACCTCCGGGCGAAAGTTCTGCTACAAAATCCGCGTACACCTGCCCTTTGATGGATCCTCTAGGCTCGTACTGGATGTCGAATTCTGGCAGTTCCACTTCCCAGCGTACCATTCTTCCTGCCACATCGGGTTTCTGCAGCACTTTCTGTATAGGGAGGTTGGTCATCACCACCACCGTAAAACTGTGGAAGTAATGACGGAGCCTCCTGGCAGAGAACACTACCGCCAGCGCCGCCTTCTCTAGTGCTTGGTACCTCGTCTCAGCCCCCTGTAAGGCCTTGCTTACGAAGTAGATGGGCTTCTGACTCTGTTCCTGCTCTTACACCAACACAGAACTGATGGCCCGCTCCGTTACAGTAAAATACAACCGGAGGGGCACGCCCGTTACCGGCTTGCAGAGGATCGGTGGCGTCGCCAGGTACTTCTTCAGCTTAACGAAAGCCGCTTCGCATTCATCAGTCCATGCAAAGCGACTGTTTCTCTTGAGGCACTGGAAGTACGAGTGCCCCTTTTCTCCTCCGGCGGAAACAAACCTCGAGAGCGCCGCCATCCGCCCTGTCAACTGTTGCACCTCTTTTACCGATGTCGGACTCCGCATGGCGATAATAGCCGCACATTTGTCGGGGTTCGCCTCTATCCCCCTCTCGGTGAGCAAAAAACCCAAGAACTTACCGGCCTCCCCCCCGAAAACACACTTCTCGGGGTTCAACTTGAGGCGGTATTTGGATATTGTGTTGAATAACTCTTCCAGGTCTGCCATGTGCTGCACCCTGTTCTGCGACGCCACCACCATGTCGTCTACATAAGCGTATACGTTCCTCCCAAGCATTGGCGCCAGGACCTTGTCCATTAGCCTCTGGTACGTGGCGCCCGCATTTTTGAGCCCGAAGGGCATCACCTTATAGCAATAACTGCATGTCTCCGTCATGAATGCAGTCTTGCTCTCGTCTCTTGGGTGCATCTTGATTTGGTTGTACCCTGAAAAGGCGTCTAGGAAACTTAACACCTTGCTGCCAGACGCACTGTCTACCAAGGCGTCGATGCTGGGCAGCGGATACGAGTCCTTTGGGCATGCCTTGTTCAGGTCCGTGAAGTCAACGCACATCCTTCACTTTCCGTTTGCCTTTTTCACCAAGACGACGTTGGCGAGCCACTCAGGGTACTGAATCTCCCTGATGTGGCCAGCACCCAGCAGCTTCTGCGTTTCGTCTTTCACCACCTGCTGCCGTTCCTCATTGAACTTCCTCCTTCTCTGACGCACGGGGCGGACCGTGGCGTCCATGCTGAGGTGGTGACACAGGAAATCGGGGTCGATGCCTGGCATATTCGAGGCGGACCATGCGAAGGCATCCAGGTGGTGTGAAATCACTTCTGCCACCCCTTCCTGTTCTTCTGGGCTTAGCGAACTTCCTAACTTGAAAATTTTGCCGCCAATCTCCCTTTCTATGGCATTAGCTGCAGGCTGCTCCCTGCTATCATCTTCGACGGGCGCCGCTTCTTCTACGGGAGCCGCGTCGTCAGGGCCTTCCTCCATTGGCACATCTGCTTCGGGCATTGCCCTCTCCGTTATGGCCTCTTCAGGCGTTGCCTCAATCATCGTCGCGTCCGCGCTCGGCGGACGTTCATACACCATGAATACGCCTCTCTTCGTTTTCAGGCTCTTTTCATAGCATTTCCTCGCCTCCTCCTGATCTGACCTGATTACTATCACCCGGCCACTGAGGTCCGGCAGCTTTATCTTCATGTGACGGGTGGAGGACACCGCGCTCAGACGGTTTAACGCCAGTTTGCCCAGCAAAATATTGTAGGCAGAATTAGCGTTCACGACGAGGTACCGGATGCTCTCGGTACGGGAGGCCTCTCCGTCTGTGAACGTAGTCCTCAACTCCAGGTACCCCCGGACTTCTACCTGGTTATCCCCGAACCCATACAAACATCCCGTATAGGGACTCAGCAAATCGGGGGACAACCGTAACTTATTAAAGGTCGACAGAAACATGACGTCTGCCGAGCTTCCTTGATCAACAAGCACTCTGTGGACCATCCTTCCGGCTGTGACAACTGAGATGACAACGGGATCGTTGTCGTGGGGCACCACATCTCGGAGGTCTCTTCTTGTGAACACAATATCTGACTCCCAGGGCTCCCCCGAGAGCCTCTCCTCGATTGAATTCACCCCCCTCGCGTATTTCTTCCGCTGGGAGGCGGTGGGTCCTCCGCCGAAAAAACCTCCAGCAATGGTGTGGACCTCGCCAAGCACAGGCATCTCGTGTGTTGGCTCATCTGCCGGCGGCAAGGTGGCGGTCGTTGTGGAATCTGCGACATAATCTTTCAAAAACCCAGTCCTCACCAGCTCATCTAGTTGGTAGCCCAACGACAGGCAATTATCAATTTGGTGCCCGAAAGCCTCGTGGAATTCGCACCAAGAGTCTTTACGGGGCCCTAACACCTTGTCGGTCTTCGCCGGTCGCCTCAGCCTCTCAGCTATGTTGGGCACGGCGATCAAATCCTTCAACTCAACCACAAAGATGTACCTCGCCGGTCTTGCTCTTTCTCTGGCGTGGTGTTCCCCTCCTGCTGGGCCCCGGGGCTGAGGCTTTCTAGCCTCGTAGGGGCGTCTCGCCTCTGGCTTCTTTCTCCCCGTCGTGGTCTCATTGACTCTGACGGGTTGAACTCGCGCCGGTCCCCTCGGGCGTGAGGGCACGGCGCTGGTGCGCTTCACACATACCTCCCCTTCCGAAGCAATATGCTCTACTGCCCTGCGCCGTAATTCAGCGAAAGTCCTGGGGCGATTGCGGATAATGGATTCTCCGAAGGGGCCGGGGCACACGCCTTTCACAAATGCGTACACGATCATAGGCTCCTCTGTTGTGCCAACCTTCACGACCTGGGCCCCGAAGCGATTGATATACTCCTTCAGGGTCTCTCCCTGATACTGCTTCACGTCAAACAGGTCGTAGGAGACCGGCGGCGGGGCCTTGTTGGCTAAGTACTGTTCGCGGAACAATCGCAACAACTGGCGGAAAGATGTGATATGACCTTCTGGGAGGCTAATGAACCAGTCCACAGCCATCCCGGTCAGGGTGCTCATGAAGAGCTTGCACTTGGCAGCATCGGAACCGCCTATCAGGACCATCTGCGTGTGAAATGCAGCCAGGTGCGTCTCTGGGTCCTCCATCCCGGTGAAGATCACCTTGGGTCCCGCGAACGTGTTCGGGATCGATGCGTCTAGGATCTCTTGTGAGAAAGGAGTGGAAAACTCCCTTGGTGGGGAATGGTTCTCCATCTCGTCGTGCCCAGGCCGCCTCCTATCGTTTCTTAGGCCCTGGCGCAACTCCTCATTCACACGGTGGAGCTCTTCGTTCCGCTCATGCGAGGCGTCAAGTTCTGCCTGCATGCGTTCCTGCTCCATTTTCGAATCCGCCATGTCCTGCTACAGCCCCCTCATTATTTCCAGGAACTGCTGCATGGATAGGTCTGCTGGGGCTGCACGTGCTGCTCTTCGTCTGGTGGGGGCCATTGTCACTCCAAACTCCTTCAGGGCTACTGTAACCTGGTAGATTTTTCTCGAACTTGTGATGGGACTGATGTTTTATATCGGCCCCACGGTGGGCGCCAAATGTTTCGTCCGGTTGACCGGGACGTCTTCGTGCGCGACCTCAACCGTCAGCTAGGGACTCCTTCCCACTGGTTGCCTGTGGATTCCTGCAAAAAAGAGGACAAAGAGGCGCCCTAGCGGCCGTGTGCACTCCGACGCTCAAGTCAGCCAGCAAGAAACACCAAAAACTGTCCACCTACGTGTCTGAGCACCGCGTATGGCACTCTAAAGGTGGTAAAGAACTGTGTATGTGTGTGTGCTGTCTCTTTCAGGCAAAAATATTCCCCAGTCACTTGTACGTAACCTTGAAGCACGAGCAAGCAACTAGAGA
This sequence comes from Phaseolus vulgaris, assembly GCF_051622355.1. NCBI lineage: Eukaryota > Viridiplantae > Streptophyta > Magnoliopsida > Fabales > Fabaceae > Phaseolus > Phaseolus vulgaris. Next base: position 39,094,489 of record NC_143508.1, read on the forward strand.
GTTCTCTGATAAATTTGCCGAAATTTCCAACCCTTTTTCCAACATTCCCTGCGCTATTTAAACTACCCAAGCATTTAAAGCGCCTTGATCCTGCCTGTTGACCGGAACGCTGGAGAATGCCTCGTCAAAGGATCGACGTGCGCACCGCTTCTCACCTCCGTTCCTTTCCGGGATCTACTTCAAGAACCTGCAAAGAAACAACACGGCGGCCGATCGCACTCCGACGCTCAAGTCAGTGACGGTATCACCAAATACTAAGAACAAGAACCGTGCAAATCCTCTCTCACAATCAGCTCTATCACTCGCAAGCGTAAAGTGTATGAACTGAACGTGCGTACCTCAGAAAGTTTGTTAAGAGCTCTTATATACCTGGTGGCTTCCTCTCTCCTGGCAGTTACAGACTTGGACACGTGGCTCGTATCCAACTGTACACGTGCCATCATCTGGAGGCTCCCTGACTTGGCGCTGCTTCTACTCTCATTTTGGCTAAGTTACTTATGCATGGTACTGCCCAGTGCATAGCTAACTTAGGAGTGCGATCTCTACTAGAACTGGCGAGTTAGGGCCTTCATACACCTTCCCTGTGGTCTCGCCGGCCGCCTTCATAATCTGCTTCCCCTTCATCTTCGGCGATGTGCTCGCTCTGGCGATCTCCAATGACTAGGTCGCCTGAATCTACATCTGGCGACTTGATCTTTAACCTGGCGATCGCCTATTCTGGTAAGCTGGAAATCGGAACACGCCAACTTAGCAACTGGCGACCACACGTGCCTCCCGACTTCCTTCCTATCTGCCAACCTGGCGCCTTGTCAACACGCCTACACTGTAGCAGGATGCCACGTCATCATACCCGACCACCAGGGTGGTACACGCCTTAAAGCGCTTTTAATCACGAACGTAACGCGCTCATTAAAGCGTTTAATTAGAAAACATAGCGCATTTAAGACGTTGAAACGCTTGGGAGCCATTATAGTACCTGAATGCTCGAAAGGGAAACTGTATTGAATGACTTTTAATTACCTGGCACCTGACTGAAGGGTGTTTCCATTCTGGCATGGCTGTTGTACACGTGGAGGGCCTCACGACGCCGTGACCCCATCTGGGGGCGTTTCTGCCCATCTGGGGACGTTTCTACGTGTAAGTCCTCCTGCTTGGGAGTGCTACTGCGCTAGGGGTGGCTTTTTGGGTGCCAACTCGTGCCCCCAAGTATCTAGCCACTTACTTTGAGAGCGTATCTGCCTTCCTCTCGCACCCTGCTCCCGGTTACCCTGGGCGTGACCTTCCTCTTGGGTCGTATCTGTCCCGAAGGCGTCTCTGGGGCGGCAGGGGTACTTCACGAGTCAGGCTGCCTGATGGAGATCAAGCCCAAGAGAACATGGAGGCCACTCATCAAGCTCAAGAAGAGGTGGAGGCACAAATGGAGGATGCCCATGGAGGTCAAAGTCCACCTCAAAGGATTACAAGAAGCATGTTCAAAGCCTTGGGAGCAAGAGGACATTTATTTTCTCTTTTTGTAGTGTCTTTAGTTGAAGGTGCTTAGAGGGAAACCTTAGAAACCTCTTTTGTTATAGCATCTTTTAGGTTTTAAATAGGACCTTTAGGGGGGTGTATTAGTAGATAGGTGTAGGTGTAGTTTTTGGGAGGTGTCATAGTAGAAAAAGGTCACACCTCCCATGTGACTTGTTTTTGGTGGGAATTTCAAATGAGTTTATTTGAAATTTCCCACCTATTTTTCAGCACCTTAGGCTATAAATAGAGGTGCTTCCTTTGTAAAATTCATATTTGAATTTTATCTAAAGAAACTATACTCAAAATTGGAGTGAGCATTTGGAGAGCTTTGAGCTTCTTCTCTAGTCTTATCTTGAAGGACCATGGTTTCCTCAAGTGGCGGCTTCCACACTCATCTAGGAGCATCCATTCTTCTAGTGGCGTGATCATCCAACCATTCCTCCATCTTCATGAGCATTCTCTTCTCCTTCCTTTCTTCTTCTTCAATTTGTTCTTATTGCCTTGAGTTTTGAGTTGTTTTTGTTTCGGTTCCTTTAATTTTCCAGCACCTATTTTCTGTTTAGTTTTTAAATTCTGTTCGGTTCTTTTGTTTTGAAGTTCAATTCTGTTCGGTTTGTTCTTTTCCTTCTCCTTTGTTGATTCAATTTGACAATATTTGGTTCATCCAAATGAGTTTGGGATTTGGTACTTGTTTTGGTGAGTTCTTGATCTTAGAACTATGATCCAACTTCTAAGAAAGTGCCTCTACATTTTCCAGCTTAAGGTGATTCCTCAAAGTGTCAAGAATCTTGTTCTATGTGGCTATTGGAATCACATCATGTGGTATCATGAGTCTTAGGTTCTTCTTGTTTAATTGTTGAGTTGTGTGCACTTTATTTTCAAGAGCTCTTTTAATTTCTTGCAATTTAAGTTTCTGTTTTAGAATTTTAATTGAGTTTTCTTGCTGTTTTTCTTTTGCTCCAAGTGTTTGTGGAAAGGTTTACGGCACTCATAATTCTTATGAGTATGGTTGCTCTTTTGGAATGGCATTATCCTTCCTAGAGTATACCTTAAGCTTCCTTTCACTTGTTACAATTTGTGTTGTGTCTTTTAATTTTTGAATCTTGTTAAGTTTTGTCTTAGTCATGTTATTCCATATATGTCATTACTTCTAGTAGTACTTTTATTGTTTTGATTGTTTCTTGCTTTGGTGTCATATATTTTTTCTGAATTGATGTTGATCCTTTGAGCATTTTCTTTTTAGCATTGAGTTCATACTTGTATTCTAGACCTATACAAGTTCCAATACATCATTTTCTATTATGTCTTTGCTAGTTCATCATCCTGTTTTTTTATTCCTATTAGGATTCCTCTGTTTCTGAAAAAAGTGCTTACTGTTTTTCCTTATTGCAATTGATTTACGTACTGTAAAATTCTGAAATTCTGGATTTGAGATATTGAAAGTGTTAGAAAAGAATAGAAAAAAGAATCATTCAAAAATATGAAGTACACAAAAAATGATAAATAAAATAAAAAAAGTGTACATTCCTGCCGAAAAAAATACGGTAATCTGGCAGTGATTTTAAAAAATTTATTTCTCTCAATTGGCTTACTGTTTTTAATTGATTCCAGTGCCATTTTTGAGTTAACATCTTGAAGTTTCTGTGGTATAAATTTCATAATCCAGTTCGCTCTACAACGTTCCAGTTAAATCAGTGAATATCAAACACAGTTTGCATTAAAAAAAAAATTTCCAGTAGCTAAATTTTTTTTGTTTTCTTCATCTACTCTAGTGCTTTTCCTTAGGTATTCTTTTGTGTGCCTACTTTTCTCATTGAGTTCTTTATTTTCTTGATTGTCTTTCATTCTTACTCTTTGAGTTTGTCTTACACATAGTTTTCCTTTTGCAATTACCTTTCCTTGCTTATACCTTTTCTTGTTTGTCTTTATTGTTTCATTGGTTTTGTGGTGGTTTGCTCTTAAGATTGGTGTGCTTGCTTTGACATATTTCATTTGAGGATTCCAAGGCCTCAAGATCAGATTGGTGCAAGAACATTATTTCTTTGAGAGTGATATCTTTTCAGCCTTAAATTCACTTCGGCAGTTTCAATTGGAAAGCTCACTGTTTTTGCTAATTTTTAACTTGTTTGCTGTTTTGTGTGTTTGCTGTTTTTTAATTACAAATGGCTGGATCTTCAAGTGATGCATCCTCCAAGCAGAATTCTCCTTCCAAAGCTTCAATTCTTGGTGAATTACATGAAGCTCAAAGAACAATTAGAAGGTTGGAAGAGAAATTGCAAAAGATGGAGGTCAAACAAACTAGACCATCTCCTTCTATCCATGATGGACATCATTCTCATAGACCATCTTCAAGAGCTTCTTCAAATGATGTTGGCCGTGAAGATGAGCATAGGAGAAGGAGACCTCCACCCCAAGTCCATGGACAAAGACATCATCACCAAGGGGAAAGAATTCACTACGGCAATGGCTTCTACCATGATGCAAAGTCCAAGCTTCCTTCGGTCAAACTACCTTGTTTTAATGGTTCTAGTGATCCAAATGTGTATTTAGATTGGGAGGCTAAGTGTGAACAAATTTTTGAGATCCATGAGATCCAAGATGAGCATAAGCTCAAGCTAGCCACCCTAGAGTTTAGTGATTATGCCATGAAATGGTGGCATGGGATTGTAAAGGACATTATCTATCACAAGGGTCCTCCCGTGGACTCTTGGAACTCTTTAATGGATCATATGCGCGCTAGGTTTATGCCCCCACATTTTAGGAAAGACCTCATGTTGAGACTCCAACGGTTTCAACAAGGCACGCTAAATGTGGATGAATATTATAAGGAGCTTGAGACGCTTGTGCTTAAAATTGAATTAGAAGAAAGTGAAGAAGCCATGGTTGCTAGGTTTGTGAGTGGTCTTAGGAAGGATATCCAAGACATTGTTGAGTTACAAGAGTATTCATCATTGGGCTCTTTAGTTCATCTTGCAATGAAGGTGGAAGCCCAACTTGCTAAGAAAAACTCTTTTAAAAATGCTTCCAATAATGGATACTACTCAAAGTCTTGGAGAAACAAAACTTCTTTTTCAAAACATCCTTCCAAAGATTCTTCTTTCAAACCCAAGGAATCTAAGCCATCAACATCTAGACCTAAGTCTCCCACTAGAACATCTAACACTAAATGCTTTAAATGTATGGGTTATGGTCATATTGCTGCAAATTGTCCTTCAAAACGAAGTATGTACATGCATGAGGGCATTGTAGTTAGTGAGCATGATTCGGATTCTTCAAAGCATTCATTGCATTCTCATGCATCTAGTGAGGAAGAGAGTGAATGTCCACTTGAAGGGGACTTGTTAGTTGTGAGAAGACTTCTTGGACAAGTTTCACAACCTTTTGATGAAAGTCAAAGGGAAAATATTTTCCATACAAGATGTCTTATTCAAAACAACATTTGTTCCTTGATAGTGGATGGGGGTAGTTGTGCAAATGTGGCTAGTACAAGAGTAGTAGATAAGCTTGGATTGCCTACTATCTCTCATACAAAGCCCTACAAATTACAATGGCTTAGTGAAGTAGGAGAAATAATTGTTAATAAACAAGTCCTCATCCATTTCTCCATTGGAAAATACAAAGATGAGGTATTATGTGATGTTGTGCCCATGGAAGCCACTCATGTTCTTTTGGGAAGGCCTTGGCAATTTGATAGAAAAGTTTTACATGATGGCTTTACCAACAAATTATCTTTTGAATTCCATGGTCACAAGGTTACTTTAAAATCTCTCTCTCCAAGAGAAGTCCATGAGGACCAAGTTATCATGAAGAAAAAGAGGGAGAGTGAAAAAGATAAAAAAGATAAAAAAGATAAGAGTTCTAAGCCTACACTCCTTGTGTCTAGGCGTGACATTGAAAGGGAAATAGTGGCTCATCATCCTCTTTTTTTAGCCATCCCTAGAACTCTTAGCATAGAAACACTTGTTGATAGTCCTCATTGCTTGGAAAATTTGGTAGAAGAGTTCAAAGATGTGTTTCAAGATCCTCCAAATGGCCTTCCACCTTTGAGAGGGATTGAGCACCAAATTGATTTGATACCGGGCTCTTCTTTACCAAATCGTCCCGCATATAGGACCAATCCAAGTGAAACCAAGGAAATTCGCCAACAAGTTGAGGCTTTGATTGAAAAAGGGTGGGTGCAAGATAGCATGAGTCCTTGTGCTATGCCTATCATCTTAGTGCCAAAAAAGGATGGCACATGGCGAATGTGTTCGGATTGTAGGGCCATAAATAACATAACCATTAAGTATAGGCATCCCATACCTAGATTAGATGATTTGTTGGATGAATTACATGGTTCAAAAATCTTTTCAAAGATTGATCTTAAAAGCGGCTACAATCAAATCCGTATCAAACCGGGTGATGAATGGAAGACGGCTTTTAAGACCAACTTTGGTTTATATGAGTGGTTAGTTATGCCTTTTGGTTTAACTAATGCACCAAGTACCTTCATGCGCCTCATGCATCATGTTCTTAGACCTTTCATTGGTAAGTTTGTTGTGGTTTACTTTGATGACATTCTCATTTATAGCTTATCTTTGAATGACCATAGGTTGCATGTTAGGCAAGTTTTGGAAACCCTTAGGAAGGAACATTTGTATGCTAACCTTGCTAAATGTATGTTTGCTCTTGATCATATAGAATTCCTAGGGTTTGTTGTGAGTTGTAAAGGGGTCCATGTGGACAAAACCAAGGTGGTGGCCATTCAAAAGTGGCCTACACCGAAATCTTTGAATGAGGTCCGAAGTTTTCATGGGCTTGCTTCTTTCTATAGAAGATTTGTCCCAAACTTTGGTACCATTGCCGCACCACTCAATGACATAGTGAAAAAGGATGTGGTCTTTCATTGGGGAGAAGCACAACAAAATGCTTTTGATACTTTGAAAGAAAAATTGACTAATGCTCCCATCTTGGCCCTTCCTAATTTCACTAAGACATTTGAGATTGAGTGTGATGCTTCAAGCATAGGTATTGGGGCTGTTCTCCTTCAAGAGGGCCACCCCATAGCCTATTTTAGTGAGAAATTGAAGGGAAGTCATCTCAACTATTCCACCTATGATAAGGAATTATATGCACTTGTTAGGGCTTTGTTTACTTGGCAACACTATCTTTTTCCCAAAGAGTTTGTGATACATAGTGATCATGAATCTCTTAAATATTTGAAAAGCCAAAACAAACTTAACAAGAGGCATGCTAAGTGGGTGGAATTCATTGAGCAATTTCCTTATGTGATCAAACACAAGCAAGGCAAAATAAATATTGTGGCGGATGCTCTTTCTAGAAGATACACCTTGCTAAATCTTTTAACCTCTCAATATCTTGGTTTTGATCACATTAAGGAACTTTATCATGATGACCTTGATTTTTCTCTCCTCTATCAAGAGTGTCTTAAGGGAGGACACAAAGATTTTTTTATTCAAGATGGCTTTCTTTTTAAAGGAAAACGTCTTTGTGTTCCCCAATGCTCTATTAGATTATCTCTTGTTAGAGAAGCTCATGAGGGGGGCTTAATGGGACATTTTGGGGTTGCTAAAACTTTGGATGTGTTGCATGAACATTTCTTTTGGCCTCATATGCATAAACATGTTCATAGTTTGTGTGATAAATGCATAGCTTGCCGCAAAGCTAAATCTAAAATGCATCCCCATGGTCTTTATACTCCTCTTCCTATCCCTTCAATGCCTTGGGTAGATATATCTATGGATTTCATCTTAGGCTTACCCAAGACATCAAAGGGAAAGGACTCCATTTTTGTGGTAGTGGATCGTTTTTCAAAAATGGCTCACTTTATTCCTTGCCACAAAGTGGATGATGCATGCCACATTGCAAACCTCTTCTTCCAAGAAGTGGTTCGCTTGCATGGGATTCCTAGGTCTATAGTGTCCGATAGAGATCCTAAGTTCTTGAGTCACTTTTGGAAGACCTTGTGGGGCAAGCTTGGAACTAAGCTTTTATTTTCTACCACTTGCCACCCACAAACCGATGGTCAAACCGAGGTGGTAAATAGAACTTTGGGACAACTATTGAGATGCTTTATTTCGGGGAATCCTAGAGTGTGGGAGAATTTACTACCCCATGTTGAGTTTGCATATAACCGAGTAGTAAATTCTACCACCTCCCATTCTCCTTTTGAGGTGGTCTATGGGTTTAATCCCCTAACACCTCTTGATCTTCTTCCTATTCCCCTTCTTGACGATGTCTTGTGCAAAGATGGGGATGAAAAGGCTTCTTTTGTGAAAACTTTGCATAAAGACATCAAGAAGAGAATTGAGAAGAAGGTTGGCAAGTATGCTGAACTTGCCAATAAGAGGAGAAAAGCATTGTTGTTTGATGAGGGCGATTGGGTTTGGCTTCACTTGAGGAAGGATCGTTTTCCTACTCAAAGGAAGTCCAAACTAATGCCTCGAGGGGATGGACCTTTCCAAGTCCTCAAGAGGATTAATGACAATGCTTATGAGTTAGATATGCCTGATACATTCTTAGGTAGTCATACTTTTAATGTCAGCGATCTAACTCCTTTTTCTGTAGGTCTCCAGAATTCGTGGTCGAATTCTCTCCAACTCGGGGAGTATGATGGAGATCAAGCCCAAGAGAACATGGAGGCCACTCATCAAGCTCAAGAAGAGGTGGAGGCACAAATGGAGGATGCCCATGGAGGTCAAAGTCCACCTCAAAGGATTACAAGAAGCATGTTCAAAGCCTTGGGAGCAAGAGGACATTTATTTTCTCTTTTTGTAGTGTCTTTAGTTGAAGGTGCTTAGAGGGAAACCTTAGAAACCTCTTTTGTTATAGCATCTTTTAGGTTTTAAATAGGACCTTTAGGGGGGTGTATTAGTAGATAGGTGTAGGTGTAGTTTTTGGGAGGTGTCATAGTAGAAAAAGGTCACACCTCCCATGTGACTTGTTTTTGGTGGGAATTTCAAATGAGTTTATTTGAAATTTCCCACCTATTTTTCAGCACCTTAGGCTATAAATAGAGGTGCTTCCTTTGTAAAATTCAGATTTGAATTTTATCTAAAGAAACTATACTCAAAATTGGAGTGAGCATTTGGAGAGCTTTGAGCTTCTTCTCTAGTCTTATCTTGAAGGACCATGGTTTCCTCAAGTGGCGGCTTCCACACTCATCTAGGAGCATCCATTCTTCTAGTGGCGTGATCATCCAACCATTCCTCCATCTTCATGAGCATTCTCTTCTCCTTCCTTTCTTCTTCTTCAATTTGTTCTTATTGCCTTGAGTTTTGAGTTGTTTTTGTTTCGGTTCCTTTAATTTTCCAGCACCTATTTTCTGTTTAGTTTTTAAATTCTGTTCGGTTCTTTTGTTTTGAAGTTCAATTCTGTTCGGTTTGTTCTTTTCCTTCTCCTTTGTTGATTCAATTTGACAATATTTGGTTCATCCAAATGAGTTTGGGATTTGGTACTTGTTTTGGTGAGTTCTTGATCTTAGAACTATGATCCAACTTCTAAGAAAGTGCCTCTACATTTTCCAGCTTAAGGTGATTCCTCAAAGTGTCAAGAATCTTGTTCTATGTGGCTATTGGAATCACATCACTGCCCTTCACTGGTACTATCACTATGGCCTTGAAGCCACCTTTTCCTTCTCTTTATCACTTTCCCGAGATATCGGGACCTGAGGCTTTCCCACGACGTCGCTCCCTCCATGGTCTTTCCTACCCATGGGTATCGGGGAACCACACCGTGATTGCCTTTTTTTTACACTGTTTGATCTAGCGACGCCCTAGTTGGGCGACGCCTTCACCTGGGCGACGCCTTCACCTGGGCGACGCCTTCACCTGGGCGACGCCTTCACCTAGGCGACGCCTTGCCTTGGCGACGCTTCCTCTTGGCGATGCTGGCATTTGGCGTCTCTCCACCTAGGCGACGCCTTGCGTTGACTTTGACTCTTCAGCCGTTGACTTTGACCTTGATTTAGTCAACGCCCGGATACGGGACGATACATCCTATAAAAAGAGCATTATAATTATTGTATTTTCATAAATAGTTGATCATTAAATCTGTTCTTGCCAGTTGACCTGCTCGCCGATTAACTCTAAGAACAAGCTCCAGTTTCGTCTGTCTCTTCTGGAATCTGTTATGTGTCTTGTTGCACTTGAACGTTGCTCCATTGAAACAGATGAGGCCCTACCTGCTGATTGCACTCCAACAATCAAATCAGTACAGGGCTTATAAGAATAAAAAAGTAACAAGTTTCAGTCTTAGAAACAACATACCTTAACCTAGGGACGCAAGCCCCTTCTATAGCTTACCTCTTGCAACAAATTTCTATCACGAGAATCTAATCTCAAATGAAAGCATACTCAATTGAAAAATATTTTTGTTCAAGGGCACGCATTCACAATGTTGTAACAGAACGAAATCTTTCCTCTAGAGAGTGCATAAAATAATAACAGAATAACCACCAGGGTACCAACTCATGTACCAGCATCAGTGGTCTAGTCTGTTTATGTAGGCACCCTCAACGTGGCATTACGCTCTTTTTCATCATACATGCAACCTAACCTTTACGTGCCCAACACACATGGGCTTAGGTTTAAAAGAAAGCATTTTATTTGAACTAGACCCTATGCGCACCTCTAGGTCCATAATTACCCCTCGCTAGCCGCTTAGGCCTTATGCATGAAGGATTACCTTAATTATACAAAAATGGACTTATACATACATCTGGGGCCCAATTACATGGCCCGTTATTCTGGCCCAATAGCCGAGCTGACCTGCCTGTCACAGGTGTCGAGGTTTGAGCGCTCTGGTCCAGTACACAAGCCCCCAATCTCGAGCTGAGCTTGCTTTAGCAAAGGGACTACTTGCACGCCCTTGGCGGCTTACGTGTCCTTCTCATAGTGGCGAGTGTGGGGTGACGCACAAAGCGTCTCTAAGATGACATCTCACCATACTCCATTGCGAGCGTACACGTCGCCCTTCATCAACGGTTGGAAGCAATTGTCGTTTTCCCTTCTCACCATCGTTTTACTTAACGTTCGAAAATCCTCAGTGTTTCTCATTGTTCCATTTCTCTTTAACGAAGCTTTCGCGCCTCTCTCAAACTCTTTACACCTCCTTCCTTAAGCTGGGAAACCTTGATACAAACAAACAAATAACTAAGGACACAATAAGCACTTCCTAAAAGGGTCAGTCATCTCAAGATACAAAGCCAAGCCCCACCAAGCCTCGAGAAAGAATCAGCAAAAGAAGAAGAATCTATAAACCTGAATATCAGAAGTTCTTCCTTTTGGTCTTCTTAAAAAATAGAATATATTTGTAAATAATTTGGGCTCACTTTAGGAGTCCAAATAGCAAAGATAGGCTAGAATAAGGTGCCTTTAGCATAATGGAGGGTGTAGTTATCATTTTAGCTTGTTCCTAGCCCTTTAGGAAGGAAATTTGACCTAGTTTCAAGAAAAAAAGCCTAGGGTACGGGTTTGACTTAGTCAAACCCTAAGGCTACCTATTTTTCCCTTTTCCCATCCTACCTATCTTGCTTGTTTTCCAAGGCTCCTTCACCTATAAATAGGTGACCTACCCATTGTATTTTACGAGTTGAATTTGAAAGAAGTAAAGAAAGTCTGCAAAAATTTTGTGAGCTCTTAGTGAGGTTTATGTCCTCTTAGGTTTAAGTTCTTATCTTGAGTGATTTAGGAAGCTCTCAAGTGGTGGCCAACACACTCATCTTGGAGCACATCACACTCCAAATAGCGTGACATTTCTCACCAACCATCATAAGTTTTCTCATTCCATTTTCCTTCCATTTCTCCATTCCATTTTATGTGTTTCTCTCTTTGTTTCTATTCTTTGTTGTTCTTGGGTTTCGCTCATAATCATGAGTATGGTGCATCATTTGGAGGCCATGACCACCATTGATGTTAACCTTGTGCCCATTTTCAATTCCACAATTGCATCTCATCCTCACCATATCTTTCTTTTAATCTTTGCCTCTGTGAAATGAACCTTTACACTTACTTAACCACTTGGTTAAGTTTGTGTCCAGTGGGAATCTTCCTTAGGTCCTCACCGTTAATTGTTAAAATCCTAATCTTAAGTAAAAGTGTCACCATAAATGAAAACATCTAAAAATCAACTCACATCAAACCTCCTCGCCTCGACTCGCTCTCTGAACACAGGTACCTCTTTCCACTCAACTCATGACTATGTATTGGCATCGTTGTCTGATTGACGCTTTAATTATGATCATATCGCCTGGGCTGGGACTGTTATGTATTCATTATTTTCTGATTATGCTGATTGTTATTCCTGCTAGTTTCATCGTTTTCCTTGAATGCATGTTGTTTTCTTTGCCTGAATGTGTGTTTGTATTTGCTTTTTTTTTTGTACTAGATACTTTTTATGATGGATTACCGAACTATGTACCCCTGGGCTCCTGAGAACCTTTTAGAAGAAACCTCCATATACACCTCTCATGAGCAAATAGTGATTTCTATGAAAAGTGAACGCCCCAAGAAATGATAGAGGCCTTAAGTTAATGCCATGTACAGAGGATGAGCCAGTCTGTTGCGATGAGTCCTTGGACCCTGATGGTCCATTTTTCTATTTTTATACCACTGTATTTAAGAAAGTCCTCCTTTGCTTACCCTTGTATAATTTTGAAAAAGAGCTTCTTACCGAAATCAACGTCGCCTCAGCCCAGCTACATCCAAATAGTTGGGCATTTGTTCGAGGTTTATCCATTCTTTGCACTCATTTTGGCCTTTTTTCCACCTATGAAGGTCTTCTTATATTTCTTTGAGCCCAAGCGTTTGGACTGCCAATTGTGGGTTTCCTTCAATGGGGTGGCTGGGAGAGCATTGTTGTAGCTCTTCCAGTAGTCGTATAAAGGCTTCAAAGGCAAGTTTCTGAAGGTGCGATGCAACAAAAGTGACTTCACTCTTCTAGATAGGTTCCCCTTATACTGGACCCAGAAATCGAGCTTCTAGGGTGCTCGATGCCTGGAGAGCATGCACAGCGGGACCAAGAAATGTGTCACTTCTTCTCCAACCTAAAGGTGGTTTTTGATACGGCCACCCTAAAAAGCCAATAGTTCTCCCCGGAGGGACTAAAAGTATACATTGGTATCTTTCCTTCTTTTACTCTTACTGGTGTTGACTTGCTTATTTGTTTGCTGAACTTCCCTTGTTTTTCTTGTAGACAATATGTTGGGTAAGCTCAACAAGAAAGACCTGGCAGTTAGAGCCAAGAAGATGAAGGCGACTGCCCAAGCACTCCCCACTGAAGATCTTAAGTTAAAAGTTGTTTTTGTTGTTTCCCCTGCTCCTACTGACGATGAGGAAACCTATTCTAGGCCGGTCTTCAAAAGGAGACGAAAGGCCACCATTTTCAGACCTCCGAGCTTTTCGTCTTAGATGGGCGTGCTCCCTCGCAACAGGCTCCTCCACCAAGCCCACCTCCTCCTCGTGACATGGTAGTGGTGCAAGAAGGTGAGGGCACAAGCACTCAGGAGGAAGAGTTGTGGGATCCTAACTTGGATGTCCCTTCCTTCTTGGAGAAAATCCTTCTGCCCACCAAGACCAAAGAAAAGTTGGCTGGCCTCGAGGAATATCACTTGGTGTAGCAGGTTAAGAGGTAGCTGGGGAAACAACAAGTTGAGGGAGTGGAAAGGGTCGACTAAGAAGAAGTTCCATGAGGTCACCGAGCTCCTGCGGCAGGTTGGGGGCCTTAAGCAAGAAACGTCAAAGCATCATGAAGAACTCCAATGGTCGTAATAAGAAGCTAAGGCTCTCCTGATTCAGAAGTCAAAGGAAGCCTTAGAATTATCTTACTAGAACGCAAGGCTCCAAGCTGAGGTGGAGAGGCTAAAGGAGGAGTTGGTGCAAAAGGATGAGGAACTGATTCAGAAGGGTGAGGAGCTGGTGAAAGAATGGGAAGCCCTCACCGATGACACTGCTACTTCATACATGGCGGGCTTTGAAGACCTCGTTGCCCAAGCCTCAGGAATCTATCATGGGATGGACTTCTCCCAACTTGGCTTAGGCAAGACGATGATGGACGAGCAACTCGTAGATGAGTAGCATCTCCTTGTAACCAACCGCCTTTTGTGGCCTTCTCAACAATTTTAAACTTTCTAATATCTAGCCTGTATTAGCACATTAATTTACTTTTTTAACTCCTTTAGTTTCGGCACACCTCGACTAGTATATTAACAATGCATGCCTTGGTAATATAACCAACTACCTAAACTAGTATAAACTTATCATCTAGTAGTAATATAACCAACTACCTAAACAACGACACCAACTAAGTATGGGAAATCACAATGCTCTGGTAGAGCTAACTTGTGGATGACTCATACCCCCTGCCCACGAAGAACGTCTTACTCGCTATTGATCACGTCAGCAAGGATCAGGCCTCTCGATCTTGTTGAACAGAACCTGCATGCTTAGAAGGACCACCTGCTTTCTGAGTGCGATTTTCCCCATCATCAAGGATGACTTGGGTGCTAATCTCCACACCAGGTCTACTCTTAAGTAATTACCTTTCTTTGCTTGGAGTATCTGACTTGGGTGTTGGCTTACATACCAAATCTACTCTTCACACCTTCGTGGTGCACTGCTATCCCGTAAAGTTAACCTTAGCTCTTCCTTTAGAGCGCCCAAGCTCGAGTGGTTTCACCGACACCGAGGTGGGTCACATTACCTGTCTTTAGCTACACACTCTTAGCTATAGCTAATAATAGCCTAGTACTTCTAGACTTAGAACCTTACTGAGAAGAGAATGTACTACCTCATGGTGGATACTTAGGGTGCTTGAACTCAAAGTCTTACTAAGACATGTCATCTTCCCCATCTTAAGCCGAACAATCTTAGTTACGACTGATCCTGCCTGCTGATCAAGACGCAAGAGCCTTGCCTCGTCAGATCTGGATCGACTTTGCGCCGTGTTATCTTTCGTCCTTCGCTTTGATTCACCTCAAGAACCTGCAAAAAGACAAAACGGCGCCGCTGCGGCCGATCACGCTCCGGCGCCCAAGTCAGCGACTGAACCACCAAATACTAAGAGAAAACTTAAGAACTTTCTGGAACCGTGCAAAATTCTCTCTCAGCGTACTCAAGTTCTCACAAGCGTAAAAGAAATATTCTAAAACGCGCTTCCCTCAGAAGTTCGTTAGAATCTCTTATATACGTGTGCTCTTTCTCTCTCCTGACAGTTACACATCTGGACACGTGGCTCGCATCCAGCTGTACACGTGTCATCATCTGGAGCATCCTTGACTTGGGCGTCACTTTTTACTCTTCAGGCTTTTAGCTAAGTTACTTGTGCAGGAAACAACTCAGCGTATAACTTCCTTGGAGCGTGATCTCTTCTGTGTGGCGAGTACGGGTGCCTTAATACATACCTTCCCTGTGGTCTCGCCGGCCGCCTTCATGATCTACTTCACTTGCCTCATCGTGCATGCTCGGGTAAGCTGTTCTTCGACCTCAACCTCTAGCCAGCTAGGGAATGACTATCTGACGACTTCATCCTCTGCTTCGAAAGCCTGGAACAAGCTTCCCTGATCCTTCGGCGATGTCCTTCTTTCGGCGATCTCTAATCACTTGGTCGCCTGGGTTCACATCCGGCGACTTCATCTCAAACCCGGTGACCGCCGGTTTAGGTATGCTAGAGATCGGAGCACGCCAACTTAATAACTGGCGACTACACGAGCCCCCCAACTTCCTTCCCTTCTGCCAGCCAGGTGTCCCGTTCAACACGCCTATATAATAGCTTGCTGCCACGTCATCACTTTCGACCACCTGGGCGGTACACAAGCCCCCCAGTCTTAAGCGAAGACTTGTCCAGCGAAAAGACTAAGAGGTCACGTCACTGCCGATCTGCGTGGCGCTGGCACAGAATTCCAAACGCTCGTACCCTCTGCTTCTCTGACGCTCCACCAAACACCTTTTTCCAATCGGTCGACACGTGGCTTCATCAACGGTCATCTATAGCTGTCGTTTGCGCTTCCAAAAACGTTTGAAAAACCCTTAAACCCTTTCATTTTTACTGTTTCATCATCTCTCTGCCTTCTAAAAAACGCTCTGAGTTTCCTCTGCAAACCCACGACGCTCTTCAACTCTCTCAATCCCCAACTCCCTTCAACGCTCATCTGATCATCGAAAGGTACCTCTTTTACTCCTTCTGTTGATACCTGCTGCATTTTAACCGATTCGCATCATCCATTATCTGTCTGGTGCATACGCTGTGGGTTGTTTTTCCCTTTTCTTCTTCCTTCTCGCAACTTAGGGCTCCGTCTTCCATTACTTTCATCACAACGAACTCTCGTTCGTTCGTTTTTCATCCTTCGTCCACAATCGAGTCGATCTCTACAACCTTCGTTCATCTTTCTTTTTTCTTTTTCCTTTGCAGTTCCTGCGATGGCTCGTACAAAGACCACCGCGAATCCTCCTCCTTCATCACGAAACCCTCCATCCCAAGCGCATAACCCACCGCGAGCATCTGGTGCTCCCTCTTCCCAGGCTGAGAGGCCTGCAACCTCTCGTCCCAACCTTGCTCAGGCAACCCCACCAGTCGCCGGAGGAGCCTCCATTCCCACTCCAGACTACAAAAAACTCTACCCATGGGCCACCCCAACTTTGCCGAAGGAGACTTCTTCAGTAAACTCTGCGTTGGCGGTGCTACGGTTGAAGAAAGGGGACGAACCCAACCTCTCGTTCCACAAGGAGCACGACGACAAACTGATGGTGCTGCCTTGCCCTCCTGACGTGCCAATCTGCGTGGATGACAAGGGGAACAACGGCGAGTTGTTCTGCTTCATTTACACCACTCTCTTCAAGAAGGTGAAACTCAGGCTTCCCTTCACCCGTTTTGAACGGGAACTATTGACCGAGCTCAATATCGCCGCTGCCCAGCTCCATCCCAACAGTTGGGCATTCGTGCGGGCATTTCAAATTATGTGCGCGCACTTGGGACTACCGGCCTCGGTAGACGTCTTCCTTTTCCTGTTCGAGGCCAAGAATCCTGGGGACCGCCTCTAGGTGAGCTTAAACGGAATTACTGGGAGATCGATCCTCTCTATCTTCCAGCAATCTTACAAAGATTGGAAGGGAAAGTTCGTCCAAGTGCGCCAAAATGATCAAGACCCTTCGCTGCTCGATGGCTTTCCCTTGTACTGGGTAAACAAGGGAAGTAAGGACTCCAAGGAAAGCTTCAGAAGGCCAAGAAGTCCTGACAACATGGGCGAGTTGGACAAGGATATATGCCTCTTCTGGAAAGGCGTAGCAGCCGCTAACATCACCTTTCCCACCTCCGCAATAATCACCTTCGAGTTCCTCGAGGGCCAACTCGAAGCTCACATAGGTTAGCGCTTACCTTGACATTTAGGTTTCCGTCTTGCGCTGCATTTCTGTTATCTATTATTAGGCGTCCTGCTTGTGGCGCATTAGACTTGGTTTTCATTTCCTGCACCATTTGTTTGCATCATTCGCACATTTACTTGTATATTTTCACACCGTGCAGATCTCATGTTGGGCAAAGGCAAATTGGCTGAACCGAGGGCGCTCGCCCGAACCCACAGATTGGCATCGGGCTCTCAAACCGTGCCAAACTCGGTGGTGGAGATCGCCGCTGCCCAAGGCAGATCGCCCCCTCCCAGCTCCTCCAGAGGCACTACCCGCCCCTCAACGAAAGAAGCTCGTCTTAAAGAAACCAAAGAGGAAAACTCCTCAAGTGGTTCAAGAAGACGAAGATGAAGATGATGAGGCAACTGAGGACGGCCTCATTACCAAAAGGAGAAGGGCGACACCTTCTTCACCACCTGCTCTACCAACACCAACACCGCCTTCTCCCCCAGCTCCAACACCGCCAGTCCAAGTGATACCCTTGGCAGCTGCACTTCCTGTGGTTGAAGGCAATGAGCCCAACTTCATGGAGAACCCTCCGAGCGCCTCCACGCCATTCGTATCTGCTGGAGAGGGTCCTCCTTCAACTGCATCAATCGCTGAAGCTGCACCAGGTGGGGATGAGGGCACTCACAACTCGTCAATACTCATTACCGAGTCCCCCTCTTCACCACCACGCCCGGAAACCCAACTTCCTTAACCAATTCAAGAGGGTGGTGGTGAGGGTCAGCACCAGGCCCCTTCAGCCCCTCCACCAACAGCGGCTGCAAGCCTTCCCCCCGCGGTCAAAGAAATCTGGGGCCCCTTCACAGCTAAGCTCAAAATGATGGCAGAGGACCTCCCCTCCATCATAACAAAATCTGTGGAGAGCTCCACCAAAAAACTTCAGGATGATATCTCCACACTCCAAGAGGAGAATCGCCTGATAAGGATCGAGGCGGAGAAGCTGTCCTGCAACCTCATGATGGCGGAGATTGATCACTCAAGGGTGGAAGACGCCATGAGTGCCGAGCTGAGGGTGGCACGCAAGGAGGCCTCCGATCTACGCCAGAAACTGCACCTCCTAGCTCAAGAGAAAATCGAGCTGGAGAGTAAGCTGGTTCCCTACCGACTCAAGGTAGCTGACTTGGAGGCATCAATAAAAGCGGATGCAGCCAAGGTAGAGAACCTCGAGAAAAGGTCGGTTGATCGGGAGGTTCTCCTTGGAAAGGTCGAAAAGGAGAGGAACAACGTCGTGGCTGAGCTCGCCGAAGCTAGAGAGGAAAACAAAAGAACTGTTGCAGAGCTGGCCCAGGTGCGGGAGGAAAGCAAAAAGGTTGCTGAAGACCTCGTTCAAGCTCATGAGAAAACTGAAGAACTGAAGAAACGAGCTGACGAGCTAGAACAGCAAACCGAAGGGCTCAAACGACAAAAGGAAGAGCTCGAACTAAGCTCCGCCCAAGTCCTCGCCGTCGGGTTCGACGCCGCCCTGGAGCAAGTCGCCTGCCAGTACCCCGAGCTCGACCTCTCCATGGTATCATTATATAATGAAGTGGTGGATGGGAAGATCGTGCCTTCTGAAGATTAGTCATCTCCCTCCACCGCTTATTCCCTGATATCTTTTTGCACAATCTTTAGGCCTTGCTTGTAATATTTTTCCTCTCTTCTCATGTACTTGAACTGATACTGCTCTTATTATAACTTCTTCGCTTCTACACCTAGTCTCTCTGTTTAGTCTGCTTTTCGTAGTAGAAACCGCTCAAGGAAATTAATTCAGCGATTCTACCGTTTACTTACTACTTCAAACTCGACCAAACTATCACCTTTCGAACGATGGCATTTTAATAACTTGTGAACTTTAAGACAACGAACTTCAGCGCGAAACTACTTACTAAACAGCAAGTTTCAATCCAACTGATAGTTTAAGATGTAGTTCACCTGATCTGCTCCATCAAAATGGGTCCTTACTCTTGCCATCGCCTGAATTTCTTCTGATCGCCAGAGGGTCCTGGCGATGTAAGCCCCTTTTGCCTTCGTAACTTGGCTATTGTTCCCTCATCTGGGGGGTAGAGGCGCCTTTCGGATCCTTCTCTACCTCCCTGAGTTTCAGAATAATAAGCCGGACAGCTAGGCGTTCTCTTTGAACCTATCTTAGCTATCCTTCAAACTTCTTCCACCCTCTACACCGTACATGAACTCGTTCGAGACGAGAAGGATTTTATCTTGCCTGAACTCGCTCGACGGCGAGAAGGTCTTTAACTCGCCTGAACTCGCTCGACGGTGAGAAGGACTTTAACTCGCCTAAACTCGCTCGACGGCGAGAAGGTCTTTAACTTGCCTAAACTCGCTCGACGGCGAGAAGGTCTTTAACTTGCCTGAACTCACTCGACGGCGAGAAGGCCTTTATCTCGTGCCTCTACATTGCCCCAGGGGCTACATCTTCTCTCCCCTGGAGGCACTGAGGACTTTTTACTGGTGCCTCTACATTGCCCTAGGGGCTACATCTTCTCTCCCCTGGAGGCACTGAGGACTTTTCTCTTTCTCGTCTGCACTCGCTCGACGGCGAGGAGGTCTTTTAATCTCTTTCTCGCCTCAGGACGCGCGAGGGCGTTGAGGTCTTTTAAACGTTGCTGGTGCCTCCGATCGCCGAAAGACGATGAGGAATTTTAAAACTTTAACTGATGCCGCCAGTCGCCGAAAAACGATGGGGACTTTTAACTTTAACTGATGCCGCATAACTTCAAACTTGCCTTAAATCACATACGAGTGACAAGGTCTTTTTTCTAAAACTTTCGTAACAATAAGCATGCAATCTAAAACACTTTAAACTTCGAAAACTCTTCTTTATTGGGTGGCCTCATTAAAAACCCTCCTTAGGGAAAAAAGAGTGCCCCCTTCAAACTGTTTTAACAGAAAGCTTGCAAAACTCTTCGTGTTTGTTTTTACTTACAAAGCTTCAACTGTAATATAACTTGAGGTGTGTGGTGTTCCAAGTGCGAGGAATCACCCCTCCTTCCAATGTTTCTAAGCGGTAGGCGCCGTTCCCGAGCGCCTCGGTTATTCTGAACGGTCCCGTCACTTAGGCGACAACTTGTTCTCCATCTCGTACTGGTGGGCCTTCCTCATCACCAGGTCGCCTTCTTTAAACTGCCTTGGCATCACCTTCGAGTTATACCTTCGTTCAATCCTTCTTTTTACTGCCTCGACTTTTACTCTTGCCTCCTCCCTGACTTCATCCAGCAAATCCAGATTCAACCTTCTTTCCTCATTCGAGTCTTCCACTACAAAGTTCTGGAATCTCGGCGAGCTCTCCTGGATCTCCACTGGAATCATTGCATCGCACCCATAGACCAAGCTAAACGGGGTCTCATGGGTTCCTGACTGCTCGGTGGTGTGGTACGCCCAAACTATGCGGGGTACCTCCTCAGCCCACGATCCCTTGGCCTTCTCTAGCCTTCTCTTCAAGCCTCTTAGCAATACCCGATTGGCGGACTCTACTTGGCCATTTGTCTGGGGATGCTCGACGGATGCAAACACTTGTTGAATTCCCACCTCTTTGCACAGCTTCTTCAACAGGTGACTTGCCAATTGAGTCCCGTTGTCTGACACCAGGCGCTTAGGCACGCCAAACCGGCACACGATGTTCTTCCACACAAAGCTCTCGATCTTGTGTGCGGTGATCTGGGCTACTGGTTCTGCTTCTATCCACTTGGTGAAATATTCAATCGCCACCACCAAGTACTTCATCTGCCTGATCGCCAATGGGAAAGGTCCCATAATGTCGATTCCCCACGTATGAAACGGCCAAGGGCTGTAAATCGACTTCAACTCTTCGGGAGACGCTTTGTGACAATCGGCATGCTGCTGACATTGCTTGCAACACTGTGCATACTTCTTGCAGTCCTCCCTCATTGTTGGTCAGTAGTAACCTGCACGAAGGGTTCTCGCGGCCAGAGCTCGACCCCCGACGTGACTTATGCATATCCCTTCATGGAGCTCGGTCGTAATTCTTGCACATTTCTCTCCGTGCACACATTCCAGGAGTGGGTGTGTGAACCCAAACCTATACAACTCGCCATCAATCATCGTGAATTTGCTGGAGTTCTTCTTTATCTTCCTGGCCTCCGTCGGATCCAGTGGGAGAAGGCCATCTGCCAGGCATCGCTTGTACTGTGTTATCCAGGTGTCTGGCTCATGTGTAGCGCAAACCTGCGCCACGTTCACCTTCTCCCCCCGACATGCTCTTATTCTCGGCGATCTCAAGGTCTCTTGAGTTAAAGACCTGTGACCTCTCGCCGCTTTCTCCGTCGACTTGCTTATTTGAAGAACCAGGTGGTCTGCCTTAAATGCTCTAGGCGTCTTCAGAGTTTCTTGGATCACCGTCCTCTGTCTATCCCCCTTGCCCGAACTGGCGAGCTTAGCTAGCAAGTCAGCTCGGGCATTCTGCTCTCTGGGCACATGCACCACTTCAAAGGAGACAAAGGAACTCTTCAACTCCCGCACATACTCCAGGTAAGCCGCCATTTGTGGATCCTTGGCCTGGAACTCGCCTGTTACTTGAACCGTGACCAACAGCGAGTCACTCTTAGCCATCAGCACCCTAGCTCCCATCTCTTTGGCCAGCAAGATTCCGGCGATGAGCGCCTCATATTCTGCTTGATTGTTGCTGGCTTTGAAAGCATACCTCAGGGACTGCTCAATCAGCACACCGTTGGGCCCTTCCAGGATGACTCCAGCACCGCTACCCTGTTGGTTCGACGATCCGTCCACCGAGAGCACCCAACGGAAATCATCCCCCTCAACTCGCGCTGCTTCTAACGAGAGCTCGACCACAAAATCAGCGGAAATCTGCCCATTGATCGGACCTCGGGGCTCGTACTTGATATCGAACTCCGACAGCTCCACCGCCCACTTCACCATCCTACCAGCTACATCAGGCTTCTTCAGGACTTTCTGGATGGGCAAGTCGGCCATCACCAGTATGGTAAAACTGTGAAAATAATGGCGCAACCTCCTCGCCGAAAATACCACAGCCAGTGCAGCTTTCTCCAAGGCCTGATATCTCACCTCCGAGCCCTGCAGCACCTTGCTGACGAAGTAAATTGGCTTCTGAGCCTGATCTTGGTCTTGGGCGAGCACCGCACTCACCGCCCTCTCAGTCACAGCAAAGTACAACCTGAGAGGGGTTCCCACCAACAGTTTGCACAAAACCGGCGGGCTCGCCAGGTACTCTTTAAGCTTGACGAAGGCCTCTTCACACTCCTTCGTCCAGGCAAACTTGTTGTTCCGCCTTAAACACTGAAAGTACGGATGGCCCTTCTCTCCGCTAGCCGATACGAAACGAGACAGGGCGGCCATCCGACCTGTAAGTTGTTGCACCTCCTTCACGGTAGCCGGGCTCCTCATCGCCAAGATGGCAACACACTTATCAGGATTGGCCTCTATTCCTCTTTCAGTTAAGAGAAATCCCAAGAACTTTCCCGCCTCCACGCCAAAAATGCACTTCTCGGGGTTCAGCTTTAATCTGAACTTGGTGATTGTGGTGAACAACTCCTCCAAGTCCGCAACGTGCTTGCTCTTCTCCAGCGAGGTCACGACCATATCATCCACGTACGCTTGCACATTCCTCCCCAGCATTGGTGCAAGTACCCTATCCATCAACCTTTGGTACGTGGCCCACGCGTTCTTCAGCCCAAAGGGCATCACCTTGTAGCAGTAGCACGATCTCTCGGTCATGAAGGCGATCTTCTCTTCATCCATGGGATGCATCTTTCTCTGGTTGTACCCCGAGAAGGCGTCCAGGAAGCTCAGCAACTTGCACCCTACAGCACTGTCAACCAGGGCGTCTATGCTTGGCAAAGGATACGAATCCTTTGGGCAAGCCTTGTTTAGGTCAGTGAAATCGACGCACATGCGCCACTTCCCATTGCTTTTCTTCACCAGCACGACATTGGCCAGCCACTCAGGGTACTGGACTTCCCTGATATGGCCTGCGGCGAGGAGCTTCTGTGTTTCATCCCTGATCGCCTGTCTTCTCTCCTCGTTGAACTTCCTTCTTCTTTGTCGCACCGGCCTGACCTGGTTGTCCATTGCTAGATGATGGCACAAGAAGTCGAGGTCGATTCCCGGCATGTCTGAAGCAGACCATGCAAAAGCATCCAGATGTCGCTCTATCACCTTGGCGATCTGGTCTTGGAGCTCAGCCTCCAAGGATCTTCCCAGTTTGAAGACCTTTCCCCCGATCTCCCTTTCGAGCCACTCCTCGACGGGTTTGGGTCTAGCTTCCCTGGCGATGGGCAGAGGAGAGCCAGGAGTCTGAAGCGCCTCAGGGCTACGGGGGGACGGTGAAGATTAACCTAGTGGAGCTTCAGTAGGAGTTGATGGTGGCGGCGGCATGGTCGATGGGGGGATCGAGTCAGCAGCAGGGACAGAGGAAGCGCCCGCTTTGGCCGCACGAGCGTCCTTTATTGCCTTCGCCAGCATCATCCTTTTGGAGGCGCCCATCACCGATCCTGCATTCAGATGAGAATGTAATTACTCAAAAGTTCATATCTAAAGAACACTAAGAAAAATAAATTTTATCCACAAAGTGGACATTACAATAAAAATTCTAGAATTCTCTTGGTTTGCTAGACAACAACTACATCCTATAGGTGCTATCTTTACTGAATCCTGTAAAGTTATGCAACCACCTTGTCATTAAAACAATACTACAAAATATTAAGATAAAATAAGCCGTGATCAAAAATATAAATCCTAGCTCTTAATGATTTAATTTTGTAAACATGTACTTTACAATAATTTCACTCTTATGCGTTTCTCATGAAAAAAATTATGATCATTCCTCTCTATTTCTATTACAGATGAGACGTGTTTAAACTTATCTTTGAGTCCTCTCCATTTGTTTTACAGATGACATGCGTTTAAACTTTTTCAGATAATGAATGAAAAATTTAACACGTTATGTATGCATATTGCAAGTTTAGCCAAAATTCGTTTCAAAACACTGATTGGAAACGTTTAGCCTAAAAGGATAACAAAAAAACTTAAAGGCTTAGTTAACATAAAAACTTGTCATCAAGAGCAAAACCCTGATATGAGAGGATGGGTTCATGTTATCGCATTCAAAGATAATTTTGTGGCCTTCACGAAAAGAATGAAGATGACAAAAATTCTTCCAGCCGTTACTAGTTTTAATGGTTCTATAAGGAAACCTTCCTTTTAAAACCTTGCATTTTACATCCTTCAATACTCCATGTAGCGTAACCGTTCTGAATCTACCTTTGCAAAGATATTTAGAAAATGCAGCAAGTATATCCTTCAATAACATCCAAATAATAAGTAAACAAAAGGAATACAATATAAGATACGTAATTTTTTTTAAAATCAATGTTAAACTCACTAGAAAACTTGCATTTACGTGTACCAGAGACAACTTAATGGAAAAATGGTCAAAGAGACCAATGATCAACGGTTTCCTCCCTTCAACTTCATCCAAATAACGATTGAAACCACTTTCAGGGACATCTTCCATATAAACAATTTTATGGAGAGCATTTTCGCCGACGTAACGAAATAAGATAGAGTGATCCCCTTTGTACCGTCCCGTATCTGGGCGTTGACAAAGTCAAGGTCAAAGTCAACGCCTAGAGTCAAAGTCAACACAAGGCGTCGCCTAGGTGAGGAGATGCCAAGGCAAGGTGTCGCCTAGGTGAAGGCGTCGCCCAACCAGGGCGTCGCCAAGATCAAGTATCGCTAAGGCAAGGCAATCACAGTGTAGTTCCCCGATACCCATGGGTAGGAAAGACCATGGAGGGAGCGACGCCGTGGGAAGGCCTCAGGTCCCGATGATCCGGGGCAGTGAAAAAGAGAAGGAAAGGGTGGCTTCAAGGCCATAGTGATAGCACCAGTGTAGGGCAGCTTGACTCGTGAAGTACCCCTGCCGCCTCAGGGACGCCTTTGGGCAGATACGACTCAAGGGGAGGGTCACGCCCAGGGCAGCCAGGTGCAGGGTACGAGAGGAAGGCAGATACGCCCTCAAAGTGAGTGACTAGATAATTGGGGGCATGAGTTGGCACCCAAAAAGTCACCCCTTGCGCAGTAGCACTCCCAAGCAGGAGGACTCACGTAGAAACGTCCCAAGATGGGCAGAAATGTCCCCAGGTGGGGTCACGGCGCTGTGAGGCCCTCCACATGTACGACAGCCAGGTCAGAATAGAAACACCATTCAGTCAGGTACCAGGTAATTAAAGTCATTCAATATAGTTTCTGTTTCGAGCGTTTAAGGTACTATAAAGGCTCCCAAGCGTTTCAACGTCTTAAATGCGCTACGTTTTCTAATTAGACGTGCTAATTAAGTGCGTTATGTTTTATGATTAAAAGCGCTTTAAGGCGCTTTAAATGCTTGGGCAGTTTAAATAGCGCAGAGAATGTTGGAAACAAGGTTGGACTTTTGGCAAATTTCCCAGAAAACTCTCTAGTTGCTTGTTCGAGCTTTGAGGTTACGCGCAAGGGACTAGGGAAGGTTTTTGCTAGAAGGAAAAATATACACTAGACACAGTTCTTTGTTTTGACCACCTTCAGAGTGCCACACGCGGTGCTCCGATACGGAGGTGCACAGTTTTTGGTGTTTCTTGCTGGCTGACTTGAGCGTCGGAGTGCAAACGGCCGCTAGGGCGCCCTTTTGTCTTGTCTTTCTCTGCAGGATTACACAGGTAACCAGTGGGAAGGAGTCCCTAGCTGACGGTTGAGGTCGTGCACGAAGATTTCCCAGGTCAACCGGACGGAACACCCTTCAAACCCATAAAAATCAGCCAAAGTCCACCACCCTCTCATCATTTCTGGAGACAACAAATCTTGGTTATATTGTACTATATGTACATTCCTTGCGCTATCTGCAAGGGTCCACTTTTCACCAATTTCTTTTTGAAACTAAATAGCAAATGCACGATCAACATCCCCAAACTATAAATTTTGAAATAAAGAATAAAAGTAAGCAACTATAGAAACTGTATAAAAGTAGAAATTTAAGAAAATACAGAAAAAAAATACATACTTCACCGCGGATGTTCATTGAACAAAACAAACCTCGTGTGTCAAGTCTAACAATTTCTTCAATACTGGGCACCATGACAGTGAATAATAGAACAACAAAATTAAGGAAGTGGGAAAGAAAGTAGGACTCTGAATAATAAATGAATATGTTGAAAGCATTGTTTAAAGAATAGAAAACGGCTATGGTATATAAATAATATATATATATATATATATATTATATATATAATGATTACTTGCTGCAAAAATATCTAAGAAATCTACATTGGAAAGAAGAAATAATTATCTTGAAAGCAGTGTATAAAGAATAGAGAACTGTCACAGTATGTGGGAGAAGGAAAAAAATAAAGATGGGACTTAATTGCTCTGACAGGTATTTAATGATGTTAATTATATACTTCCTGTCAAAAAAAATGAAAAAGAATAAGAAAAAGAGAACAAAGACAATGGAAGATGTTGAATGCATCAAGTAAACAAAAAACATTAAACAAAGACACAAAATGAGCACTCAGAACTTTAAATCTAAAGAAATGCATGACTTGGAAAAAAAGTAACAAACACTGAACTGAAAACATATAAAGAAATGGAGTTTAGAATGACCTAAAATCTTGAAAACAATGTAGTTTACCTCACTTTTGATTCTCAAACATTTTACTTTCGATCCAAACTTTGCTAGTTCTGATTCAAAAGGGTAGGACCTAGCATAAAAAATCTCATAAAAATACAATACAGAGGATGAAAATCCATATGAAATGTAGTGTGCAGAATACAATAGAACAAATTGTCTCTTCAAATGGCACATGCACACAGAAATTTAAACCGGATGAACATGAATATGAAATGCATCGAAGAATCAAATGAGAAGAGGAATAAAAAAATTAAAGCACCCAAAAATTTAAACATGATGAACATCAATATGAAATGCATAAAAGAATCGAATGAAAAGATGAATAAAAAATTTAAACAACAGAAATTATTTGCATAAAAAAATACTGCACATGAACAAAAGAAACTTTTAAAAAGGTTGAACCCATATGAAACGCAATACAAAATCCAATAAAAAAAAAGCAAAACAATGAGGTTCAAATGAATATGAAATGAATCAACGATGCAATGAGAAGAGGACGAAAACCGAATGAAAATCAATATAAAATGCACTGAATAATGGAATGAGAATAACACAATACTAAGAATCGAATGAGAAGCAGAAAAAAAAAAAAGATATTCAATGTAGTGCAAAATCAATCCCAGAAGAGGAGGTATATGTAGTCTGAAAAAGGTGCCATAATTCATCCAATATCAAATTTGAATTTGAAAAAACATTACCTTGTTTGTGATTTATGATTCTTCTGCAAATTGTTCTGCAAACACAGTTGCGGAAAAAAACCCTAATCCTCCATTCTGAACACATTGTTTTTGGGAAAATTGTGAAGCACTGAACTGTTCAGAAGTTCCGTATGAGTGACACAGTTGCCAAAATGGTGAAAATGAGTAAAGGAAAAGGAGAGAAGCGAGGGGCAAAAGGGTTGCAATTAGGGTTTCATTGAAAAGAGAGTTTGAGAGAGAGAATGGAGAAAAAGGAATGAGAGAGAGAAGGAAAACGAAACAGAATGAGAGAGAGAGAAAAGTGACTTTTAAAGAGTGTTACGTGTCACGTTTTGGTTGGTCCATGTGTGTTGTGTTGATTGGTGAAATTTGTTCTACTTTTGGTATTAAAGTTTTTTGAATTTTTTTTCCAAAATTTTGTGGAGAGGACACGTGTTTAAACTTACCTTGAGAGCCGTCTCCATTTGTAATATGTATAGATTTTTCATGATTAATGTTGATTGAACAATTGAGAATGATTTTCTAGTTTATTTCTTAGTAGTTTCACATGTGTTGCAATGATTAAGTCTCAAATGTTATCTGATCCGATCGGTCATCGGTAGTCGATGACGTCAGCAACAGATAACCACATGGAACACTCGCTGGGGGACACGTGGATCGGGTGGCAGAGTAATCATGGAGGCGATCCCCCGGTATGGAGATCGGTGGTCAGTAACCGAGTGGCCACCGACAGATCAGTTCCAAGATAAACACCCGGGGGAGAACGCGAGAAGCAATAGAGCACCGATCAGTCATCGGGTGCATGGTCATCGGGGTTTCGTGTTACACGCAGTTAAACTGGAACTGAGATTCCCAGCGAGAGCGTTACGCATGGACCTCGCATGATCATACCTCAGAGAAAGAAGAGCTCCTCGTTGGTATATTCGTGCACGAGAGTGGCCTGAGGGAGTCAGTAAACCGGTCAGTGATTGGTTACTCTCTCAACCCATTACGTGCATGGCATCGTGAAGGGGAAATCGTATATGCAGAGAGCAATGCTTTGTGAGTGTGCCTAGTCCAACGACACCTGGCGTTCTTCTGGGAATGTGCGATTTCACCCAGATGGAAGAGACGCGCTAAGTTACTCCGCAAGGGAATAACTTAGGCGCACAAAGAGATGTGCTAGAGCCCTTCAGGTGGTGGCACGTGCACGGTTAGATGTGAGTTGCATGCCTCCACGTGTCACTGTCTGAGAGGGGCGCAGCCTAGATAAAGGTGCACTCCGTGTCGTGAAAGGTACAGACAGAAAACCCAGACACCCACGACCCTGACTGTGGTACGTTTTCATACAAAAGCATAACAGAATTCTGACACACGCAGAGAACAGCGTATCAGAATTCTGTTAGGCACAAACACAGAGGGAGATAAAAAGGGAATCAGAGAGAAATACACACACACTGTTTTTTACACACATTATTTTCTAGTGATTCTGGGATCTAACTTGAGCGTCGAAGTGCAAACGGCCGCTAGAGGCGCTGTCTGTGTGTTTGCAGGTTGCGTTCGGAGTTCCCAGAGGAGGAGGCTCTAAGAGTGTTCTTGCAGATAGCACAGTTGCCATAGGCGGGTCAAGCAAGCGACGAGGCAATTCCTCCACGCTCGAGTTGTCGGCAGGATCATTTGGCGCCCACCGTGGGACACGTATAAAAGGTGATTCCCAACCATAGTTTGTGTTGATGGTGCTTCGAGTGTTTTCTGTTCGACTGCTCGCTATCGCAGTCGACTCCTGGAGTTTTCACCGTTTGTTTGGAGTTCTTTGAGCTGCTGAGTTTGCTAAGGAAGGATGAGGACAACGCGCTCCAGTTCAGTTGCGCCATCAACCAACGAAGATGCTGTGTCCATGACGCAAGTGATGGACATGATGAGGACGCTACAGGAGAACGTGGCTGCATCGCGTTCTGAGCAGGAAAGGATGCACGAGGCGCTGGTGGCCTCGCAAGCAAGGAACGAAGAGCTCAACAGGATCAACGAAGAGCTGCGCAAAGCCCTTCAGGAGCGGGAGGAGCGTGCGGCAGGGGACAGATCTGCACCCCCATCCCCACCACGCAGCTTTCCTATGCCATTTTCCCAAGAGATCATGGACTCGGTAGTCCCGGCTAACACTGTGGCAATGAAAGCGTTTTTCACTGGGGTGGAGGACCCTGAAGCCCATCTCACGGCGTTTCATACTCAGATGATGCTCTCCGGGGGCTCAGACGCGGTGTATTGTAAGGTGTTCATGAGCACTTTGAGCGAAACGGCGTTGGACTGGTTCGTCAGTATACCCACTGGCCACATTACCACGTTCCAACAGTTTTCCAAGATGTTTGTTGAGCAGTACATAGTGAACAAGGCGCCACCTTTGGTGTCTTACGACTTGTTTGATATAAGGCAGTACCAAGGGGAGTCCTTGAAGGATTTCCTGAACCGATTCGGAGCTCGGATAGTCCGTTTGCCAGGAAAGGACGAAGAGATGTTCGTGCACGCCTTCAAAAAGGGCGATTTGCCTGGGCCTTTTAGTGAGTCGCTCATCAGGAGCCACCCCGCCATGTTCGCCGAAATCCGACGACGTGCTGTGGCTCACATCGCCGCCGAGAGCGAGGTCACCAAGAAGAGAGGAAATGTGGCCCCAGCTAAACCGCGCACCCAAGCAAGGGCACAGCCTCAGAGGGTAATGGAGGCGGCGGCGGGAAAGAGGGATCAAAGGACGCGTCATCCTTACGACCCTAAGAAAAATAAGAGCAAGGGACCAGGGCGCCCCAGGGAGAGTAATCGCCCCCCGAGGTATGAGTTTGTGATGGGTTTGGCTGATTTGATCGCCATCCCAAACATAGCTGCCAGGCTAAAAGTGCCTGAGAAAACGGCGGAGAAGATTTTGGGGCCAAAACCAAACGCATGGTGCGAGTTCCACTAGAGTTTTGGCCACTCTATCAATTCGTGTTTGGCTCTGGGGCACCAGCTCGCCGAGCTGGTCAAATGTGGTTTCCTGAAGGATTACTTGCTAGAGAAGCAAGCGGACCAAGCATCAGGGTCTCAACCGGCAAGCAGCGAAGGGCAACAGCACGAGGTGCCTATTCACGGCGAGATCCACACCATAGCTGGCGGATTCTCCGGCGTGGGGTGCACAGCGTCGCAACGAAAGAGGTACGCGAGGTCGATAATGTCAGTGGAAGTCTTTGAGGATCACTTGCTCGACATGGACATCACGTTCACCAAGCGGGACCGCAGGGACGTGGTGCCTCACGACAACGACCCCATTGTGATCTCGCTTGTCACGGCGGGAAGGACCGTCCACCGGGTGCTGGTCGACCAAGGAAGCTCGGCAGATGTGATGTTTTGGCCAACCTTTGAGAAGTTGCAACTGTCCCCTGATCAGCTAAGACCATATGGGGGCTGCTTGTACGGTTTTGTCGGCAACCAAGTGGAGGTGAGGGGGTATATCGAGCTGAGGACGACCTTCACTGACGGCTTGGCCTCACGAACGGAGAAGGTCAGGTACCTTCTTGTAAACGCCCCGTCAGCATACAACATACTGCTGGGGAGGCCAATGCTCAACAGAACAGGAGTTGTGCCTTCAACAAGGCACATGAAGGTCAAGCTGCCATCTGTGGAGGGTATGATCATCACTATTTGCTCCGACCAGAAGGAGGCGAAGAAGTGTTACGAAAACAGCCTCAAGAATAAGAGGTTTGTGTGCCACGTAACCACAACGCCTCCTCCTGGCGTGGAGCCGGAGCGCGAACCCCGGCGAGCTTCGGATGCGGCTTTAGAGGTGGTCGCTAAGGGCGATGTGCCGATGGGGAATGTAGAGGCGAGGTCGGAGAGAAACTGCTCGGAGGCCGCTAGATAAACCGGTATCGCGAGGGCGCTGATCGCCAGCGAGAGGACACCTCAGCCAGTGGAGGAATGGCTCGAGAAGGAGATCAGCGGGAAGGTGTTTAAGTTGGGAAGAACCCTGGATAGCAAGACGCAAGACCAGATCGCCGAGGTAATAAGTAGACACTTGGATCCGTTTGCGTGGGCTGCTTCAGATATGCCGGGAATCGACCCCGATTTCTTGTGCCATCGTTTGGCAATGGACCCCCAAGTCAGGCCCATCCGCCAAAGAAGAAGAAAATTCAACGAGGAGAAGAGACAGGCGATCAAAGAAGAGACGCGGAAACTACTTACAGCGGGCCACATCAGGGAAATCCAATATCCAGAATGGCTCGCTAACGTTGTCCTGGTCAAGAAGAGCAGCGGAAAATGGCGGATGTGCGTTGACTTTACAGACTTGAACAAGGCCTGCCCGAAGGACTCTTACCCTTTGCCAAGCATTGACGCCCTAGTAGATAGTGCATCAGGGTGCAAGCTGCTCAGTTTTCTGGATGCCTTCTCGGGGTACAACCAAATCAAAATGCACCCATGGATGAAGAGAAGACCGCCTTCATGACGGAAAGGTCATGTTATTGCTACAAGGTAATGCCCTTCGGGTTGAAGAATGCAGGGGCCACATACCAAAGGCTGATGGACAAGGTGTTCGCGCCCATGCTCGGAAGGAATGTGCAGGCATACGTCGACGACATGGTCGTGACGTCCCTGGAGAAAGACAAGCACGTCACAGACTTGGAAGAGTTGTTCATCACAATAGCCAGGTACAAGCTCCAACTGAATCCTGAAAAGTGCGTTTTTGGTGTAGAAGCAGGGAAATTTCTGGGGTTTCTTCTGTCAGAGAGGGGAATGGAGGCTAACCCCGAGAAGTGCGCCGCCATTTTGGTAATGAGGAGCCCCACCAATGTGAAGGAGGTGTAGCAACTCACGGGGCGGATGGTCGCCCTGTCTCGATTCGTATCGGCAAGTGGAGAGAAGGGCCACCCGTACTTCCAATTTTTGAAGAGGAACAACAGATTTGTTTGGACAAAGGAGTGTGAGGAGGCCTTCGTAAAGCTCAAGGAATATTTGGCGAGCACTCCAGTTCTGTGCAAGCCCCAAGGCATAACACCCCTCAGGCTGTACTTTGCCATAACTGAAAGGGCGATCAGCGCAGTGCTAGTGCAGGATCAGGACCAGACCCAAAGGCCTATATATTTCATTAGCAAGGTGCTGCAAGGCCCGGAGGTAAGGTACCAGGCCCTAGAAAAGGCAGTATTAGCGGTTGTATTCTCGGCGAGGAGATTGCGTCATTACTTCCAAAGCTTCACGGTACTGGTGATGACTGATCTGCCAATCCAGAAGGTTTTGAAGAAGCCCGATGTGGCTGGAAGGATGGTGAAGTGGGCGGTCGAGCTTTCGGAGTTCGACATCAAGTATGAACCCCGAGGATTGATCAAAGGGCAAGTCTTCACCGATTTCATGGTCGAGTTGTCCTCCGAAGTGGCACAGAACGCCGAGGGTGACTTTCGCTGGGTACTCTCTGTTGATGGGTCGTCCAACCAGCAGGGCAGCGGGGCTGGGGTCATTTTGGAAGGGCCCAACGGAGTGTTGATAGAGCAGTCATTGAGGTTCGCTTTCAAAGCAAGCTACAACCAAGCAGAGTATGAGGCTTTGATCGCTGGAACCCTGCTGGCTAAGGAAATGGGGGCGAGAGTGCTGATGGCCAAGAGCGACTCACTATTGGTCACAGGACAAGTAACTGGCGAGTTCCAAGTCAAGGACCCACAGATGGCAGCCTACTTGGAGTACGTGCAAGAGCTAAGAAGATCTTTCGCTTCATTTGAAGTGGTGCACGTGCCAAGAGAACAGAATGCCCGAGCTGACTTGCTAGCCAAGCTCGCCAGTTCGGGCAAGGGGGGTAGGCAGAGGACTGTCATTCAAGAAACTTTGAAAGCGCCTCGAGCATTCGTGGCAGACCACCAAGTTCTCCATGTTTGTAGATCAATGGGAAGACCGGCGAGAAGTCATAGATCCCTAACGCAGGAAACTCTGAGGGCGCCGAGGGTCATAGCGCGCCGAGCGGAAGGGGCAAGATCGATGCAGATTTGCGCTGTCCACGAGCTAGACACGTGGATAACGCCTTACCAACGTTACTTAGCGGATGGTGTGCTTCCAGTTGACTCAACTGAGGCCAGAAAAATAAAGAAGAGCTCCAGCAAGTTTACCCTTATTGACGGCGAGCTGTACAGGTTTGGATTCACGCACCCCCTCCTTGTATGTATACACGGAGATAAGTGCACGAGAATTATGGCTGAGCTCCATGAGGGAATTTGCGGGAGCCACATTGGAGGTCGATCGCTGGCGACAAGGACTATCCGTGCAGGCTATTACTGGCCCACGATGAGAGAAGATTGCAAGAGATACGCCCAGCGTTGCAAGCAATGCCAGCAGCACGCCGATTGGCACAAGGCACCCCCAGAAGAGCTGAAGTCGATTTACAGCCCCTGGCCGTTCCATACTTGGGGAATTGACATTCTGGGACCCTTCCCATTGGCGATCAGGCAGATGAAGTACTTGGTAGTGGCGATTGAATACTTCACCAAGTGGATCGAAGCGAAGCCAGTGGCCCAGATCACCGCACACAGGATCGAGAGCTTTGTATGGAAGAACATAGTGTGCCGGTTTGGTGTGCCTAAACGCCTGGTGTCAGACAATGGGACTCAGTTTGCAAGCCACCTCTAGAAAAAGCTGTGCGAAGAGGTGGGGATACAACAGGTGTTTGCATCCGTCGAGCACCCACAGACGAATGGCCAAGTGGAGTCTGCCAGTCGGGTGTTGCTGAGAGGTTTAAAGAGAAGATTAGAGAAAGCTAAGGGATCGTGGGCTGAAGAGGTACCCCGCATAGTTTGGGCATACCATACCACTGAGTAGTCAGGAACCCACGAGACCACCTTTAGTTTGGTTTATGGATGTGATGCGATGATTCCATTCGAAATCCAGGAAAGCTCGCCGAGATTCCAGAACTTTGTGGCGGAAGACTCGAACGAAGAAAGAAGAATGAATCTGGATTTGCTGGATGAGGTCAGGGAGGAGGCGAGAGTGAAAGCCGAAGCAGTAAAGAGAAGAGTTGAGCGAAGGTACAACTCTAAGGTAATGTCAAGGTAGTTTAGAAGCGGCGATCTGGTGATGAGGAAGGCCCATCAGTATGAGATGCAGAACAAGTTATCGCCCAAGTGGACGGGACCGTTCAGAATAACCGAGGCGCTCGGGAGTGGCGCCTACCGCTTGGAGACGTTAGAAGGAGGGGCGATTCCTCGCACTTGGAACGCCACACATCTCAAGTCGTATTACAGTTAAAGCCTTGTAAGTAAAGACGAATATGAAGATATTTGAATAGTTTCTGTTAAAACAATTTCAAGGGGGCACTCTTTTTTCCCCAAGGAGGGTTTTTAATGAGGCCACCCAATAAAGAAGAGTTTTTCAAAGTTTAAAGCTTCTATGTTTGCATGCTTATGGCTTCGAGAGTTTTAGAAAAAAGGCCTTATTACTCGTATGTGATCTGGGGCAAGAGTAAAATCGTATTGCATGCTCTCAGTTAAAGTTTTAAAGTTCCCATCGTTTTTCGGCGATCGGCGGCATCAGTTAAAAGTTTCAAAGACCTCGTCGTCTTTCGGCGATCGGAGGCACCAACAATGATTAAAGACCTCAACGCCCTCGCGCGTCTTGAGGCGAGAAAGAGATAAAGTCCTCCTCGACTTTGTGCGAGTGCAGGCGAGAACAGATTAAAGGACCTCTCTGCACCAGTAGATAGAGGCAAGATTAAAAGTCCTCAGTGCATCCGGGGGGGTGGAAATGTACACCCTGGGCAAGTTGAGGCACCAGATAAAGTCCTTCTGACCTTAGAGTGAGTTCAGGCAAGATAAAGTCCTTCTCACCGAGTGAGTTCAAGCAAGATAAAGTCCTTCTCACCGAGTGAGTTCAGGCAGGATGAGCTGAAAAGTCAGGGGTGTTTGTGACCTTAAGTGGTGGGAAGGGAAGGAAAATGCCTTTCCCCCTTTAAGTGAAACATCAATATTGACCCGGTAAGACCAGATCATTGTTCTGAAACTCAGGGAGGTAGAGAAGGATCCGAAAGGCGCCTCTACCCCCAGATGAGGGAACAATGATCAGGTCATGAAAAGAAGAAAGGTAACATCACCAGAACCTTATGGCGTGAAAGTTGAGACAGTGAAGAGGTTGTGTGGCGAGTACCAGATCAGAAGAGTTTCGGGCGATGATAGAAGTAGGGGGGATTTCACTTGGCAGATCAGGTAAACTGTATTTTAATACT
This sequence comes from Phaseolus vulgaris, assembly GCF_051622355.1. NCBI lineage: Eukaryota > Viridiplantae > Streptophyta > Magnoliopsida > Fabales > Fabaceae > Phaseolus > Phaseolus vulgaris. The sequence goes on from NC_143508.1 coordinate 39,129,952, forward strand.
AGTTTGAGTCAGAACCTGCTGCCTAGTAAGTGATTTTATGTTAAGATTTGTTGCCTTAAGTTCACAAGTTTTATTGAACGTCATCGCCGAAGAGTTGATAGTTGCTCAAGTTTACTTTGAGTTAACAGTTTGCCAAGTTTGTTATAAGGTTAAACAATTTGCTCGAGTTAAAAGCGGTACATGGAGGGTCAAGTTCAAGTATTGCTGAGTTCACGCAGTTGAGCAAGTTTCGCCAAACAAGGTATCACCTCTGACGATCGATGTCCTGATGAGCAAAGTGAATTACGAAGAACGATGACTGATGAGTTGTCGGTGGGTACGCTGCCCGAAGAACGATGACTGATGAGTTGTTGGTGGGTACGCTGCTTGAAGAACGATGACTGATCAGTCTTGCCTTGTCGGAGGAAACTTTTCCAAACAAATTCTTACACAACAAGCTGAGGCAGACAGACTACGCCTAGTCAGTCATCCAGTACAAAGCTATGCATAAGAACTGTTAAATACAAAGCTAAGGGAGTAGCTAGTCGTGATCAAGTAGAGGCCAAGATCAAAGAGTACAAGATCGCGCTAAACCTAAGCTAGCTAACAGTTAGTCGTGTGCATAAAGAAAGATGAAGCTCAAGAAAGTACAAGAGAAGAAGCTTATAGCTGAAACGAGTATGTATTCACACCCAGTTTTATACAAATTCCAAGTACAAAAAGTTGTGCAGAAGTATAAATTTACAAAAAAGAAAAAAAGCTCAAGGAGGAGGAATGAGCTTTCCATCCACCACCTCATGATAAATGCTGAACTCTGAGAGGTCCAAATCTGGGAGAACGCATTGGATCTGCTCGAGCGCCAGCTCGAATCCGTCAGCAAGGGCTTCAGCACCCACGCTCATAAGGTCGGCGTTCTCAGCTTCTAATTTTTGCTTTGAGGCCTCCGCAGCATTCTTCTCGGTGGTAAGGGCAGCAATGGAAGAGGCAGCTTCTTCCAATTGGCCCTTTGCCTCAGACAGCTTGCTCACCACCTCCTCAAGCTTCTTCTCCCCAGTAACGGCCGTCTCCCTGGTAGACTCGAGCTCCCCCACTAGTTGTGAGTTTAGTTGGCGTAGGGAGGAGGTCTCGGCCTCCAGGTGGATCACCTTGCTCCGCAGTTGCACCACCTCGCAGTCCAGAGAGTTGACGGCTTGCCCCATCAAGATCTCAGTCTTGATGGTCTCTTGGACCTGCGCTAGGTACTCTCCCCTGGCTTTTTCCACCATACCCCTCATCAGATCTACGGACCCTTGGGCAGCCTCAAAGTCACTTTGCAGTGACTCCTTGTCATGCTCAAGCTCCTTGATCCTTTTCTCCAGGATTAGTTGTTTGCGGTGCTGGGTGGAAAACTCCAGGGAAAGCACTATCTGCTTAGCCAAGTGCATGTCCACCTCCTCTCCGTTCCATTCGATAAGCTCCCGGCTACGAATGAGCTGTCGGACCAAAGCAATGACTCGGCTGAAATTCTCATTGCTAGCTCCAGAGCCGCTTGGTCGCGAGCTGCCCCCACCACCTTCAGTAGTAGCAGTGGAGGATGGTGGTGGTGGTGGCGATGCGAGAAATCCCGGGGGACCCCCCGAGTGAGCAGAATCGCCCCCAGCAGGTGGAGTGGATTGACCAAGAGCTTGGCCTGCTGGAGGAGGAGATGGAAAGGGAGCGGGAGATGGTGATCGAAGAGCTGGAGGTGGTAGTTGTTGGGGAGAGGGGAAGGATGTTGGCGCTGGGGCAGGTTGAGCAGAAGGGGGCGAGGCTGAACCTTCCTCTATCTCCACCACTTCAATCTCCCCAGGCTGAAGGGATGAAGCCCCCCCAACCTCTGGAAGTTTCCTCTTGCGGTGTACAAGAGGAGAGCCAGAACTCTCCTCTTCGGTTGAGGGGGTAGGAGCAGCAGCAGCAGCTGTAGCAGACGAAGGAAAGGCCTTCGCTAGCCTTCTTCTTTTCCTCACTGGCTCGGGGCCTTCAGCAGGCGCGACCGAGAGAGGAGGAGCTGCGATGGGTTCGGTGGTGGAAGAAGAAGAGCCAATCATCTTGGCACCCTGGATTCGGGCAAGCTCCAGCAATGCTTTCCTCCTTTCCTTCCCTGAAGTCATGTCTACATCGAAGGAAAAAAGAAGAGTTAGATGGCATAATTGTGCAAGTGGGTCAAAATGTATGCAAGTATGCATGAGAATGTGCAAGTATCCTAAGAGGTGAAAGAAGAAGAGCCTACGTATGTACTTCTTCAGAGCCAACACATCAAACTTGTGTTTGATGAGGAGAGTTGAGCTGTACTTTGCCCCTAGGAACAACCCACATAGTTCGCGCTCGTAGGGGGCCATGACTTCGAGGCCACGGGGTTTCTTGAATTATACTCCAGGAACCCAGTAAAGGGGAAACCCCTCGAGCAATGTTGGATTTTGCGGGGTAGCAGATATCATATAGAACCTGCCCTTCCAATCTTTGAAGGATTGCTGATACAGGCCCAAGAGCACCCGTCCAGCAACCCCGTTCAGGCTGACCTAGGACCTATCCTCGAGGTTCTTTGCCTCGAAAAAATATAGGAATACATCTACGAAGGCGTTATGCCCGAAGTAGTTGCAGAGGATCTCGAATGCCCGTATGAAAGCCCAGGCATTCGGATGGAGTTGGCAGGGGGCGACATTTAGCTCCATCATCAGCTCCTTCTCAAAGAAAGTGAACGGCAGGCGCAACTTCAACCTCTTGAAGATGGCGGAGTAGACAAAGGTGAAGGGCACCCCATTGGTGGCCCTGTCATCCGCACATATGGGCATCCCTCGAGGAGGAATGCGTATACGGATATTGAAATCGTTTTCCCTGTCGACGGTGCAAGAAGGCTCATCTGGGTCGTTGCTCAGAAGGGATTTGAGGTGACCCTGCGATAGTAGGGTGGAGGTTTCGGCCAGCAACGCCAAGGGAGCCCAGTTGTAGACCCTGGCGTTGTCATGGTAGGAGGTTGCATCGGGTGGTGGCGGCGCCGATGCACTGGCTGAAGGCTGTGCACCAGAAGACGAGGCAACGATTCGAGCGGTTTGTTTTAAGCGAGCCATTGCGGGATAACTGCAATGGAGAAAAATGAAGGGTCAGAGGAATGGAAGAAGAAGAAATCATGAATGGTTGGGTGAAAAACAGAGGAAGGGAAGAAGAAAGAAATGTCCAGGCGGAAAAGAGGAAGAGGGAGAAGCAGAAGGCAGAGTGAGGGGCGCGAAAACCCTAGCGCGGGTCGAGAAGAGGAAAAACAGAGAAGATGAATGCATGATAATGAAAGGGACGAATGCAATCGGTGCAAAGATCCTAAATAGACCAAGGAAGAAGAAAAACCATACCTTTGAGTGATCGCGAAAGGTTTGGAGGTAGAAAGCTTGAAGGAAGATGGGCGCGCAGAGAGGGAATTCGAAGTGAGCCTGAGAGTGTTGAAAAAGTTGATGAAACAGTGAAAACGCGCGCCTATTTGAATAAGGGAAGCCCTAGCGACACTCCACGCTGGCCGTTGATGCGGCCACGTGTCGCAAGATTAAGAAAGGAAGTTGTAACGTTAAAAGGCAACACGTGAGGTGGCACGTGATGCGGCCCCACTTGCCACGTGGACCGAGAGCGCGACCACTTAGTCTCTTCGCCGAGAACGAGTTCACAGCTCGAGACTAGGGGGCTTGTGATCCGATCGGTCATCGGTAGTCGATGACGTCAGCAACAGATAACCACATGGACCACTCGCTGGGAGACACGTGGATCGGGTGGCAGAGTAATCATGGAGGAGATCCCCCGGTATGGAGATCGGTGGTCAGTAACCGAGTGGCCACCGACAGATCAGTTCCAAGATAAACACCCGGGGGAGAACGCGAGAAGCAATAGAGCACCGATCAGTCATCGGGTGCATGGTCATCGGGGTTTCGTGTTACACGCAGTTAAACTGGGACTGAGATTCCCAGCGAGAGCGTTACGCATGGACCTCGCATGATCATACCTCAGAGAAAGAAGAGCTCCTCGTCGGTATAGTCGTGCACGAGAGTGGCCTGAGGGAGTCAGTAAACCGGTCAGTGATTGGTTACTCTCTCAACCCATTACGTGCATGGCATTGTGAAGGGGAAATTGTGTATGCAGATAGCAATGCTTGGTGAGTGTGCCTAGTCCAGCGACACCTGGCGTTCTCCTGGGAATGTGCGATTTCACCCAGATGGAAGAGACGCGTTAAGTTACTCCGCAAGGGAATAACTTAGGCGCACAAAGAGATGCGCTAGAGCCCTTCAGGTGGTGGCACGTGCACGGTTAGATGTGAGTTGCATGCCTCCACGTGTCACTGTCTGAGAGGGGCGCGACCCAGATAAAGGTGCACTCCGTGTCGTGAAAGGTACAGACAGAAAACCCAGACACCCACGACCCTGACTGTGGTACGTTTTCGTACAAAAGCATAACAGAATTCTGACACACGCAGAGAACAGCGTAGCAGAATTCTGTTAGGCACAGACACAGAGGGAGATAAAAAGGGAATCAGAGAGAAATACACACACACTGTTTTTTACACATTATTTTCTAGTGATTCTGGGATCTAACTTGAGCGTTGGAGTACAAACGGCCGCTAGAGGCACTGTCTGTGTGGTTGCAGGTTGCGTTCGGAGTTCCCAGAGGAGGAGGCTCTAAGAGTGTTCTTGCAGATAGCACAGTTGCCATAGGCGGGTCAAGCAAGCGACGAGGCAATTCCTCCACGCTCGAGTTGTAGGCAGGATCATTACCTAATTGTCATATATAATTGGTTGTGCCTAATGGGAAAATACTGGTTTAGTTCTAACAATTGATAAAATATTAAAAAACAATGAAACTCAAATTCTATTTAATTATTTTCTCGATTGAGTTTGTAGTTTTAAATAAATTTTAACTATTACAACTTCATCAAATATATATTTTTTACCCATAATTGATAAAATATTAAAAAATTATAAAAAATATGAAACTCAAATTCTATTTAATTATTTTCTCTCTTTAGTTTGTACTTTTAAATATATTTAAAATATTAAAACTGATCCGATCGGTCATCGGTAGTCGATGACGTCAACATCAGAGAACCACGTGGACCACTCGCAGGGTGACACGTGGACCAGGTGGCAGAGAGGTAGGGGGACGATCGCCAAGAGAGGTGATCGGTGGTCAGTAACCAAGTTACCACCGACAGATCAGGCGGCAGAGAGGTCGGGGGATAGATCACCCAGAATGGTGATCGGTGATCAGTAGCCAAGTGACCACCAGCAGACCAGTTCCCAGACTCGCGCCTGGAGGCAGAGCGCGAGTAGCAAATAAACACTGATCAGTCATCGGGTGTATTGTCATCGGGGTCTCGTGTTACACGCAGTTAAACTGGGGCTAAGGTTCCCAGCGAGAGCGTTACGCATGGACCTCGCATGAGCACACCTCAAGGAATCATGCACGAGAGTGGCCTGAGGGAGCTAGTAAGCCAGTCAGTGATTGGTGATTCCCTCAACCCATTACGTGCGTGTCATCCAGAAGGGTAAGTCGCCTACACAGAGAGTAACGTTCGGTGAGTGCGCCTAGACCAGCCACACCCGACGACCACTCCTAAGAGTGTGCAATTTACCCAGATAAGAGAAGCATCCTAAGTTACTCCGCAAGGGCGTAGCTTAGGCGGACAAAGAGAGGCGCTAGAGCCCTTCCAGTAAGTGACACGTGTGTGGTTAGATGTGAGTTGCAGGCCTCCAGGTGTCATCATCTGAGAGGGGTGCGGTCCAGACAAAAGAGCACTCCGTACCACTAAAGGTACAGACAGGCGCAGCCAAGCGCAGACATGCGCAGACTCTCACGCTTCCCATTGCTGATTCTGAAGGTACGCTTTCTCTGAAAAGCACGACAGGGTTCTGACACATGCCAGAAAAGCATAACAGAATTTTGTTATGCCCAGAAGCAGGGAAAGAGAGATAAAAGGCAGAATCAGAGTGAGAGTGAGGGGATAGAGAAAAAACAGAGTGCAAGTTTTTCTCACACACACATTTTTACTAAGTTTCCAGTTTCTGGTGGTCCCGTTGAACTAACTTGATCGTTGGAGTGCAAACGGCCGCTAGAGGCGCCGTCTGCGTATTTTGCAGGTCACATCTTGAAGCCATCTGAGAGAGAGAGAGTCCAGGAAGGTGATTCTTCAGGAGACGCAGTCGCGAAGACAGGGTAGAAAGTGTTACGAAGCGATTCACCCACGTTCAAGTTGCCGGCAGGATCATTTGGCGCCCACCGTGGGGCACGAGTGAATCGTTGTCCCATACATACCACAGTTTTAAAGCTCACCAGAGTTTTATCAGTTTCTCTGATAGAGAAGATGCCTAGAAACAGACAACCATCACCTGCGCCATCCGCTGATGAAGGAGCTGTGACAATGGCACAGGTCCTGGAAATGGTGCGCACGCTGCAGGATAACGCTGCAGCGTCGAAGGTCGAACAAGAAAGGATGCAGACGGAGTTGGCTGCATCGCAAAGCAGGAACGAAGAACTGAATCGTGTCAACGAAGAGTTGAGAAGAACACTGCAGGCGCAGAGGGAGCACGTCGTTGACGAAAGGGTGTCTAGGCAGCCTTCACCTCCAAGGGCGTTTCCCATGCCATTCTCCCCTGAGATTATGGGAACCATGGTGCCTCCCAACCTGGTGGGGGTAAAAGCGTCGTTCAAAGGGGTAGAAGACCCGGAGGCACATCTGACGGCATTCCACACCCAGATGATGTTGTCTGGGGGCTCAGACGCTGTATACTGCAAGATGTTCATGAGCACACTGAGCGGAATCGCCATGGAGTGGTTCGTGAGTTTACCAGAGGGGCATATCACGTCGTTCTCTCAGTTCTCGAAGCTCTTCATCGAGCAATACATCGTCAACAAGGCACCTGCAGTGGTGTCCTACGACCTGTTCGACGTGCGCCAATACCAAGGGGAGTCGCTGAAAGACTACCTCAACCGTTTTGGAGCTCAAGTGGTTAGACTACCCAGCAAAGATGAAGACATGCTTGTGCACGCGTTTAAGAAGGGAGTGCTGCCTGGCCCTTTCAGTGAGTCTCTCATCAGGAGCCATCCCAGCACCTTTGCAGAGATCCGACGGCGCGCGGTGGCGCACATAGTGGCAGAAACAGAAGTTTCTGAGAAGAGGGGAAGTGCTGCACCACCCAGACCGCGTGGAGGGCAAGGAAAACCGCAGCAAGCGAGGGTGCATGAGGCCAAAGAGGGGAAGAAGGTGCGGGAAAAACCTCGTCCCTATGCACCAGGCAAAGACCAGAGTAAGGGGCGTGCAAGGGAGAATAACGCGCCCCCAAGATACAACTTCATGGTGGGGTTGGCGGATCTCATCGCCCTTCCTGCCGTAGCAGCAAGACTACGAGTACCAGAGAAGACAGACAAGGTACTCGGAAGGAAAAAGAATGAATGGTGTGAGTTTCATCAGGCCTTTGGACATACACTTCATTCCTGTTTGGCGCTGGGACACCAACTGGCAGAGTTGGTGAAGTCTGGTTTTCTAGCAGATTACCTGCGTGAGCCACAGGGTGATCGCGCGTCAGGATCCCAAACTGGAGAGCAACAGCATGAAGTTCCTGTGCATGGGGAAGTGCAGACGATCGCTGGAGGCTTCTCTGGTGGGGGATGCACAGCTTCACAAAGAAGGAGATACACTCGATCTGTGATGGCGGTAGATGCAGTGAATGAGAGTCATTACCCTGAGGTGGACATCGTCTTCAGGAAAGCTGACCTACGAGACGTTGTCCCACACGACAACGACCCTGTGGTCATTTCTCTCATCACAGCAGGAAGACGAGTGCATAGAGTACTCGTAGATCAAGGAAGCTCGGCGGATGTTATGTTCTGGCCAACATTCAACAAGCTACAGTTGTCCCCTGATCAATTGAGACCGTATACTGGTTGTCTCTACGGTTTTGCAGGGGACCAGGTAGAAGTGTGGGGATACATCGAGCTGAGGACGACGTTCACCGACGGAACGGCAGCCCGCACGGAAAAGATAAAGTACCTGGTGGTGAACGCCCCTTCTGCGTACAATGTCCTGTTGGGGAGGCCAACGCTCAATAGACTGGGCGCAATACCATCGACAAGGCATATGAAGTTGAAGCTGCCGTCGATGGAAGGGGCCGTGATAACCATCAAGTCGGATCAGGCTGAGGCAAGACGCTGTTATGAGAACAGTTTGAAGCAAAAAAGAAGTGTATGCCATGTCACCACAAAACCACCACCAGGCGTGCGCAAAGAGCGATTGGCGGTCAGGGAGACACAAGGCGCTCAGAGGATGGAGAACGCTACGGTGGGGGGCTCCCAGGTGGCCCAAGTCGAGGAAGAGGAGGAAGGCACGATCACTCCTCGCGAGTCAGGGATCGCGAGAGCGGTCATTGCCAGTGAGCGGAGGCCCCACCCAGCTGAAGGATGGGTCGAGGTGGACATCAGGGGAAGAAAATTCAAGTTGGGGGGATCCCTCATTGAAGAAGAGCGAAGGCTGATCATGGGTGTGATTGAGAAGCACATGAATGCCTTTGCATGGTCATCATCCGACATGCCAGGAATCGACCCCGATTTCCTCTGCCATCGTCTATCAATGGACCCCATGGTTCGACCGGTGCGACAGAGAAGAAGGAAATTCAACGAGGAGAAGAGGAAGGTGATCCACGACGAAGCGCAGAAGCTCCTTGTCGCAGGGCATATCAGAGAAATCCAGTACCCCGAGTGGTTAGCGAATGTGGTACTGGTGCGGAAGGCAAGCGGCAAGTGGAGAATGTGCGTGGACTTCACTGACCTCAATAAGGCGTGCCCCAAGGATTCTTACCCCTTACCCAGTATAGATGCTCTAGTCGATAGCGCCTCAGGGGGAAAGCTACTCAGCTTCTTGGACGCTTTCTCAGGGTATAATCAGATCAGGATGCACCCAATGGACGAATGCAAGACCGCGTTTATGACGGAACGGTCTTGCTACTGCTACAAGGTCATGCCATTTGGGTTGAAGAATGCGGGGGCTACCTACCAGCGGCTCATGGATAGGGTGCTCTCGCCCATGCTGGGAAGAAACGTACACGCCTATGTAGACGACATGGTGGTTACGTCGCAAGAGAAGAAGCATCATGCAGCTGATCTGGAAGAGCTATTCACCACCATTGCCAAGTATAGGCTGAAGCTCAACCCTGAGAAATGCATATTCGGTGTAGAGGCTGGGAAGTTCTTGGGTTTCCTCTTGACAGAGCGAGGAATCGAAGCTAACCCGGAGAAGTGTGCGGCGATCGTGGCGATGAGGAGCCCAACGACGGTGAAGGAGGTGCAGCAGCTCACCGGTCGCTTGGCAGCACTGTCCCGGTTTATGTCTGCTGGTGGGGAGAAAGGTCACCCATACTTCCAGTGTCTCAAGCGCAACAGCAGATTTCTCTGGACGCAGGAGTGCGAGGAGGCCTTCATTAAGTTGAAGGGATATCTGGCAAGCCCACCAGTCTTGCGAAAGCCCCAGGTAGGCATTCCTCTCCGTCTATACTTTGCTGTTACGGAGAGGGCAGTTAGTTCAGTCCTGGTGCAAGAGCAGGACCAGGCCCAGAGGCCTGTTTACTTCGTGAGTAAGGTGCTGCAAGGCCCTGGAACCAGGTACCAGGCCCTCGAGAAGGCTGCTCTAGCGGTGGTATTCTCAGCCAGAAGACTCAGACATTATTTCCACAGCTTCACAGTGGTGGTGATGACTGATCTGCCTATCCAGAATGTATTGAAGAAACCTGATGTGGCAGGGAGGATGGTCAAGTGGGCAGTAGAATTGTCGGAATTCGATATTCAATACGAGCCCCGAGGACCGATCAAGGGGCAGGTGTTCGCGGACTTCGTAGTCGAGCTATCATCCATCGCGACACCTGCGGAAGGGCTAGATTTTCGATGGGTGTTATCGGTGGATGGCTCCTCTAATCAGCAGGGAAGCGGCGCTGGAGCCATCCTGGAAGGACCAAACGGAGTACTGATCGAGCAATCCCTCCGTTTCGCCTTCAAAGCTAGCAACAATCAGGCGGAGTACGAGGCCCTGATTGCGGGAATGTTGCTAGCAAGGGAAATGGGAGCAAGAAATCTGCTGGCCAAGAGCGATTCGTTACTGGTCACCGGGCAGGTTACCGGGGAGTTCCAAGCAAAGGACCCCCAGATGGCAGCCTACCTGGAGTATGTGCAGCTCCTGAAGACGTCTTTCGCCGAGTTTGAGTTAGTGCATGTACCAAGAGAGCAGAACGCCCGAGCAGACCTGCTTGCCAAGCTGGCCAGCTCAGGCAAAGGGGGGAAGCAGAGGACTGTCATTCAGGAGACCCTGAAGGTGCCGCGCGCGTTTGTATCAGACAACCAGGTGCTTCATGTATACAAGTCAATGGAGCGTCTAACGATCGGTCATCGGTCGTTGACTCAAGAGACGCTGAGAGCGCCGAGGGTGAGATCGCGACCCTCAAAAATCGGTGAGTCGATGGAAGTCCGCGCGGAGAAGGAGCCCCACACCTGGATGACGCCATACCGGCTATACTTAGAAGACGGTGTACTCCCGCTCGATCTGGCAGAGGCAAAAAGAATAAAGAGGGGTTCAAGTAAGTTTACTCTCATAGATGGAAGCTTATTTAGATTTGGATTTTCTCACCCTGTGCAGATCTGTGTACACGGCGAGCAATGCACCAGACTCATGTCTGAGCTGCACGAGGGGGTGTGCGGAAGCCATGTGGGTGGTCGCGCTTTGGCAAGTAGAGTACTCCGCGCGGGGTACTACTGGCCAAAGCTGAAGGAAGATTGCATAAGGTTTGCTCAGCGATCCAAACAATGTCAGCTGCATGCAGATTGGCACAAGGCACCCCCTGAGGAGTTGAGGTCCATCCATAGCCCGTGGCCATTCCATACATGGGGGATTGACATCCTAGGACCTTTTCCCCTGGCGACAAGGCAGATGAAGTTCCTCATTGTGGCCATCGAATATTTCACTAAGTGGGTGGAGGCAGAGCCAGTTGCGCACATCACCGCGCAGAAAGTCGAACACTTCGTCTGGAAGAATATTGTCTGCCGCTTCGGGATACCCAAGAGGCTGGTCTCCGACAACGGCACCCAGTTCACCAGTCATCAGTTGAGGAAGATGTGTGAAGAGCTAAAGATACAACAGGTTTTCGCTTCAGTGGAGCACCCACAAACAAATGGGCAGGTGGAGTCGGCAAATCGAGTGCTGCTCAGGGGGCTGAAGCGAAGGCTAGACAAGGCCAAAGGAGGCTGGGCAGAGGAGGTCCCCAGGATTGTGTGGTCTTACCACACCACCCCACAGTCCAGCACCCATGAGACACCCTTCAGCCTTGTCTATGGGACAGACGCCATGATTCCTGTAGAGATACAGGAGAGCTCCCCCAGATTTTTGAACTTCGTTGCTGAAGAGTCCAATGAAGAGCGTAAGGTGAATCTAGATCTGCTAGACGAAGTGCGAGAGGAGGCCAGAGTCAGTGCTGAAGCCGTGAAGAGAAGAGTAGAGCGGAGGCACAACTCTAAAGTGAGGCCCAGGCGCTTCCAGGAAGGTGATCTGGTGATGAGAAAGGCGCATCAGAATGACCTGCAGAATAAGTTATCCCCGAAGTGGACAGGCCCGTACAGAGTGGTGGAGACATTAGAGAACGGAGCCTATCGCCTGGAGACTTTGGAAGGAGGAGCAATCCCCAGAACGTGGAACGCCACCCATTTAAAATTTTATTTCAGTTAAAATTGTACAGTAATGGCGTTCTCACGCTAAAAGGCACATGCTTTGTTTGTGGTGGAAACAGTTGAACAGACAAGGGGGCACTCTTTTCCCTAAAGAGGGTTTTTAACGAGGCCACCCAATCAGAGAAAAATTTCCAGCATATAAAGTGTTCTAAAGTATTAAAGTTAAAATCCTCCTTGCCCTAGGTGCAAGTGCAGGTGATTGGTTAGGCCCTACTTGCCCTAGGCGCAAGTACTGGCACCGATCTAAGTCTTCCTCACCCCAGGTGTGAGCGCAAGCAGAAAGGTTTGAAAGGCCAGGGGTGCTAGTAAGACCAAGAGAAGGAAAGGAAAGGTTTTGACAAAACGTCCTTACCCACTTGGCATGCACCAATATTGGCCCAGTAAAACTCTCAGTCAGAAAACCTTTCTCACCCCAGGAGTGAGACAGGGAGTGAGCGACTCAACCCGCCAAAGGGTGATGACCTCGGGAAGGGGAAAGGGGTTAGCGAGAAACACTTCCACTTCCCCAAGATGAGGCCTCACTTTGAGCAATCGATGTCAAGGTCCTTTATGCACTTAGCGCTAGAGCGACAGAGAAAGCTAAGTAAGGACTAAAGAGCGATCACCGATGAGTCGTCAGTAATCGGCTAGTAGTACAAAGCAGCGCACGAGGACTGTTAAACACCAAGCTGAGGGAACAGCCAGTCGAGATCAAGCAGATCGCGCTAAGCCTGAGTTTGTTAACACTTAGTCGCGCGCAAAGAGTAAGAGAAGCAGATCGCGCTAAGCCTCAGTTGGTTAACACTTAGTCGCGCGCAAAGAGTAAGAGAAGCAGATCGCGCTAAGCCTAAGCTGGTTAACACTTAGTCGTGTGCGAAAGGAAAGGTAAAGCCCAAGATCGCGCTGAACCTAAACTAGCTAACAGTTAGTCGCGCACATAAAGATAAGTGGAGTCCAAAGAAAATACAAATAGAAATTGAGCAATTGAAACCAAGGTATATCACCAGAGACGTTCATACAACATAAGGTTACAGAATGAAACTTTGTACAGAAGAAGTCAAAATTACAAAAGGAAGAGATTCAGGGAGTAGGAGGCCTAAGTTTCCCATCTACCACCGAGTGATGAATGCTGAATTGCGCAAGGTCCAGTTCTGGAAGGACGCAGCGGACTTGCTCGAGCGCCAGCTCGAATCCATCAATGAGGGAATCGGCGCCCACGTTCATCAAGTCCTCTTTCTCCACCTCCAGACTTCGCCTCGAAGCCTCTGCAGCATCCCTCTGCGTGGTAAGGGTAGCAAGGGAGGAGGCAGCCTCAGACAGCTTGCCCACTGCCTCCTCAAGCTTCTTTTCGGCGGCAGCAGTTGCCTCCTTGGCGGCCTTGAGCATCTCCACCCGCTGAGAATCCTGTTGGCGTAGGGAGGAGTTCTCAGCCTGTAACTCCTCCACCATCTGACTCCGTTCGAGCAAAGAGGAGTTCTCAGCCTGACTCTGCCACCTTCCAGTCCAGAGGACCAACAGTCTGCCCCATCAAGATCTCCATCTTGATGGTCTCCTGGACCTGCAGCAAGTACTCCCTCCTGGCCTTCTCCACCATGCCTCGCATCAGCTCGACAGACCCCTGAGCGGCTTCAAGGTCACTATGCAGCGACTCGTTGTCGTGCTCAAGTTCCTTCACCCTTTTCTCCAGGGCTTTCTGCTTGCGATGCTGGGTGGAGAATTCCAGCGAGAGCACCACCTGCTTGGCAAGGTGTGCGTCTATCTCCTCCCCGCTCCAGTCGACGAGCTCCCCATTGCTGATGTGCTGTCGCACCATGGAGATAACTCTACTGAAGTTCTCATGGTTGGCTCCAGTGTTGCTTGGGCGCGAGCCAGACCCACCATGTTCAGCATTGGCGGTGGAGATTGTCATTGGAGGCGGGGCACACTCCTTTTGAGCAGAAACACCCCCAGCAGGGTGAGCGGATGGACCAGGTGATTGGCCTGCTGGGGGGGGAGTTGGCGGTTGAGAGGTTGGGGGCGATTTTTGGCCAGGAGAAGGTGGGCATGCGGGCTCTGGGGCCAGTCGGGTAGAGGGAGAGGGAGGTGGTGAACCTTCCTCTACCTCTACCACCTCTATCCCTCCAGGCTGGAGAGACGAGACCCCCTCAGCCACTGCTTTCTTCCTCTGGCGGTGAATGAGGGGGGAGCCTGAGCTTTCCTCTTCCACTGAGGCAGCAGCAGCAGCAGGTACCAGCGAAGAAGCCTTCACCAGTCTTTTCCTTTTCTTCCCTTGCTCGGGGCCTTCGGCTGGCGCGACCGAGAGCGGAGGGGCTTCGATTGGCTCGGCGGTGGAAGAGGAAGAGCCAGTCCCTTTGGCCGCTCGGCGTTTAGCGAGCTCCAACACCGCCAACCTCCTATCTTTCCCTGACATTGAATCTGCATAGGCAAGAAAGAGGAAATTTAGACAGCTAAGAGACGCAAGCAAGGTGAAAAGTATAAGAGCATGCATGAGGAGGTATAAATGTCCTAAGGGGCGGCAGAGAAAGAACTACCTATATATTTCTTCAGGGAAACCACATCAAACTCATCCTTGATGAGGCGAGCGGAGTCATACTTAGCCCCCAGGAGCAGCCCACACAGCTCGCGCTCGTAAGGGGCCATGGTCTCGAGGTCCTTGGGTTTTTTAAATTGAACCTGGGGAACCCAGTAGAGGGGGTACCCCTCGAGCAGATGAGGGCTTTGTGGGGTGGCGGATATTATATAAAATCTGCCCTTCCAGTCTTTGAAGGACTGCTGGTACAGGCCCAGAAGCACCCGTCCAGTAACCCCGTTCAGGCTGACCCAAAACCTATCCCCTGGTTTCTTCGCCTCAAAGAAGTAGAGGAACACCTCCACCGAGGCGTTGTGCCCAAAGTGGTTGCACAGAATCTGAAACGCCCGGATGAAGGCCCAGGCATTGGGGTGGAGTTGGCAGGGCGCGACGTTCAACTCCATCATCAGCTCTTTCTCGAAGAAGGTGAAGGGGAGTCGCAGCCTCAACCTTTTGAAGATCGCGGAGTAAACAAAAACGAAGGGCACCCCATTGGTGTCCCTGTCGTCAGCGCAAATGGGCATCCCTCGGGGAGGGATGCGGACTCGGATGTGGAAGTCGTTTTCCCTGTCTATGGAACACGAGGGTTCGTCCGGGTCGTGGCTCAGAAGCGAGTTAAGATGGTCCTCAGGTAGCAAGATGGACGTTTCAGATAGCAACGCCAGAGGGGCCCAGTCATAGACCTTGGCGTTGTCATGGAATGAGGTGACAACAGGCGGTGGCGAAGCTGGTGCACTCGCGGAGGGCTGTGCACCAGAAGAAGAGGCAATGACACGAGCGGTCTACTTCAAGCGAGCCATCGAGAGATAGCTGCAATGGAGGAAAACGAAGGGTCAGAAATAGAAAGGGAGAGAGTGATGGATGGTTCGGTGAAAAACAGAGAGAGGGAATGAGGAAGAAATGCCCAGGTAAAGGAGAAAGAAGGGGAGGCAGAAGTCAAGCGGAAACATGAGAAAAACCCTAGCGCGGGTTGAGAAGAAGAAAACAGGGAAGATGGATGCATGATGACTAGAATGATAAATGCAATCGGTAAAGATGACCAAAAAGGGGCCAGGGAAAAGAAAAACCATACCTTTGAATGATCGTAAGAGTTTAAGATCACAGAGAGTTTGAAGAAAGATGGGTGCGCAGAAGAGAGGTTCGCAGAGAGTCTGGGAGTCAAATGAAGAAGATGAAGGAACAGTGGAAGGGCGCGCCAATTTGAATGAAAGAAGCGCTAGCGACGCACAGCGCTGGCCGTTGATGGGGCCACGTGTCGCGAGATTAAGAAAGGAAGTCCAAACGTTAAAGAAGCAGCACGTGAGGTGGCACGTGAGGCGGCCCCGCTTGCCACGTGGACTGAGGGCACGACCACTTAGTCTCATCGCTGAGAACGAGTTCTCGACTCGAGACTGGGGGGCTTGTGATCCGATCGGTCATCGGTAGTCGATGACGTCAACATCAGAGAACCACGTGGACCACTCGCAGGGTGACACGTGGACCAGGTGGCAGAGAGGTAGGGGGACGATCGCCAAGAGAGGTGATCGGTGGTCAGTAACCAAGTTACTACCGACAGATCAGGCGGCAGAGAGGTCGGGGGATAGATCACCCAGAATGGTGATCGGTGATCAGTAGCCAAGTGACCACCAGCAGACCAGTTCCCAGACTCGCGCCTGGAGGCAGAGCGCGAGTAGCGAATAAACACTGATCAGTCATCGGGTGTATTGTCATCGGGGTCTCGTGTTACACGCAGTTAAACTGGGGCTAAGGTTCCCAGCGAGAGCGTTACGCATGGACCTCGCATGAGCACACCTCAAGGAATCATGCACGAGAGTGGCCTGAGGGAGCTAGTAAGCTAGTCAGTGATTGGTGATTCCCTCAACCCATTACGTGCGTGTCATCCAGAAGGGTAAGTCGCCTACACAGAGAGTAACGTTCGGTGAGTGCGCCTAGACCAGCCACACCCGACGACCACTCCTAAGAGTGTGCAATTTACCCAGATAAGAGAAGCATCCTAAGTTACTCCGTAAGGGCGTAGCTTAGGCGGACAAAGAGAGGCGCTAGAGCCCTTCCAGTAAGTGACACGTGTGTGGTTAGATGTGAGTTGCAGGCCTCCACGTGTCATCATCTGAGAGGGGTGCGGTCCAGAAAAAAGAGCACTCCGTACCACTAAAGGTACAGACAGGCGCAGCCAAGCGCAGACATGCGCAGACTCTCACACTTCCCATTGCTGATTCTGAAGGTACGCTTTCTCTGAAAAGCACGACAGGGTTCTGACACATGCCAGAAAAGCATAACAGAATTCTGTTATGCCCAGAAGCAGGGAAAGAGAGATAAAAGGCAGAATCAGAGTGAGAGTGAGGGGATAGAGAAAAAACAGAGTGCAAGTTTTTCTCACACACACATTTTTACTAAGTTTCCAGTTTCTGGTGGTCCCGTTGAACTAACTTGATCGTCGGAGTGCAAACGGCCGCTAGAGGCGCCGTCTGCGTATTTTGCAGGTCACATCTTGAAGCCATCTGAGAGAGAGAGAGTCCAGGAAGGTGATTCTTCAGGAGACGCAGTCGCGAAGATAGGGCAGAAAGTGTTACGAAGCGATTCACCCACGTTCAAGTTGCCGGCAGGATAAAAAACAAATGTCTTTAGAAAAGTGTTATCGTCATTTTTAAGATTTCAATTTTATTTAAAGTTCAATCACAGTGGTTTTATTATAAGTAACAAACATAAAAATAGGTTTTTCTTCTATGTAAGAAATTTTTTAGAAGTTTCTTCGTACTACATGATTTTGACAATAACTAATGAAATAAACAAAAATTTTGAAAAAAAATGTAATTATGGTTGTTACTATGTGGATGTACAATGGGATTTAAAGAGGAAAGAAAAAATTTATTGTTATAACCTATACCTATGTATAAAGGGGATTCCCCATTATAACTGTTTTTGGTGTACACAAATTTGTTCCTATTTTATCCTTATTAATATTTTATTTTATTAATTTATTTTGGTTATTTTGTCATTTTGTAATTTCAGTAGTTAACAAAGCAATTTTTTTAGTTTTAAAATTATTTTATTTATTGTCACTTAATGGTTGCTAGATGTGGACCACGTTATTTGGAGAAAGTAGAGAGATCGGTACGTTGTTTTAGACTCATTTTTTTTCAATTGCTATTATACAGTTATGAATTTTCTTTTTCATCCTTATTAATATTTTATTAATTTATTATAGTTATTTTGTAATTTCAGCCGTTAACAAATCAGTTTTTTAGTTTTAAAAAACTATTTTATTTATTATCGATTAGATGTGGACCACTTTATTTGGAGAGAATGGAGAAATTGGAATGCTGCTATTTTAGACTCATTTTTTTCAATTGGTATAAAGTTCTGAATTTATAAAATTTTTGATTGGCTTTACGTTGACTATTTCTAGTTTGGTTGATTATGGCGTAATGCTTCTTATTAACTTTTTAATTTTAGTTTGATTCAAACTAATCACGAAACAATTCGATTCTGAGTTTTGGCTCGTTTGTTTTGTAAACTGTTTTTCTGTTTTAAACTAATTTTCTTCTCTATTTTTAAAGTTAAATATATTTGTAAATGATCCTGCCTGTTGACCGGAGCGCTGGAGAATGCCTCGTCAAAGGATTGACGTGCGCGCCGCTTCTCACCTCTGTTCCTCCTCTGGATCTGTCTCAAGAACCTGCAAAGAAACGATACGGCGCCGCTGCGGCCGATCGCACTCCGACGCTCAAGTCAGTGACGGTATCACCAAATACTAAGAACTGGAACCGTGCAACTCTCTCTCTCACAAACAGCTCTGTCACTCGCAAGCGTAAAGTGTATGAACTGAACGTGCGTTCCTTAGAAAATCTGTTAGGAACTCTTATATACCTGGTGGTTTTCTCTCTCCTGGCAGTTACAGACTTGGACACGTGGCTTGTATCCAACTGTACACGTGCCATCATCTGGAGGCTCCCTGACTTGGCGCTGCTTCTACTCTCATTTTGGCTAAGTTACCTATGCATGGTACTGCCCAGTGCATAGCTAACTCAGGAGTGCGATCTCTACTGAAACTGGCGAGTTAGGGCTTTATACACCTTCCCTGTGGTCTCGCCGGCCGCCTTCATAATCTGCTTCCCTTTCATCTTCGGCGATGTGATCATTCTGGCGATCTCCGACTGCCTAGTCGCCTGGGTCTACATCTGGCGACTTCATCTTCAACCTGGCGATCGCCTATTCTGTTAAACTGGAAATCGGAGCACGCCAACTTAACAATCGGCGACCATACGTGCCTCCCGACTTCCTTCCCACCTGCCAACCTGGCGCCTTGTCGATACGCCTACACTGTAGCAGGATGCCACGTCATCGCACCCGACCACCAGGGCGGTACACAAGCCCCCCAGTCTTAAGCGAAGACTTGTCTAGCGAAAAGACTGAAAAAGCCTTCGTTAACACCGGTCTACGTGGCATGGGCGCAGAATTCCAAGCGATAGTACTTTCTGCTGCTCTGACGCTCCACCAAACCCTTCGCGCATCATTCAACACGTGGCTCTCATCAACGGCTATCTTCATCTGCCGTTAGCGCTTCCCAAAACCGTTTCGAAAACCCTTAAACCCCTTACGCTCCTACTGTTCCATCACTTTCTTCACACTTGCATACGCTCTCATTTCCTTTTGCGAAAGCTCTCGACGTTCCTCGACGCTCTAGATCACCACCTCCCTTCAACATTCTCCCGATCATCGAAAGGTAACTACTTTCCTTCATCTGCTGGGTTTCCTTACATTTTCACCGATTTGCATCATCCTGTAACTGTCTGGTGCATACGCTGTGGGCTGTTTTTCCATTTCTCCTTCCGCGTGACTTAGGGCTTTGTCGATCGTCGCAACGAACTCACATTCGTTCGTCTTTCACCTTCCTTTCATGATCGAGTCAGCCTTTGTAACCCTCCTGATTATTTTTTCTTCCTCCTTCGTTTGCAGTTGCTATCATGACTCGCACGAAGATCACCCCGAACCCCCCTCCATCAGCGCGAAACCCTCCTTCACAAGCACACGACTCAATGCAAGTTCGTGGTGCTCCCTCTTCGCAGGCTGTGAGGCCTGCTTCTTCTCAAACCGCTCTGGCCCAGGCGACTCCACCAAACGCTGGAGGAGCCCCCCTCCCACTGCCAGACTTCAAGACGTTATACCTATGGGCTAACTCAACCCTCTTAAAGGAAACGTCGTCGGTGAACACCGCGGGAGCGGTTCTGCGATTGACCAATGGGGACGAGGCCCACCAATCGTTCCACAAGGAGCACGATGAGAGAATGATGGTGCTGCCTTGCCCCGCCAGTCTGCCAGTGTGCGCCGATGATAAAGTGAGCGCCGACGGGCCCTTCTGCTTCGTCTACACCACTTTCTTCAAGAAGGTCAAACTCAGGTTCCCTCTCACTCGATTTGAGAGGGAACTCTTAACCGAGCTCAATATCGCTGCCGCCTAGCTTCACCCCAACAGCTGGGCGTTTGTTCGAGCCTTCGAGATAACGTGCGCCTGGGTTACCCGCGTCAGTGGACGTGTTTTTATTCTTGTTCGAGGCCAAACACCCAGGAGATCGCCTGTGGGTCAGCCTGAATGCCATTGCTGGGAGGTCCATTTTCACCATCTTCCAGCAGTCGTACAAGGATTGGAAGGGAAAGTTCATTCAGGTTCACGCAAATGACAAAGACACTTCCCTTCTCGACGGTTTCCCCTTGTACTGGGTGGACAAGGGGAAAAAGGAGTCTAAGAGCTGCTTCAGGAGGCCCAGAAGTCCTGATAGCATGGGGGCTTTGGACAGAGACCTTTGTCTCTTCTGGAAGAGGGTGGCAGATGCCCACATAACATTCTTGACCCCCACCCTGATTTCCTTCGAGTTCTTTGAGGACCAGTTGGAATTCCAAATAGGTTAGGACGCTACATCTTTGTCTTGACATTGCTTCTGATATTGTTTCTGGGCGTCTTGTGCGACACACACAAGACTTTGGTTTTATCTTTTCTGCATATGCCTGCTTTTGCTGTCTCATTGTCTTGTACACTTACCCCTTTCTCCTTTGAGCTAACTTATGCACTTTCATTTCATGCAGACACCATGTTGGGTAAGAACATGCTCGCCGACTTAAAGGCGCTCGCCCGCAACCACGGGTTGGCGACCGGCTCCCAGACGGTTCCCAACTCGGCGGTCGAGAAGGCCATCATCCAGGGGCGATCACCGCCTAAGGCGCCCACCCAACGAAAGAAACTGGTCCTTAAGAGGCCAAAGCGGAAAGCCCCCCAAGTTGTCCAAGAGGATGAGGAAGAGGACGACGAGGTCACAGAGGATGGCCTTGTCGCGAAAAGGAAGAGGGTGGCACCATCTTCTCCACCTGCCCCGCCCCCTCTTCCAGCTTCAACACCACCATCAACACCCGTTCCTCCTCCCTCATCACCAGCACCACAAGCCCCTTCACCACCAGTCCAAGCAGTTCCATTGGCCACTGCGCCACCTGCAACTGAGGCTCCAGAGCCAAACTTCTTGGAGGACCCCCCGAGCGCCTCTACACCACATATATCAGCGGGAGGGGGCCCTCCTTCCAACACTTCAGCTGCAGGAATCGCTCCAATCGGGGACGAGGTTGCTCACACCTCTCCAATCCTAATCACCGAGTCCCCGATCGCGTCGCCACGCCAAGAGGCAACCACTGAAAATATCGCTAAGGAAGGTGGCGGCGAGAACCCTCAACAAGCCCCCCTGGCGCCTCTCCAAGCTGCAAATCTTTCCCTCGATGTCACGAGGATGTGGGAACCTTTGACTGCTAAACTCAAAACCATCGCAGAAGACATCCCATCGATCATAACGAGAGCTGTGGAGAGCTCCACCAGGCGGCTACAAGATGATATCTACAACCTCAAGACCGAGAACAGCACAATGAAGGTTGAGGTGGAGAAGGTGGCCTTCAGCCTAACGCTCGCGGAAATGGAACATTCCCGAGTGGAGGATGCCCTAAACACCGAGCTTAGGCTTGCGCGCAAGGAAGCTGTTGACCTTCGCCGCAAAGTCCATGAACTTGCCCAAGAAAAAGTTGAACTTGAAAGCAGAATCGTGCCTCTACGTACCAAGGCGAGCGACCTGGAGGCTCAAATTCAAGCTAATGCCGATAAGGTACAAAGACTGGAGCAAAGGTCAATCGACCGCGAGAAGCTGCTTGGGCAAGTTGAAAAAGCAAGGGATGACGCCATGGCTGATCTCACCGAGGCGAACAAGGAAAAAGAGAAGATGGCTGCCGAGTTGACCCAAGCTCGAACAGAATCCAAGAAGGTTACTGACGACCTTCTCCATGCTCAAGAGACTAACAAACAACTCCAAAAACAGATTGAAGAGCAGGGGCAGCAGAACAAGGAGCTCAAAAAACAAGCTGAAGAGCTGGGACAGCAGAACGAGGAGCTCAAGAAACAGGTTGAAGAGCTTCAAGGACAATTTGAAGAACTTAAGCTAAATTCTGCTCAGATTCTGACTGCTGGATTCGAAGCCGCTCGGGAGCAATTTGCATGCCTATTCCCTGATCTTGACCTCAGCATGGTGTCATTAAACAATGAAGTAGTAGATGGAAAGGTCGTTCCCGCCGAAGGCTCAACCAATTCCACCCCATCTGCTTCTTTATAAATTCACCTGTATTTACCTTGTAAAAAAAACTCTTGCACATGTGTTTTGAACAGTTATTCATTTCAGTAGCGAGACTTGGATATTTCTTCTGACTTCTTTTGAGCGCTTTACTTTCTTTGTATGTTTAACTCTGCTACGTTTAACTTAGCGATTTTGCAAACATGACCTTTGGCGTAACTGCTTCGAGCCGATTCAAACTTAAGCAATAATCGCTTTGAACAACTTGTACCCCTGAGGCACTAACCTGATCATAAGAAAAGTTCCAAGCAACGAACTGTGATTCAATCATCGGTTCAAACAACGTCCCACTTGACCCGCCTTATCAAACAAGTCTTTCAACCTTCTCGGCGTGTTTGAACTTTTCGCGATCACCTAGACCTCTTGGTAACACCAGCTTTTCTTAGCCTCAGGCTTTGGCAGTCATTTCTTTATCTGAGGTAGAAATGCCCTTTGGGATCTTCCTGTACCTCCCTGAACCTCAGAGCTAGAGACTGGGTGGCTAGGCGTTCTCTTCGAACCTACCTTAGCCACCTTTCAAGCTTCTTCCACCCTCTTCGCCATACCTGAACTCGTTCAAGACGAGAAGGATTTTATCTTGCCTATATTCGCACACAAGCGAGAAGGTCTTTTAACTCGCCTGAACTCGCTCATCGGCGAGAAGGACTTTTACTCGCCTGAACTCGCTCATCGGCGAGAAGGACTTTAAACGGCCTTAACTCGCTCGACGGCGAGAAGGACTTTGAACGGCCTTAACTCGCTCGACGGCGAGAAGGACTTTGTCTGGTGCCTCAACTTGCCTAGGGTGTACATCTCCTCCCCCCTGGATGCACTGAGGACCTTTTCTTTCTCACGCCTGCACTCGCTCGACGGCGAGGAGGTCTTTGATGGGCCTTAGTTCGCACAACGGCGATAAGGACTTTATCCGGTGCCTCAACTTGCCCAGGGCGTACATCTCCTCCCCCCTGGATGCACTGAGGACCTTTCTCGCCTGCGCCCGCACGACGGCGAGGAGGTCTTTAACTTGCCTCTACGTTGCCCCGGGAGTTACATCTTCTCGCTCCCAGAATCACGGAGGACTTTTCCTTTTTCTCGCCTGCGCCCGCACGACGGCGAGGAGGTCTTTCATCTGGTGCCTCCGATCGCCGATAAACGATGAGGACTTAAAAACTTAACTGGTGCCTCTAATCGCCGAAAAACGATGAGGACTTTAAAAACTTAACTGGTGCCTCTAATCGCCGAAAAACGATGAGGACTTTAAAAACTTAACTGATACCTCTAATCGCCGAAAAACGATGAGGACTTTAAAAACTTAGAAAACACGTGGCATATCTTTTCGTGCCTTAAATCATGTACGAATGACAAGGTCTTTCTTCGAAACCTTTGGAAATAACACATATGCAATCTGAAAACACCTTATACTTCGAAAACTCTTCTTTTATTGGGTGGCCTCATTAAAAACCCTCTCTAGGGAAAAAAGAGCGCCCCCTTGAAACTGTTTTAACAGAGACATTGTAATGTAATATTTGTGTTTGTCTTTACTTACAAAGCTCTTAGCTATAGTACAACTTCAGGTGTGTGGCGTTCCAGGTACGAGGGATCGCCCCCCCTTCCAGCGTCTCCAAGCGATAGGCTCCGTTCCCGAGTCCCTCGGTTATTCTGAACGGTCCAGTCCACTTGGGTGATAGCTTATTCTCCATCTCGTACTGGTGGGCCTTCCTCATCACCAGATTGCCTTCTCTAAACTGCCTTGGCATCACCTTTGAGTTGTACCTTCGCTCGACCCTTCTCTTCACCGCCTCAGCCTTCAGCCTTGCCTCCTCCCTGACTTCGTCCAGCAGATCCAGGTTCAGCCTTCTCTCTTCATTCGAGTCTTCCTCTACAAAGTTCTAGAATCTCGGCGAGCTCTCCTGAATCTCGACTGGAATCATGGCATCACACCCATAGACCAAGCTAAACGGGGTCTCATGGGTTCCTGACTGCTCGGTGGTGTGGTACGCCCAAACTATACGGGGAACCTCCTCAGCCCAACTTCCCTTGGCTTTCTCGAGCCTTCTCTTCAAACCTCTCAGCAACACCCGATTAGCTGATTCCACCTGGCCATTCGTCTGAGGGTGCTCGACGGATGCAAACACTTGCTGAATTCCAACCCCTTCACAAAGCTTCTTCAACAGGTGGCTTGCAAACTGAGTCCCATTATCTGATACCAGGCGCTTAGGCACTCCAAACCGGCACACAATGTTCTTCCATACAAAGCCTTCGATCTTGTGCGCGGTGATCTGGGCCACTGGTTCTGCTTCAATCCATTTGGTGAAGTACTCAATCGCCACTACCAAGTACTTCATCTGCCTGATCGCCAGTGGAAAAGGTCCCAGGATGTCAATCCCCCAAGTATGAAACGGCCAAGGGCTATAGATCGACTTCAACTCCTCGGGAGGTGCCTTATGCCAATCGGCGTGCTGCTGGCACTGTTTGCAGCATTGGGTATACTTCTTGCAATCTTCTCTCATGGATGGCCAATAGTAGCCTGCACGGAGAGTCCTCGCGGCCAGAGCTCGACCCCCGACGTGACTTCCACATATTCCTTCGTGGAGCTCTGCCATAATTCTCGTGCACTTCTCGCCGTGTATACATTCCAGGAGTGGGTGAGTGAACCCAAACCTGTACAGATCGCCATCAATCAGTGTATACTTGCTGGAATTTTTCTTTACCTTCCTAGCTTCTGTTGGATCTAGCGGGAGGAGGCCATCCGCCAGGCACCGCTTGTACTGTGTTATCCAAGTGTCTGGCTCATGGGTGGCGCAGACCTGCATCACGTCCACCTTCTCTCCTCGACAAGCTCTAACTCTCGGCGATCTCAGAGTTTCTTGCGTCAAAGACTTATGGCTTCTCGCTGCTCTCTCCGTCGACCTGCTTATCTGAAGGACCAGGTGATCTGCTACAAATGCCCTCGGCGTCTTCAAAGTTTCTTGAATCACTGTCCTCTGCCTACCCCCCTTGCCTGAGCTGGCGAGCTTAGCAAGCAAGTCAGCTCGGGCATTCTGCTCTCGGGGCACATGCACTACTTCAAAAGAGACAAAGGAACTCTTCAATTCCTGCACATACGCCAAGTAAGCCGCCATTTGTGGATCTTTAGCCTGGAACTCGCCTGTTACTTGTCCTGTGACTAGCAGCGAGTCACTCTTAGCCATCAGCACCCTAGCTCCCATCTCCTTGGCCAGCAGAATCCCGGCGATCAGCGCCTCATACTCTGCTTGATTATTGCTGGCTTTGAAAGCGAATCTCAACGATTGTTCGATCAGCACGCCGTTGGGTCCTTCCAATATTACTCCAGCACCGCTACCCTGCTGGTTCGATGATCCATCCACCGAGAGTACCCAACGGAAGTCATCTCCTTCCACCCGCGTCGCCTCCGATGAGAGCTCGACTACGAAATCTGCAAAGACTTGCCCCTTGATCGGGCCTCGGGGCTCATATTTAATGTCAAATTCTGACAATTCGACTGCCCACTTCACCATTCTTCCTGCAACGTCAGGTTTCTTTAAGACCTTCTGGATGGGCAGGTCAGTCATCACCAGTATCGTGAAGCTGTGGAAGTAGTGGCGCAACCTCCTCGCCGAAAACACCACAGCCAGCGCAGCCTTCTCCAGGGCCTGATATCTCATTTCTGGGCCCTGCAACACCTTGCTCACAAAATAGATAGGCTTCTGAGCCTGATCTTGGTCCTGGGCGAGCACCGCACTCACCGCCCTCTCAGTCACAGCAAAATACAATCTGAGAGGGATTCCCGCCAGTGGTTTGCACAGAACCGGCGGGCTCGCCAGATATTCCTTTAGCTTGACGAAAGCTTCCTCGCATTCTTTCGTCCAAGCGAACTTGTTATTGCGCCGCAGACATTGGAAATAGGGATGTCCCTTTTCTCCGCTCGCTGACACGAAGCGAGATAGGGCTGCCATCCGACCTGTCAGCTGCTGGACCTCTTTCACTGTAGCCGGGCTTCTCATTGCTAAGATGGCGGCACACTTGTCCGGATTGGCTTCTATTCCTCTTTCAGTCAAGAGGAAACCCAAAAATTTTCCAGCCTCCACGCCAAAAATGCATTTCTCCGGGTTGAGCTTCAACTTGAACCTGGCGATCGTCGTGAACAATTCTTCCAAGTCTGCAACGTGCTTGCTTTTCTCCTGCGAGGTCACGACCATATCATCGACGTAAGCTTGCACGTTCCTTCCCAGCATTGGTGCAAGTACTCGGTCCATCAGCCTCTGGTACGTGGCCCCCGCATTCTTCAGCCCAAACGGCATCACCTTATAGCAGTAGCACGACCTCTCCGTCATGAAGGCTGTTTTTTCTTCATCCATGGGATGCATCTTGATCTGATTATAGCCCGAGAAGGCATCCAGGAAACTCAGCAGCTTGCACCCTGCAGCACTATCAACCAGGGCATCAATGCTTGGTAAAGGATACGAATCCTTTGGGCAAGCCTTATTCAGATCGGTGAAATCGACGCACATGCGCCATTTCCCGTTGCTCTTCTTCACCAGCACGACATTTGCCAACCACTCAGGGTACTGGACTTCCCTGATGTGGCCTGCAGCGAGGAGTTTCTGGGTCTCATCCTTGATCGCCTGCCTCCTCTCTTCATTGAATTTCCTCCTTCTTTGCCGCACCGGTCTCACCATGTTGTCCATCGCCAGATGATGGCACAAGAAGTCGGGATCGATTCCGGGCATGTCCGAAGCGGACCAGGCAAACGCGTCCAGATGCCGCTCAATCACCTTGGCGATCTGGTCCTGGAGATCGACCTCCAGAGATCTTCCGAGCTTGAAAACCTTCCCCCCGATCTCCTTCTCGAGCCACTGCTCGACGGGTTTGGGCCTGGATTCTCTGGCGGCCACCGCCTTGGCGATTCCCAGCTCCCTTGCTTCCTCCGGGCGATTCCGCGCCTCTTCTTCCTCCAGTCCAGCATTCCTCTCCCCCAGCTCAGCATCTACCATCTCTACGTCCCTTCCGGCGGCCTCCTCCATCACCGGCGGTCTGGGCTTCACACCGGGAGGTGGGGTGGTTGTAACATAGCTAACTGATCTTTTATTTCTCAGGCTATTTTCATAGCACTTTTTCGCTTCCTTATGATCAGACTTTATCGTGATCACCACCCCTTCCATCGACGGCAGCTTCACCTTCATGTGCCGAGTCGATGGAATTGCGCCTATCCTGTTAAGAGTGGGCCTTCCCAGCAGGATGTTATATGCTGAAGGGGCGTTTACGATGAGGTACTTGATTTTCTCCGTCCTCGACCCAGCCTCATCGGTGAACGTGGTTCTCAGCTCAATGTACCCCCTGACCTCCACCTGGTCGCCAGCGAACCCATACAAGCACCCTCCATAGGGCCTTAGCTGGTCAAGGGGCAATTCCAACTGCGTGAAAGTCGGCCAGAACATCACGTCTGCCGAACTCCCTTGGTCCACCAGAACTCGGTGGACCTTCCTCCCCGCCGTGATCAACGAGATAACAATGGGATCGTTGTCATGAGGCACAACGTCCCGAAGATCCTGCTTGGTGAACGTAATGTCCACTTCGGGCGAGTGATCTTCAAACATGTCCACTGACATCACCGATCGCGCGTACCTTTTCCTCTGCGACGCGGTGCATCCACCACCTGAGAAACCCCCTGCAATGGTGTGGATCTACCCATGGATAGGCATCTCGTGTTGCTGGGCTTCTCCACCTGCCGGCTGGGAACTCGACGCTCCTCCGGTCCTTCTGTCCAGCAGATAATCGTTTAGGAACCCGCTCTTAACCAGATCGTCGAGCTGGTACCCTAAAGACAAACACGAGTCTAGGTTGTGGCCAAAGCACTGGTGAAACTCGCACCAGACGTCCGGCTTCGACCCTAGCACCTTGTCGCCCACCTTCTCGGGCGCCTTCAACCTAGCGGATATGTTAGGGATAGCAATCAGGTCCGCTAGTCCCATGACGAATTTGTGCTTAGGCGGGCGATTGTATTCCCGGCGTGCTGGTTGTTGGCGTGCCGGCGGTTGGCGCGCTTGGCTTCTTCCCTTATTTCTCCTATCGTAAGGATAGCGAGTCCTTTGGTCCTTTCTGGCCGCCGCTGCCGTTTCCAGCACCCTCTGTGGCTGGATCCTGGTCTGGGCGCGTGGCCTGGCGGGAGCCACGCTGCCTCTCTTCTCGGCGACTTCACTCTCGTCGGCGATGTGGGCCATCGCAAGTCGCCTGACCTCAGCAAACGTCGCTGGATGAGCCCTGATCAAGGCCTCGCAGAATGGCCCTGGTTGCACGCCCTTCTTGAAGGCATAGACCAGCATTTCTTCATCCTTGGCCGGCGATCTGACCATCTGCGCTCCGAAGCGATTGAGGTAGTCTCTGAGGGACTCCCCATGGTACTGCCTTATATCAAACAGATCATAGGACACTTTGGGCGGTGCCTTGTTCACGATATACTGCTCGACAAAGATCTTCGAGAATTGTTGAAAATTAGTTATATGGCCATTAGGCAGGCTCACAAACCACTCCATCGCCGTTCCCTGGAGCGTGCTCACGAACATCTTACAATAGACGGCGTCCGACCCTCCTGACAGCATCATCTGTGTGTGGAACGTGGTCAGATGAGCCTCTGGATCCTCCACGCCAGTAAAGACAGCTTTAACCGGGACCATGCTCGTGGGAATTGGCGTGTCGGTAATCGCCTGAATGAAAGGCATTGGGAAAACACGAGGCGGCGTCGACGGTGCCACCTCTTCAGCGGAAGAACGAACCTGCTGCTCCTGAAGAGCTCGACGTAGCTCCTCAGCTACCTTGCTGAGCTCCTCGTTCCTGGCGCGAGAGGCGACCAGGTCTTCATGTATCCTTGCCTGCTCGACGCGCGAGGCTTCTACGGTGGCCTGCAATGAGCGCATCATTTCTGCCATCTGCGCCATGGTCATGGCGGCGTCGCCTTCGACTGCGACGGGAGCCACGGGACTGGAACGATTGCTTCTCATCTTTCTCATTAACTTCAGCGAACCACAGGAATACAGCAAATGACACTTCAACCACGATCGAATCAGCGATCAACCGGAGAAAACTCAAGAAACTGCGCAAGAACTTCAGGAACACCGCAAACCTTCGAAGAAAATCGCAGCTTCACCCAAAAACCACCGTTTCCCCGCGAACCAAACAACCAAACGAAAGAACTCGAATCCACCGATCGAAAAGCCAAACGAACGGTTTAAAATACAAACTTCACCGAACGAAACTCAAAGAAACCAAGAACGACGGTTGCACCAGCACACAACCGCGCAGGAAACCTCGAAAACCTCCACGAACTCACGCTGTGGATGGGAGCACGTTTTACACGGCCCCACGGTGGGCGCCTGATGATCCTGCCTGTTGACCGGAGCGCTGGAGAATGCCTCGTCAAAGGATCGACGTGCGCGCCGCTTCTCACCTCTGTTCCTCCTCTGGATCTGTCTCAAGAACCTGCAAAGAAACGATACGACGCCGCTGCGGCCGATCGCACTCCGACGCTCAAGTCAGTGTCGGTATCACCAAATACTAAGAACTGGAACCGTGCAACTCTCTCTCTCACAAACAGCTCTGTCACTCGCAAGCGTAAAGTGTATGAACTGAACGTGCGTACCTTAGAAAATCTGTTAGGAACTCTTATATACCTGGTGGTTTTCTCTCTCCTGGCAGTTACAGACTTGGACACGTGGCTTGTATCCAACTGTACACGTGCCATCATCTGGAGGCTCCCTGACTTGGCGCTGCTTCTACTCTCATTTTGGCTAAGTTACCTATGCATGGTACTGCCCAGTGCATAGCTAACTCAAGAGTGCGATCTCTACTGAAACTGGCGAGTTAGGGCTTTCATACACCTTCCCTGTGGTCTCGCCGGCCGCCTTCATAATCTGCTTCCCTTTCATCTTCGGCGATGTGATCATTCTGGCGATCTCCGACTGCCTAGTCGCCTGGGTCTACATCTGGCGACTTCATCTTCAACCTGGCGATCGCCTATTCTGTTAAACTGGAAATCGGAGCACGCCAACTTAACAATCGGCGACCATACGTGCCTCCCGACTTCCTTCCCACCTGCCAACCTGGCGCCTTGTCGATACGCCTACACTGTAGCAGGATGCCATGTCATCGCACCCGACCACCAGGGCGGTACAGTAAATTTTCCATATATATCTACTATGTTGGCTATGTTTCCTTCACAATATATCAGTAGCTGCACTTAGATAATTTATGTGTCTTCTCATGTATATTCATATTTATTAAAATATACTATAATAATATTAATATTGTTTATTCAAATTTTAATATTAAACATATATATATATATATATATAAATGATAAAAATAGAAAATATTATTATTATTATTATTATTATTGATCCTGCCTGTTGACCGGAGCGCTGAAGAATGCCTCGTCAAAGGATCGTCGTGCGCGCCGCTTCTCACCTCCGTTCCTCCTCTGGATCTATCTCAAGAACCTGCAAAGAAACGATACGGCGCCGCTGCGGCCGATCGCACTCCGACGCTCAAGTCAGTGACGGTATCACCAAATACTAAGAACGAGAACCGTGCAAAATCCTCTCTCACTCGCAAGCGTAAAGTGTATGAACTGAACGTGCGTACCTCAGAAAGTCTGTTAATAACTCTTATATACCTGGTGGTTTTCTCTCTCCTGGCAGTTACAGACTTGGACACGTGGCTCGCATCCAACTGTACACGTGCCATCATCTGGAGGCTCCCTGACTTGGCGCTGCTTCTACTCTTATTTTGGCTAAGTTATTTATGCATGGTACTGCCCAGTGCATAGCTAACTTAGGAGTGCGATCTCTACTGAAACTGGCGAGTTAGGGCCTTCATACACCTTCCCTGTGGTCTCGCCGGCCGCCTTCATAATCTGCTTCTCCTTCGTCTTCGGCGATGTGCTTATTCTGGCGATCTCCGACTGCTTGGTCGCCTGAGTCTACATCTGGCGACTTCATCTTGAACCTGGCGATCGCCTATTCTGGTAAACTGGAAATCGGGACACGCCAACTTAACAATCGGCGACCACACGTGCCTCCCGACTTCCTTCCTATCTGCCAACCTGGCGCCTTGTCAACACGCCTACACTGTAGCAGGATGCCACGTCATCACACCCGTCCACCAGGGCGGTACACAAGCCCCCCAGTCTTAAGCGAAGACTTGTCTAGCGAAAAGACTGAAAGAGCCCTCGTCAACACCGATCTACGTGGCACTGACGCAGAATTCCAAGCGATCGTACTTTCTACTGCTCAGACGCTCCACCAAACCCTTCACCGATCGCTCGACACGTGGCTTCATCAACGGCTCTCTTCATCTGCCGTTAGCGCTTCCAAAACTTATTTCGAAAACCCTTAAACCCCTTACGCTCCTACTGTTCCATCACTTTCTTCACACTTGCATACGCTCTCACTTCCTTCTGCGAAAGCTCTCGACGTTCTTCGACGCTCCAGATCACCACCTCCCTTCAACGTTCTCCTGATCATCGAAAGGTAACTACTTTCCTTCATCTGCTGGGTTTCCTTGCATTTTCACCGATTTGCATCATCCTGTAACTGTCTGGTGCATACGCTGTGGGCTGTTTTTCCATTTCTCCTTCTGCGTAACTTAGGGCTTTGTCGATCGTCGCAACGAACTCACATTCGTTCGTCTTTCACCTTCCTTCTATGATCGAGTCAGCCTTTGTAACCCTCCTGATTATTATTTTTTTTCTCTTTCTTCTTCCTTTGCAGTTGCTACCATGACTCGCACCAAGATTACCCCGAACCCCCCTCCATCAGCGCGAAACCCTCCTTCACAAGCACACGACTCAACACAAGTTCGTGGTGCTCCCTCTTCGCAGGCTGTGAGGCTTGCATCTTCCCAAACTGCCCTGGCTCAGGCGACTCTATCTAACGCTGGAGGAGCCCCCATCCCTCTGCCAGACTTCAAGACTTTATACCCATGGGCTAACCCAACCCTTCTAAAGGAGACCTCGTCGGTGAACACTGCGGGAGCGGTTCTGCGGTTGACCAATGGGGACGAGGCCCACCAATCGTTTCACAAGGAGCACGACGAGAGAATGATGGTGCTGCCTTGCCCCGCCGTTCTGCCAGTGTGTGCCGATGACAAAGTGAGCGCCGACGGGCCCTTCTGCTTCGTCTACACCACTTTCTTCAAGAAGGTTAGGCTCAGGTTCCCTCTCACTCGATTTGAGAGGGAACTCTTAACCGAGCTCAACATCGCTGCCGCCCAGCTTCACCCCAACAGCTGGGCGTTTGTCCGAGCCTTCGAAATAACGTGCGCCCACCTGGGGTTGCCCGCGTCAGTGGACGTGTTTTTATTCCTGTTTGAGGCCAAGCACCCAGGAGATCGCCTGTGGGTCAGCCTGAATGCCATTGCTGGGAGATCCATTTTCACCATCTTCCAGCAGTCGTATAAGGATTGGAAGGGGAAGTTCATCCAAGTACGCGCAAATGATAAAGACACTTCCCTTCTCGACGGCTTCCCTTTGTACTGGGTGGACAAGGGAAAAAAAGAGTCCAAGAGCTGCTTCAGGAGGCCCAGAATTCCTGATAGCATGGGAGCTTTGGACCGAGACCTCTGCCTATTCTGGAAGAGGGTGGCAGATGCCAACATAACATTCCTGACCCCCACCCTGATCTCTTTCGAGTTCTTTGAGGACCAGCTGGAATTCCAAATAGGTTAGGACGCTACATTCTTGTCTTTGATATTGCTTCTGATGTTGTTTCTGGGCGTCTTGTGCGACACGCACAAGACTTTGGTTTTATCTTTTTTGCATATGCCTGTTATTTTGAAACACAATTGATTGAAAACACTTACAAATTTTTAGTTTTTTTGTAAACTATGTTTTCAAATTCTTAAAACTATATTTTAATATGTTAGATAAGAAGTGTTTTCAATTTGTATTATTAAAATGTGAGGAAGACCTGAATTAGACCAGTTATTTTTCTTTAACTGAAATCAATAGTGTGGCAACGTAAAAACTCTCCACTAGTGGATTGTCATGTGGAAATCGTTGTGATGGATCTTGCTTAATAATTGGACTTTATTTGCACCAAATAATGAAATAGGAATGGCAATGAAAAGTTTGTATGAAGTAGAAGTAGTTACATGGTACAAATGAGGGAGTTGCTTCATGTTGAAGCTATTTGAAGAAGAGGTTCTTCTCGACACCCTAGGCTGTTAGAATGTATGGCTTTAAACTAGAGGGGGGGTGAATGGTTTAAAGGGGGTTTTCATAAACTTTTTTTGATAGAATGAAATTCTTTGCAAGAAACCAGATTCAGGAATTCAGTTTGCCAAGAACAAAGCTCAAAACAGAAAAGCACCAGAAAAACAATCGGTTGTTTCGCAGAAACAATCGGTTGTTTATACCAGTAAAAATAACAACAACTGAAATTAAAGAGTTTAAGGAAGAGAGAAATGCACAAACAGTTTATACTGGTTTACTCTTAACCCAAGAGCTACATCCAGTTTCCCATAAACCACTGGGAAATCCACTAGGTAATCAAATCCAGATTACATACACACACCACCAAAGAAGTGACCTTGATCCCCTCAAGACACACATTTCCTTTGGCTCAGCACACACTTCACCAAGAATGTTGATCTTGACAACCTCAAGAGCACACAACCCTTCTTGGCTTTACAACACCAGAATGTACACAAATCTTTAGAACGAATTACATTGTTACAGAATGTTTAGTTGCAGCTGGCAGAATTATACTACAAAGATTAGGAGTATCTTGTTGTCCATGCTTTTCTTTCATCAGTTTATATTTCTGTAATGTTGAACAATTTGTATTTGTTTCTGGACTGTTATGGTTGTGTTATCTTTCTGTTTTTATCTTTCTCTATGCTTAAATGATGTTTGATGAATCCAAAGGGGGAGAAAAATAGCTCACCATGCTAGGTAAAGCTAGGTGATACAGGAAGTTACATTCTGCACCTTAAAATTGAGTCACATGTTATGCATTGTTTCAACCTTTTACTTTGGTATTTGGTGCAGTACAAGTTCTTAAAGCAACTGAGCTATGGGGATTTGTCTCCATCAAACACGGGGAGATTGTTGAAGATGGTTGTTGCCCCTTCAAATGTGTAATTTTCCTTACTGTTTGCATTTTCTTTAAGGATGTCTTATGTATATATTAGAGGTTGTTTAAAGTAGGTTTTTTGCTAGGTAACTCACCTCTTAACCCCTGACCATGTGATAAGAGCAAGCACATGTTTTATAAAACTGTTTTTCACATGTTTTGAAAAAATATCCTTACTGCATAAAAAATAAATTTGTTCTTTTCTAAATAAATATATTCTTTTCTTTAACTGATGCCTTGAATAAGTGTTTTTGCAAATCATGTTTTGTGCATCAAGTATTTTGACTAAGTCTTCATTCCATCAAAACGACAGTGTTTCACTTGTTAAAAAGTTTTTGTTATCGTTTTGAAAATGAATATGTTCTTCTGTAAATGAATAGATTCTTTAGTCTAGTGCCATGGTTTTCTTAAAAGGCTTTTCACGTTTTGTCCTTGCACCAGAGAGTTTGACTAAGTCTCCTACATATAACAAATTCTCTAACAGCCTTTGAAAATAAATCTGTTCATTTTATTTCAATTTGTTCTTTTTGTAACAGCTTTAACTATTTTTTGAAAGTTTGTTATAAAATGTTTTTCTATAAACGGAGAGTTTGTTCTAGCTTTTAAATGTTGTTCAAATAATCGAGAAAACAAGTTTAACAATAGAAAAATAAGAATTTTCAGAGGATTAGCATGTGTTCTTGAAAGATTTTCCAAATCACAAAGTGTGTTTGTTCTTGGTTGGTTCTAAGGCTTGGTTAGAGGTGTTGTCACTGTGTGAGCAATTTGTTCTACTGGTTTAAGGCAGATTTCTGCATTCTCTATTAGGTGTATTCGTTTCTTTCTTCAATTTCTTGTAAAGTGTGGTTGTAAACTTTTCTTGATAGGGTTTCTTGAAGAGTGGTGTGTGCTGGAATAGTGTTTTTCAGCAAAGTTTGTCATGTTCTTGTAGGGTTCAAGAACAGTGGTTTTTGTAATTGTTTCGAATTGTGGTTTAGTGAATTTCACCTTGGATTAGGTGAAGACTGGATGTAGCTCATTGGAGTGAACTAGTATAATTGTTTTGTGTTCATTCTCTTTTAATCCTTGCACTCAATAACTGTTGAATAAACTGATCTGTCAAGAAATAAATCTATTCAATTGTAATTGAATATGTTATTTCTGGGCACGTGTATACCGTTCTTGATTTTTTGGAAAAATTCCCTGAAGAACTTCTACATAAGTCTTTATGTGTTGAAACATTAGTGAAATTCATGTTCTGTCAAAGTTAATACAATCTGTTAAGTGTTTTAAAAACATGCATTGACATTGCATTCAAAGGTTGTGATCAACTGTTGTAGCTCTCTGTGTTAGTTCTGTGAAAATCAATTTGATCTTTGCCTGCAGATCATCTAACTCAATTCTAAAATCAAAAGTCATTCAACTGAGATAAACACCTTAAAGTACATAAACAGTATAAAAATAAATTTGT
This sequence comes from Phaseolus vulgaris, assembly GCF_051622355.1. NCBI lineage: Eukaryota > Viridiplantae > Streptophyta > Magnoliopsida > Fabales > Fabaceae > Phaseolus > Phaseolus vulgaris. The sequence goes on from NC_143508.1 coordinate 39,165,442, forward strand.
TCATTGCTAAATAAATTGATTTATTTTTTATGTACTATGATAAAATTTGAATCTACGCGAAAGTTTTAAAAGCTCAATTCACTCCCCCTCTTGAACTTTGACACTATTGAACCCAGCATACCAAACAGTATATTTTAAGCTGATGGGGCGTTAACGACAAGATACCTGATGTTGGCAGTACGCGAAATTGTGTCGTCCGTGAAGGTCGTCCTAGCTCTACGCACCTCCACCTGGTCTCCAGCGAAACCATACAAGCACCCAGTGTAGGGCCTCAACTGGTCAGGAGACAACTGTAACTTGTTGAAGGTCGACCAGAACATCACGTCGGTTGAGATTCCTCGGTCTATGAAGACGCGATGCACCCTTCTTCCTGTTGTGACTAACGAAATTACCACTAGGTCATTGTCGTGAGGTATGACATCTTGGCGGTCGGCCTTGGTGAAGACGAGGTCGACATAAGGAGTCTGATCTACCTGTTGTACCTCTACTGCCATCACGTCTCGCGCGTACTTCTTTCGTTGGGAGGCGGTGCATCCTCCTCCTGAAAAACCCTCCAGAGATCGTGTTGATCTCCCCATGAATGGGCACCTCATGCCCCTGATCTGCCCCTTTTCTGCTGCTCTTGAAGGTAATCCTTTAAGAAGCGGCTCTTCACTATCTCATCTAGTTGGTGTGCCAGCGCCAAGCAGTTGCGTATGTAGTGGCCATGTGCTTGGTGAAACTCACACCAAGCATTCTTGTTGGGCCCCATCTTCCTATCGGTCTTCGCGGGCACCTTCAATCTCGCCGCTATGTTTGGGATAGCGATTAACTCCTTGAGCTCTACCCGGAAGTTATGCTTTGGGGGTGGGTCCCTCCGCGTACGTGTCCCTGCCTGGGACTGTTCATAAGGTTTCCCCGCTCCCTTCTTCTCTGCGGTCGACTTGTGTACCCTCATGGGTTGAGGTCGACCTACTACTCGAGGTTGGATAGGACCGACAAGACCACGTTTCTCCGTTACTCGATCACCTGCAGTGATGTGTGCCAACGCCCGACGTCTGATCTCAGTGAATGCCTTCGGGTAGAACATTAACAGTGATTCGCTGAAAGGTCCTGGCAGCATTCCTTTGACGAAGGCATGCACCATCATGGCCTCGTCTGTGAGTTTCAATCTTACCACTTGGACCCGAAATATGTTCAAGTAGTCCTTCATGGACTCCCTCTGGTACTGTTTAATGTCGAAGACATCATAAGAGAGTCGAGTGGGGGCCTTGTTAACAAGGTATTGTTCCCTGAACAGCGTCGCAAACTGGTCAAAGGTGGTGATGTGTCCATCGGGAAGGCTAACGAACCACTCCAACGCCGCGCCTGACAACGTGCTCATGAGCAACTTGCAGTACACAACGTTAGATCCTCCCGTAAGCATCATCTGGGTATTGAACGCCGTGAGATGGGCCTCTGGGTCCTCTACTCCTATGAAGGTGACCTTTGGGCCCAGAGACGTGGTTGGTAATGTCGTATCCATGATCGCCTGTGAGAACGACATGGGACGTGCCCTGAGTGGCACAGGTGGGGCACATTCATCCACCGAGCGCTCCTCTACTTGTTGCAAATCCCTGCGCAGTTCCTCATTGGCCCTGCGTAGTTCTTCATTGTCCACGCGTGACGCCGGAATTTCAACCCTAGATGCCGCCACCTCTACTTGGAGGGCACACATAGTCTCTAGTATTTGTTGCGTGGTTACGTTGTGATATGATTCCACTAGCAAAGTAGAGATGATTCTTTGACATTCTCAAACTCATATGGAAGATCCATCTATTGCCAATTGAACCGACTAAATTGTGTATAAAAGCAAAAGGACCGAATAGAAAGCTACAATACTGAAATTGAACCGAACAAAACAATAAGAAATGAAGAAGAATCAAATAGAAACATCCAAGGAGAAGATGAACCGAAGCATATTCAGAAACAAGCTAAAATACCGAATAAAAATGCTAGAAAAGGAAACTAAGACATGTTTTAGCTTCATATGAATATGGAGATGAAAGAAAGAAGAACTTATGGAGATGAAGGACTTGGTTTGATGATCACGCCACTTGGATGGTGAAGGCTCCAAGATAAGTGAGCTAGTGTCGCCACTTGAGAGAACCAAATGCACTCAAGATAAGACAAGGTGAAGGAGAAGACAAGTTCTCACAATTCTCTCTCAAATTAAGTAGAGTTTCTCTATTACCAATTTCAATTCTGAATTTTACAAGAGCCCACACCTCTATTTATAGTGTGAGGGTGCTGGAAAATAGGTGGGAAAATTCAAATAAAACTCATTTGAAATTCCCACCAAAAACAAGTCACATGGGAGGTGTGACCTTTTTCTACTATGACACCTCCTAAAAACTACACCTACACCTACTCTCCTAAGTCACATGGACAATGTGACTTTATTTTACATATTCTCACTCCTTTATTTAATATCCACACCTCCTACAAGAGTAAATCAAATGATGCTCTTTTATTTAATGTTTGGCCTTGCCCCTCATGGGATGGATTTGGGCTTTTTAGGCTTTGGCCTTCTTGGGCTTGGGCTTGGGCTTTGGGCTTGGGCCTCATCTTTATTTTATGTCTTCTTTTAATTTTGAGAAGACTAGAAGGAAGAACTTCAAATGTGAAGGCGAATGTCCTCTTCCTTCATTAATAAAAGCCTCCTTTATTTGATTCTCATCATACTCCTCGAGTTGGAGAGAATTCGTCCACGAATTCTGAATCCCTGCAGATAACAAAGTCAGTTTATTTTTACAAGTAAAAGTGGAAGAAGAAGGCAAACATGACTTAGCATTTGTAAACAATGGGATTGCAGAAAAGGAGGTTCTATAAATAAACCAAGTTGGAAAAATTTGTTTGGGAATGATGATATCTTTTGAAAAAAGGCCTCTTAAATGGTGACAACCATTAGGAGGTATGAACAAATCATCCCTAACATTTTTTAACCAAGATGGTGGTGAAGTAAGAACCTTTGGTAATGAAAAAGATAAGGAAGGAAAACACCTTGGATGTGGAAGGATAAGACCCATGTCAATTTGACCTTCTTTGTCTTTTTCATTTTTACTTGTGGTAGGTGGGTGAATTTGTTTTACCTTGTTTATCTTTAAGATTTGCTTTTGTGGACAATGAAGAGCTATGTGCCCAAAACCTAAACATTTAAAACATTTGATATTTGAAGTTTTGGTAGGTGACTTAGGAGTATAAGGATTTGTAGTAGAAACCTTTTTTGGAAACATGGTTTGTTTTGAAAAATTGGAAGGAGAAATTTGAGTAGAAATTTTGTTTGCATCCTTCCTAGAAGAGTTGTAGAAATCATCATCATGAGTATTTTAGAAAGTTTTTTTCAAAAGATATGATTCCACCTTGATGGCTTGGCGAAACACTCTCTTTAAAGAAGAGTACTCATTTAATTCTACAAATTCTCTAATATCTCTTCTCAATCCACGTACAAACCATTTTATCTTTGACTCTTCATTAGCATGCATATTCATTTTAGTCAAAGTTGTGTCAAAATCTTTAAAGTATTCATCTACCATCCTATGTCCTTGAGGAAGCCTTTAGAACTTCAACAAGTGTTCCTTCCTAGAAGGAGGAACAAACCTTGCGTGCATACACTCTTTCAAAGCATTCCAAGAAACCACGGGAGGTTTCTTGCGATATATAATGTCCATTACTGATCCTGCCTGTTGACCGGAACGCTGGAAACTGCCTCGTCAAGGGATCGACGTGCGCACCGCTTCTCACCTCCGTTCCTCTTCGGGATCTACCTCAAGAACCTGCAAAGAAACAGTACGGCGCCGCTGCGGCCGATCGCACTCCAACGCTCAAGTCAGTGACGGTATCACCAAATACTAAGAGAACAAGAACCGTGCAAATCCTCTCTCACAGTCAGCTCTATCACTCGCAAGCGTAAAGTGTATAAACCGAACGTGCGTACCTCAGAAAGTTTGTTAAGAACTCTTATATACCTGGTAGCTTTCTCTCTCCTGGCAGTTACAGACTTGGACACGTGGCTCGCATCCAACTGTACACGTGCCATCATCTGGAGGCTCCCTGACTTGGCGCTGCTTCTACTCTCATTTTAGCTAAGTTACTTATGCATGGTACTGCCCAGTGCATAGCTAACTTGGGAGTGCGATCTCTATTGGAACTGGCGAGTTAGGGGCCTTCATACACCTTCCCTGTGGTCTCGCCGGCCGCCTTCATAATCTGCTTCTCCTTCATCTTTGGCGATGTGCTTGCTCTGGCGATCTCCAAAAACTAGGTCGCCTGAATCTACATCTGGCGACTTCATCTTCAACCTGGTGATCGCCGACTCTAGTAAGCTGGAAATCGGAACACGCCAATACAACAACTGGCGACTACCTTCCCTTCTGCCAACCTGGCGCCTTGTCAACACGCCTATACTGTAGCAGGATGCCACGTCATCACTCCCGACTACCAGGGCGGTACAATTACAATTTTATGCCACCATTCTTTGGCATAACCCAAAAAGGATAAAGAAACTAACCTAAGTTTATCGTCATCTTGGACCTTATACACATGAAAATAATGGTCAACCTTAGCTTCCCAATCTAAATACACATTAGGATCACTATCACCATTAAAACTAGGGACTTTTTCACAAGAAACGTTGAACACTTGGTGATATCTTTGGTCACGGTTATAGCTCTCTTCATGAGAATGATGGTGATGCCTCCTTCTTCTATGTTCCTCTTCACGGCCATGATCATTGGAAGAACCTCTAGATGAAGGTGTATGAGAATGACGTTCTCCATTGATTGATTTAGAGGACCTAGTTTGCTTCATTTCAAATCTTTGTAATCTTTCCTCCAACTTTCTTATAGCTTCATTATTGAGATGAATGGTTCGTTTTGCCTTTTTTAATTCAACAAGAGCAGAAGCTTCGCTAGGAGAATGTTGGGTATAAGACGCATCATTGGAATATGAATCCATTGGTAAAAGAAAACAGCAAACAACAAAACAGCAAACAAAGTTAAGAAAACAAAGTTAGCAAAATAAATTGGAACCAAACTGCCGAAGTGAAGTGTCACTTAAATCACTCCAAAGAAAGAATACTCCCTTGACCAAGCTGATCTTGAGGCCTTGAGTAACCTCAAATGAAATATTTCAAAGTGATCCTGCCGGTTGACCAGAACGCTGGAAACTGCCTCGTCAAAGGATCGACGTGTGCACCGCTTCAAACCTCCGTTCTTCTTCGAGATCCACCTCAAGAACCTGCAAAGGAACAGAGCGGTGCCGCTGTGGCCGATCGCACTCCAACGCCCAAGTCAGTGACCGGATTACCAAATACTAAGGGAAAACTAAGAACAGGAACCGTGCAAATTCTCTCTCACAGTAAGCTCTACAACTCGCAAGCGTAAAGAGTGTAATCTGAACGCGCGTACCTCAGAAAGTTCGTTGAGAACTCTTATATACCTGGTCACCTTCTCTCTCCTGGCAGTTACAGACCTGGACACGTGGCTCGCATCCAGTCGTACACGTGCCACCATCTGGAGCCTCCTTGACTTGGGCGTTGCTTCTGATTCTCTTTTTGGCTAAGTTACTTATACATGGTATTGCCCAGTGCATAGCTAACTTGGGAGTGCGATCTTTACTGGAACGGGCGAGTTAGGGTGCTCTCGTACACCTTCCCTGTGGTCTCGCCGGCCGCCTTCATAATCTGCACCGCCTTCATCTTCGGCGATGTGCTTGTTCTGGCGATCTCCAATCACTTAGTCGCCTGGGTTTACCATCTGGCGACTTCATCTTCAACTAGGCGATCGCCTGGCATGCTGAAGATCGGAGCACGCCAACTTAATAACTGGCGATTACACGAACCCCCCGACTTCCTTCCCTTCTGCAACTCTGGCGCCTTGTCCACACGCCTACTCTGTAGCTTGGTGCCACGTCATCACTTCCGACTACCAGGGCGGTACACAAAGCAAGAGCACACAATCTTCAAAGCACTTCACCACAACCAATGAATAATAAAAGACAAACAAGAAAAGGTATAAGCAAGAAAAGGCTTATCACAAAAGGAATACAAGATATATGACAAACTCAAAAATTAGTGAACAAAAGACAAGTAAGAAAATAAGGTACTCAATGATAAAGAAGGCACACAACAGAGACCTAAAGAAAAGCACTAGATTAGATGAAGAAAACAAAAACAGAACTACTGGAAAAAAAAATTATGCAAACTGTGCAAAATGTTCACTGATTTAACTGGAATGATGTAAAGAGAACTGGATTATGAAATTTTAACCACAGAAATTTCAAGATCTTAGCTCAACAATGGCACTGGAATTACTTAAAAACGGTAAGCCAATTAATTGAGATAAATTTTCTTAAATCGCTGCCAGATTACCGTATTTTTTTCGGCAGAATTGCACACTTTTTGTATTTTATTTATCATTTTTTTTGTACTTGGAATTTTGAAGTACTTATTTTTTCTAATTTTTTATAAAACTTTAAAGAACACAAATCCAGAATTTCAGAAATTTCCAGTGAGTAAATCAATTGCAATAAATCGAAACAGTGAGCACGTTTTCAGAAAAACAGAGGAATCCTAACAGGAATGAAAAAAACAGAAGTAAGAACTAGCAAAGACATAATGGAAATGATGTATAGGAACTTGTATAGATCTAAAATACAAGTATGAACTCAATACTAAAATAGAAAATGCACAAAGGATCAAGAATTACACTCAGAAACTGTATTACACCAAAGCAAGAAACAAAAAATACAAGAAAAGTACTACAAGAAGTGATGACATTCTTGGAAAAACATGACTATGACAAAACTTATAAGGATTCAAAAAGGAAAAGACACAAACACATGATAGGCACAATTAAGAAAACAGCAATAAAACTCAAATTAAGCCTAAAAACAGAAATGAAACAGCAAGAATATAGAGCTCTTGAATTAAAAGTGCAAAACAACTCAAAATGAAACAAGAACAAACCTAAACTCTAGATACCACATGATATGATTCCACTAGCAAAGTAGAGATGATTCTTTGACATTCTATGGAATCAACTTGAGTTGGAGATAGCTTAGGCACTTTTAATAGAATTGGATCAAGGTTCTATGTTTCAAGAACTCACCAAAACTTGCACCAAACACCAAACTCATATGGAAGATCCATCTATTGCCAATTGAACCGACTAAATTGTGTATAAAAGTGTACCATCCCGTATCCGGGCATTGACTAAATCAAGGTCAAAGTCAACGGCTGAAGAGTCAAAGTCAACGCAAGGCGTCGCCTAGGTGGAGAGACGCCAAATGCCAGCATCGCCAAGAGGAAGCGTCGCCAAGGCAAGGCGTCGCCCAGGTGAAGGCGTCGCCAGATCAAACAGTGTAAAAACAAGGCAATCACGGTGTGGTTCCCCGATACCCATGGGTAGGAAAGACCATGGAGGGAGCGACGTCGTGGGAAAGCCTCAGGTCTCGATATCTCGGGAAAGTGATAAAGAGAAGGAAAAGGTGGCTTCAAGGCCATAGTGATAGTACCAGTGAAGGGCAGCCTGACTCGTGAAGTACCCCTGCCGCCCCAGAGACGCCTTTGGGACAGATACGACCTAAGAGGAAGGTCACGCCCAGGGTAACCGGGTGCAGGGTGCGAGAGGAAGGCAGATACGCTCTCAAAGTAAGTGGTTAGATACTTGGGGGCACGAGTTGGCACCCAAAAAGCCACCCCTAGCGTAGTAGCACTCCCAAGCAGGAGGACTCACACGTAGAAACGTCCCCAGATGGGCAGAAACGCCCCCAGATGGGGTCACGGCGTCGTGAGGCCTTCCACGTGTACAACAGCCATGCCAGAATGGAAACACCCTTCAGTCAGGTGCCAGGTAATTAAAAGTCATTCAATACAGTTTCCCTTTCGAGCATTCAGGTACTATAATGGCTCCCCAGCATTTCAACGTCTTAAATGCGCTACGTTTTCTAATTAAACGCTTTAATGAGCGCGTTACGTTTGTGATTAAAAGTGCTTTAAGGCGCTTTAAATGCTTGGGTAGTTTAAATAGCACAGGGAATGTTGGAAAAAGGGTTGGAACTTTCGGCAAATTTATCAGAGAACTCTCTAGTTGCTTGCTCGTGCTTCAAGGTTATGTACAAGTGACTGGGGAATATTTTTGCCTGAAAGAGACAGCACACACACATACACAGTTCTTTACCACCTTCAGAGTGCCATACGCGGTGCTCAGACACGCAGGTGGACAGTTTTTGGTGTTTCTTGCTGGCTGACTTGAGCGTCGGAGTGCACACGGCCGCTAGGGCGCCTCTTTGTCCTCTTTTTTGCAGGAATCCACGGGCAACCAGTGGGAAGGAGTCCCTAGCTGACGGTTGAGGTCGCGCACGAAGACGTCCCGGTCAACCGGACGGAACATTTGGCGCCCACCGTGGGGCCGATATAAAACATCAGTCCCATCACAAGTTCGAGAAAAATCTACCAGGTTACAGTAGCCCTGAAGGAGTTTGGAGTGACCATGGCCCCCACCAGACGAAGAGCAGCACGCGCAGCCCCAGCAGACCTATCCATGCAGCAGGTCCTGGAAATAATGAGGGGGCTGCAGCAGGATATGGCGGATTCGAAAATGGAGCAGGAACGCATGCAGGCAGACCTTGACGCCTCGCATGAGCGGAACGAAGAGCTCCACCGTGTGAATGAGGAGTTGCGCCAGGGCCTGAGAAACGATAGGAGGCGGCCTGGGCACGACGAGATGGAGAACCATTCCCCACCAAGGGAGTTTTCCACTCCTTTCTCACAGGAGATCCTAGACGCAGCGATCCCGAACACGTTCGCGGGACCTAAGGTGATCTTCACCGGGATGGAGGACCCAGAGACGCACCTGGCTGCATTTCACACGCAGATGGTCCTGATAGGCGGTTCCGATGCTGCCAAGTGCAAGCTCTTCATGAGCACCCTGACTGGGATGGCTATGGACTGGTTCATTAGCCTCCCAGAAGGTCATATCACATCTTTCCGCCAGTTGTCGCGATTGTTCCGAGAACAGTACTTAGCCAACAAGGCCCCGCCGCCGGTCTCCTACGACCTGTTTGACGTGAAGCAGTATCAGGGAGAGACCCTGAAGGAGTATATCAATCGCTTCAGGGCCCAGGTCGTGAAGGTTGGCACAACAGAGGAGCCTATGATCGTGTACGCATTTGTGAAAGGCGTGTGCCCCGGCCCCTTCGGAGAATCCATTATCCGCAATCGCCCTAGGACTTTCGCTGAATTACGGCGCAGGGCAGTAGAGCATATTGCTTCGGAAGGGGAGGTATGTGTGAAGCGCACCAGCGCCGTGCCCTCACGCCCGAGGGGACCGGCGCGAGTTCAACCCGTCAGAGTCAATGAGACCACGACGGGGAGAAAGAAGCCAGAGGCGAGACGCCCCTACGAGGCCAGAAAGCCCCAGCCCCGGGGCCCAGCAGGAGGCGAACGCCCCGCCAGAGAAAGAGCAAGACCGGCGAGGTACAACTTCGTGGTTGAGTTGAAGGATTTGATCGCCGTGCCCAACATAGCTGAGAGACTGAGGCGACCGGCGAAGACCGACAAGGTGTTAGGGCCCCGTAAAGACTCTTGGTGCGAATTCCACGAGGCTTTCGGGCACCAAATTGATAATTGCCTGTCGTTGGGCTACCAGCTAGATGAGCTGGTGAGGACTGGGTTTTTGAAAGATTATGTCGCAGATTCCACAACGACCGCCACCTTGCCGCCGCCGGCAGATGAGCCAGCACACGAGATGCCTGTGCTTGGCGAGGTCCACACCATTGCTGGAGGTTTTTCCGGTGGAGGACCCACCGCCTCCCAGCGGAAGAAATACGCGAGGGGGTGAATTCAATCGAGGAGAGGCTCTCGGGGGAGCCCTGGGAGTCAGATATTTTGTTCACAAGAAGAGACCTCCGAGATGTGGTGCCCCACGACAACGATCCCGTTGTCATCTCAGTTGTCACAGCCGGAAGGAAGGTCCACAGAGTGCTTGTTGATCAAGGAAGCTCGGCAGACGTCATGTTTCTGTCGACCTTTCATAAGTTACGGTTGTCCCCCGATCTGCTGAGTCCCTATACGGGATGTTTGTATGGGTTCGGGGATAACCAGGTAGAAGTCCGGGGGTACCTGGAGTTGAGGACTACGTTCACAGACGGAGAGGCCTCCCGTACCGAGAGCATCCGGTACCTCGTCGTGAACGCTAATTCTGCCTACAATATTTTGCTGGGCAGACCGGCGTTAAACCGTCTGAGCGCGGTGTCCTCCACCCGTCACATGAAAATGAAGCTGCCGGACCTCAGTGGCCGGGTGATAGTCATCAGGTCAGATCAGGAGGAGGCGAGGAAATGCTATGAAAACAGCCTGAAAACGAAGAGAGGCGTATTCATGGTGTATGAACGTCCACCGAGCGCGGACGCGACGATGATTGAGGCGACGCCCGCTGGGCTGACGCCTGAAGAGGCCATAACGGAGAGGGCGATGCCCGAAGCAGATGTGCCAATGGAGGAAGGCCCTGACGACGCGGCGCCCGTAGAAGAGGCGGCGCCCGTCGAAGATGATAGCAGGGAGCAGCCTGCAGCTAATGCCATAGAAAGGGAGATTGGCGGCAAAATTTTCAAGTTAGGAAGTTCGCTAAGCCCAGAAGAACAGGAAGGGGTGGCAGAAGTGATTTCACACCACCTGGATGCCTTCGCATGGTCCGCCTCGAATATGCCAGGCATCGACCCCGATTTCCTGTGTCACCACCTCAGCATGGACGCCACGGTCCGCCCCGTGCGTCAGAGAAGGAGGAAGTTCAATGAGGAACGACAGCAGGTGGTGAAAGACGAAACGCAGAAGCTGCTGGGTGCTGGCCACATCAGGGAGATTCAGTACCCTGAGTGGCTCGCCAACGTCGTCTTGGTGAAAAAGGCAAACGGAAAGTGGAGGATGTGCGTTGACTTCACGGACCTGAACAAGGCATGCCCAAAGGACTCGTATCCGCTGCCCAGCATCGACGCCTTGGTAGACAGTGCGTCTGGCAGCAAGGTGTTAAGTTTCCTAGACGCCTTTTCAGGGTACAACCAAATCAAGATGCACCCAAGAGACGAGAGCAAGACTGCATTCATGACGGAGACATGCAGTTATTGCTATAAGGTGATGCCCTTCGGGCTCAAAAATGCGGGCACCACGTACCAGAGGCTAATGGACAAGGTCCTGGCGCCAATGCTTGGGAGGAACGTATACGCTTATGTAGACGACATGGTGGTGGCGTCGCAGAACAGGGTGCAGCACATGGCAGACCTGGAAGAGTTGTTCAACACAATATCCAAATACCGCCTCAAGTTGAACCCCGAGAAGTGTGTTTTCGGGGTGGAGGCCGGTAAGTTCTTGGGTTTTTTGCTCACCGAGAGGAGGATAGAGGCGAACCCCGACAAATGTGCGGCTATTATCACCATGCAGAGTCCGACATCGGTAAAAGAGGTGCAACAGTTGACAGGGCGGATGGCGGCGCTCTCGAGGTTTGTTTTCGCCGGAGGAGAAAAGGGGCACCCGTACTTCCAGTGCCTCAAGAGAAACAGTCGCTTTGCATGGACTGATGAATGCGAAGCGGCTTTCGTTAAGCTGAAGGAGTACCTGGCGACGCCACCGGTCCTCTACAAGCCGGTAACGGGCGTGCCCCTCCGGTTGTATTTTACTGTAACGGAGCGGGCCATCAGTTCTGTGTTGGTCCAAGAGCAGGACCAGAGTCAGAAGCCCATCTACTTCGTAAGCAAGGCCTTACAAGGGGCTGAGACGAGGTACCAAGCACTAGAGAAGGCGGTGTTGGCGGTAGTGTTCTCTGCCAGGAGGCTCCGTCATTACTTCCACAGTTTTACGATGGTGGTGATGACCAACCTCCCTATACAAAAAGTGCTGCAGAAACCCGATGTGGCAGGAAGAATGGTACGCTGGGCAGTGGAACTGTCAGAATTCGACATCCAGTACGAGCCTAGAGGATCCATCAAAGGGCAGGTGTACGCGGATTTTGTAGCAGAACTTTCGCCCGGAGGTGAGCAAGAGGTGGAGGCGAGTTCGCAGTGGCTGCTCTCGGTTGATGGCTCTTCAAACTAACAAGGGAGCGGTGCGGGAATAGTGTTGGAAGGACCCGACGGCATACTGATCGAGCAGGCCTTGCGTTTTGCCTTCAAGGCAAGTAACAATCAGGCAGAATATGAAGCCCTGATAGCAGGAATGCTCTTGGCCAAGGAGATGGGCGCAAGAACCTCCTGGTGAAGAGCGACTCTCAGTTGATTACGGGGCAGGTGTCGGGTGAATTCCAGGCGAAGGACCCACAGATGGCGGCGTATCTGAAACACGTCCAGTTATTGAAGGGGGCGTTCGACGCGCTTGAGCTGATACATGTCCCGAGGGAGCAGAATGCCAGAGCTGACCTGCTCGCAAAGCTGGCCAGCTCAGGCAAGGGGGGTAGACAGAGGACAGTGATCCAAGAGACTCTCAAAGCCCCGCGTCGATTCGTGGAAGACAACAGTGTGGATGTCCTCCAAGTTTATACTTCAAGGGGAAGGCCGAGGAGTCACTCCTCTTTGACCCAAGATACGCAGAGGGCGCCCCGCATCAGCATATACGCGGGTGTGCCTGAGGAAGAGCAGATGCAGGTCTGTGTTTTGTCCAAGGGAGACACCTGGATGACGCCCTATAAACGATACCTGGCGGATGGGGCTCTTCTAGTGTACCCTGAAGAGGGTAAAAAAGTCAAAAGAAATGCCGCAAGATATACTTTGGTGGATGGGTGTTGTTCAGGCACGGCTTCACTCACCCTATCCTAACATGCGTCAGTGGCGATGAGTGCACCAGGATAATGGCGGAGCTACACGAAGGCATCTGCGGAAGCCATGTAGGAGGAAGGTCCTTAGCCTCCAAGGTAATACGCGCAGGTTTCTTCTGGCCGACAGTGAAAGAGGATTGCGCACGGCACGCCCAGCGGTGTAAGCAATGCCAAAAGCACACCGACTGGCACAAGGCGCCGCCAGAAGAGTTGCGGTCCATATACAGCCCGTGGCCTTTCCATACATGGGGAATTGACATCCTGGGCCCTTTCCCACTGGCAATCAGGTAGATGAAGTATCTGATCGTCGCCATCGAATACTTCACTAAGTGGATAGAGGCAGAGCCCGTGGCACAGATCACTGCGCATAAGGTACAGCATTTCGTGTGGAGAAACATTGTGTGTCGCTTTGGCGTACCTAGGCGCCTGATATCTGACAATGGGACCCAGTTTGCCAGTCAGCAGTTGAGAAATCTGTGTGCTGAAGTAGGAATCAAACAAGTGTTCGCGTCGGTTGAACACCCCCAGACCAAAGGACAAGTAGAGTCGGCAAACAGAGTTCTGCTGAGGGGGTTAAAAAGAAGGTTAGAAAAAGCCAAAGGGGCGTGGGCGGAAGAGGTGCCAAGGATTGTATGGGCATATCACACCACGCCCCAATCCTCTACTATGGAGACGCCCTTCAGTTTGGTGTACGGTTCGGACGCGATGATTCCAGTAGAAATACATGAAAGCTCACCACGTTTTCAAAACTTCGTGGTGGAGGAGTCCAATGAGGAGAGGCGGGTAAACCTGGATCTGCTAGAAGAAGCCAGGGAAGAAGCTAGAATAAAAGCTGAAGCGATGAAGAGAAGAATAGAGCGGCAATATAGCTCTAAGGTCAAGCCGCGACAGTTTCAGGTGGGCGACCTAGTGATGAGGAAAGCCCACCCATACGAGTTGGAGAATAAGCTGTCTCCCAAGTGGACCGGGCCCTTCAGGGTTACTGAGGCTAAGGGCAATGGTTCGTACAACCTGGAGACTTTAGATGGAGGCCCCATCCCGCGCAGTTGGAATGCAGCCAACTTAAAATTTTATTTCAGTTGACTTATGTAAGCAGTATGTAACAATTTAGTTGAAGGGGACGCTCTTTTTCCCCCTCGGGGGTTTTTTAATGAGGTCACCCTAATAAAAGGAAAAACCAGTTTGAGAAAAAAAAGTTCCTTGGCTTTCAGCCTTTATCTTTCCTTGTTTGAAGATTATGTGATGCGCCGCCCAGGCCATGGCGTCGCCAAGAAAGAAGGCGTCGCCTAGGTCCTGGCGTCGCCCAGAAAGAAGGCGCCGCCTGGATAAGGGCGTTGCCCTGAGCAGGCGTCGCCCAAGTGAAGACATGCATCGTTGGAAGAACGAGATGAAAGGAAAGCGCGCAGTACATGAAGCATATGCAAAGTGAAGTAGCGTTACGAAAATCAAGTATGACATTGAAAAGCTGTTGTTACAAGCAATGTTCAATACATTGGGAGCAGTAAAAACGGAGTAAACGCTACAAATCATGCAAAACACAAACAAGCCACTTCTCAGCGCTCATCAGAGTCATCACTGGAGGAAGGCGAAGCCCCTTTTCCAGCCCGCAGCGCTCGAGTAAGTCGTGTCCTCTTTTCTTGGTTTATTTTCGAACCTGCACCAGGGGAAAAGATGTGTTAGAGACACCATGAAGAAAGACAAGCACAGTTAGAAGTAACGAAGGCCGAGTTTCCTAAGGCAGTGGGTCTTACATATGTACTTCTCGAGAGTCCCAGCGTTGAACTCCAGGCTGATCACCGTGGCAGAGTCAAAACCTCCCGCCTCAGCAAGAATCCGGCAAGCTATTTGATCACTTGGAGCCAGATTCTTGAGGGGTTTGGCTTTGAGGACCTTTTCCTCTCTCACCCAGTACAGCGGAAACCCATCCAGAGCGTCGGGAACAAGATCAGTACGGCAGATCTTGAAGAACCGGCCTTTCCACCCCGTAAACGAGCTTTGAAAGGGTGTGAAGAGAACTCTTCCGGGTACATTGCTGAGAGTTACCCAGAGGTTGTGTCTCTGCCTCTTCACCTCAAAGAAGTGGAGAAAGAGGTCAACCGAGGGTGCACAACCCAGAAACCCGAAGAGGATGTCGAAGGCTTTGACAAAGGCCTAGCTGTTGGGGTATAACTGGGCCGGAGCCACGTTGATCTCCGTCAGCAGTTCCTTCTCGAACCGGGAGAAGGGTAAGCGCACTCCGATGGTCTTGAACACCACCTGGTAAAAGTAAAAGAAAGGAACCCCTCCGTTGGCCCGTTCATCTCCACATACTGGCTCCCCTAGAGTGCAAGGGAGCACAGCGATGTCGTCATCATGCCTCCTCGCGAAGGCCCGGTAGTCATAGGAACACGAATCCCCTTTGTGTTCCCGTATGGCCCTGGTTGAGAGCAAGCACGAATACTCGTCAAGAAGTTCACTCGAGGCCCAAGGGTACAAGTCTTTGGGACGGACCCTGGAGGAAGCATCGTGAGAACACATTCTTTAACAAGATCAGGATTGCCAGAAATGCAAGAGTTGAGCGAGGGGAGCAAAGGTTAGAACAACCCTTCGACGGAGAAGAGAGGGTGCAAGAAGGAAGGGTGCAAGAAGAAAGAACGCAAGTAGGTTATGAAGAGTGAGAAAATGATGAAGATAGTTCCAGAGTTTGAAGAGTTAAATAAAGCGGTTAGAGCGCCAAACGACGCGAATGGATGCACCGCACGATTGATACACGTGGCAGAAGACGAAAGGATGACGCTGGCACCACTGGTTTAAATCAGAAAAGGTCGTATCAGCAGAATATCCAATGGTACGATGCGCCGTCGAAAGTGAGCCAGGAGTACAGCAGGAGTCAGAACTTAATGGAATGACTAGATGCCCCATCAACCATACAAGCAGCGCCACGTGGATCAAGTCGAATGATGGAACGTCCCATCGGCTATACAAGGAGCGCCACGTGGATGGCGCAAACAAAGCTTTGAGTCCTTCACAGCCATCAGGCATCGACCAAGGCAAGAATCAAAGTCAATGTCGAAGTAAAGGAAACGCCCGAGGCGTCGCCCGGAAGGATGTGAAGGGCGACGCCAGCGTGAGATGTCACGGGCGTCGCCTCCCCGATACCCACAGGTAGGAAAGACCGTGGAGGGAGACGAAAGTGAAGGAAGCAGAGTTAATTGCTGGCGTCGCTTCCCCGATACCCACAGGTAGGAAAGACTGTGGAGGGAGACGAGACCAGAGAAAACAAAGTTAGTCACAGGCATCGCCTCCCCGATACCCACAGGTAGGAAAGACTGTGGAGGGAGACGAAATCCAAGAAGGCAAAGTTAGTCACAGGCGTCGCCTCCCCGATACCCACAGGTAGGAAAGACTGTAGAGGGAGACGAAATCCAAGAAGGCAAAGTTAGTCACAGGCGTCGCCTCCCCGATACCCACAGGTAGGAAAGACTGCGGAGGGAAACGAGACCGCCAAATGCCAGCGAATCACTGGCAGGGCGTTCCCCGATACCTATGGGAAGGAAAGACCATGGAGGGAACAGACACCCCCCCATAGCACTCAGCGTTTTAGACACCCGGGACGACACGGTGCTGCTGTAGCAGGCCTCTCCTTAGGCGTGGGCGCCGAGTGTTAAGGATCAAAGAAAGGACCTTTCAGTATCAGAGACATCCCGTGGACGATGCGGCGTCACTATGTGAGCCTCTCCATGGGCGTGAGGGTTGACGTGCAACCTTTCCCGATCATACAAAACCGCCCAACGAAGTGAAAGAAATGGGCAGAACACAGATAAAATAACCGAAGCGCGTGAAGGGAAAAGGTGAGAATGAGAACGGACAAGCAGAATCGTATGTGGCAAAGACATAAAGGCAATCATACGAACATCCCAAATCAGTAACAAGAGTAAGAATAGTTCAAAGAATTACAAGTTTTGACAGATAAAATAAAAAACGAGGGGAACGAAGAGGCGCACAAACGATATCCAAAGAAATGCAGTAATATGGACAGTCCCAGGCAGTTCATAGAGTGAAGAGAATCATCAAAGAGGGGGAAAACCATACCTTTGGGGCTGAAGGGTGTGGAGAGCGGAAGCACGAATGAGCAGGGGTCGCGAGAGAAGAGATTCAGAGAAGATGAACAGTGAGAAGGGATTCAGAGAAAGTGGATGTAACAGTAGTGGCAAGCGCGGGGTTTGGGTAACTTGAACGTTACGAGAAGCGCGAGGGACATCAAATGATAACCGTGTGATGATGCCACGTGTTGCAAAACTAAGCGCTCAAGGGGAGCGCAAGAGGTTCTTGAAGACGACCGCACGATGAACCACGTGGCACGCGATTAAGCGCAACTTCAAAAGACATTATTTTTCCCATTTCAGGGATGTCCAATCAGCCATTAAGAATACCTCTGTGGTTCAGAAAGTGTCACGTCAGTAATTCGAAAAATTGTTGAGTCAGCAGAGAATGCCACATCATCAGGAGGGCACGTGGATGGCGGGGGCAAGGCTTTAGTCTTTGCACTGAAGACAAGTCTTCGGCTTAAGACTGGGGGGCTTGTGTACCGTACCGTATCCGGGCGTTAACTAAATCAAGGTCAAACTCAACGGCTGAAAAGTCAAAGTCAACGCAAGGCGTCGCCTAGGTGGAGAGACGCCAAATGCCAGCATCGCCAAGAGGAAGCGTCGCCAAGGCAAGGCGTCGCCCAGGTGAAGGCGTCGCCCAACTAGGGCGTCGCCAGATCAAACAGTGTAAAAACAAGGCAATCACGGTGTGGTTCCCCGATACCCATGGGTAGGAAAGACCATGGAGGGAGCGACGTCGTGGGAAAGCCTCAGGTCCCGATATCTCGGGAAAGTGATAAAGAGAAGGAAAAGGTGGCTTCAAGGCCATAGTGATAGTACCAGTGAAGGGCAGCCAGACTCGTGAAGTACCCTTGCCGCCCCAGAGACGCCTTCGGGACAGATACGACCCAAGAGGAAGGTCACGCCCAGGGTAACCGGGTGCAGGGTGCGAGAGGAAGGCAGATACGCTCTCAAAGTAAGTGGCTAGATACTTGGGGGCACGAGTTGGCACCCAAAAAGCCACCCCTAGCGTAGTAGCACTCCCAAGCAGGAGGACTCACACGTAGAAACGTCCCCAGATGGGGTCACGGCGTCGTGAGGCCCTCCACATGTACAACAGCCATGCCAGAATGGAAACACCCTTCAGTCAGGTGCCAGGTAATTAAAAGTCATTCAATACAGTTTCCCTTCCGAGCATTCAGGTACTATAATGGCTCCCAAGCGTTTCAACGTCTTAAATGCGCTACGTTTTCTAATTAAACGCTTTAATGAGCGCGTTACGTTTGTGATTAAAAGCGCTTTAAGGCGCTTTAAATGCTTGGGTAGTTTAAATAGCGCAGGGAATGTTGGAAAAAGGGTTGGAACTTTCGGCAAATTTATCAGAGAACTCTCTAGTTGCTTGCTCGTGCTTCAAGGTTACGTACAAGTGACTGGGGAATATTTTTGCCTGAAAGAGACAGCACACACACATACACAGTTCTTTACCACCTTCAGAGTGCCATACGCGGTGCTCAGACACGTAGGTGGACAGTTTTTGGTGTTTCTTGCTGGCTGACTTGAGCGTCGGAGTGCACACGGTCGCTAGGGCGCCTCTTTGTCCTCTTTTTTGCAGGAATCCACAGGCAACCAGTGGGAAGACGTCCCGGTCAACCGGACGGAACAAAAAGCAAAAGGACCGAATAGAAAGCTACAATACTGAAATTGAACCGAACAAAACAATAAGAAATGAAGAAGAATCAAATAGAAACATCCAAGGAGAAGATGAACCGAAGCATATTCAGAAACAAGCTAAAATACCGAATAAAAATGCTAGAAAAGGAAACTAAGACATGTTTTAGCTTCATATGAATATGGAGATGAAAGAAAGAAGAACTTATGGAGATGAAGGACTTGGTTTGATGGTCACGCCACTTGGATGGTGAAGGCTCCAAGATAAGTGAGCTAGTGCCGCCACTTGAGAGAACCAAATGCACTCAAGATAAGACAAGGTGAAGGAGAAGACAAGTTCTCACAATTCTCTCTCAAATTGAGTAGAGTTTCTCTATTACCAATTTCAATTCTGAATTTTACAAGAGCCCACACCTCTATTTATAGTGTGAGGGTGCTGGAAAATAGCTGGGAAAATTCAAATAAAACTCATTTGATTCCCACAAAAAACAAGTCACATGGGAGGTGTGACCTTTTTCTACTATGACACCTCCTAAAAACTACACCTACACCTACTCTCCTAAGTCACATGGACAATGTGACTTTATTTTACATATTCTCACTCCTTTATTTAATATCCACACCTCCTACAAGAGTAAATCAAATTATGCTCTTTTATTTAATGCTTGGCCTTGCCCCTCATGGGATGGACTTGGGCTTTTTGGGCTTTGGCCTTCTTGGGCTTGGGCTTGGGCTTTGGGCTTGGGCCTCATCTTTATTTTGTGTCTTCTTTTAATTTTGAGAAGACTAGAAGGAAGAACTTCAAATGCGAAGGCGAATGTCCTCTTCCTTCATTAATAAAAGCCTCCTTTATTTGATTCTCATCACGTTGTCCCCTCCAGGAGGCACAACACCTGTGGCTACAGCAGATAATTGCCTCGTACTCCTCATATTCCTGGTAGAAACTCTTAACACGATTGTGAGTGGGACCTTGCTTTAACGAGTCCCACGGTGGGCGCCAAATGTTCCTGCTAGTTGACTCGCTTCGTCGGTTGACGCTAACGGCAACCTTTGACCCTTCTCTCTCTACCTGAGAATCGTACTTTCTTGATCAAAGAATCTCTCTCCTGCAAAGACAAAGGGGCGCCTTGACGGCCATTTGCACTCCGATGCTCAAGTCAGTATAAGGGCAAAGAAACACCAAGTGTATAAAGTAGTTTCAGTCTTAGAAACTGTGTACCTTGTTAGGGTTCTTGACACCCTTTATATAGGTTGAAACTAGGGTTTACCTTTGTGTTGTTACCCTTGTCTAGGGTTCCTTGGGGAACGTCCTTGTGCTACTATTTACATAATCTTAGCGTATCTGGCACATGAACTTCCCTTAACTGGAGTGCAACGAATAAGAGCGTCGCTGCCTGGGTACCAACTTGTGCACCTAATCTCTAGTGCCATCTGCTTTGTGGGTGCCCTAAGTATTCCCTTGTCGTGCATGCAGCTTCCCTTAGAAACCCTAACCCTAATGGTTCTTAGCGCCTCCAAGGATTATTCTCACATGCCGCACCTGTATGCGTTATACACACCACATGCATGGATCCCTCGTGACTTAGGCTTCCCTCATATATGATGTTCTAACTAATGATTTAAGATAATTCTAGGACTCACCTCGCCTGGCCCAACATAACGTTCAGACCACCGATGTCCGATCTCTCCCTCTGTTAGCGAAGGCCGATATCGATTTCCAACATCGGGATCTATGATACCGATGTCCGAAGACTGTCTAATTCTCTGGGGCCCACCTTATGTGGCCCCCTTCCAGTATTAGACACCGATGTGCGATGTCTGAGGTTAGTCACTAGGATTGATGACTGAGGACTGGTCGGGACAAAAATATTTAAATATTTTAAAATACATAGAGTTTACAAAAATAAAGTAAAAAGACTTTATAAATATTATTTTTGAATTTATAAAAAAATTATAAGTATACAAAATATTTAAATATTTTAAAATACTACTTTATAGTTACTCTCCATATAATATTTCATTTTTTTCTAAAATCAAGTAAAAAAAACTGTATAAATATTATTTTGAATTTATAAAATAATTATAAGTGTACCACTTTACATAGTTTACATATAATATTTAATTTGTTTAAAATAAAATAAAAAAAGTTAAGTATAAATAGTATTTTTTTTATAAATTATATTTAATTTTTTATTTTATGTACTATTATTTCTCTAAAATGTGGTTTTTTATACCTAATAGTTAAACTTATATGATTGTCAAGGATTTGTGACCATGGATAACGATAACCATTGGTCTATGTATTTCGGCAATGTCGAGATGTCTAGCACGAATGACATGAATCCCGATGTAGTTGGTGTTGATTTCACACTAATTTCACAAATCAATTTTCGAACACAAGTAGCAACAATGACAATCCATTGCATCATTGGATATGAATTGAATGTGTTGTGTGTGTTAACCGAGACAAATAATGTTATACCGGAGTTTGTTCCATAAAAAGAGCGTCGTCGGCAAGAATTGACGTCGTACTTGGTCCATACTGAAAGATGTCGTGACATTTATTAATTTATGTCAACGAATAAGAGGAACGGGGATGGTTAAAGATGCATTCCGATCTACAACTGAAGAACAAGTGGCTAAATTTTTACACATCATTGATCATAATGTCAAGAATCAAAGTGTTTCGTTCTTCTTTCATCAGTCCGGGGAAATAGTGTCTCGTCACTTTCATAATGTTTTGAAGGAAATAGTGATGTTGCACGGAGAGTTCTTAATTCAACCAACTGGGACCAAAGTTGAAGCTCATATCTTAAACAACAATCGATTTTTTCCATACTTTAAAGTATGAATATGAGAAACAATAGTTAAATGTTTAATTCATGTTGTATGCAATGCAAGTTATTTAGAAATGTGAATTTGTTGTGTATTAGGAATGTTTAGGTGCCATAGACGACATTCACGTCTGTATTAAAGTCCCCCGAGCTGATGCTCCTTGTTTTCATGGAAGAAAAGACTGACCAACGTAAAACGTATTTGTTGCTTGTGATATTGACATGAAATTCATGTATGTTATTGTCGGGTGGGAAGGAAAAGCCTCTGATTACAGGATATTGAAGGATGCGTTTATACAAGAGGATCCATTGGTCATTCTGGAAGGTTAGTTGAGTGTGTTTTCAAGTGCAATAAATATTCATTTGGTCATAAGAATTATAAGTAAAAAGTGTTAATGGATGGTTGTAGGCAAATACTACCTTAGAGATGCGAGTTTTATGTTCAAAGCCCGAGTTATAACTCCATATCGCGGAGTTCGGTACCATCTAAAAGAGTATTCCCGAAGACGTCCACAAAATTTTCGTGAGTTGTTTAATCATCACCATTCCTCACTAAGAAATGTTATCAAAAGAACATTTGGTGTCCTCAAAAAGCGATTCCCAATTATCTCTAGCGGAACGGAGCTTGACCGATATTGTTTTAGCATGTTGTATTCTTCATAACTTTCTTTGCGGGTTGGATAATGATGACTCTTTGTTGGAAGAATTTGACCGTGACTTGATGCAAGGAGATATAGATGTGTGATACTCACAAATCATAAGCATGACTACAGACTTGTGTCTCAAATTAGGGATACTATAGCAAATGAAATGTGGATAGGTTATTGTAATAATTAATTTTATGTAATATCCCTAAACTTATATTTATATTGTTGTAAGAACAATTTGTTGGTTTAATGTTGACATTCGACCTTTATTAATCTTTATGTATGGAACTATTTATGTTATTGAAAAAGTTTAACGTTTTTTATTAGGTTCATAGATCACGAGAAGGGTATTCCTTCAGAGTCATCTACATGTATCTGTGAACACAAAAAATACTGACATGGATTTTTGACTGCTGAATTCCATGATCGACGAGGCATTTATGGGTAATCGCATTTATGGTAGTAGGACGACACAGGCTTACACAAACATCATTAAATCTCTACATCAGAGTGGACTGGTAGGGATTACAAAAAATAATGTGAAGAACAGGCAGAAAAGCCTTAAGAATAGATGGGGTGAGATCCATGATCTATTAAGTGGACTGAGTGGTTTCGCTTGGAATCCAAGCTCGAAAATTTTCAATGCCGAGGATGAAGTGTGAGATATGTTGATAAAGGTAACATATTCAACCTGATGTTCACTTATCACATACATTAGCCAATAATTATGAATATGAGTATATTTCTTTTCATTAATGAACATGCAAAGCCCTCAGCTGCAAAGTAGCGTGTTAATCCCATCAGGCACTACAAGTTGATGGAAGACTTATAGGGGCTTGAACGTGCTATCGGTCACGGTGGGAGAACAACACTACAGCTAAGTCGAACTCAGTCTCAGAGGAGCCGCAATTGGATGCGACCCAATGTGAAACTCCTCTCTCAACTGACCCTAATATTGATTGATACAGCCCTAACCCTAATTTGACACCCCATCGATGCCACCTCAGTCATCCCAACCATCAGGTGGTACTTCTTCTTCTAGGGGCTTATAAAGAAAAGCCCCCATGATGGACGTCATTAATCTACAATTGGAAAGGCTTAACACATGGTTTGAAGGATTAATTGATATCCTTGGGACGGGTAGTGATTAGTTAGATAGGTTGTGTCATATTGCTCAGTGACAAGCCATTTCATCTGAGGTTGTCGCTTTGTCATTATAGCGAGCAGCTAATGCTACAAATCAAAATCTGCTATATAACTAACGCCATGTTGTTGCAGATGAAGAATGAAACTCCATATTTCGTGAACACACGCGCACACTCTGTTGTACATCGACTTTCCAGTACTCTGAATCTGATATCTAGGAAATGCTAGTGGAGATGAACATACAATATGAAGATCTATTGGATAACTATTACAACTTTTTATGTGTGGTCATCCTAGTGTGGTAAAACAACTCTTTGACCTATCTCTCGAGCGACAAATGAGAAAGCTGGTGAAAATAATGACTACAAATCCCTAAACTATGTAAAAATTTGGTTGTATTTTATTATGCATATATGTTTTTCTTTTCGAATCTGTAATTTTATTTATGACATGAATCCCTAAACAAATTAAGAACTTCCATGACTCTTTTGAATTATACATATTTCAATGTATCATTCATATAGTTTTTCGAAACATTATTATTATTATTATTTACAGACTTTATCAATGAATTTTGCTTTAATATACTTAAATATTGCATTAATATTTATTTCATAAATATCTTTTCCTTTATCAAATTATAACTCCAACACATTATAAAAAATAATTTGTTCCTGTACCGGAAATCAATTTTTAACGGTATACAACTATAATTCAAAAATAAATAATCCATAAATAATAACTTTGTTCTAAATAAAGTTTATGACAATCATAAATATGGTCCAAAAATTTTACATAATTTATATTTTTTCAAAATTAACTCAAACACAATATCAGAAATAATGTTTCCGATAATCAAATTTGATTTTTTTATATAATTTTTTTATCTCTTCAACTTTCCTTTAAAAAAATAATCAATCAAATTAACTTTTTAACAATTTTTAAATAAAGACAATTTTGTAAAGTTACAGTTTTATCAATTAAAAAAATAAAATTTTAATTACACTCATTCCATCTTCACAAACTTTCAATCTTTCTATTTTATTTATCTTAATCAACACTTTAACTATCTTTAAACTTATTTTTCAAATCATCTCAAATGCAATTTCTGAATGCCTAATCCGAATAAAACCCTAACCTGTTCTCTCTCATCCTTTTTCTTCCCACAAAATCTCCCTGACGTACACTAATGCACACACTTTCTTTTCTTTCCTCCACTCACTCTCACCCTTGCTCCAGTACCAGCACCACTTATTCTTTCTCATTTTTGTCTCATTCACGCGACAACCTCTGATTCTTCCACTGCTCGGACCGTTCCACTTTTGCTGGACACACAACGAAAACAGAAAAAAGCTTAAACGAAAAGACAAAATACAGAGCCACCCCTACGCTGCTCCTTTCCCTTCTCCATATATTACTCACTGCAAAGAGGCTGGAGCATTCTTTTTTTCTTCACTCACTCATTCCTCAACGAAACACACTGCTGTGTTTTGATCAGCCCTTACCCGCATTCCCTTCATTCATGGTTTTCATTCTCACCCACACTTCACCACACTGTTTCTTCTTGTAAATATGTGCACCATACACACAATTCCATCTCAAGTTTGCATGAACAAATATGTGGTGGGACCACTGTAGACTAATGCCATTTCGTTAATGTTTTCTGTAAATTTTTTATGCTTGAGAGGCCATTGAATTTGTGGGATTGTATTTGATTATCATTTACAAAATGTCATTGTGTCCTTCCCTGCCGCCTGTGCTTTGTGATGCATGTGTGATATAACACGGGCTGTCAATTTTAAAACTTAATGGGGCCCACAATTTTTGCTCATTGAATTGCATGTTATTCTTGGAATTGAGAAAGGGTGCACGTAAGAAAGAGAGAAGACGGTTTCTTCTGAAGCTCCGTATATTGTTATGCTAACGTCATATAAAAACATGAAAATATATTTTTAATTCTTATTATGTAATTAAAATACGGATTTGGAAAAGAATTCCATAATCCAAAATATTACAAAAACACATTTTTGGAATATGTACCTGAGTGGAGAGATGGAGCCCAGGCACGGTCGGTTGACGTGGTGTAAT
This sequence comes from Phaseolus vulgaris, assembly GCF_051622355.1. Taxonomy (NCBI): domain Eukaryota; kingdom Viridiplantae; phylum Streptophyta; class Magnoliopsida; order Fabales; family Fabaceae; genus Phaseolus; species Phaseolus vulgaris. Next base: position 39,190,713 of record NC_143508.1, read on the forward strand.
TGCTGACGTGTTGATCTTCTTCTCCTCTGGTCGATTGTCCTTTCTTGCTGTCTCCTTTGGTCGGTCGTCCCTTCGTGCTATCAACTTCGGTCGGGCGGGGGAGGGTACCTGCGAAGGCACTCCGACGCTCAAGTAAGTATGAGATTCTAAGCGCAGTTTCGTAAGTGAATCAAAACGTACCTTTCTCTGGCTTGAGCACAGTATTTATAGGATTGCCTAATGGGCTTTCTATCCCTTGGGCTCAGGGTGGTTATGGATATGTCTTGTCAGTCGTGCTCCGGAATACCCGGGGAACATATCTTCTCTAAACGCATATTCCTTATTCTTCGGAGGTGTATCTTAACCACCTTAGCTTGTCACATAAATGCCCTTACATTTAGTGTGTATACGGCCGGTCGGCCACGTGCGTTCGTTTCCATTTAGTGTATAAGGCCGGTCGGCCACGCGCGTTCGTCCGGTGCCTACCAGTACACTTGCCCCCCAGGCTCGAGGTGAATAAAAGCCGAAGAGTCGTAATAATTGTTGTGCCTTTCGAGTTGTTAGACATTAAATTTAACGGAATGACGGGACGTGCGCATTAGCGAAGAATATTTTCGGTTAGGCATCGGACAAGCGGCCTGCCTGCATGGAGCACCCCTGGAGGACGACCATTACGACAGAAAAAATAATAGTTGATGGAAAGCTGGTGCCGATCAACCTCGATGATAATTTAAATGAGGAGGCCGAGGGGGAGACCCCTGGCCCACAGCCTGACGCCTCTTTTGAAGAGTTAATGAACAATGTGGCATAGAAAATTGCTGGACCCGACATGTGGGTAATGCACACTTGCATAAATAATTCTGATTACATTAAAGTAATAAGATAATTCTGATGCCGGACGAGGCATAAATAATTCTGATTACATTAGTAATAAGATAATTTTGATGTCGAACGAGGCATAAATAAGTGAATAATTCTGATGCCGAACGAGGCATAAATAAGTGAATAATTCTGATGCCGAACGTGGCATAAAAAAGTCTGATTACGTTAAGGTAATAATTCAGATGCCGAACGAGGCATAAGATTGAGTAAATAATTCGGATGCCGAACGTGGCATAATAATTATGATTACGTTGAGGTAATAATATAATTCTGATGCCGAACGAGGCATAAATAAGTGAATAATTCTGATGCTGAACGAGGCATAAATGAGTGAATAATTCTGATGCCGAACGTGGCAGAAAAAGGTCTGATTACGTTAAGGTAATAATTCAGATGCCGAACGAGGTATAAGATTGAGTAAATAATTCGGATGCCGAACGTGGCATAATAATTCTGATTACGTTAAGGTAATAATTCAGATGTCGAACGAGGCATAAGATTGAGTAAATAATTCTGATGCCGAACGTGGCATAAATAATTTTGATTACGTTGAGGTAATAATTCAGATGCCGAACGAGGCATATATAAATCCGATAAATTCTGATGCCGAACGAGGCATAAATAATTATTATTACGTTAAAGTAATAATTCTGATGCCGAACGAGGCATATAAAATTCTGACTACGTAAAAAGTAATAATTCTGATGCCGAGCGAGGTATATATAAATCCGATAACGTCTGATGCCGAACGAGATATGAATTGAGTAAAGGACTAGGAGATTTGGATTTTAATTTAGTGCCTCGTTAAAACCTTCCCGGTCGTAAACCCTCCTTAGGGAAAAACCGACTGAGCGAGGAAAGAGTGCACTTTTATTATTAAAGTTCAACTGTAATAAAATTTGAGATGTGTGGCATTCCACGTTCTCGGTATTTCCTTCCCAGATAAATATTCTAAATAATAGGCTCCACCGGCTGCCGTATCAGCTATGCGGAAAGGTCCTTCCCAATTGTTGGAGAACTTGCCTCCTTCCTTCCGTGCGCTGCTCCGCATTCGCCATACTAAGTCGCCTTTGTGGAACAATCTTGGTTTAACTTTGGAGTTGTATCGTCTGGCCGCCCGAATTTTGCATGCTTCTTCTCTAATTCTACACTTGTTCCGGAGTTCGTTGATGAGATCGAGACCGACCGAGAGGCTTTCCTTGTTTAGATCAAGATCAAGGGTTTGCCGGCGGAGAGAGGGTTCGCCAATCTCGACGGGGATCATAGCTTCGGTGCCATACGTTAGGCTGTACGGCGTTTCTTGTGTAGTCGTCTGAGGAGTACAGCGATATGCCCATAATACTTCTAAGAGTTCTTCAGTCCAGTTGCCTTTTGCTGGGCCGAGACGTTTCTTCAGTTCGTTCAAAATAACTTTGTTTCCGGCTTCTGCCTGTCCGTTTGTTTGCGGATGTTCGACTGAACTAGCGATGTGTTTGATGTGGAGCTTCTCGTAAAATTCAGCTAACGTTCGGTCGGTGAATTGTCGACCGTTATCGGTGATGATGATTTGTGGAAGCCCGAAGCGGCAAACGATATTTTTCCATACGAAATTTTGAACATTGCGGGCGGTGATTGCAGTCAGGGGCTCGGCTTCGATCCACTTGGTGAAGTAATCAATGCCGACTAGTAAGAATTTACACTGGCCTTTACCGGGGGCGAAAGGACCAATGATGTCCATACCCCATTGGACGAACGGCCAAGGTGATAACATAAAATGGAGTTCCTCAGGCTTTTGATGGGACAAAGTGCCAAACTCTTGGCATTTAAGACATTTTTGTACGAAATTGGTGCAGTCACCCTGGACGGTCGGCCAGTAGTATCCAGCCCGGAATACTTTGGCAGCCATTGTCCGTGCGCCGGAGTGAGTTCCGCAAATTCCTTCGTGCAACTCTTGGATGACATAGGAAGCTTGGTCTGGTGTCAAACATTTAAGGAGTGGTTGGGTATAACCTCGGCGATAAAGGTCGTCGCCGATTAAGACAAAACGGGCGGCCTGCAGCTTCATGGTTTTTTCGCCGAGAGGACTACATGTGCCGTCGAGTAAATATTGCTTGATTGGGGTAATCCAAGTAGATTCCGTGTCGGTCGTCAGGCATTCCTGTAGGTCGATGCTTGGGCGTGGAAGCGTAACATGGATGACCGACCGATGCATTCCTTTACACTTCGTGGTTGCTAACCGGGACAAGGCGTCCGCGCGGGTATTGTGATCGCGTCGAACGTGCTGCATAGAAATTTCAGAAAAGGTGCTCATCGACTGTTTGACTAAGTGATAGTATCGCTGTAAAAAGCTTTCTCGGACTTCATATTCGTCGTTAAGCTGACCGATGACAAGCCGGGAATCACTTTTGCAAATTAACTTAGTGATTTCTAATTCTTGAGCGAGACGTAGACCGGCTAATATGGCTTCATATTCGGCCTGATTGTTTGAAGCTTTGAAGTCGAATTTGAGGGCTTGCTCGATGACAATCTCGCCGGGGCCTTCCAAAACAACTCCAGCGCCGCACGACCTCTCGTTCGAGGAGCCATCGACATATAAGATCCATGATGAATGTTCGGTCTCGGCTGAAGAAGTAGTGAGTTCAGCTGCGAAGTCGGCGAGAGCTTGCGACTTGATCGCTCCGCGTGGTTGGTACTGAATATGGAATTCGGATAGTTCGATCGTCCAACCGATCATTCGTCCGGCTAAATCTGGCTTAGTGAGGATCTTTACAATAGGGTAATTTGTCCGAACAATAATCCGATGATTCTGAAAATACATACGCATTCGTCGGGCGGTAATGATGAGGGCCATGGCTACCTTTTCGATCGTCTGGTATCGGATTTCGGCGCCATGAAGGGCGCGGCTGACGAAGTAAACCGGCCGTTCTTCAAAATTAATTTCTTGCACTAAGACTGAGCTGACGGCTTCGTGTGAAACGGCGAGGTAGACTATGATGGGTTCTCGTGCGTCCGGTTTCTGGATGACCGGCGGGGTTGATAAAAAGGTTTTCAAATCGAGGAAAATTTCCTCACATTCGGTCGACCACTCGAAGCGGAATGCTTTTTTCAGTAGTCGGACGATTGGCCTCGTTCGTTCGGCGAGTTTAGGAACAAATCTGGATAGTGCGGTGAGTCGGCCGATAAGTCTCTGAATTTCCTGAATGGAGTTGGGACTTCGCATTTCGGAGATAGCTTTGCACTTCTCGGGGTTAGCTTCTATGCCTCTATGAGTTAGCATAAAACCTAAGAACTTCCCCCCTTCGACGCCGAACGCACACTTGTCCGGATTGAGTCGCATCTGGTGTTGGCGGAGGGCCTGAAAAACTTCTTTTAGGTCGACAATATGTTGTTTGCATGAGTCGGACTTGACGACGATGTCATCGACATAGACTTCAACATTCCTACCAATCATGTCGTGGAATACGTGGTCCATTAGTCTTTGATAAGTGGCTCCGGCATTTTTGAGTCCGAAGGGCATTACTTCATAGTAGAAATTGCCGGAATCAGTCATGAAGGCCGTCTTCTTCCGGTCGGCCGGGTGCATTTGGATTTGATTATAGCCAGAGTAGGCATCAAGGAAGCTGAGGATGTGATGCCCGGCTGCATCGTCGACGAGACGATCAATGGTAGGCAGAGGATACGAGTCTTTTGGGCAAGCTTTATTGAGGTCTGTGTAGTCAACACACATACGCCATTTTCCGTTCGCTTTCTTCACCATAACCACGTTGGCTAGCCATGTGGTGTAATGGGCCTTCTGAATGAATCCAGCCTGTAACAATTTGTCGGCTTCCTCACGTGCGGCTTGACGTCGTTCCTCGCCTATATGTCTTTTCTTTTGAGCTATTGGTTTAGCTTCTCTATACAGTGATAATCGGTGAGTGATAACCTGTGGGTCTACGCCAGGCATATCAGCGGCCGTCCAGGCGAAAAGATCGGAATTTTTAACAAGTTTCGTCCCGATGGCCATTCGGTCGTCCGGTTTCAGCGAAGTACCGATGTGCGTAGTGTGGCGATCATCGCGAAGCGGGAATGGATGCAAGTCTTCTCCTGCTTCCATACGGGGATCGTCCATGCGAGGGTCGAGGTCAACAAGGGCTATCATTTGACGACGGGACATGTGTCGTCCGGAACGCCGTGTGGGGGAACGTCCTCGTTTTTGCGGGACTCGGTCGTCCGTATTGGTTGTATAGAGTCGTCGAGTTGGCTCACTTTTCAAACTTGCTACATAGCATTTCCTAGCGGTTTTTTGATCGACATGGATGGTTGCAATGTCGTTGTTAGCCGAGGGGAATTTCATGGCTAAGTGTGGAGTGGACACAATGGCTTTTAATCTGTTAATGGATGGACGACCGAGCAGGATGTTGTAGGAAGTTTGTGCGTTAACCAGGAGGTATCGTACGTTTATTGTTTTATGGAGGCCGTCTTCCTCACCAAAGGTTGTGTACAAGTCTATGTACCCCTTAGTATCGACCCGTTCACCTGAGAACCCTACAATTTGTTCGTTATAGGGCTGAATATGTGCTTCTGGGATGCGCATTTTCTTGAAAATGTCCCAATACAGTATGTCGACCGAGCTACCCTGATCTACCAAAGTCTTGGCAATTGCGAACTTGTCAATTTCTACAGTGATGACCATGGGGTCGTCCTGGGCTGGATCTATGGCTGTAAAGTCTTCGTCAGTGAAAGTAATCGGAGGTATATGTGGACGCCTCCTCGTGGTAGCATGAGCGGACTGGATGTCACGAAGATGTTTCTTTCGGGCGGAATTTGAGCACCCGCCACCGGCAAATCCTCCAGCTATATAATTTGTTTCGTGGTTCGGTTCGCCCAAGTTAACGGGTCCAGCAATCATGTTGATGACTTCGCGGACTCGTTGGCGAGGTCGGGCGTTTCGGTCGGGACTTGTGCTACGGGGGCGTATACGCCGAACGGGGCTTTCGCTGCGTTTTCGCGAAGTCTGGCTACGGTCAGTGTGGCGTTTGTAATCGTTACGGTACGACCGGTCGACACCACGGGAAGGACGGTCAGTATTCCGTGGTGGGGATCTTGAACTCCTTGTCCTCTTGACGAACTGCCGTAAATGGCCAGCTTGGATGAGTTCTTCAATTTTATCCTTCAAAGCTTGACATCCTTCGGTCGTGTGACCGAAATTCTGATGGTATTGACAACGCTTAGCAGTATCTGCATTCGGTGGTGTTTGATACTGCTTCAATGTCGGGATTAGGTCCGTTTGTAGTGCTTCATCTAGGGCTCGTCCCCTCGGCACAGTTAAAGGGGTGTAACTGTTAAACCTGGGGATTCGGCCTCCCCTATTCCGATCGGACCTCAGAGTGGTTCGGACGGTTCGTTCGGTTTCGACTTCTCTTTCTTTACTTTGGGTTTGGTCTTTAAGGGCTCCGAATCCGACAGCTTTGAACCGTTGATGGTAATCAATGTGTTCTTCGATTTGCATGAATTTGGTTGCTCGAGTTCGAAGGTCCTCCATGTCTTGAGGTGGTTTCTTGATGAGACTTTCAGTGAAACGGCTCGGTCGGATGGCCGAGACCAAATGGTGCAATGCAACCTCTTGTTTGAGCCCTCGGATGTTCATGCATGCTTTGTTGAACCTATCTAGAAAGGTTCTAAGAGATTCACCTTTTTCTTGTTGTACCGCTAGGAGAGACATGGAGGACATGTGATGCGGTCGGCTAGTGGCATATTGAGTGGAGAATTTTGCGGCTAGGGTGTCAAAATCGTTAATGGAGTTTGGAGGCAGCTCTGTGAACCAGGTAAGAGGTTCTCCCTGGAGCGACGTGGGAAATACTTTACACCACACATTGTTATCTGTGGTATACAAAGTCATTTGCGTCTTGTAGACATTTAAGTGTTCGTCCGGGTCGGTCGAGCCGTCATAGAGTTTAATGACGAGGCCTCTCCATTTGTCAGGAAGTGGAGTGGTGATAATTTCGTCTGTAAAAGGATGACCCCTTTTCCTTGACTTTCTTTCGACTGTTTCAGCTCTGGAAGCAGGATTGGTATTGGCAGGTGTAGGTATGCGAGAGGCGGTTCGGTCGGCCATATGGGATTGGCCTTCTCGTTCGGGATTATCGACCTGTTGTTGGAGTCGTGCATTCTGCGCTCTTAATAAGGCGATTTCTTCTTCTTGGCGGCGTCTATCGTCTTCTTGGAGGCGTCTATCTTCTTCATGTTGACGATGGTCTTCCATTCCCTTTTGTCGCAGTTCCTCCATCTGAGCTTGGAGGATTTGAATCATAGTCATCTGTTCTGCCATAGCGTCGTTGTTGTTTCTTGTCGCAACCATTATAGCTTCAAAAATTGAAGATTTGCCTCGGCCCCACGGTGGGCGCCAATTGTACCTGAGTGGAGAGATGGAGCCCAGGCACGGTCGGTTGACGTGGTGTAATTGCTGACGTGTTGATCTTCTTCTCCTCTGGTCGATTGTCCTTTCTTGCTGTCTCCTTTGGTCGGTCGTCCCTTCGTGCTATCAACTTCGGTCGGGCGGGGGAGGGTACCTGCGAAGGCACTCCGACGCTCAAGTAAGTATGAGATTCTAAGCGCAGTTTCGTAAGTGAATCAAAACGTACCTTTCTCTGGCTTGAGCACAGTATTTATAGGATTGCCTAATGGGCTTTCTATCCCTTGGGCTCAGGGTGGTTATGGATATGTCTTGTCAGTCGTGCTCCGGAATACCCGGGGAACATATCTTCTCTAAACGCATATTCCTTATTCTTCGGAGGTGTATCTTAACCACCTTAGCTTGTCACATAAATGCCCTTACATTTAGTGTGTATACGGCCGGTCGGCCACATGCGTTCGTTTCCATTTAGTGTATAAGGCCGGTCGGCCACGCGCGTTCGTCCGGTGCCTACCAGTACACTATAAAAAATTACGTGAAAGAAAAACATATGAAGGTGCAGGAAGATATACTCGAGAGAAAGAGAAAAAATGGTCCACCTGTGGGGCCTGCTGTTTATTTTATTTTTTCAAATTTTGGGTCCTTTTCTTTCCGGAACTCCTGCTCATATTCCCACCCACAATCCCTTTTCTATTTGCAACGAGCTTTTCATATTAGCACTAACTTTACCAAATAAACCTGGGTTCATTCTGCTGGCCCATTAGTTCTGCTATTTGTCACCCTCTGCCAAATAAGCCTGGCCCCACTCCGCTAGTCCAAAAAATTTACTATATGCAAAACATTTTAGGCAGTTTCTTCCTGCACCCCTACAATTTTGTAAATTTCGAAACTGACCCCACAATTTCGGGATCTGGGAGTGTGTTATGGATTCATCAATCCAGAAGTCAATCATGTTGCATTCCGGATGAGGGGGTGCTCCGGAAGCAAAGTTTGCATAAATTATTGATTTCCGGATTGTTGAATCCAGAAGCCTAATTTTTATTATGGATTACTGGATCCGGAATGATTTTTTTCAATTATAGATTTCGGAATCCATAATGCATATTTTGAATTATGGATTGGCGGATCCAGAATGGTTTTTTCAATTATGGATGTTTTGCATTTTTTTATTTTGGATTAACACTATCATTCATGTACTACCAGAAACATCAATCCGGAAGATTACCGGATGTGCTAATCCGAAAATTTACCGGATTTCATAATCCGGAATACAAAAAAAAATGTACAGTTCATATAGGGACAGTTTTGTCTTTGCGCAACTTTGTGGGAGTGCGGGAAGAAAAATGTAGGGGTGCAGGAAGAAACTGCCAACATTTTAATATATGAATCCTCCATACCAAAAACCTGAGCCCATTCTTCTGGCCCAGTACTTTCCTTTTCACCACCCGAATTTTTAACATCACCACTACCCTTACCAAATAACCCTGGATCCATTCATTGGCCCAGCAATTTCAATGTCTGCATCCCCACTTTCAATATCCGTACCACCCTTACCAAAAAAACGGGTCCATTCATCCGGCCTAGCAATTTCACTGTTTGCATCACACTTTTAATATCAGCACCACCATTACCAAATAAGCCTTGGCCCATTATTCTGGCCCGGCAACTTCACTGTTTGCACTGAACTTTGGATATCAGCTCCTTCCTTACCAAATAAGCCTGGGCCTATTCAGCTGGCCCAACACTTTTTCTATTTGACACACCCTACCTTTATTTACAGACCCACTAAATCTTATTTTCTAAAAAATATATAATCCAAAAAATACAAAAAAATTAAAAATTAAAAATGTCAACAAACAAACAAATATTTCCCAAAAAAATTGAGTTCCTACTAGGAGAGTACGTAATCCCTGATTTTCTGATCTTAACAAAAATTCGTAGGAGTGATATCAATCCTTGTCGGATCACCTTATCTCAAAATTTATTTCACTTTTTCTCAAAAGCCCAGTTCATACTGGTAAACCATTTTTCAAATAGTTTAACCTTTTCAACTATGTAAACTTTAATTTTTCATTATGAATGGAAATACGTAGGACTAAGGTAAATCCTTGTCATTCCCAAATAAAAAATTTCAAAAATATTTTCTTTTTAATAGAAAAATCACCTGCTAATGGGACACCACTTATCCTTAGGTGCTAATAGCAGAAAAATATTTTGTTTACATGAGCACCCTTACTCACGCGGCTTCTTTTATTTAACAACTTTATCTTTTCAACCAACAACTATTAATTAATATGTAACCAACATGTATTAATTAATATATAACTAACTTGCATATTACACAAGAGATAAAATATCTCTTTATCTTCACAATAATATGATAACAGTTTTAAACAATAATAATTATATCTTTCATCTTCAGAATAATTTGATAACAAATTTAAACAATAACAATTATATCTTTTATCTTCAGAATAATATGATAACAAATAAAATATTTCTTTATCTTTTATCTTAACTACCTTTTCTGGGTTGACCAACATCTGGGTTGAGCTCACGACCCACCTCTTGGACCCAAACACTGAGCTGACCTCTCCCAAATACCTGGACCAAGGTCCCAAGCATTCATGTCCAGTACACAAGCCCCCCGGGCTTATGAAAATATAATCTCAACCGAAAACATATAACAAAAAAATATTCTGCCTACGGACACCTTTACTCATGGTGCTAACAACAGAAGAGAATCTTGTGCACTTTTATTCACGGGTGCTCACTACTTAACTTATCATATGGCAAACTTCAACTAGCTCAAATATAACCACTACTATCACACACATGCAGACTAACCCATTTCTACCTCTTAAGCATAAAGTAATAAAGATAACAAGAATGCAACTTAGGCAAAATCTAAGCATGAAAAACCGTGGAGTCCTCAACTAACAAAGAACTAACCTTTTGATGAACTATACACCCATAGCTACAACAAGCCTATGCTCACTCTCGACTTCCATAGGTGTATCTCGCAAACTTAGCCTGGGGCCATATATCTTGATCTCACCAAGATTTGTTTCGCAGAGCACCTACTCGGTTGATCATCTGATCATTCACTCACCAAGATAGCTCCCCTTACCATGCACCGAAACAACTTAACCGTGACATCTGCTTGCAAAGCGCCTATAACTTGTTCTTGCACCGAGATAGGTTGTCTTACCGTGCCTCAAATAAAACAACTTAACCTTAACAAATTAAACTGCAGAGCGCCTGTACTAAGATAGTCGTACTGACACCAGGCTAGGTCGTCTTACATGCCAATAGATAATCAATTTACACACAAGGTGCCTACTCGGATAATCTTACCAAGACAAGTTACCTGACAATAGATAATCAATTTACACACAAGGCACCTACTCGGATAATCATACCTAGACAAATCATCTTACCTGCCAATGGATAATCAATTCACACACATGGCGCTTACTCCGATAATCTTACTGAGACATACCAAAGATGAAAAGGATTTATTTGATATTATGGATGACTGGTTGTGGAGGGACTGTTTCGTTTTTGTGGGTTGGTCCAGTCTATTACTCTTTTCGTGCACCTATTTCGCCTTGGAGGGTTGGTTTACAGGTTCGACCTTTGTAACTTCATGGTATACTCACAGCTTGGCACCTAACAACAAATAATCAATTTACACACAGTGATGTGAGTTAATTTTAGGATTGCACATTTTATTGGTTGCTCTTTTTTATGATTTTGGATCTAGCAATTTAAGGTGAGAACCCTAAGAAGATTCCTACTGGACACGAACTTAACCAAGTGGTTAAGTAAGTGTGAAGGTTCACTTCACAAGGCCAAAGACAAAAACACAATAATATGGTGAGAATGATGCAAAGGTGTGGAATTGAAGAGAACATAAAAGAGGAAACGAAACAAGACTAAAATGATAAAGAATGACTGAATGGAAAGAACATGAAATGGAAATGGATAATGGCGCAAATAAAGAAGGGAAAAGATGAAGGGATGAAAAGAACTTATGGATTAGAAAGGGAATTCACACCATTTGGAGCAGAGGGACTCCAAGATGAGTGATGCAAGAGCCACCACTTGAGATGTCACTCACTCAAGATAAGACCCAAAGTCGCCAGTTAGGATACTACCCACCCAAGATAAGATTTAGATAAAAAGGAGTACTCAGACTCTCAAATCACTCAAGCAGAGTTTCTTTACGTAAAATTTCAATGTGTAAATACATGGAGGAAGGAACCCTTTATATAGGAAGGAGAGATTTGGAAGGCAAGATGAGTGAAGGGTAGAAAATGAAGGGGGGAGGGGCTGCCTAGGATGTTGACCATGGTCAAAACCATCCCTTAGGCATAGCTTCTAAAAGCTAGGGCTACATTCTAACCCTAATGGACTAGACAAAAGCTAAAATGATAGATGCACTCCACTATTATGCTAAATGAACCTAGTCTAGCCTATTATACTATTTGGACCCCCAAAGTGAGCCCAAATTATTTACAACATGTTTTTATTTTTAAGAAGACCAAAAGAAAAAAGAGTTGATGTTCTGGTTTATGCCCCGTTCTTCTTCTAGTAAGGTTTTTCGGATCTTTGATGGGGCCTTGACTTGATTGTTGAGATGACTGCTCACCGTGTGAATTGTCTCTTAAGTCCTTGGTCATCTGTTTGTCTTCTTGGATTATATCATGTCGTCCAAGTTGGAGAGAATTCGACCTTGAGTTTAGAACTTCTACAGATAACATAGTTCGTTTGTTCACATATAAGATATAGTACATTCGGGTCTAAGTTGGCGGTTTTCGGGAATAAGTTGCATGCATGATACGTGAAGGTTAGTACGCCTGCAGTAAAAAGATGGGCCCCGTGGTGCTGGTACATGAGTTGGTACCCATCTAAGATTGTGCAGTTGTTGCACTAAGATTGTGCACATTGTAACAGACTGTCCTCCCATCAAACCTACTTTCACTCAAGATAAGGTTCTCTTGAGAGAAGGGTTGTTACAATGAAGTAACCTAAAGGTAGTCTATAAATGGGACTTGAGATTCCTCGTAAAGGTACACCGTTTCTAAGACTGAACTACTTGCTTACTTACTCATTGTTTCTTAGCTCAGTACTGACTTGATCGTCGGAGTGCAATCAACAGGTAGGGGCCCCTCTATTTCAATGGAGCCGCATCTAAAGGGGAGTACATAATCCAACAGAAATAGGCGGAGCCACCACTTGTCTTTGAAGTCAACGAGCGACCAGGTCAACCAGCAAGAACATTTGGTGCCCACCATGAGGCTTGATAAAACTAGGTCCCATCCACAATTCTGATCAAGTTACTAGGTGATATAAGGAATACTCGACAAGGTTCATCTGGACAGGAGGAAGGTGACAATGCCATACAGCAACTCATGGAAACCCTCAACACCCTCCAACAGGCAGTGGCGGCGTCCAAGGCTGACCAGGAGAGGGTATTGGCCGAAAGCATAGTCTTCTAAGTATTAGTCAACTATGTGACAAGGGCTACAAGGTTAATTTTGAAGCAAACACATGTAGAATTTCATATTAAACTTCTAGTAAGGTGTTGTTCACAGGTAAAAGGGTAAATAACATATATCTCTTAGATATCATGAACAATTGCTCTAAAAATGAATGTCTCTTATCAAAAAGTGATAGGTCTTGGTTGTGGCACAGAAGGTTAGCTCATATCCATGCAAATCCCTTGAATAAATTGAAATCTAAGGATATTGTTTCTGGTTTACCAAATATAAAGTTTCAAGATAACGTATTATGTGATGCATGTGTAAAGGGTAAACAAACAAGAACTTCTTTTAAAACAAATGATGCGATTTCTACAAATAAGGCCTTGGATGTTCTGCATATGGATTTGTTTGAACCTTCTAGAACTGCTAGTTTAGTTGGAAATTTCTATGCCTTGGTAATTATTGATGATTTCTCAAGATATACATGGACTCTATTTCTTGCTTCTAAAAATGATGCGTATAAAGCTTTTAAAAAATTGGTTAAGGTTTTGCATAATGAAAATGGTAATAGCATAAAATAGATTCACAATGATCATGGGGGAGGAGGGAAGGTGGAAGGAGATTTTGGGCTCAAAAGTGTGGGCTGGAGCCTGGAAGTGTCCATACACCTATCAAACTCCAATCCTAGTGGTGAAGAGATCTTCACAAAGTATGTAAGGAAGGAGGAGGAAAAGGATGGTTTCAAGAAGAATTAAGCTGGAAATTAGGGTGTGGAGACAAAGTAAAATTTTGGGAGGAAGTGTGGGTTGGAAGTTCTGATCTCAAATCCTTGTTTCCTAGGCTGTTTTCCCTGTCCTTAAATCAGGGCCAAGCAGTGGGTGATGTTGGTGTATGGAGTAATTCAGAATGGAGATGGAGTCTGACATGGAGGCGTGCCATATTTGTGTGGGAATCCTCAATGGAAGCAGATCTCTTTACGCTGTTATCAGGGGAACCAATGAAAAGGAATGACGCGGACGTGCAGGTGTGGGGGAAGGAAGTACCAGGGTTATTTTCTGTGAACTCTGCTTATGAGTGCCTTGCCAAGCAGTCTCGAGGACCCCAATCCAAAGTGTTTAAATTTCTTTGGAAGGCAAAGGCATTCCCAAATGTGATCGCGACAGCTTGGAGAGTGTTGCTGGGTAGAATCCCAACTAGGGTGTGTTTGAGCAGGAGAAGGGTGATGATGGACTCTACCCTATGTGCAATGTGTCAGGTCAAGGAAGAGTCTTGCGAAAATCCCTTTTTGGAGTGTAAATGCGCTCAAAGGGTATGGTCCTTATGCTTTAAATGGATAGGTATCTCTTTTGTTCAACAAAATGACTTAAATTTTCACTTTCTGAGTTTCTATCTGAGCAAAGCCAGTAACAAGCAAAATCTGGTATGGAAAGGTGTTTGGGCATCTATCATTAGGTGTATCTGGGATCAAAGGAACCTGATTGTCTTCAAACAGGGGTTATTAGATGCGGAGGAAGTGTTTCAGAAGGCTCAACTCAAATCCTGGCTCTGGATGAAGCATAAGGTGCATTCCTTTACCTTTTCCTTCGTAGACTGGATCCTGAACCCAATTATTTGCATTAGAAGCTATAAGTAGGACCATTAGGAGCCAATAAATGTTATGAAGTAGGTGTAGTAGGATGGAACGGAAAGAGGGTTGCACTTATGCGTCCTGGACTGTCCTGGAATGCTAAGGAGGACGTGCAGGGGGTACTCTTGTACTGTTATGGCCTATGCTGGATTTGAATCTGGTTGGAGGTGTTTGTGGGATTAGGAGTCACGTTTTGGAGCTGGTGTTAGACGGAAAGGGCATATTTCCAAACCACCCATGTCACTGTGGTGCTTGTAATTTTGAGTTGGTGTAGCTAGTATAAGGCTTGTCCACCACTGGAGAACCTTATGCTTGGATATCTGTAAAGCCGGAGTTGGTTGTCGTTGGTACTCTGGGTATCTAGGTGTAATCAGGGACTGTGGAAGCTGCTGGAGAAGGTCATGTAAGGGATGTTATATCATTGTTCTTATGCATGCAGGGAGAAATGGAGGACATCCAGGTTTTGTCATCACACCCTCACATTCTCGGTCTACACTATAATGGAAGGAAGATAACAGCTGGAGGAATTAAATCGCTGTTCAGAATTTCAGGGTACGGTTTGATGTGCTAATATGGAACCAAGGTAAGTACACAAGAGCCTGAATCTATCAAAGGTGGGGTTAGATGGAGTTGGGTCACATAAGAGGGAACACATGGAGCTAAGGAGGTCTAAGCATAAGAATTTGGGTTCTGGCAACTGGGTAGATGAGGATGAATTCTGATAAAACTGTGTGCCCCTACTATTAGATGTGCTAGAAAGTTTATATGCCAAGCTGGAAGGGGAATTCAAGGCCTTACCTGTTAGCTATCAGTGGAGTTGTTGGATCTTCTTTGGAAGTTGATGTATCAATATGGAGCAACTGGAAGGAGCTGAAGTGGTGGATTTACTAGTCCTTGCTACAGGCTTAAAGCGTGCTTCAACACTAGTTGAGGCTGCCATTAAAAGAAGTAGTTGACTGGTTTTGCCAGGGAGTCAATAGGAATGTTAAGGACATGATGGAGGTATCTGTTATTGAGTGTTTTGGTGTTCCAATATGCACCTCTTATAGCATACCTATAGAGGCAGGGTGATTGTTGGTGCAGGGTTTAGTTTATGCAGAAAACAATAACTATTGGTTTGTTTATATGGTGTTTTGGTTGATTTGGAAACCACTTTTGTGGTCCTTGGACTATGTAAAAGGGTTGGGATACCCTCTTGTATCCCCCTTATATTAATTTCATTCTTTGCTGATAAAAAAAAACAATGATCATGGGGGAGAGTTTTAAAGTGCTAAGTTTGATAGGTTTTGTGAAAAACATGGGATAATACATAGTTATTCAGTCCCTAGAACTCCCCAACAGAATGTAGTTCAAAGAAAGAATAGATCACTTGAGGAATTAGCGAGAACCATGTTAAATGAATCTAACTTACAGATGCAGTATACATTGCTTCTTATGTACTTAACAGAACTTTGATTAGACCTATTCTTAAGAAAACTCCCTATGAGCTCTATAGAGGTAGAAAGCCTAGGATTAGTCATCTTAGGGTCTTTGGTTGCAAATGCTTTATTCTAAATAATGGCAAGATAATCTGGGTAAATTTGATCCTAAATTTGATGATGGAATACATATTCGTTATACTATTAATGCACATGCTTACATGGTGTATAATAAAAGATTGCTTACTGTGGAAGAATCTATGCATGTGGTGTTTGATGAATTTGATTGTTATTTACCTAAATCTGTTTTGGATGAACCTGGTAGATGATTTAAGAACCATTCTTCAAAAGAATCAATCTATTGATTTTGATGCAACTGATACATGTGATGTCAAAGAACCTGTTGTGAATGCAAGATTGCCTAAAGAGTGGAAAACTCCAAGGATCTCACACTTGACAATGTGATTGGAAAAATTGAAAAAGGAGTCTCAACAAAGAATTCTCTTAACAACTTCTGCGAGACAATGGCTTTTGCTTCACAAGTCGAGCCAAGAAATATGGAGGAAGCTCTACAAGACAGCAAATGGATAGCAACTATGCAGGAAGAGCTAAACTAGTTTGAATACAATGAAGTATGGTATTTAGTTCCAAGAACATCTGAGATGAACATCATAGGAACCAAATGGGTGTACAAAAATAAGATGGATGAACATGGGGCTATCACCAGAAACAAGGCAAGGCTAGTTGCTAAGGGCTACAATCAAGAAAAGGGAATAGATTTTGATGAGACTTATGCACTAGTAGCACGACTAGAAGCTGTTAGACTCTTCTTAGCATTCTTCAGCATAAAAGGATTCAGGTTATTACAAATGGATGTAAAGAGTGCATTCTTAAATGGATATATTAATGAAGAAGTGTTTGTTTCTCAGCCTCTAGGATTTGAAGACTACAAACATCCAAAGCACGTGTACAAGCTCAATAAGGCACTCTATGGATTAAAGCAGGCACATAAACAATGATTCAGATTTTGCAGGTTGCAAGATTGATAGGAAAAGCACAAGTGGAACTTGCCACATGCTTGGATCAAGTCTAATCTCTTAGCATTGCAAGAAACAAGTATGTGTTTCTCTTTCTACAACAGAGGCAAAATACATAGCAGCTGGAAGTTGTTGTGCTCAAACACTATGGCTAAGGCAACAACTAAGTGATTTTGGAATTCTTTTAAATAAAATACCTATCAACTGTGATAACACTAGTGCCATAAATTTGTCTAAGAATCTAGTTATGCATTCAAGAACTAAGCACATTGAAATTAGACATCATTTTTTAAGAGAACATATAACTAATGGAACCTGTGATATCAAATTCATTGATACTGAATTTCAATTAGCTGACTTGTTTACTAAACCTCTTGCTAAATATAGGTTTTACTTTCTATTAAATGAATTGGGTATTATTAGCTTAAATTGTCCACTGTAGTAAGAATTTAAATTTGTTATCTCCTTCTTTAATGTTTTGATTTTCCTGTTTCAGAATCACAGCTATGACTAGGAAAGAGAAATAATTACTTCTCTCTCTCTTTGATCATTGACTACTTTTATGGTTATTGACCAGCAGGTTTATGACATTCATGTGTGGAAATCCTAACTGATTTGATACATTTATTGTGCAACAGATTTGATTTGTTAGCAGAAACATGTTTTCAATATATTCTTGCATCATCCAAAACTACACCCTTCTGTACTACATAGAATCAAATTTGTACTACACCTGGTTTCTTGATTCTGTTTTCAAACCCGTGAATTCTGAAACATAATCTGTTACTCTATATAAATCTGGTTTAAACCAATTTTATCTCACATTTTCCTTCTTTGCTACAAGTTGTCCAGGTTCACATTCTCTACTTTATTAGGTTTTATCTTTCATAATATGAACTTTGCACTAACATTCTTTCTAGCTGGAACTATATCTCTTGTTGAATAGGTACAAATAAAAACAGATTAAGTAATGGCATCTTCTTCACATAGAAGGAAGAAATCCAGAGAGCAACCTAACAACAACCAAGGCATTCTGGAAAACTGGTTTGCTGGAGATTCTGAAGCTATGACAAAGCTCATACATGAGACAAGCAGGAAGCAAATCAATGTACCCAAGGTGCTGGAATTTTCATGGTTGAGGAGTAAAAATCTGACAGAAGAAAAAACCTTTATCAAGCATCAAAAGTTGAAACACTTCCTAGAAATGATTGGAAATGTCTATCCAAACCTAGTGAAGGTGTTCTATAGTAACCTTGTTCAAGATGGCAAAAATCTTGTTTCCTATGTGAAATGAGTGAAGCTGAAAATCACAAGAGAGGTTTCGAGCAACATTGGTGGAATTAAGTACTCAGGGCTGAAAGTGAGCAAAGGGAATACTGTTGGGATTCAATAGAAGTTGTGTGAGAAATCCTACTGAACCAGTGGTCAGATTCCATGCAGGTAATTTGACTTTAGTTCCAAGACTTTTAGCTCACATCATTCCATGAAAACTCACTCCTAGAGGTAGCAATCATGTTGTTCTTCATGAGGAAGACTTGATATTGCTTTACTGCATAATGAATCAACTCAAGGTAAATTGGGTGAGTACTATGAAGGAACATATGCTCAAATCAACAAGGCTTCCTAATTATCGCTTTCCATATGCAATATTTGTATCCAAACTAATTGACTATTTTGAAGTGGATACTACAAATAAAAGAAATGACACTATCAAAGCAGCAAGTGAGATAGACAATTCTACTCTCATGAAAATGGGTTTTCATAATAAGGAGGAAGACAACTGGGTTTTTAAAAGGAATGTTGCTCACAGAGTTGAGCATGAAGCCTCCAATCATGGAGATGCAGAGGAAGAGGATGCTGGAATGCCTATGGAAGAAGAAACTGTGCAGGCTGTAGAGGCATCATGATATATGATGCATCATTCATTATCACAAAGGGTGGAATCACCTGCTCAACCATCTATGCATCACAAGGAGGAATCACCAGTTCATTCATGAATATGTTGCTGCCACAAATTACAATGCATTGGTTGCATATCAAGCACCTGAGTATAGAGGTGAACCTTTATCAATGTTTGAAAGACATGTTCTTGACCGGCTTGATACACTCACAAATGATCAAAAGACCTATTTTGAAATGACTCAAGCTAGGTTTCAACACCTAGACTATCAAAATAGAAGGAGTCCAGAAGCAACTAGCTGAACTTTACTACAAGCACAAGTGATCCTTTTCAAATCTTTCACTTTTATGTCTTGTTGAACAATTTGCTTTTTAATTTTCTACACTAGTTGTGTTTTGATTTTTGGATTGTAATAACACTTTATGGGGTTTTTATTTTGAACTATCATGTATGGCTACTGTGTGTTTCTCTTTATTCTATTCTCCCATTTTGTTTGATGAATCCAAAGGGGAAGAATAATAGCTCAATACAAGTTGTTGTTAGTTGAAGAATAGCTAATGTAAGCTGCTGCAAGTTCAGGTATTAAGTTACAGGGAGGTATAACACTTCTTCAACCTGTTCTATTTGATCTTTAAGATTTTTCTGTGTATATTCTGGAATCTAGTGCAGTATAGGTATTGACCATGACCTTCCTTCAAAGCTACGCAAAACAATGGGGATTTGTCTCCATCAAACAGGGGGAGATTGTTGAAGATGGATGAAGGTTCTTCTCTGTCAAGTTTTAGTGTGTGTTTGATGTAGAAAATAGCAAGTTTGCTTTGAAGGTTGTAGTGATGTTATTAGGTGATCTTGTATATTAGTTAGAGTGAGATTAAGGTTGTCTTTTGCTTCATGACCTACCTTATATGCCTAATCAAGGTGGTAAGATCAAGCACAAGAAGTGATTCAATGTTTTCCTAAAAACTACTTTAAGTTTTCTCAAAATCAGGTAGCTGCACAAAAATAAATCTATTGATTTGGAAAACAATAGATTTATTTATGAACTGCTGAAATTTTTTCAAAATTCTGTTAGGGCACAAAACAGTTTGTTGCAGACCGTTTTTTCTGTTGAGATGAGCTGGAAGTATTTTCAGGAAAACAATCTGTTTAGTTTTGGTTTGACCTGTTCTTTTTATAACAACTTTTTAACTGTTTTTTTGAAAAGTTGTTAGAAATTGTTTTCTATATAAAGAGAGACTATTCTCACATGAAAGGTTGTTGTGCAATCACGTTTTAAACAGAGATCAAACGTTTTTAGTGAGTGAGAAGGATTTGAATGAGTTTTTGAAAGGTTTTCAAAAAGAACTTCAAGAGTGCTTGTTCTTTGGGTCCCTTAATCTTGGTGAAGGTGTTGGTGTTGTTGTGCTGCAATTTGGGCTACTATTTTTCAGTTTCTTGCATCTTCTTTCAGGTGTTATCCTTCCTTAATTCATTCTTGTGTAAAGGTGTTTGTGTAAGTCACTTCTTGATAGGGTTTCTTGAAGTGCAAGTAGTGCTGAAATAGGGTTTTTCAGCTTTAGTGAATTTCACCTTGGTGTGAGGTGAAACTGGATGTAGCTATTTATGAGTGAACCAGTATAAATTGTGATTGCATCATTCTTCTCAATCCCTGCACTTTTTACTGCTTAATTGGATAATTTGTCAGGAAATAAATTTGTTCTTTTAAAATTGAATATGTTATTTATGGGCTTGCTTATACTGTTCTTTCTTGTTCTGAAAAATCTTTTAATCACAATTAGGTTTTTTGAATCTAAGTGTTCACTACTTTAAGAATAAACAATTTCTTTACAATATTTTTGTTAATGATTCACTTTCTTTAAAGAATTGTATAAAAAGAACTTGTGTTGATCTCTTTGTATAAATCTTGTTCTTATAGCTCCTGTAAAAATAACTCATCTGGTTCTAGAAAATTTCTTTGTTTGATCTCAATACTAATCTGAATCAGTTCTAGTTTTGATAAAATGTGCTGAACAATAAATCTGTTCTTTTCAATATCAATCTGTTCTTTTTCTTCAGAATTACTGTAAACCAGTTTGTGTTTGTGAAAATTTTATAACATCAATTCACCCATATACTCTTGAACTTAGACACTAATAAACCCAACAAATTCAACCTTTAGGTTGGCGACATAGCAATCCCGTGCAACCTTCTGGTCTATATGTACTATAAGTATGTCACCGGATGCGGATGGAAACTTCATTGCAAGGTGTGGAGTTGATACTATTGCTCGGAGTAGGTTCAGAGACGACCATCCGAATATAATGTTGTATGAAGTGTTGGCATCGATTATTATATATCTTATCTTGATAGTTTAGCGAAGATGATGGAAGAGACTCAAGCACCACTACAACTGAGAGCCCACCACCATGTCATATCGGGCCAATCTATACATGCTAAAAGAGGCCATAATTCCTAGTGTAGAATAGCTCTTATTTTCTTGTCAAAAGTAGCATAGAATACTTCTTTTGTAATTTTGTTAAAAAGGCAAATTGGTACCTAAACTGCTAACCTAAGTTTAATTAGAGTTTCCTAAACTCTTGATTAAACTTAGGACCGGCCCAAGCTAGCCCAAGGTGGAGCGTAAGTTCTAGATCTATTTGCACATGCTAGATTCTAGAACTTACTTCCCATGTGCTGAATTTTAGGCGCCAATTCACTCTTGCATAGCTTTGAATTTCCCTCTCTTTTTCACCTTGTGTAAACCGGCCTCCAATGCTATTTAAGGAGTGCCTTGGCTCTTAGTTTTACAAGATTGATATACTTAGTGAATTGCTGCCAAATTGTGCCAATTTCACTTCTTGCCCAAAAACCTCTTAGGTTAGGCTATTGATTTTCAAATCTCCCCTTTACCAAAGAGAGTTGGCCTCACCTCTCTCAATCCCTACCTTTCATGCACCTTCAAGGTCACCATAGCTCCTAGGAGGACCTTGTTTCGTTTTCACTCCATGAAGCTTCTGCTAATCACCAACAATTCTACAAACAATGAAGGCACTTCTTCATCATTTGGTATCTAGAGCCATGGTCTTCAAGAGATAAGTGCCTTATTTCATTTTTAGTTTTTGTGTTCATTAAAATCCGTGTTGTTATTAATGAATCCTTGATTGTCTTGTTGTTTTTGAGTTTATTTTTGTGTTAGATGCTGTTTTGGTTTAATCCAATCAGTGCATTCATGTTCAATTTGTTCTTGAGCTTCTATTTTGCAAATTTTGTGTAGGATTCCATATAGATTTGATTTGTTGTTCTGTTTTTGGATTATTTGAGTTTTTATTGCAATTTTAATCGGTTCATATTGTGTTGATTTGAGTCATTTTGATTTTTGAATCCAATTGTGTTTTGTCTAGTCATGTTTCTCCTAAATTGTCATCAATTCAATGTAGTGTTGTTTTTTATAATTTTGGTTTCTTGATTTGCTTTGACTCCAGTTTTAATCTGAATTTGTTTGATCCTTTGGTGCTTTTTCCTTTTAGATTTGAGTTCATATTTGTGTGTTAGATCCATATAAATTCTATACATCAATTCCATTATGTTCTTGAAGTTTCTTCAAACTGTTTTTAATTCGAGGATTATGATCACTCTGTTTTAATTCTGTGCTGACTGATTTTACTTATCAAATTAAAATTTGTTGAAGAAAAATTGTGAAATTCTGGATTTATACATATTGATGAGTTAGAAAAACAAGAAAAAAAGAATCAAGTCAAAATACAAAATAGAAAAAAATAATAAATCAAATGAAAAAAGTGTACATCTTGGCGCCAACCGAGACGGTAATTTGACAATATATTTGAAAAATTTATCACAATTATTTGGTGCATTTATTTTGGTGTGATTCCAGCGCCAAAATTTTTCTAAGATCTTGAATTATTTGTGGTTCAAATTTCATATTCAAATTTCAAATAGCCAGCTCAGCATAAATTTTCTAAGTCACGCTTTCCGTGCCTAAAAATTTTTAGTAGTACTGTTTTGGTTTTTCTTAATCAATTCCAGTGCCATTCTTTAGGTTCAATTTGTGTGTCAACTTTTATTGAGTGCTTATTTGATTGCTTGTCAAATTATTCAACATTGTTTCAAGTTGTGTCATACAAATTACTCCATTTGTTGTTGTCCTATTCTAAATTTGAATTGTTCTTTGCTTTAATTTGTTGACCTCTAATTGTTGGTGAAAGAATTTCAAATTGGTGGTTGTTAAGTTGGAATTAACCTTTGTGGTAAGTCCATCCCTACTTAGTAGGTACTGTTTTGAAGATTTTAATTGACTAACCATAAGAGGTTACGGCAAGGAGCTGCATCAAATAGGAATACAAACACATACACATTGTGGAACGCAACAATAAAGAGTAACCACAAGCCAAGGAGTGCATAGTTTAGGAAATCTGAATTTAATTTTTGTAATTTAAGTTCTTTTGTATTTCCTTTGAATTGTAATTACATTCAACTTTGATTAATTAGTGGAATAATTACGTATTAGACGGTGAGTGTGTCTTCATTGGCACGTATCTTTAATAAAACAGTATTAGCGGATTTATTTTATAGTTACCAAATTTCAAGGAGTGTTACCTAAATTTGTAGGATGTTACCCAATTTGTTATATATTCTTTATTTGCTATTTAGTGTAACTAGTTCACTCGATTGGTCGGTCACCAATGTCGAGTGACATGATTCACTCAATTCTGACTGGTACGCTTCTAATTTTGTAAAATCATATTTTGAATTGGCGATTTCTTTCCATTAAATCATATTCTTGGTATACAATTTATCTAATTCTGAAATTTAAAAAAAAAAAATCGCGCATTTTGCAGAATTTCTATTTTAAATTGCAGTAGTTTTGAAAAAGAAAAAAAAAGGGTTTCGTGTTTTCTTTTATTATTCTTTGCTTATCACATGTGGAACCCACGGTTTTATCTTAGAAATTTGAAACTTGCCATGCAATTGAAGGATGAGTTACGTAAAGAGGAAGAGAAAAAAAAAAGTGGGTCCATGTGCGGCATCTCGGTTTGCCTTTCTTGCACCATGTGGATTGTAAATGTTGGGCTTTGGTTAAAAGGCCCACTGTTTTTCTTTTGCTTTTGTTATCTCCACCACAATATTTTTTTCTTAAATAAATGTTGAATATATGCATGATGGAATGCGTATATTCAACAAAAACATTTCGTTTGGGTATTGTACAATCATATGCATCATCTTTACTCAATATTTTTTTATAAGAAAAATATAAAATCTAAAAATTAAAAAATTAAAAAAATATCAACTCAAATAGATTTTAACCTTCAGAATTTCACGATTCTTGATTTTTTGTTAATAGAAAACGTAGAAACAATGTCTGTCCTTGTTGGTTCCCTTCATTTTTTATTTCACATTTTCTCAAAAGCCTAGCTCATACTAACACAAACTTTTTCAAATAGTTTAACCTTTAGAACTACACAAATTATGATTTTTTGTTATGAACGAAAAACGTAGAATCAAGGTTTATTCTTCTCAAATAAAAAAATTCAAAAATACCTTCTTTATTTTTAAACATTTTTTGTTTCTATTTTGGTGAAAATAAACTTTTTGAAAAATCACACTCATTTTGCATATTTAATTAAGGGTACCATCTTTGGACTGCGTTGTAGGGGTGCTAATACCTTCCCTACACTTAACCAACTCCCCAACCCTATCTATGATTCGTAGACCATCTTTTTCGATTTTTATATAGTTTTCTACAATAAACTATGATGGTGGCTCTCTTCTCTGTTTTTCATTTATAAAATTTATGTTTTTTGGTTTGTTGTCCGTTTCTGACCCCAGTTGCGACACAAATGTTTACGTGTGAAATATTCAATCTTTTACCTCCTAAATTAAGCAAAAAAGAACATTGTTTTGAATTAAGAAAACTAAATTGAAATTTCAATTAAATAATAGAATTAAATTGTCAACAAGCATTCAAAAATCATTCCAATAACAAATATTAGAATTGAAAAAGACTACATGGTCTAGCATAATATGTTACAGAGAATTGAATAACAAAACTAAAATGCACAAAATCTCATAATTCAATGTGAAAACCAGAAGAGAATTAACATAAAAAGGTTTAGCCTTAGAAAACAAGAAGAAAATTACAAAGAAGAAAAGAGTACAAAATAAAAAATAGAAAAATGCCACAGCTTGATTACTACAAATCCACCCAAGACTCTTGGAGAATAGGGCATAGTCATTTTAGGTTTGAATCAAACTCCATTTATAGGTTTCCTTAGGTCATTAATACGTTTTAAAGGTGTGATCATGGGCTTGAACAGTGGACTTGAATAGTGGACTAATCCAGTCCAAAGAAGTAGAATTTGCCAAAGATAGTCCAATAGGTCTTCAACAGCTAGACGGTATAATGATCCATTGTATTATCCTTTTAGTCTTCAAAACATTTTATTCCTTTATTGAAACTTTCCAAAGTCATTGGAATTACTGAAAACAATCGCCTATAACTCAAAATATCATCAAAACAAGATAAGTAGATCAATGGACATACAATATAAATTTAATCAATAATTGTTGTTAAGGTCCAATTAAACCTAATAATGTAAATTCTAATTAAAATAGTAGATTTATTCTCAATTACTATCAAAGAAAGCTAAGATTCAATATTCTAAATGTGAGTAAAAAATTAGTCATAAGTTGGTTGATCACATAACTTGAAAACTCTCATTTAATAATATCATAAAACATTTCAATATTCATAAGCTATTAAAAATTTATGATCATCTAATGGTATTGAAAGTTTTCTATGCCTTTATTATCTAAATCATCCACATTCTAAGGTATCAAATTTCCCAAAAATAAAACAATGGTTCTAGAAGGAAGTTCAATCTGATTAAGTACAAATCTACCTAAATATGGGAAAATATTTGGATGTTTTGTTTATGATAAATTGTAAAAAGGTGGAATAGAAGTAAGCATGCATCGCTTAGTGTCAATGTTGGATGTCTCGTTACAAGAGCATATCATGTTGCATTTATTAGTACCTATCTCTGCAAATTAAGTATGATGACATGTCAAAAATATTAACTACATATAAAATGTAATACCTCACCTATTATATATATAATTGTTATTTAATTAGAAATTAAGAGTAGTTTTTTTTCTTATAAAAAGATTTTCTTAGAGAGAACATTAATCATAAAAAAACATCACCCGTATAAGTCCACATTTTAATTTTTGGTAATTATTCACAATATTATGAAAAATATATAAAAGTTTTATAATAATAAGAGTTTTACATCAAGATAGAGAACCATCCATATATTTTATACATTCTAGAGATTATAAAATTAAGTTCTCCATGAACCAACATTCTATAGAAGATCTCCCAAAATCTTAGTGAACAACTCTTACTAAGCAGATGGTGAGTGGTTTGGATTAACCAAATCCTTTTTATGCTCGATAAACAAACCGAGTCAACTGTAGTATAATTGAGGATTGTCGTATCCACAGGGAATTAATGTTTATAACAATAGATATATCTCTCAAGATAAAGTGATGCGAAAACAATGGTTGATTCATATATTTTGTAAATAACTATTATAATAATACTAATGTAATATTTAGATAGAGAAAACAATAAAGTAAAGGAATAATAATATAGCACAAATGTTGGGATTGAAAGAGCTTTGTTAATCTTTCTTATTATTGTTATTTAGAAATGCTATGTTTATTCAAACTCCTTGTTCCTTATGTCCAAACCAAGTCGATTCCTCGCGCGAGGTTATCTAGAACCATAAACTATCCCAATCAACTTTTGCATTGTTATAACTTATTTTGGCATTAAGATGAAAAATTCACCATAGTCTCAACTTTGCGCTCTATGGCTAATGAGTCCTATGGCTGGTTCAATAGGATTCAAATACATGAAATTGACTTCCAGCCTCATTCATGCTCCATGGGAAATCAATGGTTGTTCCTCACCATTGAGCATTAAGCACTACAAAGCCTAAGTAATTTGAATCTCAAATATAAAAAACATTCATAAACAACACTAACTTAAGGAATATTAAATAATTGGTAGTTAAAACCTTGGTAGCTAATTAGATACCAATTTATAAATTATTTAACAATAATAGAAACTAATTTAGAAACCAAATTTTTTTAGTCTCTAAAATGGTCTCTAATTTAGTCACTATAGCAAGTAATTATTTTTTATCTCTAAAATTGGTTTCTATTTCATGATTTTCTTGTAGTGGGGTAGTTTTAGCAACTCATAATAAGAACTTACAATGAATACTCACAATGAGAAGCTAAAGCACAAAAAACATGGATCCTTTAAATGTTGTTAGTCAACTTCTTGATCCTTTCCTCCAGAGTCTTGTCTAGGCTTCAACCTTAAGTCTTTCTTATGATTTCTCTCTTATGTCTCTCAATGCCTCTCTTACTCTTAGTGGTTTGGCCTCTCAATGGTTTTGGAATGTTGTCTTAAGGTCCCTATTTTTATAGTATTTTAGAATGGAGCTCCAAGGGATTCCTGAGATTTGGTATTCTCTTAGCGCAAGAGAATCCACTCAACAAATTGGTTTTCTTCATGATGGAGTAATCTTTGGGCTTCAAGCCTATTTCTTATGCTTTTTTGGATTCTCAAACTCCGAATTTGATAAAGATTAGCTCCAATATAAGCCCAATGCTTTGCTTTTCTTGTCCATGAAGTAAATTTGGCTTGGCTTTGGCTTCAAGCAAAATCTATCTCCTTCTATTTTTGGTGCATGAAGGCTTCAAGCCTTTCCTACGAGAAATTGGGCTTTCTTCATGGTGAAGGACTTTTTGTGCTTAACCCTTTTGAATTCCTCTCAGCCATTTGAGCTCTAGAATTCTTCATTTGATTTGACCTCAATCCGCTTAATGCATTGTGGAAGAGCTAATCGTGTTGAGTGTTTTCTTGAAGCTTTTTTTTTTGCACTAAATCCACCAGTCTTTCTTCATGCATTGAGCGAATTAACTCTTTTTGCTTTTTTCCCAATTTTGTTGTTTTTCTGTCCTTTTCTACAAGAATTCTCCAGATTTCATCTTTTCTTCTTCTCCCTTGAGTGTAATTGCCTTTGGAGGGAATTATTAGGCTTTCCAATTCATTTTATAGATTTACTACACAAAATGCATGTTAATTGACCTATGATTTCTACTCTATTTTAGCCCCTATCAATAGGTTATGCTTCTACTCGTACAACAGGTACATATACAAGAAAAACATGAAAAAGAGTGAGGTCTTTATAAGCCTTGAATATCAATCTTAATAACTTTAACAAATAAAACAAATAATGAGGCTTATGACTTGACCTATAACCGTAATAATGGGGCCCATGACTTGTCTTGACAACTATAAGACTTAATCTCACTTTATAACACATATGTATCCATATTCCACTTCTGATGATCCACTCTGAACATCAAAAGTTACTTGGCAAGTGGTTAGGTAGTTTAATATTTCTCATAAAAAACCTTGGAACAACCATCATTATTTTTTCTCAAAAATTCTAGCCATCTTATAATAAAAAGAGATATATACTGACTACATAACATTGGTGATGTTGAGCAAGTATCCAGACAATTCCTAGTTTGGCATATGAATACCTAGTCCAAGACGTTATTCTGAGCTATACAAATATTCACCTACTTGGTAACTTCCTCAAACTCAACTTGGCCCCTACATTTCATCCCGCAGTATACCAAACTATGACTTCCCTTATACAAAGACTCTTGCATTAACATGGTCTTAACTCAAAGCAATGAATTTTATGACTCTTTCTTCTCATCTGACATTTCTTTGACACTTTCAAGAATCATCTAACATGAATACAACTATTAAGATATGTCACACTGTTCAAACATATACAAAAAAAAGTATAAAATAATAATAAAACATATCGACGACTTCTTTTATCCAAACTCATTAAACAAAAAATAATAATTACTTTTAATTTATTTTTATTATTAATTTATATACTTCTTTGGTTAAAAAATTATATTTATAAAATAAAATAAAATAACAACTAAAGCAAGAACTTTAAATAATTAGATATTGATTAGTATATTATAGGAAAATAAAATAATAAAGATATAAAGAAATAATTAGAACCAATGCATAACGGAAGGTAAAGATAAATAAATAAATAAATATAACCATTACGTAATTGAAGATAAAAATAAATAAATAAATAGGATGAACGTGTAACTAGAAAAAGAATTAAATAAATAGATCGATGCATAAATGGAGGTAAAATAAAATAAAATAAATAAGATTAATGCGTAACTAGAGATATAAATAAATATATACGAGCAATGTGTAACTAGAGGTAAATAAAATAAATATATAAATAAATAGAACTATTGCGTAACTAGAGATAAATAAATACCACCAATGTGTAGGTAGAGAGAAATAAAATACATAAATAAATAAATAGGACTAGTGAATAAATAAATAGGACTAGTGTGTAACTTGAGATAAATAAAATAAATAAATAAATAGGACTATTATGTATGGAGGTAAATAAAATAAATAAATAAGACCAGTATGTAATTAAAGAAAAAAAAAAAAAATAAGTAAATAGGACTAGTGTGTGACTGAAGATAAAAAAATAAATAAATAAATATGAGTAATGCGTAAGTGAAGATGAATAAAATAAATAAATAAAACTAGTGTCTAATTTGAGAAAAATAAAATAAATATGACCAGTATATAACTGGAGATAAAAATAAATAAATAGAATCAATGCATAATTAAAAATAGACATAAATAAATAAATAGAACTGGTGGATAATTGATAGTAAATTTATTCTTTATCCTCTCACACTCCCAAGTGCTGAAAGAACATTAAATTCATTTATAAAAAAAATTGAAAAAGAAAAATTCGCCAAAACCCATACAATAAGTCTGAGTCAAACCTTCGAAACCAATATACATACTTTTGCACTCTTTTAAATAATTAGATATTAATAAGTATATTATAGGAAAATAAAATAATAAAAATATTAAGAATAAATAGGACTAATGCCTGGAGATAAAAGTACATAAATAAATAAAATCAGTGCGTAATTAAAAATATAAATAAATAAATATAGCAGTATGTAACTGAAGATAAATAAAAAAAATAAAGTAGGACTACCGCATAATTAAAAATAAATAAAATAAATAAATAGAATTTGTGTTTAACTCGAGATAAATAAAATAATTGCATAACTGAAAATAATTAAAATAAATAAATAATATCAGTTTGTAATTGGAGATAAATAAAATAAATAAATAAATATAAATAATGTTGTGCGTAATTGAAAATAAATAAAATAAATAAATAGATCAGTATATACGTCGAGATAAATAAAATAAATAAATAAAATAATATATAATTCAAAATAATTAAAAGGTTAAAACAAGCATAAAATTAATAAAAGAAAATTTAAACTCCTTCCCATTACCTTTACTTGGAAAGATATACGAGATAAATAAAAGAAGAGCTTCCCCTTCTTTAAATTCTCTTTCTCTCTTTCTCTATATATATCCTTTAGATAATTATTTTTAGTAATTAAATATCTTTCAAAAAATATAAGATTGGCATTAATAGGAGTCTTTTATATATTTCTTTTCACTTACAATATAGGCAGCAAATTTGTTAATTTATATAGAACATAAGTCAATCACTTAAAGACTTAAGGACAAACCTCGAGTTAAAACAATGAATTAAGAAAAATATACATGTATGGAATTTTTTCTTAATCACAAAATTAATTCGATAAGTTATGTCAAATACTAACCTACTTGATATCCATGTATATACACGTCAAAAAATGAGAGAAATGTATGTATTTATAATAGCAATCAATACTCTAAACATTGTCTATTGAACTCTAACTTGAGCGTTAAAATGTCTTTTGTAGGTACTCCACCTTCGACTGAAACCTTCAACCGTAACCGAAGAACGAGGACCACATCAAAGATTGGAACCAACAACAATTATTTGAGAAAATGACTCCTTCCTATATAACTTTATGAATAATGGTTTGATAAAATTAAAATAGACCTAAAATATGGAATAAAAAATAAAAAATAAAAAATAGAAAAAAAATTATAAGGTAAAAATAGCAAATATCAATACAAGGTGTGGGTATATTGTAATAATTGTATTAAGTTTATAGATATTCGTAGATAAAATTCTTAATCCAAAATCCTTTCCTTAATTCACATCGTTTCCAAATATAAATAGATTCTAATTTCATCATGACCTAATAACAGTATAAATAACATTACATCAGTTTTTATTAATTTTCATGACTAATAATTCGTTTTGATGGCAAAAACAATTTCCGCATTTCATGGTGAAGAAGTGACATAAAATTAGGTGCCACCACTTCAATTATTTGTAGGCATGAATGATAGATATTACGAGTGAGGTACATTAGACAAATAAACGAGCCCATATTCATTTGTCTGCATTTCATATTTCGCAACTTACACTACAAATCCGTGCAAAAAAATTATTGTAGAAATTAATGCTCATGAGTTTAGACAGGAAACAAAAGTATGACAAATGGTATAAATTATATGATATTAATTTTATGACTACATAAACATAAAATATGGAATACATATAAATAAAAAATAGAAAAAAAAGTTTTATAGGGTAAAAATAGCAAAGATCAATAGAAGGTGTGGATATATTGTAATATTTGCATTAAGTTTCACTACAACTAAAAACACTTTTTTATCGGTCAAAAACAAATGCAAATGAATGAAAACAAAAGCAAAAAT
Source organism: Phaseolus vulgaris (assembly GCF_051622355.1). Classification (NCBI taxonomy): domain Eukaryota; kingdom Viridiplantae; phylum Streptophyta; class Magnoliopsida; order Fabales; family Fabaceae; genus Phaseolus; species Phaseolus vulgaris. The sequence goes on from NC_143508.1 coordinate 39,222,211, forward strand.
GTTGGATTTGTGTTGACCATAGAGTTGACGAGAAAAGTGTGGAATCAATGTTTATTTTGCGTCGATCATCTAAAGAGATACAAATTGCATAAACTAAGCTAACGTGAAAGAAACACAAATATAGTCGGCCTAGCCGACATAAGGAGGTAGAAAATGTTGTCGATTATACCAACACAAATGGTTCTAAACAATATTATGCATCAATCACGGTGATACAAAATAAATAAATAAAGTTAAAATCACACAATTCGTTAACGCAAACTATGTTAAAAAAAACTTACGTGAGTCTAACCACGCAAAAATGGAAGCTAGAAAAAAAATAATGATTTTCTCCACATTTCCTTTCTCCCGCAAAAGATAAAATAAAGCATTCACTATTGAGATAAAATCATAAACAGGATAAAAATAAATCATTCATCATTCACATAAAATCATAAACAACAAAACAAATAATGAATCAAAACCTCAAAAACAAATTTTGAAAATTTTTAAATTACTTTTCGCCAATGAAGTGGAAGAGCAAATGGAAGTTGCAGCTGAAGCTGGAAATCCATTGGGTGCAGAGGCGCAACGATGGTGGTGGAGCTGAAATGAAGAAGAAAAGAACTTAACAATAAATTTTTAAAAAAATAAATGAAAAGAAGAATGCAGAGAAGACCAGTAGCAGGACTGCAACGACGGAGGCAGTGCAGGGGTAGGAATGGCCGATGAACGCAGTGGGCGCAGAGGCAGAGACATTGGGGCGGGACTTGTCGGGACAGAGGCTGAGGCACCGGGGCTAGGGAGATGGAGAGTGCAATGAGAGAAGAGATAAATTTGGGAGAAAGTGGCACTGGAGAGCAAAAGTTTGCTATCTATTAAAGATTTTGCGTCGGTCAAAACCATCACAAAACGATGCAAAACTGGAAATCTACTTTGCGTCGATCGTGACCGACGCAAAACATAATTCTAAGATTTTGTGATGAAATTTTTAACTTAAAAATTCATTAAAATTTCATTACAAATATAATTAATAAATATTACACATAAATGTATATTTTTATAAATTTTTTCCAAATAAATAAATTAACTAAATTTAATTGAGATTTAATTGACCATTTTCATAATATTTTTAACAATTAATTAAATCTTAATAAAAAAAATAGAAGTTTTAACAAAATAATTTAATTCATACAATAAAAATAAATAAAATATTAAACTAAACCTTGGATTGGAATAAAAATCAATGTTATAGCAACATTCAATGTTAAATTTGTTATTATTGAGAGAGAAATTGATACTTCTTCATTTATTCATCTTCCAAAAGACAACTTGATTGAAAGTATGATTTAGAAATGCTTTGGAAAATATATGAAATTGTTTATAAGTGTTCATTGATTGAATTCACACTCAAGTTAAATATTAATTACTTAAGATCAAAACATATGCAGTTTTATTTTCTTATTGGATTTTGGAAAAAAAAAGTCTAAGTAGTTCAAATTCTCTATAATGGCATATTTAAGAACAAAATCTAGTAAAATCACTACATGTCTAAGACCTATTATTCATGCAATAAGGATTGTCACTTAATAGGAGGTCAATGACATACAATAAAAGAAGCTAAATCTATGAATTTGTTATTCATTACATTGGGAAATTGTATTAACACACTTATTTCTTTTATTACTATTCCGTTATTTACATTAAAGAATAGTTATGTTATATATTCAACTTGCATTTATAGAACATATGGTAAGGTTTGGGATACTTTGGATATTGTAGTAATCTAACAATTAAGAATAAATTATTCACTCACACTCACTCTTTATACTTTGTAGATAAATCTTTAAAATGACCTTATGTTTAATTTATGAGAAGTCAACTCTTTTGAACCACAATGGACATCAAATGGAAATCTCGATTTCAAAATAAATCGCCTTCCATCAAACCACAATGGTCAACTCATATTTTCTTAAAGTTACCAATCATAGGTTTTACCCTGATTTTTTCTTTTCTTAAATTTACTTTCAAATTTTATCACAATAATTTCTTCTTTATTTTGAAATAAATCTATTAAATTTTACATTAATTACTTCATGTCAAATTTTTATCCCGAAATTTATACATATTTTATATTTTATATAATATTTGCAAAATTTAAATAAGTATTTTTTTTTCTTTACTCAATTATTAATTTTCTTTTTTTCAATTATTTTTTTAATTTTTTCAAATGTTTTTTTTTAATATTAAACATTATAACTAAATAAATTTAATTTAATTAACTTATATCAAAATTTAAATTTCACTCTTCGACAAAAACTGTAACGAGGACCACAATCGAAGACCGGAACCGACAACAATTATTTGAGGAGACGGCCCCTTCCCAACTATGTAAGAATATATAACTTTATGACTAATGGTTTGATAAAATTAAAATAGACATAAAATATGGAATAAAAATTAAAAATAGAAAAAAAAAATTATAAGGTAAAAATAGCAAATATCAATAGAAGGTGTGGGTATATTGTAATATTTGTATTAAGTTTATAGATATTCGTAGATAAAATTCTTAATCCAAAATCCTTTCCTTAATTCACATCGTTTCCAAATATAAATAGATTCTAATTTCATCATGACCTAATAACAGTGTAAATAACATTCATCAGTTTTTATTGAATTTCATGACTAATAATTCGTTTTGATGGCAAAAACAATTTCCGCATTTCATGGTGAAGAAGTGACATAAAATTAGGTGCCACCACTTCAATTATTTGTAGGCATGAATGATAGATATTACGAGTGAGGTACATTAGACAAATAAACGAGCCCATATTCATTTGTCTGCATTTCATATTTCGCAACTTACACTACAAATCCGTGCAAAATATGTTATTGTAGAAATTAATGCTCATGAGTTTAGACAGGAAACAAAAGTATGACAAACGGTATGAATTATTATATCATATTAATTTTATGACTAATTGTTCGTTTGATAAGATGAAAATAGACATAAAATATGGAATAAAATAAATAAAAAATAGAAAACAAAAATTTTATAGGGTAAAGCAAAAATCAATAGATGGTTTATTGGAATATTTGCATTAAGTTTTGATCCTGCCTGTTGACCGGAGCGCTGGAGAATGCCTCGTCAAAGGATCAACGTGCGCACCGCTTCTCACCTCCGTTCCTCTTCGGGATCTATCTCAAGAACCTGCAAAGAAACGATATGGCGCCGCTGCGGCCGATCGCACTCCGACGCTCAAGTCAGTGACGGTATCACCAAATACTAAGAACGAGAACCGTGCAAATCCTCTCTCACTCGCAAGCGTAAATTGTATGAACTGAACGTGCGTACCTCAGAAAGTTTGTTAAGAGCTCTTATATACCTGGTGACTTTCTCTCTCCTGGCAGTTGCAGACTTGGACACGTGGCCCGCATCCAACCGTACACGTGCCATCATCTGGAGGCTCCCTGACTTGGCGCTGCTTCTACTCTCATTTTGGCTAAGTTACTTATGCATGGTACTGCCCAGTGCATAGCAAACTTAGGAGTGCGATCTCTACTGGAACTGGCGAGTTGGGGACTTTCATACACCTTCCCTGTGGTCTCGCCGGCCGCCTTCATAATCTGCTTCTCCTTCATCTTCGGCGATGTGCTTGTTCTGGCGATCTCCGACTGCTTGGTCGCCTGAGTCTACATCTGGCGACTTCATCTTCAACCTGGCGATCGCCTATTCTGGTAAGCTGGAAATCGGAACACGCCAACTTAACAACTGGCGACTACACGTGCCTCCCGACTTCCTTCCCATCTGCCAACCTGGCGCCTTGTCAACACGCCTACACTGTAGCAGGATGCCACGTCATCACACCCGACCACCAGGGCGGTACACAAGCCCCCCAGTCTTAAGCGAAGACTTGTTTAGCGAAAAGACTGAAAGAGCCTTCGTTAACACCGATCTACGTGGCACTGACGCAGAATTCCAAGCGATTGTACTTTCTGCTGCTCTGACGCTCCACCAAACCCTTCACCCATCGTTTGACACGTGGCTTCATCAACGGCTCTCTTCATCTGCCGTTAGCGCTTCCTAACTTATTTCGAAAACCCTTAAACCCATTACGCTCCACTGTTCCATCACCTTCTTCGTGCTTGCAAACGCTCTCACTTCCCTCTGCGAAAACTCTCGACGCTCTTCAACGCTCTAGATCACCACCTTCCTTCACCGTCTTCCTGATCATCGAAAGGTAACTACTTTCCTTCATCTGCTGGGTTTCCTTGCATTTTCGCCGATTTGCATCATCCTGTAACTGCCTGGTGCATACGCTGTGGGTTGTTTTTCCATTTCTCCTTTTGCGTAACTTAGGGCTTTGTCGATCGTCGCGACGAACATACATTCGTTCGTTTTTTCACCTTCCTTCTGTGATCGAGTCAGCCTCTGTAATCCCCTGATCGTTTTTTCTTTCTTCTTCCCTTGCAGTTGCTATCATGACTCGCACAAAGATCACCCCGAACCCCCCTCCTTCAGCACGAAACCCTTCTTCACAAGCACACGACCCAACACAAGTTCGTGGTGCTTCCTCTTCGCAGGCTGAGAGGCCTGCATCTTCCCAAACTGCCCTGGCTCAGGCGACTCCATCCAACGCTGGAGGAGCCCCCGCCCCTCTGCCAGACTTCAAAACTCTATACCCCTGGGCTAACCCAACCCTTCTAAAGGAGACCTTGTCGGTGAACACTGCGGGAGCAGTTCTGCGGTTGACTAAGGGGGACGAGGCCTATCAATCGTGTCACAAGGAGCACGACGAGAGGATGATGGTGCTGCCTTGCCCCGCCGCTCTGCCAGTGTGTGCCGATGACAAAGTAAGCGCCGACGGGCCCTTCTGCTTTGTCTACACCACTTTCTTCAAGAAGGTCAAACTCAGGTTCCCTCTCACCCGATTCGAGAGGGAACTCTTGACCGAGCTCAACATCGCTGCCGCCCAGCTTCACCCCAACAGCTGGGCGTTTGTTTGAGCCTTTGAAATAACGTGCGCCCACCTAGGGTTGCCCGCGTCGGTGGACGTGTTTTTGTTCCTTTTTAAGGCCAAGCACCCAGGAGACCGCCTGTGGGTCAGCCTGAATGCCATTGCTGGGAGATCCATTTTTACCATCTTCCAGCAATCGTACAAAGACTGGAAGGGGAAGTTCATCCAAGTACGCGCAAACGATAAAGACACTTCCCTTCTCGATGGCTTCCCCTTGTACTGGGTGGACAAGGGGAAAAAGGAGTCCAAAAGCTGCTTCAGGAGGCCCAGAAGTCCTGATAGCATGGGAGCTTTGGACCGAGACCTCTGTCTATTCTGGAAGAGGGTGGCAGATGCCAACATAACATTCCTGACCCCCACCCTGATCTCCTTCGAATTCTTTGAGGACCAACTAGAATTCCAAATAGGTTAGGACGCTACACTCTTGTTTTGATATTGCTTCTGATACTGCTTCTGGGCGTCTTGTGCGATACGCACAAGACTTTGGTTTCACCTTTTCTGCATATACCTGTTTTGCTGTTTCATTACCTCATACACTTATCTTTTTCTTCTCCGAGCTAACTCATGCATTTTCGTTTCATGCAGACACCATGTTGGGTAAAAACATGCTCGCCGACTTAAAGGCGCTCGCCCGAAACCACGGGTTGGCGACCGGTTCCCAAACGGTGCCCAACTCGGCAGTCGAGAAGGCCATCGTTCATGGGCGATCACCGCCCAAGGAACCCACCCAGCGCAAGAAACTGGTCCTTAAGAGGCCTAGGCGAAAAGCCCCCCAAATCGTCCAAGAGGAGGAAGAAGAGGATGACGAGGTCACAGAGGATGGCCTTGTCACGAAAAGGAAAAGGGTGGCACCATCTTCTCCACCTGCTCAACCCCCTCTTCCAACCTCAACACCACCATCAACGCCTGCTCCTCCTCCCTCATCGCCAACACCACAAGCCCCTTCACCACCAGTCCAAGCAGTTCCATTGGCCACTGCGCCACCTGCAGCTGAGGCCCAAGAGCCAAATTTCTTGAAGGACCCCCCAAGCGCCTCTACGCCACATATGTCAGCAGGAGGGGGCCCCCCTTCAAACACTTCAGCTGCAGGAAACGTTCCGATCGGGGATGAGGTTGCTCATACCTCTCCAACTTAATTACCGAATCCCCGATCGCGTCGCCACGCCAGGAAGCAACCACTGAAAATATTGCTAAGGAAGGTGGCGGCGAGAACCCTCAACAAGCCCCCCTGGCGCCTCTCCAAGCAGCAAACCTTTCCCTCGAAGTTACAAGGATGTGGGAACCCCTAACCGCCAAGTTGAAAACTATTGCAGAGGATATTCCCGCGATCATAACGAGGGCTGTGGAGAGCTCCACCAGGAGGCTTCAAGATGACCTCTTCAACCTCAAGACCGACAATAGCACTATGAGGCTCGAGGTGGAGAAGTTGTCTGCCAATCTGACGCTCGCGGAGATGGAACACTCCCGAGTAGAAGACGCGATGAGCACCGAGCTCAGATTGGCGCGCCAAGAGGCCACTGACCTTCGCCGCAAAATTCATGATCTTGCCCAAGAGAAAGTCGAGCTAGAAAGCAAGATCGTGCCTCTTCGCGCCAAGACGATCGACCTGGAGGCTCACATTCAAGCTGACGCCGCCAAGGTAAAAAAACTGGAGCAAAGGTCGATCGATCGCGAGAAGCTACTTGGGCAAGTAGAAAAAGCGAGGGACGACGCCATGGCTGATCTCACCGAGGCAAACAAGGAAAAAGGGAAGATGGCTGCCGAGTTGACCCAAGCTCAAACGGAATCCAAGAAGGTTGCTGACGACCTTCTCCATGCTCAAGAGACCAACGAACAACTCCGAAAACAGGTCGAAGAGCTGGAGCAGCAGAACAAGGAGCTCAAGAAACAGGTTGAAGAACTTCAAGGGCAAACTGAAGAACTTAAGCTAAGCTCTGCTCAGATTCTGGTTGCTGGATTCGAAGCCGCTCGGGAACAATTCGCATGCCTATTCCCCGATCTCGACCTCAGCATGGTGTCGTTAAACAACGAAGTAGTAGATAGAAAGGTCGTTCCCGCCGAAGACTCAACCAATTCCACCTCATCTGCTACTTTATAATTCTGCTTGTATATACCTTGTAACAAAAACTCGTGCATATGTGTTTTGAATAGATACTTATTTCAATCGCAAAACTTGGATATTCTCTCCCCTGACTCCTTTTGAGCGCTTTAGCCTTCTTTGTATGTTTAACTTTGTCGGTCTTAACTTAACGATTTTGCAAACACAACCTTTTGAGTTTAACTGCTTCGAACCACTTCAAATTTAAGCAATAATCGCTTTAAACAACTTGTACTCTTGAGGCACTAACCTTATCATAAGAATACCTTCCAAGCAACGAACTGTAACTCAATCATTGGCTCAAACAACGCCCCACTCGACCTGCTTTATCAAACAAGTCTTTCAATCTTCTCGCCGTGTTTGAACTTTTCCCGATAGCCAAGACCTCTTGGTAACACCAGCTTTTCCTAGCCTCATGCTTTGGCAATCGCTTCTTTATCTGGGGTAGAAACGCCCTTTGGGATCTTCCTTTGCCCCCCTGAACTTCAGAGCAAAAGACCGGCTGACTAGGCGTTCTCTTCGAACCTACCTTAGCCACCTTTCAAGCTTCTTCCACCCTCTTCGCCATACCTGAACTCGTTCAAGACGAGAAGGATTTTATCTTGCCTATGCTCGCACATAAGCGAGAAGGTCTTTAACTCGCCTGAACTCGCTCAACGGCGAGAAGGTCTTTTGACTCGCCTGAACTCGCTCAACGACGAGAAGGACTTTATTTGGTGCCTCAACTTGCCCAGGGTGTACATCTCCTCCCCCCTGGATGCACTGAGGACCTTTTCTTTCTCTCGCCTGCACTCGCTCGACGGCGAGGAGGTCTTTAACTGGCCTTAGCTCGCACAACGGCGATAAGGACTTTATCCGGTGCCTCAACTTGCCCAGGGTGTACATCTCCTCCCCCCTGGATGCACTGAGGACCTTTCTCGCCTGCACCCGCTCGACGGCGAGGAGGTCTTTAACTTGCCTCTACGTTGCCCCAGGAGTTACATCTTCTCGCTCCCAGAAACACGGAGGACTTTTCCTCTTTCTCGCCTGCACTCGCTCGACGGCGAGGAGGTCTTTTACTTGCCTCAGGACGCGCGAGGGAGTTGAGGTCTTTCATCTAGTGCCTCCGATCGCCGAAAGACGATGAGGACTTTGAAAACTTAACTGGTGCCTCCAATCGCCGAAAAACGATGAGGACTTAAACTTAACTGGTGCCTCCAATCGCCGAAAAACGATGAGGACTTAAAACTTAACTGGTGCCTCTAATCGCCGGAAAACGATGAGGACTTAAAACCTCTTAGGAAGCACGCGATATATCTTTTCTTGCCTTAAATCATGTACAAATGACAAGGTCTTTCTTCAAAACTTTTTGAAAATAGCACACATGCAATCTGAAAACACCTTATACTTCGAAAACTCTTCTTTTATTGGGTAACCTCATTAAAAACCCTCCTTAGGGAAAAAAGAGTGCCCCCTTCAAACTGTTTTAACAGAGACATTGTAATATAACATTGTGTTTGTCTTTACTTACAAAGCTCTTAACTATAGTACAACTTCAGGTGTGTGGCGTTCAAGGTGCGAGGAATCGCCCCTCCTTCCAGCGTCTCTAAGCGTTAGGCTCCGTTCCCGAGCGCCTCGGTTATTCTGAACGGTCCAGTCCACTTGGGTGATAGTTTATTCTCCATCTCATACTGGTGGGCCTTCCTCATCACCAGATCGCCTTCTCTAAACTGCCTTGGCATCACCTTTGAGTTGTATCTTCGCTCGATCCTCCTCTTCACCGCCTCAGCCTTCAGCCTCGCCTCTTCCCTGACTTCATCCAGCAGATCCAGGTTCAACCTTCTCTCTTCATCCGAGTCTTCCTCTACAAAGTTCTGGAATCTCGGCGAGCTCTCCTGGATCTCCACCGGAATCATGGCGTCACACCCATAGACCAAGCTAAACGGGGTCTCATGGGTTCCTGACTGCTCGGTGGTGTGGTACGCCCAAACTATACGGGGCACCTCCTCAGCCCAACTTCCCTTGGCTTTCTCAAGCCTTCTCTTCAAACCCCTCAACAACACCCGATTAGCTGATTCCATCTGGCCATTTGTTTGAGGGTGCTCGACGGATGCAAACACTTGTTGAATTCCCACCCCTTCGCAAAGCTTCTTCAACAGGTGGCTTGCAAACTGCGTCCCATTATCTGACACCAGGCGCTTAGGCACTCCAAACCGGCACACGATGTTCTTCCATACAAAACCTTCGATCTTGTGTGCGGTGATCTGGGCCACTGGTTCTGCTTCAATCCACTTGGTGAAGTACTCAATCGCCACCACCAAGTACTTCATTTGCCTGATCGCCAGCGGGAAAGGTCCCAGGATGTCGATTCCCCAAGTATGAAACGGCCAAGGGCTATAGATCGACTTCAACTCCTCGGGAGGTGCCTTGTGCCAATCGGCGTGCTGCTGGCATTGTTTGCAGCACTGGGCATACTTCTTGCAATCTTCTCTCATAGATGGCCAATAGTAGCCTGCACGGAGAGTCCTCGCGGCCAGAGCTCGACCCCCGACGTGGCTTCCACATATACCTTCGTGGAGCTCTGCCATAATTCTCGTGCACTTTTCGCCGTGTATACATTCCAGGAGTGGGTGAGTGAACCCAAACCTGTACAGATCGCCATCAATCAATGTATACTTGCTGGAATTTTTCTTTACCTTCCTAGCTTCTGTTGGATCTAGCGGGAGGAGGCCATCTGCCAAGCACCGCTTGTACTGTGTTATCCAAGTGTCTGGCACATGGGCGACGCAGACCTGCATCACGTCCACCTTCTCTCCTCGACATGCTCTAACTCTCGGCGATCTCAGGGTTTCTTGCGTCAAAGACTTATGGCTTCTCGCTGCTCTCTCCGTCGACCTGCTTATCTGGAGGACCAGGTGATCTGCTACAAATGCCCTCGGCGTCTTTAGAGTTTCTTTAATCACCGTCCTCTGCCAACCCCCCTTGCCTGAGCTGGCGAGCTTAGCAAGCAAGTCAGCTCGGGCATTCTGCTCTCGGGGCACATGCACTACTTCAAAAGAGGCAAAGGAACTCTTCAATTCCTGCACATACGCCAAGTAAGCCGCCATTTGTGGATCTTTAGCCTGGAACTCGCCTGTTACTTGCCCTGTGACTAGCAGCGAGTCACTCTTAGCCATCAGCACCCTAGCTCCCATTTCCTTGGCCAGCAAAATCCCGGCGATCAGCGCCTCATACTCTGCTTGATTGTTGCTGGCTTTAAACGCAAACCTCAAGGATTGCTCAATCAGCACGCCGTTGGGCCCTTCCAATATGACTCCAGCACCGCTACCCTGCTGGTTCGACGATCCATCCACCGAGAGTACCCAACGGAAACCGTCTCCTTCAACCCGCGTCGCCTCTGATGAGAGCTCGACCACAAAATCTGCAAAGATTTGCCCCTTGATCGGGCCTCGGGGCTCATATTTAATGTCAAACTCTGACAACTCCACTGCCCACTTCACCATTCTTCCCGCAACGTCAGGTTTCTTCAAGACCTTCTGGATGGGCAGGTCAGTCATCACCAGTATTGTGAAACTGTGGAAGTAGTGGCGCAACCTCCTCGCCGAAAACACCACAGCCAGCGCAGCCTTCTCCAGGGCCTGATATCTCGTTTCTGGGCCCTGCAACACCTTGCTCACAAAATAAATAGGCTTCTGAGCCTGATCTTGATCCTGGGCGAGCATCGCACTCACCGCCCTCTCAGTCACAGCGAAATACAACCTGAGAGGGGTACCCGCCAGTGGTTTGCACAGAACCGGCGGGCTCGCCAGATACTCCTTCAGTTTGACGAAAGCTTCCTCGCATTCTTTCGTCCAAGCGAACTTGTTATTGCACCGCAGACATTGGAAATAGGGATGCCCCTTTTCTCCGCTAGCTGACACGAAGCGAGATAGGGCTGCCATCCGACCTGTCAGCTGCTGGACTTCTTTCACTGTAGCCGGGCTTCTCATCGCCAAGATGGCGGCGCACTTGTCTGGGTTGGCTTCTATCCCCCTTTCAGTGAAGAGAAAACCCAAGAACTTTCCAGCCTCCACGCCGAAAATGCATTTCTCCGGGTTGAGCTTTAACTTGAACTTGGCGATCGTCGTGAACAATTCTTCCAAGTCTGCAACGTGCTTGCTTTTCTCCTGCGAGGTCACGACCATGTCATCGACGTAGGCTTGCACATTCCTTCCCAGCATTGGTGCAAGTACTCGATCCATCAACCTCTGGTACGTGGCCCCCGCGTTCTTCAGCCCAAACGGCATCACCTTATAGCAATAGCACGACCTCTCCGTCATGAAGGCTGTTTTTTCTTCATCCATGTGATGCATCTTGATCTGATTATAGCTCGAGAAGGCATCCAGGAAACTCAGCAGCTTGCACCCTGCAGCACTATCAACCAGGGCATCAATGCTTGGTAAAGGATACGAATCCTTTGGGCAAGCTTTGTTCAGATCGGTGAAATCGACGCACATGCGCCATTTCCCGTTGCTCTTCTTCACCAGTACGACATTTGCCAACCATTCAGGGTACTGGACTTCCCTGATGTGGCCTGCAGCGAGAAGTTTCTGTGTTTCGTCCCTAATCGCCTGCCTCCTCTCTTCATTGAATTTTCTTCTCCTTTGTCGCACCGGTCTCACCATGTTGTCCATCGCCAGATGATGGCACAAGAAGTCGGGATCGATCCCGGGCATGTCCGAAGCGGACCAAGCAAACGCGTCCAGATGTCGCTCAATCACCTTGGCGATCTGGTCCTGGAGATCGACCTCCAGAGATCTTCCGAGCTTGAAAACTTTCCCTCCGATCTCCTTCTCGAGCCACTGCTCGACAGGTTTGGGCTTGGATTCTCTGGCGATCACCGCCCTGGCGATTCCCTGTTCCCTTGCTTCCTCGGGGCGATTCCGCGCCTCTTCCTCTTCCAGGCCAGCATTCCTCTCGCCTAGCTCAGCGTCTATCATCTCTACATCCCTTCCGGCGGCCTCCTCTGTTACCGGCGGTCTGGGCTTCACACCGGGAGGTGGGGTGGTTGTTACATAACTCACTGATCTTTTGTTTTTTAGGCTATTCTCATAGCACCTTTTCGCTTCTTTCTGATCAGACTTGATCGTGATCACCACCCCTTCCATGGACGGCAACTTCACCTTCATGTTCCGTGTCGACGGAATGGCGCCTATCCTGTTAAGAGTGGGCCTTCCCAACAGGATGTTATATGCTGAAGGGGCGTTTACGATGAGGTACTTGATTTTCTCCGTCCTCGACCCCGCCTCATCTGTAAACGTGGTTCTCAGCTCAATGTACCCCCTGACCTCCACCTGGTCACCAGCGAATCCATATAAGCACCCTCCATAGGGCCTTAGCTGGTCAAGGGGCAATTCCAGCTACGTGAAAGTCGGCCAGAACATCACGTCTGCCGAGCTTCCTTGGTCCACCAAAACTCGGTGGACCTTCCTCCCTGCTGTTATCAATGAAATAACTATGGGATCGTTGTCATGAGGCACAACGTCCCGAAGATCCTGCTTTGTAAACGTAATGTCCACCTCCGGCGAGTGATCTTCAAACATGTCCACTGCCATCACCGATCGCGCATACTTTTTCCTCTGCGATGCGGTGCATCCACCACCTGAGAAACCCCCTGCAATGGTGTGGATCTCCCCGTGGATTGGCATCTCGTGTTGCTGGGCTTCTCCACCTGCTGGTTGGGAACTCGATGCTCCCCCCGTCCTCCTGTCCAGCAGATAGTCATTTAGGAACCCGCTCTTAACCAGATCGTCGAGCTGGTATCCTAAAGACAAACACGAGTCCAGGTTGTGGCCAAAACACTGGTGGAACCCGCACCAGGCGTCCGGCTTTGACCCCAGCACCTTGTCGCCCACCTTCTCAGGCGCCTTCAACCTAGCAGATATGTTAGGGATAGCGATCAGGTCCACTAGTCCCATGACGAATTTGTGCTTAGGCGGGCGATTGTATTCCCGGCGTGCTGGTTGTTGGCGCGCTTGGCTTCTTCCCTTATTTCTCCTATCGTAAGGATAGCGAGTCCTTTGGTCTTTCCTGGCCGCCGCCGCCGTTTCCAGCACCCTCTGCGGCTGGATCCTGGTCTGGGCGCGTGGTCTGGCGGGAGCCACGCTGCCTCTCTTCTCGGCGACTTCACTCTCGTCGGCGATGTGGGCCATCGCAAGTCGCCTGACTTCAGCAAACGTCGCTGGATGAGCCCTGATCAAGGCCTCGCAGAATGGCCCTGGCTGCACGCCCTTCTTGAAGGCATAGACCAGCATTTCTTCATCTTTGGCCGGCGATCTGACCATCTGCGCTCCGAAGCGATTGAGGTAGTCTCTGAGGGACTCCCCATGGTACTGCCTTATATCAAACAGATCATAGGACACCCTCGGCGGTGCCTTATTCACAATGTACTGCTCGACAAAGATTTTCGAGTATTGTTGAAAATTGGTTATGTGGCCATTGGGCAGGCTCACAAACCACTCCATCGCCGTTCCCTGGAGCGTGCTCACGAACATCTTGCAGTAGACGGCGTCTGACCCTCCCGACAGCATCATCTGCGTGTGGAACGTGGTCAGATGAGCCTCTGGATCCTCCACGCCGGTAAAAACAGCTTTAACCGGGACCACGCTCGTGGGAATTGGCGTATCGGTAATCGCCTGAACAAAAGGCATTGGGAACACACGAGGTGGCGTCGACGGCGCCGCCTCTTCAACAGAAGAACGTCCCTGCTGCTCCTGAAGAGCTCGACGCAGCTCCTCAGTTACCTTGCTGAGCTCCTCGTTCCTGGCGCGAGAGGCGACCAGGTCCTCATGTATCCTCGCCTGCTCTACGCGCGAGGCTTCCACAGTTGCCTGCAACGAGCGCATCATCTCTGCCATCTGCGCCATGGTCATGGCGGCGTCGCCTTCAGCAGCGACAGGCGCCACGGGACTGGAGCGATTGCTTCTCATTTTTCTCATTAACTTCAGCGAACCACAGGAATACAGCAAACAACACTTCAACCACAATCGAATCCGCGATCAACCGGAGAAAACTCAAGAAACTGCGCAAGAACTTCAAGAACACCGCAAACCTTCGAAGAAAAGCACAACTTCACCAAAAACCACCGTTTCCCCGCGGACAGCCAAACAAACGAAAGAACTCGAACTTCCACCAAACAGATTGCGCGCAAGCAACAAAAGACCTCACTCCACCGATTGAAAAGCCAGACGAACGGTTCAAAACGCAGATTCACCGAACGAAACTCAAAGAAACTACGAACGACGGTTGCACCAGCACACAACCACGCCGAAAACCTCGAAAACTTCCACGAACTCACGCTGTGGATGGGAGCAAGCTTTACACGGCCCCACGGTGGGCGCCTGATGATCCTGCCTGTTGACCGGAGAGCTGGAGAATGCCTCGTCAAAGGATCGACGTGCGCACCGCTTCTCACCTCCGTTCCTCTTCGGGATCTATCTTAAGAACCTGCAAAGAAACGATACGGCGCCGCTGCGGCCGATCGCACTCCGACGCTCAAGTCAGTGACGGTATCACCAAATACTAAGAACGAGAACCGTGCAAATCCTCTCTCACTCGCAAGCGTAAAGTGTATGAACTGAACGTGCGTACCTCAGAAAGTTTGTTAAGAGCTCTTATATACCTGGTGACTTTCTCTCTCCTGGCAGTTGCAGACTTGGACACGTGGCCCGCATCCAACCGTACACGTGCCATCATCTGGAGGCTCCCTGACTTGGCGCTGCTTCTACTCTCATTTTGGCTAAGTTACTTATGCATGGTACTGCCCAGTGCATAGCAAACTTAGGAGTGCGATCTCTAATGGAACTGGCGAGTTGGGGACTTTCATACACCTTCCCTGTGGTCTCGCCGGCCGCCTTCATAATCTCCTTCTCCTTCATCTTCGGCGATGTGCTTGTTCTGGCGATCTCCGACTGCTTGGTCGCCTGAGTCTACATCTGGCGACTTCATCTTCAACCTGGCGATCGCCTATTCTGGTAAGCTGGAAATCGGAACACGCCAACTTAACAACTGGCGACTACACGTGCCTCCCGACTTCCTTCCCATCTGCCAACCTGGCGCCTTGTCAACACGCCTACACTGTAGCAGGATGCCACGTCATCACACCCGACCACCAGGGCGGTACAAGTTTATAGATACTCATATAGATAAAATTCCTAATAAAAAATCCTTTCCTTAATTCACATCGTTTCCAAATATAAATAGATCTTAATTTCATGACCTAATAACAGTATAAATAAAATTACATCAGTTTTTATTAATTTTCATGACTAATAATTCGTTTAATGAATTAAAATAGACATAAAATATGAAATTAAAAATTGAAAAATAGAAAAACATTAATATGGTGAAAATAGGGGACAGCATCAAAAGTGTTGTATATTACAGTAGTTACATTAAATTTATAGATATTTGTACCGCCCTGGTGGTCGGGTGCGATGACGTGGCACCCTGCTACAGTGTAGGCGTGTTGACAAGGCGCCAGGTTGGCAGTTAGGAAGGAAGTCGGGAGGCACGTGTAGTCGCCGATCGTTAAGTTGGCGTGTTCCGATTTCCAGTTTACCAGAATTGGCGATCGCCAGGTTGAAGATGAAGTCGCCAGATGTAGACTCAGGCGACCAGGCAGTCGGAGATCGCCAGAATAAGCACATCGCCGAAGACGAAGGAGAAGCAGATTATGAAGGCGGCCGGCGAGACCACAGGGAAGGTGTATGAAGGCCCTAACTCGCCAGTTTCAGTAGAGATCGCACTCCTGAGTTAGTTATGCGCTGGGCAGTACCATGCATAGGTAACTTAGCCAAAATGAGAATAGAAGCAGCGCCAAGTCAGGGAGCCTCCAGATGATGGCACGTGTACGGTTGGATACGAGCCACGTGTTCAAGTCTGTAACTGCCAGGAGAGAGAAAATCACCAGGTATATAAGAGTTCTTAACAGATTTTCTAAGGTATGCGCGTTCAGTTCATACACTTTACGCTTGCGAGTGACAGAGCTGTTTGTGAGAGAGAGTTTGCACGGTTCCAGTTCTTAGTATTTGGTGATACCGTCACTGACTTGAGCGTCGGAGTGCGATCGGCCGCAGCGGCGCCGTGTCGTTTCTTTGCAGGTTCTTGAGATAGATCCAGAGGAGGAACGGAAGTGAGAAGCGGCGCGCACGTCGATCCTTTGACGAGGCATTCTCCAGCGCTCCGGTCAACAGGCAGGATCATCAGGCGCCCACCGTGGGGCCGTGTAAAACATGCTCCCATCCACAGTGTGAGTTCGTGGAAGTTTTCGAGGTTTTCTGCGCGGTTGTGTGCTGGTGCAACCGTCGTTGGCAGTTTCTTTGAGTTTCGTTCGGTGAGTTAGTGTTTCGTGCCGTTTGTTTGTCTTTCAATCGGTGGAGTGAGGTCTTTTGTTGCTTGCGCGCAATCTGTCTGGTGGAGGTTCGAGTTCTTTGGTGGTTTTCTGCGAAGGTTTGCGGTGTTCTTGGGTTCTTGCGCAGTTTCTTGAGTTTTCCCCGATTGATCGCTGATTTGTTCGTGGTTGAAGTGTTATTTGCTGTATTTCTGTGGTTCGCTGAAGTTAATGAGAAAGATGAGAAGCAATCGTTCCAGTCCCGTGGCTCCCGTCGCAGCTGAAGGCGACGCCGCCATGACCATGGCGCAGATGGCATAAATGATGCGCTCGTTGCAGGCGACTGTAGAAGCCTCGCGCGTCGAGCAGGCAAGGATACATGAAGACCTGGTCGCCTCTCGCGCCAGGAACGAGGAGCTCAGCAAGGTAGCTGAGGAGCTGTGTCGAGCTCTTCAGGAGCAGCAGGGTCGTTCTTCAGCTGAAGAGGTGGCACCGTCGACGCCACCTCGTGTTTTCCCAATGCCTTTCATTCAGGCGATTACCGACACGCCAATTCCCACGAGCGTGGTTCCGGTTAAAGCTGTTTTTACTGGCGTGGAGGATCTAGAGGCTCATCTGACCACGTTCCACACGCAGATGATGCTGTCGGGAGGGTCGGACGCCGTCTACTGTAAGATGTTCGTGAGCACGCTCCAGGGAACGACGATGGAGTGGTTTGTGAGCCTGCCTAATGGCCACATAACTAATTTTCAACAATTCTCGAAAATCTTTGTCGAGCAGTATATTGTGAACAAGGCACCGCCCAGGGTGTCCTATGATCTGTTTGATATAAGGCAGTACCATGGGGAGTCCCTCAGAGACTACCTCAATCGCTTTGGAGCGCAGATGGTCAGATCGCCGGCCAAGGATGAAGAAATGCTGGTCTATGCCTTCAAGAAGGGCGTGCAGCCAGGGCCATTCTGCGAGGCCTTGATCAGGGCTCACCCAGCGACGTTTGCTGAAGTCAGGCGACTTGCGGTGGCCCATATCGCCGACGAGAGTGAAGTCGCCGAGAAGAGAGGCAGCGTGGCTCCCGCTAGGCCACGCGCCCAGACCAGGATCCAGCCACAGAGGGTGCTGGAAACGGCAGCGGCGGCCAGAAAAGACCAAAGGACTCGCTATCCTTACGATAGGAGAAATAAGGGAAGAAGCCAAGCGCGCCAACCGCCAGCACGCCAACAACCAGCACGCCGAGAGTACAATCGCCCGCCTAAGCACAAATTCGTCATGGGACTAGCGGACCTGATCGCTATCCCTAACATATCTGCTAGGTTGAAGGCGCCCGAGAAGGTGGGCGACAAGGTGCTGGGGTCAAAGCCGGACGTTTGGTGCGAGTTTCACCAGTGCTTTGGCCACAACCTGGACTCGTGTTTGTCTTTAGGATACCAGCTCGACGATCTGGTTAAGAGCGGGTTCCTAAACGACTATCTGCTGGACAGAAGGACCGGAGGAGCGTCGAGTTCCCAGCCGGCAGGTGGAGAAGCCCAGCAACACGAGATGCCTATCCATGGGGAGATCCACACCATTGCAGGGGGTTTCTCAGGAGGTGGATGCACCGCATCGCAGAGGAAAAAGTACGCGCGATCGGTGATGTCAGTGGACATGTTTGAAGATCACTCGCCGGAAGTGGACATCACGTTCACCAAGGAGGATCTTCGGGACGTTGTGCCTCATGACAACGATCCCATTGTTATTTCGTTAATCACGGCGGGAAGGAAGGTCCATACAGTTCTGGTGGACCAAGGAAGCTCGGCAGACGTAATGTTCTGGCCGACTTTCACGCAGCTGGAATTGCCCCTTGACCAGCTAAGGCCCTATGGAGGGTGCTTGTATGGGTTCGCTGGCGACCAGGTGGAGGTCAGGGGGTACATTGAGCTGAGAACCACGTTTACCGATGAGGCTGGGTCGAGGACGGAGAAAATCAAGTACCTCATCGTAAACGCCCCTTCAGCATATAACATCCTGTTGGGAAGGCCCACTCTTAACAGGATAGGCGCAATTCCATCGACTCGGCACATGAAGGTGAAGCTGCCGTCCATGGAAGGGGTGGTGATCACGATAAAGTCTGATCAGAAAGAAGCGAAAAAGTGCTATGAAAATAGCCTGAAAAATAAAAGATCAGTGAGCTATGTAACGACCACCCCGCCTCCCGGCGTGAAGCCCAGACTACCGGTAATAGAGGAGGCCGCCGGAAGGGATGTAGAGATGGTAGATGCTGAGCTGGGGGAGAGGAATGCTGGCCTGGAGGAAGAAGAGGCGCGGAATCGCCCTGAGGAAGCAAGGGAACTGGGAATCGCCAAGGCGGTGATCGCCAGAGAATCCAGGCCCAAACCCGTCGAGCAGTGGCTCGAGAAGGAGATCGGGGGGAAAGTTTTCAAGCTCGGAAGATCTCTGGAGGTCGATCTCCAGGACCAGATCGCCAAGGTGATTGAGCAGCATCTGGACGCGTTTGCTTGGTCCGCTTCGGACATGCCCGGGATCGATCCCGACTTTTTGTGCCATCATCTGGCGATGGACAACATGGTGAGGCCGGTGCGACAAAGAAGAAGGAAATTTAATGAAGAGAGGAGGCAGGCAATCAAGGACGAGACCTAGAAACTCCTCGCTGCAGGCCACATCAGGGAAGTCCAGTACCCTGAGTGGTTGGCAAATGTCGTGCTGGTAAAGAAGAGTAACGGGAAATGGCGCATGTGCGTCGATTTCACCAATCTGAACAAAGCTTGCCCAAAGGATTCGTATCCTTTACCAAGCATTGATGCCCTGGTCGATAGTGCTGCAGGGTGCAAGCTGCTGAGTTTCTTGGACGCCTTCTCGGGCTATAATCAGATCAAGATGCATCCCATGGATGAAGAAAAAACAGCCTTCATGACGGAGAGGTCGTGCTACTGCTATAAGGTGATGCCGTTTGGGCTGAAGAACGCAGGGGCCACGTACCAGAGGTTGATGGATCGAGTACTTGCACCGATGCTGGGAAGGAACGTGCAAGCCTACGTCGATGACATGGTCGTGACCTCGCAGGAGAAGAGCAAGCACGTAGCAGACTTGGAAGAATTGTTCACGACGATCGCCAAGTTTAAGTTGAAGCTCAACCCGGAGAAATGCATTTTCGGCGTGGAGGCTGGAAAGTTCTTGGGTTTTCTTTTGACTGAAAGGGGAATAGAGGCCAACCCGGACAAGTGTGCCGCCATCTTGGCGATGAGAAGCCCGGCTACAGTGAAAGAAGTCCAGCAGCTGACGGGTCGGATGGCGGCCCTATCTCGCTTCGTGTCAGCGAGCGGAGAAAAGGGACATCCCTATTTCCAATGCCTGCGGCGCAATAACAAGTTCGCTTGGACGAAAGAGTGCGAGGAAGCTTTCGTCAAGCTGAAGGAATATCTGGCGAGCCCGCCGGTTCTGTGCAAACCACTGGCGGGAATCCCTCTCAGGTTGTATTTCGCTGTGACTGAGAGGGCGGTGAGTGCGGTGCTCGCCCAGGACCAGGATCAGGCTCAGAAGCCTATTTATTTTGTGAGCAAGGTGTTGCAGGGCCCAGAAACGAGATATCAGGCCCTTGAGAAGGCCGCGCTGGCTGTGGTGTTTTCGGCGAGGAGGTTGCGCCACTACTTCCACAGCTTCACAATTCTGGTAATGACTGACCTGCCCATCCAGAAGGTCTTGAAGAAACCTGACGTTGCGGGAAGAATGGTGAAGTGGGCAGTGGAGTTGTCATTAAATATGAGCCTCGAGGCCCGATCAAGGGGCAAATCTTTGCAGATTTTGTAGTCGAGCTCTCTTCAGAGGCGACGCGGGTTGAAGGAGACGACTTCCGTTGGGCACTCTCGGTGGATGAATCGTCAAACCAGCAGGGTAGCGGTGCTGGAGTCATATTGGAAGGACCCAACGGCGTGCTGATTGAACAATCTTTGAGGTTTGCCTTTAAAGCCAGCAATAATCAAGCAGAGTATGAGGCGCTGATCGCCGGGATTTTGCTGGCCAAAGAAATGGGGGCTAGGGTGCTGATGGCTAAGAGTGACTCGCTGCTAGTCACCGGGCAAGTAACAGGCGAGTTCCAGGCTAAAGATCCACAAATGGCGGCTTATTTGGCGTATGTGCAGGAATTGAAGAGTTCCTTTGCCTCTTTTGAAGTAGTGCATGTGCCCCGAGAGCAGAATGCCCGAGCTGACTTGCTTGCTAAGCTCGCCAGTTCAGGCAAGGGGGGTAGGCAGAGGACGGTGATTCAAGAAACTCTGAAGACGCCGAGGGCATTTGTAGCAGATCACCTGGTCCTTCAGATAAGCAAGTCGACGGAGAGGGCAGCGAGAGGCCATAAGTCTTTGACGCAAGAAACCCTGAGATCGCCAAGAATTAGAGCATGTCGAGGAGAGAAGGTGGATGTGATGCAGGTCTGCGCCACCCATGAGCCAGACACTTGGATAACACAGTACAAGCGGTGCTTGGCAGATGGTCTCCTCCCGCTAGATCCAACAGAAGCTAAGAAGGTAAAGAAAAATTCCAGCAAGTATACATTGATTGATGGCGATCTGTACAGATTTGGGTTCACTCACCCACTCCTGGAGTGCATACACGGCGAGAAGTGCACGAGAATTATGGCAGAGCTCCACGAAGGAATATGTGGAAGTCACGTCGGGGGTCGAGCTCTGGCCGCAAGGACTCTCCGTGCAGGCTACTATTGGCCATCCATGAGAGAAGATTGCAAGAAGTATGCCCAGTGCTGCAAACAATGCCAGCAGCACGCCGATTGGCACAAGGCACCTCCCGAGGAGTTGAAGTCGATCTATAGCCCTTGGCCGTTTCACACTTGGGGAATCGACATCCTGGGACCTTTTCCACTGGCGATCAGGCAGATGAAGTACTTGGTGGTGGCGATCGAGTATTTCACCAAGTGGATTGAAGCAGAACCAGTGGCCCAGATCACCGCGCACAAGATCGAAGGTTTTGTATGGAAGAACATCGTGTGCCGGTTTGGAGTGCCTAAGCGCCTGGTGTCAGATAATGGGACGCAGTTTGCAAGCCACCTGTTGAAGAAGCTTTGTGAAGGGGTGGGAATTCAACAAGTGTTTGCATCCGTCGAGCACCCTCAAACAAATGGCCAGGTGGAATCAGCTAATCGGGTGTTGCTGAGAGGGTTGAAGAGAAGGCTCGAGAAAGCTAAGGGAGGTTGGGCTGAGGAGGTACCCCGTATAGTTTGGGCGTACCACACCACCGAGCAGTCAGGAACCCACGAGACCCCGTTTAATTTGGTCTACGGGTGTGACGCCATGATTCCAGTGGAGATCCAGGAGAGCTCGCCGAGATTCCAGAACTTTGTAGAGGAAGACTCGAATGAAGAGAGAAGGCTGAACCTGGATCTGCTGGATGAAGTCAGGGAGGAGGCAAGGCTGAAGGCTGAGGCGTTGAAGAGAAGGGTCGAGCGAAGGTACAATTCTAAGGTGATGCCAAGGCAGTTTAGAGAAGGCGATCTGGTGATGAGGAAGGCCCACCAGTACGAGATGGAGAATAAACTATCACCCAAGTGGACTGGACCGTTCAGAATAACCGAGGCACTCGGGAACGGAGCCTACCGCTTAGAGACGCTGGAAGGAGGGGCGATCCCTCGTACCTGGAACGCCACACACCTGAAGTTGTACTATAGTTAAGAGCTTTGTAAGTAAAGACAAACACAAATGTTATATTGCAATGTCTCTGTTAAAACAGTTTCAAGGGGGCACTCTTTTTTCCCTAAGGAGGGTTTTTAATGAGGCCACCCAACAAAAGAAGAGTTTTCGAAGTATAAGGTGTTTCCAGATGGCATGTGTGCTATTTTCGAAAGTTTTGAAAAAAGACCTTGTCATTTGTACATGATTTGAGGCAAGAAAAGATATATCGCGTGCTTTCTAAAAATTTTAAAGTCCTCATCATCTTTCGGCGATTGGAGGCACCAGTTAAGTTTTAAAGTCCTCATCGTCTTTCGGCGATTGGAGGCACCAGTTAAGTTTTTAAGTCCTCATCGTCTTTCGGCGATCGGAGGCACCAGATGGAAGACCTCAACGCCCTCGCGCGTTTTGAGGCAAGTTAAAAAGACCTCCTCGCCGTTGAGCGAGTGCAGGCGAGAAAGAGAAAAAGTCCTCCGTGTTTCTGGGAGCGAGAAGATGTAACTCCTGGGGCAATGTCGAGGCAAGTTAAAAAGACCTCCTCGCCGTTGAGCGAGTGCAGGCGAGAAAGAGAAAAAGTCCTCCGTGTTTCTGGGAGCGAGAAGATGTAACTCCTGGGGCAATGTCGAGGCAAGGTAAAGACCTCCTCGCCGTTGAGCGAGTGCAGGCGAGAAAGAAAAGGTCCTCAGTGCATCCAGGGGGGAGGAGATGTACACCTTGGGCAAGTTGAGGCACCAGACAAAGTCCTTCTCGCCGTCGAGCGAGTTAAGGCCATTTAAAGTCCTTCTCGCCGATGAGCGAGTTCAGGCGAGTAAAAGTCCTTATCGCCGATGAGCGAGTTTAGGCGAGTTAAAAGACCTCCTCGCTTGTATGCGGGTATAGGCAAGATAAAATCCTTCTCGTCTTGAACGAGTTCAGGTATGGCGAAGAGGGCGGAAGAAGCTTGAAAGGTGGCTAAGGTAGGTTCGAAGAGAACGCCTAGCCAGCCGGTCTTCAGCTCTGAAGTTCAGGGGGGTAAAGGAAGGTCCCAAAAGGCATTTCTGCCCCAGATAAAGAAATGACTGCCAAAGCATGAGGCTGGGAAAAACTGGTGTTACCAAGAGGTTTTGGCGATCGGGAAAAGTTCAAACGACGGCAAGAAGGTTGAAAGACTTGTTTGATAAAGCAGGTCGAATGGGACGTTGTTTGAACCGATGATTAAGTTACAGTTTGTTGCTTGGAAGCTTTTTCTTATGATCAGGTTAGTGCCTCAAGGGTACAAGTTGTTTAAAGCGACTGTTGCTTAAGTTTGAATCGGCTCGAAGCAGTTACGCCAAAGGTCGTGTTTGCAAAATCGCTAAGTTAAACTCGGCAAAGTTAAACATTCAAAGAGGTTGAAAGCGCTCAAAAGGAGTCAGAAGGAAGAATATCCAAGTTTCGCTATTGAAATAAGTAACTGTTCAAAACACATATGCAAGAGTTTTTACAAGGTAAATACAAGTGAATTTATAAAGAAGCAGATGGGGTGGAATTGGTTGAGCCTTCGGCGGGAACGACCTTTCCATCTACTACTTCGTTGTTTAACGACACCATGCTGAGGTCAAGATCAGGGAATAGGCATGCGAATTGTTCCCGAGCGGCATCAAATCCGGCAACCAGAATCTGAGCGGAGCTTAGCTTGAGTTCTTCAATTTGCCTTTGAAATTCTTCAACCTGTTGCTTAAGCTCCTTGTTCTGCTGCTCCAGCTCTTCGACTTGTTTTCGCAGTTGTTTGTTAGTCTCTTGAGCGTGGAGAAGGTCGTCAGTAACCTTCTTGGATTCAGCTTGAGCTTGGGCCAACTCGGCAGCCATTTTCCCCTTCTCCTTGTTTTCCTCGGCGAGATCAGCCATGGCGTCGTCTCTCGCTTTCTCTACTTGCCCAAGTAGCTTCTCGCGGTCGATTGACCTTTGCTCCAGTTTTTGTACCTTATCGGCATTAGCTTGAATGTGAGCCTCCAGGTCGCTCGCCTTGGTGCGCAGGGGCACGATTTTGCTTTCTAGCTCAACTTTCTCTTGGGCAAGTTCATGGACTTTGCGGCGAAGGTCAGCAGCTTCCTTGCGCGCTAGCCTAAGCTCGGTACTCAGGGCATCCTCTACTCGAGAATGTTCCATTTCCGCGAGTGTCAGGCTGAATGACACCTTCTCCACCTCGACCTTTATAGTGCTGTTTTCGGTCTTGAGGTTGTAGATATCATCCTGTAGCCGCCTGGTGGAGCTCTCCACAGCTCTCGTTATGATCGATGGGATATCCTCTGCAATGGTTTTGAGTTTGGCGGTCAGAGGTTCCCACATCCTTGTGACTTCAAGGGAAAGGTTGGATGCCTGGAGAGGCGCCAGGGGGGCTTGTGGAGGGTTCTCGCCGCCACCTTCTTTAGCAGGGTTTTCAATGTTTGCTTCCTGGCGTGGCGACGCAACCGGGGATTCGGTGATTAGAATTGGAGAAGTGTGAGCGACCTCATCCCCGATTGGAGCGATTCCTGCAGCCGAAGTGTTGGAAGGAGGGCCCCCTCCTGCTGATATATGCGGTGTAGAGGCGCTCGGGGGGTCCTCCAAGAAGTTTGGCTCTTGAGCCTCGACTGCTGGTGGCGCAGTGGCCAGTGGAGTTGCTTGGAATGGTGGTGAAGGGGCTCGTGGTGTTGGCGATGAGGGAGGAGGAGCAGGTGTTGATGGTGGTGTTGAAGCTGGAAGAGGGGGTGGGGCAGGTGGAGAAGGTGGTGCCACCCTTTTCCTCTTTGTAACGAGGCCATCCTCAGTGACCTCGTCGTCCTCTTCCTCTTCCTCTTGGACAACTTGGGGGGCTTTTCGCTTTGGCCTCTTAAGGACCAGTTTCTTTCGTTGGGTGGGCTCCTTCGGCGGTGATCGCCCATGGATGATGGCCTTCTCGACCGCCGAGTTGGGCACCGTCTGGGAACCGGTCGCCAACCCGTGGTTGCGGGCGAGCGCCTTCAAGTCAGCGAGCATGTTCTTACCCAACATGGTATCTGCATGAAACGAAAGTGCATGAGTTAGCTCAAAGGGGAGAAAGATTAGTGTACAAGGCAGTGAAACAGCAAAAACAGGCATATGCAGAAAAGATAAAACCAAAGTCTTGTGTGTGTCGCACAAGACGCCCAGAAACAATATCAGAAGCAGTGTCAAGACAAGAGTGTAGCGTCCTAACCTATTTGGAATTCCAACTGGTCCTCAAAGAACTCGAAGGAAATCAGGGTGGGGGTCAAGAATGTTATGTGGGCATCTGCCACCCTCTTCCAGAATAGGCAAAGGTCTCGATCCAAAGCTCCCATGCTATCAGGACTTCTGGGCCTCCTGAAGCAGCTCTTGGACTCCTTTTTCCCCTTGTCCACCCAGTACAAGGGGAAACCGTCGAGAAGGGAAGTGTCTTTGTCATTTGCGCGAACCTGGATGAACTTCCCCTTCCAATCCTTGTACGACTGCTGGAAGATGGTGAAAATGGATCTCCCAGCAATGGCATTCAGGCTGACCCACAGGCGATCTCCTGGGTGCTTGGCCTCAAACAGGAATAAAAACACGTCCACTGACGCGGGCAACCCCAGGTGGGCGCATGTTATCTCGAAGGCTCGGACAAACGCCCAGCTGTTGGGGTGAAGCTGGGCGGCAGCGATGTTGAGCTCGGTTAAGAGCTCCCTCTCAAATCGAGTAAGGGGGAACCTGAGTTTAACCTTCTTGAAGAAAGTGGTGTAGACGAAGCAGAAGGGCCCATCGGCGCTCACTTTGTCATCGGCGCACACTGGCAGAGCGGCGGGGCAAGGCAGCACCATCATTCTCTCATCGTGCTCCTTGTGAAACGATTGGTGGACCTCGTCCCCATTGGTCAGTCGCAGAACCGCTCCCGCAGTGTTCACCGACGAGGTTTCCTTTAAGAGGGTTGGGTTAGCCCATGGGTATAAAGCCTTGAAGTCTGGCAGAGGGATGGGGGCTCCTCCAGCGTTTGGTGGAGTCGCCTGGGCCAGAGCGGTTTGAGAAGATGCAGGCCTCACAGCCTGCGAAGAGGGAGCACCACGAACTTGCGTTGAGTCGTGTGCTTGTGGAGGAGGGTTTCGCGCTGATGGAGGGGGGTTCGGGGTGATCTTTGTGCGAGTCATGATAGCAACTGCAAAGGAAGAAGAAAGGAAAAACAATCAGGAGGGTTACAAAGGCTGACTCGATCATGGAAGGAAGGTGAAAGACGAACGAATGTGAGTTCGTTGCGACGATCGACAAAGCCCTAAGTTACGCAGAAGGAGAAATGGAAAAACAGCCCACAGCGTATGCACCAGACAGTTACAGGATGATGCAAATCGGTGAAAATGCAAGGAAACCCACCAGATGAAGGAAAGTAGTTACCTTTCGATGATCAGGATAACGTTGAAGGGAGGTGGTGATCTAGAGCGTCGAGGAACGTCGAGAGTTTTCGCAGAAGGAAATAAGAGCGTATGCAAGTGTGAAGAAAGTGATGGAACAGTAGGAGCGTAAGGGGTTTAAGGGTTTTCGAAATAAGTTTGGAAGCGCTAACGGCAGATGAAGAGAGCCGTTCATGAAGCCACGTGTCGAACGATGCGCGAAGGGTTTGGTGGAGCGTCAGAGCAGCAGAAAGTACTATCGCTTGGAATTCTGCGTCCATGCCACGTAGACCGGTGTTAACGAAGGCTTTTTCAGTCTTTTCGCTAGACAAGTTTTCGCTTAAGACTGGGGGGCTTGTGTACCGCCCTGGTGGTCGGGTGCGATGACGTGGCACCCTGCTACAGTGTAGGCGTGTTGACAAGGCGCCAGGTTGGCAGTTAGGAAGGAAGTCGGGAGGCACGTGTAGTCGCCGATCGTTAAGTTGGCGTGTTCCGATTTCCAGTTTACCAGAATAGGCGATCGCCAGGTTGAGGATGAAGTCGCCAGATGTAGACTCAGGCAACCAGGCAGTCGGAGATCGCCAGAATAAGCACATCGCCGAAGACGAAGGAGAAGCAGATTATGAAGGCGGCCGGCGAGACCACAGGGAAGGTGTATGAAGGCCCTAACTCGCCAGTTTCAGTAGAGATCGCACTCCTGAGTTAGCTATGCGCTGGGCAGTACCATGCATAGGTAACTTAGCCAAAATGAGAATAGAAGCAGCGCCAAGTCAGGGAGCCTCCAGATGATGGCACGTGTACGGTTGGATACGAGCCACGTGTTCAAGTCTGTAACTGCCAGGAGAGAGAAAATCACCAGGTATATAAGAGTTCTTAACAGATTTTCTAAGGTACGCGCGTTCAGTTCATACACTTTACGCTTGCGAGTGACAGAGCTGTTTGTGAGAGAGAGTTTGCACGGTTCCAGTTCTTAGTATTTGGTGATACCGTCACTGACTTGAGCGTCGGAGTGCGATCGGCCGCAGCGGCGCCGTGTCGTTTCTTTGCAGGTTCTTGAGATAGATCCAGAGGAGGAACGGAAGTGAGAAGCGGCGCGCACGTCGATCCTTTGACGAGGCATTCTCCAGCGCTCCGGTCAACAGGCAGGATCAATATTTGAAGATAAAATTCTTAATTTTTAAATTCTTTCTTTAATTGCACTAGGACAAAATGTAGAAACAAATACTGTTTATTTAGTGCGACTTTACACTTAAACGCAGTCTTTATGCGGTGACATTTTTGAAATTAAATTCATTTACAAATGTGGCTATAATAAATCAAGCGCTTCGATTTACAAATGTGACTATAGGTAAAACTGCATTTGTAATATAGCCGCATTTGTAAATCGAAGCGCTTGATTTACGAATGCGGCTTTACTTATAACTGCATTAGTAAATAGAAGCGCTTGATTTATGAATGCGGCTACTGCAAATAGTCGCATTCTTAAATCTTTTTTTATTCTAATTTCTGAAGCGTGCCACTTACGCTTTCTTATTTTCACTATTCATGCTCGCGTTTGCGCTTCGTGTTCATCTCTTCTTCTACACCTTCATTCATTTTGTATTCGTGCCTTTGTAAATTTGTTCGAGCTCTCTTTCTTCTTCACCAATGATATATAAATTTTTTTTCGTTTTTCTTACTTTGTTTGGTTTCTTGCATTGCTCGAAGTACTGTTTCATTGCCTTCGTCGGTTCTTATGTGGTTTTTGGTTTGCTTCCGCGTCTGCCGTCGCGTCTGCTGCCGCCACCGTTGCTGGTGCTTCTGTGCCACTCTTCACCAACGTTGCCTTCACACACAAGGTTGATGGTGTTTTAAATTTTTGAATTTTTTTTAATGTTATGATTTTGTTTATGTATTATAATTTTTATTTTTAAAATTTATATTATTTAGTATTTATTATAATTTGTATTTATATTATGTTAGTTGTTAGTTTAAAATAGAATTATCGTGTTTGTATTGAGTTCGAGGGTGTTCGACCTCCGACAATTGATACGTGCTGGTATTGAGTCCGGGGGTGTTCGACCCTCGACAAACGCATTAGATAGAACCATGATTAGAAAACACCCGAATGACTATTCCAGAATATAATGGATCGAAATTGGATTAATTATGTTCGCATAAGTGATGAGTACGAAAGAGGAGTAGAAGAATTTATACAATTTGCGCAACGTAACGTGACTAATAGTGGTCATGATGGAGCAAAGATTAGGTGTTCGTGCGTTAACTATTTGAATGGAAGGATACTGGATGTTAAGACAATGAGGGAACACCTCCTATGTGATGGGTTTCTACGATCTTATACAACTTGGACATGACATGGTGAATTGTTAAATTTACCACGTGTTTCTGTAACTGAAGAATATGTGGGTGTTAGAATATATGGCCTTAAACGAGAGGGGGGGGGGGTGAATTGTTTAAGAAAGATTTTCGTAAACTTTTAACCTTAGAATGAAAATTCTTCAAGAACACCTTGATTAAGAATTCAGTTTTTCAAAACACAAAGCAAAAGCACAATGCTGGAAAAACAATCGGTTGTTTTAGCGAAACAATCGGTTGTTTATACCAGTTTTAAAATGATAAAACTGAATTTAAAGAGATAGGGATAGAGAAATTGTACACAGTTGTTTATACTGGTTCACTCCAAATCCAGAGCTACATCTAATCTTCTCAGAACCCTGAGGAAATCCACTAAGTAATCACACCTTGATCACTTACACACCAACCAAGAGAATGACCATGAACACCTCAAGAAACACACTCTCCTTGGCCAACACTAAGATTGCTGATCTTGAACACCTCAAGAACACACAAACAATCTCAACAAACACACAAACGAATTGTTCAACAGATTACAAAGATTACACTTGTTACAAATGAATATCTGAAATCAATACAAGTAGAATCCTATTCCAGCACTTTGATCAATCACAAAACTCTTAGCAATCTCAGCTCTTTGAAAAACTCTTTAGAAAAACTTTGACAAAAGATTCTTAATTCTCAAATCTGTTTTTCTGAATATATTCAAAGATGTAGTTTGTTATCAAATCTTAACAAACTCTTAATTGCATTAAAAAGATTGGTCAAAGCATTTAATGGCTGGAGCGTATTCAGTTAAAGCATTTAAAGCTCAGTCAAACACAAAACATTTTTTCTGTTATGGTTCCAAAACAAACAATCGGTTGTTTCTTCGAATCAATCGGTTGTTTTGGTACTTAACAGTTTCAACCATTCAAAAACAGTTTTCAAACTTTCTCAAAACACCTAAATATAAACAACCGATTGTTTCAACTTAGTTTGAAAAACATTTTACTTTTATAAAGATTGAGATACTAATTGCTTTAGATTTAAACAAGGGTGGATTACAATAAATAAACTACCCCAGAACAAAGCTTAAACCAGCACAGCAACATCAAGCAAAGCAGAGGCTTCAACATCCTTCAAAGGATTTGGATTCTTCAAAACATTGAACACCACTTGGTTCAACAATCTTCCCCTATTTGATGAAGAAAAATCCCTGGTGCTTATGTTGTACCTGATTAAATCTGAAGCAGTTCCTGCAAAAATAGCATTTATACTGTCCAAAGCTTCTTACAACATTCAAGGTATAAAACATGATAAACAATCGATTGTTTACATGAAACAATCAGTTGTTTCTATCAGCAGCAGCAGAAAACATTTTTATATCAGAGATTTTAACATTTTATGCAATAGCAGACAAAGATATACAAGAACCAATAATTCTCCCCCTATTTGTCTTCACAAATAGACTTTAACATGTACCAAAAACAGATTTAAGAGAGATTATTGAGATCAAGAATACCTAACTCATTTCTTAAGAAGAAAAACCTCTCTTTTGGTAATGGTGTTGTGAAGATGTCAGCTAACTGCAGTTTGGTGTCTACAAACTTCACTTCACAGTTCCCATTTTGTACATGATCTCTGATGAAATGATGTCTTATTTCAATATGTTTGGTCCTTGAGTGTTGAATCTGAGTTTTGGTAAGATTGATTGCACTTGTGTTATCACACATCAAGGGAACTTTGCTGATTTGTAAACCAAAATCTACAAGTTGTTGCTTGAGCCATAGAATCTGTGCACAGTAGCTACCAGCAGCTATATATTCAGCCTCAGCAGTAGAGAGAGCAACACATGCTTGCTTCTTGCTATGCCATGAGATTAGGCTTGAGCCAAGAAGGTGACAAGTGCCACTTGTGCTCTTTTCTATCTAGCTTGCAACCTGCAAAGTCAGAATCTAAATAACCAATTAAATGTATTGGAGAATGAGAAGGATACCATAGTCCTACAGATGATGTTCCTTTGAGATATTTCAGAATCCTTTTTGCAGCTTTGAAGTGTGACTCTTTAGGATTTGCTTGATATCTTGCACATAGACACACCACAAACATGATGTCCGGCCTACTAGCTGTAAGATAAAGCAAAGATCCAATCAAACCTCTGTATTTTGTTTGATCTATACTCTTTCCAGCAGCATCCGCATCCATGTAGCAGCTTGATGGCATTGGAGTGCTTGCTTCTTTGCAATTCTCCATTTCAAACTTCTTGAGAATCTCCTTGCAATACTTTGATTGACTTAAGAAAATCCCATCCTTTGTTTGTTTAACCTGCAATCCAAGAAAGAAAGATAGTTCTCCCATCATAGACATTTCAAACTCACCTTTCATTGTAGCCATAAATTCTTCACACAATCTATCTTGTGTAGCACCAAAGATGATGTCATCAACATAGATTTGCACAAGAATTATTTCTGCATTTGACTTCTTGATGAAGAGAGTCTTATCTACCATTCCTCTTTCATAACCATGAGATAGCAGAAAGTTGCTAAGCCTCTCATAGCCTTGGAGCTTGTTTCAGTCCATACAAAGCTTTCTTCAACTTGAAGACATGGTTGGGATACATGTGATCTTCAAAACCCGGTGGTTGATCTACATAGACTTCCTCATTGATGTAGCCATTCAAGAAGGCACTCTTTACATCCATTTGGAAGAGTTTAAAACCACTCATACAAGCAAAGGCTAGCAGCAGCCTCACAGCCTCCAATCTAGCCACAGGAGCAAAGGTTTCACCATAGTCTATGCCCTCTTCTTGATTGTAGCCTTTGGCAACTAGCCTTGCTTTGTTCTTAGTGATCACTCCATCCTCATCTAGCTTGTTCCTGAAAACCCATTTCGAACCAATAATATTCATTTCATTAGTTTTAGGGACAAGAAACCATACCTCATTCCTTTCAAACTGATTTAGCTCTTCATGCATAGCTTCAACCCACTTCTCATCCTTGAAAGCTTCCTCAATTGACTTTGGTTCAATTTGAGATACAAAAGCTGTGTGCCTGCAGTAGTTTGAGATGGAGCTACGTGTGGAGACACCTTCCTTTATCTGCCCTATGATGTTATCCACTGACAGATCTCTAGGAATCCTCCACTCTTTGGGCAGCTCACTCTGTTGCAGAATTTCAATCGGTTGTTCCTGTCAACCGGTTGTTTTTCTGCACAGATTTCTAGCTTCTCCAAACTGATGCTCTGTTCATCTTCCTCAGCACTGATCTTTGGGATCTGACTGATTCTGCGATCTACTTCATCAAAGACAACGTGAACTGATTCTTCTACAGTCATCAACCTTTTGTTGTAGACTCTATATGCATGGCTTGTAAGTGAATAACCAATGAAAATACCAAGGTCAGCTTTTTCATCAAACTTTTCCAAGCTTTCCTTTCCATTGTTGAGAACAAAACAGCTACAACCAAAGACTTTGAGGTGACTGATGTTGGGCTTCCTTCCATTGAAAAGGTCATATGGAGTTTTCTTCAAAATGGGCCTTATGAGCACCCTATTCATCGCATAACAAGAAGTGCTCACTGCATCTGCCCAAAAATACTTAGGAAGTGATGATTCAATAAGCATTGTTCTTGCTAGCTCTTCAAGAGACCTGTTCTTCCTCTCTACAACTCCATTTTGCTGTGGTGTTCTTGGAGCAGAGAAATTGTGCAGAATCCCCAATTTCTCACAGAACTTGACAAACTTCTCATTCTGAAATTATCCTCCATGGTCACTCCTTATAGAACCTATGTTGCTGTTCTTTGTGTTTTGTAGTCTTCTTGCTAGCTTTTTGAATGCAGCAAAGGCATCACTCTTTGATTCCAAGAACAAGGTCCAAGTGTACCTAGAGAAATCATCAATAATAACAAGAGCATAATAATTTCCACCAAGACTCATAGTTCTAGAGGGTCCAAAGAGATCCATGTGAAGAAGTTCAAGAGGTCTCAAAGAAGAGACAACATTTTTGGTTTTAAAAGAACTTTTCACTTGTTTCCCTTTTTGGCATGCTTCACAAATGTGATCCCTCTCAAACTTGAGTTTTGGCAGCCCAATCACAAGATCTTTTGATATTAGCTTGTTCAAATGATTCATGTGAATATGAGCAATTCTTCTATGCCAAAGCCAAGATTCATCTTGCTTGGATAGAAGACATCCAATTGAACATGGTTAAGAGATATCTAAAAGATACACATTATTAACTCTCTTACCTACCAACATTACCTCTTTGGTGTTGGGTAGACAGATTTCACATGTGTTTGTCTTGAACATCACTTGATATCCCTTGTCACAAAGTTGGCTAATGCTCAGCAGATTGTGCTTTAGGCCTTCAACAAAGAGCACATCATGGATTACCAAGTTGTCCTCATCTCCTATGGATCCTCTTCCAAGAATTCTTCCTTTGTTGTTGTCTCCATAGGTGACATGACCCTCTTGCTTGAAGGATATTCTCAGGAACTTTGATTTGTCCCCTGTCATATGCTTGGAGCATCCACTGTCCAAGTACCAAAGTTGCTTGCTCTCCTCCACGATTTCCCACAAAAGAGATTTTCAAGTACAAAGGTTTGGTCCCCTTATGAATGTGGGTCCATCTGGTTTATACTCATCAATAAAAGCTTTATTTCCCTTGGGAATCCACTTCATAAGCCCTTTAGGAACAACATGTTTTCTGATTTTACAGAATCGCACAGAATGGCCTCTTTTCACGCAATAGAAGCATGTAACAATCGGTTGTTTCGATGGTCTAATCGATTGTTTCTCTAGCATTTTCGAAAATGATTTTGAAAATCTATCTTGTTTGTTTTGTGGATTAAAACCCAATCCAGATTTTCCAAAAACACAATTTTGAGATGCTAGCACACTCTCAAAGTTTGATTGGCCTTTAGAAAGCTTATCCACTATTTTAACAAGATAGTGGACCTTCTTTTCAAGATTTTCACAATTTTCACAAACTAGAGTATCACACTTGCAAGAGGAGTTTTTGTAAATGATTTCCAGATTTTCAAAATCCATTTTTGAATGTTCTAAATCCTCTTCCAGTGTCTTTACTCTATTTTCTAGCCAGTTGTTCTTTTCTTTTAACCGATTGTTTAAGAGAGCCAATCGGTTGGCTTCTTCATGCGTTTCTTGAAAGGCTTGAAGCAATTGGCCATAATTTTCAGAGTTTGAAGAGTTTGATGAACTTACACTACTTGAGTCATCCTCTTTTCTGGCCATGAAGCAAAGATTGAGGCTTTTCTTGTTTTGCCTTCTCTTTCTTCTTGCTTGACCTTTTGTCATTGCTTCCTTTGGTTCATGAGCAGCCTTGAGTGTCTCCCACATTTCCTTAGCAGTTTTGCACTTTGATATCCTGAAAAATTCAATAGTATCTAGTGCAGGCTGTAATGTTTTGAGCAGACTTATCAAGCTGAGCCAACTTACATTCATCATCTGTCCATTTGGACAAAGGTTTTGTAATGAAAGAATTTTCCTTTTTGAACTTTGAAATGTAAGGACCATTCTCAATTGAGTCCCAAATTCTTTGACCAATGGATTCAATAAAGATTTTCATTCTTGCTTCCCAAAACTTATAATTCAATCCACAGAAAAAGGTGGTTTGTAGATTGAAGCACCCTCCTCAAGAGATAGTTTTCCAGCCATAAAGAAAATTTTAGATGAACTTGAATAACTTTCAAGAACCAAGCTCTTGATGCCAATTGTTAGAATATATGGCCTTAAACGAGAGGGAGGGTGAATTTTTTAAGAAATATTTTCGTAAACTTTTAACCTTAGAATGAAAATTCTTCAAGAACACCTTGATTAAGAATTCAGTTTTTCAAAACACAAAGCAAAAGCACAATGCTGGAAAAACAATCGGTTGTTTTAGCGAAACAATCGGTTGTTTATACCAGTTTTAAAATGACAAAACTGAATTTAAAGAGATAGGGATAAAGAAATTGTACACAGTTGTTGTACCGTCCCGTATCCGGGTGTTGACTAAGTCAAGGTCAAAGTCAACACCAGGAGTCAAGGTCAACACAAGGCGTCGCCTGGGTAAAGAGGCGCCACGTACCACTGACGCCAAGAGGAAGCATCGCCAAGGCAAGACGCTGCCTAGGTCAAGGCGTCGCCCAACCAGGGCATCGCCCAGATCAAATATTACTAAGGCAAGGCAATCACAGTGTAGTTCCCCGATATCCATGGGTAGGAAAGACCATGTAGGGAGCGACGCCGTGGGAAGGCCTCAGGTCCCGATGATTCGGGAGAGTGATAAAGAGAAGAGAAAGGTGGCTTCAAGGCCATAGTAACAACACCAGTGTAGGGCAGCCTGACTCGTGAAGTACCCCTGCCGCCCCAGAGACGCCTTTGGGACAGATACGACTCAACAGGAAGGTCACGCCCAGGGTAGCCGGGTGCAGGGTACGAGAGGAAGGCAGATACGCTCTTGAAGTGAGTGACTAGATGATTGGGGGCATGAGTTGGCACCCAAAAAGTCACCCCTTGCGCAGTAGCACTCCCAGGCAGGAGGACTCACACGTAGAAACGTCCCCAGATGGGCAGAAACGCCCCCAGATGGGGTCATGGCGTCGTGAGGCCCTCCACATGTACGACAGCCAGGTCAGAATGGAAACACCCTTTAGTCAGGTACCAGGTAATTAAAGTCATTCAATACAGTTTCTGTTTCGAGCGTTCAGGTACTATAATGGCTCCCAAGCGTTTCAACGTCTTAAATGCGCTACGTTTTCTAATTAGACGCCTTAATTGAGTGCGTTACGTTTATGATTAAAAGCGCTTTAAGGCGCTTTAAATGCTTGGGTAGTTTAAATAGCGCTGAGAATGTTGGGAACGGGGTTCGAGGTTTTGGCAAATTTTCCCAGAATACACTCCAGTTGCTTGCTCGAAGTCGTGAGGCTACGCACAAGGGACTGGAAAAGAGGTTGTTTGCCAGAGCGAGAATATACACACAATACACAGTTCTTTTTACCACCTTCAGAGTGCCATACGCGGTGCTCAGATACGGAGGTGCACAGTTTTGGTGTTTCTTGCTGGCTGACTTGAGCGTCGGAGTGCAAACGGCCGCTAGGGCGCCCTTTTTTCCTCTTTTTGCAGGAATCCACAGGTAACCAGTGGGAAGGAGTCCCTAGCTGACGGTTGAGGTCGCGCACAAAGACGTCACAGGTCAACCGGACGAAACATTTGGCGCCCACCGTGGGGCCGATATAAAACATCAGTCCCCTCACAAGTTCGAAAAGATCTACCAAGTTACAACAACGTTTGAGGAAGTTGGAAGAGACCGTGACAATGGCCCCTACCAAACGAAGTACAGCACGCGCAGCCCCAGCAGAACTATCCATGCAACAGGTCCTGGAGATAATGCGGGGGCTGCAGGAGGATATGGCGGAGTCGAAGATGGAACAGGAACGCATGCAGGCAGATCTCGAAGCCTCGCATGAGAGGAATGAAGAGCTCCGCCGCGTAAACGAGGAGTTGCGCCGGGGTCTGAGAAATAATCGGGGGCAACGTGAACATGACGAGATGGAGAACCACTTCCCGCCAAGGGAGTTTTCCACTCCTTTCTCGCAGGAGATTCTGGATGCAGTGATCCCAAACACGTTCGCGGGGCCCAAGGTAATCTTCACCGGGATGGAGGACCCTGAGACGCACCTCGCTGCATTTCACACACAGATGGTCCTGGTAGGCGGTTCTGACGCTGCCAAGTGCAAGCTCTTTATGAGAGCACCTTGATTGGGATGGCTATGGACTGGTTCATCAGCCTCCCGGACGGTCATATCACATCTTTCCGACAACTGTCACGATTGTTCAGGGAGCAATACCTAGCAAACAAAGCCCCGCCGCCGGTCTCCTACGATTTGTTTGATGTGAAACAGTATCAAGGGGAGACCCTCAAGGAATACATCAACCGCTTCGGGGCCCAGGTGGTCAAGGTTGGTACGACAGATGAACCTATGATTGTGTACGCGTTCGTGAAAGGCGTATGCCCCGGTCCCTTCGGAGAATCCATCATTCGCAACCGCCCTAGGACTTTTGCAGAACTACGGCGTCGGACGGTAGAGCATATCGCTTCTGAGGGAGAGGTGTGCGTGAAGCGCACCAGCGTCGTACCCTCACGCCCGAGGGGACCGGCGCGAGCTCAACCCGCCAGGGTCAATGAGACCACGACGGGAAGGAAGAAGCCCGAGGGGAGACGCCCCTACGAGGCCAGAAAGCCCCAGCCCCAAGGTTCAGCAGGAGGCGATCGCCCGGCCAGAGAAAGAACAAGGCCGGGGAGATACAATTTTGTGGTGGAATTGAAGGACCTGATCGCCGTGCCCAATATAGCTGAGAGATTGAGGCGACCAGCGAAGTCTGATAAGGTGTTAGGGCCTCGGAAAGACTCTTGGTGTGAGTTCCACGAGGCTTTCGGTCACCACATTGATAACTGCCTTCCGTTGGGATACCAGCTGGATGAGCTAGTGAGAACCGGGTTTTTGAAGGATTATGTCGCGGAGCCCACGACGACCGCCACCTTGCCGCCGCCGGCGGAAGTACCAGCACACGAGACGCCGATTCTCGGCGAGGTCCATACCATAGCTGGAGGATTTTCCGGCGGAGGTCCCACCGCCTCCCAGCGGAAGAAATACGCGAGGGGGGTGAACTCGATCGAAGAAAGACTCTCGGGTGCGCCATGGGAGTCGGACATCGTATTCACGAGAGGGGATCTCAGAGACGTGGTGCCGCACGACAATGACCCCGTGGTCATCTCAGTTGTCACGGCGGGAAGAAAGGTGCACAAAGTACTTGTCGACCAGGGGAGTTCAGCAGACGTCATGTTCTGGTCGACATTCAATAAGTTGCGATTATCCCCCGACCTACTGAGGCCCTACACAGGATGCCTGTATGGGTTTGTGGACAACTAGGTGGAAGTCCGAGGCTACCTGGAATTAAGGACTACGTTCACGGACAGAGAGGCCTCGCGTACCGAAAGTATCCGGTACTTGGTCGTGAATGCCAGCTCCGCTTACAACATCTTGTTGGGCAGGCCGGCGTTGAACCGGTTGAACGCAGTGGCCTCCACACGCCATATGAAGATGAAGCTTCCAGACCTCAGTGGCAAGGTGATAGTCATCAAGTCAGATCAGGAGGAAGCAAGAAAATGCTATGAGAACAGCCTGAAAACGAAGAGGGGCGTGTTCATGGTGTATGAGCGTCCGCCGTGTGCAGACACGACGATGATTGAGGCGACGCCCGCGAAGGCGACGCCAGAGATAGATGCACACATGGAGGAAGGCCCCGACGACGCAGCGCCCGTGGAAGAGGCGGCGCCCGTCGAGGAGGATAGCAGGGAACAACCGGCGGCCAACGCCGTAGAGAGGGAGATTGGTGGCAAGACATTCAAGTTAGGAAGTTTGCTGAGCCTAGAAGAACAGGAAGGAGTGGCAAAAGTGATTTCGCGCCACCTGGATGCCTTCGCATGGTCCGCCTCGGATATGCCCGGTATCGACCCTGATTTCCTGTGTCACCACCTCAGCATGGACGCCACGGTCCGCCCCGTGCGCCAAAGTAGGAGAAAGTTTAATGAGGAGCGACAGCAGGTGGTGAAGGACGAAACGCAGAAGCTGTTGAGTGCTGGCCACATCAGGGAGATTCAATACCCTGAGTGGCTGGCCAATGTCGTCTTGGTGAAAAAGGAGAATGGAAAGTGGAGGATGTGCGTGGACTTCACGGACTTGAATAAGGCGTGCCCAAAGGACTCGTACCCGCTGCCCAGCATCGACGCCTTGGTGGATAGTGCGTCTGGCAGCAAGGTGCTGAGTTTCCTGGACGCCTTCTCAGGGTACAACCAGATCAAGATGCACCCGAGGGATGAGAATAAAACTGCATTCATGACTGAGACTTGCAGTTACTGCTATAAGGTGATGCCTTTTGAGCTGAAAAACGCGGGCGCCACATACCAAAGGTTAATGGACAAGGTCCTGGCGCCCATGCTCGGGAGGAATGTGTACGCCTATGTAGACGACATGGTGGTGGCGTCGCAGGATAGGGCACAGCACATGGCGGACCTGGAGGAGTTGTTTGTCACAATATCCAAGTACCGCCTCAAGTTAAACCCTGAGAAGTGTGTCTTCGGGGTAGAGGCCGGTAAGTTCTTGGGTTTTATGCTCACAGAGAGGGGGATAGAAGCGAACCCCGACAAATGCGCAGCGATTATCGCCATGCGAAGCCCGACGTCGGTGAAGGAAGTGCAGCAGCTGACAGAGCGGATGGCCGCACTCTCGAGGTTTGTCTCTGCCGGGGGAGAGAAGGGGCACCCATATTTTCAGTGCCTCAAGAGAAATAGTCGTTTCGCATGGACTGACGAATGCGAAGCGGCATTCATTAAGTTGAAAGAATACCTGGCGACGCCACCGGTCCTCTGCAAACCGGTAACAGGCGTGCCCCTCCGGCTGTACTTCGCAGTAACGGAACGAGCTATCAGCTCAGTGCTGGTCCAGGAGCAGGACCAGATTCAAAAGCCCATCTATTTTGTAAGCCAAGCCTTACAAGGCGCGGAAACCAGATACCAGGCGTTGGAGAAGGCAGCGTTGGCGGTGGTATTTTCAGCCAGGAGGCTCCGTCATTACTTCCACAGCTTTACGGTGGTAGTGATGACAAACCTCCCTATACAGAAGGTGCTGCAGAAGCCTGACGTGGCTGGGAGAATGGTACGCTGGGCGGTGGAGCTGTCAGAATTCGACATCCAATACGAGCCTCGAGGATCATCAAAGGGCAAGTGTATGCAGATTTTGTAGCAGAACTCTCGCCCGGAGGGGAACAGGAGGTGGAGGTGGGCTCGCAGTGGTTGCTCTCGGTTGATGGCTCTTCCAACCAGCAAGGGAGTGGTGCGGGAATAGTCTTGGAGGGACCCAACGGCGTGCTGATTGAGCAGGCCCTGCGCTTTGCCTTCAAGGCAAGTAACAATCAGGAAGAATATGAAGCCCTGATAGCAGGAATGCTCCTGGCCAAGGAGATGGGCGCGCAGAACCTCCTGGTGAAAAGCGATTCCCAGCTTATTACGGGGTAGGTGTCGGGTGAGTTCCAGGCGAAGGACCCACAGATGGCGGCATACTTAAGATACGTCCAACTATTGAAGGGAGCATTTAACGCTCTTGAGCTGATACATGTCCCAAGGGAGCAGAATGCCAGAGCCGACCTGCTTGCCAAGCTGGCCAGCTCAGGCAAAGGGGGTAGGCAGAGGACAGTGATCCAGGAGACGCTCAAAGCTCCGCGTAAGTTCGTGGAAGATAACAGGGTGAATGTCCTCCAGATCTGTACATCAAGAGAGAGTCCAAGGAATCATCGCTCTCTAACCCAAGATACGCTGAAGACGCCTCGCATCAGCACATACGCGGACATGCCTGAAGAAGAAGGGCAAATGCAGGTATGTGTCCTAGCCGAGGGAGACACCTGGATGATGCCATACAAACGGTACCTGGCGGATGGGACTCTCCCAGTGGAGCCGGAAGAGGGTAAGAAGGTCAAAAGAAATGCCGCAAGATATACTCTGGTGGATGGGGTGTTGTTCAGACACGGGTTCGCACACCCTATCCTAACGTGCGTAAATGGCAACGAGTGTACCAGGATAATGGCGGAACTCCACGAAGGCATTTGCGGGAGCCACGTAGGGGGAAGGTCTTTAGCCTCCAAGGTGATACGTGCAGGTTTCTTCTGGCCGACAGTAAAAGAGGACTGCGCGTGACACGCCCAGCGCTGTAGGCAATGCCAAAAGCACGCCGACTGGCACAAGGCGCCGCTAGAAGAATTGAGATCCATATACAGCCCGTGGCCTTTCCATACATGGGGAATCGACATCCTGGGCCCGTTCCCACTGGCAATCAGGCAGATGAAGTATTTTATCGTCGCCATCGAATACTTCACCAAATGGATAGAGGCAGAGCCCGTGGCACAGATCACCGCGCACAAGGTCCAGCATTTTGTGTGGAAGAACATTGTGTGTCGCTTTGGCGTATCTAGGCGCTTGATATCCGATAACGGTACCCAGTTTGCCAGTCAGCAGTTGAGAAATCTGTGCACTGAGATAGGTATCAAGCAAGTGTTCGCGTCAGTCGAACACCCCCAGACCAACGGGCAAGTGGAGTCAGCAAACAGAGTTCTGCTGAGGGGGCTAAAGAGAAGGTTAGAGAAGGCCAAAGGGGCGTGGGCGGAGGAAGTTCCAAGGATCGTATGGGCATACCACACCACGCCCCAATCTTCTACCATGGAGACGCCTTTCAGTTTAGTGTACGGGTCGGACGCGATGATCCCGGTAGAAATACATGAAAGCTCACCACATTTTCAAAACTTTGTGGCGGAGGAATCCAACGAAGAAAGGCGGGTAAACCTGGATCAACTAGACGAAGCCAGGGAAGAAGCCAGAATAAAAGCTGAAGCAGTGAAGAGAAGGGTAGAGTGGCAATATAGCTCTAAGGTAAAGCCACGACAGTTTCAGATCGGCGACCTAGTGATGAGGAAAGCCCACCCATACGAGCTGGAGAATAAGCTGTCTCCCAAGTGGATCGGACCCTTCAGAGTTACTGAGGCTAAGGGCAACGGTTCGTACAGCCTAGAGACCTTGGATGGAGGTCCTATCCCGCGCAGTTGGAATGCAGCCAATCTAAAGTTTTATTTTAGTTGACTTATGTAAAGCAACTATGTAACAGTCTTGATAAAGGGGACGCTCTTTTTCCCCTTCCGGGGTTTTTTAATGAGGTCACCCAAATAAAAGAAAAAGCAAGTTTGAGAAAAAGCCGTGCCTTGGTTTTCAGCTTTTATCTTTCTCCGTTTAAAGTAATGTGAGGCGTCGCCAAGAAAGAAGGCGTCGCCTAGGAGAAGGCGTCGCCTAGGTGAAGGCGTCGCCAAGAGAGAAGGCATCGCCTGAGTGCAGGCGCTGTTGAGGAACATGACGAAGGAAAAGCGCACAATATGCGAAACGTGTGCAAAGTAAAGCGGCGTTGCAAAAAATCAAGTATGGTATAGAAAAGTTGATGTTACAAGCAATGTTCGATACAATGGGAGTAACGCGAATGGGGCAAATATTACAAATCATGCAAAAACACGAACGAGCCACTTCTCAGTGGCCATCGGAGTCAGCACTGGAGGAAGACGAAGCCCCGATCCCAGCCCGCAGAGCTCGGGTAAGTCGTGTCCTCCTCTCTTGGTTTATTTTCGAACCTGCACCAAGGGAGATGAATGTGTCAGAGGCACCATGAAGCAAAACATGCACAGATAGAAAACAATAAAGGCGGAAGTTTCTAGGGCAGTGACTCATACACATATACTTTTCGAGAGTTCCAGCGTTGAACTCCAAGCTGATCAAGGTGGCGGAGTCAAAACTTCCCGCCTCAGCAAGAATCCGGCAAGCCACTTGGTCACTCGGAGCCAGCTTCTTGAAGGGTTTGGTTTTGAGGGCCCTCGCCTCTCTCACCCAGTACAGTGGAAAACCATCCAGAGCGGTGGGAACGAGGTCAGTGCAGCAGATCTTGAAGAACCGGCCTTTCCACCCGGTGAATGAGTTTTGGAAGGGGGTTAGGAGAACTCTCCCAGGAACGTTACTGAGAGTTACCTAGAGGTTGTGCCTTTGCCTCTTCACCTCAAAGAAGTGAAGAAAGAGGTCAATCGAGGGTGCACAACCTAGAAATCCGAAGAGGATGTCAAAGGCTTTGACGAAGGCCCAGCTGTTGGGGTATAACTG
Organism: Phaseolus vulgaris; assembly: GCF_051622355.1. Lineage (NCBI taxonomy): Eukaryota > Viridiplantae > Streptophyta > Magnoliopsida > Fabales > Fabaceae > Phaseolus > Phaseolus vulgaris. The sequence goes on from NC_143508.1 coordinate 39,264,760, forward strand.
GGCCGGAGCGGCATTGATCTCCGTCAGCAGTTCCTTCTCAAACTGGGAGAAGGGCAGGCGCACGCCGATGGTCTTGAAAACCACTTGGTAGAAGTAAAAGAAGGGGACCCCATCGTTGGCCCGTTCATTTCCGCATACTGGCTCCCCTAGAGTGCAAGGGAGCACAACAATGTCTTCGTCATGCCTCCTCGCGAAGGCACGGTGATCATAGGAGCATGAATCCCCTTTGTGTTCCCTTATGGCCCTGGTGGAGAGTAAGCATGAGCATTCGTCAAGGAGCTCCATCGAAGCCCACAGATACAAGTTTTTGGGGTCGACCCTGGGGGGAGTAGCACAAGACGACATTCTTGAACAGACTCAGGAAGGTTTGAAGTTTTGGCAAAGGTAAAACGCCGGTGGGAACAAACACTGGAAGAACTCTTCGCGAGAGGAGAAAGGGTGCAGTTAGGTTACGAAAGGCGCAAAAATGATGAGTGCAGTTTCAAAGTCTTGAAGAATTAAATATAGCGGTTAGAGCGCCAAACGACGCACATGGAGGTATTGCAGTTAGAGCGCTAAACGACGCGAATGGATGCACCGCACGATCGAGCCACGTGGCAGAAGATGGAAGGATGGCCCTGGCATCCCTGGTTAAACTCAGAACACATCGTATCGACAAAATGCCCAGTGGTACGATGCGCCGTTGAAAGTGGGTCAGGGGCACAGTAGGAGTCAGGATCAAGTCGAATGACTGAACGTCCCATCAGCCATACAAGAAGCGCCACGTGGATTAAGTCAAATGACTGAACGTCCCATCAGCCATACAAGAAGCGCCATGTGGTTGGCACGAGCAAAACCTTGAGCTCTTCGCTTTCCTCAGGCGTCGACCAAGGCCAAGGTCAAAGTCAATGTCAAGGTAAAGATGACGCCCAAGGCGACGCCAGCATGAGACGCCCGAGGCGTCGCCTAGAATGACGCAAAGGGCGACGCCAGTGTGAGACGTCGCGGACGTCGCCAACCAAAATATCAGCAGGGCCGCCTCCCCGATGCCCACAGGTAGGAAAGACTGTGGAGGGAGACGAGACTGCCAAACGCCAGCGAGTCACTGGCAGGGTGTTCCCCGATACCTATGGGAAGGAAAGACCATGGAGGGAACGATCCCCCCCGGAGCACTCGACGTTTTAGACACCCGGGACGATACGGCGCTGCTGTAGCAGGCCTCTCCTTAGGCGTGGGCGCCGGGCGTTAAGGATCAAGGAAAGACTGTGGAGGGAGACGAAATCGAAGAGGGCAAAGTTAGTCACTGGCGTCGCCTCCCCGATACCCACAGATAGGAAAGACTGTGGAGGGAGACGAGACTGCCAAACGCCAGCGAGTCACTGGCAGGTTGTTCCCCGATACCTATGGGAAGGAAAGACCATGGAGGGAACGATTCCCCCCGGAGCACTCGGCGTTTTTGACACCCGGGGACGATACGGCGCTGCTGTAGCAGGCCTCTCCTTAGGCGTGGGCGCCGGGCGTTAAGGATCAAGGAAAGGACCGTTTTGGTGTTAGAGACACCCCGTGGACGATACGGCTCCACTAGGTGAGCCTCTCCATGGGCGTGGGCATTGACGCGTGACCTTTCCCGGGCATACAAGGCCGCCAACAAAGTGAAAGAAACGGGTATAATACAGGCAAAACAACCAAAGCACGCGAAGGCAAAGAATGAGAATAAGATAACACAGGCAGAATTCTATGTCGCGAGGGCACGAAAGTAATCATACAAAATCCCAGAGTTGTAGCAAGAGTGCAGACGATTCAAAGAATTACAAGTTTATCAAAGAAGGTTAAAACAAGTATAAAGGAATGGGCTGATGATCGAGGGTGGCGGCTCAATCGTCCATCTCCAGAGGCACGACCTTTCCATCAACAATGTGGTGAGTGGAATCGCAGTTGGAAATGTCGATCCCCGGGTTCATGCAGACTGCTTGGGCCAGAGCTTCCTGGAATCCCTCCTCGAAAGTGCCCGCCATGTCCTGGATGAGGGCCTTTTTGTCCTTCTCTAGCTCCTCAATGGTGGCGTCCCCAGAAGCTACCTGCTTCTCCAAAGCCTCCTTTTCCACGCGAAGCCGACTGACCTCGACCTATAGCTTGTCGTAGTCAGCCTGGAGAAGGCCCATAGCTTTGGCCTGGGTAGCCATTTCCCCCTCCATCCGCTCCATCTCGTCAGTCTGCTCACAGCAACGGTCCTTCAAGTCCTTTTGAACTTCCGCGTCAGCTTCGACTAAGTCTTGAAGGCCCGTTAACTGAACTTGGAGGGTGACTTCCCGAGTATAAAAGTCAGCCTGGAACCCCATCGCCTCTGCCAGTTGCTTTTCAGCCTTTTCCTTGGCCTCTTGAGCCTGCTTCAGAGTGCTTTGGTAGGCCTTGTTTTGGCATTCCAGGGTTTTCTTTTCCTCTTCCAGGGCAGTTACCCTTGTTTCCAAGGCCTGGAGGGTTTGAGCTTGCAGGACAGCATTTCTGGCCTGGGCGCGCCATTCAAGGGCCACCGCCAAGAAGGCCCCCAAGTAGAAAGGCATGCCCTCCTTCCTGTCGGTGCCCTCTGGCATAGTTCCGCCACTGAAGCCCCTCATCAGATGCATGATTGGAGGGGGGATGGCGATGAGATCGGGGGCGGCAGCGACGGGAGCAGGGGAAGCAGAGACTTCTGCCGGTGGCGGAGGCGGGGTAGATTCGGCGCCTTCGCCCCCTTCCTCTTGGACTGTTGTGGGGGGAAGTGAGGTCGCACTTGGAGGGTTATCCATGAAGGAGTTCCCTCCCTGGGGTGACGCCTCTGGCAGAAGGGGAACTCGCGCAGATTTCCTCCTCTTGAAGGGTGCCACACCTTCCGAGTCCTCATCATCCGATAAAATCTCCAAGACCCGTTTCCCTTTGTCAAGGGGGGTTGGAGCCGGCGACGAGGCCACGGCTAGAGGAACGGCGGCGATGGGCAGAGGAGAGCCGGGAGTCGGAAAAGCCTCGGGGCCATGTGGAGATGACGAAGATGAGCCTAGGGGGGCTTCGGTGGTGATCGGTGGTGGCGGTGGCAGAGTTGGTGGGGGGATCGGATCAGCAGCAGGGGCGGAGGAGGCGCCCGCCTTGGCAGCACGAGCCTCCTTCATCGCTTTCGCCAGCATCATCCTTTTGGAGGCGTCCATCACCGATCCTACATCCAAATAGACCAAGCAGCAGAAATCAAGGCCAAAGCAACTATACAAAATTACAAAGCGCATAGATGCGTGAGATGCAAGTCACATGGCACAATGGAAAACAAGTGGAAGAGGCTGTGGGAACAAACATCCGGTAGCAAGGTGTTCACAACAAAAAGGATGAGGGGAGAGTCTCTTACCAAAGTATGTGGTCAGGGCGTGAGCATTGTATTCGCTAGCAACAAGCTTCAATGTATCAAAAACGATCCCCAGCCCAGCCAAGGCTTTGCTTACCTCCCTGTCAGCAGGAGATAGCTCTTCCAGGGCTTTGGCCCTAAGCAGCTTAGGGCGCTCCGTCCAATAAAGGGGAAAGCCGTCCAAGGCTGTGGGGTCGTGCTTGGCGCTGCACACTCTAAAGAATTTCCCTTTCCAGTTTTTGTAAGAGTTTTGGAAGAGGGAGATCCCCACGATGAGCTTCCAGGTCCTGGAAGGTAGTCAGGCTGGTACACTCGTTCAAGAGCTCGTCGGGGGCCCATGGGTAGTAGGCTTTGTAGTTGGACTTGGGGGTCTTGGGGGAGGAATCAGACTCCGCATTCGTGCGCGTCATGGTGTGAATAAATAGCTGGAGAAAGAAGAGAGGAAAAAGGTTTTAACAAGTGTAGCCATGACAGGAAGGGGAGTGAACCCCTGGAAACACCACCCACGCGAGAAAACCCAGAAAGAAGGAGAAGGGAACAGAGAAGGAAGGAGAAGCGGAAGAACGCAGTAATGCATAAATGTCAACAGTCCTAGGCAGTTCAATAAATCATGCAATGCGACGAAAGGGAAGAGTCGTCGATGTGCGAAAATCATACCTTTGCTGTCAAAGTGAAGGCAGAAGGAGAGCACGGGAGGGAGAGAGCAGAAATTGCAGAGAAAGGGGTTGAAGGCGATGAACAGTGCAGAGACGCAAAGGGAATGAATGTGACAGTGGGGTGAGCGCGGGGTTTGGGGGTAACTTGAACGTTACCTTTGCAACCCAAGAGGCGCTAACTAGGAGCCGTGAGATCGTGCCACGTGTCAAAGGATCAATCGCCCAGGGGAAACGCAAGGGTCTCTAGAGGCTGGCCGTACGATGGGCCACGTGGCGCGCGATCAAGGGTAGCCCCAAAAGGTGTTATTTTCCCCGTTTTAGAGGATGTCCAATCAGTCATTAAGAGCGCTCCTATGGTTCAGAGAGTGTCACGTCAATAGTTCGAGAATTGTTGAGTTAGCAGGGAGTGACACGTCATCAGGGTCGCACGTGGACGGCGTGGGCGAGGCCTTAGTCTTTGCGCTGAAGACAAGTCTTCGGCTTAAGACTGGGGGGCTAGTGTACCGTCCCGTATCCGGGCGTTGACTAAGTCAAGGTCAAAGTCAACACCAGGAGTCAAAGTCAACACCAGGAGTCAAGGTCAACACAAGGCGTCGCCCAACCAGGGCGTCGCCCAGATCAAATATTACTAAGGCAAGGCAATCACAGTGTAGTTCCCCAATATCCATGGGTAGGAAAGACCATGGAGGGAGCGACGCCGTGGGAAGGCCTCAGGTCCCGATGATTCGGGAGAGTGATAAAGAGAAGAGAAAGGTGGCTTCAAGGCCATAGTAACAACACCAGTGTAGGGCAGCCTAACTCGTGAAGTACCCCTGCCGCCCCAGAGACGCCTTTGGGACAGATACGACTCAACAGGAAGGTCACGCCCAGGGTAGCCGGGTGCAGGGTACGAGAGGAAGGCAGATACGCTCTCGAAGTGAGTGACTAGATGATTGGGGGCATGAGTTGGCACCCAAAAAGTCACCCCTTGCGCAGTAGCACTCCCAGGCAGGAGGACTCACACGTAGAAACGTCCCCAGATGGGCAGAAACGCCCCCAGATGGGGTCATGGCGTCGTGAGGCCCTCCACATGTACGACAACAAGGTTAGAATGGAAACACCCTTTAGTCAGGTACTAGGTAATTAAAGTCATTCAATACAGTTTCTGTTTCGAGCGTTCAGGTACTATAATGGCTCCCAAGCGTTTCAACGTCTTAAATGCGCTACGTTTTCTAATTAGACGCCTTAATTGAGTGCGTTACGTTTGTGATTAAAAGCGCTTTAAATGCTTGGGTAGTTTAAATAGCGCTGAGAATGTTGGGAACGGGGTTCGAGGTTTTGGCAAATTTTCCCAGAATACACTCCAGTTGCTTGCTCGAAGTCGTGAGGCTACGCACAAGGGACTGGAAAAGAGGTTGTTTGCCAGAGCGAGAATATACACACAATACACAGTTCTTTTTACCACCTTCAGAGTGCCATACGCGGTGCTCAGATACGGAGGTGCACAGTTTTGGTGTTTCTTGCTGGCTAACTTGAGCGTCGGAGTGCAAACGGCCGCTAGGGCACCCTTTTGTCCTCTTTTTGCAGGAATCCACAGGTAACCAGTGGGAAGGAGTCCCTAGCTGACGGTTGAGGTCGCGCACAAAGACGTCACAGGTCAACCGGACGGAACAGTTGTTTATACTGGTTCACTCCAAATCCAGAGCTACATCTAGTCTTCTCAGAACCTTGAGGAAATCCACTAAGTAATCACACCTTGATCACTTACACACCAACCAAGAGAATGACCTTGAACACCTCAAGAAACACACTCTCCTTGGCCAACACTAAGATTTCTGATCTTGAACACCTCAAGAACACACAGCCAATCTCAACAAACACACAAACGAATTGTTCAACAGATTACAAAGATTACACTTCTTACAGATGAATATCTGAAATCAATACAAGTAGAATCCTATTCCAGCACTTTGATCAATCACAAAACTCTTAGCAATCTCAGCTCTTTGAAAAACTCTTTAAAAAAACTTTGACAAAAGATTCTTAATTCTCAAATCTGTTTTTCTGAATATATTCAAAGATGTAGTTTGTTATCAAATCTTAACAAACTCTTAATTGCATTAAAAAGATTGGGCAAAGCATTTAATGACTGGAGCGTATTCAGTTAAAGCATTTAAAGCTCAGTCAAACACAAAACAGTTTTTCTGTTATGGTTCCAAAACAAACAATCGGTTGTTTCCTCGAATCAATCGGTTGTTTTGGTACTTAACAGTTTCAACCATTCAAAAACAGTTTTCAAACTTTCTCAAAACACCTAAGTATAAACAATCGGTTGTTTCGACAAAACAATCGGTTGTTTCAACTTAGTTTGAAAAACATTTTACTTTTATAAAGATTGAGATGCTAATTGCTTTAGATTTAAACAAGGGTGGATTACAATAAATAAACTACCCCAGAACAAAGCTTAAACCAGCACAGCAACATCAAGCAAAGCAGAGGCTTCAACATCCTTCAAAGGATTTGGATTCTTCAAAACATTGAACACCACTTGGTTCAACAGTGGGGTCGACCATGGATGATGCAGTACATGATGATCGATTGGACGACATGATTTGTCATGTGCGAGCTGAGTCTTTTGCAGAAGCACATGGATATGGAACTATGTCAAGCGATGCAGATATGTAATCTGTTCCTTTCATGATTCTTGTATTTGTTCTTTAATAAACTTGTAAAGTGTGTGGAAATCCTGTAAAGTTAGAGGGTGTTTTGACTAAGGGTGTGTATAACAAAGAGGGTGTTTTGACTAAGGGTGTGTATAGCAAAGAGGGTGAGTGGTTCTTGTGGTATCAAGATCACCTCTTTGTGTTTGTGTGAGTTGTAATCTGTGATTGGTTACTAGTGGAACCCAGTGGTTATTCTGGAAACTGGATGTAACTCAAGGTTGAGTGAACTAGTATAAATTGGCTGAGTAATCTCTCTCTCTCTCTCTCTCACACACACACACACACATTCCTTATAAACTGTTTGTTTTAATTCTGCTTTTGCTGCTGCCATAAACAACCGGTTAAAACGAAGTTTCAATCGATTGAAATTCTGTAACAATTTCTTTTACATTGTTTGATTGGCTTCCTTGATTGCTTTTAGTCTGTGATTGTTGATAAAGCTTCATTCTTGTTCAATCTTTGCAAAAATATTTTGGTAAACAATTCACCCCCTTTTGTTTAAGCCATTAATTTCAAAAATTGGTATCAGAGTTAGATTCTTGAAAGATATTCAAGTTCTGTTTTTCTGAAAACTATTTTAATGGCTAGCAAGTTTTCCTTTGGGGAAGGTGCCTCTTTAAATAAACCACCTCTATTTTGTGGAGAAAAATTATCAACTTTGGTGTATAAGAATGAAATTCTTTGTTGACTCATTAGATAGAAAAATCTAGAATGTTATTACAAACAATGCTTTCATACATCTGCTTGAAAATAATGTTGCCTCATCTAAAAATGAAAGAGATCATCTTGATTGTGTAGCTAAGAGTTTCAAAGTGTATCTTAGCCAAAGAAATGCGGAATAATCTTGAGAGAATTCACAAGAACTCAAGAAGTGCTTGGCTGGACAAGGATGAATCCTCTGTTGGATCATCTTCTTCATATTTCAATATGGATATCTGTCTTATGGCAAGAGAAGAATCTGCATCAAACCAAGTAAGTACATCTTCCTGCAATAAAAATGTGATAGTTATTACCAACTTCTTCAGACTTTCCAAGAGACTCATGAAGAAGCTAATATATTAACCCTTTCAAATAGTCGGTTGAAAAGTGAAAACAACTGGTTGAAAGAGAGAATCAAAGTTCTGGAAAAAGATTTGAACAATTCAAATGCTAATTTTGAAAATCTAGAAATGATTTATCAAAACTCCTCTTGCAAGTGTGATTCTAGTATTTGCAAAAATTGTGAATCTCTTCTAAAGAAAGTTTTGTATCTTGTGAAAACAGTTGACACAATTTTAAAAGGTAAATCAAATCTTGAGAATGTTTTAGCATCTCAAAAGTGTGTTTTTGGAAAATCTGGTTTGGGTTTTAACCCACAAAGCAAAAACAGTGGTTGTTCAAAACCTTTTTCAACCATCACAAAAAATCAACCGGTTGTTTGTTGTTTCTACTACATGAGAAAGGGTCACTATGTCAGATTTTGTAAAATTCGAAAGTTTTCTGTTCCTAAAGGTATCCTAAAGTGGGTTCCCAAGAATCCTAAGGTTCCTTACAATCAAATTAACATTCTTGGACCCAAATTTGTTAGGGGACCAGATCTTGCCACTTGATTTTGAATTTTGCAGGATTCCTTGGTGAGAAAACAACATCTATGGTACTTGGGCAGTGGCTGCTCCAAGCACATGACTGGAGATGCATCAAAGTTTGTTAGCATCACTCTTAAACAGGAAGGGCATGTGACTTATGGAGACAACAACAAAGGGAAGATCCTTGGCAAAGGTACCATAGGTAATGAAAATAACTTTCTAGTCTATGATGTTCTCTATGTAGAAGGGCTCAAACATAACCTTCTCAACATAAGCCAGCTCTGTGACAGAGGCTACCAAGTCACATTCATAACTAACCCATGTGAAATTCGACTACCTAACTCAAAAGAAGTTCTACTTGTTGGTATGAGATCAAACAATGTCTACTTACTTGACATTTCTAACTACATCTATTGGTTGTCTATTAACAAAGCACGAGGAATCTTGGCTTTGGCATAGAAGGTTTGCTCAAATGATCTTGTTATTGGCTTACCCAAACTCAAGTTTGAGAAGGAACATGTGTGAGGCTTTCCAAAAGGGGAAACAAACTGTTTTGGCTCATAATTGCTGCCTAGAACGACTAGTTTTGATAGCTATAAATATGGCATTTATTTTAAAACAAAATACACAAGTTAGATATCAAATACAGTGAGATTGAGATTGACTTTGAGAAAAGTTTTTCAAAGGTTTGCAAGATTGCTAAATAGCTGTGCACTGGTTCAAGGTCTAATCATAGGAGCTTTCTGATTCGTGTAATCTCAGGCGTAATTTGTTCCTTTCATGATTCTTGTATTTGTTCTTTTATAAACTTGTAAAGTGCGTGGAAATCCTATAAAGTCAGAGGGTGTTCTGACTAAAGGTGTGTATAGCAAAGAGGGTGAGTGGTTCTTGTGGTATCTAGATCACCTCTTTGTGTTTGTGTGAGTTGTAATATGTGATTGGTTACTAGTGGAACCCAATGATTGTTCTGGAAACTGGATGTAGCTCAAGGTTGAGTGAACCAATATAAATTGGCTGAGTTATCTCTCTCTCTCTCTCTCAATTCTTATAAACTGTTTGTTTTAATTCTTCTTTTGCTGCTGCCATAAACAATCGGTTAAAACGAAGTTTCAACCGATTGAAATTCTGCAAACAGTTTCTTTTACATTGTTTGATTGGCTTCCTTGATTGCTTAGTCTGTGATTGTTGATAAAGCTTCATTCTTGTTCAATCTTTGCGAAAAATTTTTGTAAACAATTCATCTCCCTCTTGTTTAAGCAATTATTTCTAACAGAAAGGGTGTGAAAGTGCCATAAGGACATTCCTCAAATGTTTAGAGCCTAGTGTCAATGCAAGATTTGAAGTTAGTTGATTGCCACATCTTGATACAACAGTTGCTACCGGTAACTATTCGTGGGATTTTACTAAAAAATGTTAGACATACCATAACCCCTTTGTGCTCATTCTTCTCTTCCATCTATTGTAAAGTCACTGATCCATTAAAACTAGATGAACTTCAAGATGAAATTGTTGTTATCTTGTGTGAATTTGAGATGTTTTTTCCTCCATCTTTTTTTGACATCATGGTTCATCTAGTTGTGCATCTGGTAAGAGAGGTTAGATTGTGTGCACCAGTGTACTTAAGATGGATGTATCTTGTTGAGCGGTATATGAAAATTTTGAAAGTTTATGTGAAAAATCATTATTGTCCAGAAGCTTCAATGATTGAAAGGTACATAGCTGAAGAAGTATTGATTTTTTTGTTCAGAGTACATGTCAAAAGCAAATCCAATAGGTCTTCCAGCTAATTCATGGCACCACAGGCGTTCTACAAGTAAATGTTTATGTGGTGTGAATATTGTAAGCAAATATCGATCATAAGTCTTGCAAGCACATTTGTATATATTAAATAATAAGATGAAGTTATACCTTAAATAGAAGCTCAGAAAGCCATTGTGAAGGCAAATAACCCAAGACAAGAAGAGAAATGGGTCTTGATGGAACATAATAGAATTTTCATGCCTTGGTTTAAAGACGAGGGGTTAAAGGATTCAACGACATCGGAGAACTTGACCTGGTTGGCTGCTGGATTAAAGTTTGATGTCATTTCTTGTAAAGCGTACAAAGTGAATAATTTTATATTTTACACGAAGTCTATGGATGAAAAGAGTACAATTCAAAATTTTGGTGTTACTCTTGAAGCCGAGTCAATGCAGTTTTCCACTTCGAAAGATACAAATCGTGTACTTGGATCAATGGCATACTATGGGTTTATAAAAGAGATATGGGAGGTTGACAGTACTAAGTTTTTCATTCCAGTTTTCAAGTGTAAATGGGTTGACAATAAATGTGGGGTTAAAATTGATAAATCAGGATTCACACTAGTGGACTTTCGAAAGATAGGGTATCGAGATGAGCCATTTATAATGGTTCAACAAGCATCTCAGGTTTTCTACGTTAGAACATTGGTATGTTGTTTTACATGGGAAAAAACAAAGGGAGGCCACAAATGATATTGAAAATGGTGACCCCCGTTCATTCACACCAATGATAATTAATAAAGATAATGATGTACTTGATGATGTACATGCAACCCGTAAAGACCACAATGAAGGAATTTACATATGAACATTCAACACACTATGGTAATAAATTTAGAAATATTTTTTATAATACGCATTTATAATTTTATGTATTTGTTTTATATGATTATAATTCGATGCAGATTAACTAATGTTTGTTACCTAATTTTTTTAACACAGATATGGAAGATGATCAGACTCCAACCAGATCTCGATCCGGACGAGGCAGCAGAGGACCTACTAGATTGAAGCGTCTTGCATTGAAACGTGATGCTGGTGAGACGACACATGTTGACATTGAAGTCAACACTGGAGTTGCTTTTGGTCTTAATACATATGAGTTTAATAGCTATCTTGGAGTTGTTTCTCGTGAGAGGCTCTCCATTTTGATTAATTCATGGGATGACGTGTCAGAGGTCGACTGGAACATGCTCTGAGAGGATGTTCAGGTAAGCTTTACATTATTATTGTTATCATATAATGTTTTTTAATATTCATTGATTAATTTTAATTTGGTGATGTTATTTTGCAGGCAAATTTTGAAATTCCTAATGTGGAACCGCTTCAATAAAATATTATATCCAATATCGGACTTAAATTTTGTCACTTTAAGCCAAAACTGACGAAGAAATATATTTTTGGCAAGGTTAAAGGTGAAAGTCCTTGTTTAAAGTACAAACATATTGATCAAGAGACATGGCGTCTTTTTAAAAAAAGTTGTGAAAATGAAGCTTGGATGGTAAGTGAAGTTACTTAACTATTTTTATTTATATAACATTAATAAGTTAATATTATTTAATTCACTTTGTTTATTTCAATTATGACAGGATCGTCAAAAGAAAGCTCAAGAGATAACTTTAAAGAATGTTACCCCGTACGTACTTGTTAGAATGTATGGCTTTAAACTAGAGGGGGGGGGGGGTGAATGGTTTAAAGGGGATTTTCGCAAACTTTTTGAGATAGAATGAAATTCTTTGCAAGAAACCAGATTTAGGAATTCAGTTTGCCAAGAACAAAGCTCAAAACAGAAAAGCACCAGAAAAACAATCGGTTGTTTATACCAGTAAAAATAACAACAACTGAAATTAAAGAGTTTAAGGAAGAGAGAAATGCACAAACAATTTATATTGGTTCACTCTTAACCAAAGAGCTACATCCAGTTTCCCAGAAACCACTGGGGAATCCACTAGGTAATCAAATCCAGATTACATACACACTCCACCAAAGAAGTGACCTTGATCCCCTCAAGACACACACTTCCTTTGGCTCAGCACACATTCCACCAAGAATGTTGATCTTGACAACCTCAAGAGCACACAACCCTTCTTGGCCTTACAACACCAGAATGTACACAAATATCTAGAACGAATTACACTGTTACAGAATCAACTGAAATCAATACAGAGTAATCCTATTCCACTTCTCTCTTGAATAACCAAAGCTCAAGGTGAAAACTCAAATGCTTGAAAGCTCTTTGAAAAACTCAGATTTGTTTTTCTTTCTTGTTTTTTGTTATAAAACATTAACAAACTATTTATAGTATTCAAATCTTGGTCAAAGCATTTAAAGCAGGAGCATATTCAGTTATGAAATCAATTAAAGCTCTTTTAACAAACAAAACTGTTTCTGTTAGGATTTCAAACAAACAATCGGTTGAAATAGCGAATCAATCGGTTGTTTTTGTTTGACAGCAAGTCAACCATCCCAAACAGTTTTCAAACTTTTTCAAAAATACCTAAGTATAAAACAATCGGTTGTTTTGACAAAACAACAAGTTGTTTTCACTTAGTTTGAAAAACACTTTAAAGTTAAAAGATTTGAAAACACTTAAGCTTTAGATTCAACAAAGAGTGGATTACAAATATAATCTACCCCAGATCCTATTCTAAAGCACATCAGCAACATCAAGCACCTCCAACCTTCCATCAAACGCTTAGGATTTGGATTCTTCAAAGCTTGAACACACTTGATTCAACAATTTCCCCCTATTTGATGAAGACAAATCCCTGGTTGCTTGTGTTGGACTTGATTGAATCTGAAGAAGTTCCTGCAAAACAAAGTTTAAGTTCTACAAAATCTATGGTAGTAGGTTAGAGCAGTAGAACAAAACTTATGTTTTTCTTTAACCAAAACAACAACCAAAACTTAGCAGAAATAACAGCATATCAGCAGAATAGTAATCACTTAAACTAAAAGAGAGTTTGCAAAAATAAAGACAACACAACATAAAACTCTCTCCCTATTTGTCTTCACAAATAGACTATAAGAAGAGATAAACTATAAATTGTTTCAGTTAAAACAGAATTTAAAAGCAAAGGGACTTAAACTGAGACAGAGCAAAAACAATCGGTTGTTTCGAGCATTCAACCGGTTGTTTTTCTTCAATCATCCTTGCCATACTAAAGCTCAAAGATCTGGTTCTGAACAGCTTCAATTTGTTCATCCAGGGTCATAAAGCGAGTATCCATGCTCTGGAATCTATTGTCAATGCTATGGAAACTGGTCACACAAAGATCATGGAGATTTCTTTGATTTTCAGCAAAGCCATCAAGCCTATTCACCATGTATCTTTCAAAAGAAGACATAGAAGGAATCTTATCTCGTTGATGTCCTGCACTTGTTCCAGCTTCAAAGTTAGTTGCAGGATGCTCTTCATTGTGAATATCCATATCAGCAATTTGATCTTCTTCATTAAAATCAGCAGCTGCAGCACTTGATGAACCACCATGATCACCATCTTTGCTCACCCATCTTCCACTTATTTTGGTGAATCCCATCTTGCTTAGATAACCATTATTCAGTTCTTGTGTAGGTTTAACCAACTCAGAGATCTCATCTTCAAGATTCACTTCAAAATAGAGCAAGAATTTAGAGATTAAAACAACATAGGGATAGTGGCAGTCACTTAACCTCATGATTTTTGCATATGTTCTTTGATGATAGGAATCCAGTTGATCTTGATCTTCTTCATGATGCAGTAGATGTATATAAGATCTTCTTTTGTTAAGATAGAATGGTTGCTCCCCCTTGGAGTTAGAATCCAAGTAACAATAAGAGCAAGCACCCTTTCATCTAACTTCAAGCTTCCAACAGAACAAGTTCTCACTTGGGCTTCTTGATTCTTCAAGCAACTCTTGTAGTATTGGACTTTGTTGAAATCTTCCACTACTCCAAGATTTCCTTTGTTAATCCTTAGACCAACATACTTTAAACCCGTTACTGCAGCCCACATATCATGGGTAATCTCCATGTCTACACCTTTCACATGAGAAACAAGGTTGTTTCCCTCAAACTTAAGGTTGGTGTAGAATACCCGAATTAAATCAGGGTATATGTTCCCCTTCATCTCCAAGTATCTTCTCACCAACTGATCTTTTAGAAGCTTTCTCACATTGTCAAGCTTTTGACTTTTCAGCCAATCAAAGGAGACAACTTTTGGGTTGTTGATCACCTTTGTGCTTGTTTCAAAACGATATCTCTCAATGAGCTCATTATCCCCTGAAAACCAGCCCTCAAGTCTCCCTCCAGACCTCACAACTCTTGTTTTGATCCTCTTTGATGTAGGAGGAGTGGACTCCATGATAACAGAAAAAGAGGCAAAGGGTCTCACACAAAGAGAGCAAGAGATGTGGCAAGAGATGGCTCAATTGATTGTTTTTGTGAGAGAGAACAGCTGCACCAGAATTTATAGAAGTACTGAACCCTACTGTAATCAATTGATATGAGTGGGTTTCGGTCTTCAAGGAGAAAAGACTGGACCAAGACCTGCACAAAAAACGTCAGAAAAAAGCAGAAAACCACATGGTTATCACATGTGATCTTTGACTAGTCATAAAGGCTCTTGAATTTTCAAGATTATGGAATATATTCCTTTATGACATGTTGTAACTTCCTCCAGAACATAATCAGGCTTTCAATACAGCTTTATTGACTCAGGATCTTTTCATAATTGAGATCTGCAACAATCAGAAAGAGTAGAGGAATTAATTCAATTCTTTCACAGTGCTGTCAGAGAGGAAACAATCGGTTGTTTTGAGGAAACAATCGGTTGTTTTTCTGCAGCATGTTGACAGATTGAGATTTCCATTGACTGAGAAAGGTTCAAAGACAGATGTAAGTACTCAAAGAAAGGGAATTTAAACATGAAATAGTAATTAAAATCAAAGGCAGAGATAAGGAAGGTCTTATCCTTTTATGAAGTTCCTTCAATGAGTCATTTGTTTGTGATCAAGAGGCTTTTTTTCACTTTTGAAAAGACTTGGACTTGGTACACATCATTGATTCAGTTCCAGTTTTAATCTTTTCCTTCCAAGAACCTGATCAGATGACTCTGAGCCTTATGTTCTTCTAGATTCCCTGCATAAAAAAGAATTCAAGCAACAAGGTTTGGTCCCCTTACAAATGTGGGTCCATTTGATTTATTTTTATCATTTGGAACCTCACAACCTTTGGGAATCCATTTCATAAAGTCTCTGGGAACATAATTGTTCTGTCCGGTTGACCGGGACGTCTTCGTGCGCGACCTCAACCGTCAGCTAGGGACACCTTCCCACTGGTTGCATGTGGATTCCTGCAAAAAAGAGAGGACAAAGAGGCGCCCTAGCGGCCGTGTGCACTCCGACGCTCAAGTCAGCCAGCAAGAAACACCAAAAACTGTCCACCTCCGTGTCTGAGCACCGCGTGTGGCACTCTGAAGGTGGTGAATTGACTGTGTATATGTGTGTGTGTGTTGTCTCCTTCATGCAAAAATATTCTCCAGTCACTTGTACGTAATCTTAAAGCACGGGCAAGCAACCAGAGAGTTTCTCGTAAATTTGCCAAAGGTTCCAACCCTTTTTCCAACATTCTCCGCGCTATTTAAACTGCCCCAGCATTTAAAGCGCCTTAAAGCGCTTTTAATCTCAAACGTAACGCACTCATTAAAGCGCTTAATTACGAAACGTAGCGTATTTAAGATGTTGAAACGCTCGGGAGCCATAATAGTACCTGAATGCTCAAAAGGGAAACTGTATTGAATATCTTTAATTACCTGGCACCTGACTAGAGGGTGTTTCTATTCCGGCATGGCTGTCGTACACGTGGAGGGCCTCACGACGCCATGACCCCATCTGGGGGCGCTTCGGCCCACCTGGGGACGTTTCTACGTGTGAGTCCTCCTGCTGGGAGTGCTACTGCGCTAGGGGTGGCTTTTTGGGTGCCAACTCATGCCCCCAAGTATCTAGCCACTTACTCTGAGAGCGTATCTCCCTTCCTCTCGCACCCTGCACCTGGTTATCCTGGGCGTGACCTTCCTCTTGGGTCGTATCTGTCCCGAAGGCGTCTTTGGGGCGGCAGGGGTACTTCACGAGTCAGGCTGCCCTTCACTGGTACTATCACTATGGCCTTGAAGCCACCTTTTCCTTCTCTTTATCACTTTCCCGAGATATCGGGTCCTGAGGCTTTCCCACAGCGTCGCTCCCTCCATGGTCTTTCCTACCCATGGTATCGGGGAACCACACCGTGATTGCCTTACTTTTACACTGTTTGATCTGGCTATGCCCTGGTTGGGCGATGCCTCCACCCAGGCGACGCCTCCACCCAGGCGACGCCTTGCCTTGGCGACGCCTTGTCCTATCTTGGCGACGCTTCCTCTTGGCGTCTCTACACCTGGGCGACACCTTGAGTTGACTTTGACTTTCCAGTCGTTGACTTTGACTTAGTCAACGCCCTGATACGGGACGGTACAATAATATTTCCTTATTTTGCAAAATCTGAAAGAATGGCCTATTTTCATGCAATAAAAGCATGTAACAACCAGTTGTTTCGACTTAACAATCAGTTGTTTTACTGGCAGTTTTGAAAATTTCTTTGAAAAATTATCTTGCTTATTCTGTGGATTAAAACCTAATCCAGCTCTTCCAAAAACACAGTTTTGAGATGCCAAGACATTCTCAAAGTTGGATTTTTCTTTTGAAAGCTTATCCATAGTACTAACAAGATAATGTACTTTCTTTTCAAGATTTTCACAAATTTCACAAACAAGGGAGTCACATATATGAGAAGAGTTTTTGTAATGTTTTTCCAGTATTTCAAAATCAATTTTTAATTTTTCCAGCTCTTCTTCAAGTGTCTCAACCCTCTTTTCAAGCCAGTTGTTAAGCCCTTTCAAACAGTTGTTTGAGAGAACCAATCGGTTAGCTTCTTCTTGAGTTTCTTGAAAAGCTTCAAGCAATTGACTGTAATTTTCAGTATTTGAAGAATTAGAGGAACTTACACTGCTTGAATCATCTTCCTTTTTGGCCATGAAGCAGGGGTTGAGGCTTTTTTTATTTTGCCTCCTTTTCCTTCTTGTCTTTACTTCATTTGATTTAGTGATGTTTCCATGAGTAGCTTTGAGTGTGTCCCACATTTCTTTAGCAGATTTGCATTCTGATATCTTGAAAAATTAATTAGAATCCAGTGCAGAAGCTATTATGTTTTGGGCAAGACAATCAAGCTTGGCCATCTTACATTCTTCATTGGTCCATTGGAACCAAGGTTTTTTAACAAAAAGATCCATTCTTTTTAAGCTTTGGAATGAAAGGGCCATTTTCAATTGAATCCCAAATTCCTTAATCAATGGATTCAACAAAGATTTTCATTCTAGCCTCCCAATACTTATAATTCAAACCACAGAACAAAAGTGGTTTGTTAATTGAAGCACATTCCTCAAAAGATAGTTTTCCAACGATTGAAAAAGATTTTCGAATCAAACTTGAGTATTTTTCATGTACCAAGCTCTTGATGCCAATTGTTAGAATGTATGGCTTAAAACTAGGGGGGGGGTGAATGGTCTAAAGGGGGTTTTCGCAAACTTTTTGAGATAGAATGAAATTCTTTGCAAGAAACCAGATTTAGGAATTCAGTTTTCCAAGAACAAAGCGCAAAATAGAAAAGCACCAGAAAAACAATCGGTTGTTTATACCAGTAAAAATAACAACTGAAATTAAAGAGTTTAAGGAAGAGAGAAATGCACAAACAGTTTATACTGGTTCACTCCTAACCCAAAAGCTACATCCAGTTTCCTAGAAACCACTGGGGAATCCACTAGGTAATCAAATCTAAATTACATACACACACCACCAAAGAAGTGACCTTGATCCTCTCAAGACACACTTCCTTTGGCTCAACACACACTCCACCAAGAATGTTGATGTTGACAACCTCAAGAGCACACAACCCTTCTTGGCTTTACAACACCAGAATGTACACAAATCTTTAGAACGAATTACATTGTTACAGAATCAACTGAAATCAATACAGAGTAATCCTATTCCACTTCTCTCTTGAATAACGAAAGCTCAAGGTGAAAACTCAAATGCTTGAAAGCTCTTTGAAAAACTCAAATATGTTTTTCTTTCTTGTTGTTTGTTATAAAACATTAACAAACTAGTTATAGTATTCAAATATTGGTCAAAGCATTTAAAGCAGGAGCGTATTCAGTTATGAAATCAATTAAAGCTCTTTTAACAAACAAAACTGTTTCTGTTAGGATTTCAAACAAACAATCTGTTGAAATAGCGAATGAATCGGTTGTTTTAGTTTGACAGCAAGTCAACCATCCGAAACAGTTTTCAAACTTTTTCAAAAACACCTAAGTATAAAACAATCGGTTGTTTTGAGAAAACAACAGGTTATTTTTCACTTAGTTTGAAAAACACTTTAAACTTAAAAGATTTGAAAACACTTAAGCTTTAGATTCAACAAAGAGTGGATTAAAAATATAATCTACCGTAGATCCTATTCTAAAGCACATCAACAACATCAAGCACCTCCAGCCTTCCATCAAACGCTTAGGATTTGGATTGTTCAAAGCTTGAACATACTAGATTTAACAATATTGTCTCGTTCGGGGTATCGAAAGCTTGAGCAATCACTGATGGTGAAATAGGAGCAATCTAGATAGGGGACTGCGTTTGAGAATGTGGAAACAGGGGCCACTTCTCCTCCATCACCACCTTTGCGCCATGTAAAATGGAAGAGGACTCGAATTAAAAAGTCGAGTGCACCAAGTTCTAAGCAATCAAGGGTTATCATAAAAAAAATTGTAAGTTATTTTTAGTCCTTTTTCATTTATTTTAAATCATTAATTATATTAAAAACTGATATGTTTTTTGTCTCTTGCAAGATTCCTTTAGCTCCCAAGGTAATTTTGATCCTGAAGGTCATCGCGATTGTACCGCCTAGGTAGTCGGAATTGATGACGTGGCAGCAAGCTATAATATAGGCGTGTTGAACAGGACACCTGGCTGGCAGAAGGGAAGGAAGTCGGGGGGCTCGTGTAGTCGCCAGTCGTTAAGTTGGCGTGCCCCGATCTCTAGCATACCTAAACCGGCGGTCACCAAGTTTGTGTCGTAGTCGCCGGATGTGAACCCAGGCGACAAGGCGATCGGAGATCGCCAAGAGGAGGACATCGCCGAAAGATCAGGAAAGCTTGTTCCAGGCTTTCGAGGCGAGGATGAAGTTGTCAGATGGTCATTCCCTAGCTAGCCAGAGGTTGAGGTCAAGGAACAGCTTACCCGAACATGCACAGTGAAGTAAGTGAAGTGGAGTATAATGGCGGCCGGCGAGACCACAGGGAAGGTGTAGGTGATGACACCCGTACTCGCCACACAGAAGAGATCGCGCTCCAAGGCAGCTATACGCTGAGTTGCTTCCTGCATAGGTAACTTAGTCGAACAGTCTGAGGAGTAAGAAGTGACGCTCAAGCAGAGGATGGTCCAGATGGTGACACGTGTACAGCTGGATGCGAGCCACGTGTCCAGATGTGTAACTGTCAGGAGAGAGAAACCGCACAGGTATATAAGGGATCCTAACGAACTTCTGAGGTACGCGTTTTAGAATACTTCTTTTACGCTTGCGAGAACTTGAGTACGCTGAGAAAGAACATTGCACGGTTCCTGAAGTTCTTAGTTTTCCTCTTAGTATTTTTGTGGTTCAGTCGCTGACTTGAGCGTCGGAGCGCGATCGGCCGCAGCGGCGCCGTTTTGTTTTTTGCAGGTTCTTGAGGTGAATCAAGGTGAAGGACGAGAGCTAACACGGTGCAAAGTCGTTCCAGAGGAAGCTACCTTTGACGAGGCAAGGCTCTCGCATTCTGGTCAACAGGCAGGATCATCAGGCGCCCACCGTGGGAAGTGTAAAACCTTTCCCCATCCACAGCGTGAGTTCTTGGAGTTTTCTGCAGTTTCTGTGTGGTTGTGTGCTGGTGCAACCATTTTCCGCCGTTCATTCAAGCTTTTGCTCGGTGAATTCGTGTTTTCCACCGTTTGTTCGAGTTTTGTTTGGTGAATTGGAGGTTCCTACCGTTCGTTTGGGTTTTAATCGGTAGTGTGAGGTTTTCCACCGTTCGTTCAAGCTTTCGATCGGTTTTCTTGGAGTTTCTTGCTGTTCGCGCGGTTTTCAATCGGTTGTTCGGTGCTTTTCCCGTTCGATTGCGTTTCTGGTTAGTGCATCGGGAGCTTGCTGGAGAAGTGGTAGTTTCGTGGTGAAGTTGCAGGTTTCTGTGAAGGTTTCGGCGTCCGAATCTATCGGCGTGCTGTTGCAGTTGCGTTTGCGGAGGTTTTAGGGAGTTTGAGAGTTTCTAACCTGTTAATTGTTGGATTGATCGTTGCTGAAGGAGGTTTTGTTCGTCGAATTTTGGTTTGCTGAGTTTTCATGAGAAAGATGAGAAGCAACCGTTCAAGTCTAGTTGTGCCAGTTGCTACTGAAGGCGCCATGACCATGGCGCAAATGATGGAGATCATGCGTGTGCTGCAGGCGAATGTGGAGGCCTCGCGCATAGAGCAGGCAAAGATGCATGAGGACCTAGTCGCCTCTCAGGCCAGGAATGAAGAGCTCAGCAAAGTGACTGAGGAGTTGCGCCAAGCTCTTCAGGAGCAGAGAGGACGCCTGGTTGCTGAAGAGGTCGCACCGTCGTTGTACCGTCCCGTATCTGGGGCGTTGACTAAGTCAAAGTCAACGGATGGAGAGTCAAAGTCAACCCAAGGCGTCGCCTAGGTGGAGAGATGACAAGGGGAAGCGTCGCCAAGGCAAGGCGTCGCCTAGGTGAAGGCGTCGCCCAACCATGGCGTCGCCAGATCAAACGGTGCTGAAGCAAGGCAATCATGGTGCGGTTCCCCGATACCCATGGGTAGGAAAGACCATGGAGGGAGCGACGCCGTGGGAAGGCCTCAGGTCCCAATAGCACGGGGCAGCGATAAAGAGAAGGAAAAGGTGGCTTCAAGGCCATAGTAATAGTACCAGTGAAGGGCAGCCTGACTCGTGAAGTGCTTCTGCCGCCCCAGAGACGCCTGTGGGGCAGAAACGACTCAAGAGGAAGGTCACGCCCAGGGCAGCCGGGTGCAGGGTACAAGAGGAAGGCAGAGACGCTCTCAAAGTAAGTGACTAGATACTTGGGTGCATGAGTTGGCACCCAAAAAGTCACCCCTAGCGCAGTAGCACTCCCAAGCAGGAGGACTCACACGTAGAGACGTCCCCAGATGGGCAGAAACGCCCCCAGATGGGGTCATGGCGTCATGAGGCCCTACACGTGTACGACAGTCATACCAGAATAGAAACACCCTTTAGTCAGGTGCCAGGTAATTAAAAGTCATTCAATATAGTTTCCCTTTCGAGCATTCAGGTACTATAATGGCTCCCGAGCGTTTCAACGTCTTAAATGCGCTACGTTTTCTAATTAAGCGCTTTAATGAGTGCGTTACGTTTGTAATTAAAAGCGCTTTAAGGCGCTTTAAATGCTTGGGTAGTTTAAATACCGCGGGGAATGTTGGAAAAAGGGTTCGAACTTTCTACAAATTTACCAGAGCTCTCTAGTTGCTTGCTCGTGCTTCATTAGTTACGAACAAGGGACTGGGGAAGATTTTTGCCTGAGAGAGAGAACACAGATACACAGTACACAGTTATTTCTTACCACCTTCAGAGTGCCATACGCGGTGCTCAGAGACGGAGGTGAATAGTTTTGGTGTTTCTTGCTGGCTGACTTGAGCGTCGGAGTGCAAACGACCGCTAGGGCGCCTCTTTGTCCTCTTTTTTGCAGGAATTCACAGGCAATCAGTGGGAAGGAGTCCCTAGCTGACGGTTGAGGTCGCGCACGAAGACGTCCCGGTCAACCGGACGGAACAGTCGTCGCCACCTCGTGTTTTCCCTATGCCATTTGCTCAGGCGATCACAGACACGCCTATCCCTGCGAGCGTGCTACCTGTGAAGGCTACTTTCACCGGCGTGGAGGACCCTGAGGCACATCTCACCACGTTCCACACGCAGATGATGCTGTCAGGAGGCTCGGATGCTGTATATTGCAAAATGTTTGTGAGCACGCTCCAGGGAACAACGCTGGAATGGTTTGTGAGCTTGCCTACAGGTCACATAACCAATTTCCAGCAGTTTTTGAAGCTTTTCGTCGAGCAGTACATTGTGAATAAGGCGCCACCTAGGGGGTCTTACGACCTGTTCGACATAAGGCAATACCAGGGAGAGTCCCTCAGTGACTATCTGAATCGTTTTGGAGCACAGATGGTCCGCTCGCCTGCGAAAGACGAGGAGATGCTGGTATATGCCTTCAAAAAGGGCGTGCTGCCGGGACCTTTCTGTGAGGCGCTGATCAGGGCTCACCCCGCCACGTTTGTTGAGGTTAGGCAACTTGCGGTGGCCCACATCGCCGACGAAAGTGAAGTCGCCGAGAAGAGAGGGAGTGTGGCCCCTGCTAGGCCACGCGCCCAGACCAGGATCCAGCCACAGAGGGTGCTGGAGACAGCGGCGACCAAGAGGGATCAAAGGACTCGCCATCCTTATGATCCAAGGAAAAACAGGGGAAGGGGCCCAGGGCGCCCCAGGGAGTACAATCGCCCGCCAAAGCATAAGTTTGTCATGGGGTTGGCGGATCTGATCGCCATTCCCAACATAGCGGCCAGGCTTAAGGCACCTGAGAAAGTGGGCGACAAGGTGTTAGGACCAAAACCAGACGCCTGGTGCGAGTTCCACCAGAGTTTTGGTCACACCGTTGATTCGTGTTTGGCACTGGGATACCAGCTCGACGATCTGGTCAAGAGCGGTTTCTTGAATGATTACCTGCTGGACAGGAGGACGGGGGGCGCGTCGAGCTCCCAACCGGTGGGTGGAGAGAGGCTCAGCAGCATGAGATGCCCACTCATGGAGAGATCCACACCATCGCAGGAGGTTTCTCGGGTGGTGGATGCACCGCATCACAGAGGAAGAAATATGCAAGGTCTGTGATGACGGTGGACATGTTCGAGGACCACTCGCCAGATGTGGACATTACGTTCACAAGAGAAGATCTCAGGGACGTTGTGCCTCATGACAACGATCTCATAGTTATCTCGCTTGTCACAGCGGGAAGGAAGGTCCACAGAGTACTGGTGGACCAAGGAAGCTCGGCAGATGTGATGTTCTGGCCGACTTTCACACAGCTGCAATTACCCCTTGACCAGCTGAGGCCCTATGATGGGTGCTTGTATGGGTTCGCTGGCGTTCAGGTGGAGGTCAGGGGGTACATCGAGTTAAGAACTACATTCACGGATGAGGCGGGCTCGAGGACGGAGAAAATCAAGTACCTCGTCGTGAATGCTCCCTCAGCATATAACATTCTGTTGGGAAGACCAACACTCAACAGAATAGGAGCTGTGCCCTCGACCAGGCACAAGAAGGTGAAGTTGCCGTCTATGGAGGGGGTGGTGATCACCATCAAATCTGACCAGAGAGAAGCACAGAAGTGCTATGAGAATAGCCTAAAGAATAAGAGGTCAGTAAGTTACATCACGACCACACTGCCTCCCGGTGTGAAGCCCAGGTCGACGGCGATGGAGGCGACCGCCGGCAGCAATGTCGTCATGGTAGATTCTGAAGCAAGGGGGGAGAACGTCGATCAGGAAGAAGAGGCGAGGAACCGCCCAGAGGAAGCGAGGGAACTGGGAATCGCCATGGCGGTGATTGCCAGGGAAACCAGACCCAAACCCGTCGAGGAGTGGCTCGAAAGGGAGATCGGGGGAAAGGTCTTCAAGCTGGGAAGATCTTTGGAGGCTGAACTCCAAGACCAGATCGCCAAGGTGATAGAGCGGCATCTGGATGCTTTTGCATGGTCTGCTTCAGACATGCCGGGAATCGACCCCGACTTCTTGTGCCATCACCTAGCAATGGACAACCAGGTCAAACCAGTGCGGCAGAGAAGAAGGAAGTTTAACGAGGAGAGGAGGCAGGCGATCAGGGATGAAACACAGAAGCTCCTCGCTGCAGGCCATATCAGGGAAGTCCAGTACCCTGAGTGGTTGGCCAATGTCGTGCTGGTAAAGAAAAGCAATGGGAAGTGGCGCATGTGCGTCGACTTCACTGACCTGAACAAGGCTTGCCCAAAGGACTCGTATCCTTTGCCAAGCATAGATGCCCTGGTCGACAGCGCTGCAGGGTGTAAGTTGCTGAGTTTCCTGGACGCCTTCTCGGGGTACAACCAGATAAAGATGCATCCCATGGATGAAGAGAAGACCGCCTTCATGACCGAGAGATCGTGCTACTGCTACAAGGTGATGCCCTTTGGGCTGAAGAACGCGGGCGCCACATACCAAAGATTGATGGATAGAGTACTTGCACCAATGCTGGGAAGGAATGTGCAAGCGTACGTGGATGATATGGTCGTGACCTCGCCGGAAAAGAGCAAGCACGTTGCGGACCTAGAGGAGTTGTTCACTACAATCGCCAAGTTCAGGTTAAAGCTGAACCCCGAGAAGTGCATTTTTGGCGTGGAGGCAGGGAAGTTCTTGGGATTCCTCTTAACTGAAAGAGGAATAGAGGAAAATCCTGATAAGTGTGCTGCCATCTTGGCGATGAGGAGCCCGGCTACCGTGAAGGAGGTGCAGCAACTTACAGGTCGGATGGCCGCCCTGTCTCGTTTCGTGTCGGCTAGGAGAGAAAGGCCATTCGTACTTCGTCAAGCTTAAAGAGTACCTGGCGAGCCCGCCGGTTTTGTGTAAACCGTTGGTGGGAACCCCTCTCAGGTTGTATTTTGCTGTACTGAGAGGGCGGTGAGTGCGGTGCTCGCCCAAGACCAAGACCAGGCTCAGAAGCCTATTTATTTCGTCAGCAAGGTGTTGCAAGGCCCGGAGGTGAGGTATCAGGCCTTGGAGAAAGCTGCACTGGCTGTGGTATTTTCAGCGAGGAGGTTGCGCCACTATTTTCACAGTTTTACAGTGCTGGTGATGACCGACTTGCCCATCCAGAAAGTCCTGAAGAAGCCTGATGTAGCTGGGAGGATGGTGAAGTGGGCGGTGGAGCTGTCGGAGTTCGACATCAAGTATGAGCCCCGAGGTCCGATCAAGGGACAAATTTTCGCCGATTTTGTGGTCGAAGGGGATGATTTTCGCGCGAGTTGAAGGGGATGATTTTCGTTGGGTGCTCTCGGTGGACGGATTGTCGAACCAGCATGGTAGCGGTGCTGGAGTCATTCTGGAAGGGCCCAACGGCGTGCTGATAGAACAGTCCCTGAGGTTTGCCTTCAAAGCCAGCAACAATCAAGCAGAGTACGAGGCGTTGATCGCCGGAATCTTGCTGGCCAAGGAGATGGGAGCTAGGGTGCTAATGGCTAAGAGTGACTCGTTATTAGTCACGAAACAAGTAACAGGCGAGTTCCAGGCCAAGGATCCACAAATGGCGGCTTACTTGGAGTACGTGCAGGAATTAAAGGGTTCCTTTGTCTCGTTTGAAGTAGTGCATGTGCCCAGAGAGCAGAATGCCCGAGCAGACTTGCTAGCTAAGCTCGCCAGTTCGGGCAAGGGGGGTAGGCAGAGGATGGTGATCCAAGAAACTCTGAAGACGCCTAGAGCATTTGTGGCAGACCACCTGGTTCTTCAAATAAGCAAGTCGACGGAGAAAGCGGTGAGGAGTCACAGGTCTTTGACTCAGGAGACCTTGAGATCGCCGAGAATAAGAGCATGTCGGGGGGAGAGGGTGAACATGACGCAGGTCTGCGCTACGCATGAGCCAGACACGTGGATAACACAGTACCAGCGATGGCTGGCAGACGGCCTTCTCCCGCTGGATCCGATGGAGGTTAGGAAGATAAAGAAGAACTCCAGCAAGTTCACAATGATTGGTAGCAAGTTGTATAGGTTTGGGTTCACACACCCACTCCTGGAATGTTTGCACGGAGAAAAATGTACAAGAATTATGGCCGAGCTCCATGAAGGGATATGTGGAAGTCATGTCGGGGGTCGAGCTCTGGCTTCAAGAACCCTCCGTGCAGGTTACTACTGGCCAACAATGAGGGAGGACTGCAAGAGGTATGCACAATGTTGCAAGCAATGTCAGCAGCACACCTATTGGCACAAAGCGCCTCCAGAAGAGTTAAAGTCGATTTACAGCCCTTGGCCGTTTCATACGTGGGGAATTGACATCCTGGGACCTTTCCCATTGGCGATCAGGCAGATGAAGTACTTGGTGGTGGCAATTGAATATTTCACCAAGTGGATCGAAGCAGAACCAGTAGCCCAGATCACCGCACACAAGATCGAGAGCTTTGTATGGAAGAACATCGTGTGCCGGTTTGGTGTGCCTAAACGCCTGGTGTCAGACAACGGGACTCAGTTTGCAAGTCACCTGCTGAAGAAGCTGTGGAAGAGGTGGGAATTCAGCAGGTGTTTGCATCCGTCGAGCACCCTCAGACAAACGGCCAAGTAGAGTCCGCCAATCGGGTGTTGCTAAGAGGCTTGAAGAGAAGGCTAGAGAAAGCCAAGGGATCGTGGGCTGAGGAGGTACCCCGCATAGTCTGGGCGTACCACACCACCGAGCAGTCAGGAACCCATGAGACCCCGTTTAGCCTGGTCTATGGATGCGACGCAATGATTCCAGTGGAAATCCAGGAGAGCTCGCCGAGATTCCAGCACTTCGTAGCGGAACACTCGAATGAAGAAAGAAGGTTGAATCTGGATTTGCTGGATGAGGTCAGGGAGGAGGCGAGAGTAAAAGCCGAGGCAGTGAAAAGGAGGATCGAACGAAGATACAACTTGAAGGTGATGCCAAGGCAGTTTAAAGAGGGCGACCTGGTGATGAGGAAGGCCCACCAGTACGAGATGGAAAACAAGTTATCGCCTAAGTGGACAGGACCGTTCACAATAACCGAGGCGCTCGGGAACGGCGCCTATCGCCTAGAGACATTGGAAGGAGGGGCGATTCCTCGCACTTGGAACGCCACACACCTCAAGTTATATTACAGTTAAAGCTTTGTAAGTAAAAACAAACACGAAGAGATCTGCAAGCTTTCTGTTAAAACAGTTTAAAGGGGGCACTCTCTTTTCCCTAAGGAGGGTTTTTAATGAGGCCACCCAATAAAAGAAGAGTTTTCAAGGTTAAAGTTTTTGAGTTTGCATGCATGTTTGTGTTGAAAGCTTGTAGAAAGGTGCATGCTCTCAGTTAAAGTTTTTAAGTCTCCATTGTTTTTCGGCGATTGGCGGCACAGTTAAAGTTTTAAAGTCCCCATCGCTTTTCGGCGATCGGCGGCATCAGTTAAAGTTTTAAAGTCCCCATCGCTTTTCGGCGATCGGCGACACAGTTAAAGTTTTAAAGTCCTCATCGTCTTTCGGCGATAGGAGGCACCAGCAATGATTAAAAGACCTCAACGCCCTCGCGCGTCCTGAGGCGAGAAAGGGATAAAAGTCCTCCTCGACTTTGTGCGAGTGCAGGCGTGAACAGATTAAAAGTCCTCAGTGCATCCAGGGAAGAGGAGATGTAATCCCTGGGCAAAGTAGAGGCACTAGATAAAGACCTTCTCGCCGTCGAGCGAGTTCAGGCAAGATAAAGACCTTCTCACCGTTGAGCGAGTTCAGGAAAGATAAAATCCTTCTCGTCTTGAACGAGTTCAGGTATGGTGTAAAGGGTGGAAGAAGTTTAAAGGATGGCTAAGCTAGGTTCAAAGAGAACACCTAGCTATCCGGCTTATTGTTCTGAAACTCAGGGAGGTAGAGAAGGATCCGAAAGGCGCCTCTACCCCCAGATGAGGGAACAATAGCCAAGTTATGAAGGCAAAAGGAAGCTTACATCGCCAGGACCCTATGGCGATCAGAAGAATTCCAGGCGATGACAGGAGTAAGGGCCCATTTCGATGGAGCAGATCAGGTGAACTGTACCTTAAATAATCAGTTTGGTTTGAAACTTGCTGTTTAGTAAGTAGTTTCACGCTGA
Source organism: Phaseolus vulgaris (assembly GCF_051622355.1). NCBI lineage: Eukaryota > Viridiplantae > Streptophyta > Magnoliopsida > Fabales > Fabaceae > Phaseolus > Phaseolus vulgaris. The sequence goes on from NC_143508.1 coordinate 39,292,789, forward strand.
AGTTCATTGCCTTAAGTTTGCAAGTTATATTAAATATCATCGTTTGAAGAATAATAAGTTGCTCGAGTTTTCACTTTGAGTTAACAATTGATGAGTAGATATAAGATTGATAGTTTGCTCGAGTTTGAAGCAGTGAGTAAACGATTGAGCCCGAGGAATCGCTAAGTTAATTTGTTTAAAGCGATTTCTACAAGGAAGAGAGAAGTAAACAGAGAGACAAGGTGCAAAAGCGAAAGAAGTTATGATAGAAGCGGTATCAGTTCAAATGCATAAGAAGAAAAGAAAAATTATTACAAGTAAAGATCATGCAAAAAGAAATAGGCGCTGAATCTCAGGAAATAAGTGATGGAGGGAAGCGATTAATCTTCAGAAGGCACGATCTTCCCATCCACCACTTCGTTGCATATTGACAACATGGAGAGGTCGAGCTCGGGGTACTGGCAAGCGACTTGCTCCAGGGCGGCGTCGAACCCGACGGCAAGGACTTGGGCGGAGCTTTGCTCGAGCTCTTTGGTTTGCTGCTTGAGCTCCTCGGTTTGTTGCTTCAGCTTGTTAGCTCGTTTCTTCAGTTCTTCAGTTTCCCCACGAGCTTGAGCAAGGTCTTCAACAACCTTCTTGCCTTCGTCCCGCGCCTGGGCCAGCTCTGCAGCAGTTCTCTTGTTTTCCTCTCGAGCCTTGGCGAGCTCATCCACGGCGTCGTCCCTCTCCTTTTCAACCTTTCCAAGGAGAACCTCCCGATCAGCCGACCTTTTTTCAAGGTTCTCTACCTTGGCTGCATCCGCTTTCATTGATGCCTCCAAGTTGGCCACCTTGAGCCTGTAGGGAACCAGCTTACTCTCCAGCTCGATTTTCTCTTGAGCTAGGAGGTGCAGTATCTGGCGCAGATCGGAGGCCTCCTTGCGTGCAACCCTCAACTCAGCACTCATGGCGTCCTCCACCCTTGAGTGATCGATCTCTGCCATCATCAGATTGCAAGATAGTTTTTCTGCCTCAATCCTTATCAGGCGATTCTCCTCCTGGAGTGTTGAGATCTCGTCCTGAAGCTTTTTGTTTGAGCTCTTCACAGCCTTTGTTATGATTGAGGGGAGGTCCTCTGCCATCATCTTGAGTTTAGCTGTGAAGGGGGGAAGGCTTGCAACTGCTGTTGGTGGAGGTGCTGAAGGAGCCTGGTGCTGACTTTCACCACCACCCTCTTGAGTTGGTAGAGCGATGGGGGCTTCCTGGCGTGGTGGTGAAGTGGGGGACTCGGTTATGAGTATCGGCGAGTTGTGGGCACCTTCATCCCCACCTGGTGCGGCTCCAGCAATCGAGGTGGTTGAAGGAGGACCCTCTCCAGCAGATACAAACGGCGTGGAGGCGCTAGGAGGGTTCTCTATGAAGTTGGGCTCGCTGCCTTCAACCACAGGGAGCGCAACCGCCAAGGGTGTTGCTTGGACTGGCGGTGTTGGAGCTGGGGGAGAGGGCGGTGTTGGTGTTGGGAGAGCGGGTGGTGAAGAAGGTGCCACCCTTTTTCTTTTGGTGACAAGGTCGTCCTCAGTCGCCTCGTCATCCTCATCCTTTTGAACCACTTGAGGGGTTTTCCTCTTTGGTTTCCTCAAGATGAGCTTTTTTCGTTGAGGGGCGGGCAGTGTCTCTGGAGGAGCTGGACCTTGAGGAGGCGATCTGCCCTGGGCAGCGGCGATCTCCACCACTGAGTTAGGCACGGTTTGGGAACCCGTCGCCAACTTATGAGTTCGGGCGAGCGCCCTCAGTTCAGCTAATTTGCCTTTGCCCAACATGAAGTCTGCACAGGGTAAAAATAGACAAGTAAGCACAAGAGCAAAGGCAAAATATACGAGTATGTGTGTGAATAATGCAAACAGATGGCACATGAATTAAAAACCAAGTCCAGTACGCAACAAGCAGGACGCCTGATGGTAGATAACAAATATGCGAAATCAGTCCCAACACAAAACGAAAACCTAAGTGTCGAGGCAAAGGCTAACCTATATGAGCTTCGAGTTGGCCCTCGGAGAACTCGAAGGAGATTATTGAGGAGGTGGGAAAGGTGATGTTGGCGGCTGCTACTTTCTTCCAGAAAAGGCATAGATCTTTGTCTAGCTCGCCCATGTTGTCAGGACTTCTGGGCCTCCTAAAGCTCTTTTTGGCGTCTTTGTTCCCCTTGTGTACCCAGTACAAGGGGAAGCCGTCGAGCAGGGAAGGATCTTGGTCGTTGGCGCACACCTTCACGAATTTTCCTTTCCAATCTTTGTAAGATTGCTGGAAGATGGAGAGGATTGACCTCCCAGCAATCCCGTTCAGGCTAATCCAGAGGCGGTCTCCTGGATTCTTAGCTTCAAAAAGGAAGAGGAAAACGTCAACCGAAGCGGGCAATCCCAGGTGTGCGCACATGATCTAAAACGCCCTTACGAACGCCCAGCTGTTGGGATGAAGCTGGGCGGGGGCGATATCGAGCTCGGTTAATAATTCCCTCTTGAAGCGAGTGAAGGGAAGTCGGAGCTTCACCTTCTTGAAGAACGTCGCGTAGAGGAAGCAGAACAGCTCGCCGTTGTTGGCTTTATCGTCGGCGTAGATCAGTTGATCCGGGTGGCAAGGCAGCACGGCCATTTTGCTGTCATGCTCCTTATGGAATGAGAGCTCGGATTGGTCCCCTTTCCTTAGTCGGTGCACGCCCAACTCTGTGTTTATGGAAGAGGTTTCTTTCAGCAAAGCTGAGGTGGCCCACGGGTAGAGCTTCTTGTAGTCTTGTGTGGGAATGGAGGCTCCTCCGGCGACTGGTGGAGTTGCCTGAGCGAGATTGGAGTGAGAAGTTGCAGGCCTCTCAGACTGGGTAGAAGGAGCACCAGATGCTCGTGGTAGGTTATGCGCTTGGGGTGGAGGGTTTCGCGATGGAGGAGGAGGGTTCGCGGTGATTTTCGTGCGAGACATCGCAGGAACTGCAAAGGAAAAAGCGAAAAAGGATGAACAAAGGTTACAGAGAACGACTCGATTGTGGACGAAGAATGGAGAACGAACGAACGGGAGTTCGTTGTGACGAATGTAATGGAAGACGAAGCCCTAAGTTACGAGAGGGAAGAAGAGGAGGAAACAACCCACAGCGTATGCACCAGACAGATAATGGATGATGCGAATCGGTTAAAATGCAGCAAATATCAACAGAAGAAGTAAAAGGGGTACCTTTCGATGATCAGATGAGCGTTGAAGGGAGTTGGAGATTAAGAGAGTTGAGGAGCGTCGTGGGTTCGCAGAGAATACTCAGAGCGTTTTAGAATGCAGAGAGATGATGAAACAGAGGAAATGAAAGGGTTTAAGGGTTTTTCAAACGTTTTTGGAAGCGCAAACGATAGCTGAACATGACCGTTGATGAAGCCACGTGTCGAGCGATTGGAAAAAGGGGTTTGGTGGAGCGTCAGAAAAGCAGAGGGTACGAACGTTTGGAATTCCGTGCCAAGCGCCACGTAGATCGGCAGTGATGTGACCTCTTAGTGTTTTCGCTGGACAAGTCTTCGCTTAAGACTGGGGGGCTTGTGTACCGCCCAGGTAGTCGGAATTGATGACGTGGCAGCAAGCTATAATATAGGCGTGTTGAACGGGACACCTGGCTGGCAGAAGGGAAGGAAGTCGGGGGGCTCGTGTAGTCGCCAGTCGTTAAGTTGACGTGCCTCGATCTCTAGCATACCTAAACCGGCGGTCACCAAGTTTGTGTCGTAGTCGCCGGATGTGAACCCAGGCGACAAGGTGATCGGAGATCGCCTAGAGGAGGACATCGCCGAAAGATCAGGAAAGCTTGTTCCAGGCTTTCGAGGCGAAGGATGAAGTTGTCAGATGGTCATTCCCTAGCTGGCCAGAGGTTGAGGTCAGGGAACAGCTTACCCGAACATGCACAGTGAAGTAAGTGAAGTAGAGTATAATGGCGGCCGGCGAGACCACAGGGAAGGTGTATGTGATGACACCTGTACTCGCCACACAGAAGAGATTGCGCTCCAAGGAAGCTATATGCTGAGTTGCTTCCTGCATAGGTAACTTAGTCGAACAGCCTGAGGAGTAAGAAGTGACGCTCAAGCAGAGGATGCTCCAGATGGTGACACGTGTACAGCTGGATGCGAGCCACGTGTCCAGATGTGTAACTGTCAGGAGAGAGAAAGCGCACAGGTATATAAGGGATCCTAACGAACTTCTGAGGTACGCGCGTTTTAGAATACTTCTTTTACGCTTGCGAAAACTTGAGTACGCTGAGAGAGAACATTGCACGGTTCCTGAAGTTCTTAGTTTTCCTCTTAGTATTTTGGTGGTTCAGTCGCTGACTTGAGCGTCGGAGCGCGATCGGCCGCAGCGGCGTCGTTCTGTCTTTTGCAGGTTCTTGAGGTGAATCAAGGTGAAGGACGGGAGCTAACACGGTGCAAAGTCGATCCAGAGGAAGCTACCTTTGACGAGGCAAGGCTCTCGTGTTCTGGTCAACAGGCAGGATCAGCGATATCTTGGTTGAAGCAATTGGACGACCTGAGCACTGTGGTCGTACTCGTGCAGCTAGATAAGGGGTTGGAATTAAACTATATTTTGGAGTTACACCACGACACTCATCCTCCTCCCCCCAAGAGACCAAAGCAGAAATGAAGAGTAAGCTACGTCAAGAATTAATGGAGGAGATGAGAAAGGAGGCTGAAAGGATGCGACTAAAGTTGCGATAGGAGTTACTATCGCAACAACTTTGTGCTAAGCCGCCGATTCAGGAACTTGTTAGTCCCAAGAGCACAAAGTGGAGTTGTGTGGCTCCTACAACATCAGGGGAGGATATCATTGGCCAGACGAGGCAATGTGAGCTACTGGTAGAGGGCAACATGCTTCCTCAGGTGGTGGCCATTGGAAAAGTCTATGAAGAGGCCACCACCTTACATAACGTTCCTCTCTCCCCTGATGTGGCGAAGGTAATGGTTGAAAGAGTACGAGTACCTGATGCTTGTGTTCCATTACCTTTAGATGAGGTAACAATTGTGGCCGAAGCATTTCAGGCATTCATAGCTTGGCCCAGACACCTCATTCGAATTATGTCAGAACCTTTAGTAGTAATTTCATTTCATTATATTAATTTATATTTATATATTACATCTAATTTAAAACAAATGTTCTTTATTTTGTAGAAACCTCGTCAGAAACGAAGTCCGAAAAGGAAGCATGAGATTCCAATTGACGATCCTATAACTTCCTTAGTTGTAGTTGCTAAACAAACTGGACGAGACCATTTGGAAGTTCCATGGGATGATACATTTTTTGAAACAAACACTGAGTTGCCATTATACATATATATGTCAAATTTGTTAGAATTTGTAGCTGGGGATCAGGAGCTCAATATAAATATAATTCAATTTTTGATGATGTAAGTATCTTTACCTATATTTCAATTTAATTTATGTTAAATTAACATTCATTATGCTTTAACTAATTACTTGAAGGTTTTTGAATGGTGTCTCTATCACCGAAGGGAAGGAAAATGTGTTTGGATTCTTAGATCCCACATATACTAATCCCACTAGAGCAAAGATAAATGAGACCCAATCATACATCACTAACACCTTGGAAAAAAGAGGGAAAAGAAATTTATTTATGCCCTTATATTAATGAGTAAGTTTAATTATATATGTCGTCAATTATTACTATTTCATGTTTTAAACATTTACTCACTCTTTTCATGGATGATATAGGGGTCATTGGCAGTTACTGTTATAATATATGGCCTTAAACGAGAGGGGGGATGAATTGTTTAAGAGAGATTTTTGCAAACTTTGAAGGTATAATGAAAATCAATGCTGAATTACAGAGAAAAGAATCAAGGAAACAAAGAACCAAAACTGTTTCAAGATGATATCAGAAAAACAATCGGTTGTTTTGTCGAAACAATCGGTTGTTTTTATCATCAGTTTATAAAGACAACGTAAAAACAAAATTTAAAGAGTTAAGGGTAAGAGATAAGCACGCAAGCAATTTATAGTGGTTCACTCTTACACCAAGAGCTACATCAAGTCCCCAGAAACCACTGGTATTCCAGTATGCAATCAAAACCAGATTACAAACACCACACACCAAAGTAGTGACCTTGAACCCCTCAAGAAACACACTACCTTTGACAAACCACACCAAGAATGTTGATCTTGAACCCCTCAAGAACAAACAACACTCCTTGGCAACACAAATACAGAAATACAGTAATAATGGAAGAAGGGAATAGAATACACCTGGGTATTACAAAGCTTAAAGATCAGAATTACAACCCAATCCTATTCCACACACTTAAGAATGATCCAAAGCTCTTTCAAATCTTGGAAAAACTGTTTTGATAAAATCTTTCTGTTACTTCAAGATTAGTTCGTAAAACTACCTTTATATAGACCCACCAAGTGGTCAAAAGCATTTAATAAACGGGCAAAGTTAGTTAGGATCATTTAAAACATATTAAAACCGCTTAACAGAAATCTGTTAAGGTTTTCAGGAAAACAATCGGTTGTTTTGTCGAAACAATCGATTGTTTTGGTTTGATAGCAAAGTCAACTAAGTTTTTCAAAAACAGCTAAGGGGAAACAACCTGTTGTTAGGTAAAGCAACCTGTTGTTAGGTAAAGCAACCTGTTGAATTTTTGACAGCTTTTTAGAAAACACATCCTTTCAAAATGTTAAAGATTCAAATGAACTTGGATCATCTTAAGAAGTGAATTAACAAGTTTCAAACAACTAGACAACACACAAACACCCAGCAGCAAGGTCTTCAAGCTTTCCTCTTGGATTTTGAGACATCAAAGCATCTTGGTCAACAATCTCCCCCTATTTGATGAAGACATATCCCTGGTTTGTTTGTGTTGTTGTTTTTGAACTTGAAAGGTCCTGCAAAACAGAATTTGTGCATATACAAAGCAAGTATACTAGCAGGATACCAAGGCACTCAAAACCAGTTTTTCTGCATAAGCCTTTAAGTAGAAAAACTAGTCAAATAACCATAAAAACCAGTGCCAAAAAGAGACTTGCGTGCAGTAGAACTATGGTGAATAATAGCATGGCAGCAACAGAATTTAAACCATGATAACACCAAAGTGTATCAGCAGCACGACAACACATAAAACCACACCATTCTCCCCCTATTTTTCTTCTCAAATAGAATGAAAGAAGGGATAAAAACAGCGAAATTTCAAGCATTGAAAATTAGCATATAACAGCAACATAATAAACCAGAAAACCTGTGTGTTGTAGCAGCACCATTGCAGCAACAAATCTTTGATACCATATCAAATGTGCAGCAAAGATCTATGGTGTATCAGAGCTATGACAGCAACAGAATCAAAGTACCATAGACCTCAGAAATTTCAGCAAGGAGACCACAATTTCTCCCCTTATCTTTTATTCATTCAGCAATTCAAGTTGGTCAAATGATTGCTTAAGAGGCGGATTTGGTAGAAATATTCTTTCTTCACACTTCCTTGGAGCTTGCTTAAGCCCATACAAGGCCTTTTTCAGCTTGTATACATGGTTAGGATGTTGATGATCTTCAAAGCCCGATGGTTGTTCAACATAGACTTCCTCATTGATGATTCCATTGAGGAAAGCACTCTTATCATCCATTTGAAACAATTTGAATCCACTCAAACGAGCATAGGCCAACAATAACCTTACAACCTCTAATCTTGCAACTGGAGCAAAGGTTTCACCATAATCTATGCCTTCTTCTTGATTATAACCTTTAGCCACAAGACTTGCCTTGTTCCTTGTAATTACTCCAGATTCATCCAGCTTGTTTCTGAAAACCCATTTGCATCCAATGATGTTCTCCACTAAAAGATCCCTTGGAATTCTCCATTCCTTTGGCAACTCTTCCTGTTTGCAGAATTTCAACCTGTTGTTTCGCAGAATCAATCGGTTGTTTTTCTGGACAGGATTCCCGCTTCTCCAAGGTGATGTTCTGCTCATCTTCTTCTGCATAAACCTTTGTAGAACTTTGATCATTCTTCATCATAGCACCTGTACTTGAAGGGTCCTGTAACACATAATTGATGCATATACAAAGCCAGTATAGCAACAAGATAACAAGACACACACAAACCAGTTTTCTGCATATACAACATTAGCAGAAAAACCAGAAAAAATTGAAGTAATCAAGTGCTTTCAAGTGCAGAGAAGCAACAACATAATGCACAGATTTAAAGCTAACTATACAACCAAATCAAGCATAAACAACTCCCCCTATTTGATCTACAAATAGACAATGAGAAGGGTTGTACACAGCAGAAATCAGAATGATAATAGAGTAGTATAGCAATACAAACAATTTTGACATTTCAAGAATATAACATGTCATAGAGCTTTCAAGAAAACAAGTGGATGTAATCTTTTATTATCATACTCTGAAGCACACTCAATATATATTTGTCCAAAAGCAAGATTAGAAATAGAGGAATGGTTTAATCATGCATAAGCAAACTTGACAGCATTATACAGAGGTGCAGAGGAAAAACAATCGGTTGTTTTACTGTGACAGCAAAAAAGACATTTTTCATAACCAGAAATTACCTTTTAAATTGATGAAAATGCAGTATGCAATTTGTTCATACCTTTGCATAGAGAACCCCAATAGATTCACCCAAAAAGAAGACTTTGAGATGTTCATATGGTCACAAGACACACTTACATAAATTGAGAAATGAAAACACACATACTCTCTTTATTCTTGAAGTTTCTCTTTTAAGCACCCACTATGCATGTGCCAAGATGTCTCTTGACTTTCAAAGAACCTTGCAAGACATATACAATTGAAAGTGTAGGTACAAATATTGACTTTACTCTTGTCACTTTACCCTTTGACAGTCATTCTTCAAGCCCAAAGGTGATTCTTGGCTGCAAAGGATACCTACAAGAGAGGATTAAGAAGCAAGATTTGGTCCCCTTATGAATTTGGGTCCAATGATGTTAGTAGGAACCTTAGAAACCTTAGGAACCCATTTCAAAATACCTTTAGGAACAGAAAACCTTCTTACTCTGCAGAATCTAATAGTGTGGCCCCTTTTCATGCAGTAATGACAAATTTCAACCGGTTGTTTCGATAAAACAACAGGTGGTTTTTCAAAGAAACTTGAAAAGGGTTTTGAAACAGATTTGTTCTTGCTGTTTGGATTAAACCCCAACCCAGCCTTGCCAAAAACACATTTTTGAGTAGCAAGAACAGTTTCAAGATTGGATTGGCGTTTGGAAAACTTGTCCATGGTTTTCAAAAGATATTGAACCTTCTTTTGAAGAGATTCACAATTTTCACAAAAACTTGAATCAACACACTTACAAGAAGAGTTTTGGTAAATCATTTCCAAATTTTCAAAATCAGTTTTTGAATTGTTCAACTCTTCTTCCAAGATCTTGACTCTATTTTCCAATGAGTTGTTCAAATCTTTCAACCGTTTATTCAAAAGGGCCAACCTATTAGCTTCTTCAAGAGTCTCATTGAAGGCCTCAAAAAGTTGGCTATAGTTTTCAACATTAATGGAAGAGCTTGAACTTACACTGCTTGTGTCACTTTCTTGTCTTGTCATTTGACATAAGATTGCTTCTTCTTCATCACTTGAGGAGGAGCTTGATGAGTCATCATTATAAGCTCTTCTTGATTTTCCTTTCTTCTCATGCTTCTTGAAGTTTTTCCTCTTTTTGTTGGGACATTCAGTTTTAATATGACTCTGTTCACCACATCCAAAGCATGTATATTTGTTAGTGTTAAACTCAGTAGGTTTCTTGTTATCATACCTGTTGAATGAGTCACTTTTGTTGTTTCTCTTCTTTAGGGACTTGCTGAATTTCTTAAACAGCAACCTAAATGTTTCCTCTTCACTCTCATCACTTGAGTATTGACAGTTTTTGTTCCCAGCAGCTTGACTTGATCCAAATTCTTTTTTAGTCATAAGACAAACCTCTTTTCTGGATTCTGAAGAGAAAAATTCAACAAAAGATTCTTCTTTGTCCATCAAGGCACTCCTTGGATTCTTGTGATACTGTTCAAGGGTATTCAACATTTCTTTGGCAGAACTACATTCTTAAACCTTGAGCAATTCATTAGAATCAAGAGCAGATACAATGATGTTCATAGCTACACAATCAAGATGTTCTCTTTCAGAAGAAACATTTTCAGATATAGGCATGAGATAACTATTTGTAATTACATTCCAGATTTTTCTATCTATAGATTCAACAAAGAATTTCATTCTTATGCACCACAATTCATATTTCATACCACAAAACAAAGGCGGTTTGCTTAAACAGGCACCTTCCCCAAAAGAAAACTTTTCAGCCATTTAAAAAAGATTTAGGATCAAAACTTGAATATCTTTCAAGAACCAAGCTCTTGATGCCAATTGTTAGAATATATGGCCTTAAACGAGAGAGGGGGTGAATTGTTTAAGAGGGATTTTCGCAAACTTTGAAGGTATAATGAAAATCAATGCTGAATTACAGAGAAAAGAATCAAGGAAACAAAGAACCAAAACTGTTTCAAGATGATATCAGAAAAACAATCGGTTGTTTTGTCGAAACAATCGGTTGTTTTTATCATCAGTTTATAAAGACAACGTAAAAACAAAATTTAAAGAGTTAAGGGTAAGAGATAAGCACGCAAGCAATTTATAGTGGTTCACTCTTACACCAAGAGCTACATCAAGTCCCCAGAAACCACTGGGTATTCCAGTATGCAATCAAAACCAGATTACAAACACCACACACCAAAGTAGTGACCTTGAACCCCTCAAGAAACACACTACCTTTGGCAAACCACACCAAGAATGTTGATCTAACCCCTCAAGAACACACAACACTCCTTGGCAACACGAATACAGAAATACAGTAATCAAGGAAGAAGGGAATAGAATACACCTGGGTATTACAAAGCTTAAAGATCAGAATTACAACCCAATCCTATTCCACACACTTAAGAATGATCCAAAGCTCTTTCAAATCTTGGAAAAACTGTTTTGATAAAATCTTTCTGTTACTTCAAGATTAGGAGCGTAAAACTACCTTTATATAGACCCACAAAGTGGTCAAAAGCATTTAATAAAGGAGCAAAGTTAGTTAGGATCATTTAAAACATATTAAAACCGCTTAACAGAAATCTGTTAAGGTTTTCAGGAAAACAATCGGTTGTTTTGTCGAAACAATCGATTGTTTTTGGTTTGACTGCAAAGTAAACCAAGTTTTTCAAAAATAGTTAAGGTAAAACAACCTGTTGTTAGGTAAAACAACCTGATGAATTTTTGACAGCTTTTTAGAAAACACATCCTTTCAAAATGTTAAAGATTCAAATGAACTTGGATCATCTTAAGAAGTGAATTAACAAGTTTCAAACAACACACAAACAATTAGACAACACACAAACACCCAGCAGCAAGGTCTTCAAGCTTTCCTCTTGGATTTGGAGACATCAAAGCATCATGTTCAACAGTTACTTGTCTTATGAGTGGTTGATAAGACTGCTTTGTGGTTTTGTTCCCTACATAAGAAGCCATCCACAAGTCTTAAGAATATCATTGATAGGTAAGTACACTATAAACATAACTCTGTATGTTACTAATTAACCATCTAATAACGAGGTTTTTTGTATTAACCAGTTCATGGCGTGCATATAACATCCTAAAAGGTCGATCCAATTCAAATTTTCAAAATTTGAACTGCATAAGACTAAAGGTTTGTAATTTTTTTTCTTTCTCTTTTCATTGTTTATCAATACAAACTTTAACTTTTTATTGAATTATAATGTAATAAACAACCAGGAAGTTATGAGTGTGGCTATTACGTTATGCAATGGATGATTACCATTGTAAGACTAGGCCTTAAAAGTGATTGGCAGGAGGTAACATGATATGTTAAATTATTTTTATAATTCTTGAACATATATTGATCCTGCCTGTTGACCGGGACGCAAGAGCATTGCCTCGTCAAACCTGGATCGACTTCGCGCCGTGTTAGCTTCCGTCCTTCACTCTGATTCGCCTCAAGAACCTGCAAAAGACAGAACGGCGCCGCTGCGGCCGATCACGCTCCGACGCCCAAGTCAGCGACTGAACCACCAAATACTAAGAGAAAACTTAAGAACTCTCAGGAACCGTGCAAAATTCTCTCTTAGCGTACTCAAGTTCTCGCAAGCGTAAAGAAGTAATCTAAACGTGCGTACCTCAGAAGTTCGTTAGAATCTCTTATATACCTGTGTACTTTCTCTCTCCTGACAGTTACACATCTGGACACGTGGCTCGCATCCAGCTGTACACGTGTCACCATCTGGAGCATCCTTGACTTGGGCGCCACTTCTTACTCTTCAGGCTTTTGGCTAAGTTACTTATGCATGAAACAACTCAGTGCATAGCTGCCTTGGAGCGTGGTCTCTTCTGCGTGGCGAGTACGGGTGCCTTCATACACACCTTCCCTGTGGCCGCCTTCATGATCTACTTCTCTTGCTTCACCATGCATGTTCAGGTAAGCTGTTCCCCGACTTCAACTTCTGGCTAGCTAGGGAATGAATATCTGACGACTTTATCCTCTGCTTCGAAAGCCTTGGACAAGCTTTCATGACCTTTCGGCGACCTTTAACCACTAGGTCGTCTGGGTTCGCATCCGGCGACTTCATCTCAAACCCGGTGACCGCCAGTTAAGGTGCGCTAGAGATCGGAGCACGCCAACTTAATAACTGGCGACTACACGAGCCCCCCGACTTCCTTCCCTTCTCCCATTCATTAGCTCTGCTTAACACGCCTACATAATAGCTTGTTGCCACGTCATCACTTCCGACCACCTGGGCGGTACACAAGCCCCCCAGTCTTAAGCGAAGACTTGTCCAGCGAAAAGACTAAGTGGTCACGTCACTACCGATCTACGTGGCGCTGGCGCAGAATTCCAAACGTTCGTACCTTCTGCTTTTCTGACGCTCCACCAAACACCTTTCCAATCGCTTGACACGTGGCTTCATCAACGGTCATCTTCAGCTGTCGTTTCCGCTTCCAAAATTGTTTGAAAAACCCTTAAACCCTTTTCATTTTTATTGTTTCATCATCTTTCTGCCTTCGAAACGCTCTGAGTTTTCTCTGCAAACCCACGACGCTCTTCGACTCTCTCAATCCGCAACTCCCTTCAACGTTTATCTGATCATCGAAAGGTACCTCTTTTACTTCTTCTGTTGATATTTGTTGCATTTTAACCGATTCGCATCATCCATTAACTATCTGGTGCATACGCTGTGGGTTGTTTCTTCTTCTTCTCCCTTTTCGTAACTTAGGGCTTCGTCTTCCATTACTTTTGATCCTGCCGGCAACTTGATCGTGGGTGAATCGCTTCGTAACACTCTCTGCCCTGTCTTCGCGACTGCGTCTCCTGAAGAATCACCTTCTGAACTTTCTCTCAGATGTCTTCAAAATGTGACCTGCAAAATACTCAGACGGCGCCTCTAGCGGCCGTTTGCACTCCGACGATCAAGTTAGTTCAACAGAACCACCAGAAACTGGAAACTAGTAATGTGTGTGTGAGAAAAACTTGCACTCTGTTTTTCGTCTATCTTTTTTTCTCTCCCTCACTCTCACTCTGATTCTGCCTTTTATCTCTCTTTCCCTGCTTTTGGGCATAATAGAATTCTGTTATGCTTTTCTGGCATGTGTCAGAACCCTGTCATGCTTTTCAGAGAAAGCGTACCTTCAGTATCAGCAATGGGGAGCGTGAGAGTCTGCGCATGTCTGCGCTTGGCTGCGCCTGTCTGTACCTTTAGCGGTACGGAGTGCTCTTTTGTCTGGACCGCACCCCTCTCAGATGATGACACGTGGAGGCCTGCAACTCACATCTAACCACACACGTGTCACTTACTGGAAGGGCTCTAGCGCCTCTCTTTGTCTGCCTAAGTTACGCCCTTGCGGAGTAACTTAGGATGTTTCTCTTATCTGGGTAAATTGCATACTCTTAGGAGAACGTCGGGTGTGGCTGGTCTAGGCGCACTCACCAAACGTTACTCTCTGCGTAGGCGACTTACCCTTCAAGATGACACGCACGTAATGGGTTGAGGGAATCACCAATCATCGATTGGCTTACTAGTTCCCTCAGGCCACTCTCGTGCATGATTCCTTGAGGTGTGCTCATGCGAGGTCCATGCGTAACGCTCTCGCTGGGAACCTTAGTCCCAGTTTAACTGCGTGTAGCACGTGACCCCGATGACAATACACCCGATGACTGATCAGTGTTTATTCGCTACTCGCGCTCTGCCTCCAGGCGCGAGTCTGGGAACTGGTCTGCTGGTGGTCACTTGGCTACTGACCACCGATCACCATTCTGGGCGATCTATCCCCCGACCTCTCTGCCGCCTGATCTTTCGGTGGTAACTTGGTTACTGACCACCGATCACCTCTCTTGGCGATCGTCCCCCTACCTCTCTGCCACCTGGTCCACGTGTCACCCTGCGAGTGGTCCACGTGGTTCTCTGATGCTGACGTCATCGACTACCGATGACCGATCGGATCACAAGCCCCCCAGTCTTGAGTCGAGAACTCGTTCTCGGCGAAGAGACTAAGTGGTCGTGCCTTCAGTCCACGTGGCAAGTGGGGCCGCCTCACGTGCCACCTCATGTGCTGCTTCTTTAACGTTTGGACTCCCTCTCTTCATCTCGCGACACGTGGCGCCATCGACGGCCAGCGTTGTGCGTCGCTAGCGCTTCTTTCATTCAAATTGGCGCGCCCTTCCACTGTTCCTTCATCTTCTTCATTTGACTCCCAGACTCTCTGCGAACTTCTCTTCTGCGCACCCATCTTTCTTCAAATTCTCTGTGATCCTAATCTCTTACGATCATTCAAAGGTATGGTTTTTCTTTTCCCTGGCCCCTTTTTGGTCATCTTTACCGATTGCATTTATCATTCTAGTTATCATGCATCCATCTTCCCTGTTTTTCTTCTTCTCAACCCGCGCTAGGGTTTTTCTCGTGCTTCCGCCTCGACTTCTGCCTCCCCTTCTTTCTCCTTTACCTGGGCATTTCTTTCTCATTTCCTCTCTCTGTTTTTCACCGAACCATCCATCACTCTCTCCCTTTCTATTTCTGACCCTTCGTTTTCTTCCATTGCAGCTATCTCTCGATGGCTCGCTTGAAGCAGACCGCTCGTGTCATTGCCTCCTCTTCTGGTGCACAGCCCTCCGCGAGTGCACCAGCTTCGCCACCGCCCGTTGTCACCTCATTTCATGACAACGCCAAGGTCTATGACTGGGCCCCTCTGGCGTTGCTATCTGAAACGTCCATCTTGCTACCCCAGGACCATCTTAACTCACTCCTGAGCCACAACCCGGACGAACCCTCGTGTTCCATAGACAGGGAAAACGACTTCCACATCCGAGTCCGCATCCCTCCCCGAGAGATGCCCATTTGCACTGACGACAGGGCCACCAATGGGGTGCCCTTCGTTTTTGTTTACTCCGCGATCTTCAAAAGGTTGAAGCTGCGACTCCCCTTCACCTTCTTCGAGAAAGAGCTAATGATGGAGTTGAACGTCGCACCCTGCCAACTCCACCCCAACGCCTGGGCCTTCATCCGGGCGTTTCAGATCCTGTGCAACCACTTTGGGCACAACGCCTCGGTGGAGGTTTTCCTTTACTTCTTTGAGGCGAAGAAACCAGGGGATAGGTTTTGGGTCAGCCTGAACGGGGTTGTTGGACGGGTGCTTCTAGGCCTGTACCAGCAGTCCTTCAAAGACTGGAAGGGCAGATTTTACATGATATCCGCCACCCCACAAAGCCCTCATCTGCTCGAGGGGTACCCCCTCTACTGGGTTCCCCAAGTTGAATTTAAAAAACCCAAGGACCTCGAGACCATGGCCCCCTACGAGCGCGAGCTGTGTGGGCTGCTCCTGGGGGCTAAGTTTGACTCCGCTCGCCTCATCAAGGATGAGTTTGATGTGGTTTCTCTGAAGAAATATATAGGTAGTTCTTTCTCTGCCGCCCCTTAGGACATTTATACCTCCTCATGCATGCTCTTATACTTTTCACCTTGCTTGCGTCTCTTAGCTGTCTAATTTTCCTCTTTCTTGCCTATGCAGATTCAATGTCAGGGAAAGATAGGAGGTTGGCGGTGTTAGAGCTTGCTAAACGCCGAGCGACCAAAGGGACTGGCTCCTCCTCTTCCACCACTGAGCCAATTGAAGCCCCTCCACTCTCGGTCGCGCCAGCCGATGGCCCCGAGCTAGGGAAGAAAAGGAAAAGACTGGTGAAGGCTTCTTCACTTGTACCTGCTGCTGCTGCTGCCTCAGTGGAAGAGGAAAGCTCTGGCTCCCCCCTCATTCACCGCCAGAGGAAGAAGCCAGTGGTCGAGGGGGTCTCGTCTCTCCAGCCTGGAGAGATCGAGGTGGTGGAGGTAGAGGAAGGTTCACCACCTCCCCCTCCCTCTACTCGACCTGCCCCAGAGCCCGCATGCCCACCTTCTCCTTGCCAACAATCGCCCCCAGTCTCTCAACCGCCAACTTCCCCCCCAGCAGGCCAATCACCTGGTCCATCCGCTCACCCTGCTGGGGGTGCTTCTGCTCAAAACGAGTGTGCCCCCCCTGCACTACCAATCTCCACCGCAGATGCTGAACATGGTGGGTCCGGCTCGCGCCCGAGCAACACTGGGGCCAACCATGAGAACTTCAGCAGAGTTATCTCCATGGTGCGACAGCACATCAGCAACGGGGAGCTCGTCGACTGGAGCGGGGAGGAGATAGATGCACACCTTGCCAAGCAGGTGGTGCTCTCGCTGGAGTTCTCCACCCGGCATCGCAAGCAGAAAGCCCTAGAGAAAAGGGTGAAGGAACTTGAGCACGACAAGGAGTCGCTGCAAAGTGACCTTGAAGCCGCTCAGGGGTCTGTTGAGCTGATGCGAGGCATGGTGGAGAAGGCCAGGAATGAGTATTTGATGCAGGTCCAGGAGACCATCAAGATGGAGATCTTGATGGGGCAGACTGTTGGTCCTCTGGACTGCAAGGTGGTAGAGCTACAGGCTGAGAATTCTTCCTTGCGCGAACGGAGTCAGATGGTGGAGGAATTACAGGCTGAGAACGCCTCCCTACGTCAACAGGATTCTCAGAGGGTGGAGATGCTCAAGGCCGCCAAAGAGGCAACTGCTGCTGCTGAAAGGAAGCTTGAGGAGGCAGTGGGCAAGCTGTCTGAAGCTGCCTCCTCCCTTGCTGCCCTCACCACGCAGAGGGATGCTGCAGAGGCTTCGAGGCGAAGTCTGGAGGCGGAGAAAGAGGACTTGATGAACGTGGGCGCTGATTCCCTCATTGATGGATTCGAGCTGGCGCTCGAGCAAGTCCGCTGCGTCCTCCCAGAACTGGACCTTTCACAATTCAGCATTCATCACTCGGTGGTAGATGGAAAACTTAGGCCTCCTACTCCCTGAATCTCTTCCTTTTTGTAAATTTGACTTCTTCTGTACAAAGCTTCATTCTGTAACCTTACGTTTCTGCACCATTCAACTCTTTGTAACTGACAATTGTATGAACATCTCTGGTGATATACCTTGATTTCAACTGCTCAATTTCTCTTTGTATTTTCTTTGGACTTCACTTATCTTTATGTGCGCGACTAACTGTTAGCTAGTTTAGGTTCAGCGCGATCTTGGGCTTTACCTTTCCTTTCGCACACGACTAAGTGTTAACCAGCTTAGGCTTAGCGCGATCTGCTTCTCTTACTCTTTGCGCGCGACTAAGTGTTAACCAGCTTAGGCTTAGCGCGATCTGCTTGATCACGACTGGCTATTCCCTCAGCTTGGTGTTTAACAGTCCTCGTGCGCTGCTTTGCACTACTAGCCAATTACCGACAACTCATCAGTGATCGCTCTTTAGTCCTTACTTAGCTTTCTCTGTCGCTCTAGCGCTAAGTGCATAAAGGACCTTGACATCGATCGCTCAAAGTGATGCCTCGTCTTGGGGAAAGAAAGTGTTTCTCGCTAACCCCTTTCCCTTTCCCCAAGGTCATCACCCTTTGGCGAGTTGAGTCGCTCATTCCCTGTCTCACTCCTGGGGTGAGAAAGGTTTCTGACTGAGAGTCTTACTGGGCCAATATTGGTGTATGCCAAGTGGGTAAGGACGTTTTGTCAAAACCTTTCCTTTCCCTCTCTTGGTCTTACTAGCACCCCTGGCTTTTCAAACCTTTCTGCTTGCGCTCACACCTGGGGTGAGGAAGACTTAGATCGGTGCCAGTACTTGCGCCTAGGGCAAGTAGGGCCTAACCAATCACCTGCACTTGCACCTGGGGCAAGGAGGATTTTAACTTTAATACCTGAGCACACTTGATATGCTGGAAATTTTTCTTTAATTGGGTGGCCTCGTTAAAAACCCTCTTTAGGGAAAAGAGTGCCCCCTTGTCTGTTCGACTGTTTCCACCATATACAAAGCATGTGTCTTTTAGCGCGAGAACGCCATTACTGTACAACTTTAACTGAAATAAAATTTTAAATGGGTGGCGTTCCACGTTCTGGGGATTGCTCCTCCTTCCAAAGTCTCTAGGCGATAGGCTCCGTTCTCTAATGTCTCCACCACTCTGTACGGACCTGTCCACTTTGGGGATAACTTGTTCTGCATGTCATTCTGATGCGCCTTTCTCATCACCAGATCACCTTCCTGGAAGCGCCTGGGCCTCACTTTAGAGTTGTGCCTCCGCTCTACTCTTCTCTTCACAGCTTCAGCACTGACTCTGGCCTCTTCTCGCACTTTGTCTAGCAGATCCAGATTCACCTTACGCTCTTCATTGGACTCTTCAGCAACGAAGTTCAAGAATCTGGGGGAACTCTCCTGTATCTCTACAGGAATCATGGCGTCTGTCCCATAGACAAGGCTGAAGGGTGTCTCATGGGTGCTGGACTGTGGGGTGGTGTGATAAGACCACACAATTCTGGGGACCTCCTCTGCCCAGCCTCCTTTGGCCTTGTCTAGTCTTCGCTTCAGCCCCCTGAGCAGCACCCAGTTTGCTGACTCCACCTGCCCATTGGTTTGTGGGTGCTCCACTGATGCGAAGACCTGTTGTATCTTTCACTCTTCACACATCTTCCTCAGCTGATGACTTGTGAACTGGGTGCCATTGTCGGAAACCAGCCTCTTGGGTATTCCGAAGCGGCAGACAATGTTCTTCCAAACGAAGTGTTCAACTTTCTGTGCGGTGATGTGTGCAACTGGCTCTGCCTCCACCCACTTAGTGAAATATTCGATGGCCACAATGAGGAACTTCATCTGCCTTGTCGCCAGGGGAAAAGGTCCTAGGATGTCAATCCCCCATGTATGGAATGGCCACGGGCTATGGATGGACCTCAACTCCTCAGGGGGTGCCTTGTGCCAATCTGCATGCAGCTGACATTGTTTGCATCGCTGAGCAAACCTTATGCAATCTTCCTTCCGAGTACCTTGTCTGTCTTCTCTGGTACTCGTAGTCTTGCTGCTACGGCAGGAAGGGCGATGAGATCCGCCAATCCCACCATGAAGTTGTATCTCGGGGGTGCGTTATTCTCCCTTGCACGCCCCTTACTCTGGTCTTTGCCTGGTGCATAGGGACGAGGTTTTTCCCGCACCTTCTTCCCCTCTTTGGCCTCATGCACCCTTGCTTGCTGTGGTTTTCCTTGCCCTCCACGCGGTCTGGGTGGTGCAGCACTTCCCCTCTTCTCAGAAACCTCTGTTTCTGCCACTATGTGCGCCACCGCACGTCGTCGGATCTCTGCAAAGGTGCTGGGATGGCTCCTGATGAGAGACTCACTGAAAGGGCCAGGCAGCACTCCCTTCTTAAACGCGTGCACAAGCATATCTTCATCTTTGCTGGGTAGTCTAACCACTTGTGCTCCAAAGCGGTTGAGGTAGTCTTTCAGCGACTCCCCCTGGTGTTGGCGCACGTCGAACAGGTCATAGGACACCACTGCAGGTGCCTTGTTGACGATGTATTGTTCAATGAAGAGCTTCGAGAACTGAGAGAAAAACGTGATATGCCCTTCTGGTAAACTCACGAACCACTCCATGGCGATTCCGCTCAGTGTGCTCATGAACATCTTGCAGTACACAGCGTCTGAGCCCCCAGACAACATCATCTGGGTGTGGAATGCCGTCAGATGCGCCTCCGGGTCTTCTACCCCTTTGAACGACGCTTTTACCCCCACCAGGTTGGGAGGCACCATGGTTCCCATGATCTCAGGGGAGAATGGCATGGGAAATGCCCTTGGAGGTGAGACTGCCTAGACGCCCTTTCGTCAGCAACGTGCTCCCTCTGCGCCTGCAGTGTCCTTCTCAACTCTTCGTTGACACGATTCAGCTCGTCGTTCCTGCTTTGCGACGCAGCCAGCTCCGTCTGCATCCTTTCTTGTTCAACTTTCGACGCTGCAGCGTTATCCTGCAGCGTGCGCACCATCTCCAGGACCTGCGCCATTGTCACAGCAACTTCGTCAGCGGATGGCGCAGGTGACGGTTGTCTGTTTCTAGGCATCTTCTCTATCAAAGAAACTGATCAAACTCTGGTGAGCTTTAAAACTGTGGTATATATGGGACAACGATTCACTCGGGCCCCACGGTGGGCGCCAAATGATCCTGCCGGCAACTTGATCGTGGGTGAATCGCTTCGTAACACTCTCTGCCCTGTCTTCGCGACTGCGTCTCCTGAAGAATCACCTTCTGAACTTTCTCTCAGATGTCTTCAAAATGTGACCTGGAAAATACACAGACGGCGCCTCTAGCGGCCGTTTGCACTCCGACGATCAAGTTAGTTCAACAAAACCACCAGAAACTGGAAACTAGTAATGTGTGTGTGAGAAAAACTTGCACTCTGTTTTTCGTCTATCTTTTTTTCTCTCCCTCACTCTCACTCTGATTCTGCCTTTTATCTCTCTTTCCCTGCTTCTGGGCATAATAGAATTCTGTTATGCTTTTCTGGCATGTGTCAGAACCCTGTCATGCTTTTCAGAGAAAGCGTACCTTCAGTATCAGCAATGGGGAGCGTGAGAGTCTGCGCATGTCTGCGCTTGGCTGCGCCTGTCTGTACCTTTAGCGGTATGGAGTGCTCTTTTGTCTGGACCGCACCCCTCTCAGATGATGACACGTGGAGGCCTGCAACTCACATCTAACCACACACGTGTCACTTACTGGAAGGGCTCTAGCGCCTCTCTTTGTCTGCCTAAGTTACGCCCTTGCGGAGTAACTTAGGATGCTTCTCTTATCTGGGTAAATTGCATACTCTTAGGAGAACGTCGGGTGTGGCTGGTCTAGGCGCACTCACCAAACGTTACTCTCTGCGTAGGCGACTTACCCTTCAGGATGACACGCACGTAATGGGTTGAGGGAATCACCAATCACCGACTGGCTTACTAGTTCCCTCAGGCCACTCTCGTGCATGATTCCTTGAGGTGTGCTCATGCGAGGTCCATGCGTAACGCTCTCGCTGGGAACTTTAGTCCCAGTTTAACTGCGTGTAGCACGAGACCCCGATGACAATACACCCGATGACTGATCAGTGTTTATTCGCTACTCGCGCTCTGCCTCCAGGCGCGAGTCTAGGAACTGGTCTGCTGGTGGTCACTTGGCTACTGACCACCGATCACCATTCTGGGCGATCTATCCCCCGACCTCTCTGCCGCCTGATCTGTCGGTGGTAACTTGGTTACTGACCACCGATCACCTCTCTTGGCGATCGTCTCCCTACCTCTCTGCCACCTGGTCAACGTGTCACCCTGCGAGTGGTCCACGTGGTTCTCTGATGCTGACGTCATCGACTACCGATGACCGATCGGATCAACTTTCATTACAACGAACTTTCGTTCGTTCGTTTTTCATCCTTCGTTCACAATCGAGTCGACCTCTACGACCTTCGCTCATCTTTCTTTTCCTTTTTCCTTTGCAGTTCCCGCGATGGCTCGTACAAAGACCACCGCGAATCCTCCTCCTTCGTCGCGAAACCCTCCATCCCAAGCGCATAACCCACCGCGAGCACCTGGTGCTCCCTCTTCCCAGGCTAAGAGGCCTGCAACCTCTTGCCCCAACCTTGCTCAGGCAACTCCACCAGTCGCCGAAGGAGCCTCCATCCCCTCTCCAGACTACAAGAAGCTATACCCATGGGCCACCTCAACTTTGCTGAAGGAGACTTCTTCAGTAAACTCTGCTCTAGAGGTGCTTCGGTTGAAGAAAGGGGACGAACCCAACCTCTCGTTCCACAAGGAGCACGATGACAAACTGATGGTGCTGTCTTGCCCCCCCGACGTGCCGATCTACGCGGATGACAAGGGGAACAACGGCGAGTTGTTCTGCTTCGTGTATACTACCCTCTTCAAGAAGGTGAAACTCAGGTTTCCCCTCACCCATTTTGAACGGGAAATTTTAACCAAACTCGACATCGCCGCCGCCCAGCTCCATCCCAACAGCTGGGCATTCGTGCGGGCGTTTCAAATTATGTGCGCGCATTTGGGACTACCGGCCTCGGTAGATGTATTCCTTTTCCTGTTCGAGGCCAAGAATCCTGGAGATCGCCTTTGGGTGAGCCTGAACGAAATTGCTGGGAGGTCGATCCTTTCTATCTTCCAGCAATCTTATAAAGATTGGAAAGGAAAATTCGTCCAAGTGCGCCAGAATGACCAAGACCCTTCGCTGCTCGATGGCTTTCCCTTGTACTGGGTAAACAAGGGAAATAAGGACTCCAAGGGAAGCTTCAGAAGGCCAAGAAGTCCTGACAACATGGGCGAGTTGGACAAGGATCTGTGCCTCTTCTGGAAAAGCGTGGCAGCTGCTAATATTACCTTTCCAACCTCTGCAATAATCACCTTCGAGTTCCTCGAGAGCCAACTCGAAGCTCACATAGGTTAGCACTTACTTCGACCTTTAGGTTTCATCTAGTGCTCCATCTCTGTTACCTGTTATAGGGCGTCCTGCTGATCGCACACTAGATCTGGTTTTTATTTCCTGCGCCATTTGTTTGTCTCGTTGGCACATGTACTCATATACTTTACTTTTGTCTTTGAGCTTACTTGTGTACCTTTGCACTGTGCAGATCTCATTGCTGGGTAAAGGCAAGTTAGCTGAATTGAGGGCGCTCGCCCGAACCCACAAATTGGAATCGGGTTCTCAAATCGTGCCAAACTCGGTGGTGGAGATCGCCGCTGCTCAGGGCAGATCGGCCCCTCAAGGCCCAACTCCTCCAGAAGCACTGCCCGCTCCTCAACGAAAGAAACTCAACTTGAGGAAACCAAAGAGGAAAACTCCTCAAGTGGTCCAAGAAGATGAAGAAGAGGACGATGAGGCAACTGAGGATGGCCTCATCACCAAAAGAAGAAGGGTGGCACCTTCTTCACCACCTGCTCCACCTGCCCTTCCAACACCAACACCGCCTTCTCCCCCAGCTCCAACACCGCCAGTCCAAGCAGTACCTTTGGCGGCTGCACTACCTGCGGTTGAGGCCAACGAGCCCAACTTCATGGAGAACCCTCCGAGCGCCTCTACGCCATTCGTATCCGCTGGAGAGGGTCCTCCTTCAACTGCCTCAATCGCCGAAGTTGCGCCAGGTGGGGATGAGGGCGCTCATAACTCGCCAATAATCATCACCGAGTCCCCCACGTCACCACCGCGCCAAGAAGCCCAACTTCAACAACCAATTCAAGAGGGTGGTGGCGAGAATCAGCACCAAGCTCCTCCAGTACCTCCACCAACAGCGGCTGCAAGCCTTCCCCTCGCGGTCAGAGGAATCTGGGTGCCCTTCACGGCTAAGCTCAAAATGATGGCAGAGGACCTCCCCTCTATCATAACAAAAGCTGTGGAGAGCTCCAACAAGAAACTTCAGGATGATATCTCCACACTCGAAGAGGAGAATCGCCTAATAAGAATCGAGGCGGAGAAATTATCTTGCAACCTTATGATGGCGGAAATCGAACACTCGAGGGTGGAGGACGCCATGAGCACCGAGCTGAGGGTGGTGCGTAAGGAGGCCACCGATCTGCGCCAGAAGTTGCACCTCCTAGCTCAAGAGAAAATCAAGCTGGAGAGCAAGCTGGTCCCCTACCGTCTCAAGGTGGCTGACCTGGAGGCATCAATAAAAGCGGATGCAGCCAAGGTAGAGAACCTTGAGAAGAGGTCAGTCGATCGGGAGGTTCTCTTAGGAAAAGTTGAAAAAGAGAGGGATGACACCGTGGCTGAGCTCGCCGAAGCCAGAGAGGGGAATGCAAAGAGCGCGGCAGAGCTGGCCCAGGCGCGGGAGGAAAAGAAGAAGGTTGCTGAAGACCTCGCTCAGACTCGCAGGGAAACTGAAGAACTGAAGAAGCGAGCTGATGAGCTGAAGCAGCAAACCGAGGGGCTCAAGCAACAAAATGAAGATCTTGAGCTGAGCTCCGCCCAAGTCCTCGCCGCTGGGTTTGACGCCGCCCTGTAGCAATTTGCCTGCCAGTACCCCGATCTGGACCTCTCCATGGTGTCAATATGCAACGAAGTGGTGGATGGGAAGATTGTTCCTTTTGAAGATTAGCAGCTTCCCTCTATCACTTATCTGCCTATTTGCTTTGTACAAACTTTGTAATAACTTTCTTTCTTTGTATTTGAACTGATGCCACTTTTATCATAGATTTTTCTGCTTCTTCATACGATCTCTCTGTTTGCCTTGCTTTTTCTTGTAAAAATCGCTTAAACGAAATTGACTTAGCAATTCTGCGGGCGCAATTGTTTACTTACTGCTTCGAGCTCGACCAAACTACCAACTCTCGAACGAAAGTATCTTAATAACTTGTGAACTTTAAGGCAATGAACTTTAGCGTGAAACTACTTATTAAGCAGCGAGTTTCAGTCAAACTGATAGTTTAAGACATAGTTCACCTGATCTGCTCCATCAAAACGGGCCCTTACCCTTGCCATCGCTTTAATTTCTTCTGACCGCTAAAGAGTCTTGGCAATACCAGCTTTCGCTTACCTTTATAACTTGGCCATTGTTCCCTAATCTGGGGGTAGAGGCGCCTTTCGGATCCTTCTCTACCTTCCCTGAGTTTCAGAACAATAGGCTGGATAGCTAGGCGTTCTCTTCGAACCTACCTTAGCTATCCTTTGAACTTCTTCCACCCTCCACACCGTACCTGAACTCGTTCGAGACGAGAAGGATTTTATCTTGCCTGAACTCGCTCGATGGCGAGAAGGTCTTTAACTTGCCTGAACTCGCTCGTCGGCGAGAAGGTCTTTAACTCGCCTGAACTCGCTCGACGGCGAGAAGGTCTCTAACTCGCTTGAACCCGCTCGACAGCGAGAAGGTCTTTAACTCGCCTGAACTCACTCGACGGCGAGAAGGTCTTTTATCTCGTGCCTCTACATTGCCCCAGGGCTACATCTTCTCTCCCCTGAAGGCACTGAGGACTTTTTACTGGAGCCTCTACATTGCCCCAGGGGCTACATCTTCTCTCCCCTGGAGGCACTGAGGACTTTTTCTCTTTCTCGCCTCAGGACGCGCGAGGGTGTTGAGGTCTTTTAAACGTCGCTGGTGCCTCCGATCGCCGAAAGACGATGAGGACTTTTAACTTTGACTGATGCTGCCAATCGCCGAAAAGCGATGGGGTCTTTTAAATTTTTAGAAAGCATGCAACATAACTTCAACTCGCCTTAAATCACATACGAGTGACAAGGTCTTTTTTCAAAACTTTCGTAATAATAACAAGCATGCAATCTAAAATACTTTAAGCTTTGAAAAACTCTTCTTTATTGGGTGGCCTCATTAAAAACCCTCCTTAGGGAAAAAAGAGTGCCCCTGTCAAACTGTTTTAACAGAAAGCTTGCAAACTCTTCGTGTTTGTTTTTACTTACAAAGCTTTCAACTGTAATATAACTTGAGGTGCGTGGTGTTCCAAGTGCGAGGAATCGCCCCTCCTTCCAACGTTTCTAAGCAGTAGGCGCCGTTCCCGAGCGCCTCGGTTATCCTGAACGGTCCCGTCCACTTAGGCGACAACTTGTTCTCCATCTCGTACTGGTGGGCCTTCCTCATTACCAGGTCGCCTTCTTTAAACTGCCTTGGCATCACCTTTGAGTTATACCTTCGTTCAATCCTTCTTTTCACTGCCTCAGCCTTTACTCTCGCCTCCTCCCTGACCTCATCCAGCAAATCCAGATTCAGCCTTCTTTCCTCGTTCGAGTCTTCCGCTACAAAGTTCTGGAATCTCGGCGAGCTCTCCTGGATTTCTATTGGAATCATTGCGTCGTACCCATAGACCAAGCTAAACGGGGTCTCATGGGTTCCTGACTGCTCGGTGGTGTGGTACGCCCAAACTATACGGGGTACCTCCTCAGCCCACGATCCCTTGGCTTTCTCTAATCTTCTCTTCAAGCCTCTCAGCAATACCCGATTGGCGGACTCTACTTGGCCATTTGTCTGAGGGTGCTCGACGGATGCAAATACTTGTTGAATTCCCACCCCTTCGCACAGCTTCTTCAACAGGTGACTTGCAAACTGGGTCCCATTGTCCGACACCAGGCGCTTAGGCACACCAAACCGGCACACTATGCTCTTCCACACAAAACTCTCGATCTTATGTGCGGTGATCTGGGCCACTGGTTCTGCTTCGATCCACTTGGTGAAATATTCAATCGCCACCACCAAGTACTTCATCTGCCTGATCGCCAATGGGAAAGGTCCCAGAATGTCGATTCCCCATGTATGAAACGGCCAAGGGCTGTAAATCGACTTCAACTCCTCGGGAGGCGCCTTGTGCCAATCAGCGTGCTGTTGACATTGCTTGCAACACTGTGCATACTTCTTGCAGTCCTCCCTCATCGTAGGCCAATAGTAACCTGCACGGAGGGTTCTTGCAGCCAGAGCTCGACCCCCGACGTGACTTCCACATATCCCTTCATGGAGCTCGGCCATGATTCTTGAACATTTCTCTCCGTGCACACATTCCAGGAGTGGGTGTGTGAACCCAAACCTATACAACTCGCCATCAATCATTGTGAACTTGCTAGAGTTCTTTTTTATCTTCCTAGCCTCCATCGGATCCAGCGAGAGAAGGCCATCTGCCAGGCATCGCTGGTACTGTGTTATCCACGTGTCTGGCTCATGGGTAGCGCAGACTTGCGTCATGTTTACCCTCTCTCCCCGACATGCTCTTATTCTCGGCGATCTCAAGGTCTCCCGAGTCAAAGACCTGTGACTCCTCGCCGCTTTCTCCGTCGACTTGCTTATCTGAAGAACCAGGTGATCTGCCACAAATGCTCTAGGCGTCTTCAGAGTTTCTTGGATCACCGTCCTCTGCCTACCCCCCTTGCCCGAACTGGCGAGCTTAGCTAGCAAGTCGGCTCGGGCATTCTGCTCTCTGGGCACATGCACCACTTCAAAGGAGACAAAGGAACTCTTCAACTCCTGCACATACTCCAAGTAAGCCGCCATTTGTGGATCCTTGGCCTGGAACTCGCCTGTTACTTGCCCCGTGACCAATAGCGAGTCACTCTTAGCCATCAGCACCCTAGCTCCCATCTCCTTGGCCAGCAAGATTCCGGCGATTAGCGCTTCATACTCTGCTTGATTGTTGTTGGCTTTGAATGCAAACCTCAGGCACTGCTCAATCAGCACGCCGTTGGGCCCTTCCAGGATGATTCCAGCACCGCTACCCTGCTGGTTCGACGATCCGTCCACTGAGAGCACCCAACGGAAATCATCTCCCTCAACTCGCGTTGCTTCTGATGAGAGCTTGACCACGAAATCAGCGAAAATCTGTCCCTTGATCGGACCTCGGGGCTCATACTTGATATCGAACTCCGACAGCTCCACCGCCCACTTCACCATCCTCCCAGCTACACCGGGCTTCTTCAGAACCTTCTGGATGGGCAAGTCGGTCATCACCAGTATTGTAAAACTGTGAAAATAGTGGCGCAACCTCCTCGCCGAAAATACCACAGCCAGCGCGGCTTTCTCCAAGGCCTGATACCTCACCTCCGGGCCCTGTAGCACTTTACTGACGAAATAAATAGGCTTCTGAGCCTAATCCTGGTCTTGAGCGAGCACCGCGCTCACAACCCTCTCAGTCACAGCAAAGTACAACTTGAGAGGGGTCCCCACCAACGGTTTGCACAAAACCGGCGGGCTCGCCAGGTACTCTTTAAGCTTGAAGAAGGCCTCTTCACACTCCTTCGTCCAGGCAAACTTGTTGTTCCGCCTTAAACACGGAAAGTACGGATGGCCCTTCTCTCCACTGGCTGATACGAAACGAGACAGGGCGGCCATCCGACCTGTAAGTTGCTGCACTTCCTTCACGGTAGCTGGGCTCCTCATCGCCAAGATGGCAGCACACTTATCAGGAATTGCCTCTATTCCTCTTTCAGTTAAGAGGAATCCCAAGAACTTCCCCGCCTCCATGCCAAAAATGCACTTCTCGGGGTTCAGCTTTAGCCTGAACTTGGCGATTGTGGTGAACAACTCCTCCAAGTCCGCGACGTGTTTGCTCTTCTCCGGCGAGGTCACGACCATGTCATCTACATACGCTTGCACATTCCTCCCCAGCATAGGTGCAAGTACCCGATCCATCAACCTCTGGTACGTGGCCCCCGCGTTTTTCAGCCCAAAGGGCATCACCTTGTAGCAGTAGCACGATCTCTCGGTCATGAAGGCGGTCTTCTCTTCATCCATGGGATGCATCTTTATCTGGTTGTACCCCGAGAAGGCGTCCAGGAAACTCAGCAACTTACACCCTATAGCACTGTCGACCAGGGCGTCTATGCTTGGCAAAGGATACGAATCCTTTGGGCAAGCCTTGTTCAGATCAGTGAAATCGACGCACATGCGCCACTTCCCATTGCTTTTCTTCACCAACACGACATTGGCCAGCCACTCAGGGTGTTGGACTTCCCTGATATGGCCTGCAGCGAGGAGCTTCTGGGTTTCATCCCTGATCGCCTGCCTTCTCTCCTCGTTGAACTTCCTGCTTCTCTGTCGCACTGGTCTGACCTGGTTGTCCATTGCTAGATGGTGGCACAAGAAGTCGGGGTCAATTCCCGGCATGTCTGAAGCAGACCATGCGAAAGCATCCAGATGCCGCTCTATCACCTTGGCAATCTAGTCTTGGAGCTCAGCCTCCAAGGATCTTCCCAACTTGAAGACCTTTCCCCCGATCTCCCTTTCGAGCCATTCCTCCACGAATTTGGGTCTAGCTTCCCTGGTGATCACCGCCCTGGCGATTCCCAGCTCCCTCGCTTCCTCTGGGCGGTTCCTCACCTCTTCTTCCCGCTCGGCGTTCTCTCCCTCAGCCTCAGCATCCATCATGGCGACGTCGCCTCCGGCGGCCACCTCCATTGCTGCACTAACAACTCCCCCCTCTGCTGGCTTGGGCTCCACACCAGGAGGCGGTGTCGTTGTGATGTAACTTACTGACCTCTTGTTTTTCAGGCTATTCTCATAGCACTTCTTCGCTTCCTTCTGGTCAGATTTGATGGTGATCACCACCCCTTCCATCGATGGCAACTTCACCTTCATGTGCCTAGTTGAAGGCACAGCTCCTATTCTGTTGAGTGTTGGCCTTCCCAACAGAATGTTATATGCTGAGGGAGCATTCACGACGAGGCACTTGATTTTCTCCATTCTCGAGCCCGCCTCATCCGTGAATGTAGTTCTTAACTCTATATACCCCCTGACCTCCACCTGATCGCCAGCGAAACCATACAAGCACCCTCCATAGGGCCTCAGCTGGTCAAGGGGTAGTGGCAGCTGCGGGAAAGTCGGCCAGAACATCACATCTGCCGAGCTTCCTTGGTCCACCAGAACCCTGTGGACCTTCCTTCCCACCGTAACAAGCGAGATGACTATTGGATCGTTGTCATGAGGAACAACGTCCCTGAGATCTTCCCTTGTGAACGTGTTGTCCACATCTGGCGAGTGGTCCTCGAACATGTCCACTGTCATCACGGACCTCGCATATTTCTTCCTCTGCGACGCGGTGCATCCACCACCCGAGAAACCTCCCGCGATGGTGTGGATCTCTCCATGAGTGGGCATCTCGTGCTGCTGAGCCTCACCACCCGCCGGCTGGGAGCTCGACGCGCCCCTCGTCCTTCTGTCCAACAGGTAATCATTTAGGAAACGGCTCTTGACCAGGTCGTCAAGCTGGTATCCTAATGCTAAACATGAGTCCACGGTGTGGCCAAAGCCCTGGTGGATTCGCACCAGGCGTCTGGCTTTGGTCCCAACACCTTGTCGCCCACCTTCTCGGGCACCTTGAGCCTGGCTGCTATATTTGGGATGGCGATCAGGTCCGCCAGCCCCATGACAAACTTATGCTTCGGTGGGCGATTGTACTCCTTGGGGCGCCCTGAGCCCCTGCCCTTGTTTTTCCTTGGATCATAAGGATGGCGGGCCCTTTGATCCCTCTTGGCCGCCGCTGTCTCCAGCACCCTCTGTGGCTGGATCCTGGTCTGGGCACGTGGCCTGGCGGGGGCCACGCTCCCTCTCTTCTCGGCGACCTCGCTCTCATCGGCGATGTGGGCCACCGCAAGTCGCCTAACCTCAGCAAACGTGGCGGGGTGAGCCCTGATCAGCGCTTCGCAGAAAGGTCCCGGCAGCACGCCCTTTTTGAAGGCGTAGACCAACATCTCTTCGTCCTTGGCTGGCGAGCGGACCATCTGCGCCCCAAAACGGTTTAAGTAGTCCCTGAGGGACTCTCCCTGGTACTGCCTTATGTCGAACAGATCATAAGACACCCTAGGCTGCGCGTTGTTCACTATGTACTGCTCGACAAAAAGCTTCGAAAACTGCTGGAAATTGGTTATGTGACCGGTAGGCAGGCTCACAAACCATTCCAGCGTTGTTCCCTAGAGTGTGCTCACAAACATCTTGCAATACACAGCATCCGAGCCTCCTGACAGCATCATCTGTGTGTGGAACGTGGTGAGATGCGCCTCAGGATCCTCCACATCGGTGAAAACAGCCTTCACGGGTACCACACTCGCAGGGATAGGCGTGTCTGTGATCGCCTGAGCAAAAGGCATGGGGAAAACGCAAGGCGGCGTCGACGGCGCGACCTCTTCAGCGACTGGGCGCCCTTGCTACTCCAGAAGAGCTTGGCGCAATTCCTCAGTCACTCTGCTGAGCTCTTCATTCCTGGCCTGAGAGGCGACCAGGTCCTCATGCATCTTTGCCTGCTCTATGCGCGAGGCTTCCACATTCGCCTGCAACGCACGCATAATCTCCACCATCTGCGCCATAGTCATGGCGTCTTCAGCAGCAACTGGCGCAACTGGACTTGAACGGTTGCTTCTCATCTTTCTCATGAAAACTCGACAGATCACAATGAGCGACGAACAAAACCTCATTTAGCAACGATCGATTCAGCGATCAATCGGTCAGAACTTCGCAAACTCCAAAGAACTTTAAGAACACAACCTCAACAGCAAAACCTTTGCAGAAACTCGCAACTTCACCACAAACCACCGCTTCTCCACCAAAACCTCTGATCCACCGGTCGAAAAGTCCGATCGAACGTCGAAGCTTCGATTTCACCGATTGAAACTTGCGTAAACAGCGAAAAACCTCACCTCACCGAACAAGAACTCAAACGAACGGTGGAAAACACGAATCTACCGAACAAAGCTTGAATGAATGGCGGAAAATGGTTGCACCAGCACACAACCACACAGAAACTGCAGAAACTTCCAAGAACTCACGCTGTGGATGGGAACAAGTTTTACACGGCCCCACGGTGGGCGCCTGATGATCCTGCCTGTTGACCGGGACGCAAGAGCCTTGCCTCGTCAAACTTGGATCGACTTCGCGTCGTGTTAGCTTCTGTCCTTCACTCTAATTCGCCTCAAGAACCTGCAAAAGACAGAACGGCGCCGCTGCGGCCGATCACGCTCCAACGCCCAAGTCAGCGACTGAACCACCAAATACTAAGAGAAAACTTAAGAACTCTCAGGAACCGTGCAAAATTCTCTCTCAGCGTACTCAAGTTCTCGCAAGCGTAAAGAAGTAATCTAAACGTGCATACCTCAGAAGTTTGTTAGAATCTCTTATATACCTGTGTACTTTCTCTCTCCTGACAGTTACACATCTGGACACGTGGCTCGCATCCAGCTGTACACGTGTCACCATCTGGAGCATCCTTGACTTGGGCGCCACTTCTTACTCTTCAGGCTTTTGGCTAAGTTACTTATGCATGAAACAACTCAGTGCATAGCTGCCTTGGAGCGTGGTCTCTTCTGCGTGGCGAGTACGGGTGCCTTCATACACACCTTCCCTGTGGTCTCGCCGGCCGCCTTCATGATCTACTTCTCTTGCTTCACCGTGCATGTTCAGGTAAGCTGTTCCCCGACTTCAACTTCTGGCTAGCTAGGGAATGACTATCTGACGACTTTATCCTCTGCTTCGAAAGCCTTGGACAAGCTTTCATGACCTTTCGGCGATGTCCTTCTTTCGGCGATCTCTAACCACTAGGTCGTCTGGGTTCGCATCCGGCGACTTCATCTCAAACCCGGTGACCGCCGGTTAAGGTGTGCTAGAGATCGGAGCACGCCAACTTAATAACTGCCGACTACACGAGCCCCCCGACTTCCTTCCCTTCTGCTAGTCATGAGCTCTGCTTAACACGCCTACATAATAGCTTGCTGCCACGTCATCACTTCCGACCACCTGGGCGGTACATATATGTATCTTAAAACTAATTTATGTCAACCATATTTTGAAATGCAGTTCTTCAAGGATGAGGCACCAATGTCTTCGGAAGCCATAACATATTTGAGACATTCTTGGTCCACATATTTCCTAAATTTTTATAACTCTAGGATAGTTGATGAATAGTGTAGGAATTAGATAGATAGATAGAGATATATTATTAGTGTTTGTAATACATTTTGATCAATATATATAATTTGATTCTATGAATTTATCTGAATTTATGTATTTGTCTGGTTGGGTATATATAATTGAACATGTTAATTTATATGGGAATTAGCACTAAACAGATATCACTAAAAAACACACTATTTACAAGGGCGACTATTTACCATAGCCGCATTTATAAATCCAGTGCAAGATTTATAAGTGCGGCTATGGTAATAGCCCTACTTGTAAATGCATTGCCCTTAAACCCTAAACCCTCCTTCAGAAGCATATACAATATAAATGGAATTTGAAAAAGCGGCTATATTGTCGCCTTCTTATCTATTCGATTTAAGAAAGCGTGCTCATCAAATATGGCTATATAGACGTCCTTATAAATGGTAAATAGTCACATTCGTTTTGCCTTTCTGCACTTGTGTTGTCAACAATTTCGTATCAACATTATTTTAAAATTTCTGATTAAGAAAACGTTATTTTCAAATATGAACAAGTTATAAATTATATCACGTTAAATTTTATTAATTTTCATGACTAATGGTTAATTTGGTAGAATTAAAATAGACATAAAATATGGAATTAAAATTAATGAAAAATGGGTAAAATGTTTACGATAAAATAGTGGAGATCAATAAAAGGTTTAGATATATGATATACTTGTATAGACATAGTGGGCCTAAATAGTATCTAAAACTCGATGTACAATTGTGAACGTGTTGGTCGTTCGGTTGCTTCCTCGCTCCTCACTCAAAGTCTCCTTCTTCAGTTTACTAGTGCTCGGTTGAGGTTGACCTGCAAAAGGTAGTCTGAAGATCAAGTAAGTACTCAGTATACGGAGTGTATACTAAGAATTTTTTATACTGGTTTACTTATTACCAAGAGCTACATCCAGTCCTCTACTAACCGTTGAGAATTCAATAAGTAATCAAATCTTGATTATAAATAACACACCAAAGTGGTGATCTTGAACCCTTCAAGAACACACACCACCTTTGGCAACAACACACAGTTTTCAGAACAACCCTCTGAAATTGCACAACACCAAGTCACACATAAATACACTTGTTCTTGCCAGTTGACCGCTTTGTCGGTTGACCTAGGTGGAGCTCCGCTTTTGACCTATCTCCTTTGGAAGTCTCCCTTCATCTCCTGAATTGCACTGGAAAGTGGCTCCGTTGAAACAGAGGGTGCTCTACCTGATCCGGTCGGTCATCGGTAGTCGATGACGTCAGCAGAGGATAACCACGTGGACCACCCGCAGGGTGACACGTGGATCAGGTGGCAGAGAAATCAGGGAGGAGATCACCCGGTATGGAGATCGGTGGTCAATAACCGAGTGGCCACCGACAGATCAGTTCCAAGATAAACACCCAGGGGGAGAACGCGAGAAGCAATAGAGCACCGATCAGTCATCGGGTGCATGGTCATCGGGGTTTCGTGTTACACGCAGTTAAACTGGGACTGAGATTCCCAGCGGGAGCGTTACGCATGAACTTCGCATGATCATATCTCAGAGAAAGAGGAGTTGCTCGCCGGAAGAATCATGCATGAGGGTGGCCTGAGAGAGTTAGTAAACCAGTCAGTGATTGGTGACTCTCTTAACCCATTACGTGCATGACATCGTGAAGGGGAAATCGTGTATGCAGGGAGCAATGCTTGGTGAGTGTGCCTAGTCCAGCCACATCTGGCGTTCTCTTGGGAGTGTGCGATTTACCCAGATGGAAGAAACGCGCTAAGTTACTCCGCAAGGGAATAACTTAGGTGCACAAAGAGATGCGCTATAGCCCTTCAGGTAGTGGCACGTGTACGGTTAGATGTGAGTTGCATGCCTCCACGTGTCACAATCTGAGAGGGGCGCGACCAAGATAAAGGTGCACTCCGCGTCGTGAAAGGTACACACAGAAAACACAGACACCCACGTCTTTACTGATTGTGGTACGTTTTCTCACAATAGCAAAACAGAATTCTGACACACGCAGAGAATAGCGTAACAGAATTCTGTTAGGCACAGACACAGAGAGAGAATAAAAAGAGAATCAGGGAGAGATTCAGATATACAATATTTTTGTTGGTGGTTCTGTGACCTAACTTGAGCGTCGGAGTGCAAACGGCCGCTAGAGGCGCCGTCTGTGTGTTTTGCAGGTTGCGTTTGAGGTTCCCGGAGAAGGTTCTAAGAGCATTCTTGCAGATAGCACAGTTGCCATAGGCGGGGTAAGGAGGCGACAAAGCAATTCCTCCACGTTGGGGTTGGCGACAGGATCATTTGGCGCCCACTGTGGGGCCCATGTGAATCGTGGTCCCATTCACACCAAAGTTTCTGGAGTTTCTCAAAGTCTTTGCTTTGTTTTTGCTGAGAAAATGAGGAGAACAAGACAAACGTCACCTGCGCCATCTGCTGAGGAAGGAGCTGTGACAATGGCGCAGGTCCTGGAAATGATGCCTGCGCTGCAGGACAATGTCGCAGCGTCGAGAGCTGAACAAGAGAAGATGCAGACGGAGTTGGCTGCATCGCAGAGTAGGAACGATGAGCTTAATCGCGTTAATGAGGAGCTGAGAAGGACGTTACAGATGCAGAAGGAACGCGCAGTTGGAGAAGGGATGTCGATGCCACCATCGCCTCCGAGAGCGTTCCCTATGCCATTCTCCCCTGAAATCATGCAAACCGTGGTACCTCCCAACCTAGTGAGAGTGAAGGCGTCGTTCACAGGGGTAGAAGATCCAGAAGCGCATCTGACGGCGTTCCACACTCAGATGATGTTGTCTGGGGGCTCAGATGCCGTGTATTGCAAGATGTTCATGAGTACACTGAGTGGAATCGCCATGGAATTGTTCGTGAGTCTGCCAGAGGGTCAAATCACGTCCTTCCATCAATTTTCGAAGCTTTTCACTGAGCAGTACATCGTTAACTGATCCTGCCTGTTGACCAGAACGCTGGAAACTGCCTCGTCAAAGGATCGACGTGTGCACCGCTTCACACCTCCGTTCCTCTTCGAGATCCACCTCAAGAACCTGCAAAGAAACAGAGCGGCGCCGCTGCGGCCGATCGCACTCCAACGCCCAAGTCAGTGACTGAATCACCAAATACTAAGGGAACAAGAATCGTGCAAATCCTCTCTCACAGTCAGCTCTATAACTCGCAAGCGTAAAGAGTATAATCTGAACGTGCGTACCTTAGAAAGTTCGTTGAGAACTCTTATATACCTGGTTACTTTCTCTCTCCTGGCAGTTACAGACTTGGACACGTGGCTCGTGTCCAACTGTACACGTGCCATCATCTGGAGCCTCCTTGACTTGGGCGTTGCTTCTACTCTTGTTTTACTAAGTTACCTATGCATGGTACTGCCCAGTACATAGCCAACTTGGGAGTGCGATCTCTACTGGAACTGGCGAGTTAGGGTGCCTTCATATACCTTCCCTGTGGTCTCGCCGGCCGCCTTCATAATCTGCTTCTCCTTCATCTTCGGCGATGTGCTTTTTCTGGCGATCTCCAATCGCTTGGTCGCCTGAGTTTACATCTGGCGACTTCATCTTTAACCCGGTGATCGCCTATTCTGACATGCTGGAGATCGGAACACGCCAACTTAATAACTGGCGACTTCACGAGCCCCCGACTTCCTTCCCTTCTGCCAACCTGGCGCCTTGTCAACACGCCTATACTGTAGCGGGATGCCACGTCATCACTTCCGACTTCCAGGGCGGTACACAAGCCCCCCAGTCTTAAGCGAAGACTTGTCTAGCGAAAAGACTGAAAGAGTCACGTCAACACCGGTCTACGTGGCACTGACGCAGAATTCTAAGCGGTTGTACTCTCTACTGCTCTGACGCTCCACCAAACCCCTCGTCCATCACTCGACACGTGGCTTCATCAACGGTTACCTTCAGTTAACGTTTGCGCTTCCCAAACCCATTTCGAAAAAATTCTTAAACCCATTTTCACTCAATACTGTTCCATCACTTTCCCTCGCATTCACGAACGCTCTAACCTTCTTCTGCAAAAAACTCCCAGCGCTCTCCAACATTCTGAATCACCATCAACCTTCATCGTCCTCCTGATCATCAAAAGGTACCTACTTTCCTTCTTCTGCTGGTCTTTCTTGCATTTTAACCGATTCGCATCATCCTGTAACTGCCTGGTGCATACGCTGTGGGTTGCTTTTTCCATTTCTCCTTCTACGTAACTTAGGGCTTCGTCAATCATCGCAACGAACCTACGTTCGTTCGTTTTACACCTTCCTTCCATGATCGAGTCAGCCTCTGTAGCCCCTGATCATTTTTCCTTTTCTTCTTCCTTTGCAGCTGCAACAATGACTCGCACAAAGATCACCCCGAATCCTCCTCCTTCATCAAGAAACCCCCCTTCTCAAGCACACGACCCACCACGAGTTCGTGGCGCTTCATCTTCCCAGGCTGAGAGGCCTGCGTCTTCCCGCCCTAACCTGGCCCAGGCGACTCCACCTATCGCCGGAGGAGCCCCCGTTCCCTTGCCAGACTTCAAAACCTTGTATCCCTGGGCCAACTCGACCCTTCTGAGGGAGACATCTTCTGTGAACACTACGGGAGCAGTTTTGCGGCTGACTAAGGGGGATGAGCTTCATCAATCATTTCATAAGGAGCACGACGAAAAGATGATGGTGCTGCCTTGCCCCCCCGATCTGCCTGTTTGTGCCGATGACAAGGTGAGTGCCGACGGGCCCTTCTGCTTCGTCTACACGACCTTATTCAAGAAGGTGAAGCTCAAGTTCCCTTTCACCCGATTCGAGAGGGAACTCCTTACCGAGCTCAACATTGCCGCCGCCCAGCTTCACCCCAACAGCTGGGCGTTTGTTCGAGCTTTTCAAGTTTTGTGCGACCACCCGGGGCTGCCCGCATCCGTGGACGTATTTTTATTTCTCTTCGAAGCCAAGCACCCAGGAGACCGCCTGTGGGTTAGCTTGAACGCGATTGCTGGGAGGTCCATCTTTGCTATCTTCCAGCAATCCTATAAAGATTGGAAAGGGAAATTCGTCCAAGTGCGCCCTAACGACAAGGACGCCTCCCTACTCGACGGCTTCCCTTTGTACTGGGTGGACAAGGGGAAGAAAGAGTCCAAGAGCTGCTTCAGGAGACCCAGAAGTCCTGACAGCATAGGAGCGTTGGACCGAGATCTCTGCCTTTTCTGGAAAAGGGTCGCGGATGCCAACATCACCTTCCTTACCACCACCCTGATCTGCTTCGAATTCTACGAGGACCAACTCGAAATTCGAATAGGTTAGAACATTCACTGTTGTTTTAATACTGCTTCTATTTGACTGTTTCTGGGCGTCTTGTGCGTTATGCACAAGACCTTGGTTTTATTTTTCCTGCACCGATTATCTGCTATGCTGCATACTGCCTTATGCACTTATTTTCTCCTTGAGTTAACCCATGCATTTTCGATTCATTCAGATAACATGTTGGGCAAAGGTATGCTTGCAGAACTGAGGGCGCTCGCCCGAACCCACGGGTTGGCGGTGGGTTCTCAAACGGTGCCCAACTCGGTGGTGGAGACAGCCATCGTCCACGGGCGATCGCCACCTAAGGAACCTGCCCAACGCAAGAAACTGGTCCTCAAGAGGCCCAAGAGGAAGGCTCCCCAGATAGTCCAAGAGGATGAGGAAGAAGATGACGAGGTCACTGAGGATGGCCTCGTTACTAAGAGGAAGAGGGTGGCACCTTCTTCACCACCTGCACCACCCCCTCTTCCCTCGTCAACGCCACCATCCACACCTGCTCCTCCTCCATCATCGCCACCCCCACAAGCTCCTGTTCCACCAGTCCAAGCTACCTCGCTAGCCACTGCGCTGCCTGCGGTTGAGGCCCAAGAGCCAAACTTCATGGAGGACCCCCCGAGCGCCTCCACGCCACACGTATCAGCGGGAGGGGGTCCCCCTTCAAATGCCTCAGCCGCAGAGGTTGCTCCAATCGGGGATGAGGTTGCTCATACCTCTCTGATTCTGATCACTGAATCCCCGATTCCGTCGCCACGCCAACAAGCGCCCACTGAAGAGCCTGCTAAGGAAGGTGGCGACGAGAACCCACAACAGGCCCCCACAGCGCCTCTGGTGCCTCTACAAGCAGCAAACCTCCACCTTGAGGTCACGAGGATGTGGGAGCCTCTATCTGCTAAGCTAAAGACGATAGCAGAACATATCCCAGCCATCATCACCAGAGCTGTGGAAAGCTCTACCAGGAGGCTCCAAGACGACCTCTTCAACCTCAAGACCGAGAACAGCACCATGAGGGTTGAGGTGGAGAAGTTGTCTTTCAGCTTGACGCTGGCGGAGATTGAACACTCCCGAGTGGAGGACGCAATGAACACCGAGCTCAGGTTGGCGCGCAAAGAGGCCACCGATCTCCGCCACAAAGTGCAACAGCTTGCTCAAGAAAAGATCGAACTAGAGAGCAAGATTGTGCCTTACCGCGTCAAGGTGGCTGACCTGGAGGCTCTCATGAAGGCCGACGCCGTCAAGGTGCAAAAACTAGAGAAAAGGTCAGCCGACCGAGAGACCCTCCTTGGGCAGGTGGAAAAGGCAAGGGACGACGCCATAGCTGATCTCGCAAAAGCCAATGAAGAGAAGGGAAAGGTAGCCGCTGAATTGGCCCAAGTGCAAGCGGAATCCAAGAAGGTTGCTGAAGACCTTCTCCAGGCTCAAGAGACCAATGAACAACTCAAGAAACAGGTTGAAGAGCTGGAGCGACAGAATAAGGAGCTGAAAGAGCAAACTGAAGATCTCAAGAAGAGGATTGAGGAACTTCAGAAACAGATTGAAGAACTCAAGCTAAACTCTGCTCAAATTCTGGCCGCTGGATTCGAAGCTGCACGGGAACAATTTGCTTGCTTGTTCCCCGACCTGGATCTCAGCATGGTGTCGCTGGATAATGAAGTGGTGGATGGAAAAGTGGTGCCCGCTTTATGTCCTTTCATATATATGTTTTGAACTGTTATTCATTGTTAATGACAAAGTCTACGTTTTTCCTCTTTTGACTTCTTCAAATCGCTTCAACTTTCCTGGCTTGTTTTACTTTCAACGAAATAACTCAGTAATCTCGTAGGCACGATCTTTGACATGACTGCTTCGAACCACTTCAACCTTTAAGCAACAATCACTTTATCGATTCGTAAACTTAAGGCAATTAACCTTATCGTAAAAACATTCCTTAAGCAACAAACTTTGACTCAGCTGCTGGTTTAAACACTGCTTCACCCGATCTGCTCCACCAAAACGGGTCCTTTAACATTCTTCTTTACCTTCCTAGCCTCAGTCGGATCCAGCGGGAGAAGGCCATCTGCCAGGCACCGCTTGTACTGGGTTATCCAAGTGTCTGGCTCATGGGTAGCGCAGACCTGCATCACGTTCACCTTCTCTCCCCGGCAAGCTCTAATTCTCGGCGATCTCAGAGTTTCTTGCGTCAGGGACTTATGGCTTCTCGCGGCTTTCTCCGTCGACCTTCTGATCTGAAGGACCAGGTGATCTACCACAAATGCTCTCGGCGTCTTCAGAGTTTCTTGAATCACCGTCCTCTGCCTACCCCCCTTGCCTGAGCTGGCGAGCTTAGCTAGCAAGTCAGCTCGGGCATTCTGCTCTCTGGGCACATGCACTACTTCAATAGAGGCAAAAGAACTCTTCAACTCTTGCACATATTCCAGATAGGCCGCCATTTGTGGATCTTTAGCCTGAAACTCGCCTGTTACTTGCCCTGTGACTAGCAGCGAGTCACTCTTAGCCATAAGCACCCTAGCTCCCATCTCTTTGGCCAGCAAAATTCCGGCGATCAGCGCCTCATACTCCGCTTGATTGTTACTGGCTTTGAAGGCAAACCTCAGAGATTGTTCGATCAGCACACCGTTGGGTCCTTCAAATATGACTCCAGCACCGCTGCCCTGCTGGTTCGACGATCCATCCACTGAAAGTACCCAACGGAAATCGTCCCCTTCAAAGATGAGAGCTCGACCACGAAATCTGCAAAGATTTGCCCCTTAATCGGGCCTCGGGGCTCATATTTGATATCAAACTCTGACAATTCTACTGCCCACTTCACCATCCTTCCTGCAACATCAGGCTTCTTCAAGACCTTCTGGATGGGCAGGTCAGTCATCACCAGTATTGTGAAACTATGGAAGTAGTGGCGCAACCTTCTTGCCGAAAATACCACAGCCAGCGCAGCCTTCTCCAGGGCCTGATATCTCGTTTCGGGGCCCTGCAACACCTTGCTCACAAAATAGATAGGCTTCTGAGCCTGATCTTGATCCAGGGCGAGCACCGCACTCACCGCCTTCTCAGTTACAGCAAAATACAACCTGAGAGGGGTTCCCACCAGCGGTTTGCACAGAACCGGCGGGCTCGCCAAATACTCCTTCAGCTTGACGAAAGCTTCCTCGCACTCTTTCGTCCAAACAAACTTATTGTTGCGCCTCAGGCACTGAAAATAGGGATGGCCCTTCTCCTTGCTAGCGGACACGAAACGGGACAGGGCTGCCATCCGACCTGTTAGCTGCTGAACCTCCTTCACCGTAGCTAGGCTCCTCATCGCCAAGATGGCGGCACACTTGTCAGGGTTGGCCTCTATGCCTCTTTCAGTCAAGAGGAAACCCAAAAACTTCCCAGCTTCCACGCCGAAAATACATTTCTTTGGATTCAGCTTCAATCTGAACTTGGCGATCGTCGTGAACAATTCCTCCAAGTCGGCAACGTGCTTGCTCTTTTCCGGCGAGGTCACGACCATGTCATCGACGTACGCTTGCACGTTCCTTCCCAGCATCGGTGCAAGTACTCGATCCATCAGCCTCTGGTACGTGGCCCCCGCGTTCTTCAGCCCAAACGGCATCACCTTGTAGCAGTAGCACGACCTCTCCGTCATGAAGGCTGTTTTCTCTTCGTCCATGGGATGCATCTTAATCTGATTGTACCCCGAGAAGGCATCCAGGAAGCTCAACAGCTTACACCCCGCAGCACTATCCACCAGGGCATCTATGCTTGGTAAAGGATATGAATCCTTTGGGCAAGCTTTGTTCAGGTCGGTGAAATCGACGCACATGCGCCATTTCCCGTTACTCTTCTTTACCAGCACGACATTCGCCAGCCATTCAGGGTACTGGACCTCCCTGATGTGGCCTGCAGCGAGGAGCTTCTGAGTTTCATCTCTAATCGTCTGCCTCCTTTCTTCGTTGAACTTTCTTTTTCTTTGTCGCACTGGTCTCACCAAGCTGTCCATCGCCAGATGATGGCACAGGAAGTCGGGATCAATCCCGGGCATGTCCGAAGCGGACCATGCAAACGCGTCCAGATGCCGCTCAATCACCTTGGCGATCTGGTCCTGGAGCTCGACCTCCAGAGATCTTCCTAACTTGAATATTTTTCCCCCGATCTCTTTCTCGAGCCACTGCTCGACAGGTTTTGGCCTGGATTCTCGGGCGATCACCGCCCTGGCGATTCCCTGTTCTCTCGCTTCCTCAGGGCGATTCCGCGCCTCTTCCTCCTCCAGGCCAGCGTTTCCCTCCACTAGCTCAGCGTCCACCATCTCCACGTCCCTTCCGGCGGTCTCGTCCGCTACCGTCGATCTGGGCTCCACACCGGGAGGTGGGGTGGTTGTTACATAACTCACTGATCTCTTGTTTTTCAGGCTATTCTCATAGCACTTTTTCGCTTCTTTCTGATCAGACTTGATCGTGATCACCACCCCCTCCATGGACGGCAACTTTACCTTCATGTGCCGAGTCGACGGAATGGCGCCTATCCTGTTAAGCGTGGGCCTTCCCAACAGGATGTTGTATGCCGAAGGAGCGTTTACGATGAGGTACTTGATTTTCTCCGTCCTCGAACCAGCCTCATCTGTAAACGTGGTTCTCAACTCAATATATCCCCTGACCTCCACCTGGTCACCAGCGAACCCATATAGGCACCCTCCATAGGGCCTTAGCTGGTCAAGGGGTAACTGCAGCTGGGTGAAAGTCGACCAGAACATCACGTCTGCCAAACTTCCCTGGTCCACCAGAACTCGATGGACCTTCCTTCCCGCCGTAACCAACGAAATGACTATGGGATCGTTGTCATGGGGCACAACGTCCCGAAGATCCTTCTTGGTGAACGTAATGTCCACTTCCGGCGAATGATCTTCAAACATATCCACTGTCATCACCGACCGCGCGTACTTCTTCCTCTGCGATGCGGTGCACCCACCACCTGAGAAGCCTCCTGCGATGGTGTGGATTTCCCCGTGGATAGGCATTTCGTGTTGCTGGGCTTCTCCACCTGCTGGCTGGGAACTCGACGCTCCCCCCGTCCTCCTATCCAGCAGATAGTCATTTAGGAATCCGCTCT
The DNA here is from genome assembly GCF_051622355.1 of Phaseolus vulgaris. Taxonomy (NCBI): domain Eukaryota; kingdom Viridiplantae; phylum Streptophyta; class Magnoliopsida; order Fabales; family Fabaceae; genus Phaseolus; species Phaseolus vulgaris. Next base: position 39,335,924 of record NC_143508.1, read on the forward strand.
TAACCAGATCATCGAGCTGATACCCTAAGGACAAACACGAGTCCAAAGTGTGGCCAAAGCCCTGGTGAAACTCACACCAGGCGTCTGGCTTTGGTCCCAGCACCTTGTCGCCCACGTTCTCAGGCGCTTTCAACCTAGCAGATATGTTGGGAATGACGATCAGGTCCGCTAATTCCATAACAAACTTGTGCTTAGGCGGGCGATTGTATTCCCGTCGTGCTGGTTGCTGGCGCCCCTGGCTCCTCCCCTTGTTCCTCTTATCGTAAGGATGGCGAGTCCTCTGGTCCTTCCTGGCCGCCGCCGCTGTTTCCAACACCCTTTGCGGCTGGATTCTGGTCTGGGCGCGTGGCCTAGCGGGAGCCACGCTCCCCCTCTTCTCAGCGACCTCACTTTCGTCGGCGATGTGAGCCACCGCAAGTCGCCTGACTTCAGCAAACGTTGCAGGGTGAGCCCTGATCAAGGCCTCGCAGAATGGTCCCGGCAGCACGCCCTTCTTGAATGCGTAGACCAGCATTTCTTCATCTTTGGCCGGCGATCTGACCATCTGCGCTCCAAAGCGATTCAGGTAGTCTCTGAGGGACTCTCCCTGGTACTGCCTTATATCAAACAGATCATAAGACACCCTGGGCGGTGCCTTGTTCACGATGTATTGCTCGACGAAAACCTTCGAGAACTGCTGGAAACTGGTTATGTGGCCGTTAGGTAGGCTCACAAACCACTCCAACGACGTTCCCTGGAGCGTGCTTACGAACATCTTGCAATACACGGCGTCTGACCCTCCCGACAGCATCATCTGCGTATGGAACGTGGTGAGATGGGCCTCTGGATCCTCCACGCCGGTAAAGACAACCTTGACAGGGACCACGCTCGTAGGAATGGGCGTATCAGTAATCGCCTGAACAAAAGGCATAAGGAAAACGCGAGGTGGCGATGACGGCGCCACCTCTTCAGCAGAAGAACGCCCCTGCTGCTCCTGAAGAGCTTGACGCAGCTCCTCAGTCACCTTGCTGAGCTCCTCATTCCTGGCGTGAGAGGCGACCAGGTCCTCATGCATTCTCGCTTGCTCTATGCGTGAGGCTTCCACAGTTGCCTGCAACGAACGCATCATCTCTGCCATCTGCGCCATGGTCATGGCAGCGGCGCCTTCGGCAGCGACGGGCGCAACTGGACTTGAGCGATTGCTTCTCATTTTTCTCATGAAACTCAGCGAATCACAGAATGCAGCGAACAACACTTACTTCAGCGACGATTGAGTCAGCGATCAATCGGAAAAACTGTGCGAAACTCCGGGAGAAAACTCAAGAACACCGTAAACCTTCAAAGAAACTTGTAACTTCACCAGCAACCACTGCTCTTCCCGCGGACAACCGAACGGATGAAAGAACTCAACTCCACCGAACAAATCGCGCGAAAACAGCAGGAAAACCTCACTTCACCGATCGAAAACCCGAGCGAACGGTGTAAAACGTGAATTCACCGAACAAATTTCAAGCAAACAGCGAACGATGGTTGCACCAGCACACAACCACGCAGAAAACTTCGAAAACCTCCAAGAACTCACGCTGTGGATGGGAGCAAGTTTTACACGGCCCTACGGTGGGCGCCTGATGATCCTGCCTATTGACCAGAACGCTGGAAACTGCCTCGTCAAAGGATCGACGTGTGCACCGCTTCACACCTCCGTTCCTCTTCGAGATCCACCTCAAGAACCTGCAAAGAAACAGAGCGGCGCCGCTGCGGCCGATCGCACTCCAACGCCCAAGTCAGTGACCGAATCACCAAATACTAAGGGAACAAGAACCGTGCAAATCCTCTCTCACAGTCAGCTCTATAACTCGCAAGCGTAAAGAGTATAATCTGGACGTGCGTACCTTAGAAAGTTCGTTGAGAACTCTTATATACCTGGTTACTTTCTCTCTCCTGGCAGTTACAGACTTGGACACGTGGCTCGTATCCAACTGTACACGTGCCATCATCTGGAGCCTCCTTGACTTGGGCGCTGCTTCTACTCTTGTTTTACTAAGTTACCTATGCATGGTACTGCCCAGTACATAGCCAACTTGGGAGTGCGATCTCTACTGGAACTGGCGAGTTAGGGTGCCTTCATATACCTTCCCTGTGGTCTCGCCGGCCGCCTTCATAATCTGCTTCTCCTTCATCTTCGGCGATGTGCTTTTTCTGGCGATCTCCAATTGCTTGGTCGCCTGAGTTTACATCTGGCGACTTCATCTTTAACCCGGTGATCGCCTATTCTGGCATGCTGGAGATCGGAACACGCCAACTTAATAACTGGCGACTTCACGAGCCCCCCGACTTCCTTCCCTTCTGCCAACCTGGCGCCTTGCCAACACGCCTATACTGTAGCGGGATGCCACGTCATCACTTCCGACTACCAGGGCGGTACATTAACAGAGCACCTACAGTGGTGTCGTACGATTTGTTCGATGTACGCCAATATCAAGGTGAGTCGCTGAAAGACTACCTCAACCGCTTCGGAGCACAAGTGGTTAGATTGCCCAGCAAGGACGAGGATATGCTGGTGCATGCGTTTAAGAAGGGAGTGCTGCATGGTCCCTTCAGTGAGTCGCTCATCAGAAGCCATCCCAACACCTTTGCGGAGATCCGGCGATGCGCGGTGGCGCACACAGTGGCAGAGACAGAGGTTTCTGAGAAAATAGGAAGTGCTGCACCGCTGAAGCCGCGTGGAGGACAGGGGAAGCAACAGTAGCACACGAGGGTGCATGAGGCAAAGGAGGGAAAGAAGGTGCAGGGGAAACCTCGTCCTTATGCACCCAGGAAGGACCAGGGCAGGGGGCGTGCAAGGGAGAATAATGCACCCCCAAGATACGATTTCATGGTAGGGTTGGTGGATCTGATCGCCCTTCCTGTCATAGCCGCGAGACTCCGAGTACCAGAGAAGACAGATAAGGTACTTGGGAGGAAAAAGAACGAGTGGTGTGAGTTTCACCAAGCCTTTGGCCACACACTCCACTCCTGCTTGGCGTTGGGACACCAGCTGGCGGAGTTGGTAAAGTCTGGGTTCCTGGCAGATTACCTGCGGGAGGCGCAGGGTGATCGCGCATCGGGGGCCCAGGCAGGAGAACAACAACATGAAATCCCTGTGCACGGGGAGGTGCAAACGATTGCGAGGGGCTTCTCCGGTGGGGGATGCACCGCATCACAAAGAAGAAGGTATGCTCGATCGATTATGGCCGTGGACTCAGTGGATGAGGGCCATTTCCCCGAGGTAGATATCACTTTCAAGAAAGCTGATCTACGGGACGTTGTACCGCACGACAACGATCCTGTGGTCATCTCCCTCATCACAGCAGGAAGGCGAGTGCACAGAGTGCTCGTAGACAAAGGGAGCTCGACAGACGTCATGTTCTGGCCGACGTTCAACAAGTTACAGCTGTCCCCTGATCAACTAAGGTCGTATACCGGGTGTCTTTACGGCTTTGCAGGGGATCAGGTAGAGGTGCGGGGGTACATTGAGCTGAGGACGACGTTCACCGATGGAACAACAGCCCGCACCGAAAAGATAAGGTACTTGGTGGTGAACGCCCCTTCTGCATACAACATCTTGCTGGGAAGGCCAACACTCAATAGGTTGGGTGCAGTGCCATCGACGAGGCACATGAAGCTGAAGCTACCGTCGATGGAGGGGACCGTAATAACCATCAAGTCAGATCAGGCTGAGGCTAGGCGCTATTATGTGAACAGCCTCAGGCAGAAAAGGAGCATATGCCATGTCACCTCAACACCACCACCAGGTGTGCTCGAAGAGCGATCGGTGGTTAGGGGAACGCTTGGCGATCAGGAGATGGAAGCTGCTACGCTGGGGGGCTCCCAGGTAGCTCAGGTGGAAGCGGAGCAGGAGGGCATGATCACTCCTCGCGAGTCAGGGATCGCGAGGGCGGTCATCGCCAGCGAGAGAAGACCCCACCCAGCCGAGGGGTGGGTAGAAGTAGATATAAGGGGGAAAAAGTTCAAGTTGGGAGGATCGCTCGGCGAAGAAGAACGAGGGCTGATCGCCGGGGTGATCGAGAAGCACATGGGCGCGTTCGCATGGTCAGCATCTGACATGCCAGGAATCGACCCTGACTTCCTTTGCCATCGCCTGTCGATGGATCCTAAAGTCCGACCTGTGCGTCAGAGGCGAAGGATATTCAACGAAGAGAAGAGGAAAGTGATCCACGACGAAGCACAAAAGCTCCTTGCCGCAGGGCATGTCAGGGAGATCCAGTACCCCGAGTGGCTAGCGAACGTGGTATTGGTTCAAAAGCCAAACGGCAAGTGGAGGATGTGCGTGGACTTCACTGACCTCAACAAGGCATGCCCCAAAGATTCCTACCCTCTACCCAGTATAGACGCTCTGGTGGATAGCGCATCAGGGGGGAAGCTACTCAGTTTCTTGGATGCATTCTCAAGATACAACCAGATCAGAATGCACCCCAGGGAAGAATGCAAGACAACATTCATGACTGAACGGTCTTGCTACTGCTACAAGGTAATGCCGTTCGGGCTGAAGAATGCGGGGGCTACCTACCAGCGACTTATGGATAGGGTGCTCTCGCCCATGCTTGGAAGGAACGTGCATGCATATGTAGACGACATGGTGGTCACATCCCGAAAGAAGGAGCATCATGTGGCCGATCTGGAGGAATTATTCACCACCATCGCCAAGTACAGGTTGAAGCTCAACCCTGAGAAATGTATTTTTGGCGTAGAGGCTGGGAAGTTCTTGGGTTTCCTCCTGACAGAGCGTGGAATCGAAGCTAATCCAGAGAAGTGCGCAACAATCGTGGCAATGAGGAGTCCAACAACGGTGAAGGAGGTGCAGCAACTCACCGGTCGGTTGGCAGCATTATCCCGGTTTATGTTCGCTGGAGGGGAGAAAGGTCATCCGTACTTCTAGTGTCTTAAGCGCAACAGCAGATTCCTTTGGACACAAGAGTGCGAGGAGGCCTTCATCAAGTTGAAGGAGTACCTGGCAAGCCCACCAGTCTTGCGTAAACCACAAGTGGGCACCCCTCTTCGTCTATACTTTGCTGTGACGGAGAGAGCAGTCAGTTCAGTCCTGGTACAAGAGCAAGATCAGATTCAGAAGCCTGTGTACTTTGTGAGTAAGGAACTGCAAGGCCCTGAAACAAGGTACCAAGCCCTCGAGAAGGCTGCCCTGACGGTGGTATTTTCAGCAAGAAGACTCAAACATTATTTCCACAGCTTCACAGTAGTGGTAATGACAGATTTGCCCATCCAAAAGGAGCTAAAGAAACCAGACGTAGCGGGAAGGATGGTCAAGTGGGCGGTGGAATTGTCAGAGTTCGACATTCAGTACGAGCCCCGAGGACCGATAAAGGGGTAGGTGTTCGCCGACTTTGTGGTCGAGCTGTCGTTGGTCGCGACACCTTCAGAAGGTTTAGACTTCCGTTGGGTATTATCAGTGGATGGATCTTCCAATCAGCAGGGGAGCGGCGCTGGGGTCATTTTGGAAGGCCCGAACGGAGTGCTGATCGAGCAGTCCCTCCGCTTTGCCTTCAAGGCTAGCAACAATCAGGCGGAGTATGAAACACTGATCGCAGGAATGTTGCTAGCAAAAGAAATGGGAGCAAGAAGTCTGGTTGCCAAGAGTGACTCTTTGCTAGTCACCGGGCAAGTTACAGGGGAGTTCCAGGCGAAAGATCCCCAGATGGCAGCTTACCTGGAATACGTACAGCTCCTAAAGACGTCGTTCACCGAGTTTGAACTAGTTCATGTGCCAAGAGAGCAAAATGCCAGAGCAGACCTGCTTGCCAAGCTGGCCAGCTCAGGCAAGGGGGGAAAACAGAGGACCGTCATTCAGGACACCTTGAAGATACCGCGAGCGTTCGTTTCAGACAACCAGGTACTTCAAGTGTACAAATCGATGGAGCGTCTGGCGATCGGTCATCACTCGCTGACTCAAGAGACGTTGAAAGCGCCGAGGGTTAGAGCGCGACCGGCAAAGACCGATGAGGCGATGGAAGTCTGCACTGTCAGGGAGCCCGACACGTGGATAACACCGTACCAGTTGTACTTAGAAGATGGTGTACTCCCACTTGACCCGACAGAGGCAAAAAGAATAAAGAGGAGCTCGAGTAAGTTTACTTTGATTGATGGAAACCTGTTTAGATTTGGGTTTTCTCATCCTGTGCAGATCTGTGTGTATGGCGAGCAATGCACTAGGCTTATGTCAGAGCTACACGAGGGGGTGTGCGCAAGTCATGTAGGTGGTTGCGCTTTGGCAAGTAGGATCCTCCGCGCGGGGTACTACTGGCCAACGCTGAAGGAAGACTGCGTGAGGTATGCTCAACGTTGCAAACAGTGTCAACTTCATGCAGACTGGCATAAGGCACCTCCCGAGGAGTTGAAGTCCATCCATAGCCCGTGGCCATTTCACACATGGGGAATCGACATCCTAGGAACTTTTCCCCTGGCGATAAGGCAGATGAAGTTCCTCATCGTGGCCATCGAGTATTTCACCAAGTGGGTGGAGGCAGAACCAGTCGCGCACATCACCGCACAGAAAGTCGAGCACTTTGTCTGGAAGAACATTGTCTGTCGTTTCGGAGTACCCAAGAGGCTGGTCTCCGACAATGGCACCTAGTTCACAAGTCATCAGCTAAGGAAGATGTGCGAGGAGTTAAAGATACAACAGGTTTTTGCCTCGGTGGAACACCCACAAACCAATGGGCAGGTGGAGTCAGCCAACCGAGTACTGCTCAGGGGGCTGAAGCGAAGACTAGAGAAAGCTAAAGGAAAATGGGCAGAGGAGGTCCCCAGAATCATATGGTCCTACCATACCACTCCACAGTCCAGCACCCATGAGACACCCTTTAGCCTTGTCTACGGGACAGATGCCATGATTCCCGTGGAGATACAGGAGAGCTCCCCCAGGTTTTTGAATTTCATTGCCGAAGAATCCAATGAAGAGCGAAAGGTGAATCTCGACCTACTGGACGAAGTGCGAGAAGAAGCCAGAGTTAGTGCTGAAGCCGTCAAGAGAAGAGTAGAACGAGGCACAACTCCAAGGTGAGGCTCAGGCGCTTCCAGGAAGGTGATCTGGTGATGAGAAAGGCGCATCAGAATGAGATGGAAAACAAGTTGTCTCCAAAGTGGACAGGTCCATACAGAGTGGTTGAGGCATTGGAGAATGGAGCTTATCGGCTGGAAAATCTGGAGGGAGGAGCAATCCCCAGAACGTGGAACGCCACCCATTTGAAATTTTATTTCAGTTAAGTTGTAAAGTAGTTGCGTTCTCGTGCTACAGACACACTCAGTGTATATACTGAAAACAGTTGAACAGATAAGGGGGCACTCTTTTCCCTAAGGAGGGTTTTTAACTAGGCCACCCAATGAAAAGATTATCAGCATATCAAGTGTGCGAGAGTTTTCAAGTTAAAATCCTCCTCGCCCCAGGTGCCAGTGCAGGTGATCGGTTAGGCCTTATTCGCCCTAGGCGCGGATATGGGCGCTAATCTAAGTCCTCCTCACCCCAGGTGTGAGTGCAGGCGACTAGGGTTCGAAAAGCCAGGGGTGCTAGTAAGACCAAGAGAGGGAAATGAAGGATTTCGGCAAACGTCCTTACCCACTTGGCATATACCAATATTGGCCCAGTAAAGCCCTTAGTTTAAACCCTTCTCACCCCAGGAGTGAGGAAAGGAAAGAACGACCCGATCCGCTCAAGGTTGATGACCTTGGGGAAGATAAGAGGGGCTATCGAGAAACACTCTTCTTCCCCCAAAACAAGGCATCACCTCTGACGATCGATGTCAAAGTCCTCTATGCACTTAGCGCTAGAGCGACAGAGAAGCAAGGTGAAGACCGAAGAACGATGACTGATGAGTTGTCGGTGGATATGCTAGTGCGCAGTGCCTTATCGGAGGAAGCTTTTCCAAACAAGTTCTTACACAACAGGCCGAAGCAGTCAGACTATGCCTAGTCAGTCATCTAGTACGAAGCTATGCATAAGAACTGTTAAAGACAAAGCTAAGGGAGTTGTTAGTTGATCCGATCGGTCATCGGTAGTCGATGACGTCAACAGCAGAGAACCACGTGGACCACTCGAAGGGTGACACGTGGACCAGGTGGCAGAGAGGTCGGGGGGACGATCGCCAAGAGAGGTGATCGGTGGTCAGTAACCAAGTTACCACCGACAGATCAGGCGGCAGAGAGGTCGGGGGACAGATCACCCAGAATGGTGATCGGTGGTCAGAAGCCAAGTGGCAACCAGCAGACCAGTTCCCAGACTCGTGCCTGGAGGCAGAGCGCGATAAGCGAATAAACACTGATCAGTCATCGGGTGTATTGTCATCGGGGTCTCGTGTTACACGCAGTGAAACTGGGACTGAGGTTCCCAGCGAGAGCGTTACGCATGGACCTCGCATGAGCACACCTCAGGGAATCATGCACGAGAGTGGCCTGAGGGAACTAGTGAGCCAATCAGTGATTGGTGATTCCCTCAACCCATTACGTGCGTGGCATCGTGAAGGGTAAGTCGCCTGCGCAGAGAGCAACGTTTGGTGAGTGTGCCTAGACCAACCACACCCGACATTTTCCTAAGAGTATGCGATTTACCCGGATAAGGGAAACGTCCTAAGTTACTCCGCAAGGGCGTAACTTAGGAACACAAAGAGAAGCGCTAGAGCCCTTCCAGTAAGTGAAACGTGTGTGGTTAGATGTGAGTCGCAGGTCTCCACGTGTCATCATCTGAGAGGGGTGCGGTCTAGACAAAAGAGCACTCCGTACCACTGAAGGTACAGACAGGCGCAGCCAAGCGCAGAGACGCGCAGACATGCGCAGACTCTCACGCTCCCCACTGCTGATTCTGAAGGTACGCTTTCTCTGAAAAGCATAACAGGGTTCTGAGACATGCCAGAAAAGCATAACAGAATTCTGTTATGCCCAGAAGCAGAAAAAGAGAGATAAAAGAGAGAATCAGGGGAGAGTGAAAGGAGAGAAAAAAAAAACAGAGCAAGAGTTCTTTCACACACACATTACTAGTTTCCAGTTTCTGGTGGTTCTGTTGGACTAACTTGATCGTCGGAGTGCAAACGGCCGCTAGAGGCGCCGTCTGTGTGTTTTGCAGGTCACGTTTGGAACACCAAGAGAAGGTCCTGAGGGTGATTCTGCAGAAGACGCAGTCGTGTAGACAGGGCGGAGAGTGCTACGAAGCGATTCCTCCCCGTTCGAGTTGCCGGCAGGATCATTTGGCGCCCACCGTGGGGCCCGAGTGAATCGTTGTCCCACATATACCACAGTTTTGAGGCTTACCAGAGTTTTGTCAGTTTCCTTGATAGAGAAAGATGCCTAGAAATAGACAGCCATCACCTGCGCCATCCACTTATGAAGGAGTTGTGACAGTGGCACAGGTCCTGGAAATGGTGCGCACGCTGCAGGATAATGCCGCAGCGTCAAAGGTTGAACAAGAGAGGATGCAGACGGAGTTAACTGCGTCGCAGAGCAGGAACGACGAGCTGAATCGTGTCAATGAGGAGTTGAGAAGGACGCTGCAAGCGCAGAGGGAACACGTGGTTGACGAAAGGGTGTCTAGGATGCCCTCACCTCCAAGAGCGTTCCCCATGCCATTCTCCCATGAGATCATGGGAACCATGGTGCCTCCCAACCTGGTGGGGGTCAAGGCATCGTTCAAGGGGGTAGAAGACCCGGAAGCCCATCTGACGGCGTTCCACACCCAGATGATGTTGTCTGGGGGTTCAGACGCTGTCTACTGCAAAATGTTTATGAGTACGCTCAGCGGAATCGCCATGGAGTGGTTCGTAAGCCTACCAGAAGGACACATCACGTCTTTCTCTCAGTTCTCGAAGCTCTTCACTGAACAATACATCGGCAACAAGGCACCTGCAGTGGTGTCCTACGATCTGTTCGACGTGCGCCAGTACCAAGGTGAGTCGCTGAAAGACTACCTCAACTGCTTTGGAGCACAAGTGGTTAGACTGCCCAGCAAAGATGAAGATATGCTGGTGCACGCATTTAAGAAGGGTGTGATGCCTGGCCCTTTCAGCGAGTCTCTCATCAGGAGCCATCCCAGAACCTTTGCAGAGATTCGACGACGTGCGGTGGCGCACATAGTGGCAGAAACAGAGGTTTCTGAGAAGAGGGGAAGTGTTGCACCACCCAGACCGCGTGGAGGGCAAGGAAAGCCACAGCAAGCAAGGGTGCATGAGGCCAAGGAGGGGAAGAAGGTGCGGGAAAAACCTCGTCCCTATGCACCAGGCAAAGACCAGAGCAAAGGGCGTGCAAGGGAGAATAACGCACCCCCGAGATACAACTTCATGGTAGGATTGGCGGCTCTCATCGCCCTTCCTACTGTAGCAGCAAGACTACGAGTTCCAGAGAAGACAGATAAGGTACTTGGAAGGAAGAAGAATGAATGGTGTGAGTTTCATCAGGCCTTTGGCCATACACTTCATTCCTGTTTGGCGCTGGGACACCAACTGGCAGAGTCGGTGAAGTCTGGTTTTCTAGCAGATTACCTGCGTGAGCCGCAGGGTGATCGCGCGTCAGGATCCCAAACTGGAGAGCAACAGCATGAAGTCCCTGTGCATGGGGAAGTGCAGACGATCGCTGGAGGCTTCTCTGGTGGGGGATGCACAGCTTCACAAAGAAGGAGATACACTCGATCGGTGATGGCGGTAGATGCAGTGAATGAGAGTCATTACCCTGAGGTGGACATTATCTTCAGGAAAGCTGACCTACGGGACGTTGTCCCGCACGACAACGACCCTGTGGTCATTTCTCTCATCACAGCAGGAAGACGGGTGCATAGAGTACTCGTAGATCAAGGAAGCTCGGCGGATGTCATGTTCTGGCCAACAGTCAACAAGCTACAGTTGTCCCCTGATCAGTTAAGACCGTACACTGGTTGTCTCTACGGTTTTGCAGGGGATCAGGTAGAGGTGCGGGGATACATCGAGCTGAGGACCACGTTCACTGACGGAACAACAGCCCGCACTGAAAAGATAAAGTACCTAGTGGTGAATGCCCCTTCTGCGTACAACGTTTTGTTGGGTAGGCCCACACTCAATAGACTGGGCGCAATACCATCGACGAGGCATATGAAGTTGAAGCTGCCGTCGATGGAGGGCACCGTGATAACCATCAAGTCGGATCAGGCTGAGGCAAGACGCTGTTATGAGAACAGCTTGAAGCAAAAGAGAAGTGTGTGCCACGTCACCACAAAACCACCACCAGGCGTGCGCGAAGAGCGATTGGCGGTCAGGGAGACACAAGGCGCTCAGAGGATGGAGGACGCTGCGGTGGGGGGCTCCCAGGTAGCCCAAGTTGAAGAAGAAGAGGAAGGCGCGATCACTCCTCGCGAGTCAGGGATCGCGAGGGCGGTCATCGCCAGTGAGAAAAGGCCCCACCCAGCTGAAGGTTGGGTCGAAGTGGACGTCGTGGGAAGAAAGTTCAAGTTAGGGGGATCCCTAGTTGAAGAAGAGCGAAGGCTGATCATGGGTGTGATTGCGAAGCACATGAATGCCTTCGCATGGTCAGCATCCGACATGCCAGGAATCGACCCCGACTTCCTCTGCCATCGTCTGTCGATGGACCCCATGGTTCGACCCGTGCGACAGAGGCGAAGGAAATTCAACGAGGAAAAGAGGAAGGTGATCCACGACGAAGCGCAGAAGCTCCTTGCCGTAGGGCACATCAGAGAAATCCAGTACCCCGAGTGGCTAGCGAATGTGGTACTGGTTCGAAAGGCAAGCGACAAGTGGAGAGTGTGCGTGGACTTCACTGACCTCAACAAGGCGTGCCCCAAGGATTCTTACCCCCTACCCAGTATAGATGCTCTAGTTGATAGCGCCTCGGGGGGAACGCTTTCTAAGGGTATAACCAGATCAGGATGCACCCAATGGACGAATGCAAGACCGCGTTTATGACGGAACGGTCTTGCTATTGCTACAAGGTCATGCCATTTGGGTTAAAGAATGCGGGGGCTACCTACCAGCGGCTCATGGATAGGGTGCTCTCGCCCATGCTGGGAAGGAACGTACACGCCTATGTAGATGACATGGTGGTTACGTCCCAAGAGAAGAAGCATCATGCAGCTGATCTGGAAGAGCTATTCACCACCATTGCCAAGTACAGGCTGAAGCTCAACCCTGAGAAATGCATATTCGGTGTGGAGGCTGGGAAGTTCTTGGGTTTCCTCTTGACAGAGCGAGGAATCGAAGCTAACCCTGAGAAGTGTGCGGCGATCGTGGCAATGAGGAGCCCAACGACGGTGAAGGAGGTGCAGCAGCTCACCGGTCGCTTGGCAGCTCTGTCCCGATTTATGTCCGCTGGAGGGGAGAAAGGTCACCCATACTTCCAGTGTCTCAAACGCAACAGCAGATTTCTCTGGACACAGGAGTGCGAGGAGGCTTTCGTCAAGTTAAAGGGGTACCTGGCGAGCCCACCATTCTTGCGAAAGCCCCAGGTAGGCATCCCTCTTCGTCTATACTTTGCTGTTACGGAGAGGGCAGTCAGTTCAGTCCTGGTACAAGAGCAGGACCAGGCCCAGAGGCCTGTTTACTTCGTGAGTAAGGTGCTGCAAGGCCCTGAAACAAGGTACCAGGCCCTCGAGAAGGCTGCTCTGGCGGTGGTGTTTTCAGCCAGAAGACTCAGGCATTACTTCCACAGCTTCACAGTGGTCGTGATGACTGATCTGCCTATCCAGAACGTATTGAAGAAACCTGATGTAGCAGGCAGGATGGTCAAATGGGCAGTAGAATTGTCAGAATTTGATATTCTGTACGAGCCCCGAGGACCGATCAAGGGGCAGGTGTTCGCGGACTTCGTAGTCGAGCTATCATCAATCGCGACACCTACAGAAGGGCTAAATTTCCGATGGGTGTTATCGGTGGATGGCTCCTCTAATCAGCAGGGAAGCGGCGCGGGAGTCATCCTGGAAGGACCAAATGGGGTACTGATCGAGCAGTCCCTCCGCTTTGCCTTCAAAGCTAGCAACAATCAGGCGGAATATGAGGCCCTGATCGCAGGAATGTTGTTAGCAAGAGAAATGGGAGCAAGAAATCTGCTGGCAAAGAGCGATTCGTTACTGGTCACCGGGCAGGTTACCGGGGAGTTCCAAGCAAAGGATCCCCAGATGGCAGCCTACCTGGAGTATGTGCAGCTCCTGAAGACGTCCTTCGCCGAGTTTGAGTTAGTGCATGTGCCAAGAGAGCAGAATGCCCGAGCAGACCTGCTTGCCAAGCTGGCCAGCTCAGGCAATGGGGGGAAGCAGAGGACCGTCATTCAGGAGACCCTGAAGGTGCCGCGCGCGTTCGTATCAGACAACCAGGTGCTTCACGTATGCAAGTCAATGAAGCGTCTAACGATCGGTCATCGGTCGTTGACCCAAGAAACACTAAGAGCACCGAGGGTGAGATCGCGACCCTCAAAGACCGATGAGTCGATGGAGGTTCATGCGGAGAAGGAACCCGACACCTGGATGACGCCATACCAGCTATACTTAGAAGATGGTGTACTCCCGCTCGATCTGGCAGAGGCAAAAAGAATAAAGAGGGGTTCAAGTAAGTTTACTCTTATAGATGGAAGCCTATTTAGATTTGGATTCTCTCACTCTGTGCAGATCTGTGTACACGGCGAGCAATGCACTAGGCTCATGTCTGAGCTGCACGAGGGGGTGTGCGGAAGCCACGTAGGTGGTCGCGCTTTGGCAAGTAGAGTACTCCGCGCGGGGTACTACTGGCCAAAGCTGAAGGAAGATTGCATAAGGTTTGCTCAGCGATGCAAATAGTGTCAACTGCATGCAGACTGGCACAAGGCACCCCCTGAGGAGTTGAGGTCCATCCATAGCCCGTGGCCATTCCATACATGGGGGATTGACATCCTAGGACCCTTTCCCCTGGCGACAAGGCAGATGAAGTTCCTCATTGTGGCCATTGAATATTTCACCAAGTGGGTGGAGGCAGAGCCAGTTGCACACATCACCGCACAGAAAGTCGAACACTTCGTCTGGAAGAACATTGTCTGCCGCTTCGGAATACCCAAGAGGTTGGTTTCCGACAATGGCACCCAGTTCACAAGTCATCAGCTGAGAAAGATGTGTGAAGAGTTAAAGATACAACAGGTTTTCGCTTCAGTGGAGCACCCACAAACAAATGGGCAGGTGGAGTCAGCAAATTGAGTGCTGCTCAGGGGGCTGAAGCGAAGACTAGACAAGGCCAAAGGAGGCTGGGCAGAGGAGGTCCCCAGAATTGTATGGTCTTATCACACCACCCCACAGTCCAGCACCCATGAGACACCCTTCAGCCTTGTCTATGGGACAGACACCATGATTCCTGTGGAAATATAGGAGAGCTCCCCCAGATTCTTGAACTTCGTTGCTGAAGAGTCCAATGAAGAGCGTAAGGTGAATCTGGATCTGCTAGACGAAGTGCGGGAAGAGGCCAGAGTCAGTGCTGAAGCTGTGAAGAGAAGAGTAGAGCGGAGGCACAACTCTAAAGTGAGGCCCAGGCGTTTCCAGGAAGCTGATCTGGTGATGAGAAAGGCGCATCAGAATGACATGCAGAACAAGTTATCCCCAAAGTGGACAGGCCCGTACAGAGTGGTGGAGACATTAGAGAACGGAGCCTATCGCCTAGAGACTTTGGAAGGAGGAGCAATCCCCAGAACATGGAACGCCACCCATTTAAAATTTTATTTTAGTTAAAGTTGTACAGTAATAGGCGTTCTCGCGCTAAAAGACACATGTTTGTATGTGGTGGAAACAGTTGAACAGACAAGGGGGCACTCTTTTCCCTAAGGAGGGTTTTTAACGAGGCCACCCAATTAAAGAAAAATTTCCAGCATATAAAGTGTGCTCAAGTATTAAAAGTTAAAATCCTCCTTGCCCCAGGTGCAAGTGCAGGTGATTGGTTAGACCCTACTTGCCCTAGGCGCAAGTACTGGCACCGATCTAAGTCTTTCTCACCCCAGGTGTGAGCGCAAGCAGCCAAAGGTTTGAAAAGCCAGGGGTGCTAGTAAGACCAAAGGAGGGAAAGGAAAGGTTTTGACAAAACGTCCTTACCCACTTGGCATACACCAATATTGGCCCAGTAAGACTCTTAGTCCGAAACCCTTCTCACCCTAGGAGTGAAGCAGGGAATGAGCGACTCAACCCGCCAAAGGGTGATGACCTTGGGGAAAGTAAGAGGGGTTAGCGAGAAACACTTTTCTTTCCCCAAGACGAGGCATCACCTCGAGCGATCAATGTCAAAGTCCTCCATGCACTTAGCGCTAGAGCGACAGAGAAAGCCAAGTAAAGACTAAAGAACGATCACTGATGAGTCGTCAGTGATTGGCTAGTGGTGCAAAGCAGCGCACGAGGACTGTTAAACACTAAGCTGAGGGAATAGCCAGTCGTGATCAAGTAGAAGTGAAAGAATAAGAGAAGCAGATCGCGCTAAGCCTAAGCTGGTTAAACACTTAGTCTTGCGCAAAGTGAAAGACGAAGCTCAAGATCGCGCTAAGCCTAAGCTGGTTAACACTTAGTCGTGCGCGAAAGGAAAGGTAAAGCCCAAGATCGCGCTGAACCTAAGCTAGCTAACAGTTAGTCGCGCACATAAAGATAAGTGAAGATCAAAGAAAATACAAGGGAAGAAACTTATGCAACAAAAGAAGCATTGAGAGTTTGTATTCACAGTCAAGTCTTATACAAATTTCAGAGTAATAAGAAAATTGTGCAGAAGTTAAGTTTACAGAGAAGAGAAAAGTTTAAGGGGTAGGGGGGATGAGCTTTCCATTCACCACTTCATGGTAGATGCTGAACTGCGAGAGGTCCAGGTCTGGGAGAACGCATTTGATTTGCTCGAGTGCTAGCTCGAATCCGTCTGTAAGGGCATCAGCACCCACGTTCATCAAATCAGCCTTCTCCACCTCCAGTTCTTGCTTTGAAGCCTCCGCAGCATCTCTCTCAGTGGTGACGGCAGCAAGGGAGGAGGCAGCCTCAGACAGTTTGCCCACCACCTCCTCAAGTCTTTTCTCCCCAGCAGCAGCTGCTTCTTTGGCGGACTCGAGCTCCCCCAATAGCTGAGTGTTCTGTTGGCGCAGGGAGAGAGTCTCGGCCTTAAGCTCCACCACCGTGCAGTCCAAGGAGCTAACAGCTTGCCCCATCAAGATCTCTGTCTTGATGGTCTCTTGGACCTGCGCTAGGTACTCCCTCCTAGCTTTCTCCACCATGCCCCGCATCAACTCCACGGATCCTTGGGCAGCTTCGAAGTCACTTCGCAGTGACTCCTTGTCGTGCTCAAGATCCTTCACCCTCTTCTCCAGGGCTAGTTGCTTGCGATGCTGGGTGGAAAACTCCAGAGAGAGCACTACCTGCTTGGCCAGGTGCATATCCACCTCATCACCACTCCACTCGACAAGCTCCCGGTTGCTTATGAGTTGTCGGACCAGGGTGATGACCCTGCTGAAGTTTTCGTGGTTGGCCCTAGAAGTGCTTGGGCGCAAGCTGGACCCCCCATCTTCAGCAGTGGCGGTGGGGATTGGCAGTGGTGGTGGTGGACCCCCAGCAAGATGAGCAGGTGGACCAGGTGATTGGCCTGCTGGGGGGGAAGATGGCAGTTGGGAAGTTGGAGGCAACTGCTGGCCTGGAGAAGGAAGACTGGAGGGCTCTGAGGCAGGTTGAGCACAGGGAGGTGGGGAAGACCCTTCCTCCTCTACTTCCACTACCTCAACCTCGCCAGGCTGGAGAGATGAGGCCCCCTCAACCGCTGCTCTCTTCCTTTGGCGGTGAACAAGAGGAGAGCCTGAGCTCTCCTCTTCAGTTGAAGCAGCAGCAGCAGCAGAAGAGGCGGAAGCTTTCACCAGCCTTTTCCTTTTCTTCCCTGGCTTGGGGCCTTCAGCTGGCGCGACCGAGAGTGGAGGGGCCGCAATGGGCTCAGTTGTAGAAGAAGAGGAACCAGTGCCCTTGGCTCCCCTACATTTGGCAAGCTCCAGCAGGGCCAGCTTCCTGTCTTTCCCCGTCATCGAGTCTGCATACATGGAAAAAGGAAGGGTTAGATGACCAAGATATGCAAGAAAGTTAAAGAACACATAAAAGTATGCATGAAAAAGTGCAGGTATCTGAAGAAGTGCAAGGAGGGCTACCTATATATTTTTTCAGAGCCACCACATCAAATTCATCTTTGATGAGGCGGGCGGAGTTGTACTTGGCCCCCAGGAGCAGCCCACATAGCTCGCGCTCGTAGGGGGCCATAGCTTCGAGGTCCCTGGACTTCTTGAATTCAACTCCAGGAACCCAGTAGAGGGGGTATCCCTCGAGCAGACTTTGACTTTGAGGGGTAGCAGATATCATGTAGAATCTGCCCTTCCAGTCTTTGAAGGATTGCTGGTACAGGCCCAGGAGCACCCGCCCAGCAACCCCGTTCAGGCTAACCCAAGACCTGTCCCCAGGGTTCTTCGCTTCGAAGAAGTAAAGGAACACGTCCACGGAGGCGTTGTGCCCGAAATGACTGCAGAGGATTTGAAACGCCCGGATGAAGGCCCAGGCATTTGGATGGAGCTGACAAGGCGCGACGTTTAACTCCATCATCAGCTCCTTTTCGAAGAAGGTGAAAGGGAGGCGCAGCTTCAACCTCTTGAAGATAGCGGAATAGATGAAGATAAAGGGCACCCCATTAGTGGCCCTGTCATCCGCGCAGATGGGCATTCCTCGAGGAGGAATGCGAATTTGAATGTTGAAGTCATTCTCCCTGTCGATGGAGCAGGAAGGCTCGTCAGGATTGCTACTTAGCAGGGACTTGAGATGGCCCTCAGGCAGTAGAGTGGAGGTTTCAGCGAGCAATGCCAGGGGAGCCCATTGGTAGACCCTGGCATTGTCGTGGTAGGAGGTAGCCACAGGCGGTGGTGGAGCTGGCGCACTCGCGGAAGGCTGTGCACCAGAAGAAGAAGCAATGATGCGCACAGTTTGTTTCAAGCGAGCCATCGTGAGATAGCTGCAAATGGAGGAAAAACGAAAAGGTCAGAATGAATGGGAGAAGAAGGAATGATGAATTTCAGTGAAAACAGAAAAGGGAAAGGAGAAGGAGATGCCCAGATGAAAAGAAGAAGAAGAAGAAGCAGAAGCCAGAGTAAGAGCATGAAAAAACCCTAGCGCGGGTTCGAGAGAGGAAAATAAAGAAGATGAATGCATGATAACCAGAATGATAAATGCAATCGGTAAAGATGACCAAAAAGGGGCCAGGGAGAAGAAAAACCATACCTTTGGGTGATCGCAAGATATTTGGCAGCAGAGAATTTGAGGAGAGAAAGGTGCGCAGAGGAAGGTTCGCAGAGAGTCTGGGAGTCGAGTGAAGAAGATGAAAGAACAGTAAAGGAGCGCGCCAATTTGAATAAGGGAAGCGTTAGCGACGCACAGCGCTAGTCGTCGATGGGGCCACGTGTCGAGAGAACAAGAGAGGAAGTCCAAACGTTAAAGAAGCAACACGTAAGGTGGCACGTGAGGCGGCCCCACTTGCCACGTGGACTGAGGGCACGACCACTTAGTCTCTTCGCTGAGAATGAGTTCTCGACTCGAGACTGGGGGGCTTGTGATCCGATCGGTCATCGGTAGTCGATGACGTCAACAGCAGAGAACCACGTGGACCACTCGAAGGGTGACACGTGGACCAGGTGGCAGAGAGGTCGGGGGGACGATCGCCAAGAGAGGTGATCGGTGGTCAGTAACCAAGTTACCACCGACAGATCAGGCGGCAGAGAGGTCGGGGGACAGATCACCCAGAATGGTGATCGGTGGTCAGAAGCCAAGTGGCCACCAGCAGACCAGTTCCCAGACTCGCGCCTGGAGGCAGAGCGCGATAAGCGAATAAACACTGATCAGTCATCGGGGTCTCGTGTTACACGCAGTTAAACTGGGACCGAGGTTCCCAGCGAGAGCGTTACGCATGGACCTCGCATGAGCACACCTCAGGGAATCATGCACGAGAGTGGCCTGAGGGAACTAGTGAGCCAATCAGTGATTGGTGATTCCCTCAACCCATTACGTGCGTGGCATCGTGAAGGGTAAGTCGCCTGCGCAGAGAGCAACGTTTGGTGAGTGTGCCTAGACCAGCCACACCCGACGTTTTCCTAAGAGTATGCGATTTACCCGGATAAGAGAAACATCCTAAGTTACTCCGCAAGGGCGTAACTTAGGAACACAAAGAGAAGCGCTAGAGCCCTTCCAGTAAGTGACACGTGTGTGGTTAGATGTGAGTCGCAGGCCTCCACGTGTCATCATCTGAGAGGGGTGCGGTCTAGACAAAAGAGCACTCCGTACCACTGAAGGTACAGACAGGCGCAACCAAGCGCAGAGACACGCAGACATGCGTAGACTCTCACGCTCCCCACTGCTGATTCTGAAGGTACGCTTTCTCTGAAAAGCATAACAGGGTTCTGACACATGCCAGAAAAGCATAACAGAATTTTGTTATGCCCAGAAGCAGAAAAAGAGAGATAAAAGAGAGAATCAGGGGAGAGTGAAAGGAGAGAAAAAAAAAACAGAGCAAGAGTTCTTTCACACACACATTACTAGTTTCCAGTTTCTGGTGGTTCTGTTGGACTAACTTGATCGTCGGAGTGCAAACGGCCGCTAGAGGCGCCGTCTGTGTGTTTTGCAGGTCACGTTTGGAACACCAAGAGAAGGTCCTGAGGGTGATTCTGCAGAAGACGCAGTCATGTAGACAGGGCGGAGAGTGCTACGAAGCGATTCCTCCCCGTTCGAGTTGCCGGCAGGATCATTAGTCGTGATCAAGGTAGAGGCCAAGATCAAAGAGTACAGATCGCGCTAAACCTAAGCTAGTTAACAGTTAGTCGTGTGCAAAAAGAAAGATGAAGCTTAAGAAGATACGAGAGAAGAAAAATATAGCTGAAGCAAGTATATATTCACACCAAGGTCTATACAAGTTTCAAGTACAGGAATTGTGCAGAAATATGAAATTACAAGAAGAAAACTTAAGAAGGAGGAATGAGCTTGCCATCTACCACTTCGTGGTAGATGCTGAACTGCAAGTGGTCCACGTCAGGAAGAACGCAACGAATCTGCTCGAATGCCAACTCGAACCCATCAGCAAGGGCGTCAGCACCCACGTTCATAAGTTCGGCGTTGTCAGCTTCGAGCTTTTGCTTTGAAGTCTCCAAGGCGTTCTTCTCAATGGTGATGGATGCAATGGAAGAGGCAGCTTCTCCCAGTTTGCCCTTTGCTTCGGCAAGCTCGACCTTCACCGCAGAAAGCTCGTCCACTGCCTTCTCAAGTTTCTTCCCCCTTCAGTGGCCTCCTCCTTGGTAGACTTGAGATCCCCCGCTAGTTGTGAGTTCAGTTGGCGTAGGGAGGAAGTCTCAGCCTCCAAGTTGATTACCTTGCTCCTCAGCTCCACCACTTCGCTGTCCAGAGCGTTGACAGCTTGCCCATCAAGATCTCAGTCTTGATGGTCTCTTGGACCTGCGATAGGTACTCTTTCCTGGACTTTTCCACCATATCCCTCATCAGGTCTACAGACCCTTGGGCAGCCTCAAAGTCACTCTGCAGTGACTCCTTGTCGTGCTCAAGCTCCTTGATCCTCTTCTCCAGGACTAGTTGCTTGCGGTGCTGGGTGGAAAACTCGAGGGAAAGCACTATCTGCTTGGCCAAGTGCATGTCCACCTCCTGCCCACTCCACTCGAGAAGCTCCCGGCTGCGTATGAAATGTCGAACCAAGGCAATGACCCGACTGAAATTTTCATTGCTAGCGCCAGAGCTGCTTGGCTTCGAGCTGGCCTCACCAGCTTCAGCAATAGCAGCAGAGGTTGGCGGTGGTGGTGATGCAGGGAGTCTTGAGAAACCCCCCAAGTGGGCAGAATCACTCCCAGCAGGTGGAGTGGGTTGACCAATAGCTTGGCCCGGTGGGGGTGGAGGCGGAAGTGATGCTGGAGACAGAGGTTGAGGCGTCGGGGATGGTAGGCGCTGAGGGGAGGGAGAGAAAGTTGGTACTGAGGCAAGTTGAGTAGGAGGAGGTGGGGGTGAACCCTCCTCGATCTGTACCACTTCAATTTCCTCAGGCCTAAGAGACGAAGCCCCCCCAACCTCTTGGTGTTTCCTCTTGCGATGTATGAGAGGAAAGCCAGAACTCTCCTCCTCGGTTGAGGGGGTAGGATCAGCAGCGACCGCCACAATTGCGGGAAAGGCCTTTACTAGCCTTCTTCTCTTCTTCTCTGGCTCGGGGCCTTCAGCTGGCGCGACCGAGAGAGGGGGAGCTGCGATGGGCTCGGTGGTAGAGGAGGAAGAACCAGTCCCCTTGGCTCCCCTGGTCCGGGCAAGCTCCAGTAATGCCCTCCTCCTATCTTTCCCTGAAGTCATGTCTACATCAAGGGTAAAAAGAAGAGTTAGATGGCATAATTATGCAAGTGGATAAAATGTTATGCAAGTATGCATGAGAGTGTGCAAGTATTCTAAGAGGTGCAAGAAGAAAAGCCTACCTATGTACTTCTTCAGAGATACCACATCAAACTCGTGTTTGATGAGAAGGGCCGAGTTATATTTTTCCCCTAGGAGCAACCTACACAACTCGCGCTCGTAGGGAGCCATGGCTTCAAGGCCCCGGAGTTTCTTAAACTCGACTCCAGGAACCCAATAAAGGGGAAACCCCTCGAGTAGCGTTGGACTTTGCTGGGTAGCAGATATCATGTAAAACCTACCTTTCCAATCTTTAAACGATTGCTGGTACAGGCCCAAGATCACTCGTCCAGCAACTCCATTCAGGCTGACCCAAGACCTATCCCCAGGGTTCTTCGCCTCGAAGAAATGTAGGAAGACGTCTACTGAGGCGTTATGCCCAAAGTAGTTGCAGAGGATCTTGAATGCCCGTATGAAAGCCCAGGCATTCGGGTGGAGTTGGCAAGGGGCGACATTCAGCTCCATCATCAGCTCCTTCTCAAAGAAGGTGAAGGGCAAGCGCAGCTTCAACCTTTTGAAGATGGCGGAGTATATGAAGGTGAAGGGCACCCCATTGGTAGCCCTATCGTCCACGCAGATTGGCATCCCTCGAGGAGGAATGCGTATACGAACGTTGAAATCGTTCTCCCTGTCGATGGCGCAGGAGGGCTCATCAGGGTCGTTGCTCAGAAGGGTCCTGAGGTGGCCTTTAGGTAGTTGAGTGGAAGTTTCGGCCAGCAATGCCAGGGGAGCCCAGTCGTAGACCCTGGCGTACTCCTGATAGGGAGCTACATCAGGTGGAGGTGACGCTGGTGCACTTGCTGAAGGCTGTGCACCAGAGGATGAGGCAACGATGCGAGCAGTTTGCTTCAAGCGAGCCATTGCGAGATAACTGCAATGGAGGAAAGCAAAAGGTCAGATGAACGGAAGAAGAGGGAATGATGAATGGTTCGGTGAAAAACAGAGGAAGGGAAGAAGAAAGAAAGGTCCAGGCGAAGAAGAGGAAGAGGGAGAAGTAGAAAGCGAAGTGAGAAACGCAAAAAACCCTAGCGCGGGTTCAGAAGAAGAAAAACAGAGAAGATGAATGCATGGTAGTGAAAGAGATGAATGCAATCGGTGAAAAGAACCTAAATGGATCAAGGAAGAAGAAAAGTCATACCTTTAGATGATCGCGGAAGGTCTTGAGGTAGAAAGCTCGAAGAAAGTTGGGCGCGCAGAGAGGAGATTCGAAGCAAGTTTGAGAGTTGGAGTATTGAAGAAGATGATGAAACAGTGAAGGCGCGCACCTATTTGAATAAGGGAAGCATTAGCGACACTCCACGCTGACCGTTGATGCGTCCATGTGTCGTGAGATTAAGGGAGGAAGTCATAACGTCAAAAGGCAACACGTGAGGTGGCACGTGATGTGGCCCCACTTGCCACGTGGACCGAGAGCGCGACTACTTAGTCTCTTCGCTGAGAACGAGTTTACAGCTCGAGACTAGGGGGCTTGTTATCCGGTCGGTCATCGGTAGTCGATGACGTCAGCAGAGGATAACCACGTGGACCACCCGCAAGGTGACACGTGGATCAGGTGGCAGAGAAATCAGGGAGGAGATCACCCGGTATGGAGATCGGTGGTCAGTAACTGAGTGGCCACCGACAGATCAGTTCCAAGATAAACACCCGGGGGGAGAACGCGAGAAGCAATAGAGCACCGATCAGTCATCGGGTGCATGGTCATCGGGGTTTCGTGTTACATGCAGTTAAACTGGGACTGAGATTCCCAGCGAGAGCGTTACGCATGAACTTCGCATGATCATATCTCAGAGAAAGAGGAGCTGCTCGCCGGAAGAATCGTGCATGAGGGTGGCCTGAGAGAGTTAGTAAACCAGTTAGTGATTGGTGACTCTCTTAACCCATTACGTGCATGACATCGTGAAGGGGAAATCGTGTATGCAGGGAGCAATGCTTGGTGAGTGTTCCTAGTCCAGCCACACCTGGCGTTCTCCTGGGAGTGTGCGATTTACCCAGATGGAAGAAACGCACTAAGTTACTCCGCAAGGGAATAACTTAGGCGCACAAAGAGATGTGCTGGAGCCCTTCAGGTAGTGGCACGTGTACGGTTAGATGTGAGTTGCATGCCTCCACGTGTCACCATCTGAGAGGGGCGCGGCCAAGATAAAGTTGCACTCCACGTCGTGAAAGGTACACACAGAAAACACAGACACCCACGTCTTTACTGATTGTGGTACGTTTTCGCACAATAGCATAACAGAATTCTGACACACGCAGAGAATAGCGTAACAGAATTCTGTTAGGCACAGACACAGAGAGAGAATAAAAAGAGAATCAGAGAGAGATTCAGATATACATTATTTTTGTTGGTGGTTCTGTGACCTAACTTGAGCGTCGAAGTGCAAACGGCCGCTAGAGGCGCTGTCTATGTGTTTTGCAGGTTGCGTTTGAGGTTCCCGGAGAAGGTTCTAAGAGCATTCTTGCAGATAGCACAGTTGCCATAGGCGGGGTAAGGAGGCGACAAAGCAATTCCTCCACGTTGGAGTTGGCGACAGGATCACTACCTATTGATCACACTCCAATTATCAAGTTAGTGAGAGCATAAAAACAAAAGTAGTATTTAACTTTAGTTTAGTATTAAAAAACTACGTACCTTCACCTAGGGCTTCATGCCCCTTTTATAACTCCTCTTGTAACAACTTTCTGTCACGAGAATCTTATCTCAACTGAAAGCATAAAATAACAACAAAAAAACTACCTGCTACGGAGCACCACTTATCTCTAGGTGCTAACTGCAGGGAAACATTCTATTCACATGGGCACCCTTACTTATGGAGCAACGTTATCTATTCACAATGCATGCAACTTGTTCTAGCACGTGTCATAAAATGCACACTTAGATCAAACGTATTTATGTGACCTAGCCGTCACGTGCGACAACACCCACTTTAGGTTAAAAAATATAATTCACTAATAACCCTAGACTAACATATAGAATATTACTTTAATTATTCTCCAACGGTGTCATTAAGATAACTAAGCCAAACTTATGGCCCGTTTCGTAGGCCCAATAGCCAAGTTGACCTACCCACACCCCTGCACCGAACTCCAAATCCTGAGCACCGAGCACTCTATCCAGTACACAAGCCCCTCAGTCTCGTGCTAAGCTTGGCTAAGCGAAGAGGCTTCCCGAATGCTGCGGCAGCTGACATGACGGTTTCTCAGTGGGTAGGTGTAGCGCGACGCATGAAGCGTTTTCGAGGTGACGTCTTGCCACACTCAATCTCGAGCATACACGTGACCTAAAATGAACGGCGAGATAACCCTACTGTTTCAAATTCCATCTTCACATATACCCTACTCAAAACCCCAATTCACTTTCACTGTTCCATTTCTTCACGACTTCAAACCTTTTCTCTTCCACGAACTCTATGACTTCTCACGCTCTACTAATCCTCAACTTCAAAGCTTATTCTTTTCAACCACAACAAGTATTTTTCCTTTACACATTCCTAACACTGTGCATTCATCTCATGAGTTATCATGCCTGATCATCCATCTGAGCATTCATAATTGTTCTGCCTGAGCTGGGATTTCATTTCTGTTCATCTTCTTTGTCGATGATGATTGATTATCTATTGCATGCATTGTATAACCTAAAACACACACACACACACACACACACTCATTTTGTCTATACTTGCTTGCTTTGCCTGGTCTAGACTTGTTCTTATATTCTGCTTATGTTTGTGTTTTAGATTTACTTTTGCAATGGATTACAAAACCATGTACCCGTGGGCATCCCAAAATCTTTTAGAAGAAACCTCTTATTATATCTCCTCTGAGAGTATCATATCCCATAGAAAAAATAAATGTCAATTCGGTAAAGATAATGATAGGATAAGAGTAGTTCCTTGTAGGGAGGATGAGCCAATTTGTTGCGATGAATCCTCAGACCAAAATGGTCCATTTTGCTTCTTCTACGCCACTGTTTTAAAAAAAAAGTCCTTGTTCAGTTTCCCTTGACCATCTTTGAAAAAGAACTTTTAACCAAGCTAAATGTGGCACCTGTCCAACTACACCCAAATAGCTGGCCATTCATTCATGCTTTCTCCATCTTTTGCTCCCAGTTTTGCTTTTCACTAACTGTGGAGGTATTTTTATACTTTTTTGAAGCCAAATGCCTAGTCCGCCAACTGTGGGTCTCTTTCAATGGCGTATCTTGAAGAGATTTGCTCTGCCTCTTCCAATCTTCATACGAAAACTTTAAAGGAAAATTCTTGAAATTCCGTAGCAACATGAGGAATCCAACCCTTCTATATGGGTTTCCCTTGTATTGCCTTGAGAAACCACACTTCTGAGGTGCTTGGTGCCTAGAAGATCGACCACCTTCAGACCAGGAAATCTACAAGTTCCTCTCTAGCCTAAAGGTAGTCTTCGATACTGCTCGCCTCCTAAGCAAAGAATTCTAACCTAAAGTCTTAAAGGTTGTTCCGTCCGGTTGACTAGGACGTCTTCGTGTGCGACCTCAACCGTCAGCTAGGGACTCCTTCCCACTGGTTACCTATGGATTCCTGCAAAAAGAGGACAAAAGGGCGCCCTAGCGGCCGTTTGCACTCCGACGCTCAAGTCAGCCAGCAAGAAACACCAAAACTGTGTACCTCCGTATCTGAGCACCGCGTATGGCACTCCGAAGGTCGTAAGAAGAACTATGTATTGTGTGTATATTCTCGTTCTGGAAAACAATCTTTCCCTATTCCCTTGTGCGTAACCTCAAGGCTCGAGCAAGCAACTAGAGTGTCTCTGGAAAATTTTCCAAAAGTTTGAACCCTGTTTCCAACATTCTTAGCGCTATTTAAACTACCCAAGCATTTAAAGCGCCTTAAAGCGCTTTTAATCACAAACGTAACGCGCTCAATTAAGACGCCCAATTAGAAAACGTAGCGCATTTAAGACGTTGAAACGCTTGAGAGCCATTATAGTACCTTAAACGCTCAAAACAGAAACTGTGCTAAATGATTTTAATTACCTGGTACCTGACTAAAGGGTGTTTCCATTCTGACCTGGCTATCGTACACGTGGAGGGCCTCACGACGCCATGACCCCATCTAGGGGCGTTTCTGCCCATCTGGGGACGTTTCTACGTGTGAGTCCTCCTGCTTGGGAGTTCTACTGCGCAAGGGGTGACTTTTTGGGTGCCAACTCATGCCCCCAATCATCTAGTCACTTACTTTGAGAGCGTATCTGCCTTCCTCTCGTACCCTGCACCCGGCTACCCAGGGCGTGACCTTCCTTTCGAGTCGTATCTGTCCCAAAGGCGTCTCTGGGGCGGGAGGTGTACTTCACGAGTCAGGCTGCCCTACACTGCTGCTATCACTATGGCCTTGAAGCCACCTTTTCCTTCTCTTTATCACTGCCTCGGATTATCGGGACCTAAGGCCGTCCCACGGCATCGCTCCCTCCACGGTCTTTCCTACCCATGGGTATCGGGGAACCACACTGTGATTGCCTTGCTTTAGTAATGTTTGATCTGGTGAAGCCCTGGTTGGGCGACGCCTTCACCTAGGCGACGCCTTGCCTTGGCGACGCCTCTTCTTGACGACGCTGGCACTCAGCGTCTCTTCACCTAAGCAACGCCTTGTGTTGACTTTGACCCCTGGTGTTGACTTTGACCATGACTTAGTCAACGCCCGGGTACGAGACGGTACACAAGCCCCCCAGTCTTAAGCCGAAGACTTGTCTTCGACGTAAAGACTAAAGCCTCGCCCACGCCGTCCACGTGCCACCCTGATGACGTGTCGCTTCCTGCTGACTCAACAATTCTCGAATTATTGACGTGACACTCTCTGAACCATATGAGCGCTCTTAATGACTGATTGGACATCCCCTGAAACGGGGAGAATAACACCTTTTGGGGCTACCCTTGATCGCACGCCACGTAGCCCATCGCACGGCCAGCCTCTAGAGACCCTTGCGTTTCCCTTGGGCGATTGATCCTTTGACACGTGGCACGATCTCACGGCCCTTAGTTAGCGCCTCTTGGGTTGCAAATGTAACGTTCAAGTTACCCCCAAACCCCGCGCTCACCCCACAGTTACATTCATTCCCTATGCGCCTCTGCACTGTTCATCGCCTTCAAACCCCTTTTCTCTGCAATCGCTGTTCTCTCCCTCCTGTGCTCTTCTTCCGCCTTCACTTTGACAGCAAAGGTATGATTTTCGAATATTCACGACTCTTCCCTTTCGTTGCATTGCATGATTTATTGAACTGCCTGGGACTGTTGACATTCATGCATTACTGCATTCTTCCGCTTCTCCTTCTCTCTTTGTTCCCTTCTCCTTCTTTCTGGGTTTTCTCGCGTGGGTGATGTTTCCTGGGGTTCACTCCCCTTCCTGTCATGGCTACACTTGTTAAAACCTTTTTCCTCTCTTCTTTCTCCAGCTATTTATTCACACCATGACGCGCACGAACGCGGAGTCTGATTCCTCCCCCAAGACCCCCAAGTCCAACTACAAAGCCTACTACCCATGGGCCCCCGACGAGCTCTTGAACGAGTGTACCAGCCTGACTACCTTCCAGGACCTGGAAGCTCATCGTGGGGATCTCCACTTGTATAACTTTAACGCTTTCTGCCGCACTCACGACGCTCACATATCCGTTCGCCTCGGCAGGCCTGGGGAACCTGTCTGCGTGGACGACAAACCTAGGAAGGGGAACCCTTTCTTTTTTATGTACCAGACGGTGTTTAAACGCGTAGGGGTGCGTCTCCCATTCACCCCCTTTGAAAGGGAACTCCTCACCGAAATCAATACCGCCCCTGCCCAGCTCCACCCCAACAGCTGGGCATTCGTAAGGGGTTTTCAAATTCTCTGCGGGTACCTGGGCATCATTCCCTCCGTAGACGTTTTCCTGCATTTCTTCGAAGTGAAGAAATAGGGGAAAAGCTTCTGGGTAAGCTTTTCCGGGATCGCGGGTAGGATTCTCTTCTCCCTCTTCCAAAACTCTTACAAGAACTGGAAAGGGAAATTCTTTAGAGTGTGCAGCGCCAAGCACGACCCCACAGCCTTGGATGGCTTTCCTCTCTATTGGACGGAGCGCCCTAAGCTGCTTAGGGCCAAAGCCCTGGAAGAGATATCTCCTGCTGACAGGGAGGTAAGCAAGGCCTTGGCTGGGCTGGGGATCGTTTTTGATACTTTGAAGCTTGTTGCTAGTGAATACAATGCTCACGCCCTAACAACATACTTTGGTAAGGAGACTTTTCCCTCGTCCCCTTTGCTGTGAACACCCTGCTACCGGATTTTTGTTCCCACTGCTTTCTCCCCCTGCTTTCCATGGTCCCATGCTACTTGAATCTTACGCATTTATGCGCTTTGTAATTTTGCATAGTTGCTTTGGCCTTAATTTCTGTTGTTTGGTCTGTTTTGATGTAGGATCGGTGATGGACGCCTCCAAAAGGATGATGCTGGCGAAAGCAATGAAGGAGGCTCGCGCCGCCAAGGCGGGCGCCTCCTCCACCATTGCTGCTGATCCGATCCCCCCACCAACTCTGTTACCGCCACCACCGATCACCACCGAAGCCCCCCTAAGCTCATCTTCGTCATCTCGACATAGCCCCGAGGCGCTTCAGACTCCCGGCTCTCCTCTGCTCATCGCCGCCGTTCACCTAGACGCGGCATCGTCGCCGGCTCCAACCCCCCTTGACAAAGGGAAACGGGTCTTGGAGATTTTATTGGATGACGAGGACTCGGAAGGTGTGGCATCCTTCAAAAGGAGGAAATCTGCGCGGGTTCCTCTTCTGCTAGAGGCGGTGCCCCAGGGAGGGAATCCCTTCATGGATGACCCTCCAAGTGCGACCTCACTTCCCCCCACAACAGTCCAAGAGGAAGGGGGCGAAGGCGCCGAGTCTGCCCCGCCCCCGCCACCGGTAGAAGTCTCTACTTCCCCCGCTCCCGTCGCTGCCGTTGCCGCCCCCGATCTCATCGCCATCCCTCCTCCAATCATGCATCTGATGAGGGGCTTTAGTGGCGAAACTATGCCAGAGGGCACCGACAGGAAGGAAGGCATGCCTTTCTACTTAGGGGCCTTCTTGGCGGTGGCCCTTGAATGGCGCGCCCAGGCCAGAAATGCTGTCCTGCAAGCTCAAACTCTCAAGGCCTTGGAAACAAGGGTAACTGCTCTGGAGGAGGAAAAGAAAACCCTGGGATGCTAGAACGAAGCTTACCAAACCTCCCTAAAGCAGGTGCAAGAGTCCAAAGCAGAAGCTGAGGGACAACTGGCAGAGCCGTTGGAACTCCAGACTGACTTCTACGCTCGGGAAGTCGCCCTCAAAACATAGTTGAAGCCTACGAAAAAGTGCAAAAGGACTTGAAGGCCCGCTGCTGTAAGCAAACTGGCATAATGGAGTGGATGGAAGGGGAAATGGCGTCTCAGACCCAAGCTATGGGCCTTCTCCGGGCGGACTACGACAAACTGCAAATCGAGGTCAACCGACTCCGCGTGGAGAAGGAGGCTTTGGAGAAGCAGTTGGCTTCCGGGGACACCATCATTGGAGAACTAGAGAAGGACAAGAAAACCCTCATCCAGGAGATGGCAGGTACTTTCGAGGTGGGATTTCAAGAAGCTCTGGCTCAAGCAGTCTGCGCGAACCCGGGGATCGACATTTCCAGCTGCGATTCCACTCACCACATTGTTGATGGAAAGGTCGTGCCTTTGGAGATAGACGATTGAGCCGCCACCCTCGATCATTAGCCCATTCCTTTATACTTGTTTTAACCATCTCTGACAAATTTGTAATTCTTTGAATCATCTGTACTCTTGCTACAACTCTGGGATTTTGTTATGATTACTTTCGTGTCCTCGCGACATAGAATCCTGCCTGTGTGATTTTATTCTCATCCTTTGCCTTCGCGTGCTTCGGTTGTTTTGCTTGCATTATACTGGCTTCTTTCGCTTCGTTGGATGGCCTTGTAGGCCCGGGAAAGGTCACGCGCCAGTGCCCACACCCATGGAGTGGCTCACCTAGTGGAGCCGTATCGTCCACGGGGTGTCTCTAACACCCAAACGGTCCTTTCCTTGACCCTTAACGCCCGACGCCCACGTCTAAGGAGAGGCCTGCTATAGCAGCGCCGTATCGTCCCCGCGTGTCTAAAATGTCGAGTGATCTGAAGGGGGGGGGGGTCGTTCCTTCCATGGTCTTTCCTTCCCATAGGTATCGGGGAACGCCCTGTCAGTGATTCGCTAGCGTTTTGGCGGTCTCGTCTCCCTCCACAGTCTTTCCTACCTGTGGGTATCGGGGAGGCAACCTCGCTGATATTTTGGTTGGTGACGCCCGCGACGTCTCACGCTGGCGTCGCCCTTTATGTCCTTCCAGGCGACACCTTGGGCGTCTCACGCTGGCGTCGTCTTGGGCGTCGTCTTTACCTTGACATTGACTTTAACCTTGGCCTTGGTCGACGCCTAGGGACAGCGAAGAGCCCAAGGTTCTCCCGTGCCATCCACGTGGCGCTTCTTGTATGGCTGATGGGACGTTCAGTCATTCGACTTGATGCACGTGGCGCTCCTTGTATGGCTGATGGGACGTTCAGTCATTCGATTTGATCCTGACTCCTACTGTGCCCCTGATCCACTTTCGACGGCGCATCGTACCACTGGGCATTCTATCGATACGACGTGTTCTGAGTTTAACCAGGGATGCCAGGGCCACCCTTCCATCTGCTGCCACGTGGCTCGATCGTGTGGTGCATCCATTCGCGTCGTATGGCGCTCTAACCGCTTTATTTAACTCTTCAAACTCTGAAACTGTTCTCATCATTTCTGCACTCTTCATAACCTACTTACACTCTCTCTTCTTGCACCCTTTCTTCTCTCGTGAAGGGCTCTTCTGGCGTTCGCTCCCACCATCGCTCGACTACCGGCGGGCCACGCGCCTTCGACGATCCCTAACCTTGTTAAAGAATATCTTCTCATGATACCTCCCCCAGGGTCAATCCCAGGGACCTGTACCCCTGGGCTTCGAGTGAGCTTCTCGACGAATGCTCATGCTTACTCGCCACCAGGGCCATAAGGGAACACAAAGGGGATTCATCTTCCTATGATCACCGGGCCTTCGCGAGGAGGAATGACGACGACATTGTTGTGCTCCCTTGCACTCTAGGGGAGCCAGTATGTGGAGACGAACGGGCCAACGAAGGGGTCCCCTTCTTCTACTTTTACCAGGTGGTTTTCAAGACCATCGGCGTGCGCCTGCCCTTCTCCCGGTTCGAGAAGGGACTGCTGACGGAGATCAATGCCGCTCCGGCCCAGTTATACCCCAACAGCTGGGCCTTTGTGAAAGCCTTTGACATCCTCTTTGGGTTTCTGGGTTGTGCGCCCTCGGTTGACCTCTTTCTTCACTTCTTTGAGGTGAAGAGGCAGAGGCACAACCTCTGGGTAACTCTCAGTAACGTTCCCGGGAGAGTTCTCCTAACACCCTTCCAAAACTCGTTCACCGGGTGGAAAGGCCGGTTCTTCAAGATCTGCTGCACTGACCTTGTTCCCGACGCCCTGGATGGTTTTCCACTGTATTGGGTGAGAGAGGCGAGGGCCCTCAAAACCAAACCCTTCAAGAAGCTGGCTCCAAGTGATCAAATAGCTTGCCGGATTCTTGCTGAGGCGGGAAGTTTTGACTCTGCCACTTTGATCAGCTTGGAGTTCAGCGCTGGAACTCTCGAAAAGTATATAGGTATGAGTCACTGCCCTAGAGACTTCCGCCTTTATCGCTTTCTATCTGTGCTTGTTTTGCGCCATGGTGCCTCTGACACAGTCATCTCCCTTGGTGCAGGTTCGAAAACAAACCAAGAGAGGAGGACACGACTCACTCGAGCTCTGCGGGCTGGGATCAGGGCTTCGTCTTCCTCCAGTGCTGACTCCGATGGCCACTGAGAAGTGGCTCATTTGTGTTTTGCATGAGTTGTAATATTTGCCCTAACCGCTTTACGCCCATTTGTATCGAACATTGCTTGTAACATCAACTTTTCTATACCATACTTGATTTTTGCAACGCCACTTTACTTTGCATACGTTTCGTACATTGTGCGCTTTTCCTTCTTGATGTTCCTCTACGGCGCCTGTACTCAGGCGACACCTGTCCTCTTGGCGACGCCTTTTCTCTGGGCGACGCCTTCTCTCTTGGCGACGCCTTCACCCAGGCAACGCCGTGACTTGGCGATGCCTCATATTACTTCAAACAGAGAAAAGTAAAGGCTGAAAACCAAGGCACAGCTTTTCCTCAAACTTGTTTTATCTTTTATTCGGGTGACCTCATTAAAAAACCCCCGAGAGGGAAAAAGAGTGTCCCCTTCAACTAAATTGTTACATGGCTGCTTACATAAGTCAACTAAAATAAAATTTTAAGATTGCTGCATTCCAACTGCGCGGGATAGGACCTCCATCCAAGGTCTCTAGGCTGTACGAACCGTTGCCCTTAACCTCAGTAACTCTGAAGGGTCCGGTCCACTTGGGAGACAGCTTATTCTCCAACTCGTATAGGTGAGCCTTCCTCATAACCAGGTCGCCTATCTGAAACTGCCGCGGCTTTACCTTAAAGCTATATTGTCGCTCTACCCTTCTCTTCACTGCTTCAGCTTTTATTCAGGCTTCTTCCCTGGCCTCGTCTAGTAGATCCAGGTTTACCCGCCTTTCTTCATTGGATTCCTCCACCACAAAGTTTTGAAAACGTGGTGAGCTTTCATGTATTTCTACCGGAATCATCGCGTCTGACCCGTACACCAAACTGAAAGGCGTCTCCATAGTAGAGGATTAGGGCGTGGTGTGGTATGCCCATACGATCCTTGGTACCTCTTCCGCCCACGCCCCTTTGGCTTTCTCTAACCTTCTCTTTAACCCCCTCAGCAGAACTCTGTTTGCTGACTCCACTTGTCCGTTGGTCTAGGGGTGTTCAATCGATGCGAACACTTGTTTGATTCCTACCTCAGCGCACAGATTTCTCAACTGCTGACTGGCAAA
Organism: Phaseolus vulgaris; assembly: GCF_051622355.1. Classification (NCBI taxonomy): domain Eukaryota; kingdom Viridiplantae; phylum Streptophyta; class Magnoliopsida; order Fabales; family Fabaceae; genus Phaseolus; species Phaseolus vulgaris. The sequence continues at coordinate 39,369,348 of NC_143508.1, forward strand.
CTGGGTCCCGTTATCGGATATCAAGCGCCTAGGTACGCCAAAGCGGCACACAATGTTTTTCCACACAAAATGCTATACCTTGTGCGCCGTGATCTGTGCTACGGGCTCCGCCTCTATCCACTTGGTGAAGTATTCGATGGCGACGATTAAATACTTCATCTGCCTGATTGCCAGCGGGAACGGGCCCAGGATGTCGATTCCCCATGTATGGAAAGGCCAGGGGCTGTATATGGATCGCAATTCTTCTGGCGGCGCCTTGTGCCAGTCAGCGTGCTTTTGGCATTGCCTGCAACGCTGAGCGTGTCGCGCGCAGTCCTCTTTTACTGTTGGCCAGAAGAAACCTGCGCGTATTACCTTGGAGGCTAGGGACCTTCCCCCTACGTGGCTCCCGCAGATGCCTTCGTGTAGCTCCGCCATTATCCTTGTGCACTCGTCGCCACTTACGCACGTTAGGATAGGGTGAGTGAAACCGTGCCTGAACAACACCCCATCCACCAGGGTGTATCTTGCGGCATTTCTTTTGACCTTTTTACCCTCTTCAGGCTCTACTAGGAGAGCCCCATCCGCCAGGTATCGCTTGTAGGGCGTCATCCAGGTGTCTCCCTCGGTCAAAACGCATACCTGCATCTGCTCTCCCTCGGGCACATCCGCGTACGTGCTGATGCGGGGCACCCTCTGCGTATCTTGGGTCAAAGAGCAATGACTCCTCGGCCTTCCCCTTGTTGTATAAATCTGGAGGACATCCACCCTGTTGTCTTCCACGAACCTACGCGGAGCTTTGAGAGTCTCTTGGATCACTGTCCTCTGTCTACCCCCCTTGCCTGAGCTGGCCAGCTTTGCAAGCAGGTCAGCTCTGGCATTCTGCTCCCTCGGGACATGTATCAGCTTAAGAGCGTTGAATGCTCCCTTCAACAACTGAACGTATTTCAGATACGCCGCCATCTGTGGGTCCTTCGCCTGGAACTCACCCGACACCTGCCCCGTAATCAGCTGGGACTCGCTTTTCACCAGGAGATTTTGCGCGCCCATCTCCTTGGCCAGGAGCATTCCTGCTATCAGGGCTTCGTATTCTGCCTGATTGTTACTTGCCTTGAAGGAGAAGCGCAGGGCCTGCTCAATCAGTATGCCGTTGGGTCCCTCCAAGACTATTCCCGCTCCGCTCCCTTGTTGGTTGGAAGAGCCATCAACCGAGAGCAGCCATTGCGAGCCCACTTCCACCTCTTGCTCCCCTCCAGGCGAAAGTTCCGCTATAAAATCTGCGTATACCTGCCCTTTGATGGATCCTCTAGGCTCATACCGGATGTCGAACTCTGACAGTTCCACCGTCCAGCGCACCATTCTTCCCGCCACGTCCGGCTTCTGCAGCACCTTCTGTATAGGGAGGTTTGTCATCACCACCACCGTGAAGCTGTGGAAGTAATGACGGAGCCTCCTGGCAGAAAACACTACCGCTAGCGCTGCCTTCTCCAGCGCTTGGTATCTCGTCTCAGCTCCTTGTAATGCCTTGCTTACAAAATAGATGGGCTTCTGACTCTGGTCCTGCTCCTGGACTAACACAGAACTGATAGCCCGCTCCGTTACAGTAAAATATAACCGGAGGGGCGCGCCTGTTACCGGTTTGCAGAGGACCGGTGGCGTCGCCAGGTACTCCTTTAGCATAATGAAAGCCGTTTCGCATTCATCAGTCCATTCAAAGCGACTGTTTCTCTTGAGGCACTGGAAATATGGATGCCCCTTCTCTCCCCCAGCGGAAACAAACCTCGAGAGCGCCGCCATCCGCCCTGTCAGCTGTTGCACTTCCTTTACCGACGTCGGGCTTCGCATGGCAATGATCGCCGCGCATTTGTCGGGGTTCGCCTCTATCCCCCTCTCTATGAGCATAAAACCCAAGAACTTACCGGCCTCTACCCCGAAAACACACTTCTCAGGTTTTAACTTGAGGCGGTACTTCGGTATTGTGACGAACAACTCCTCCAGATCCGCCATGTGCTGCGCCCTATCCTGCGACGCCACCACCATGTCGTCTACATAGGCGTACACATTCCTCCCGAGCATTGGCGCCAGGACCTTATCCATTAACCTTTGCTACGTGGCGCCCGCGTTTTTTAGCCCAAAAGGCATCACCTTATAGCAGTAACTGCAGGTCTCAGTCATGAATGCAGTTTTGTTGTCATCTCTTGGGTGCATCTTGATCTGGTTGTACCCTGAGAAGGCGTCCAAGAAACTCAGCACCTTGCTGCCGGACGCACTGTCCACCAAGGCGTCGATGCTGGGCAGCGGGTACGAGTCCTTTGGGCACGCCTTATTCAAGTCTGTGAAGTCCACGCACATCCTCCACTTTCCATTCGCCTTTTTCACCAAGACGACATTGGCAAGCCACTCAAGGTATTGGATCTCCCTGATGTGGCCAGCCCTCAACAGCTTCTGCGTTTCTTCCTTCACCACCTGCTGTCGCTCCTCATTGAACTTTCTCCTTCTCTGGCGCACGGGGCGGACCGTGGCGTCCATGCTGAGGTGGTGACACAGGAAATCAGGGTCGTTACCGGGCATATCGGAGGCGGACCATGCGAAGGCATCCAGGTGGCGCGAAATCACTTCTGCCACCCCTTCCTGTTCCTCTGGGCTCAGCAAACTTCCTAACTTGAATGTCTTGCCACCAATCTTTTTTTCTACGGCATTAGTCGCCGGCTGTTCCCTGCTATCATCCTCGACGGGCCCCGCCTCTTCCACGGGCGCCGCGTCGTCAGGACCGTCCTCCATGGGCGCATCTGCTTCGGGCGTCGCCCTCGCTGGTATGCCCTCATTAGGCGTCGACCCAGCGGGCGTCGCCTCAATCATCATCGTGTCCGCGCTCGGCGGACGTTCATACACCATGAACACGCCTCTCTTCGTTTTCAGGCTGTTCTCACAGCATTTCCTTGCCTCCTCCTGATCGGACTTGATGACTATCACCTTGCCACTGAGGTCCGGCAGCTTCATCTTCATGTGGCGTGTGGAGGACACCGCGTTCAAACGGTTTAACGCCAGCCTGCCCAACAAAATATTGTAGGCGGAGTTGGCGTTCACGACCAGGTACCGGATGCTTTCGGTACGCGAGGCCTCTCCATCCGTGAACGTAGTCCTCAACTCCAGGTAACCTCGGACTTCCACCTGGTTATCCGCAAACCCATACAGGCACCCCGTGTAGGGCCTCAACAGGTCGGGGGACAACCGTAACTTATTAAATGTCGACAAGAACGTGACGTCCGCCGAACTTCCCTGGTCGACAAGAACTCGGTGTACCTTTCTTCCCGCTGTGACTACCGAAATGACAACGGGTTCGTTGTCGTGCGGCACCACGTCTCGGAGGTCCCCTCTCGTGAATACGAGGTCCGACTCCCACGGCTCACCCGAGATCCTTTCTTCAATCGAGTTGACCCCCCTCGCGTATTTCTTTCGCTGGGAGGCGGTGGGTCCCCCGCCGGAAAAACCTCCAGCTATGGTATGAACCTCGCCGAGAACCGGCGTCTCGTGTGCTGGTTCTTCCGCCGCCGGCGGCAAAGTGGCGGTCGTTGTGGGTTCCGCGACATAATCCTTCAAAAACCCAGTTCTCACCATCTCATCTAGCTGGTAACCTGTTCCGTCCGGTTGACTGGGACGTCTTCGTGCGCGACCTCAACCGTCAGCTAGGGACTCCTTCCCACTGGATACCTGTGAATTCCTGCAAAAAAGTGGACAAGGAGGCGCCCTAGCGGCCGTTTGCACTCCGACGCTCAAGTCAGCCAGCAAGAAACACCAAAACTGTGCACCTCCGTCTCTAAGCAACGCGTATGGCACTCTGAAGGTGGTAAAAAGAACTGTATATTGTGTGTGTGTTATCTCCCTCCGGCAAAGATCTTTCCCCAGTCCCTTGTACGTAACCTCAAAGCACGAGCAAGCAACTAGAGAGTTCTGGTAAATTTGCCAAAAGTTCGAACCCCCTTTCCAACATTCTCAACGCTATTTAAACTACCCAAGCATTTAAAGCGCCTTAAAGCGCCTTTGATTACAAATGTAACGCACTCAATCAGCGTATCTAATTAGAAAACGTAGCGCATTTAAGACGTTGAAACGCTTGGGAGCCATTATAGTACCTGAACACTCGAAACGGAAACTGTATTGAATGACTTTAATTACCTGGCACCTGACTAAAGGCTGTTTCTATTCTGACATGGCTGTCGTACACGTGGAGGGCCTCACGACGCCGTGACCACATCCGGGGGCGTTTCTACGTGTGAGTCCTCCTGCTTGGGATTGCTACTGCGCTAGGGGTGACTTTTTGGGTGCCAACTCATGCCCCCAATCATCTAGTCACTTACTTTGAGAGCGTATCTACCGTCCTCTCGTACCCTGCGCCCGGCTACCCTGGGCGTGACCTTCCTCTTGAGTCGTATCTGTCCCAAAGGCGTCTCTGGGGCGGCAGGGGTACTTCACGAGTCAGGCTGCCCTACACTGGTGCTATCACTATGGCCTTGAAGCCACCTTTTCCTTCTCTTTATCGCTGCCCCGGGTTATCGGGACCTGAGGCCTTCCCACGGCGTTGCTCCCTCCATGGTCTTTCCTACCCATGGGTATCGGGGAACCACACTGTGATTGCCTTGCTTTAGTACTGTTTGATCTGGCGACGCCCTGGTTGGGCGGCGCCTTTACCTAGGCGACGCCTCTTCTTGACGACGCTGGCACTTAGCGTCTCTTCACCTAGGCCACGCCTTGTGTTGACTTGGACTTTGACCTTGACTTAGTCAACGCCCGGGTACGGGACGGTACACAAGCCCCCCAGTCTTAAGCCGAAGACTTGTCTTCAGCGTAAAGACTAAGGCCTCGCCCACGCCGTCCACGTGCCACCCTGATGACGTGTCGCTCCCTGCTGACTCAACAATTCCCGAATTATTGACGTCACACTCTCTGAACCATAGGAGTGCTCTTAATGACTGATTGGACATCCTCTGAAACGGGGAGAATAACACCTTTTGGGGCTACCCTTGATCACGCGCCACGTAGCCCTTTGCACGGCCAGCCTCTAGAGACCCTTGCGTTTCCCTTGGGCGATTGATCCTTTGACACGTGGCACGATCTCACGGCTCTTAGTTAGCGCCTCTTGGGTTGCAAAATGTAACGTTTAAGTTACCCCCAAACCCCGCACTCACCCCACCGTTACATTCATTCCCTCTGCTTCTCTGCACTGTTCGTCGTCTTCAAACCCCTTTTCTTTGCAATTGTTGTTCTCTCCTTCCTGTGCTCTTCTTCTGCCTTCACTTTGACAGCAAAGGTATGATTTTCGAATACTCACGACTCTTCCCTTTCGTCGCATTGTATGATTTATTGAACTGCCTGGGACTGTTGCCATTCATGCATTACTACGTTCTTCCGCTTCTCCTGCCTTCTCTGTTCCCTTCTCCTTCTTTCTGGGTTTTCTCGCGTGGGTGATGTTTCCTGGGGTTCACTCCCCTTCCTGTCATGGCTACACTTGTTAAAACCTTTTTCCTCTCTTCTTTCTCCAGCTATTTATTTACACCATGACACGCACGAACGCGGAGCCTGATTCCTCCCCCAAGACCCCCAAGTCCAACTACAAAGCCTACTACCCATGGGCCCCCGACGAGCTCTTGAACGAGTGTACCAGCCTGACTACCTTCCAGGACCTGGAAGCTCACCATGGGGATCCCCATTTGTATAACTTTAATGCTTTCTGCCGCTCTCACGACGCCCATATATCCGTCCGTCCCGGCAGGCCTGGGGAACCTGTCTACGTGGATGACAGACCTAGAAAGGGGAACCCTTTCTTCTTCATGTACCAGACGGTGTTTAAACGCGTAGGGGTGCGTCTCCAATTCACCCCCTTTGAACGGGAACTCCTCACCGAAATCAATACCGCCCCCGCCCAGCTCCATCACAACAGCTGGGCATTCGTGAGGGTTTTCAAATCCTTTGCGGGCTCTTGGGCATCATTCCCTCCGTAGACGTTTTCCTGCATTTCTTCGAAGTGAAGAAGCAGGGGAAAAGCTTCTGTGTAAGCTTTTCCGGGATCGCGGGCAGGATCCTCCTCTCCCTCTTCCAAAACTCTTACAAGAACTGGAAAGGGAAATTCTTTAGAGTGTGCAGCGCCAAGTACGACCCCACAGCCTTGGACGGCTTTCCCCTCTATTGGACGGACCGCCCTAAGCTGCTTAGGGCCAAAGCCCTGGAAGAGCTATCTCCTGCTGACAGGGAAGTAAGCAAGGCCTTGGCTGGGTTGGGGATCGTTTTTGATACTTTGAAGCTTGTTGCTAGCGAATACAATGCTCACGCCCTGACAACATACTTTGGTAAGGAGACTTTTCCCTCGTCCCCTTTGCTGTGAACACCCTGCTACCGGATGTTTGTTCCCACTGCTTCCTCCCCTGTTTCCCATGGTGCCATGTTACTCGCGTCTCACGCATCTATGTGCTTTGTAATTTTGTATAGTTGCTTTTGCCCTAATTTCTGCTGTTTGGTCTGTTTTGATGTAGGATCGGTGATGGACGCCTCTAAAAGGATGATGCTGGCGAAAGCAATGAAGGAGGCTCATGCCGCCAAGGCGGGCACCTCCTCCGCCCCTGCTGCTGATCCGATCCCCCCACCAACTCTGTCACCGCCACCTCCGATCACTGCCGAAGCCCCCCTAAGCTCATCTCCGTCATCTCCACATAGCCCCGAGGCGCTTCAGACTCCCAGCTCTCCTCTGCCCATCGCCGCCGTTCCCCTAGTCGCGGCCTCGTCGCCGGCTCCAACCCCCCTTGACAAAGGGAAACGGGTCTTGGAGATTTTATCGGACGATGAGGACTTGGAAGGTGTGGCACCCTTCAAGAGGAGAAAATCTGCGCGGTTTCCTCTTCTGCTAGAGGCGTCGCCCCAGGGAGGGAATCCCTTCATGGATGACCCTCCAAGCGCGACCTCATTTCCACCCACAACAGTACAAGAGGAAGGGGGCGAAGGTGCCGAGTCTGCCTCGCCCTCACCACCGGTGGAAGTCTCCGCTTCCCCTGCTCCCGTCGCTGCCGCTGCCGCCCCCGATCTCATCGCCATCCCTCCTCCAATCATGCATCTGATGAGGGGCTTCAGTGGCGGAAACATGCCAGAGGGCACCGACAGGAAGGAAGGCATGCCCTTCTACTTGGGGGCCTTCTTGGCGGTGGCCCTTGAATGGCGAGCCCAGGCCAGGAATGCCGTCCTGCAAGCTCAAACTCTCCATGCCTTGGAAACAAAGGTAACTGCTCTGGAGGAGGAAAAGAAAACCCTGGGATGCCAGAATGAAGCTTACCAAACCTCCCTGAAGCAGGCGCAAGAGTCCAAAGCAGAAGCTGAGGGACAACTGGCATAGGCGTTGGAGCTCCAGACTGACTTCTACGCCCGGGAAGTCGCCCTCAAAGTTCAGGTGACGAGCCTTCAAAACATAGTTGAAGCTTACGAAAAAGTGCAAAAGGACTTGAAGGCCCGCTGCTGTGAACAAACTGGCGCAATGGAGCGGATGGAAGGGGAAATGGCGTCCCAGACCCAAGCTATGGACCTTCTCCGGGCGGACTACGACAAACTGCATATCGAGGTCAACCGACTCCGCGTGGAGAAGGAGGCTTTGGAGAAGCAGGTGGCTTCCGGGGACACCATCATTGGAGAACTAGAGAAGGACAAGAAGACCCTCATCCAGGAGATGGCGGGTACTTTCGAGGAGGGATTCCAAGAAGCTTTGGCTCAAGCAGTCTGCACGAATCCGGGGATCGACATTTCCAGCTGTGATTCCACTCACCACATTGTTGATGGAAAGGTCGTGCCTTTGGAGATAGACGATTAAGCCGCCTCCCTCGATCATCAGCCCATTCCTTTATACTTGTTTTAACCTTCTCTGACAAATTTGTAATTCTTTGAATCATCTGCACTCTTGCTACAACTCTGGGATTTTGTTAAGATTACTTTCGTGTCCTCGCGACATAGAATTCTGCTTGTGCGATTTTATTCTCATCTTTTTCCTTCTTGTGCCTTGGTTGTTTTGCTTGCATTATACTCGCTTCTTTCACTTCGTTGGGCGGCCTTGTAGGCCTGAGAAAGGTCACGCGCCAATGCCCACGCCCATGGAGAGGCTCACCTAATTGTTCCGTCCGGTTGACCGGGGCGTCTTCGTGCGCGACCTCAACCGTCAGCTAGGGACTCCTTCCCACTGATTGCCTGTGGATTCCTGCAAAAGAAAAAGGACAAAAAGGCTCCCTAGCGGCCGTTTGCACTCCGACGCTCAAGTCAGCCAGCAAGAAACACCAAAACTGTTCACCTCCGTCTCTGAGCACCGCGTATGGCACTCTGAAGGCGGTAAAAATAACTGTGTGTTGTGTGTCTGTGTTCTCTCTTTCAGGCCAAAATATTCCCCAGTCCCTTGTTCGTAACTGTTGAAGCACGAGCAAGCAACTAGAGAGCTCTGGTCAATTTGCAGAAAGTTCGAACCCCGTTTCCAACATTCCCCGCGCTATTTAAACCTCCCAAGCATTTAAAGAGCCTTAAAGCGCTTTTAATCACAAACGTAACGCACTCATTAATGCGTTTAATTAAAAAACGTAGCGCATTTAAGACGTTGAAACGCTTGGGAGCCATCATAGTACCTGAACACTCGAAACGGAAACTGTATTGAATGACTTTAATTACCTGGCACCTGACTAGAGGGTGTTTCTATTCTGACATGGCTGTCGTACACGTGGAGGGCCTCACAACGCCATGACCCCATCTGGGGGCGTTTCTGCCCATCTGGGGACGTTTCTACGTGTGAGTCCTCCTGCTTGGGAGTGCTACTGCGCTAGGGGTGACTTTTTGGGTGCCAACTCATGCCCCCAATTATCTAGTCACTTTACTTTGAGAGCGTATCTGCCTTCCTCTTGTACCCTGCACCCGGCTGCCCTGCGCGTGGCCTTCCTCTTGAGTCGTATCTGTCCCACAGGCGTCTCTGGGGCGGCAGGAGCACTTCACGAGTCAGGCTGCCCTACACTGGTACTATCACTATGGCCTTGAAGCCATCTTTTCCTTCTCTTTATCACTGCCCCGGGTTATCGGGACCTGAGGCCTCCCCACGGCGTCGCTCCCTCCATGGTCTTTCCTACCCATGGGTATCGGGGAACCACACCGCGATTGCCTTGCTTCAATACTGTTTGATCTGGCGACGCCCTGGTTGGGTGACCCCTTCACCTAGGCGACGCCTTGCCTTGGCGACGCTTCCTCTTGGCGTCTCTCCACCTAGGCGACGCCTTGCGTTGACTTTGACTCTCCAGCCGTTGACTTTGACCTTGACTTAGTCAACGCCCGGATACGGGACGGTACACAAGCCCCCCAGTCTTAAGCCGAAGACTTGACTTCAGCGTAAAGACTAAAGCCTCGCCCACGCCGTCCACGTGCCTTCCTGATGACGTGTCATTCTCTGCTGACTCAGCAATTCTTCGAATTATTGACGTGACACTTTCTGAACCACAGGGGTATTCTTAATGGCTGATTGGACATCCCCTGTCACCCGCCGCGCCCCCTGGTGATGGGAACTCTCTCAGGGATGATCCTCCTAGTGCCACATCACTGCCGCCTCCACCAACCCACGAGGAACGAGAGGAAAGGATTGACTTGGTTCCCCCGCCTTCGCCGTTGCCACACCTTGACACAGCTGAGGCCTCGGGTTCCGCCGCTCCTGTATCAGTCCCTGGCTCGACTTCTCGCAAACCCCGGATTCCTCGCCCCATTCACAGGGAGTTGACGCAGGGCTTTACCGAAGGAATGTCGCCGACTGATCCTCAAAAGGGAGGAGGCATGCCTTATTATATGGGGGCATTCCTGGCGGTGGCAATCAAGTGGCGCACTCAGGCTCGAAATGCTATCAAAGGGAGGGAGGGCCTCCGTAAGCTTAGAAAAGAGGTGGGGGCGTTGAAGGAGGAGAAACAAAACTGGGGACTCAAGGAGGAAGCTTCCCAATCTCTGCTAAAACTGGCCCATGAGGGCAGGGAGGGAGCTGAGGCGTACGCGCGAGAACTGGAACAGGCGCATGCAGCTCAACTAGCCCAGCTCACCTCCTACCAAATCCAGAACATTGGCCTTCAGGAGGCGGCTCTTACATCCGAAGTGCAGCGAAGAAAACTTGAAGAGCTGGACGCTGCTTGGAGGCAGAAGCTAGGAGAGAGAGAGGATGCCTTGTCTGCGAAGGTTGAAGCCTTGAACCTTCTCCAAGCCGAGGCTAACAAGCTCCGTGTGGAGAAGGAATTTATGGAGAAGCAACTGGCATCCAAGGACTCTAAGATTACGGAACTAGAGGGAGAGGTCCAAAAACTGACTGGGGAGATGGCGGGGGCGTTTGAAGAGGGTTTCCAAGAGGCTCTGACCCAGGCGTCCTGCGAGAACCCTGGCGTCAATATTTCAAACTGCGACCCCACTCATCCTTTGCCTTCTTATGCTTCGGTTGTTCTGTTTGTATCATATTCGCTTCTTTGCTTCGTTGGGCGGCCTTGTATGACCGGGAAAGGTCGCGTGCCAACCCTCACGCCCATGGAGAGGCTCACCTAGTGACGCCGTATCGTCCACGGGGTGTCTCTAACACCGAAACGGTTCTCTCCCTGATTCTTAGCCCCCGGCGCCCACGCCTAAGGAGAGGCCTGCTACAGCAGTGTCGTATCGTCCCGGGTGTCTAAAACGTCGAGTGCTTTGGGGGGGGTCGTTCCCTCTATGGTCTTTCCATCCCATAGGTGTCGGGGAACACCCTGCCAGCAATTCGCTGGCGTTTGGCGATCTTATCTCCCTCCACAGTCTTTCCTACCCGTGGGTATCGGGGAGATAACGCCAGCAACTAACTCTGCCTCCTTCACTTTCGTCTCCCTCCACTGTCTTTTCTACCAGTGGGTATCGGGGAGGCGACCCTGCTGATATTTGGGTTGGGGACGCCCGCAACGTCTCATGCTGGCGTCGTCCTTCATGATTCCAGGCGACGCCTCAGGCGTCTCATATTAGTGTCGCCTTGGGCGTCGTCCCCAACTTGACATTGACTTTGACCTTGGGCTTGATCGATGCCTGGGGGGCAGCGAAGAGCGCAAGGCCCTTCTCGTATCTTCCACGAGGCGCTTTCTGTATGGCTGATGGGACATTCAGTCATTTCACTGAGTTCTGACTCCTGCTGTGCCCCTGACCCACTTTCGACGGCGCATCGTACCACTGGATACTCTATTGATACGACACTTTCAGATCTTCACCAGCGGTGCCAGGGTCATCTTTTCATTTATGCCACGTGGATTAATCGTGCGGTGCACCCATTCGCGTCGTTTGGCGCTCTAACCGCTTTATTTAACTCTTCAAACTCTGAAACTATCCTCATCATTTCCCACTCCTCTTAACCTACTTACGTTCTCTCTTCTTGCACCCTTTCTTTTCTCACAAAGGGTTGTTCCAGCATTCGCTCCCTTCGCTCGACTCTTGCATTTCCGGCAGTCCCTACACCCTTGACAATCCCTGACCTTGTTAAAGAATGTCTTCTCATGCTGCTCCGTCCAGGGTCAGTCCCAAGGATTTGTACCCCTGGGCTTCGAGTGAACTTCTTGATGAGTGTTCATGCTTACTCGCTACCAGGGCCATACGGGAGCACAAAGGGGATTCGTGTTCTTATGACCACCGGGCCTTCGCGAGGAGGCACGACGACGACATCGCTGTGCTCCCTTGCACTCTAGGAGAGCCAGTATGTGGAGACGAACAGGCCAACGACGGGGTCCCTTTCTTTTACTTCTACCAGGTGGTGTTCAAGACCATCGGAGTGCGCCTACCCTTCTCCTGGTTCGAGAAGGAACTGCTGTCTGAGATCAACGTTGCTCCGGCCCAGTTATACCCTAACAGCTGGGCCTTTATCAAAGCCTTCGACATTCTCCTCGGGTTTCTGGGTTGTGCACCCTCGGTTGACCTCTTTCTTCACTTCTTTGAGGTGAAGAGGCAGAGACACAACCTCTGGGTAACTCTCAGTAATGTACCCGGGAGAGTTCTCTTCACACCCTTCCAAAGCTCGTTCTCCGGGTGGAAAGGCCGGTTCTTCAAGATCTGCCGTACTGACCTGGTTCCCGACGCTCTGGATGGGTTTCCGCTGTACTGGGTGAGAGAGACGAGGGCCCTTAAAACCAAGCCCTTCAAGAAACTGGCTCCAAGTGATCAAATAGCTTGCCAGATTCTTGCTGAGGCGGGAGGTTTTGACACTGCCACTTTGATCAGCCTGGAGTCCAACACTGGGACTCTCGAAAAGTATGTAGGTAAGAGTCGCTGCCCTAGAAACTCCGGCCCTTGTTGTCTTCTGTACGTGCATGTCTTGCCTCATGGCATCTCTGACACACTTATCTCTCTTGGTGCAGGTTCGAAAATAAACCGAGAAAGGAGGACACGACTTACTCGAGCTCTGCGGGCTGGGAAAGGGGCTTCGCCTTCCTCCAGTGCTGATTCTGATGACCACTGAAAAGTGGCTTTTTGTGACTTGTATGAGTTGTAATATTTGCCCCATTTGGGCTACTTCAATTGTATTGAGCATTGCTTCTAACACCAGCTTTTTCTATATCAGTTGATTTTTGCAACGTCACTTTACTTCTGCATACATTTTGCATATTGCGCGCTTTCCTTCGCCCTGCTCATCAACGGCGCCCGCCTCCATCCTGGCGACGCCTTCTTTCTTGGCGACGCCTTTTTTTTCTTGGCGACGCCTTCTCTTGGCGACGCCTTCTCTTGGCGACGCCTTCTCTTGGCGACGCCTTTCCTTACTTCAAACGGAGAAAGATACAGGCTAAAATCCAAGGCACTTCTTTTTCTAAAATTGTTTTTACCTTTATTAGGGTGACCTCATTAAAAAACCCCCGTGAGGGAAAAAGAGCGTCCCCTTCAACTAAATTGTTACATAACTGGTTACATAAGTCAACTAAAATAAAATTTTAGGTTGGCTGCATTCCAACTGCGCGGGATAGGACCTCCATCTAAAGTCTCCAGGTTGTACGAACCGTTGCCCTTAACCTCAGTAACTCTGAAAGGTCCGGTCCACTTGGGAGATAGCTTATTCTCCAACTCGTATGGGTGAGCTTTCCTCATTACTAGGTCGCCGACCTGAAATTGCCGCGGCTTCACCTTAGAGCTATATTGCCGCTCTACTCTTCTCTTCGTCGCTTCAGCTTTTATTCTAGCTTCTTCCCTGGCCTCGTCTAGCAGATCCAGGTTTACCCGCCTCTCTTCATTGGATTCCTCCGCCACAAAGTTTTGAAAACGTGGCGAGCTCTCATGTATTTCTACCGGGATCATCGCATCCGACCCGTAAACCAAACTGAAAGGCGTCTCCATAGTAGAGGATTGGGGCGTGGTGTGATATGCCCATACGATCCTTGGTACCTCTTCCGCCCACGCCCCTTTGGCTTTCTCCAACCTTCTTTTTAACCCCCTCAGCAGAACTCTGTTTGCCGATTCTACCTGCCCATTAGTCTGGGGGTGCTCAACTGATGCAAACACCTGTTTAATGCCTACCTCAGCACATAGGTTTCTCAACTTTTGACTGACGAATTGGGTTCCGTTGTCGGATATCAGCCGCCTAGGTACGCCAGAACGGCACACGATGTTCTTTCACACAAAGTGTTGTACTTTGTGCGCTGTGATTTGTGCCACGGGCTCCGCCTCTATCCATCTGGTGAAGTATTCGATGGCAACAATCAAATACTTCATCTGCCTGATCGCCAGTGGAAAGGGGCCCAGGATGTCGATTCCCCACGTATGGAAAGGCCACGGGCTGTATATGGACCGCAACTCTTCTGGCGGCGCCTTGTGCCAGACGGCGTGCTTTTGGCACTGCCTACACCGCTGGGCGTGCCGTGCGCAGTCCTCTTTTACTGTTGGCCAGAAGAAACCTGCGCGTACTACCTTGGAGGCTAAGGATCTTCCCCCTACGTGGCTCCCGCAGATGCCTTCGTGTAGCTCTGCCATTATCCTGGTGCACTCATCGCCACTGACGCACGTTAGGATAGGGTGAGTGAAACCGTGCCTGAACAGCACCCCATCCACCAAAGTATATCTTGCGGCATTTCTTTTGACTTTTTAACCTTCTTCAGCCTCCAATGGGAGAGCCCCATCTGCCAGGTATCGCTTGTAGGGCGTCATCCAGGTGTCTCCCCTAGCCAGAACGCATACCTGCATCTGCTCTTCCTCAGGGACACTCGCGTACATGCTGATGCGGGGTGCCCTCTGCGTATCCTGGGTCAAAGAGCAATGACTCCTTGGCCTTTCCCTGGATGTTTAAATCTGGAGGACGTCCACCCTGTTGTCTTCCACGAATCTACGCGGGGCTTTGAGAGTCTCCTGGATCACTGTCCTCTGTCTACCCCCCTTGCCTGAGCTGGCCAGCTTTGCAAGCAGGTCAGCTCTGGCATTCTGCTCCCTCGGGACATGTATTAGCTCAAGAGCGTTGAATGCTCCCTTTAACAACTGGACGTATTTCAGATACGCCGCCATCTTTGGGTCCTTCGCCTGGAATTCACCCGACACCTGTCCCGTAATCAGCTGGGAGTCGCTTTTCACCAGGAGGTTTTGCGCGCCCATCTCCTTGGCCAGGAGCATTCCTGCTATCAGGGCTTCATACTCCGCCTGATTGTTACTTGCCTTAAAGGAGAAACGCAGGGCCTGCTCAATCAGTATGCCGTTGGGTCCCTCCAAGACTATTCCCGCTCCGCTCCCTTGTTGGTTGGAAGAGCCATCAACCGACAGCAGCCCCTGCGAGCCCACTTCCACCTCTTGCTCACCTCCGGGCGAAAGTTCCGCTATAAAATCAGCGTACACCTGCCCTTTGATGGATCCTCTAGGCTCATACTGGATGTCGAATTCTGACAGTTCTACCGCCCAGCGCACCATTCTTCCCTCCACATCAGGCTTCTACAGCACCTTCTTTATAGGGAGGTTTGTCATCACCACCACCGTGAAGCTGTGGAAGTAATGACGGAGCTTCCTGGCAGAAAATACTACCGCTAGCGCTGCCTTCTCCAGCGCTTGGTATCTCGTCTCAGCTCCTTGTAATGCCTTGCTTACAAAATAGATGGGCTTCTGACTCTGGTCCTGCTCCTGACTAACACAGAACTGATAGCCCGCTCCGTTACAGTAAAATATAACCGGAGGGGCACTCCCGTCACCGGTTTGTAGAGGACCGGTGGCGTCGCCAGGTACTCCTTTAGCTTAATGAAAGCCGTTTCGCATTCATCAGTCCATGCGAAGCGACTGTTTCTCTTGAGGCACTAGAAATATGGATGCCCCTTCTCTCCCCCGGCGGAAACAAACCTTGAAAGCGCCGCCATCTGCCCTGTCAGCTGTTGTACTTCCTTTACTGACGTCGAGCTTCGCATGGCGATAATCGCTGCGCATTTGTCGGGGTTCGCCTCTATCCCCTTCTCTGTGAGCATAAAACCCAAGAACTTACCGGCCTCTACCCCGAAAATACACTTCTCAGGGTTTAACTTGAGGCGGTACTTGGATATTGTGACGAACAACTCCTCCAGATCCGCCATGTGTTGCGCCCTATCCTGCGACGCCACCACCATGTCGTCTACATAAGCGTACACATTCCTCCCGAGCATTGGCACCAGGACCTTGTCCATTAACCTTTGGTACGTGGCGCCTGCGTTTTTCAGCCCAAAAGGCATCACCTTATAGCAGTAACTGCAAGTCTCAGTCATGAATGCAGTTTTGTTCTCATCTCTTGGGTGCTTCTTGATCTGGTTGTACCCTGAGAAGGCGTCCAGGAAACTCAGCACCTTGCTGCCGGACGCACTGTCTACCAAGGCGTCGATGCTGGGCAGCGGGTACGAGTCCTTTGGGCACGCCTTATTCAGGTCCGTGAAGTCCACGCACATCCTCCAATTTCCATTCGCCTTTTTCACCAAGACAACATTGGCAAGCCACTCAGGGTATTGAATCTCCCTGATGTGGCTAGCCCTCAACAGCTTCTGCGTTTCATCCTTCACCACCTGCTGTCGCTCCTCATTGAACTTTCTCCTTCTCTGGCGCACGGGGCGGACCGTGGCGTCCATGCTGAGATGGTGACAAAGGAAATCGGGGTCGATGCCGGGCATATCCGAGGCGGACCATGCGAAGGCATCCAGGTGGCGCGAAATCACTTCTGCCACCCCTTCCTCTTCTTCTGGGCTCAGCAAACTTCCCAACTTGAATGTCTTGCCGCCATTATAGTACCTTAAACGCTCAAAACAGAAATTGTGCTAAATGATTTTAATTACCTGGTACCTGACTAAAGGGTGTTTCCATTCTGACCTGGCTGTCGTACACGTGGAGGGCCTCACGACGCCATGACCCCATCTGGGGGCGTTTTTGCCCATCTGGGGACGTTTCTACGTGTGAGTCCTCCTGCCTGGGAGTGCTACTGCGCAAGGGGTGACTTTTTGGGTGCCAACTCATGCCCCCAATCATCTAGTCACTTACTTTGAACGCGTATCTGCCTTCCTCTCGTACCCTGCACCCGGCTACCCAGGGCGTGACCTTCCTTTCGAGTCGTATCTGTCCCAAAGGCGTCTCTGGGGCGGCAGGTGTACTTCACGAGTCAGGCTGCCCTACACTGGTGCTATCACTATGGCCTTGAAGCCACCTTTTCCTTCTCTTTATCACTGCCTCGGATTATCGGGACCTAAGGCCTTCCCACGGCATTGCTCCCTCCACGGTCTTTCCTACCCATGGGTATCGGGGAACCACACTGTGATTGCCTTGCTTTAGTAATGTTTGATCTGGCGACGCCCTGGTTGGGCGACGCCTTCACCTAGGCGACGCCTTGCCTTGGCGACGCCTCTTCTTGACGACGCTGGCACTTAGCGTCTCTTCACCTAGACAACGCCTTGTGTTGACTTTGACCTTGACTTAGTCAACGCCCGGGTACGGGACGGTACAAAGGTTCATACCAGTGTTAATCATTCGCTTTCTTTTCTTTACAGAGAAAATGCTATCACAGTTTAAGAAGAAGGAGCTTTGAAGAGATGGCCAAAAGGATGAGGGCGACTACCAACACGCCTAAGGAATCCTCAAAGATGAAAGCTCTTCTCACTGCCCCAGACCCTATTGACGAAGAAGAAATCACCTCGGGGTTGGTCTTCAAGAGGAAAAGGAAGATCTTGACAGCCCCCACCGAGCACTTATATTCAGTTGGGAAGGTTCCTTCTTATCATGTTGCTTCGTCTGGAGGCCAGACTACCCTCCAGATGTGGCAGTTGCTTAGGAGTGTGAAGCGAAGAACTCTAAGAGGCCAAACCTATGGGACCCCAACTTGGACACCTCCTCCTACCTCGAAGAGAATCTAATGCCCAACGAGGCGAAGGAGAAGCTCATGGCCCATGATGAAAGCTACTTATTTCGCGAAGCGATGAGGCAGTTTGGTCAAGCCCTTGCAAGCAACTTCTTAGCTACTTCTAAACTGAAAGAGAGGGTGAAAAAGAGGATGTAACTCAAGAGACCTGTAGGCAGCATAAAGAGGTAGAAAGGTTGTAGAAGGAACTCCAACTCCCCAAGACTTCTCAACAAGAAACGGAGCAACATTTACCTAATGTACCGTCCCGTACCCGGGCGTTGACTAAGTCAAGGTCAAATTCAAAGTCAACACCAGAGGTCAAAGCCAACACAAGGCGTTGCCTAGGTGAAGAGACACTAAGTGCCAGCGTCGTCAAGAAGAGGCGTCGCCAAGGCAAGGCGTCGCCTAGGTAAAGGCGCCGCCCAACCAGGGCGTCGCCAGATCAAACAGTACTAAAGCAAGGCAATCACAGTGTGGTTCCCCGATACCCATGGGTAGGAAAGACCATGGAGGGAGCGACATCGTGGGAAGGCCTCAGGTCCCGATAACCCGGGGCAGCGATAAAGAGAAGGAAAAGGTGGCTTCAAGGCCATAGTGATAGCACCAGTGTAGGGCAGCCTGACTCGTGAAGTACCCCTGCCGCCCCAGAGACACCTTTGGGACAGATACGACTGAAGAGGAAGGTCACGCCCAGGGTAGCCGGGTGCAGGGTACGAGAGGAAGGCATATACGCTCTCAAAGTAAGTGACTAGATGATTGGGGGCATGAGTTGGCACCCAAAAAGTCACCCCTAGCGCAGTAGCACTCCCAAGCAGGAGGACTCACACGTAGAAACGTCCCCAGATGGGGTCACGGCGTCGTGAGGCCCTCCACGTGTACGACAGCCATGTCAGAATAGAAACACCCTTTAGTCAGGTGCCAGGTAATTAAAGTCATTCAATACAGTTTCCGTTTCGAGCGTTCAGGTACTATAATGGCTCCCAAGCGTTTCAACGTCTTAAATGGGCTACGTTTTCTAATTAGATACGCTGATTGACTGCGTTACATTTGTAATTGAAGGCGCTTTAAGGCGCTTTAAATGCTTGGGTAGTTTAAATAGCGCTGGGAATGTTGGAAACAGGGTTCGAACTTTTGGCAAATTCACCAGAACTCTCTAGTGGCTTGCTCGTTCTTCGAGGTTACGTACAAGGGACTGGGGAAAGATCTTTGCCTGAGGGAGATAACACACACACAATACACAGTTCTTTTTACCACCTTCAGAGTGCCATACGCGGTGCTCAGAGACGGAGGTGCACAGTTTTGGTGTTTCTTGCTGGCTGACTTGAGCGTCGGAGTGCAAACGGCCGCTAGGGCGCCTCTTTGTCCTCTTTTTTGCAGGAATCCACAGGTAACCAGTGGGAAGGAGTCCCTAGCTGACGGTTGAGGTCGCGCACGAAGACGTCCCAGTCAACCGGACGGAACATTTGGCGCCCACCGTGCGGCCGATATAAAACATCAGTCCCATCACAAGTTCGAGAAAATCTACCAAGTTACAGTAACGTTGGAGGAGGTTGGACTGACAATGGCCCCCACCATACGAGGTACAACACGCGCAGCCCCAACAGAACTATCCATGCAACAGGTCCTGGAGATAATGAGGGGGCTGCAGCAGGATATGACGGAGTCGAAACTGGAACAGGAACGCATGCAGGCAGATCTCGATGCCTCGCATGAGAGGAATGAAGAGCTCCACCGCGTAAATGAGGAGTTGCGCCAGGGCCTGAGAAATGATCGGGGGCGGCATGGGCATGACGAGATGGAGAACCATTCCCCACCAAGGGAGTTTTCCACTCCCTTCTCGCAGGAGATTCTAGATGCAGTGATCCTGAACACGTTTGCGGGTCCCAAGGTGATCTTCACCGGGATGGAGGACCCAGAGACGCACCTTGCTGCATTTCACACACAGATGGTCCTGGTAGGCGGTTCTGACGCCGCCAAGTGCAAGCTTTTTATGAGCACCCTGACTGGGATGGCTATGGACTGGTTCATCAGCCTCCCGGACGGTCATATCACATCTTTCCGCCAATTGTCACGATTGTTCAGGGAACAATACTTAGCAAACAAGGCCCCGCCGCCGGTCTCCTACGATCTGTTTGATGTGAAGCAGTATCAAGGGGAGACCCTGAAGGAATACATCAATCGCTTCGGGGCCCAGGTCGTGAAGGTTGGTACGACAGAGGAGCCTATGATCGTATACGCGTTCGTGAAAGGCGTATGCCCCGGTCCTTTAGGAGAATCCATCATCCGCAACTGCCTTAGGACTTTCGCTGAGCTACGGCGTAGGGCGGTAGAACATATTGCTTCTGAAGGGGAGGTGTGCATGAAGCGCACCAGCGTCGTACCCTCACGCCCGAGGGGACCGGCGCAAGCTCAACCCGTCAGGGTCAATGAGACCACGACGGGAAGAAAGAAGCCAGATGCGAGACGCCCCTATGAGGCCAAAAAGCCCCAGCCCCGGGGTCCAGCGGGAGGCGATCGCCCGGCCAGAGAAAGAGCGAGACCGGCGAGGTACAATTTTGTGGTAGAGCTGAAGGACCTGATCGTCGTGCCTAATATAGCCGAGAGGCTGAGGCGACCGGCGAAGACTGACAAGGTGTTAGGGCCTCGCAAAGACTCTAGGTGCGAGTTCCACGAGGCTTTCGGGCACCACATTGATAACTGCTTGTCGTTGGGTTACCAGCTAGATGAGCTGGTGAGAACTGGGTTTTTGAAGGATTATGTCGCAGAGCCCACAACGACCGCCACCTTGCCGCCGCCGGCGGAAGAACCCGCACACGAGATGCCTGTGCTTGGCGAGGTCCACACCATTGCCGGAGGTTTTTCCGGCGGGGGACCCACCGCCTCCCAGCGGAAGAAATACGCGAGGGGTGTCAATTCAATCGAAGAGAGACTCTCGGGTGAGCCATGGGAGTCGGATCTCGTGTTCACGAGGGGAGATCTCCGAGATGTGGGACCCCATGACAACGACCCCGTTGTCATCCCAGTCGTCACAGCCGGAAGAAAGGTACACAGAGTGCCTGTCGACCAAGGAAGTTCAGCAGACGTCATGTTCTTGTCGACATTTAATAAGTTACGGTTGTCCCCCGACCTGTTGAGGCCCTACACGGGGTGCCTGTATGGGTTTGCGGATAACCAGGTGGAAGTCCGGGGTTACCTGGAGTTGAGGACTACGTTCACGGATGGAGAGGCCTCCCGTACCGAAAGCATCCGGTACATGGTCGTGAACGCCAACTCCGCCTACAATATTTTGTTGGGCAGGCCGGCGTTAAACCGTTTGAACGCGGTGTCCTCCACACGCCACATGAAGATGAAGCTGCCGGACCTCAGTGGCAAGGTGATAGTCATTAAGTCAGACCAGGAGGAGGCAGGGAAATGCTATGAGAACAGCCTGAAAACGAAGACAGGCGTGTTCATGGTATATGAACGTCCGTCGAGCGCGGACACGACGATGATTGAGGCGACGCCCGCTGGGTCGACGCCTAATGAGGCCATACCGGCGAGGGCGATGCCCAAAGCAGATGCGCCTATGGAGGAAGGCCCTCACGACACGACGCCCGTGGAAGAGGCGGCGCCCGTCGAGGATGATAGTAGGGAACAGTCAGCGGCTAATGCCGTAGAAAGGGAGATTGGCGGCAAGACATTCAAGTTAGGAAGTTTGCTGAGCCCAGAAGAACAGGAAGGGGTGGCAGAAGTGATTTCGCGCCACCTGGATGCCTTCGCATGGTCCGCCTCGGATATGCCCGGCATTGACCCCGATTTCCTGTGTCACCACCTCAGCATGGACGCCACGGTCCGCCCCGTGCGCCAGAGAAGGAGAAAGTTCAATGAGGAGCGACAGCAGGTGGAGAAGGACGAAACGCAGAAGCTGTTGAATGCTGGCCACATCAGGGAGATTCAATACCCTGAGTTGCTGGCCAATGTCGTCTTGGTGAAAAAGGCGAATGGAAAGTGGAGGATGTGTGTTGACTTCACAGACTTGAATAAGGCGTGCCCAAAGGACTTGTACCCGCTGCCCAGCATCGACGCCTTGGTAGATAGTGCGTCCGGCAGCAAGGTGCTGAGTTTCCTGGACGCCTTCTCAGGGTACAACCAGATCAAGATGCACCCAAGAGATGAGAACAAAACTGCATTAATGACTGAGACTTGCAGTTACTGTTATAAGGTGATGCCTTTTGGGCTAAAAAACGCGGGCGCCACGTACCAAAGGTTAATGGACAAGGTCCTGGCGCCAATGCTCGGGAGGAATGTGTACGCCAATGTAGACGACATGGTGGTGGCGTCGCAGGATAGGGCGCAGCACATGGCGGACCTGGAGGAGTTGTTCGTCACAATATCCAAGTACCGCCTTAAGTTAAACCCTGAGAAGTGTGTTTTCGGGGTAGAGGCCGGTAAGTTCTTGGGTTTTATGCTCACAGAGAGGGGGATAGAGGCGAACCCCGACAAGTGCGCGGCGATTATCGCCATGCGAAGCCCGACGTCGGTAAAAGAGGTCGGACAGGGCGGATGGCAGCGCTCTCGAGGTTTGTTTCCGCCGGGGGAGAGAAGGGGCATCCATATTTCCAGTGCCTCAAGAGAAACAGTCGCTTTGCATGGACTGATGAATGCGAAGCAGCTTTCATTAAGCTAAAGGAGTACCTGGCGACGCCACCGGTCCTCTGCAAACCGATAACAGGCGTGCCCCTCCGGTTATATTTTACTGTAACGGAGCGGGCTATCAGCTCTGTGTTAGTCCAGGAGCAGGACCAGAGTCAAAAGCCCATCTATTTCGTAAGCAAGGCATTACAAGGAGCTGAGACGAGATACCAAGCGCTGGAGAAGGCAGCGCTAGCGGTGGTGTTTTCTGCCAGGAGGCTCCGCCATTACTTCCACAGCTTCACGGTGGTGGTGATGACAAACCTCCCTATACAGAAGGTGCTGCAGAAGCCTGATGTGGCGGGAAGAATGGTGCGTTGGGCGGTGGAACTGTCAGAATTCGACATCCAGTATGAGCCTAGAGGATCCATCAAAGGGCAGGTGTACGCAGATTTCATAGCGGAACTTTCGCCCGGAGGTGAGCAAGAGGTGGAAGTGGGTTCGCAGTGGCTGCTCTCGGTTGATGGCTCTTCCAACCAACAAGGGAGCGGTGCGGGAATAGTCTTGGAGGGACCCAATGGCATACTGATTGAGCAGGCCCTGCGCTTCGCCTTCAAGGCATGTAACAATCAGGCAGAGTACGAAGCCCTGATAGCAGGAATGCTCTTGGCCAAGGAGATGGGCGCGCAAAACCTCCTGGTGAAAAGCGACTCCCAGCTGATTACGGGGCAGGTGTCGGGTGAGTTCCAGGCGAAGGACCCACAAATGGCGGCATACCTGAAATACGTCCAATTGTTGAAGGGAGCATTCAACGCTCTTGAGCTGATACATGTCCCAAGGGAGCAGAATGCCAGAGCTGACCTGCTTGCAAAGCTGGCCAGCTCAGGCAAGGGGGGTAGACAGAGGACAGTGATCCAAGAGACTATCAAAGCTCCACGTAGATTCGTGGAAGACAACAGGGTGGATGTCCTCCAGATTTATACAACAAGGGGAAGGCCGAGGAGTCATTGCTCTTTGACCCAAGATACGCAGAGGGTGCCCCGCATTAGCACGTACAGGGATGTGCCCGAGGGAGAGCAAATGCAGGTATGCGTTTTGACCGAGGGAGACACCTGGATGACGCCCTACAAGCGATACATGGCGAATGGGGCTCTCCCCGTAGAGCCTGAAGAGGGTAAAAAGGTCAAAAGAAACGCCGCAAGATATACCCTGGTGGATGGGGTGTTGTTCAGGCATGGTTTCACTCACCCTATCCTAACGAGCGTAAGTGGCGACGAGTGCACCATAATAATGGCGGAGCTACACGAAGGCATCTGCAGGAGCCACGTAGGGGGAAGGTCCCTAGCCTCCAAGGTAATACGCGCAGGTTTCTTCTGGCCAACAGTAAAAGAGGACTGCGCACGACACGCCCAGCGGTGCAGGCAATGCCAAAAGCACGCCGACTGGCACAAGGCGCCGCCAGAAGAATTGCGATCCATATACAGCCCGTGGCCTTTCCATACATGGGGAATCGACATGCTGGGCCCGTTCCCACTGACAATCAGGCAGATGAAGTATTTGATCGTCGCCATCGAATACTTCACCAAGTGGATAGAGGCAGAGCCCGTAGCACAGATCACTGCGCACAAGGTACAGCATTTTGTGTGGAAGAACATTGTGTGCCGCTTTGGCGTACCTAGGCGCTTGATATCCGATAACGGGACCCAGTTTGCCAGTCAGCAGTTGAGAAATCTGTGCGCTGAGGTAGGAATCAAACAGGTGTTCGCATCGGTTGAACACCCCCAGACCAACGGACAAGTGGAGTCAGCAAACAGAGTTCTGCTGAAGCGGTTAAAAAGAAGGTTAGAGAAAGCCAAAGGGGTGTGGGCGGAAGAGGTACCAAGGATCGTATGGGCATACCACACCATGCCTCAATCCTCTACTATGGAGATGCCTTTCAGTTTGGTGTACGGGTCGGACGCACTGATTCCGGTAGAAATACATGAAAGCTCACCACGTTTTCAAAACTTTGTGGTGGAGGAATCCAATGAAGAAAGGCGGGTAAACCTGGATCTACTAGACGAGGTCAGGGAAGAAGCCAGAATAAAAGCTGAAGCGATGAAGAGAATCGTAGAGCGGCAATATAGCTCTAAGGTAAAGCCGCGACAGTTTCAGATCGGCAACCTAGTGATGAGGAAAGCTCACCCATACGAGCTGGAGAATAAGCTGTCTCCCAAGTGGACCGGACCCTTCAGAGTTACTGAGGCTAAGGGCAACGGTTCGTACAGCCTAAAGACTTTGGATGGAGGTCCTATCCCGCGCAGCTGGAATGCAGCCAACTTAAAATTTTATTTCAGTTGACTTATGTAAGCAGTTATGTAACAATTTAGTTGAAGGGGACGCTCTTTTTCCCTCTTGGGGGTTTTTTAATGAGGTCACCCAAATAAAAGGTAAAACCTGTTTGAGAAAAAGAAGTGCCTTGGTTTTCAGCCTTTATCTTTCTCCGTTTGAAGTAATGTGATGCGTCGCCAAGAAAGAAGGCGTCGCCTAGGTCAAGGTGTCGCCAAGAAAGAAGGCGCCGCCTAGGTAAAGGCGTGGCCTAGGTGAAGGCGTCGCCAAGAAAGAAGGCGTCGCGCAGGTGAAGGCGTCGCCAAGAAAGAAGGCGTCGCCTAGGTAAAGGCGTCGCCAGGAAAGAAGGAAAAGCGCACAATATGCGAAACGTATGCAGAGTAAAGCGACGTTGCAAAAAATCAAGTATGATATAGAAAAGTTGATGTTACAAGCAATGTTCGATACAATGGGAGTAGCGCAAATAGGGCAAATATTACAACTCATGCAAATTACAAAAGAACCACTTTTCAGTGGCCATCGGAGTCAGCACTGGAGGAAGACGAAGCCCTGATCCCAGCCCGCAGAGCTCGAGTAAGTCGTGTCCTCCTCTCTTGGTTTATTTTCGAACCTGCACCAAGGGAGATAAATGTGTCAGAGACACCATGAAGCAAGACATGCACAGTTAGAAAGCAATAAAGGCCGAAGTTTCTAGGGCAGTGACTCTTACATATGTACTTTTCGAGAGTTCCAGCGTTGAACTCCAAGCTGATCAAAGTGCCAGAGTCAAAACCTCCTGCCTCAGCAAGAATCCGGCAAGCTATTTGATCACTTGGAGCCAGCTTCTTGAAGGGTTTGGTTTTGAGGGCCCTCGCCTCTCTCACCCAGTACAGCGGAAACCCATCCAGAGCGTCGGGAACAAGGTCAGTGCAGCAGATCTTTAAGAACCGGCCTTTCCACCCGGTGAATGAGTTTTGGAAGGGTGTGAGGACAACTCTCCCGGGAACGTTACTGAGAGTTACCCAGAGGTTGTGCCTCTGCCTCTTAACCTCAAAGAAGTGAAGAAAGAGGTTAACCGAAGGCGCACAACCCAGAAACCCGAAGAGGATGTGAAAGGCTTTGACAAAGGCCCAGCTGTTGGGCTATAACTGGGCCGGAGCGACATTGATCTCCGTCAGCAGTCCCTTCTCGAACCAGGAGAAGGGTAGGCGCACTCCGATGGTCTTGAAAACCACCTGGTAAAGGTAAAAGAAGGGGACCCCTTCGTTGGCCCATTTGTCTCCGCATACTGGCTCCCCCAGAGTGCAAGGGAGCACAGCAATGTCGTCGTCATGCCTCCTCGTGAAGGCCCGGTGATCATAGGAACATGAATCCCCTTTGTGTTCCCTTATGGCCCTGGTAGCGAGTAAGCATGAACATTCGTCAAGAAGTTCACTCGAAGCCCAAGGGTACTGGTCCTTGGGACTGACCCTGGGGGAGGCAGCATGAGAGGACATTCTTTAACAAGATCCGGGATTGTCAAAGGCGTATGGCCCGCCGGAAATGCAAGAGTCGAGCGATGGGAGCGAATGCTAGAAGAACCCTTCGTGAGAGAAGAACGGGTGCAAGAAGAGAGAGTGTAAGTAGGTTACGAAGAGTGCAGAAATGATGAGGACAGTTTCAGAGTTTGAAGAGTTAAATAAAGCGGTTAGAGCGTCAAACGACGCGAATGGATGCACCGCACGATCGAGCCACGTGGCAGCAGATGGAAGGGTGGCCCTGGCATCCCTGGTTAAACTCAGAACACGTCGTATCGGCGGAATGCCCAGTGGTACGATGCGCCGTCGAAAGTGGATCAGGGGCACAGTAGGAGTCAGGATCAAATCGAATGACTGGACGTCCCATCAGCCATACAAGAAGCGCCACGTGGAAGGCACGGGAAGGACCTTGAGCTCTTCGCTGTCCCCAGGCGTCGACCAAGGCCAAGGTCAAAGTCAATGTCAAGGTAAGGACGACACCCAAGGCGACGCTAGCATGAGACGCCCGAGGCGTCGCCTGGAAAGACATAAAGGACGACGCCAGCGTGAGACGTCGCGGGCGTCGCCCACCAAAATATCAGCAAGGTTGCCTCCCCGATACCCACAGGTAGGAAAGACTGTGGAGGGAGACGAAGTCGAAGAGGGCGAAGTTAGTTACTGGCGCCGCCTCCCCGATACCCACAGGTAGGAAAGACTGTGGAGGGAGACGGGACCACCAAAACGCCAGCGAATCACTGGCAGGGCGTTCCCCGATACCTATGGGAAGGAAAGACCATGGAGGGAACGACCCCCCAAAGCACTTGGCGTTTCAGACACCCGAGGACGATACGGCACTGCTGTGGCAGGCCTCTCCTTAGGCTTGGGCGTCGGGCGTTAAGGATCAAGGGAAGGACTGTTTGGGTGTTAGAGACACCTCGTGGACGATACGGCTCCATTAGGTGAACCTCTCCATGGGCGTGAGCATTGGCGCGTGACCTTTCCCGGGCCTACAAGGCCGCCCAACGAAGCGAAAGAAGCGAGTATAATGCAAGCAAAACAACCAAGGCACAAGAAGGCAAAGGATGAGAATAAAATCACATAGGCAGAATTCTATGTCGCGAGGACACGAAAGTAATCATAACAAAATCCCAGAGTTGTAGCGAGAGTGCAGATGATTCAAAGAATTACAAATTTGTCAGAGAAGGTTAAAACAAGTATAAAGGAATGGGCTGATGATCGAGGGTGGCGGCTCAATCGTCTATCTCCAAAGGCACGACCTTTCCATCAACAATGTGGTGAGTGGAATCGCAGCTGGAAATGTCAATCCCCGGATTCGTGCAGACTGCTTGAGCCAAAGCTTCTTGGAATCCCTCCTCGAAAGTACCCGCCATCTCCTGGATGAGGGTCATCTTGTCCTTCTCTAGTTCTCCAATGACGGTGTCCCCGGAAGCCACCTGCTTCTCCAAAGCCTCCTTCTCCACGCGGAATCGGTTGACCTCGATCTGCAGTTTGTCGTAGTCCGCCCGGAGAAGGCCCATAGCTTGGGTCTGGGACGCCATTTCCCCTTCCATCCGCTCCATTGCGCCAGTTTGTTCACAGCAGCGGGCCTTCAAGTCCTTTTGCACTTTTTCGTAAGCTTCAACTATGTTTTGAAGGCTCGTCACCTGAACTTTGAGGGCGACTTCCCGGGCGTAGAAGTTGTTGGGTTTAATAGTGCCAAAGTTCAAGAGGGGGGGTGAATTGACCTTCTAAAACTTTCTCGCAGAAACAGTGTTTAGCACAATTTTACAGAAAATAAATCGATTTATGTGAAAATGAACAGATTTATTTCAGCACTGTTTTTGTTTGAAAAGCTTTTAATTCAGCAAGGTTAATCACAAGATTATGCAGATAGAATTTCCAGATGCACACACACAGATATCAGATTAAAAACCAGTGAAACACTAAACATCAAACTTCAATTTCAAGCAAGTGATTAAGGTTCAATTGATAGCATGCTAATTAATTGAGTGACCTTTACAAACAACCTGTTCCAGTGGCTTTTAACAAACTATGAGTGTTCTTCTTGATGTCAAGCAATTTTCCAAAAATTAAGAACAATGAATCACAGAACAGCAAGCTTCAACTTTAAGCAATTGTTTAAGGTTCAATTAATAGCTTTGACAATTTCTTGAGTCACCTATCACAGTCAATCTGTTCCAATGGCTTTTAGCAGATTATATATGTTCTTATCAGATTCAAACAACTTTTTCAGAAATTAAGAACAGTATGCACAGTGCCCAGAAAGAAGAGATTTATTTCAATTGAACATGTTTCGTCCGGTTGACCGGGACGTCTTCGTGTGCGACCTCAACCGTCAGCTAGGGACTCCTTCCCACTGATTTCCTGTGGATTCCTGCAAAAAAGAGGACAAAGAGGCGCCCTAGCGGCCGTTTGCACTCCGACGCTCAAGTCAGCCAGCAAGAAACACCAAAACTGTTCACCTCCGTCTCTGAGCACCGCGTATGGCACTCTGAAGGTGGTAAGAAATAACTGTGTATTGTGTGTCTGTGTTCTCCCTCTCAGGCAAAAATATTCCCCAGTCCCTTGTTCGTAACTGTTGAAGCACGAGCAAGCAACTAGAGAGCTCTGGTAAATTTGCAGAAAGTTCCAACCCTGTTTCCAACATTCTCCGCGCTATTTAAACTACCCAAGCATTAAAGCGCCTTAAAGTGCCTTTAATTACAAATGTAACGCACTCAATCACCGTATTTAATTTAGAAAACGTAGCGCATTTAAGATGTTGAAACGCTTGGGAGCTATTATAGTACCTGAATGCTCGAAAGGGAAACTGTATTGAATGACTTTAATTACCTGGCACCTGACTAAAGGGTGTTTCCATTCTGACATGATTGTTGTACACGTGGAGGGCCTCACGACGCCATGACCCCATCTAGGGGCGTTTCTGCCTACCTGGGGACGTTTCTGCGTGTGAGTCCTCCTACTTGGGAGTGCTACTACGCTAGGGGTGACTTTTTGGGTGCCAACTCATGCCCCCAATTATCTAGTCACTTACTTTGAGAGCGTATCTGCCTTCCTCTTGTACCCTGCACCCGGTTGCCCTGGGCCTGACTTTCCTCTTGAGTCGTATCTGCCCCACAGGCGTCTCTGGGGCGGCAGGAGCACTTCACGAGTCAGGTTGCCCTACACTGGTACTATTACTATGACCTTGAAGCCATCTTTTCCTTCTCTTTATCACTGCCCCGGGTTATCGGGACCTGAGGCCTTCCCACGGCGTCACTCCCTCAATGGTCTTTCCTACCAATGGGTATCGGGGAACCACACCGTGATTGCCTTGCTTTAGCACTGTTTGATCTGGCGACGCCCTGGTTGGGCGACGCCTTTACCTAGGCGACGCCTTGCCTTGGCGACGCTTCCTCTTGGCGTCTCTCCACCTAGGCGACGCCTTGCGTTGACTTTGACTTTACAGCTGTTGACTTTGACTTTGACTTAGTCAACGCCCGGATACGGGACGGTACACAAGCCCCCCAGTCTTAAGCTGAAGACTTGTCTTCAGCGTAAAGACTAAAGCCTCGCCCACGCCGTCCACGTGCCATCCTGATGACGTGTCATTCCCTGCTGACTCAACAATTCTCGAATTGTTGACGTGACGCTCTCTGAACCCTAGGAGCGCTCTTATTGATTGATTTGACCTCCTCTGAAACGATGATGATAACACCTTTTGGGCTACCCTTGATCGCGCGCCACGTGGCCCATCGCGCGACCATCCTCTAGAGACCTTTGTGTTTCCCTTGGGCAATTGATCCTCTGACGCGTGGCACGATCCCACGACCCTCAGTTAGCGCCTCTTGAGTTGCGAAATGTAACGTTTAAGTTACTCCAAACCCCGCGCTCACCCTACTGTTACATTCATTCTCTCTGCATCTCCGCACTGTTCATCGCCTTCAAAACCCTTTTTCTCTGCAATTGCGATTCTCTCCTTCCTGCGCTCTTCTACCGCCTCCACTCCAATAGCAAAGGTACGATTTCGAGTACTCACGACTCTTCCCTTTCGTCGCATTATATGATTCATTGAACTGCCTGGGACTGTTGTTATTCATGCATTACTGCGTTTCTCCACTTCTTCTTCCCCCTCTGAGTTTGCTCGCGTGGGTGATGTTTCCTGGGGCTCTCTCCCCTTCCTGCCATGGCTACACTTGCTAAACCCTTTTTCTTCTCTTCTTTCTCCAGCTATTTGTTTACACCATGACGCGCGCGAACGCGGAGCCTGATTCATCCCCCACGACCCCCAAGTCCAACTACAAAGCCTTCTACCCTTGGGCCCCCGACGAGCTCCTGAGCGAATGCACCAGCCTGACTTCCTTCCAGGACCTGGAAGCTCACCGCTGGGATCCCCATTTGTACAACTTTAACGCCTTCTGTCGCACACACGACGCCCACATATCCGTCCATCCCGGCAGGCCTGGGAACCTGTTTGTTTGGACGACAGACCTAGGAAAGGGAAACCCTTCTTCTTCATGTACCAGACCGTGTTCAAACGCATAGGAGTGCGTCTCCCGTTCACCCCCTTCGAACGGGAACTTCTCACTGAAATCAATACTGCCCCCGCCCAGCTCCATCCCAACAGCTGGGCATTCGTGAGGGGTTTCCAAATTCTTTGTGGACACCTGGGTATCCCCCCTTCTGTAGATGTCTTCTTGCATTTCTTTGAGGTGAAGAAGTAGGGGAAGAGCTTCTGGGTAAGCTTTTCCGGGATCGCGGGCAGGATCCTCCTCTCCCTCTTCCAAAATTCTTACAAGAACTGGAAAGGGAAGTTCTTCAGGGTGTGCAGCGCTAAGCACGATCCCACAGCTTTGGATGGCTTCCCCCTTTACTGGACGGAGCGCCCTAAACTGCTCAGGGCCAAAACCCTGGAAGAGCTATCTCCCGCCGATAGGGAGGTAAGCAAAGCGTTGGCCGGGTTGGGGATCGTTTTTGATACCCTGAAGCTGGTCGCTAGCGAGTACAATGCTCACGCCCTGACCACCTACTTTGGTAAGGGGCTTTCCCCTCATCTTTCTTGTTGTGAACAGCCTGCTATCGAACGTTTGTTCCCCCAGACTATTATGCTCGTTTTATATTGTGCCATGTTATTTGCATTTCATGCCTCCATGTGTGTTGTAATTTTGCATAGCTGCTTTGGTCCTAATTCTTGCTGTTTGGTCTGTCTTGATGTAGGATCGGTGATGGGCGCTTCTAAGAGAATGATGTTGGCGAAAGCAATGAAGGAGGCACGTGCCGCCAAGGCCGGCGCCTCCTCCACCCCTGCTGTCGATCCGGTTCTCCCACCGACTCTGTCACCGCCTCCTCCGATCACCGCCGAGGCTCCCCTGAGTTCACCTCCGTCATCTCCACACAGCCTCGCAGCACTTCAGACTCCCCGCTCTCCACTACCCATCATCGCTGTTCCCCTAGCCGCGGCCTCGTCACCGGCTCCAACCCCCCTTGACAAAGGGAAACGGGTTTTGGAGATTCTATCAGATGATGAGGACTCAGAAGGCGTGGCACCCTTCAGAAGAAGAAAATCTGCGCGGGTTCCTCTTTTGGTAGAGGCGTCGCCCCAGGGAGGGAACCCCTTCATGGACAACCCCCCAAGTGCGACCTCACTCCCTCCCATGACACTCCAAGAGGAAAGGGGCGAAGGCGCCGAATCTGCCCCGCCTCCGCCGCCGACAGAAGCCATTGCTTCCCTTGCTTCTGCCGCTGCCGCCCCTGATTTCATCGCCATCCCTCCTCCGATTATGCATCTAATGAGGGGCTTCAGTGGCGAGACTCTGCCAGAGGGCACCGACAGGAAGGAAGGCATGCCCTTCTACTTGGGGGCCTTCTTGGCGGTGGCCCTTGAATGGCGCGCCCAGGCCAGAAACGCGGTGATGCAAGCTCAAACTCTCCAGGCCTTAGAAACAAAGGCTACTACTCTGCAGGAGGAAATGAGGACCTGGGGCGCCAGAACGAAACCTACCAAACCTCTCTGAAGCAAGCACAAGAATCCAAAGCAGAAACTGAGAGGCAACTGGCAGAGGCATTGGAGCTCCAGGCTGGCTTTTATACTCGTGAAGTCGCCCTCCAAGTCCAGGTAACGGGCCTTTAGGAATTGCTCAAAGCTGATGCAGAAATTGAAAAGGACCTGAAGGACCGTTGCCGTGAGCAGGCTGACAAGACGGAGCGGATGGAGGGGGAAATGGCCACCCAGGCCAAAGCTATGGACCTTCTTCGGGCTGACTATGATAAACTACAGGTCGAGGTCATTCGGCTTCGCGTGGAGAAAGAGGCTCTGGAGAAGCAGGTGACCTCTGGGAATGCCGCCGTTGAGGAGCTAGAGAAGGAGAAAAAGTCCCTTATCCAGGAGATGGCGGGTACTTTCGAGGAGGGGTTCCAGGACGCTCTGACCCAGGCGTCCTGCGAGAACCCTGGCATCAATATTTCGAACTGCGACCCCATGCACCATGTCGTCGACGGGAAGGTCGTGCCCATGGACGTGGATGACTGAACCGCTGTCTCTCACCCGCCACCTTCACCTTCAAGCTTAATTCCTTTATTCTTTACGCTTGCTTTTGACTTTCTCTGTTTAAACTTGTAATTCTTTGAACCATCCGTACTCTTGTTACCAATTTGGGTGTTCGTATGATTGCTTTTGTGTCTTCGCCATATACGATTCTGCTTGTGCGATCTTATTCTCATCTTTTGCCTTCTTATGCTTCGGTTGTCTTGTTTGCATTATACTCGCTTCTTTCGCTTCGTTGGGCGGCTTTGTATGACCGGGAAAGGTCGCGTGCCAACCCTCACGCCCATGGAGAGGCTCACCTAGTGACGCCGTATCGTCCACGGGGTGTCTCTAACACCGAAACGGTTCTCTCCTTGATCCTTAGCCCCGGCGCCCACGCCTAGGGAGAGGCCTGCTACAGCAACGTCGTATCGTCCCCGGGTGTCTAAAACGTCGAGTGCTTTGGGGGGGGAGTGTCGTTCCCTCTATGGTCTTTCCTTCCCATAGGTATCGGGGAACACCCTGCCAGCACTTCGCTGGCATTTGGCGATCTTATCTCCCTCCACAGTCTTCCCTACCCGTGGGTATCGGGGAGATAACGCCGGCAACTAAATCTGCCCCCTTCAATCTCGTCTCCCTCCACAGTCTTTCCTACCTGTGGGTATCGGGGAGAAGGTCCTGCTGATATTTGGGGTAGGCGACGCCCGCGACGTCTCATGCTGGCGTCGTCCTTTATGTCATTCCAGGCGACGCCTCGGGCGTCTCATGCTAGTGTCGCCTTGGGCGTCGTCCCTAATCTTGACATTGACTTTGACCTTGGGCTTGGTCGATGCCTGGGGCAGTGAAGAGCGCAAGGCCCTTCTCGTATCTTCCACGAGGCGCTCCCTGTATAGCTGATGAGACGTTCTGTCATTCAACTTGATCCACGTGGCGCTTTCGGTATGGCTGATGAGACATCCAGTCATTTCACTGAGTTCTGACTCCTGCTGTTCCCCTGACCCACATTCGACGGCGCATCGTACCACTGGGTATTCTGTTGATACGACGTTCTCAGAGTTTAATCAGCGGTGCCAGGGTTAGCCTCTCATCTTCTGCCACGTGGCTCGATCGTGCGGTGCATCCGTTCGCGTCGTTTGGCGCTCTAACCGCTTTATTTAACTCTTCAAACTCCGAAACTATCCTCATCATTTTCCCACTCTTCATAACCTACTTACGTTCTCTCTTCTTGCACCCTTCCTTCTTGCACCCTTTCTTTCTCACGAAGGGTTGTTCCAGCATTCGCTCCCCTCGCTCGACTCTTGCATTTCCGGCAGTCCCCACACCCTTGAAATCCCTGATCTTGTTAAAGAATGTCTTCTCATGCTGCTTCGTCCAGGGTCAGTCCCAAGGATTTGTACCCCTGGGCTTCGAGTGAACTTCTTGATGAGTGTTCATGCTTACTCGCTACCAGGGCCATACGGGAGCACAAAGGGGATTCGTGTTCTTATGACCACCGGGCCTTCGCAAGGAGGCACGACGACGATATCGCTGTGCTCCCTTGCACTCTAGGGGAGCCAGTATGTGGAGACGAACGGGCCAACGACGGGGTCCCTTTCTTTTACTTTTACCAGGTGGTGTTCTGCCACTTTGATCAACCTGGAGTTCAACGTTGGGACTCTCGAAAAGTACATAGGTAAGAGTCGCTGCCCTAGAAACTCCGGCCCTTGTTGTTTTCTGTACGTGCATGTCTTGCCTCATGGTATCTCTGACACATTTATCTCTCTTGGTGCAGGTTCAAAAATAAACCGAGAAAGGAGGACACGACTTACCCGAGCTCTGCGGGCTGGGAAAGGGGCTTCGCCTTCCTCCAGTGCTAATTCTGATGACCACTGAAAAATGGCTCTTTTGTGATTAACACGAGTTGTAATATTCGCCCCATTTGGGCTACTTCAATTGTATTGATCATTGCTTGTAACACCAACTTTTTCTATATCAATTGATTTTTGCAACGTCACTTTACTCTGCATACATTTCGCACATTGCGCGCTTTCCTTCGCCCTGCTCAGCAACGGCGCCCGCCTCCATCCAGGCGGCGCCTTTTTTCTTGACGACGCCTTGACCTAGGCGGCGCCTTCTTTCTTGGCGACGCCTTCTTTCTTGGCGACGCCTTCTCTTGGCGACGCCTACTCTTGGCGACGCCTTCCCTTACTTCAAACGGAGAAAGATACGGGCTAAAAACCAAGGCACTTCTTTTTCTCAAATTGGTTCTACCTTTATTAGGGTGACCTCATTAAAAAACCCCCGAGAGGGAAAAAGAGCGTCCCCTTCAACTAAATTGTTACATAACTGGTTACATAAGTCAACTGAAATAAAATTTTAGGTTGGTTGCATTCCAACTGCGCGGGATAGGACCTCCATCTAAAGTCTCCAGGTTGTACGAACCGTTGCCCTTAGCCTCAGTAACTCTGAAAGGTCCGGTCCACTTGGGAGACAGCTTATTCTCCAACTCGTATGGGTGAGCTTTCCTCATCACTAGGTCACCGACCTGAAACTGTCGCGGCTTCACCTTGGAGCTATATTGCCGCTCTACTCTTCTCTTCGTCGCTTCAGCTTTTATTCTAGCTTCTTCCCTGGCCTCGTCTAGCAGATCCAGGTTTACCCGCCTCTCTTCATTGGATTCCTCCGCCACAACGTTTTGAAAACGTGGCGAGCTCTCATGTATTTCTACCGGGATCATCGCGTCCGACCCGTAAACCAAACTGAAAGGCGTCTCCATAGTAGAGGATTGGGGCGTGGTGTGATAGGCCCATACGATCCTTGGTACCTCTTCCGCCCACGCCCCTTTGGCTTTCTCTATTCTTCTTTTTAACCCTCTCAGCAGAACTCTGTTTGCCGATTCTACCTGCCCATTAGTCTGGGGGTGCTCAACTGATGCAAACACCTGTTTAATGCCTACCTCAGCACATACGTTTCTCAACTATTGACTGGCGAATTGGGTTCCGTTGTCGGATATCAGCCTCCTAGGTACGCCAAAACGGCACACAATGTTCTTCCACACAAAATGTTGTACTTTGTGCGCTGTGATTTGTGCCACGGGCTCTGCCTCTATGCATTTGGTGAAGTATTCGATGGCAACGATCAAATACTTCATCTGCCTGATCGCCAGTGGGAAGGGGCCCAGGATGTCGATTCCCCATGTATGGAAAGGCCACGGGCTGTATATGGACCGCAACTCTTCTGGCGGCGCCTTGTGCCAGTCGGCGTGCTTTTGGCATTGCCTACACCGCTAGGCGTGTCGTGCGCAGTCCTCTTTCACTGTTGGCCAGAAAAAACCTGCGCGTATTACCTTGGAGGCTAAGGATCTTCCCCCTACGTGGCTCCCGCAGATGCCTTCGTGTAGTTCCGCCATTATCCTGGTGCACTCATCGCCACTGACGCATGTTAGGATAGGGTGAGTGAAACCGTGCCTGAACAGCACCCCATCCACCAAAGTATATCTTGCGGCATTTCTTGACTTTTTTACCTTCTTCAGGCTCTACTGGGAGAGCCCCATCCGCCAGGTATCGCTTGTAGGGCGTCATCCAGGTGTCTCCCCTGGCCAGAACGCATACCTGCATCTGCTCTTCCTCAGGCACACTCGCGTACATGCTGATGCGGGGCGCCCTCTGCATATCTTGGGTCAAAGAGCAATGACTCCTCAGCCTTCCCCTGGATGTAAAAATCTGGAGGACATCCACCCTGTTGTCTTCCACGAATCTACGCGGAGCTTTGAGAGTATTTTGGATCACTGTCCTCTGTCTACCCCCCTTGCCTGAGCTGGCCAGCTTTGCAAGCAGGTCAGCTCTGGCATTCTGCTCCCTCGGGACATGTATTAGCTCAAGAGCGTTGAATGCTCCCTTTAACAACTGGACGTATTTCAGATACGCCGCCATATGTGGGTCCTTCGCCTGGAACTCACCCGACACCTGCCCCATAATCAGCTGGGAGTCGCTCTTCACCAAGAGGTTCTGTGCGCCCATCTCCTTGGCCATGAGCATTCCCGCTATCAGGGCTTCATATTCTGCCTGATTGTTACTTGCCTTGAAGGCGAAGCGCAGGGCCTGCTCGATCAGTATGTCGTCGGGTCCCTCCAAGACTATTCCCGCACCGCTCCTTTGTTGGTTGGAAGAGCCATCAACCGAGAGCAGCCACTGCGAACTCGCTTCCACCTCTTGCTCACCTCCGGGCGAAAGTTCCGCTACAAAATCTGCGTACACCTGCCCTTTAATGGATCCTCTAGGCTCGTACTGGATGTTGAATTCTGACAGTTCAACCGCCCAATGCACCATCCTTCCCGCCACATCCGGCTTCTGCAACACTTTCTGTATAGGGAGGTTGGTCATCACCACCACCGTAAAGCTATGGAAGTAATGACGGAGCCTCCTGGCAGAAAACACCACCGCCAGCGCCGCCTTCTCTAACGCTTGGTACCTCGTCTCAGCCCCCTGTAAGGCTTTGCTTACGAAATAGATGGGCTTCTGGCTTTGGTCCTGCTCTTGGACCAACACGGAACTGATGGCCCGCTCCGTTACGGTAAAATATAACCGGAGGGGCACGCCCGCTACCGGCTTGCAGAGGACCGGTGGCGTCGCCAGGTACTCCTTCAGCTTAATGAAAGCCGCTTCGCATTCATCAGTCCATGCAAAGCGACAGTTTCTCTCGAGGCACTGGAAATACGGGTGCCCCTTCTCTCCTCCGGCAGAAACAAGCCTCGAGAGCGCCGCCATCCGCCCTGTCAGCTGTTGCACCTCCTTTACCGACGTCGGGCTCCGCATGGCGATAATAGCCGCACATTTGTCGGGGTTCGCCTCTATCCCCCTCTCGGTGAGCAGAAAACCCAAGAACTTACCGGCCTCTACCCCGAAAACACACTTCTCGGGGTTTAACTTGAAGCGGTACTTGGATATTGTGTTGAACAACTCCTCCAGGTCCCCCATGTGCTGCACCCTATTCTGCGACGCCACCACCATGTCGTCCACATAGGCGTACACATTCCTCCCAAGCATTGGCGCCAGGACCTTGTCCATTAGCCTCTGGTACGTGGCGCCCGCATTTTTCAGCCCGAAGGGCATCACCTTATAGCAGTAACTGCATGTCTCAGTCATGAATGCAGTTTTGCTCTCGTCTCTTGGGTGCATCTTGATTTGGTTGTACCCTGAAAAGGCGTCCAGGAAACTCAGCACCTTGCTGCCGGACGCACTGTCTACCAAGGCGTCGATGCTGGGCAGCGGATACGAGTCCTTTAGGCATGCCCTGTTCAGGTCCGTGAAGTCAACACACATCCTCCACTTTCCGTTCGCCTTTTTCACCAAGACGACGTTGGCGAGCCACTCAGGGTATTGAATCTCCCTGATGTGGCCAGCACTCAGCAGCTTCTGCGCTTCGTCTCTCACCACCTGCTGTCGTTCCTCATTGAATTTTCTCCTCCTCTGACGCACGGGGCGGACCGTAGCGTCCATGCTGAGGTGGTGAAACAGGAAATCGGGGTCGATGCCTGGCATGTCCGAGGCGGACCATGCGAAGGCATCCAGGTGGCGTGAAATCACTTCCGCCACCCCTTCCTGTTCTTCCGGATTCAGCGAACTTCCTAACTTGAAAGTCTTGCCGCCGATCTCCCTTTCTACGGCGTTAGCCGCGGGCTGCTCCCTACTATCATCTTCGACGGGCGCCGCCTCTTCCACGGGCGCCACGTCGGCAGGGCCTTCCTCCATAGGCGCATCTGCTTCGGGCATCGCCCTCTCCGCTATGGCCTCTTCAGGCGTCGACCCAGCGGGCGTCGCCTCAATCATCGTCGTGTCCGCGCTCGGCGGACGTTCATACACCATGAACACGCCTCTCTTCGTTTTCAGGCTGTTTTCATAGCATTTCCTTGCCTCCTCCTGGTCTGACCTGATGACTATCACCTGGCCATTGAGGTCCGGCAGCTTCATCTTCATGTGGCGTGTGGAGGACACCGCGTTCAGACGGTTTAACGCCGGCCTGCCCAACAAAATGTTGTATGCGGAGTTGGCGTTCACGACCAGGTACCGGATGCTTTCGGTACGGGAGGCCTCTCCGTCTGTGAACGTAGTCCTCAGCTCCAGGTATCCCCGGACTTCCACCTGGTTGTCCCCAAACCCATATAAGCACCCCGTGTAGGGACTCAACAGATCGGGGGACATCCGTAACTTATTAAAGGTCGACAGAAACATGACGTCTGCCGAACTTCCTTGGTCGACAAGCACTCTGTGCACCTTCCTTCCGGCTGTGACAACTGAGATGACAACGGGGTCGTTGTCATGGGGTACCACGTCTCGGAGGTCTCTTCTCATGAACACGATATCCGACTCCCACGGCTCCCCCGAGAGCCTCTCTTCGATTGAATTCACCCCCCTTGCGTATTTCTTCCGCTGGGAGGCGGTGGGTCCTCTGCCGGAAAAACCTCCAGCAATGGTTTGGACCTCGCCAAGCACAGGCATCTCGGGTGCTGGTTCATCCGCCGGCGGCGGCAAGGTGGCGGTCGTTCTGGGATCTACGACATAGTCCTTCAAAAACCCAGTCCTCACCAGCTCATCTAGCTGGTAGCCCAACGACAGGCAATTATCAATGTGGTGCCCGAAAGCCTCGTGGAATTCGCACCAAGAGTCTTTACGAGGCCCTAACACCTTGTCGGTCTTCGCCGGTCGCCTCAGCCTCTCAGCTATGTTAGGCACGGCGATCGAATCCTTCAACTCGACCACGAAGTTGTACCTCGCCGGTCTTGCTCTTTCTCTGGCGGGGCGATCGCCTCCTACTGGACCCCGGGGCTGGGGCTTTCTGGCCTCGTAGGGACGTCTCGCCTCGGGCTTCTTTCTTCCCGTCGTGGTCTCATTGACCCTGACAGGTTGAGCTCGCGCCGGTCCCCTCGGGCGTGAGGGCACGGCGCTGGTACGCTTCACACACACCTCCCTTTCAGAAGCAATATGCTCTACCGCCCTACGCCGTAGTTCAGCGAAAGTCCTAGGGCGGTTGCGGATGATGGATTCTCCAAAGGAGTCGGGGCATACGCCTTTCACAAATGCGTACACGATCATAGGCTCCTCTGTCGTACCAACCTTCACGACCTGGGCCCCGAAGCGATTGATATACTCCTTCAGGGTCTCCCCCTGATACTGCTTCACATCAAACAGATCGTAGGAGACCGGCGGCGGGGCCTTGTTTGCTAAGTATTGTTCCCTGAACAATCGCGACAATTGGCGGAAAGATGTGATATGACCCTCTGGGAGGCTAATGAACTAGTCCATAGCCATCCCGGTCAGGGTGCTCATGAAGAGCTTGCACTTGGCAGCATCAGAACCGCCTATCAGGACCATCTGTGTGTGAAATGCAGCAAGGTGCGTCTCTGGGTCCTCCATCCCGGTGAAGATCACCTTGGGTCCCGCGAACGTGTTCGGGATCGCTGCGTCTAGGATCTCCTGCGAGAAAGGAGTGGAAATCTCCCTTGGTGGGGAATGGTTCTCCATCTCGTCATGTCCAGGCCGCCTCCGATCGTTTCTCAGGCCCTGGCGCAACTCCTCATTCACACGGTGGAGCTCTTCGTTCCGCTCATGCGAGGCGTCGAGGTCTGCCTGCATGCGTTCCTGTTCCACGGTGGGCGCCAAATGTTCCGTCCGGTTGACCGGGACGTCTTCGTGCGCAACCTCAACCGTCAGCTAGGGACTCCTTCCCACTGATTGCCTGTGGATTCCTGCAAAAAAGAGGACAAAGAGGCGCCCTAGCGGCCGTTTGCACTCCGACGCTCAAGTCAGCCAGCAAGAAACACCAAAACTGTTCACCTCCGTCTCTGAGCACCGCGTATAGCACTCTGAAGGTGGTAAGAAATAACTGTGTATTGTGTGTCTGTGTTCTCCCTCTCAGGCAAAAATATTCCCCAGTCCCTTGTTCGTAACTGTTGAAGCACGAGCAAGCAACTAGAGAGCTCTGGTAAATTTGCAGAAAGTTCCAACCCTGTTTCCAACATTCTCCGCGCTATTTAAACTACCCAAGCATTAAAGCGCCTTAAAGGGCCTTAAAGCGCCTTAAAGGGCCTTA
This sequence comes from Phaseolus vulgaris, assembly GCF_051622355.1. Classification (NCBI taxonomy): domain Eukaryota; kingdom Viridiplantae; phylum Streptophyta; class Magnoliopsida; order Fabales; family Fabaceae; genus Phaseolus; species Phaseolus vulgaris. Next base: position 39,409,669 of record NC_143508.1, read on the forward strand.
AAGCGCCTTAAAGGGCCTTAAAGCGCCTTAAAGGGCCTTAAAGCGCCTTTAATTCCAAATGTAACGCACTCAATCACCGTATTTAATTTAGAAAACGTAGCGCATTTAAGACGTTGAAACGCTTGGGAGCCATTATAGTACCTGAACGCTCGAAACGGAAACTGTATTGAATGACTTTAATTACCTGGCACCTGACTAAAGGCTGTTTCTATTCTGACATGGCTGTCGTACACGTGGAGGGCCTCACGACGCCGTGACCACATCCGGGGGCGTTTCTGCCCATCTGGGGACGTTTCTACGTGTGAGTCCTCCTGCTTGGGATTGCTACTGCGCTAGGGGTGACTTTTTGGGTGCCAACTCATGCCCCCAATCATCTAGTCACTTACTTTGAGAGCGTATCTGCCTTCCTCTTGTACCCTGCACCCGGCTACCCTGGGCGTGACTTTCCTCTTGAGTCGTACCTGCCCCACAGGCGTCTCTGGGGCGGCAGGAGCACTTCACGAGTCAGGCTGCCCTACACTGGTACTATTACTATGGCCTTGAAGCCACCTTTTCCTTCTCTTTATCACTGCCCCGGGTTATCGGGACCTGAGGCCTTCCCACGGCGTCACTCCCTCCATGGTCTTTCCTACCCATGGGTATCGGGGAACCACACCGTGATTGCCTTGCTTTAGCACTGTTTGATCTGGCGACGCCCTGGTTGGGCGACGCCTTTACCTAGGCGACGCCTTGCCTTGGCGACGCTTCCTCTTGGCGTCTCTCCACCTAGGCGACGCCTTGCGTTGACTTTGACTTTACAGCCATTGACTTTGACTTTGACTTAGTCAACGCCCGGATACGGGACGGTACAGAACAGATTTATTTCTTTGCTGTTTTATCAATTATGCAGAAACAAAATTGCAGAGAGTGAGAGAGAGTGAACACAAGCAGTTATACTGGTTCACTCAACTGAGCTACATCCAGTCTTCACCAACAACAGGTGGAAATCACTAAAACACAGTACAACCAAGTACAATTCCCACTGTTCTTGAAACCTACAAGAACTTAGGTACTCTTGCTGAAAAAACCTATTTCAACACACACACACCTACTCTTCAAGAACACCTATCAAGAAGAGTGTTCAACCAAACTATTACAAGAAATGAGAAGTGAAACGACTACACCTGATTGGGGATACAAAGATCTGCCTTAAACCAGTAGGCATGATTGCTAGAACTGTAGCAGCACCTCACACCAAGCTTTTGGAACCAAACCAAGAACAAGCACTTTGAGATTTTTGAAATCTTTGAAGAACAAATGCTAATCCTTTGTAAACTTTTGATTCTCTGCTGTGAAACTCGTTTTTGCAAATGTATGAACTGTTATTAAACTCATAAACAAGTTTGCATTTTATAGAAAACCAACTTATAACAGATTTTTGAAAAACAGTTAAAGTTGTTATAAAATGAACAAATTGAAAATAAAATGAACAGATTTATTTTCAAAAAACAATTAGAGAATTTGTTAAGTGAGGAGACTTAGTAAACCATTCTGGTGCAGAGATAAAACTGAAAACGTTTAAGCTTAACATGGCACCAGAGACAAAAAGAATCTATTCATTTACAGATGAACAGATTTATTTTTCAAAACGAAAACAGAGAAAGTTTAACTGTTTAAAACTCAGTCGTTTTGAAAGGTAGAAGACTTAGTCAAAATACCTGATGCACAAAATCTAATTTTCACAAGACTTAGCCAAGGCATCAGTGTAAAAGTGAATCTGTTTATTTAGAAAAGAACAGATTTATTTTTATGCAGTAAACGTGTTTTTTGTAAAACATGTGAAAAACAGTTTAAGAAAACTTATGCTTGTTCTTATCACATGGCCAGTGGTTATGAGGTGAGTTACTCAGCAAAAAGCCCACTCTTAGGCAACCTCTAAGCACTACCTAAGACATACTTAAAGCAAAGCAAAATACAAATGTAATGTACATAGAAGTCTTCATCAAACACAATCTTGAAGGAGCAGCAACCATCTTCAACAATCTTCCCCTGTTTGATGGAGACAAATCCCCATAGCTAACCTCATAGCTTTGTTACTTTAAGCACCTGCACTGCACCAGATTTTAAACCAGAAAAAAAACAGCAACATTGCATAACATGCAAAAATGGTTTAAAGGTGCAGAATTAACTCCCTATTTAGCTAGCTTCACCTAGCATGGTGAGCCATTTTTCTCCCCCTTTGGATTCATCAAACAGCATATAAGCATAGGGAATAAAGGGATATAAAGCAGAAACCATAATCATAATAGTCCAGGAAATGAAAACCAAATTGTTCAGCATTACAGAAACTTGAAAACTGATAAAGAAAGCATTAAACATAGAAAACTACTGATCCTTGTAGTAAAGCTCTGCAAGCTGTGCCTGAACCCCTTCAATCTGATCATCAAGGTGTTGAAACCTTGCATGAGTAGTCTCAAAGTACGCCCTTTGTTCTGCTGACATTACATCAAGACGATACAGCACTTGCCTCTCAAACATAGACATTGGTTCTCCTCGGTATTCTGGAGCTTGATAGGCAACAATGGCATTTGCAGCAACTTCTTCATGTTCAGATTGGATAGCAGGTGAGTCATCATCCATAGGAACAGCTTCACCCTCATCCTCATGTTCTGCTTGAGGGTCCTTCTCCTTGAGAACCACCCACTTGTCTTCAATTTTGTGAAAACCCATTTTGGTGAGAGTTGAAGTATCAATCTCACTTACAGCTTTGATAGGGTCATTTCTCTCATTTGTAACATCAACACCAAAGTAATCAATTAATTTGGAAACAAGAACAGCATAGGGAAATCGGTAATCAGCCAACCTTTTTGACTTGAGCATGTGTTCATTGACAATGAACACCCAGTTTACCTTAATCTGGTTCATGATGCAATATAGGAGAATGAGATCCTCTTCATGTAAGACAGCATGGTTTGTCCTTCTTGGAATCAGTTGCCATGCAATGATGTATGCAACTAGACGTGGAGTGAGGTTCAAATGCCCTGCATGGAACCTGTTTATACTCTCTGTAGGATTCCTCATGCAACTCTTATAATATTGCAGCTTGTTGAATTCTGAGATTCCACTGGTATTTCCCTTTCCTACTTTCAATCCAGCATATTTTATTCCAGCCACAGAGTTCCACACCTCACTTGTGATCTTCATCTTAATTCCTTTCACATAAGAGACAACATTCTTCCCATCCAATGTGAGGTTAGTATAAAATACCTTAACCAAGTCGGGATAAACATTACCCGTTAATTCCAGCAGCTTTTTCAGTTTCTGGTGCTTCAACACAGCCCTTGTTTCTACCAGTTTTTCAGATTTCAGCCAGTTGAAATCCAGCACCTTGGGTATGTTGATCTACTTCCTGCTTGTCTCATGAATGTAGGCATTGATGCCCTCTTCATTTCCAGCGAACCATCCTTCTAACACACCTTGAAATGTGGTTTGCTTCCCCTTATTTTTCTGTTTCTTGGAAGAAGAAGCCATGGTTGAACCTGAATTCTTTTCTTGGTTTCAAATGGTGAGAACAGAAAGAGAGGCAGCCAATGTGGGTAGCAAATATTCACACAGATTTATAGCAGAATAAATGGATTGATATGGCAGTTATGAGTGGATATGCATGAAGATTTTATGCTCTGAATTTGTGCAGAGAATCTTTGAAAATATGCACCAAATATTTAGGGTCACGATGCATACACTCAAACTCTTATTGAGCACCCAAACCATCAAATCGGTTACATAACCATGACCAAAACCGTCAAAGGTATAGAGGTTAATGCCCACTAAGTCAGTCAAGCAGTCAAAGATCAGAAATTCTCTTTCCTAGTCATCAATGCATATCAGTGCAGAAAATAAACACATTCAATTACGAATAAATAGATTTAATTTTTTACTGCTAGGCACAATTGACATTTATAATACCCAATTCATTAAGCAGAAAATTAAACCTATCTTTGGCTAATGGTTTTGTGAACAAATCAGCAAGTTGTAAATCAGTACCAATGAACTTAATATCACATGTTCCATTAGATATGTGTTTCCTTAGAAAATGATGCCTAATTTCAATGTGTTTGGTTCTTGAATGCATAACAGGATTTTTGGTTAAGTTGATTGCACTTGTATTATCACACAGCAGAGGTATATGGTTAAGTAAGATACCAAAATCATTCAATTGTTGTCTTAGCCATATAGTTTGAGCACAGCAACTCCCTGCTGCAATGTATTCTGCTTCAGCAGTGGAAAGAGCTACACAAGCCTGCTTTTTGCATTGCCATGAGATCAAGCTTGATCAAAGCAAATGACAGGTTCCACTTGTGCTCTTCCTATCAATTTTGCAACCTGCAAAGTCTGAATCAGAATATCCAGTTAAGCTTAATGAAATATTACCTGGATACCACAGGCCAACTTCTTTAGTTCCTAGCAAATACTTCAAAATCCTTTTGACAGCATTGTAGTGTGATTCTTTAGGAGCAGATTGAAACCTTGCACACGTGCACACTGCAAACATTATATCTGGCCTGCTAGCAGTGAGATACAATAGTGATCCTATGAGTCCTCTGTATTTGGTTTCATCAACAGAAATTCCAGCTTCATCATGATCCAAATGACAGCTTGTTGAGAAGGGTGTGCTTATTGGTTTACACTTGTCCATGTCAAATTTCTTCAGCAAATCCTTGCAATACTTAGCTTGACTTGGGAAAATGCCATGCTTGAGTTGTTTGACCTGCAAGCCTAGCAAATAGTTCAACTCACCCATCATTGACATTTCAAACTCACTCTTCATGACTTTCACGAAAGCTTCACACAATTCTCCATTGTTTGATCCAAAAATGATGTCATCCACATATACTTGGACTAGAATTGAGTCATCTCCTTTCTTCTTAATGAACAAGGTCTTATCTGATGTGCCTCTGTCATAGCCTTATGAGGTGAGAAAATCACTTAGCCTCTCATACCATTGCTTAGGAGCTTGCTTGAGTCCATAGAGAGCCTTTTGGAGTTTGAACACATATTCTGGATGTTGATGGTCTTCAAAACCTGGTGGTTGTGAAATGATCCGATCGGTCATCGGTAGTCGATGACGTCAGCAGCAGAGAACAACGTGGACCACTCGCAGGGTGACACGTGGACCAGGTGACAGAGAGACCAGGGAGGCGATCGCCAAGAGCGGTGATCGGGGGCCAGTAACCAGGGGACCATCGGTAGATCAGGCGGAAGAGAGGTCAGGGGACGGATCATCCAGAATGGTGATCGGTGGTCAGCAGTCAAATGGCCACCAACAGACCAGTCCTCAGACTAACGCCTGGAGGCAGGACGCGAGAAGCAAATAAGCACTGATCAGTCATCGGGTGCAGTGTCATCGGGGTCTCGTGTTACACGTAGTTAAACTGGGACTCGGGTTCCCAGCGAGAGCGTTATACATGGACCTCGCATGAGCACATCTCAGTGAGTCGCGCACGAGAGTGGCCTGAGGGAGCTAGTAAACCGATCAGTGATTGGCGACTCCCTCAACCCATTACGTGCGTGAAGGGTAAGTTGTCTACATAGAGAGCAACGCTTGGTGAGTGTGCCTAGACCAGCCACACCTGGCGTTCTCCTGAGAGTATGCAATTTACCCAGATGAAAGAAATATGCTAAGCTACTCCGCAAGGGAGTAACTCAGCACGCAAAGAGAAGCGCTAGAGCCCTTCCAGTAAGTGACACATGTGTGGTTAGATGCGAGTCGCATGCCTCCACGTGTCATCATCTGAGAGGGGTGCGGTCCAGACAAAGAGGCACTCCGTACCACTAAAGGTACAGACAGGTACAGACAAGCGCAGCCAAGGGCAGAGATGCGCGGACACGCACAGACACCCACACTCTCTGATTCTGCAGGTACACTGTCTCTGAAAAGCATAACAGGGTTCTGACACATGCCAGAAAAGCATAACAGAATTCTGTTATGCCCAGAAACAGAGAGAAAGAGAGATAAAAGAGGGAATCAGGGAGAGATGGAGGGGGACGAGAAAAAAGAGAGCAAGAGTTTTTCACACACACTGCTAGTTTTCTCATCTTTGGTGGTTCTGTGGACTAACTTGATCGTCGGAGTGCAAACGGCCGCTAGAGGCGCCGTCTGTGTGTTTTGCAGGTCACGTTTGGAGCATCAAGAGAAGGTTCTAAGGGTGGTTTTGCAGAAGACACAGTCGCGTAGACAGGGCAGAGAGTGCTACGAAGCGATTCCTCCACGTTCGAGTTGCCGGCAGGATCATTAAACAAATACCTCTTCATTTATATAGCCATTTAGAAAGGCACTCTTCACGTCCATTTGAAATAGCTTGAACCCTTTGATGCAGGAAAAGGCAAGCAGCAGTCTAACAGCTTCTAACCGAGCCACTGGTGCATATGTCTCATCATAGTCTATTCCTTCTTCTTGATTGTACCCTTTAGCTACAAGCCTAACCTTGTTTCTGGTGATCACTCCATGCTCATCCATCTTGTTTCTAAATACCCATTTTGTTCCAATTACATTCATCTCTGGTATTCTAGGAACAAGAGTCCAGACCTCATTAAGAGCAAACTGATTCAGTTCCTCTTGCATAGCTAAAATCCAGTTGCTGTCCTTGAGAGCTTCATTCAAATTCTTGGGTTCAACTTGAGATACAAATTCCATTGCTTCACAGAAATTGTTCAAGGATTTTCTAGTTGACACTCATTTCTCAATGTTCCCAATGACATTATCAAGGGTTAAGTCTCTTGGGGTTTTCCACTCTTTTGGCAAACCTGCAGCTGCAGTAGATTCTTGTATAGCATGTGTATCAGCAGTATCAAAATGAATCGATTCATTTTGATTTAAAACAGATTTAAATTCATTACTGTCAGGTTCATCAGCAGCAGTTTTAGATATACTATGATCAGTTTCATCAAAATAACATGCATTGATTCTTCTACTATGAGCAACCCTTTATTGAAGACTCTATATGCATGACCATTCAAAGCATAACCAATGTGCACAGCTTCATCAGATTTAGCATCAAACTTACCAAGATTTTCTTTGCCATTATTCAATACAAAGCATTTACACCCAAATACTCTAAGGTGGCTTACACTAGGTTTTCTGCCCTTATACAATTCATATGGGGTTTTCTTAAGAATTGGTCTTATTAAGGTCCTATTTAAGACATAACCTGCAGTATAAACAACATCAGCCCAAAAATACTTAGGAAGCTTAGATTCATTTAACATAGTTCTAGCAAGTTCCTCTAGTGATCTATTTTTCCTTTCAACTACACCATTTTGTTGGGGTATCCTAGGGGCTGAAAAGGTATGAGCTATCCCATGCTTCTCACAGAACCTTTCAAACTTAGCATTTTGAAACTCTCCCCCATGATCACTTCGAATAGATTTTATGCAGCAACCATTTTCATTTTGCAGAATTTTTGCTAATCTCTTAAAGGCAGAATAAGCATCATGTTTATGTGCAAGAAATAGAGTCCATGTAAATCTAGAGTAATCATCCACAACAACTAAAGCATACAAATTTTCAGCCAAGCTAGTGAATTTTTGTAAGATCTTCAATCATATGTTTGGAACAGCCATTGTCCAAGTACCATTGATTTTTCTTGCTTCCTATCTGCAAAACAGAACAAAGATGATACAAATGGTACCCTTTACAGTATGGGGTCCAGCACAGATTAAAACCTTCTCTTTGGTAGCCATTTTGCTAAGTTCTTAGGCACAAGATGTTTTCTAGCAATGCAAGACCTAGATGTATGACCATATTTCATGCAGTAAAAACAGGTTAAATGAGATGCCTTTTTGCCACTGTTAAAGGCTGAAAAAACTGATTTTGCTGGAACAAAAGAACATGAAAGCTTTTTGACATTGGTTACATTTCCAGGGGTATAACCAAGTCCATTCTTATTGAAAAAAGCATTCTCTGATCCAAGGAGAGACTCTAGGTTTTCTCTTCCCTTGGTGAAATTGGAAAGGGTTTTCAGCAAATACTCCACTTGTTTTTCCAATTTTTTGCAGTTTTCACATGATTTAATAGAGGCATGCAAGCAAGTTAGTTTAAGGCTTACCAAATCTGTTTTGGCTTTATGCAATTCTTCCTCAAGTGTTTTTACTTTAGGTGCAAGCACATTATTTACCTTTTGCAGCTTATTGCATATTACAGCTAGCCTATTGGCTTCATCATGTGTTTCCTTGAAGGCAGCAAGCAAATCATCATAGTTATCAGAATCAGCAGAAAAATTACTTACTGATTCAGAGCTTGACTCCTCATCCTTCATCATGAAACACAAATTGTTCTCCTCATCTTCTGTTGAAGAGCTGCTGGTTGAGGATACTTCATTTTCCTCCCATGAGATGTAGGCTCTTCTTCCCTTGTTCCTTTCAAATTTCTTGCTGGTAGATTTGTCCCTTGTTTGATTGTCTGGACAATCTGTTTTGATATGCCCTGTTTTGCCACAGCCAAAGCAAGTATATTTAGAGGAATTTGAATCATTGGGTTTAGGATACCTTTTTTTTTGTTGGTTCCTATTTTTGCTTTTCTTCCTCAGGAATTTGCTGAATCTTTTTGTAAGAAGGCTGATTGTGTCATCATCTTCAGCATCTTCTTTTTCCTCCTTGATCTCATCCAATTCAGTTGCTTTCAGTGCAAGACCTTTGGGTTTTCTCTCTGTTGTTTCCTGCTCTTTGAGTCTTTTGAGCTCTAGCTCATGCTCCATCAGCTTTCCAAACAGTGCAGCAGTTACCAACTTTGACAGATCACGGCTTTCAGAGATAGCTGTCACCTTTGGTTGCCAGCTTCTGTCGAGGCACTTCAATATCTTTATGTTGAGTTCCTCTCTGTCAAATTCTTTTCCCAAGCCAGTGAGGTGATTCACAATATGGGTGAATCTTTTCTGCACATCAGCAATGCTCTCCTCGGGTTGCATTCTGAACAGTTCATATTCTTGGATGAGAGCATGTTTCCTTGACCTCTTCACATCTTCAGTACCCTCATGAGTCACTTCTAAGACTTCCCACATCTCCTTAGCTGACTTACATTGGGATATCCTGAAGAACTCATCCATTGTCAATGCAGAGGTTATGATGTTCTTGGCCACAAGATCATGTTGAGCCTTCCTCCTTTCGGTCTCATTCCATTCTGATCTTGGCTTTACCACTTCTTCATCCTTGACAACCTGCATTGGCACATAAGGTCCATTGACCACAGCTTCCCAAATTAATGCATCAATGGATTCCATGAAAATTCTCATTCTAACTTTCCAAAATGCATAATTCATTCCATTGAACATAGGTGGTCTATTAACAGTAGAACCTTCAGCAAAAAGCACATTAAACTCAGACATTATTACAAACAAACTTGATTAAAATACAAATCCTAGCTCTTGATACCAATTGTTGGGTAGTGCCAAAGTTCAAGAGGGGGGGTGAATTGACCTTTTAAAACTTTCTCGCAGAAACAGTGTTTAACACAGTTTTACAGATTTATTTCAGCACTGTTTTTGTTTCAAAAGCTTTTAATTCAGCAAGATTAATCACAAGATTATGCAGATAGAATTTCCAGATGCACACACACAGATATCAGATTAAAAACCAGTGAAACACTAAACAGCAAACTTCAATTTCAAGCAAGTGATTAAGGTTCAATTGATAGCATGCTAATTAATTGAGTGACCTTTACAAACAACCTGTTCCAGTGGCTTTTAACAAACTATGAGTGTTCTTCTTGATGTCAAGCAATTTTCCAAAAATTAAGAACAATGAATCACAGAACAGCAAGCTTCAACTTTAAGCAATTGTTTAAGGTTCAATTAATAGCTTTGACAATTTCTTGAGTCACCTATCACAGTCAATCTGTTCCAATGGCTTTTAGCAGATTATATATGTTCTTATCAGATTCAAACAACTTTTTCAGAAATTAAGAACAGTATGCACAGTGCCCAGAAAGAACAGATTTATTTTCAATTGAATAGATTTATTTCTTTGCTGTTTTATCAATTATGCAGAAACAAAATTGCAGAGAGTGAGAGAGAGTGAACACAAGCAGTTATACTGGTTCACTCAACTGAGCCACATCCAGTCTTCACCAACAACAGGTGGAAATCACTAAAACACAGTACAACCAAGTACAATTCCCACTGTTCTTGAAACATACAAGAACTTAGGTACTCTTGCTGAAAAAACCTATTTCAGCACACACACACACCCACTCTTCAAGAACACCTATCAAGAAGAGTGTTCAACCAAACTATTACAAGAAATGAGAAGTGAAACGACTACACCTGATTGAGGATACAAAGATCTGCCTTAAACCAGTAGGCAAGATTGCTAGAACTGTAGCAGCACCTCACACCAAGCTTTTGGAACCAAACCAAGAACAAGCACTTTGAGATTTTTGAAATCTTTGAAGAACAAATGCTAATCCTTTGTAAACTTTTGATTCTCTGCTGTGAAACTCGTTTTTGCAAATGTATGAACTGTTATTAAACTCAGAAACAAGTTTGCATTTTATAGAAAACCAACTTATAACAGATTTTTGAAAAACAGTTAAAGTTGTTATAAAATGAACAAATTGAAAATAAAATGAACAGATTTATTTTCAAAAAACAGTTAGAGAATTTGTTAAGTGAGGAGACTTAGTCAACCATTCTGGTGCAGAGATAAAACTGAAAACGTTTAAGCTTGACATGGCACCAGAGACAAAAAGAATCTATTCAGTTACAGATGAACAAATTTATTTTTCAAAACGAAAACAGAGAAAGTTTAACTGTTTAAAACTCAGTCGTTTTGAAAGGTAGAAGACTTAGTCAAAATACCTAATGCACAAAATCTATTTTTCACAAGACTTAGCGAAGGCATCAGTGTAAAAATGAATCTGTTTATTTAGAAAAGAACAGATTTATTTTTATGCAGTAAACGTGTTTTTTGTAAAACATGTGAAAAACAGTTTAAGAAAACTTATGCTTGTTCTTATCACATGGCCAGTGGTTATGAGGTGAGTTACTCATCAAAAAACCCACTCTTAGACAACCTCTAAGCACTACCTAAGACATACTTAAAACAAAGCAAAATACAAATGTAATGTACATAGAAGTCTTCATCAAACACAATCTTGAAGGAGCAGCAACCATCTTCAACAGAAGTCAGTCTAGAGCTCCAACGCCTCTGCTAGTTGTCCCTCAGCTTCTGCTTTGGACTCTTGCGCCTGCTTCAGGGAGGTTTGGTAAGCTTCATTCTGGCATCCCAGGGTTTTCTTTTCTTCCTCCAGAGCAGTTACCTTTGTTTCCAAGGCATGGAGAGTTTGAGGTTGCAGGACAGCATTCCTGGCCTGGGCGCGCCATTCAAGGGCCACCGCCAAGAAGGCCCCCAAGTAGAAGGGCATGCCTTCCTTCCTGTTGGTGCCCTCTGGCATAGTTCCGCCACTGAAGCCCCTCATCAGATGCATGATTGGAGGAGGGATGGCGATGAGATCGGGGGCGGCAACGGCAGCGGCAGCGACGGGAGCAGGGGAAGCGGAGACTTCCACCGGTGGCGGGGGCGGGGCAGACTCGGCACCTTCGTCCCCTTCCTCTTGGACTGTTGTGGGTGGAAGTGAGGTCGCGCTTGGAGGGTCATCCATGAAGGGATTCCCTCCCTGGGGCGACGCCTCTAGGAGAAGAGGAACCCGCACAGATTTTCTCCTCTTGAAGGGTGCCACACCTTCCGAGTCCTCATCGTCCGATAAAATCTCCAAGACCCGTTTCCCTTTGTCAAGGGGGGTTGGAGCCGGCGACGAGGCCGCGGCTAGGGGAACGGCGGCGATGGGCAGAGGAGAGCTGAGAGTCTGAAGCGCCTCGGGGCTATGTGGAGATGACGGAGATGAGCTTAGGGGGGCTTCGGCGGTGATTGGAGGTGTCGGTGACAGAGTTGGTGGGGGGATCGGATCAGCAGCAGGGGCGGAGGAGGCGCCCGCCTTGGCGGCACAAGCCTCCTTCATTGCTTTCGCCAGCATCATCCTTTTAGAGGCGTCCATCACCGATCCTACATCAAAACAGACCAAACAGCAGAAATTAGGGCCAAAGCAACTATATAAAATTACAAAGCACATAGATGCGTGAGACGCGAGTAACATGGCACCATGGGAAACAGGGGAGGAAGCAGTGGGAACAAACATCTGGTAGCAGGGTGTTCACAGCAAAGGGGACGAGGGAAAAGTCTCCTTACCAAAGTATGTTGTCAGGGCGTGGGCATTGTATTCGCTAGCAACAAGCTTCAAAGTATCAAAAACGATCCCCAGCCCAGCCAAGGCCTTGCTTACTTCCCTGTCAGTAGGAGATAGCTCTTCCAGGGCTTTGGCCCTAAGCAGCTTAGGGCGCTCCGTCCAATAGAGGGGAAAGCCGTCCAAGGCTGTGGGGTCGTGCTTGGCGCTGCACACTCTAAAGAATTTCCCTTTCCAGTTCTTGTAAGAGTTTTGGAAGAGGGAGAGGAGGATCCTGCCCACGATCCCGGAAAAGCTTACCCAGAAGCTTTTCCCCTACTTCTTCATTTCGAAGAAATGCAGGAAAACGTCTACGGAGGGAATGATGCCCAAGTGCCCGCAAAGGATTTGAAAACCCCTCACGAATGCCCAGCTGTTGGGATGGAGCTGGGCGGGGGCGGTATTGATTTCGGTGAGGAGTTCCCGTTCAAAGGGGGTGAATGGGAGACGCACCCCTACGCGTTTAAACACCGTCTGGTACATGAAGAAGAAAGGGTTCCCCTTTTTAGGTCTGTCGTCCACGCAGACAGGTTCCCCAGGCCTGCTGGGACGGACGGATATGTGTGCGTCGTGAGTGCGGCAGAAAGCGTTAAAGTTATACAAATGGGGATCCCCACGGTGAGCTTCCAGGTCCTGGAAGGTAGTCAGGTTGGTACACTCGTTCAAGAGCTCGTCGGGGGCCCATGGGTAGTAGGCTTTGTAGTTAGACTTGGGGGTCTTGGGGGAGGAATCAGGTTCCGCGTTCGTGCGCGTCATGGTGTAAATAAATAGCTGGAGAAAGAAGAGAGGAAAAAGGTTTTAACAAGTGTAGCCATGATAGGAAGGGGAGTGAACCCCAGGAAACATCACCCACACGAGAAAACCCAGAAAGAAGGAGAAGGGAACAGAGAAGGAAGGAGAAGCGGAAGAACGTAGTAATGCATGAATGTCAACAGTCCCAGGCAGTTCAATAAATCATACAAAGCGACGAAAGGGAAGAGTCGTGAGTATTCGAAAATCATACCTTTGATGTCAAAGTGAAGGCAGAAGAAGAGCACAGGAAGGAGAAAACAGCAATTGCAGAGAAAAGGGGTTTGAAGACGATGAACAGTGCAGAGACGCAGAGGGAATGAATGTAACAGTGGGGTGAGCGCGGGGTTTGGGGGTAACTTAAACGTTACATTTTGCAACCCAAGAGGCGCTAACTAAGAGCCGTGAGATCGTGCCACGTGTCAAAGGATCAATCGCCCAAGGGAAACGCAAGGGTCTCTAGAGGCTGGCCGTGCGATGGGCTACGTGGCGCGCGATCAAGGGTAGCCCCAAAAGGTGTTATTCTCCCCGTTTCAGAGGATGTCCAATCAGTCATTAAGAGCACTCCTATGGTTCAGAGAGTGTCCCGTCAATAATTCGAGAATTGTTGAGCCAGCAGGGAGCGACACGTCATCAGGGTGGCACGTGGACGTCGTGGGCGAGGCCTTAGTCTTTACGCTGAAGACAAATCTTCGGCTTAAGACTCGGGGGCTTGTGTACCGTCCCGTACCCGGGCGTTGACTAAGTCAAGGTCAAAGTCAAAGTCAACACCAGAGGTCAAAGCCAACACAAGGCGTTGCCTAGGTGAAGAGACCCTAAGTGCCAGCGTCGTTAAGAAGAGGCATCGCCAAGGCAAGGCGTTGCCTAGGTGAAGGCGCCGCCCAACCAGGGCGTTGCCAGATCAAACAGTACTAAAGCAAGGCAATCACAGTGTACTTCCCCGATACCCATGGGTAGGAAAGACCATGGAGGGAGCGACGTCGTGGGAAGGCCTCAGGTCCCGATAACCCGGGGCAGCGATAAAGAGAAGGAATAGGTGGCTTCAAGGCCATAGTGATAGCACCAACGTAGGGCAGCCTGACTCGTGAAGTACCCCTGCTGCCCCAGAGACGCCTTTGGGACAGATACGACTCAAGAGGAAGGTCACGCCCAGGGTAGCCGGGTGCAGGGTACGAGAGGAAGGCAGATACGCTCTCAAAGTAAGTGACTAGATGATTGGGGGCATGAGTTGGCACCCAAAAAGTCACCCCTAGCGCAGTAGCACTCCCAAGCAGGAGGACTCACACGTAGAAACGTCCCCAGATGGGCAGATACGCCCCCAGATGGGTCACGGCGTCGTGAGGCCCTCCACGTGTACGACAGCCATGTCAGAATAGAAACACCCTTTAGTCAGGTGCCAGGTAATTAAAGTCATTCAATACAGTTTCCGTTTCGAGCGTTCAGGTACTATAATGGCTCCCAAGCGTTTCAACGTCTTAAATGCGCTACGTTTTCTAATTAGATACGCTGATTAAGTGCGTTACATTTGTAATTAAAGGCACTTTAAATGCTTGGGTAGTTTAAATAGCGCTGGGAATGTTGGGAACAGGGTTTGAACTTTAGGCAAATTCACGAGAACTCTCTAGTGGCTTGCTCGTGTTTCGAGGTTACGTACAAGGGACTGGGGAAAGATCTTTGCCTGAGGGAGATAACACACACACAATACACAGTTCTTTTTACCACCTTCAGAGTGCCATACGCGGTGCTCAGAGACAGAGGTGCACAGTTTTGGTGTTTCTTGCTGGCTGACTTGAGCGTCGGAGTGCAAACGGCCGCTAGGGCGCCTCTTTGTCCTCTTTTTTGCAGGAATCCACAGGTAACCAGTGGGAAGGAGTCCCTAGCTGACGGTTGAGGTCGCGCACGAAGACGTCCCAGTCAACCGGACGGAACACCTAACATGACCAAGACGACTGCAACAGAGAAAGAAAAGTTCTTGGCTGAAGTTACAAAGCTTAAAGAGGAGTTGTCCGACCAGAATGAAGAGTTTGCAAAGAGAACTAAAGCATGCAAGTAAGATGTTGCCCATACCTACCTTGTAGTGTTTTAGGCGACCATAAAACAAGCCTCAGGTATTCATCCAGATATAGATTTCTCTAAGTTTGGCCTGGGTAAAACCGTGGTCAACAACCAACTTGTGGAGGAGTAACCTTACTCTCCACTCTACTTGTAATTTCTTAATATTTCGAACACTTTGAACATCACTACAGTTTCTAATTTATAAGCACTTTCTATTCATGCGCGATTATTGCAACTTTCTTTGCTAGCCTAACTATTTGACTTAACAAATTTCGACTAGTGTACCTAATGCATGCCTTGTTGTTTAACGTAGTAAAAGACGATTAACATAAGTATAGCATCCATTGACAACATACTGATTTAATACTTACACTAATCCCTAAGCTAAAATGATACACCAAGCCAACTCTATTTTAGCGCAAGCATAGGCGGGCAATCTTACCGCACCTGAACTTGGATGATCTATCACCCATTGAGACAACTTAGTCCCAATACTCATCTGTAGAGTGTCCGAATAGGGATGGTCGTACTGACACCAAGTCAGGTCGCCTTACCTACTCATAGATGAGGGATCTTCACATAGAGCGCCTACCCGAACCATCTCACCGAGGAAGGTCCCCTTATCTGTCTTAAGCCAAACAATCTTAGTTCTGAGTCGATCCACTTTGGAGATAACTTATTCTCCAGTTGGTAGGGAAGAGCCATTCGTATCACCAAGTCGGTAACCCTAAATTGATGAGGCTTTAACTTGGTCTTCTGCTTCATCTCCACCTTTCTTTTGAACGCTTCAGAGCGAATGCGGGCTTGCTCGCGCACTTCGTCTAGCAGATCCTGATTCACCTTTCTTCCTTCGTTAGATTCTTCAACAACAAACTGAAGGGCCTCTCCTTGGTCGTCGACTGAAGAGTAGTATGATAAGCCCACAAAATTCGTGGAACTTCCTCTGACCAAGTACCTTTGGCTCTCTCTAGTTTCCTCTTCAATCCTCTGAGCAAGACTGTGTTAGCAGACTCAACCTGGCCATTCGTCTGGGGATGCTATACTGAAGCAAATATATGTTTAATGTCGAGCTCCGAGCATAGCTTGGGCAATTGGTGGCTTGCAAACTAGGTTTCGTTGTCGCACACTAGGTGTCTAGGGACTCCAAAATGACATACAATGTTCTTCAACACAAAATGATGCACCTTATGAGTGGTTATTTGTGCAACTGGCTCGGCTTCGATCCACTTCATGAAATAGCAATTATGAGATACTTCATTTGACGCATCGTTAATGGGAAAGGACCCAATATATCTATTCACCAGGTATGAAAAGGCCAAGCGCTATAGATCGATTGCAATTCCTCGGTAGGTGTGTGATGCCAATCAACATGTTTCTGATATTGTTCACATCGCTATGCATACTTCACGCAATCCTCCTTCATGGCCGGCCAATAATACCCAGCTCGGACGACCTTCACAAGAGAGCTCTTGCCCCCCCATGACTCCCATAGATACCTTCGTGGAGCTCTTCCATGATGTTGGTACATTGATCCCCACTTATGAAAGTAAGGATAGGATGGGTATCGCCATGAAGGAAAAACTTGCCATCTAGTAACGTATACTTTCCGCATTCCTCTTGATTGTCTTAGCCTCTGTAGGATCTATAGGAAGTAGACCATCAACCAGGTAGCATTGGTAAGGAGTGATCCATGTTTCCACAATGTTAACCTGCAACACCTCCAAAGACTCCTCCTCCTCCACCTCCAAAGACTCCTCCTCCTCCACCTCTTAGGTAGTTATCCTTAGAACTTTTAAAGTCTCCTATGACAAGGACCGATGCCTTCTTCATTGCTCCGAAATCACCCCCAAGATCTCAACACGACTAGTCCCCCTACAGTGGTCCTTGGCTCTCTCAAGGTCTCTTAAATGACTAACCACTGCCGGCCTTCTTTCCCAAGCTTGTCAGTTTGGACAACAAGTCGGCTCGGGAGTTTTGTTCTCTGGGACATGCATTAGCTCAAACGTTGAGAAAGCTGTTTTCGAAATCATGACATACCTGAGGTACGAGGCTAACTGGGATCCTTAGCCTGGTACGACCTGTCTGGTGACTAGCAATGAGTCACTTTTCACCAACACAGTTCGAGCGCCTAACTCCTTGGCTAGCAACATCCCGACTATCAAGGCTTTATACTCAACCTGGTTGTTGTTGGCTTTGAAGGTGAGTCTTAGAGCTTGCTCGATCAACAAACCACTTGGTCCTTCTATAATGACCCCTGTTCCACTCCCTTGTTGGTTCGAGGATCCGTACACTAAAAAGACCCACAGGAAATCATCATGATCAATTTGGAGACTCTCAGATGACAACTCTACCAAGAAATCAACATACACCTGGCCCTTGATCGGCCCTCGGGGTTCATACTACACATCAAACTCGGACAACTCAACTGCCCAGCGGACCATCCGACCTGCTATATCGAGCTTTTGGAGGACCTTACGAGTGGGCAAGTCTGTCATCACAATCACAGTTAAACTCTGGAAATAATGACGGAGCGACCCAGCTGTAAACACCACTACCAAGGCGACCTTCTCAATGGCTTGGTACCTCACCTCTAGCCCTTGTAGCACTTTATTCACAAAGTAGATGGGCCTTTGAACCTTTCCTTGATCCTGCACAATGACCGAGCTAATAGCCCGATCTGTAATTGCAAAATAAAGACGAATAGGAATACCTGGAAATGGCTTACAAAGGACGGGAGGACTGGCCAAATACTTCTTTAGCTTGATGAAGGCTTCTTTGTCCATACAAACCGGTTATACTTCTTTAAACACTGAAAATATGGGTATCCCATGCACGCACCAGAAAGCTCAATAGTCGGCAACTCGAAGCATTGTCCACCAACGAGTCTATACTTGGAAATGGATAAGAATCCTTGGGACAACCTTGTTCAGGTCGGTGAAGTCGACACACATCCTCCACCTCATGACCTGATGATGGTCACTCCATCAAGAGAGGGCAACTTCATCTTCACGTCACCATATCTTAGCGAATGTTTCTTCCGGTTTCCTGATCAGTGAGTCGCTGAAAAGGTCCTACCATGATTCCTTGTTCAAAAGTGTTACCATCACGACCTCGTAATGAGTCTAGAGCTTTATTGTAAGTGCCTATAATCTATTCAAGTAGCTTTTCAGAGATTCCCCTTCCCTTTTTCTCATGCCAAAAATAGAATGGGAGGCTTGGCCTGATTGACGGAGAATTGTTCCCTGAACAACTCGGAAAACTGGTCAAAAGAGGTGGTGTGGCCATCAGGAAGACCACTGAACGACTGCATAATTGTTTCTGTGAGTGTGCCCATGAACATCTTGCAATGAACCGCATTTGTTCCCCCATAAATAATCATTTGGGCGTTGAACGTCGTAAGATGGTTCTCAAGGTCCTCTACCCTTGTGAAAACTATCTTTGGCATAATATAGTGTGGCGGCACCAGCTCATCCATGATTGCCTGTGAAAACGGCTTGGGATGAGCTCTCAAGAGCGTATTCAAACCTTGCTCCCTTGCAGAGCGTTGCTCATGTTGTTCCAGACTCTTGCGCAAGTCTTTATTAGTCTTGTGCAATTCTTCAACGTTTGCACACGAAACATCTATCTCTGCCATCAGCTGATCTTGCTTAAGCACCTGTTCGGCCAAAGCTTTTGCAATGACTCTCTCATGTTCGACTTTGGGTTCTACCATCAATATCTCTTGCTCAGCTTTAGCCTCTATCCTGTACTTCTCGTTGGCTTCCTGGAGAGCCCTCACGATCTCCATTAACTGTTGTAATGTAAGGACCTCACTACCTTCAGATCCCGCTGGTCCTTGTTTCATGCTCCTCATGTTCGTTGGAAAGCTTGAACAGAAACGTGGATGTGATCATATTTTATCATGCACCACGGTGGGTGCCAAATGTTCTTGTTGGTTTACCACTATGTCAGTTGACCTGGGTGGAGCTCCGCTTCTAGGTTGTCTCGTCTGGAAGTCTACCCTTCGTCTCCTGAATTGCACTAGAAAGTGGCTCCACTGAAACAGAGGGGTTCTACCTGTTGATCACACTTCGACGATCAAGTCAGTGAGAGCATAAAAATAAAAGTAGTATTTAACTTTAGTCTAGTACTCAAATACTGTGTACCTACACCTGGGGCTTCATGCCCCTTTTATAACTACTCTTGTAACAACTTTCTGTCATGAGAATCTTATCTCAACTGAAAGCATAAAATTACAACAGAAAAACTACATGCTACGAGGCACCACTTATCTCTAGGTGCTAACTGAAGGAAACATTCTGTTCACGTGGGCACCCTTACTTATGGTACAACGTTATCTATTCACAATGCAAGCAACTTGTTCTAGCACGTGTCCTAAAATGCACACTTAGGTCAAATGTATTTATGTGACCTAACCGTCACATGCGATAACAACCACTTTAGGTTTAAAATATAATTAACTGTTCCGTCCGGTTGACCTGGGACGTCTTTGTGCGCGACCTCAACTGTACCGTCCCGTATCAGGGCGTTGACTAAGTCAAAGTCAACGACTGGAAAGTCAAAGTCAACTCAAGGTGTCGCCCAGGTGTAGAGACGCCAAGAGGAAGCGTCGCCAAGATAGGACAAGGTGTCGCCAAGGCAAGGCGTCGCCCGGGTGGAGGCGTCGCCCAGCCAGGGCGTGGCCAGATCAAACAGTGTAAAAGTAAGGCAATCACAGTATGGTTCCCCGATACCCATGGGTAGGAAATACCATGGAGGGAGCGACGCCGTGGGAAGCCTCAGGACCCGATATCTCGGGAAAGTGATAAAGAGAAGGAAAAGGTGGCTTCAAGGCCATAGTGATAATACCAGTGAAGGGCAGCCTGACTCGTGAAGTACCCCTGCAACCCCAGAGACGCCTTCGGGACAGATACGACCCAAGAGGAAGGTCACGCCCAGGATAACCGGGTGCAGGGTGCGAGAGGAAGGCAGATACGCTCTCAGAGGAAGTGGCTAGATACTTGGGCGCATGAGTTGGCACCCAAAAAGCCACCCCTAGCGCAGTAGCACTCCCAACCAGGAGGACTCACACGTAGAAACGTCCCCAGATGGGTAGAAACGCCCCCAGATGGGGTCATGGCGTCGTGAGGCCCTCCACGTGTACGACAGCCATGCCAGAATAGAAACACCCTCTAGTCAGGTGCCAGGTAATTAAAGATATTCAATACAGTTTCCCTTTCGAGCATTCTGGTACTATTAGGGCTCCCGAGCGTTTCAACGTCTTAAATGTGCTACGTTTCGTAATTAAGCGCTTTAATGAGTGCGTTACGTTAGAGATTAAAAGCGCTTTAAGGCGCTTTAAATGCTGGGGCAGTTTAAATAGCGCTGGGGATGTCGGAAAAAGGGTTGGAACCTTTGGCAAATTTACGAGAAACTCTCTGGTTGCTTGCCCGTGCTTTGAGATTACGTACAAGTGACGGGAGAACATTTTTGCCCAAAGGAGACAACACACACACATATACACAGTTCTTTTACCATATAAGCACCCTCCATAGGGCCTTAGCTGGTCAAGGGGCAATTCCAGCTGCGTGAAAGTCGGCCAGAACATCACGTCTGCCGAGCTTCCTTGGTCCACCAGAACTCGGTGGACCTTCCTTCCTGCTGTTATCAACGAAATAACTATGGGATCGTTGTCGTGAGGCACAACGTCCCTAAGATCCTGCTTTGTGAACGTAATGTCCACCTCCGGCGAGTGATCTTCAAACATGTCCACTGCCATCACCGATCGCGCATACTTTTTCCTCTGCGATGCGGTGCATCCACCACCTGAGAAACCCCCTGCAATGGTGTGGATCTCCCCCCGTCCTCCTGTCCAGCAGATAGTCATTTAGGAACCCGCTCTTAACCAGATCGTCGAGCTGGTATCCTAAAGACAAACACGAGTCCAGGTTGTGGCCAAAACACTGGTGGAACTCGCACCAGGCGTCCGGCTTTGACCCCAGCACCTTGTCTCCCACCTTTTCGGGCGCCTTCAACCTAGCAGATATGTTAGGGATAGCGATCAGGTCCGCTAGTCCCATGACGAATTTGTGCTTAGGCGGGCGATTGTATTCCCGGCGTGCTGGTTGTTGGCGTGTTGGTTGTTGGCGCGCTTGGCTTCTTCCCTTATTTCTCCTATCGTAAGGATAGCGAGTCCTTTGGTCTTTCCTGGCCGTCGCCGCCGTTTCCAGCACCCTCTGCGGCTGGATCCTGGTCCGGGCGCGTGGTCTGGCGGGAGCCACGCTGCCTCTCTTCTCGGCGACTTCACTCTCGTCGACGATGTGGGCCACCGCAAGTCGCCTGACTTCAGCAAACGTCGCTGGATGAGCCCTGATCAAGGCCTCGCAGAATGGCCCTGGCTGCACGCCCTTCTTGAAGGCATAGACCAGCATTTCTTCATCCTTGGCCGGCGATCTGACTTTCTGCGCGCCGAAGCGATTGAGGTAGTCTCTGAGGGACTCCCCATGGTACTGCCTTATATCAAACAGATCATAGGACACCCTCGGCGGTGCCTTATTCACAATGTACTGCTCGACAAAGATTTTCGAGAATTGTTGAAAATTGGTTATGTGGCCATTAGGCAGGCTCACAAACCACTCCATCGCCGTTCCCTGGAGCGTACTCACGAACATCTTGCAGTAGACGGCGTCTGACCCTCCCGACAGCATCATCTGCGTGTGGAACGTGGTCAGATGAGCCTCTGGATCCTCCACGCCGGTAAAAACAGCTTTAACCGGAACCACACTCGTGGGAATAGGCGTGTCGGTAATCGCCTGAACAAAAGGCATTGGGAAAACACGAGGTGGCGTAGACGGTGCCACCTCTTCAGCAGAAGAACGTCCCTGCTGCTCCTGAAGAGCTCGACGCAGCTTCTCAGTTACCTTGCTGAGCTCCTCGTTCCTGGCGCGAGAGGCGACCAGGTCTTCATGTATCCTTGCCTGCTCGACACGCGAGGCTTCCACAGTTGCCTGCAACGAGCGCATCATCTCTGCCATCTGCGCCATGGTCATGGCGGCGTCGCCTTCAGCTGCGACAGGCGCCACGAGACTGGAACGATTGCTTCTCATTTTTCTCATTAATTTCAGCGAACCACAGAAATACAGCAAACAACACTTCAACCACGATCGAATCAGCGATCGATCGGAGAAAACTCAAGAAACTGCGCAAGAACCCAAGAACACCGCAAACCTTCGAAGAAAACCACAGCTTCACCAAAAAACACCGTTTCCCCGCGAATCAACCAAGCAAACGAAAGAACTCGAATCCACCGATCGAAAAGCCAAACGAACGGTTCAAAACGCAAACTTCACTGAACGAAACTCAAAGAAACTACGAACGGCGGTTGCACCAGCACACAACCACGCCGAAAACCTCGAAAACTTCCACGAACTCACACTGTGGATGGGAGCAAGCTTTACACGGCCCCACGGTGGGCGCCTGATGATCCTGCCTGTTGACCGGAGCGCTGGAGAATGCCTCGTCAAAGGATCGACGTGCGCACCGCTTCTCACCTCCGTTCCTCTTCGGGATCTATCTCAAGAACCTGCAAAGAAACGATACGGCGCCGCTGCGGCCGATCGCACTCCGACGCTCAAGTCAATGACGGTATCACCAAATACTAAGAACGAGAACCGTGCAAATCCTCTCTCACTCGCAAGCGTAAAGTGTATGAACTGAACGTGCGTACCTCAGAAAGTCTGTTAAGAACTCTTATATACCTGGTGGTTTTCTCTCTCCTGGCAGTTACAGACTTGGACACGTGGCTCGCATCCAACTGTACACGTGCCATCATCTGGAGGCTCCCTGACTTGGCGCTGCTTCTACTCTTATTTTGGCTAAGTTACTTATGCATGGTACTGCCCAGTGCATAGCTAACTTAGGAGTGCGATCTCTACTGAAACTGGCGAGTTAGGGCCTTCATACACCTTCCCTGTGGTCTCGCCGGCCGCCTTCATAATCTGCTTCTCCTTCGTCTTCAGCGATGTGCTTTATTCTGGCGATCTCCGACTGCTTGGTCGCCTGAGTCTACATCTGGCGACTTCATCTTCAACCTGGCGATCGCCTATTCTGCTAAACTGGAAATCGGAACACGCCCACTTAACAATCGGCGACCACACGTGCCTCCCGACTCCCTTCCTATCTACCAACCTGGCGCCTTGTCAACATGCCTACACTGTAGCAGGATGCCACGTCATCACACCCGTCCACCAGGGCGGTACAGCAACAGTCATAGCAGCATAAGAAACTATAGAGTGTAGCAGCAAGGTGCAACACAGAAACCACACCATTATCTCCCCCTATTTGATGAAGACAAATCCCAAGTTTGCTTGTGTTGTCATTTTTGAATTTGATAGATTCTACAAAACAGAAATTGTGCACATACAAGGCATACATAGCAGCAGGATAACCCAAGTTTAACAAGCATATAAAGACCAATTCTCTGCATAAGCTTTCAAGCAAAAAAACCAGAAAAATAGTGTGAAAATAGTGGTGAATAAGGTGCAGATAAGAGTTATCAAAGATATGGCAGCATAAGAAACCATACAGTGTAATTGCAAGGTACAACATAGAAACCACATCCCCCTATTTATCTTCACAAATAGAATAAGAGAAGGGATAAAAAACATAACTAAGAAAGAACTTGAGAATCAAGAATACCCAACTCATTTCCTGACATGATTCCAATAACATGATAGGGATATTCTAAGGACATGTTATGGATTCAACTTGAGTTGGAATATGATTAGGCACTTTTTAAGAATTGGATCAATGTTCTTAACATTCAAGAACTCACCAAAACACAAGTAACCAAGCCAAACTCACATAGAAACCTATTTTGAACAACAACCCATGGATAGAAACTCAAGAACACTACATATAGCAATTATACCCATGGAGGACGTCACAAAAATAGCAAGAACAACCAATTTGCACCAATTAAAATTGAATATAAGTGCACAAAATGAAAGAGGACATCATAAGGAAGAGATTGCATCGATTGAAAGTGAAAACAAACAAGTAGAACAAAAATGGGTAATTTGGAATGAAGGGAAAATGGATGAAGAAGATGAAATGAAATAGGGAACTTATGTGGTTGGAGTTCTTGGAGATGAACACGCCACTTGAAGGATGTAAGGCTCCAAGATGAGTGTAGATGCCGCCACTTGAGGTTCCAAGATGCACTCAAGATGAGACTAGAAGAAGAGAAGACACAAGTCTCTCAATCACTCACCAATTTGGGAGAATTTCTTTACTCAAAATATCAAATCTGTATTAGAAAGACTCAAGCCCTCCTTATATAGGAGAAGGACCAGTCATGAAAGTACAAGAGGCTTACAAAAGAAGCTAACTAAAGTTCCCTTGTAACTCTTCCACTTCTAGCGCCTAAAGTGAAGGAGGAAGGGATATCTTTCTAGAATTTTCTAAAGCTAATATTTAAAGATGCTTTACACAAGAGGTATCTTTAGGTTTCCCTCTTAACACCTACCTAAACACTATTCTATATTATTTACAAATTTAAACAAAAGAAACTATAAAGAGAAATATTAATTGAAGTCCATTCTTGAGTCTTCTTTTGGCTTTAGGTTTGGTCCTCTCTTTATTTTAATTCTTCTTTAATTTTTTAGAAGACTAGAAGGAAGAACTTCAAATGTTTGGGTGAATGACCTCTTCCTCCATTAGTAAAATCCTCCCTTATTTGATCTCTATCATTTCCTAAGAAGAAAAACATGTCCTTAGGCAGTGACTTAGTGAAGATATCTGCAAGGTTCTTTTCAGTTTCAATAAACTGAGTTTCACAATCCCCATTGCTCACATGATCCCTTATAATGTGGTGGCGGATCTTAATGTGCTTAGTCCTTGAATTCTGAATTTGATTTTTAGTGAGGTTGATAACACTTGTGTTATCACAAAGCAAAGGCACCTTGTTGACCTTCGGGCCAAAGTCTTCAAGCTGCTGTTTTAGAACTCGTTTTGCAACCTTAAAGTTAGATTGTTTTGTATTTGATTGAAATCTAGCACATAGACAAACTGTAAACATGATGTCAGGCTTGCTAGCAGTGAGATCAAGCAAAGAACCAATCAATCCTCTGAATTTGGTTTGATCCACTGTTGTTCCCACCAAATCAATATCCATATAGCAGCTTGTTGACATTGGTGTGGATGCCTCTTTGCAGTTTTCCATCTCAAACTTTTTGAGAATCTCCTTGGAGTACTTGGTTTGGCTTAGGAAGATCTCATCCTTTGATTGCTTAACCTACAACCTTAAGAAGAAGGATAACTCTCCCATCATAGACATCTCAAACTCCCCCTGCATAGCTGCCACAAATTCCTCACATAGGCAATCATTAGTAGCACCAAATATGATATCATCAACATAAATTTAAACCAAATGATGGCAGATTTTGACTTTTTAATAAAAAGAGTCTTATCAATTTTTCCTCTCTCATAACCATGAGATAAGAGAAAATTGCTAAGCCTCTCATACCACAGTCTTGAGGCTTGTTTGAGTCCATACAAGGCCTTTTTCAGCTTGTACACATGATTAGGATGTTGGCCACTGAAACATCTCTAAGAATTCTTCATTTTTTGAGAAGATCATTCTGGTGCAAAATTTCAACAAGTTGTTTCGCAAAATCAACCGATTGCTTTTCTAGACAGGATTCCAACTTCTGCAAAATGGTGTTCTGATCATCTTCTTCTGTACTCCCAACAACTGCAACTATACAACAAACAAGTTTTTCCAGATTTATGTTTGACAATGTAGGGCTCTTAGCCTTTGCAATTAAAATTGGATCAAGAGGTGGATTTGGTAGAAATATTCTTTCTTTTGCTAAGAGCAAATATTCTAGTTACAAATTGCTTTCGTGATTCATGAGTAAGCCTTAGAGACTTGCGGAATACAACAACCACCAATGTTGATCTTAACCTGAAACCAACACGCATAACATTATGAAAATATTGAGCCTCAGATAACACTCCAAAGACCACTCCAAGAAATATTGAGCTTCACATAACACTCCAAAGACCACTCTAAGAAATATTGAGAAGGCACAACATAGCCAGTCCAGGAAGGGTCACCATTTTGTATAGCCTGTAGTAGCTGATTCAATATAAGCAACCCCAATCAGCTTAAACGCAACTTATGCACCAACAAACTTGTTTTTTTTAGGATAAAGTTGGAGGGAAAACTTCCTATATTACTTTCTAATTGTTGTATCATCAACTGTCAACTCAATTTGAAGAATTTTATACCAGTCCATCTCATTGTCAAACAATTTCTACTCAGCAAAGCAATGCAGATCACAAACAATAATCATTTGATTAATATTCTCCAGTTCAGGATATAACTGTTGAGCCTTAAGAGCAAATTTTTTAGCCCCATTGAAATCTTTATTTCGCATTCTCTGTTTAGCAACTTCCTTGGCCATTACAGCCTTTTCTTTATTGTACTCCATCAAAAATCCAGATTCAAAACCTAAAAGTGAGTGTTATGACCAAGCACACTAACAACCAAGCTACATTTAATTTGTAACTATTATGAGAACAAACTAAGGAAATGCAAATGCAAATTGTGAACGAATTCTTTCAAGACTCACCACAAAGATTACAACTTTATTTTTAAAGTTTCTCTTTTGAGCAACCACTATGCACGTGCTAAAGATGTGTCTTGACTTTCGAAGAACCCTGCAGGACATATGCAATTGAAAAATGTAGGCATAAAGATTAACTTTACTCTTGATGCTTTTCCCTTTGGCGGTCATTCTTCAAATCCAAAAGTGATTCTTGGTTGCTAAGGATCCCTACAAGAAAAGGTTAAGAAGCAAGATTTGGTCCCTGTATAAATTTGGGTCCAATGATGTTAGTAGGAACCTTAGGAACGTTAGAGTCCTTAGGAGCCCATTTCAAAATATCTTTTGGAACAAAAAACCTTTTTGCTTTGCAAAATCTAATAAAGTGACCCCTTCTCATGCAGTAAAAGCACGAAACAAGCGGTTGTTTCAATAAATCAATTGATTGTTCTTCAAAGAAACTTAAAAATGGCTTTGAAACTGATCTTTTCTTGTTGTTTGGATTAAAACCCAGTCCAACTTTTCCAATAACACATTTGAGATGCAAGAACATTTTCGAAGTTTGATTGGCCTTTGGAAAACTTGTCCACAGTTTTTAAAAGATAATGGACTTTCTTTTCAAGAGATTCACAATTTTGATAAAAGCTAGAATCACTAGTGCAAAAAGATTAAAAGAATACTCCTTATTAAGTGCGGGTTTGCGATTAAACGCATTTGTAAAAAACGTGGTGGCATTTTTGAAATTAATTTGATTTACAAATGCGGTTCTAGAGTAAAACCACATTTGTAAATGCTTTTTACCCTAAAAATTTGAAGCGCGCCACTCCAGTTTCAGACTTTCACTTTCTTCTCCGCTCTGGCCTTCGTTTCCACTGTTCTTGCGCTCACGTCCTCTCTACATTTTCCTTCCTTTTCACCATTGTAAGTTTCGTTCATTCATTCATTTTCGTTCCTTACTTCGTTGGCATTGGCATTTTCGTTCCTTACTTCGTTGGCGCATTGGCATTTTAGGTTACTGTTCCATTGTATTTGTTGCTTCATATTTGGTCTTCACTGGTTTGTCCCTGCTCCGCCACCGCCACCGCTTCCGCCGCCGCCGTTGTCGCGTGCCTTTGCCACTCCGATCACCAGCAACCTTGGTTCACGGAAAGGTTGGTGTTCTATTTAAATTTTTTTGAATTTTTATTTAATATTTTGAATTTATATTTTTGTGTATTATATTTTATATATTATTATATATAAATTTGTATTATATAATTTGTATTTTCTTAAATTTATATTATATATTAAGTTAGTTGTTAATTACGTTTTAATAAAAGTTTTATGTTATGTTAGTTGTTACTTTTAGAATAGAATTATCGTGTTTGGATTGAGTCCGGGGGTGTTCGACCCTCGGCAAATGTGTGAGATAGAATACTAATTATTAGAAAATCCTAACTATTCCAGAATATATAATGGATCGAGGTTGGATTAATGTTATTCGTATAAGGGATGAGTACGAAAGGGGAGTAGAGGAATTTATATAATTTGCGCAGCGTAATGCGATTATTAGTGGTCATGATGGAGGTTATCACGTTATAAGTTGAAACAAAAAGATTTTGAATTGTTGAAAAGTTGTCCGAGGTGTGGGTTATCACGTTATAAGTTGAAACAAAAAGATGATGATTCTATTGATGAGATGGAAAAGCATGGACCCCCAATGAAGGTTATGTGGTATCTTCCCATCATTCCAAGGATGAAGCGTTTGTTTGCCAACCCAGACGATGCTAAGAATCTTAGATGGCATTCAGATGAGAGGAAATGCGATGGCATGTACCGACATCCAGCTGGTTCTATTCAATGGAAGAAATTTGATGATGACTTTCCAGAGTTTGGTAAAGAATCAAGAAATATCCGACTTGGTTTAGCTACAGACGGAATGAATCCGT
This sequence comes from Phaseolus vulgaris, assembly GCF_051622355.1. Lineage (NCBI taxonomy): Eukaryota > Viridiplantae > Streptophyta > Magnoliopsida > Fabales > Fabaceae > Phaseolus > Phaseolus vulgaris. The sequence goes on from NC_143508.1 coordinate 39,438,279, forward strand.
TTGGTAATATGAGTACAAATCACAGTTCATGGCCTGTATTACTAGTTATTTACAACTTACCTCCTTGATTGTGCATGAAGCGAAAATACATGATGTTGTCTATGATGATATCCGGTCCGAAACAGCCAGGGAATGATATTGATGTTTATCTAAGTCCCCTAATTGAAGATTTGAAGTTAATGTGGGACCAGGGTGTTGAAGTATTTGACGGATTTGCTAATGAAACTTTCAAGCTTCATGCCATGTTATTTTGCACCATCAATGACTTTCCGGCATATGGTAACTTATTAGGTTATAGTATTAAGGGTCACAAAGCGTGTCCAATATGCGAAGAAGACACTGCTTCTCAACAATTGAAACATGGAAGGAAAACAGTATATCTCCGGCATCGGAGGTTTCTTAGAAGTCATCATCCTTACCGGAGGTTGAAAAAAGCCTTTAATGGACACCAAAAGGGTAGTGGTCCACCAACTCCATTAACCGGTGTTGAGGTTTACGAAAAGGTAAATAACATAGACCACACCTTCGGTAAGTCAAAAAAAAGTCATCTGTGACAAATATTTGGAAGAAGAAATCAATCTTCTTTGATCTTCCGTACTGGTCGAGGTTAGAAGTCAGACATTGTATAGATGTAATGCATGTTGAGAAGAATGTGTGTGATAGCTTAATGGGTACACTTCTTAACATTAACAGGAAGATGAAGGATGGTCTAAATGCTCGTTTAGATTTGATTGAGATGAACATACGCGGCGAGTTGGCACCCATAGAAATGGGTAAGCGTACATATTTGCCCCCAGCTTGTTACACAATGTCAAAAGATGAAAAAATTAGTTTTTGTCAATGTCTAAAAGGTGTGAAAGTGCCACAAGGACATTCCTCAAATGTGAAGAGCCTAGTGTCAATGCAAGATTTGAAGTTAATTGGGTTGAAGTCTCATGATTGTCACATCTTGATGCAACAGTTGTTGTCGGTAGCTATCCGTGGGATCTTACCAAAAAATGTTAGACATACCATAACCCGTTTGTGCTCATTTTTCTCTTCCATCTATTGTAAAGTCATTGATCCCTCAAAACTAGATGAACTTCAAAATGAAATTGTTGTTATCTTGTGTGAATTGGAGATGTTTTTTCCTCCGTCTGTTTTTGATATCATGGTTCATCTAGTGGTGCATCTGGTAAGAGAGGTTAGATTGTGTGGACCAGTGTACTTAAGATGGATGTATCCTGTTGAGCGGTATATGAAAATTTTGAAAGGTTATGTGAAAAATCATTATCGTCCAGAGGCTTCAATGATTGAAAGGTACATAGCTGAAGAAAGTATTGAATTTTTTTCAGAGTACATGACAAAAGCAAATCCAATAGGTGTTCCAGCTAATTCATGGCACCACAGGCGTTCTACAAGTAAATGTTTACGTGGTGTGAATATTGTAAGCAAATCTCGATCAGAAGTCTTGCAAGCACATTTGTACATATTGAATAACACAGATGAAGTTGTACCTTACATAGAAGCTCATAAAGCCATTGTGAAGGCAAATAACCCAAGACAAGCAGAGAAATGGGTCTTGATGGAACATAATAGAACTTTCATGCCTTGGTTTAAAGACGAGGTGTTCAAGGATTCAACGGCATCAGAGACCTTGACCTAGTTGGCTGCTGGATTGAAGTTTGATGTCATCTCATGTACAGCGTACGAAGTGAATAATTGTATATTTTACACGAAGTCCATGGATGAAAAGAGTGTTGAAGATGGTTGTTGCCCCTTCAAGATTGTGTTTGATGAAGACTTATATGTAGTGTTTGATGAAGACTTATATACATTTCATTTGTATTTTGCTTTGCTTTAAGTATGTCTTAGGTAGTGCTTAGAGGTTGTCTAAGAGTGGGCTTTTTGCTGAGTAACTCACCTCATAACCACTGGCCATGTGTTAAGAACAAGCATAAGTTTTCTTAAACTGTTTTTCACATGTTTTACACAAAAACACGTTTACTGCATAAAAATAAATCTGTTCTTTTCTAAATAAACAGATTCATTTTTGTCACTGATGTCTTGGCTAAGTCTTGTAAAAATTAGATTTTGTGCATCAGGTATTTTGACTAAGTCTTCTTCTTTTCAAAACGACTGAGTTTTAAATTGTTAAACTTTCTCTGTTTTCGTTTTGAAAAATAAATCTGTTCATCTGTAAATGAATAGATTCTTTTTGTCTCTGGTGCCATGTCAAGCTTAAACGCTTTTCAGTTTTATCTCAGCACCAGAATGGTTGACTAAGTCTCCTCTCTTAACAAATTCTCTAACTGCTTTTGAAAATAAATCTGTTCATTTTATTTTCAATCTGTTCATTTTATAACAGCTTTAACTGCTTTTCAAAAATCTGTTATAAGTTGGCTTTCTATAAAATGCAAACTTGTTTCTGAGTTTCATAACAATTCATACATCTGCAAAAACAAGTTTTGACAGCAGAGAGTTAAGTGTTTACAAAGGATTAGCATTTGTTCTTCAAAGATTTCGAAAATCACAAAGTGTTTGTTCTTGGTTTGGTTCTAAAAGCTTGGTGTGAGGTGCAGCTACTGTTCTAGCAATCTTGCCTACTGGTTTAAGGCAGATCTGTGTATCCTCAATCAGGTGTAGTCGTTTCACATCTCATTTTTGTAATAGTTTGGTTGAACACTCTTCTTGATAGGTGTTCTTGAAGAGTGGGTGTGTGTGTGCTGAAATAGGTTTTTTCAGCAAGAGTACCTAAGTTCTTGTAGGTTTCAAGAACAGTGGGAATTGTACTTGGTTGTACTGTGTGTTAGTGATTTCCACCTGTTGTTGGTGAAGACTGGATGTAGCTCAGTTGAGTGAACCAGTATAACTGCCTGTGTTCATTCTCTCTCACTCTCTGCAATTTCGTTTCTGCATAATTGATAAAACAGCAAAGAAATAAATCTGTTCAATTGAAAATAAATCTGTTCTTTCTGGGCACTGTGCATACTGTTCTTGATTTCTAAAAAAGTTGTTTGAATCTGATAAGAACATATATAATCTGCTAAAAGCCATTGGAACAGATTGACTGTGATAGGTTGCTCAAGAAACTGTCAAAGCTATTAATTGAACCTTAAACAATTGCTTAAAGTTGAAGCTTGCTGTTCTGTGATTCATTGTTCTTAATTTCTGGAAAATTGCTTGTCATCAAGAAGAACACTCATAGTCTATTAAAAACCACTGGAACAGGTTGTTTGCAAAGGTTACTCAATTAACTAACATGCTATCAATTGAACCTTAATCACTTGCTTGAAACTGAAGTTTGCTGTTTTGGTGTTTCACTGTTTTTCAATCTGATATCTGTGTGTGTGCATCTGGAAAATCCATCTGCATAGTCTTGTGATTAACCTTGCTGTATTAAAAGCGTTTCAAACAAAAACAGTGCTGAAATAAATCTGTTCATTTTCACATAAATCGATTTATTTTCTGTAAAACTGTGTTAAACACTGTTTCTGCGAGAAAGTTTTAAAAGGTCAATTCACCCCCCCTCTTGAACTTTGGCACTATTAAACCCAACAAAGAGTACAGTTCAAAATTCTGGTGTTACTCTTGAAGCCGAGTCAATGCAGTTTTCGACTTCGAAAGATACAAATCCAGTACTTGGATCAATGACATACTATGGGTTTATAGAAGAGATATGGGAGATTGACTACACTAAGTTTTCCATTCCAGTTTTCAAGTGTAAATGGGTTGACAATAAAAGTGGGGTTAAAATTGATGATTCAGGATTCACACTAGTGGACTTTCAAAAGATAGGGTATCGAGATGAGCCATTTATAATGGTTCAACAAGCATCTCAAGTTTTCTACGTGAAAGATCCTACGTCAAAACGAGTTCTTGTAAATCATTTCCAAAATTTTTAAAATCTATTTTTGAGTTGTTCAACTCTTCTTCCAAAGTCTTGACTCTATTTTCCAACCAATTGTTCAAGCCTTTGAAGCGGTTGTTCGAAAGGGTCAGCCTATTAGCTTTTTCATGTGTCTCTTTAAAAGCATCAAGAAGTTGGCTATAATTTTCAAATTTTATGGAAGTGTTGGAACTTACACTACTTGTTTGTGATTCCTCCTTTACCATCAAACATAGATTGGCTTCTTCATCTTCCATTGATGATGAGTAAGAGGATGAATAATCATTATCTTGCCGAGCAATGTAGAATTTTCTTGCTTTGCCCTTCTTTTAATCTTCTTGCTTGCCCCTCTCTCCTTGCTCTCATTTATGCCTTCATAGGTAACCTTAAGGATGTCCCACATCTCCTTTGCAGAAGCATATTTTAAGACCCTAAAAAACTCATCAGAATTTAGAGTAGAAGTGATGATGTTCTTAGATTGAGCTTTTTTACTTTCACTATGAGTTCATTCGAACCAAGGTTTCTCAATGAATACATTATCTTTTTAAAATTTTGGAACAAAATGTCCATTTACAATGGCATCCCAGATTCCTCTATCAATTGATTCCACAAAGATTTTCATTCTGACCATCCAAAACTGATAATTCAGTCCACAAAATAGAGGTGACCTATTTATTGAAGCACCCTCCCTAAAGGGTACTTTCCCGTCATTTAAAGAAAGTTTAGGATCAAAAACTTGAATGACGTTTAAGAACTCAGCTTCTGATGCCAATTGTTAGAATTGTAGGTCTTAAACAAGAGGGGGGAGAATTGTTTTGAAAGATTTTCAAAAATATTAAAGGTAGAGTGAAAGACGATGAAGAATTAATCAATTAGAAAACTGTTCAGCCAATTAGAAAACTGTTTTTAGTTTGATTGCAAAAAACCAACAAGTTGTTTTTGCGAAACAACCGGTTGTTTATACTAGCAGTTTATAAAAACAAAGCTAAAGCAATTTAAAGAGCGTACGGATACAGAGATTCACACATGATGTTTATATTGGTTCGCTCTTTACCAATAGCTATGTCCAGTCCTCATCCAACCACTGATAATTCACTAAGTAATCAAACCTTGATTACAAAAAACACACCAAAGTGGTGATCTCAAACCCTTCAAGAACACACACCACCTTTGGCAACAACACACAGTTTTCAGAACAACCTCTGAAACTGCACAACACCAAGTCACACAAAAATACAGTGATTAAGGAAGAAAGGAGTAGAATACACCTGGATACAATCAAATATTAAATTACAGAGAATCCTATTCCACACTTGAGAATGATCCAAAAGCTCTTTGAAATCTTGAAAAAACTGATTTTGATTGATCTTTCTTTCTTAGCTAATGACTACGAGCGTAAAACAACCTTTTTATACTCCAATCACATGTTTAAAACATTTAATTCAAGAACCAAAGACAGTTTGAATCATTTAAAGCAGATTGGAACAACTTAACAAAATTCTCTTAAGGTCTCCAGAATATCAATCAATTGAAATCGTGAATCAATCGGTTGAATTAGCTTGACATCAAAGTCAAACAAAGTCAAGCTTTTCAAATCCTTTTAAAAAACCACTAAGTGTAAAACAACCGGTTGAATCGACATTTCAACAGGTTGAATTTTCACACTCTTTAGAAAACACATATTTTTCAAAAGGATTAAGATTCTTTTAACCTTGGATCATCATAAAGATTGGATTAACAAATTCAAATACTTATAGACACACACACAACCAGCAACAAGGTCTTCATGCATTCCTCTTTGATTTGGAGACATCAAAGCATCTTATTCAACAATGTTTATATCAAATAGTTGACGACGTAGAGGGGGCTCCCCTACTTCAACTAGAATCATAGTCTCCGTACTGTAAGTTAGGCTATATGGGGTCTCTTGATGGTTTGCGATGTGCACCTATAAGCCCGTATGACTTCAAGAAGTTCCTCGGTCCATTTGCCTTTAACCGGACCGAGTCTCTTTTTTATTCGTTATGAATTATTTTGTTGACAGCTTCGACCTACCCATTAGTTTGAGGATGCTCCACCAAATTGGGAAAATGCTTGATGATGAGTTTCTCATAAAACTTAGCGAGTCCTCGATCGATGAATTGTCGACCGTTGTTGGTGATGATGACATGTGGTATGCCAAAACGACATATTATATTCTTCCATAGGAAATTTTGAACATTTTGTGTTGTAATGGCAGTTAATGGCTCGACCTCTGTCCACTTAGTAAAGTAATCAATTTCAACTAAGAGAAACTTACATTGTCCTTTACCTGGGCTGAAGGGTCGAATGACGTCCATTCCCCATTTTGCAAAGGGCCATGGGTAAAGCATATAATGCATGTTCTCGAGCCTTTGGTTAGATAAGGTGTCATATTCTTAACACTTTAGGAATTTACGAACAAACTCTGTGTAGTTACCCTGCACGGTCGACCAATAGTATCCTGCCCTTAGTACCTTAGCAGCCATTGTTCTTGCTCCCAAATGATTTCCACGTACATTTTCATGTATTTTGCGCATGACATAGTCAGCCCGATCTTGTGAGAGACATTTCAATAATGGTTGAGTGTCTCTTCATAACAAGGTGCGAAGTGGACACTATTGCCAGAGGCGGTTGATGAACGATCGTCCGAGCAAAATATTATATGAAGTATTAGCATTAACCAAACACTACAACAAGAAAGGGCTTTAACAACGGTTAAAAACATCTTATAAAGATGGTTCCCGAAACGTCTTTATTACGAGTGTCGTTATAAATCAGCACTTTGTAACAATTGTTCCTAAACCATCGTCATAAAAAATTATAACGATACGTGAAAAAAACCGTCATTATTCTGGGAAACAAGGAAGAAAAATTCAAAAAAAGAATTGACTTTTTAAAGACGGTTCTAAAATGAACCGTCGTTATAAATGCATTTTTTTTTTAAAAAATGTTGGATTATTAAATATGCATTGTAATCCTGCATAAAATATCAAATTTTCAAAACAATACTACATATAATATCATGATTTAAATATGGAAAACTTCATAAAATAAATTAAGTTCATATTACATTCTACAAAATGTTGGACAATATATGAAAAAGCTATACATTTTTCTAATCATTCATCTATCCTAAGGTGTTATACAATGTTACAAAATATTTTGATCATGTTGTCTTTACATACTCCAATGCTTCTGAATCTAGCGGTTGTGGATAATTGAAAAACCGTGACATTTGATTTTTTTTTGAATTAGTGCATGAATAATAATCCTTAAATTTTAAAGTGTTTTTGTATTGAGGTATTACCTGATCCCAACCTCTATCAATTCTAGCTCGCACAATAGTCGACATCCACTGCATAACATAATAACTACGCTCACAATTTCCAAATTGCCTATTGCACTGTAAGTCAAAATAATGTTATTAAATGAATGAATGAGAAGCATTAAAGTTAGTGAACAAATATACATTAAATACCTTAAGGTGCATTCAAGTCAGTTTTTTTTTGCGTTTGCACTTTCTCTCCCACTCAACATGTTATATCCAAAATAAGCACTAAAATAATAAGATTTCATGTTAGAACATATAACATTATATAATGTATAAGTAATAATAAATGTTAAATGAAATTGTCGTACCTATCTATAATGGGTTTAAAATAGTTAGGGGGTTTCTTATTCAAGGAGAAAAACCATGTAGCAATGTGATCTTGAATAGATATCATCAACAGTTACCAATGATGCCTGTAAAACAAATCAATTAGTTTCTCTTATTTCAATAATTTAGTATAACTTATTTAATAAATATGGACTTACTCATGGATATATGGAGCAAAATAAATTCTCTTTCCTCCACTCTTTAAGGTAGTGGTCATGTATGTTTGTGTTTCTGACTTCTTGTTTCCAAGAGATAGAATGAGTTAAAGGTCTAAAAACCCATATCTAAATCAAAATTGCCAAGGGTAGGACACCCCCGAACTTAGAATCAACGTGCTTAATATATACAAATACTATAATTTAATCAAAATTGTCGAGGGTCCGATACCCTCAGACTTAGAATGAACGTCTTAAAGAAATACAAATACTATAATTAAATCAAATGTGTTGAGGTTCAAACATCCCCAGACTCAGAATCAACGTGTTCAATAAATACAAATACTATAACTAAATCAAAGGCCTCAAGGGTTGGACACCCCCAGACTCAGAATCAACATGTTCAATACATGCATATACTAATTGTTACTAATAAACACATACATGTAAACATTTATATAAAATTAATTAAATAAATTAGAAACTAACTACTATAAATATAAACACAAATATATATTATAAATTTAATTAAATAAATTAAAATACTAACTAATATAAATATACATGCAAAATATTTATTAAAAACTTAATTAAATAAATAAAAAAAACTAATGTTTTTGCGTTTTGGCAAGCACGGTACAGTGAAGTTGAGGAAAAGAGAAGTCCGGCGGCGGCAGACGTGGGACGCGGTCGCGGCTACAGCAAGACGCGACGGTGGCTGGTGTGGCATGCAACGTTGGGCGTTCACGGGCCTGGGGATGTGGGAGGCAGTGCGCTAGGGCTCGGGGGCGCGGTGGGAGTTGGTTCGTGGTGGCGCTGGTTCGTGGCGGGGAAACTGTGATACAACCCAAATCAACAAGCAGATGACTAAGAACACCACAAACACTTCACAATTAAGTCAGTCATCTCAGCATCCAAGACAAGGCCCCATCAATCATCAGAAGAACATCAACAGAAGAAGAACTAGATATAGGCCAGAGCATCAGATGTTCTTTATTCTGGTCTTTTTACAAGACTTGTTTATGTAAATAATTTTGGCTCTTTTTGGGGGTCCAATTAGAAAAATAAGCTAGAAGAGGGTGTACTTGGTAAATTGGGTTTGTGCCAAAGCCCACCTTAACCTAGTTTTTAGAAACTCACTAATGTTCCAAGGTACATTTGACCACCATGTGCTCACATTTGACCTAGTTTCTAGAAGCTTCTAGTCATTTACACCCCTACCCTTCCTCTCTTCCTCTCCAAGGTACTCATATCTATAAATAAGGTGTCTCCCCTATTGTAAAAGACACATTGAAATTGAATAGAAAAGAAACATTGTTGAGTGATTAGTGAGCTTTATCTCCTGAAGTTCTTGGGTCTTATCTTGAGTGTAATGCACCTCTAGTGGTGGCTATACACCACTCATCTTGGAACCATCCACCATTCCAAGTGGCATGATTCTTTGCTCCATTTTCCATAAGCGTTCTTCATTTCTTCATCTTTTTCCTTTCTTATATGCACCATTTTCATTCCTTTTTATGTCCTTGTGTTTTTCCATCTTGTTTCTTTCCATTATATGTTTTTATTTTCGTACCTCATCATCATCAATACCATATAATTGTGTCTTTCTGTTTGCCCTTTAGAAGTTAACCTTCACACTTACTTAACCACTTGGTTAAGTTCGTGTCAAGTGGGAATCTTCTTTGGATTTCTCACCATAATTGCTAATCTCAAAAATCATAAACAAAAGAGTAAACCATAAAATTTGCAATCTTAAAATCAACTCACATCATGTTGTATCAGAGCAAGGCAGGGTCGTGGAGGGAGGAGCTGGCCGATGGTGTTGGGTCGCGGCGACGTTGGTTCGTGGCAGTGTTGGGTTTAGGATTTAGGGCAGTAAGTGGGAACGAAAACGCGAACGCAATGGCGAGTAATGTTGAGCGGCACAGTCAGGATCCGAAGTTGCGGTGTTGCAGTGGTGAGGAGTGAAGGAGAAAAACTGAAGAGTGAAAGAGTGAAGGAGGAGCGCAAATGAAGTGTGAAGCAAAATAAGTGTTGATAAGTGCGCAGGATTTTGAAAAGCTCAGAATTAAAACAATGTCGTTATTTTTCCTGAACTTTAAAGTAATAATGGTTCATCCCTAGAACCGTCATTATAAATGCCTTCGGTTGCTTAATAATTACAAGTTTGCCATCGTTCTTTTTTTAATGATGGTTTAAGTTTAACTGTCTTTATATGGGGTCGTCGTACTGATATTTTGTACTAGTGAAAAAATACCTGATTTTGATTGTTTTACAAAGGTATCTATCTGCCTTCATCAAACGTTGTGTACAAATCAATGTAGCCTCGAGTGTCGACTCATTCTCCTGAAAACCTTACTATTTGATCATCATAGGGTTGGATTTCTGATTCTGGAATCTTCATTTTTTTGAAAGTTTTCCTATATAAAATATCAACTGAACTGCCTTGATCTAACAAAATTTGGCAATGGCAATTTTTTTGATCTCTACTGTAATGACCATGGGGTCGTCCTAAGCTGGGTCAATGGTAGTAAAATCATCATCTATAAAGAGAATTGGAGGGATTCTCGGTCAGTTTGTTTTAGTGGTTGAGTGGACGGATTGAATAACTTGGAGGTGTTTCTTGCGGGTTGCTGGAACATCCTCTGCATGCAAAACGTCTCGCAATTGTATTTATTACTCCACCAACGCATTGTCCCGAACGACATTTGGGCTTTTGCTCCTTGGTGAAGGACATCTACCACAGTGAAGTGGTCGCTCTTCTTTTCAGCCATGATCACCAAGTGTAAATCCTCTAGTGATCGTGTTTATACTTCACGAATGTCGCGTCTTGAACGGTTGTCATGCCGAGGATTTTCACTTCTTCTGGAACGATCACCCCGTTTGGGGCTCTCACTCATTCTTTGTTGTTTCATAGGACGTCGGTTGTTCTCAAGACGTTGTGATCTTTCTTCTCGACCACACCGAGGGTATGGTTCTTTTCGTTCTTCTCTGGATGGGTACCTTTCCCTTTGTGGAGATTAGTATAAGCTTTTGTTTGTTGTTTGAACAAACTTGCGCAAGTGACTAGCTTGGACAAGTTCTTCTATTTTATCCTTCAGAGTTTGGCACTCTTTAGTTGCATGACCGAAGTTTCGATGATAACGACATTGTTTAGACATATCAGCATCCCTCGGACTCGACAACCTTTTTAACTTCGGGATCAAGTCGACATGTAAAACTTCATCCATGATTTTTCCCTATCAGCATTCAATGGGGTGTAAGTATGAAACCGAGGACCTCGATTATCTTTGAATTTGTTGGACCGATCGGTATATGTCGGATACCTCGATCTTTCTCATTTCGCTTATCTCCTCCTTTGTCAGCTTGAGCATTTTTTTTTTAAATTTCACGCAATTCCTCAATTTTCATGAATTTGGTTGCCCGATTTCTCAATTCATCTAAATTCTTTGTTGGTTTATTTATCAAACTATCAATGAATTGTCCGGGTCTGAGGGCCAAAACTAAATGATGCATGGCTATTTCTGGCATGAAAGATAACTTACTGAATCTTTCCATGAATGCCCGTAAAGGTTCCTCTTTTTCTTAACATTGAGAAGAGCTAAAGATGACATGTGGTGTCGTCGGCTAGTAGCATATTGAGTGCTAAATTTTGCTGCTAAAGCCTTCAAGCTATCCACCAAGTTGGATGGAAACTGAGTAAACCAGTTGAATGCCCCCTTGTTTGAGAGAGGTGGGGAAAACCTTATACCATACCACCTTATTTGTAGTGTAAAGATTCATTTGTGTCTTGTAGACATTCATGTGCTCATCTAGATTTGTGGAACTATGATAGAGCTTGATGTTAAGCCCCTTCCATTTGGGAGGGAGTTGGGCCTCCACAATTTCATCAGTAAAATGATGTCCTTTTGAGTTCTTAATAATTTGTGTTTGTTTGGTATGTTGTTTGGATGCCTGCTGGGTATGAGTCTGAACGGTTGTTGTTCTCTCTAGATTTTGGGTAGGCTCATTTTTGAACGGTCGTAGTTTCAACTCCTCATTTTGTTCCTTGAGGAGACGCGTCTCTTCTTCATTTTTCTGTCAATCTTCAATGCCATTTTGACACATCTCTTCCATTTGTTTTTGAAGTATTTGGAGCATAGCGATCTGGTCTTCAGGCATTCGGCCATTGTTCACTGGATGTTGCCTTATTGAAACCATGGTTGCTTGTTGTATTCTACCTCGGCCCCACGGTGGGCTCCAATTCTACTTGTATAGACAAAGTGGACCTAAATAATACCTAGAACTCGTTGTACAATTGTTGACGTGTTGGTCATTCAGTTGCTTCCTCAATCCTCTCTCTAAGTCTCCTTCTTCATTTTTGGTGCTCGGTCGGGGTTGACTTACAAAATGTACTTCGACGATCAAGAAAGTACTTTGTATAGATAGTGTATATTAAGAAGTGATTCAATGTGTACCTTACTCCTCTACAGAGGGTTATTTATAATGTTTAAAGGGTTATTTATAGTGTTTAGTCACTACACAAAAACGTGTATATGGTGGCGATTATTTTCATATAACCTAGCGTTTATAACCGCCACATTTTACATTTGTGGAGGTACCGCATAACGCCAGCATTCTTGCCGCCACAAAGTTTAATGTGGCGGTCAAGTGAGAACCGTTGTAGCAGATGTCATATTATGCATTGTATAATGTGGCGGTTTTAAGCGTGTAATTTACGTTAGTTATAAATGTCGTAATTTTCAAACTGGTAAACCAATTTCAATGTAAATTGTGGCAGTTATAAATGCCACTTAATACAGTATAGTATGACGTTTATGATAACCTTTATGACTATCATAATTCAAATATTAAATATTTAATTTTATTTTTAATATTTATAATAATTTATTTAATTCTGTTTTATAATTTAATTTCATAATATTATTTAATTTCATATTATAATTAAATTTTAGTACACAGATAATTTTCATAATATAATTAAATTATAACATAAACTAATTTCATAATACAATTATGCTTCATAATATAATTAAAATTGATAAACATAATGAAAAGATGACTTCATTCATTCATTAAGAGAACAAAGTTGATAATGTCAAAATAATCCAAACAACAAGTAAAGTAAATTGTCAAAATATAATTTGTTTCATATTTGAACATATTACAACTAAAGTCATAATCCTAATTCTAATTTGTCTTGCTACCTCCACTTGATCCAATAATATTTTGGTTTGGTGATGGAGCACCACTTCTAACATTCAGTGCCTGAAATAAATAAAAATATGTTTAGAGTTCATTTTCAATTTTTAAAAAATAAATGAAAATAATATTATAATAAAGTTTTAAGGACTGAAAACAATAGTATAACATTTTTAGGACTGTAAACAGAAATTCTTCCTGAATAAGACTTGCAATGCAAACTAATGTAACTGCTAATATATCCATAAGCAACTACCAAAACAATGAATCAATATTATCCTTCCCAATTTTCCACAGATAACAATAAAGACAATATAGCAGCAAAGAGTTTGAAACAACTCAAAAAATAGGCACATTGGTTTAAACCAATATGTACAAATGTATTATTTGAAATTCCATAAACTGAATGCATTTCACTTAGCCCCACTCTTAATCTGAAAGTGAAAGTATATAGCCATATAAACAATACAGTAACAGGAAGTTCACTATAAGTCAGAATAATAATAATAATAATAATAATAAAAAGTATGAGAACTTTACCATAATCAACTAATAGTCCATGCTTACTTAAGCACCCACCCTAATCGTATATCTTTTTGAAAACCCTTTCTAATTAAAATTTAAAATCATATTAGCATGTTATTTGATTCAACCTCGAGTAGAAAAAAAATACTAAGCAGGTATAGATTGAAAGAGTTTCCATACCTTGTTGTTAGCAATTTCCTTGGCTTTTGCCCTAGCAATCCAATCATTCAACAAAGAAAGAAACTAATTAATCAATTTCTAATAGCAGCTAAAATGAAGGGGAAGTTAAAACCTAACAAAACCAAACCAAACCAAAGCAGGACAACCTTTGCAATCATCTCCGCAACACGCTTCCTTTTTCTCTTCCTCCATAGTTTATTCCGTTTAGACTTGTTTACTCTATTTGAAAGCCTAGCCACAATTGATTTCTCCTCCCATGGAATTGTCTCATTAGCAACATACCGGAGGATACTTTTTAGGCTTCAAACACTGTTCGTTAAATACCCAACAAAAAAACAAAGAAATTGAAACATTTCTTAAGTTCTGGAACAAAAAAGCAACCTATGACTTCGGAGGGTGGCCCTTTGTTACGAAAATCGCCGCGTCCTCCACCGCCACGACCAAATCCACTTCTACCGCAACCGCCACGACCAAATCCACTTCTACCGCAACCGCCACCGTCGCGGCCAGTCTTGAAACCTCCACCACCCCCACTCTTGAAACCTCCACCGCGCCCACGCTTCTAGAGATCTAATTATTTAGTGATCAAAGAATGCAGGCACAGAGGGTTTCCAAGACAATGTTCGAAGGGTTTAGGGTTTTGGGGCAACGCTGACGAAAATAGGTGTTTGAAAAGAGAGGAATACTTTAATGTTTGGGTCACTATTGGGCTTTTTTGGGACTAAAACACATTGTTATTACGGAGGGAACGAAACGCGAGAGATTTTTTATTTCAAAGGATAATTATGGCGGTTCTACATGTCACAATTCGAAGGGAGATTATGGCGTCTATGAAATTGACGTATTATACAACAAATTGTGGCGGTTTTTAATAACCGCCATATTATAACCATCACCATATACACGTTTTTTTGTAGTGAGTTGTGGTCCATTTGTTGTGATGGGTTGAATCTATCATCTATCAATGTTAGCTTGATTATAGGGAGGTTCCCTGATTTCTCGTAGTCTTACCCGGATTTGGTGAGACATATTCCGAATTCTCAAAGAGTTCTTGCTACTGCCTTAACTGTTATTTATTGTAAGTGTTTTAAATGTGTCTTAATTCGATCAGTCATCGAAGCTGAGTGATATGACTCATATAGTAATAACCAGTACATATTATAGTATTAAATTAAAATTATAAATATTCATAAATCAAATTCTTAAATACTAATTTATTCGTTAATTGTCATATTAACATCATTTTCATCCTGGTGAAATATATTTTTTAATACTTCTTATACTATATTTTCATGTGATAACATTATAAAAAATACTTCTTTTTCTTGGCTAAATATCTGCGTTAAATAGCCTGTATTGAACATAATTGGTGGTCACAGTTTACATAATTTTCTGTGCCACGTGACTGGGTCTCCTTCAGTACCTTTTCCAAATCACTTTGTTTTCTTTAGAATGTGATACCTTGACACTGATACATTAACAAAACAAATAAAATAGTATTTTAACTATTTTTGTTTTAATTTTAAATTTTAAATATTATAATATTATTATAAAGAGTTGTTTAATAGTGTTATTTAATGTCTGCAGTGTCAATAAAACTTTTCCCTTCTTATAAATGTGATATGTTGGGTTGTTTGTTGTTCAACATTCAAAGCTAAGAGCTAAACGCCCTTTTCACCAAAACGTCACTTACATTATACTACGCCACAAACCATGTCTAATGGAAGCTTATCACTTCCAACTTCTGCCAACGGTGCAAAACCTCCCTTCAATCGACCCATTGCAAATTTTCATCCTTCCGATTGGGGCGATCATTTCCTTTCCTACGTTCCTACTTCCGCTGTATGTCATTTTGCATTTTCAATCTCTTTAGCTAAGATGTCACATTTGCATGTATTTAACATTTAATCTACTTCATACAGGAAAGTGATAGTCACATTCAACAAGCTAAACTATTAAAAGAGGACGTGAGAAAGACCCTTGTCTCACCTATTGATCATAACAATTTCTCTTTTAAATTGAACTTCATTGATTTTGTCCAACATTTGGGTGTCTCTTACCATTTTGAGCACGAAATTGACACTCTTCTATGTCAAATTTATGACATTTCAACAGAGGACAATAATATCATAGCTCATAGTGATCATCTTTACCAAACGGCTCTACTCTTTAGGTTGCTTAGACAACATGGATACCGCATTTCTTCAAGTATGTGTTCATTTACTTTTAACCAATTTCTTTTTCAAAAACAATAACTTCTTTTGTGATGCTATTAAATTTATTCTTTGAGTTTGCTCTTTGGGGTACTTTGGTACTAGTTGCATTGCATCATCACATCATGGATGTCTTTGTCTCTGCACAAGAGTGTGGTCTAGTCAACTATATACAAACAAGTCTAAACAAATTTAAATACTTTGTTTGAATCAAATTTTGAGCTTTTATTTGCGCATATGAATAAAAAATGAGTTAATCAAGTTCAAGTTGGTTTGAAACAGACCAAACCATGAGGTAGGATGCATATCTACATTTTTTAAATAAAGAAAAACAAAAATAGAAAAACTTGTAAACTATAATAATTTTGGCTACAAATCTAATTATTGAAAAAAACGTGGTTTCGGGAG
The DNA here is from genome assembly GCF_051622355.1 of Phaseolus vulgaris. Taxonomy (NCBI): domain Eukaryota; kingdom Viridiplantae; phylum Streptophyta; class Magnoliopsida; order Fabales; family Fabaceae; genus Phaseolus; species Phaseolus vulgaris. Next base: position 39,454,509 of record NC_143508.1, read on the forward strand.
ATAAACTAGGGGAATAAAATAATGTGTTTCTTACCTAAAATAAGGATGAAGTTAAATATGTAAGAGAAACACAAAAATACACTCACTATATCATTTATTATTACTTTAGGCTGCATTGTACGTGAAAAATACAATAATTTTATAAATGTAACTTATGAATCATCTTAAACCATATTTTTTTGGGTCATAATTGTTTAAATCACATTTTTGTAATGTTACTTTTTTTAAAAAATAAACCACATTAAAAAGTGTGACTTAGAGTAATAAAAATATGACATTTAATTATGGATGTTTTAAATCATATTTAATTAAAGTTGTCTTTAATACATGGAAGGATTTTAAAACGTGGTTACCTTAATTCACATTTTCTAAATTGTAACATTTTTTTGCCTTAGGCAATATTAAACTTACCCACGAGGATATAAGTGTTTTCGAAACATGAAAAGACAACACCTTTTATAAGTGTGTACGTATGAACTACTAAAGACCACAACTTCTAAACTATTTATGTTTAAGCCACAATTTTAAGGTATTGTCTTTAAAAATGAATAAACTACATTAGAGTAAGGGAAACCTACACCAATAAAAATGTGGTCTTTTCTCAACCATAGAAAAGAAAAGACAACATTTTTATAAATATGATGAATATTATGGGTCACGGAGTATAGTCCCACTCTTGATCATGAGCTTTGACCCTTGGTTACAATTCTCTTATCTCTCACTCTCGATGTGTTTCGATAGTGGAATATTATTAATCACAGGTACATTTCATCAATTTTCGTTAATATTATTAATATTAATATCATTATTATTATGGTTATGATTATGATTACAAAATTTGTTTGGTGTAGATTTTGAAAAAAACAAATAAAACACAAAAATACATCGATTTGTGCAGATTTTTCAGTTATCAAAATTTTCTAACCTTTAATAAATATTATTTGACCTAAATAAGCTTTAATTTATTTTAAATTATACAACACTTATTATTTGTCAAAAAAAAATCACTTTTAAGGTTGGGTTTATAGGATGACTCAAACCAACTTATGCAAATAGTTTGATATTAATTTATGTAAGTCAATTGTGTGGTAGTATCCTTATACTAGTTATATAATTAAATATATACCTTGAAATTAACATATGTTTATAAATTAAACAGGTATATTTTGCAAATTTCAAGACCAAACCGGAAAGTTTAAGGAAAGTTTAGCTGATGATATTCAAGGAATGTTAAGCTTGTTTGAAGCTGCAGGACTAAGATGTCATGGAGAAGATATGCTGGAAGAAGCACATAAGTTCAGTTTCGAGCACTTAATAAAGTTTATAACCACCCAATTAAGTTGTTGTCATGGGGCACGAGTGCAACATAGCTTAAAACAATCACTTCGTAGAGGTTTGCCTAGGTTGGAGGCGACATATTATATGTCTTTCTACGAAGAAGATCCATCTCATGATGAAAAATTGTTAGCATTTGCAAAATTAGATTTTAATATGCTGCAAGAGCTACATTTGAAAGAAGTCAGCAGTATAACCAAGTAATATCTTCCTCATACATATTTACCTTTCGTTGCATAAATCAATGAATATTAGTTAAAGATTTTTGTTATTGTCTTTGGAATCTTAGTGCTATTTTTTGTGATGCAGATGGTGGGCTAAGGATTTAAATGTCTCAACCAATTTACCTTTTACTCGAGATAGGATCGTAGAATGTTATTTTTGGATTTTGGGGGTTTACTTTGAGCCACAATATTCTAGATGGATAACAACAAAAATAATAGCTCTAGCTTCCACCATTGATGACCTCTATGATGCTTATGGAACCATTGATGAACTTGAGCTTTTCACAAGTGCAATTGAGAGGTTAGACACATCAAAATGACATATATATATATATATATATATATATATATATATATATATATATATATATCTTTAGTTCAATTCCTCTAATATATCAAAGATAACTATATTTTTTAAAATTAAATATATAATTTGTTATATACGTACATAATTCGTATATAAATTTTCCGCTTTATAGAATCCGTATGTAAATATATATATTTCAATTTTTTTAAGGTTTAATTACCTTTTTCGTCCCTATATTTATAGCCAATAGTCAATTTGGTACAGTGGTTTTTAAAAAATTCAATTTGGTCCCTAAGTTTTTTAAAATGTATTCAAAATGGTCCTTTCTGTTAAATATCACCAAACGACATTAAGTGGTGCTTATGTGGCAGACACGTGTAAGTTACATGGATTGTGCTTACATTACTTTGGTGAATACTGAATTAGGGTTTAGGTTATTCAAATTGGGGATTTCGAATTTCTGATTTAGGGTTTCTGATACGAGGATTGCTCCCCTGGTTGGATTCTGCGGTGCGCTTCCCTGCTTCGATTACATTCGGAGGTGTGCTCCCCTCATTCGATTCTGTGGTGCGATCGTGAGTTACGATGGACCAAACTGTGGTAGCTCTTATGGATTCATTAGTGAAGAAAATTTGTTTGTGCTTTATCTTCTAATGTATTACATATCTTTTGTATTACTTTTACATACTTTATCTTTATATTATTATAACATCACAGTTTTCCTTCATTTATTTAGTCTTTGATGAGATTGGCCTCTGCTTGCTCTGAATTTTCTTGCTGTGTTGTCCAAATCAGAGTTCTTAATTGTTCATGATACTAATATGTTTGATTCTTAATTTCAATTGTATAATACCTTTCAATCTCAAGCCATTGGAGAAAAAACTTATATAGCAGTTGCACATTTTTAAATGTTGTTTAAATTTTTCTGAGAATATCACTACTTATCTTTTCTATAAATAACTTCTAAACAACCAACGTATTTGATGTACCCTCACATCACTTTTGTGAAATCTTCAATCAGGTTTCATTTACATATAATAAACTTGAGTTTACAATGCAGCCTTGGCCCTGGGAATTGCAAATCAGTTAACCAACATTGTTTCAATTATGAAGTTTACTTCGCTCACTGCAACCATTGTGGAATTTTGTCCATTAGACCATTATGAGATGCATATCGCCTTATTCAGATACAGGATAGTTGAACTTTATTGTCTCATAAAAAAGTAAAAGCTTAAGATGTATACTAGATGCAGTATTTAACATTAAATGTTCAAGCTAAGCAAGTCTAACCCATGTTAGTTTATTCTGATACTGATTTCAAGAATGAATTTGCATCTTAATTTGGTTACACCATTCTTATTTTCCACAATGCCAACTTATTCAACCCCAAAATTATGCAGCACCACAAAACAAAAAAATAGTACATAACTTTTATGCCAACCACTTGCTAAAATTCATTTTTCATTGATACATATCTCAGGATACATATTACATACTAGAAATAATCAACTCAACACACTAATACATATTACATTAATTCTTTCAATCATAATCCCAACCAAAACATACATTCAGACGTCACTCAAGGGAATTTTAAGAAAATAATCAACATAGCAAGGTTTATTACAACAACAACACACAACCCTACTAACAACATCTTTATCCACTTTCTTGACATCTTCAAACGCTTTTCCAAGCTACAAATCTTGTTTCTTTGTCTAGCAATAGTCCCATCTTTGTCATCCCCAATGTCTTCAATGCACTTGCACCATCTAAAAAAATTGCATCCCATGCTTACGCCACTCCTACTCTGTATTAGACAAAACCATAAGCAAAAAATCAATACCAATGCATTTTTTTTTTCATAAGCCATAGTTTAATACATCTCACCTTATACTTTGGACACCCCCAAAATTGCCTCCCACAATTTTTGACCGTTGTTGCGGTTCTCAAAACCACAAATTCCCGACAATCGCAAATGGGAGCAACAAAAGTCTTCCTACTCCCACCACCATGGCTAGAATTCAATCGTTGTTGTTGCACTTCCATTCGGTTACAACTACATTATGATACAGATGCAGATCTATATGCACACATTTCCACCACAAACGGAACTACACCCACGAACGAATCACAAACCACAAGATCGCACCTCCGAATTCACTCGCACCACAAAATCGAATGAGGGGAGCACACCTCCGAATGGAATCGAAGCAGGGAAGCGCACCACAGAATCCAACCAGGGGAGCAATCCTCGAATTAGAAACCCTAAATCAGAAATTTGAAATCCCCAATTTGAATAACCTAAACCCTAATTCATTATTCACTAAAGTAATGTAAGCACCATTCACGTAACTTACACGTGTCTGCCACATAAGCACCACTTAACGCTGTTTGGTGATATTTAACAGAAAGGACCATTTTGAATACATTTTTAAAAACTTGGGGACCAAATTGAATTTTTTTAAAACCACTGTACCAAATTGACTATTGGCTATAACTATAGGGACGAAAAAGGTAATTAAACCTTAAAAAAATTGAAATATATATATTTACATACGGATTCTATAAAGCGGAAAATTTATATACGAATTATGTACGTATATAACAAATTATATATTTAATTTTAAAAAATATAGTTACGCATTTTTCCGTATGTAAGTTATTATATATTTAATTAAAAAAATAGAAATTTGAGAAAAAAAAGGCATTAAAATCACATGTTAATAATATCAGAAACTTCATATCTCTTTGGTGCCCCCAAATCCACCGTGCTCTCTAAACCCTAAACTCTCTCTCCCCCCTAATCGTGGCCACAAATTTCTAACGTCGCTAGTGGAGCTTGGAAGACATCGTTGGTTGAGCTTGGAAGACGTCGTTCGTGGATCTTGGAAGACGTTGTTGGTTGACCTTGGAAGTTATTGGTGGTGGAGCTTGGAAGATGTTGGTGGTGGAGCTTGGAAGACGTCGTTGGTGAAGCATGGAAGACCTACTGGTAAGTAAATCCCCGAACCCTCCATCTTTTAAGAGTGAAGTTTTGACAAACCCTAATATGCGAAGGGGGCGAGTTCGAATCCAAAATGATACGAAGGTTGTTTTCGTGAGGAGGTAAATCCTTCAAAAGCAGATCTGAAACCCTAAAGATGAGTTTCGTCAATTTGGGCATGGAAAATGAAGAGTAAACTGACCTTTTTTTTTTCTTTTGATATTTACTTTTTATCTAGGTCAGATAGTGTGGTGATTGAGGAAACGCTTGCGGTGTGAATCTTATAGTTGTTAGGATTGATGGCTAAAACAAGAGGGGGGGGGTGTTAATTGTTTCTAAAACTTTTTCAAAAAATATATAATTAAGAATGAAACTTTAACAATTAATCCAGATAAGCAATTCAGAAAGCCATTTAAACAAAGATTCAAAAAACAGTTTAAGTATTTTAATCGGTTAAAAACACGATATAACCGGTTGTTTTATGTTACAGATACAAAAGCAGTTTCTAAGGCAGAAATATCAATTGGTTGAAAATATACGAAATAACCTATTGTTTATGACAACATATCAAACAGTTATGAAGATAAGAGATAGAGATATTCACACAAACAAATTATATTGGTTCACACTATCCCAGAGTTACATCCAGTCATCAGTCAAACCACTAAGTATTTCACTATGTAATCAATCACAAATTACAACAACACACACCACAAAGAGGTGACTTTGAATCCCACAAAGCCTACTCACCCTCTTTGCACACAACCAACACCTCAAGCCAGAATCACATTGACTTTACAGAATTTTACAACAACGTTTATAGAATGTAATTTGAACAATTACAAGAAACTAACAAAGGATAGAAAACACCTGGATTACAAAAGACAAGAAACCCTATGATCAGTTCTTGAATCACAGCAAAGCCCAAAGGCAATCTTGCTAAACTTGGAAAACTTCTTTTCACAAACAGATTGTAATCTCTCTTTTTAATCTCAAATCTGAGTGTTAAAACTTGTCTATTTTTCTTCATTCAAACATTTGAAGGAAGGCTATATTTATAGCTTTTGAAAAACTACCGTTAAAGACAGATTTGAACATCTGAATCAGTTAAAACAGGTTTTCAAAATACTGTTATGAAAACTCACATTTAATCGGTTAAAACAACGATTTAACTGGTTGAATGGTTTTGTTAGTTATACAACTGATTCAAAAAAAAGTTTCAAAGACTCCTTTGCCAGCTAAGTGACAAACAACCGATTGTCTCGAAACTTTAATTAGTTGTTTTTCCCTTTGCATGGAAAAACACTTAGTTCTTTAAAACAGATTAAAACAGGCTTTGTGTAGGAATCAAGACTGATCTTACATAAATTCTAAACACTCTAAACTACACCCAAACCAAAGGCAGTGAGGTTTCGAGCTTCATCTTGAATTTGAAACATCAAAGCTCATATCTTCAACAATCTCCCCCTATTTGATGGAGACAAATCCTTGGTTGCTTTGAGGAGTTATGTTTAGAATTTAATCATCACCTGCAGTCACAGATAGAACCAAAAAAACAAAGAGTATTCTTTGCCAAAGGTTTAGAGCACCATAAAACAGTTTTCACAGCCAAACTAGAGTGAAAAACAAACCATGGGTGCAACAGCAGAAGAACAACCGATTAAAACGCAGGATTAACCGGTTAAAATTATCAGAGCAACAAACAAGCTTCTATTTAATGCAGTGATTAAAAGCAATTAACAATGTAGATTATAAACGATTACATCCCAAAGCACCAACTAATTCTTCCTCTATTTGTCTTATCAAATAGACAAAAAGAAAGGATTAAACAAAAACACATAAGAAACAAAGATAAAGTGTTCATGGAAGAAAGTCAGTACACTTAAAAAGAAGGACTATGGTCCCTGCCAAACTACAGATCTGAAATGTGGTTTTGTATGACCTCAATTTGTTCATCCAGATTTCCAAAACGTGCATCTAGACCCTGGAAGTTCTGATCGAATTGCTGAAATCGGTTTTGGCACATCTCATATAGATTGTTTTGTTGTTCAGTAAGACTACCCATCCGATTGAGCATAAGCCTATCAAAGGATGTCATTGAGGTGATTCTTTCTCCCCCAACATCAGTGCTAGGTCCAGCATAATCAGTAGCAACAGGTTCAACAACTTCATCTTCATCATTGATTCCACTTGGGCCAGCATGATCACCATCCTTGCTCACCCATCTCCCACCAATTTTGGTAAATCCCATTTTTCTTAGGGATCCATTGTTGATCTCACTTGAGGGCTTGATGATTTCAGCTAGTTCTCCCTCAACATCTACCTCAAAGTAGTGCAGCAGTTTAGATATCAAAATTGCATAAGGGTAGTGAAAGTTACTTAACCTTGTAGCTTTTTGCATATGTTCTTTGATGGTATGGATCCAATTGATCTTTACTTTATTCATGATGCAATATATCATCAACAAATCCTCTTTTGAAAGAGTGGAGTGATTGCTCCCCCTTGGTGTGATGATCCAAGGCACGATGAAAGCTATGAGCCTTTCATCAAGCTTTAGCCCACCAACTAAAAAATTTCTCACTTTGGAGTGGGAATCCTTGAGACAGCTTTTGTAAAACTGGATTTTGTTGAAATCTTCTATTACTCCAAGGTGTCCTCTGTTGATTCGGATTCCAGAGAACTTTAATCCAGCCACAACAGTCCATACATCATTTGTAATGACCATGTCTACACCTTTCACATGAGACACAAGTGAGTCACCACTAAATTGAAGATTAGTGTGAAATACCTTTACCAAATCTGGATATATGTTTCTAGTGAGCTCAAGGAATTTCTTCAATCTTTGCTCCTTGAGTAGACTTCGCACAGTGGACAGATTCTGTTGCTTCATCCATATGAAGGAGACAAGCTTGGGTGTGTTGATAGTTTTCCAACTTGTTTCAAGTAGAAATTTGTTGATTTGTTATAATTCTCCTGAGAACCACCCTTCAATCTTTCCACCACTTCTAACAACCCTGGTTTTCATTCTCTTTGTCGATGGAGGAGTTCCAGCCATTGCTCAAATCAGTGAGGGACTTTGGCACACTGCAGAGAAAACTTGAAGTAGAAAAAAATAAAAACAACAGGTTGTTTGTGAAAATTAAAATCTTTATTAATATAGCCAAAATCCTTTGTCAAAGATGACATAATGTGGGTTGTTTTCTATACTGAAAAATGAATCAAATCGGAGCCATAAAGCTGTTTGTGTCAGTCAAAACAGAAAGTTTTGAAAATCACATGTTGATTTGACCAAGCTTTAAAAGCAATTTTGATTTCCAAGATTTGAAGGAATCTGAATTGTAAAGAGCAGATACAAAAGGTGTAAATTGTATTCAAACAAGCAATGAATGCAATATTGACCACAGATATCAATGGGTTTGAATAGAAACATCAATCATATCTCAAAGATTAAATGCAGATTTTCCCGATTTTCCCAGTGCTGACAGAGAGCAAATAGTCGGTTGTTTCGAGGAAATAACCGGTTAAAATTCCGGGACAGCAAGGAACAGTCAAACATCTTTCAAAAAGATAAGAAGTGCTAAAAACATCCATACCTTTACCTTACCTCAACATTTCTAGAAGCTCATTAGGCCAAACAAAGCCAAAACATAGAATGATCATGTACTACTTACCTTCCATAGGACATGAGCTTGAGTAAGGTGGATATTTTTGAACCATAGACATTGCTTTGATCAGTTTTCAACATAGCATCTATTATTTGAAAAGATCCTGCAAAACAGTATTTATGCATGTACAAAACAAGTATAGCAGCAGGATAACAAGTTACACATAAACCAGTGAAATCAATGTTGTAAACCAGTGCAAAGATATTACAAATCAGTGTGTGCACAGATTATGACAGTAGCAGATTTAATCAGAGAAGAGCATCATTTTTAAAGCTATTAAGATAACCAAAACACATGTAAACTCCTCCTTGCATATGACCAAAAGCATGATTTAAAGGAAAATAGGTTTAAGCATGCATAAGCAAACTTGACAACATTGTACAAAGATGTTAGAGGAGAAAGAATCGGTTGTTTCGAAGAAACAATCGGTTGAAATTCTGTAACAGCAAACAGAACATAGAAAACCCAAATCCTTCACTAGAATTCGAGAAACACATATACATGTTAAGGCATACATCATTTGAAGGATAATAAAGCAGATATTAACCAGAACTCTTTATGGACACACAAAATTGAACTCAAGACAGATTGTCCAAGCAAAGAAGAAAGATAAGAACATATCTTGTTAAGAACATATGTGCAAATTTGACAAAATGTTCTACAATCCATAACACCAGTTCTAACACAAGAACCTACATCCATGAAAGCCAGTTTCTTCATATTCTTTATTATGAAAACAAAGTCTCTTATTTTTTTCCTTTTAGCAGTCATTCTTCAAGCACAAAAGTAATTCTTGGATGCCAAGGGTACCTACAAGAAAAAATTAAGAAGCAAGATTTGGTCCCCTTATGAATTTGGGTCCATGAGTGTTAGTAGCAACCTTAGGAACCTTCAAAATCGTAGGCACCCATTTTAAAATACCTTTGGGAACATAAACTTTTCTTATTTTACAGAATCTAACATAATGACCCTTTTTCATGCAGTAGAAACAACAAACAACCGATTGTTTCGTACTTTTAACTGATTGATTTTCCGTAAGGTTTGAAAAAGATTCTGAAAAGCTAAAGTTTTTGCTTTGTGGGTTAAAATCCAACCCTAATTTCCCAAAAACACACTGTTGAGAAGCTAGAACATTCTCAAAATTTGATTTCCCTTTAGAAATAATATCAATAGTTTTCACAAAGTATAAAACTTTTTCTTGAAGGGTTTTACAATTTTCACAGCAACTTGAATCACAATTGCAAGAAGACTTTTATAAATCAATTCAAGATTTTCGAAATCAACATTTGTATTACTCGAATCATTTTCCAAAACTGTGATTTTCATTTTCAACTTGTTTTCACATTTCAATCAGTTATTTGAAAAAGTTAATCATTTTCAACCAGTATAATCAAGATGTTCTCTTTCAAAAGAAACAGTTTCAGATATAGGCATGAGATAGCTATTTGTAATCACATTCTAGATTTTCTTATCTATAGAATTAACAAAGAATTTCATTCTTATGCACCACAGTTCATAATTCATACCACAGAACAAAGGTGGTTTGTTTAAAAAAGCACCTTCCATAAGAGAAAACTTTTCAGCCATTTAAAAACATTTAAGATCAAAACTTGAATAACTTTCAAGAACCTTGCTCTTGATACCAATTGTTAGGATTGATGGCTAAAACAAGAGGGGGGGGTTAATTGTTTCTAAAACTTTTTCACAAATATATGATTAAAAATGAAACTTTAACAATTAATCTAGATAAGCAATTCAGAAAGGCATTTAAACAAAGATTCAAAAAACAGTTTCAGTATTTTAATCGGTTAAAAACACGATCTAACCGGTTGTTTATGTTACAGATACAAAAGCATTTTGTAAGGCAGAAATATCAACCGATTGAAAATACAAAATAACCCGTTGTTTATGACAGAATATCAAACAGTTATGAAGAGAAGAGATAAAGATATTCACACAAACAGATTATACTGGTTCACTCAACTAGAGCTACATCCAGTTCTCAGTCAAACCACTAAGTATTTCACTATGTAATCAATCACAGATTACAACAACACACACCACAAAGAGGTGACTTTGAATCCCACAAAGCCTACTCACCCTCTTTGTACACAACCAACACTTCAAGCCAGAATCACACTGACTTTACAGGATTTTACAACAACGTTTATAGAATGTAATTTGAACAATTATAAGAAACTAAGAAATGGTAGAAAACACCTGGATTACAAAAGACCAGAAACCCTATAATCAGTTCTTGAATCACAGGAAAGCCCAAAGGTAATCTTGCTAAACTTGGAAAACTTCTTTTCACAAACAGATTGTAATCTCTCTTTTTAATCTCAAATCTGAGTGTTAAAACTTGTCTATTTTTCTTCATTCAAACATTTGAAGGAAGGCTATATTTATAGCCTTTGAAAAACTACCGTTAAAGACAGATTTGAACATCTGAATCAGTTAAAACAGGTTTTCAAAATACTGTTATGAAAACTCACATTTAATCGGTTAAAACTGCGATTTAACTAGTTGAATGGTTTTGTCAGTTATACAATTGATTCAAAAAAACGGTTTCAAAAATCCTTTGTCAGCTAAGTGACAAACAACCGATTGTCTCGAAACTTTAATCAATTGTTTTTCCCTTTGCATGAAAAAACACTTAGTTCTTTAAAACAAATTAAAACAGGCTTGGTGTAGAAATCAAGACTGATCTTACATAAATTCTAAGCACTCTAAAGTATATCCAAACCAAAGGCAGCGAGGTTTCGAGCTTCATCTTGAATTTGAAACATCAAAGCTCCTATCTTCAACAATAATTGCGTTTAGGTTAGTTTTGTGTTGATTGTGACTATGATTGTTAATGTTCCTGTCTTTAAGATATATCAGAAAAGGTTTTTTATTTGGTTTTCGATTTGGTTTTATTGATTGAAATGAGAAATATATGTTTGGATTAAAGTTTAAATAAGTATATTTTGTGATAGTTAAATCCAGTATCATCCGCTTTGTTTCCTGATTTTCTCCTGTTAGTGGCAGTGACAGTGTTTTGGTCTTCAACTGCAGCACGACCACTTTTCTGGTCATTTTGGTTTTTCTTTGGCTTCATGGACTAAGCTTCTGGATTTTCTTTCGGTGCCCTTTTGGTCTTGTTGTTGCCTTTGTGTCTTTTGGAACTTTTGTCCTTGAGGGGATTTTCCATTTACCAGTGTACCACCTGATTCACCATTTGAATTCAGTACTGTTTCCTTTGCCAATTCACCATGCTCCTTGGAGTTTCATTTTTTTTCATGCGTTTGAACTTCTTTGTTGCATAGTCCTGTTTTCTCCTTTCGTTTTCTTTGTATTCGGCTGATGCTCAGAAAATTCAATAAAGGCAACTCCCCTAGAATAGCGTTCTTGAGTTACCTTTCCGTTCTTATCATTTTTCAAAAACTTTATCTGCTGAATTAAAGGTTTTTGCTTGGTAGCTCTAGAAATGACTGCATCAATGCAAAGGTTCCTGAGTTCTTTCTCATGCATTGACTTGGGTAAGTTGTAGACCACGTCTAGTTCTTGAATGAATACATATTTCAGAAATATCAATCCTCTTAACAGCTGAAATCATTATTTGGCCTTTTAAATTTTAAACACATAGTTCTTATTAACTTACTGTCATAATTTCTCACATTTTTCTTTTTGGTGAACTTTTTACTTGTAAAGTTATGTGTTTAGATTCTCTCTGTTGATTCCTGATCAATTTAGAATCTGTATAGTGGCTTGTTGTAAGTGGTTTAGTAGTTCCATAATTATGGTAGACATTATAGTGCTGCAGAATCAGTAGTTGGTCTGCTGCAAAAGTGATTGATGACAGAAAAATAATATTAACAAAAAATCAGTTTTTTATTTTAACCTATAATATTGATCAAGAAACAACCACTAATTTTTTTAAATATTAAATATTTCTTTTTAGTATAAAGATTTGAAAATCAAACATCTAAACAAGATTAATTTTGTCTCAGTTATAATTGATTTCCCAAACCAAGTTGAAAGGTGAATAGTAACTTGATATTAAAATGAGAAGGTGTTTGTAGTGAGGGACAGATAGAGAAAGGTTGAGCAGAAGCACATGTGTCTCCTGCTTTCACGATGTGAGAGGAGTGGGTGGAACTCTAATTATGCTTACTTGTGCATATGAAAATCCCCAACTTTACTTGTACACTCAGATTTGTTGATGAACTTGTGAAACCTCTGCACCAAAAATGTAAATACATGTTGCCATGATATAAAAAATGCGAGCAACACATTTGTGAAAACATTTTTCTCAATACATATTTCTTATTAATTAAATATTTTTGGAAAAATAAAATTATTTTTTTAATTTGAAGAAATCTCTCTTAATTTTATAATTTCAAAATATAGTTCAAAAAATAATAAATGGGTAATTTAAAAATTATTTTTTTAATTAGAAATTTTTTTTATAAATTATGGAGTACTGTAACCTATATGAAAAAAAAACAAGTATACATTAACAGATATTAACTCTAAATTAGTTAATTAAAGCTATAACTCCTCTTATTGTACATTAAAAAAATGCAATGTTCAAAAAATACTAACAGTGTTCTTTTCTCTTACCTTGAGAAAAATCCAAGGCTTAAAAAAAGTAACTTTGCTTAGGTAGAGATAACTCAGAAAATAAATATAAAATTAATAAAGTCTAATTTAGTGTTTATATAATTATATTGATTTTATAAAAGTTCAACTTCTTATAGACCATTACAAGTTCTAAGAGTTAATTTGGGGAAAGCAGAAACAAATTTTCACATAATCATCTATTGCCTAATCCTAGAATACATAAAATGAGATTAAAGTAGCAGCACGTACCAAAACACCAAATTAGAATTTCAATTTTTGTAGGGTATGATTAAAAGTATAATATAATTTTGACTTTATTAGAATAATGCAAAGTTTCTTGTTTCTAAGTTGTTTTGGCTAATTGTTATTGTCAAGTTTTCAATCTGGTTTGTCTGCAAGTCTTCATATGGTTGACCGAAGAATAGCAGGTAATTTTTAGTATTGTGGTAATCTAACATGTTTAGTGACGTTGTTATATTAATATGCAAATTTCAAATTTAGTTTGTCGTATTGATTCGTAATAATAAAAATTTACTAGTTTGTATAGTTGTAGTATGAAAAAAAAACCTGATAGGTACCAAATGGTGAGATTGTATAATATTGATGTGTATTTATACAAGTGTAATTTTTACTAGTGTGTATTTATACTGCTGTTAAGGAATTGCTAAATATATTATGTATATAGATTATGTTAAGGAATTGCTAAATACTCCTTAAAATTGATTACAATGTTGGATCAATAAACTGTTGCCCATTATAATATTTGCATCTGCATCACCATTCACTCTGCATCCTCTCCCTTTAATTTAGGTTGGTTAGCAATTTGTTTTTTCAATTATTGCTCAGTTAGTAAGATCTACTAAAATTGAAAGATGTAGTTAGTTGTTAATTGATTATAGTTATTATAATCATATGTTGTAATAGCCAATTTGCGTAAAACAAAAATATTAGCCAAATCTTGATAACTTATGGAAATTTATATATGGTTGAGTTAGGCAGAGTTTGTAATACTAACTCTTAGATGTTCCTCTGTCACACAAACTCTCTTAAACATTTATTCCAATAACTAATATGCAAATACAATTTATGAGAATATTTTTAGTATTCCAAGGCTTGTCTTAAAAATTCGTTGACTTTTTGTTCATGTACATTGTCAACAAACCATGCATAAGTTTCCATCAAATCGCAGATGGATGTATGATAGGTGTCATAGAGGAAGCGGTGCTTTGAAAGAGTCTTAGATATTTTGAACATTTGGAAATAGTATTATATTTATGGACAGGTCTAAATGTTGATGGATATTGTCTTTGAATGAATTCTGAAAACTGAAATTGCTTTTGATATATGCAAGTTTTGTACGGATTCCCAGTGCCAAATAGTAAAAATACTGCACAACGTTACATACGAATTTATCCGTATGTAAGCCTGCCCAACGTTACATACAAATTTATCTGTATATAAGCCTGCCCACTATTATATACAGATTTATCCGTATGTAAGTTTGCCCACATTTACATACGGATATCTGTATGTAAATCTATACAGAGTTACATATGGATATTACATACGGATATTACATACGGATATTACATACAGATTTATTCGTATGTAATTACATATGGAAATTACATACAAATTTATCCCTATGTAATTACATGCAGATATTACATACGATTTATAATCCTATATAATTACATACGAATCCTAAATTTGTATGTAATAGTTACCTACGAGACTTTTATATACGAATTTCCATATGTAACCATGTTTTACATACGAATTTATTATTTTATATATGGATTTTTGTTGTACGTAAATGTATATTTTTTTGTAGGGCAATAAAATAGACTATGTGTGCATAAACAGCGATTTCGAAATTGTTGTCTTCGAAATTGTTGTCTAACTGGTAAAAGAGCGGTTGTTGTTGACCTTTTCTGCACCAGTGACTTGACCTCTTAATATCATATAAGACAACTCACTCAAGGGTTAGCACAAGGATTCACTAGCAATAGAAAAAAAAACTTTTTAAAAATTAATATTGAAAACAAATAAAATAAAATTCAAAATAAATTTGAAAATAAAATAAAACAAAATTTAAAAAATAAAAAAACAAATATAATTAAAATATTCACAATATTTAGGAATTTGTATTTAAAAATTAAAATGTTCATCGGCAATGGCGCCAAAAACTTTATGACTATTTTATGACAAATGTACTATGTCATAAGTAATAATTTGTCCCTAAGGACGGATATCGAACCAACAAGGAACAATTGAATTATCAAGTATAAGAATCACTAAATAGAAAACAATAAGTAAAATTTTGTAGGATGTTTATTGTGTATGATTGCAAGAATGTAAATAAAACCAAATAAATAATTGTTGATTCAATTGGGAAAATTGGGGTTGGGGTTCATCTTTCTCACTTTTTTGTATTTTGAAAAGCATAATAATATTTTATCCTTTGATTGATATTGATGCCCATATAAAATTCATTCATATCGATTTCTTGCATATAAAGTTATTAAGATAGTTTCCTAAATATTGATTTCTCACATATTTATTTAAACTCACTAGTGCAAAAAGAAGAAAATGATACTCTTTATTTAGTGCGGCTTTTGCGTTACCCGCTTTCGTAAAAAACGCGGTGGCATTTTTTAAATTATTTTGATTTACGAATGCGGCTATTTGTATAGCCACATTCGTAAATCAAAGAGTTTTGATTTACGAATGCGGCTATTTATATAGCCGAACTTGTAAACCAAAGAGCTTGATTTACGAATGCGGCTATTTGTATAGCCGCATTCGTAAATCAAAACTCTTTGATTTACGAATGCGGTTTTACCTTTAGCTGCATTCGTAAATCCTTTTTTACCCTAAATTTTGAAGCGCGCCACACACAATTTCATACTTTCTTTCTCGTCTTTGCCTTCGTTTCACGTTCGCACTCTGAGTTCGTCTCCTTCTGCTGCATCTGCATTCCATTTGTGCAATGTAAGTTTCTTGAGCTCACTTTCTTCCTCTTCATCTTCACAAATATATGCATAGATGTTTTCCTTTTTCTTATATATGTTTTTTTCCTTGCATTGGTTGGCACTGTTTCGTTGGTTGGCATTCGTTTTTCTTACATTGTTTGGTTTCTTGCATTGCTCAGTACTCTTTCATTGTCTTCGTGGGTTCTTGTGGGTTTTTTGGTTTGCTCCGTTGCTGCTTCCCTGTCCGCCGCCGCTTCTGCTGCCGCCACCGTTGTTGGCGCTCTTGTAACTCTTCATCAACGTTGCCTTCACACAAGATTGACGATGTTTTAAAATTTTAATTTTTTTTTAATGATTTGGCATATACAAGTGCGGCTAAAACAAATAGCCGCACTTGTAAATGGTATTTATAAATGTGGCTATATAGCCACATTTGTATTTCTTGATTTACAAGTGCGTGTTGATCAAATGCGGCTATAAAGCCGCATTTATAAATTCGAAATAGCCGCACTTGTTTTATGTTTCTGCACCAGTGACTCCTTATTCTTACGATTAAATGTTGATAAAAATTAACATTTCAAATTTATTCCTAGCATTCAAATATGTTAAGCATTATCATTTAGGTCAAAAACTTATAGGTACTTTTCAATCAAATCTAAGATTCAAAATCATGATAAACAAGCATTACAAATAAAATGACAATACCAATCATCAATCAAGAAGAAATATTATATTTAAATATCATCTCAATACATAAGAGTTTAAACAGATTACGCCCAATCCCAAAGGATAAAATTAGCCACTCATGTTGGTCATCACAAGCATGGAAAGCAAGAAAAGAAGATCCATGATGTTTCTCCTTGACGGTTGCCTCCTTCAGGGTTTTCTATCACCTTCTATTCTTCCAATGATGTCTAGGGTTGTACCTCACACCTCATATTTAACCTAGTTGGACTTGGGCTAAGTGACTTCTCTCCTAGGCGTGATTGGGCTCGCCTGGGCGAGTTGGACGAGAAAAAGCCTAACTTCTCTTGAGTAATCTCGCGTGGGCGAGATTGGACGAGTTTGGACGAGTTTGGGCGAGTTCCTCTAGAGTGCTTATGGCTTACACGAGTTTGAGCATGTTCTTGGGCATTCCAGCTTTCCCTTTTCATCTTGTTTATTCTCCTTTAGCCCTTTCATCACGATTTTCCCCTAGAATTCTGAAATTAACACAAATTTGGGAATAAATCATTTTTATTCATATTATAATCACAAAATGTGTAAAATGGTTTAAATTCATATATTAATGGTTAAATTATAGTTATTTTATCAATAAATATCCATAAGTGCATGTATATGCCACTTATCACAACTCCAAACCTTGGGATAACAAATAGCTCCAGTCTAGCCGCCTGTTGCTCCACTCTTAGAAGCACAAAGAGGAGTTGTGCAACTCTTACAGGATTAGGGGAAGACATTGGCGAGATAAGCCAATGTGAGGTACTTGTAGAGGACGATTTCACTCCTCGGGTGGGGGGCTTAAGGAAAGTCTTTAAAGAGGCCACTACATTACATAATGTGGCTCTCCCCCTTGATGTGGTAAAGGTTATGGTAGAGAAAGTACAAGTTGTTGACTAAAGTGGATGAATTTGACTCAACCTTGAAGTCTGCAAAGTTGTGGATGTGTGTGTAGGTAGATTTTGTTTTATCTCTCTCACTAAGTATTATTATTTAAGACCTCCAAGAAAATGTTTTAAAAACCTATTATGTTTTCAAAACAATTGATTCATATTTTAATTGGTTAAAACCACTTAAGTTGAAGCCTTGTGTCTTTAGTAAAGTATTTTAACAAGTTTATTTTTCGTATCAACTGACAGAAAATACTAAAGTCTTTTTTAATGATTTAAAAGTCAAATGTTTTCAGCATTCATCTTAAGACTTTAATATTAAAGGTTTTTGTCTTTTTTGTTTAATGAAATCAACCACTTGTTTCGATAAATAAACCAAGTGCTTTAGTTGATTTCTTTTATTACACGAAATCAATTAAATGTTTTAACAAAATTTTGTTATGTTTTTCAAATTGGTTTTGATTGACTTAATTGTTTTTATTAATTTTACAAACTATTTTAGCAATCATTTGAAAACTATTCTAAAGGTGTTTTCTGGAACTTTTGAAAGTAAAAAATTTCATATAAGAAAAAATATTCAAAACAGTCTTTGAAATTCATGGAAATTAATTTCATTCTTGAATCATTCTACTGTGTGAATAAACTTTTCTTTAGTTTGTAATTTGTTGTATTCATTCTCTATAATAAACTTAGGTGATTTCATTTCATACTTACTTGTAATCTGTTCTTAGGCATATCCAAATAGGGTTTATGGTTTTTCTCTTGTTTGTAAGAGTTTGTCTTTCTTGAAGGGTTTAAGAAACAAAACTCTTGTGTGTAATTCTTGTAATCTTTGATTCTTTGTTTAGTGGATTCTCAATGGTGTGTTGCGGACTAGTATAAGTTCTCTGTGTGATTCTCTCCATCTCTGTCATTTTACTGTATTACTGGTTTTTGGGTAGCATATCAATCGGTTAATTAAACATAACAACCGGTTTATATTATGTTTATATGTTTGCTTCTCTCTGTACAATTGATTGAACATTGACTTCAGTTAGTTGACTGTTCTAAAATCTTCAATCTAACTTAAACAACTGTGAAAATTGCAAAAATCTTTTGAAAAATTCAACCCCCCTCTTGCATATTGGCCATATATTCTAACATGAGTTGTTGATGCTCTTGTTCCTTTGCATACTAATGAGGTTACTACTGTGGTCGAGGCATTTTGGATATTCATAGCCTGGCCCAAACACCTCATCCGACTTATTCCTGAACTTCTAGTAAATGATGCAGGGTTCAATAACAGTTACTTGTGATATTCGTAAATGATAACATTATTGTTGTTATGCTCATTACATAAGAAGTCACCCATATATCTCTATAAAATAGTGGACGGGTAATTACATTATTAACTTACCTATGTATAATACTTAAACATCTCCTAACGAATTTTTTTTTTATTAATTAGCCCATACCATGGATATAGCATACTTAGAGGTTGTCATAAGCTGACATGGTTGATTTTAAAGGTTTGTAATTTTTATTAATTAAATTTTTTGTCTTCCACTCTTTATTTTCTTGCCAAAATATCAATATTAACTTTTAATTGATATTGAATTGTAGTGTAATAAGCAACAAGCAGAGTATGAGTGTGCCTGCTATGTTATGCTATGGATGGTTACCATTATAAGATTTGGCATTAATAAAGGTTTTCTATATATTTTTTCACTTACAATGTAGGCAGCAGTTCTGTTAATTAATATAGAACATGGGTCGGCCAGTTAAAGACAAACCTTGTGTTAAGACAATCAGTTAAGCAAAACAAACATGTACGAAACTATGCCTTAATTACAAAATTAATTCAGTATGTCGTGTCAAACACTAACTCACCTAATATCCCTATAAATACACGTCCAAGAATGAGACAAATGTATGCATTTATAGTAGTAATCAATATTGCAACCACCATATACCGAACTCTAACTTGAGTCTTAGAGTGTCTTTTGTAGGTACCTCAGCTCCGACCGAAACCTTCAACTGTAATCGAAGACTGAGGACCGCAGCCGAAGACTAGAACTACCAACAATTATTTGAAGAGACGACCTTTTCCAATCCATGTAAGAATATATCATATTAATTTTGTGACTAATGGTTTCATAAGATTAAAATATACATAAAATATGGAATAAAATAAATAAAAAATAGAAAAAAATATAAGGTAAAAATAGCAAATATCAATAGAAGGTATTGGTATATTATTATATTTGCGTAGGGGTGACAATGCGGGTTGGCTCGACCTGCGTTTGGCTTGCAAAATGTGGGTTGGGTTGGCCCGTCCTGTGCAAGGAGTGCAGACTCATTTCACTGGCCCGCTCCACATAAGAGGTAACCCACGAGCCTGCAGGCCAGCCTGTTTTCTTTTCAAAAATTAAAATTTTATTAATTATAAAAATACTTACTCCTACTACTTAAAAATTAAAATTTTATTCGTGTTTCAATTCATTCAATTAAGATAAAAATATAAATTCAAGTATGAGAGTTCTTAGAATGCTTGATTAAAAATAATTAAAGTTTTGCTTTCCATATATTTTTTCCTATATATGTATTTAAATGTATAAGAGTATCTTATAAAAGTTTTGCTACAAAATATTTTAATGGAGATGACTAATTTTTTAACTATCCTATTGAAATCTCTTCTTTACATTATTTTTTTATTAACAAATTTTAAATATAAGACTTTACTTAAAACTAAATCCATTGTCACTCTTAATACTAACTATTTTAGATTATTAAAATAAAACATTCATTCTTTAGTACATTAAATTCAATTTTTTTTAAAATAAAATAAAATAGGTCACACTGCAATAATGGATGAATGATTTTTTTTACAAAAAAATAAAATAATAATTATTTTTTATTTATGTGGGCCAACGGTCAACCCACTCCACCCTGCTATTAACCCGCACAAGCTACAAGTTATGCGGGATGGAACAAAACGGATCAGTAGATTAGATTAATGAGCTCCTCCCACACTTTTTTGGTAGCTAGTTGCGGACTTCTCCACATTACCAATCACATTGTCATCCTATATTTGCATAAAGTTTATAGATATTAGTTTAAAAAAAATGTGTTATTGACCCATAGTTAACGATGAAGTTGTTTATTTGATTTTTCATATCCTTATCATAGAACTGTCAATGGGTTATAATGGGTTATGACTTGTAAGTAAACTTCAGAACCACGAGTATACTGGAATATTTTATTGAAGAACAACTGAAGTATTTCTCAAGATTTATTCAACGAAATAAAATTTTATGCACTTATATGACGCATGGCTGACTAAAAATTCCTCGTCTTATGGAAATTAGGGGCCACCACTTCCATTATTCCTCGTCCAAGTCATTGATGTATTCATTTGTCTGCATTTCACATTTTTCATCATCTCGTGCAAAAAAAATATTGTAGAAATTAATGCTCATGAGTTTAGACAGGAAACAAAAGTATGACAAACGGTATAAATTATATCATATTAATTTTATGACTAGTGGTTCGTTTGGTAAGATTAAAATAGACATAAAATGTGGAATAAAATAAATAAAAAATAGAAAAAAAAGTTTTATAGGGTAAAAATAGCAAAGATCTATAGAAGGTGTGGGTATGTTGTAATATTTGCATTAAGTTTATAGATATTCATAGATAAAATTCCTAATCCAAAATCCTTTACTTAATTCACATCGTTTCCAAATATAAATAGATTCTAATTTCATCATAACCTAATAACAGTATAAATAATATTACATCAATTTTTATTAATTTTAATGACAAATATTCGTTTTGAAGAATTAAAATAGACATAAAATATGAAATTAAAAAATGAAAAATAGAAAAAATTAATATGGTCAATATAGTGGAGAGCATCAAAAGTTTTGTATATTACGATATTTACATTAAATTTATAGATATTTGAAGATAAAATTCTTAATTTTTAATTTCTTTCTTTAATTGTCATCAATTTCGTATCAACATTATTTTCAATTTTCTGATAAGAAAAAACATTATTTTTCAAATATGAATAGGTTATAAATTATATCACTTTAATTTTTATTATGTTTCACTAGTGGGAACACAGACACTGAGTGTATCCGCATTTTTTATTTTTATTATTTATATATAATTATGTTTAATATTAAAATTGAATAAACAAGATTATTATTCACACACTTATATTATCAGTGTAAATTTAAGTTCATTTTAATAAATACGAATATATGTAAGAAAATACATAAATTTTATCAAAACATAGCTAACATATAATACATGATAAATTTACCGATTATTCAATTTAGTTTTATTTTGATTAAATATAAATTTTAATCAAATTAAATAAATTTTTATAATGCAGATTATCACCAATAAAAATAAAATCATAGTATGGAACAATTTTTTTTTTTGAACAGCAATGAATTAATAAAATTATGAGGGGACACTTAAGGGGTGTCCCAACCCTTTACAGATCCATTAGAGGAGGACATCAGCAACACACCTGAGCATAGTAGGGAGCAGGTTTGTACTAGTAAAACCCCCCAACCTCAAAAGTTTGCCTACCCACCATGCTAATGGCCTCAGGCTACCAATGCATAAACAAGATTGGGGTACATTATTCCAAAAACAGGAAAAAAGAAAAGTGGCCAGCACTACCCAGCCCATTGGGCTTTCCTTCATCCATTCCAGCCTCTTCTTACGTGTTCTCCATAGGGCTCCGCCTTTTAGGTGTTTGCTCCCTCCTCCACACACGTGGCAACCACTTAAGGATCTCCAGAAAAGGTGATTCATGGCAGTTGCAACGCGTCATCAAACTCACGTACTACTTCCTTCAACATTTAGATAGAGACTGTACCTGCAAAACTAACAGAAAAAAATTAGCCAACACAGTTTTCCTGTTGCTCCATCGATATCCTCTGCTGCAGCAAGGTGGCCTTTGACAGGCCATATTCCCCAATCTCTATACTGCTACCGCCGGTGAAGAGTTACGTAACGAAGTCTTGCCCCCAAAGTATAACCTTCCAACCATGATAAGCTCCATTGCATCAAAAGACCTTGACAGACTCCATTACAACAGCCTCTATTCCTTGAAACTGTGGCCTTCCTCACCAGGTTTCCACCAGACCGTCTAGCCCACCTGCCCTTCAGAGTACGACGACTTCTAGCAAAAAGGCATCCAAACTCCTGAGGTTTCTTGGTGCAAGTGGACTCACGCCCTGCCACATCTTCACGCGAACAACCCAAGGCCTGCATACACCGAAACCACTTCTGCAGCTAAACCGGATGTGTTGAACCACCAGCTGAATACATAAGCTTCCACTAGCATGCCATCACCCTTTCAAAAAATATGCAATTGTACTCAGTTAAGTGGCTGCAGGAAAGCAGTGATTTGGATTCAATAACCAATCTGAAAAAGCATATAGAAAACCGGTTGCCTTGTATTTCAACCACAACCAGGAAAGCAGTTGGGCTTTTTGAAGGATTTCTTCCGCGTCCGGAACCCCACCTCTAAAGACAACCTGATTTCGCTGCTCCCAGATGCTCCTAATGATCGCCACCCACACACCTCTCCACACCTTGTTCTGCTCATTAGATAAGTGGTTTAGGTAGAAGTTTTCCAAATGATTCCCAATCATGTTGCTTTGGGCCCCCACAATACCAATCCAGCGGTAGCAGCCATACCATACTCTTTGTGCTACCGTGCACTCTAAGAACAGGTGTTGGGATATTTCTTGTAGTTGGTTACACATGACACAGATCGGCGAACCCACTAGGACACCTCTCCCAATAAGGTTGGCAATGGTTGGGATTCTATCTAGAATGACTCTCCAGGCGGTGATGAGCGCTTTAGGCATGGCTTTCGCTTGCCATAGAGCACGGTAAACACCATCTACAGGGACATAAGCCGTTTGTTTCGTCAGGATTTGATAAGCAGACTTAACCGAGAAAGCCCCTTCAGGATCCTCCCTCCAAACTAGGCGGTCCTGGGTGTCCTGGCGTATGTTACCCGTATCCAGTATTGACAACAGCTCTTCCTCCATTCTTGCTTCCCATTCGAACCTCTCCCTTCTCCACAGCGGCTTAAATCTCCACCTCCCTTCCTCCCATATTCCTACCTCTCCTACCGTCTTGCCTTGATCATTGGACAAGGAGTATAGTCTCGGAAACATGGATTTTAGACTACTGTTTTGTAGCCACACGTCCTCCCACAGCCTAATAATACTCCCATCGCCAATTTTCCACCCTATCGCTTTACGAAACCATCCTTCTTGTTGGTTCCCTTCACCACACATTTTTGCTAGATCCCTCCACCACCACGATTGATATTTCAACCCTACCTGACTACTAGCCGTTTCGGGGCCATACTTAGAGAACAGAATTTCTTTCCATATTCCACCGGCATCACTCATGATACGCCATTTCCACTTGGCCACGAGAGCAGAATTAAAACTCTTCACCTCTTTTACCCCCAACCCGCCTTCCTCACATGGCTTACAGACGTTCTCCCAACTAACCCAAGCGATCGCTTTATTCTCCTTACCCCATGCCCAGAGGAATTGCCTCTGAATACTACTAATTTTATTGCACACTGCTATTGGAGCTCTGAATATGGATAAGTAGAACAGCGGGATAGAGGTGAACACTGACTTGAGTAAGCTTATCCGCCCTGCCATAGATAGCAATCTTCCTTTCCAAGTTGTTAATCTAGCTTGTAGTTTCTTTACAACCGGGTCCCAAAATTGCTTTTTCCTCGGATTTCCACCCACTTCTACCCCCAGATATTGAAACGGGATCCGCATAGTATTACAATTTAGCGTCTTCGCATAGGTGGATATGGCATATTCACCAATGTTTACACCAGCCACCTTCGACTTATGGAAGTTTACTTTCAACCCTGACGCAATCTCATAGCAACGTAGAATAGTCTTTATAGCAAAGATATTGTTGAACGAATCTTCACAAAAAAAAATTGTATCGTCTGCAAACTGTAGGAGACAACACTCAATTTCCCTTGAACCTACCTTTACCCCCCGTAGAACCTCTTTCCTCAACGCTTGTCTTACCAGCCCAGCTAGTCCCTCGGCTACCACTAGGAACAAGAAAGGGGCTAAGGGGTCCCCCTGTCTTAACCCCCTAGTTGGTTCAAATTCCTCCGTAGGGCTCCCGTTTACCAACACCGATACAGACGACGACACCAAACACCCTTTGATCCACTCAATCCACTTAACGTGGAACCCCATCCTCTCGAGCATGTCAAACAGGAAACTCCACCTAACGGAGTCGTACGCCTTTTCAAAATCCACTTTGAAGCACACCCCGCCCCTCCGGTTCCTCCTAATCCCCTCAAGTACCTCATTTGCCGTAACCACACTATCCAAGAGGCCTCTGTTACTGAGGAAGGCTGTCTGACACTCATCTATGATCATAGGCAGAACTTTCTTCATTCGACATGACAAGACCTTAGCAATAATCTTATAAATTGCCCCAACTAGAGATATAGGTCTAAACTGTTTGAGTGATGATGGGTCCTTTACCTTGGGCACAAGAGCAATGAAGGACGCATTACATCCCCTTGGTATTGTCCCTGAAACATGGAAAGAGTGCATAGCTTCCATAATGTCAGATTTCATGACGTCCCAGCAGTTCTTGAAACAATAATAACAGTAATAACATTTTTATTAACTGCATTTTTTATTGATTGAGTCAAATGTCATATAGATCTCAATCTCATTTCTGAAACAATATTTGTCATATGAATAATTTTGTTTCTCCTTTCTTTATAAGTTCTTTTTCATGTATCCATTTCTCCTTTCTATTTTCAACATTTACTCTTCAAATTTGTGTTTGTTACGTAATCTATTAAAATATGAAAAAATAATAAGTATTAATAAATATTTTAAAAATTATAAAAAATAAATATTTATATTTACTTTTAATTAGACAATTTTAAAATTCTAAATATTTTTTTTAAGTAAGATTATATAATTTTTTAATACTATTTTTTATAAAACTAATTAAAGTAAAGAAAACTAAGTTAATAAATAATAAGATAAACATAGAAGGGTATTGGTATATTAATTTCAAGTAAATTTCATATTTGTTAACAATATTAATTTATCTGCAAAGGGACTTATGTGATATTTCTTTATTATAAAATTTAAGAAAAAAAAATCCAAATATATGAAATTGATCAATTTTAAATGCAAATGATAACATTATAAAAAACTTTCTTTAACTGATTTCTTAAGACTGTTTTTGTCTTTAAAAACTCACATATTACAACACAATAAAAATTGAAAATTTATAACTATTAATAAAACATGAAAAACATATTATCAATTTATTCATAATCTTTATTCCTCTCTCCAATTTTCTCTTTTTTTCTTAATGAGTAAGTTCAATTAGAATCGTCAATTATTACTATTTCATGTTTTAAATATTTACTAACTCTTTTCATGGATGATAGAGGGGTCATTAGCAGTTACTTGTGTTATCCACGGTTGATAAGACCGTTGTGTGGTTTTGTTCCCTGCATAAAAAGTCATCTACACATTTGAAGCATATAATCGATGTGTAATTACACTATAAACTTAACTAGGTATGTTACTAAACGTCTACTAATGTGGTTTTTTGTATTAATTAGGGCATGGTATGGATATAGCATACTCAAAGGTCGACCAAGTGCAAATTATCAAAAGTTGACATGATTGAACATAAAGGTTTGTAATTTTTTTTTTCTTCTTTTCATTGTTTATCAATATTAACTTTTAATTTATATTAAGTTATAGTGCAATAGACAACCGGGAGGCTCTGAGTGTGGCTATTACGTTATGCAGTAGATGGTTACCATTGTAAGACTAGAGATTAAAACACATTGGGAGCAGGTAATAATATTTAAATTATTCTTCATAATTCTATAATGTATATGTATCTTAACACTAACTAATGTGAACCTTATTTTGTAATGCAATTCTTTACGAATGAGCAACCACTGCCTTTGCTCGCCATAGATTATGTAAGACATGCTTGGGCCACATATTTTCTTAATTTCTATAACTCTAGGATAGCTAAGCAATAATATAGGAATTAGATAGATAGAAATATGTATCAGTGTTTGTAATACATTTTTATCAATATATATAATTTGATTCTTTTAGTTTATGTATCTGGCTGACTGGGTTTAACTAAACAGGTTAATTTAGATGGAAAAATGCATAAAACAGAATGAACTAAACAAAAATTCCCATAATAAATGGAGATTATGACCATAACCGCCGTTTATACTCTTCGGGGAAGGGTATATATGATGGTTATGGTAATAACCGCCATTTATAGCTCCATCTTTGCTTAGCCAAGAGAAGGGTATAAAATGGAGGTTATTAGCCAGTTGACTTAGCGCCAAAGCGTTGCCTCGTCACGAACCTCCTCACCAGCTTGACTCCACGTGCCCTTCAAGTCCACACCACAAAAGCTTCCACAGGGAACCTGAAAACACAAGGTGGCGCCTCTGCGGCCGGTGGCGCTCCGACGCTCAAGTCAGTAACAAGAACACCCAAAACTCAGAGAAAATATGCTCTGTAGGACCGTACTAAAGCACACAACCCTAGCGAAACAGCCGTAATAAAAAATGTACCTCTGCAGATTCTGTTAAGTTTACCTTTGTAGCTAGGTTTCTTCTCTCTCCAGGCCGTTATGCTTTAAGACGCGTGGCTCGCATCCAGCCCTGCACGTGTCGCCATCTGGGCTGGGATAGCAGGCAACGCCCAACCCTACACGTGTCACCATTTGAGCTAGGTTAACTCAAGCGTCACTTCTCTATTGCACCCAACCCTACACGTGTCATCATCTGGGTTGGAGTAACAGATAACATCCAACCCTACACGTGTCGTCATCTGGGTTGGGGCAACTTGAACGTTATTTCTATGTAGTAACCTGCCACGCAACTAAGTCATCTACTCATGGAGCAAGGTAACACGCAATGTGCCTTAGAACACCACCTCACCAGGCAAGGTGGCGCCCTTCTTATCACTGCGCCATGAATGTTCTTGGGCTGAGGAGACCTTGTTACCAATGAATGTCCACTCTGGGAATCCTGTCGCTGATAGGCAAGCTGTCCCTTTCAACCCGCACGCCCTTCACGCCCTATGCTGGCGCAACAATCGCCTCACTGGAATTGTACACTTGAACTTACACTTCTAAGCCTTCATCAGCTTCAATTGAGCTTACTGGGAGATCCGACGATGTGCTCCTCGCGACAGCGTCAGACCACCTGATCTCCCATCGTCAACACGTCGACGTTATACGATCTCGGCGACGTCCGATCATGTACGTTGTAGCACGTCGCTTCCACAAACGGCGACTACACTAGCTTCTGAACCACTCGCCCTTCTTTGGCCACGTGCTCTGCTAAACCCGCCTCACGTGGTCACGTGCTAGACACGTCATCACACCCGATGACCTGGCCGGTACAGATTCCTAAAGGATGTGAAGTTTCTAACTGCAAAGAAAAGTCAAACGGACCCAAATTTGTAAGGGAACCAAATCTTGCTGCTTGAAATCTTTTATGCAGGAAAACTAAAGAAAAAGGAAGGACTGAGTCATCTGATCAAGCTGTTGAAGAAAAAGGCAGTCATTGAAGCTGAATCAATGCTATGCAAAAGACCTCAACAGTGAAAAACGACTCTTGATCATAAAGCACATGGCTCATTGAAAAATCAACATAAGGATAAGACTTTCCTTTATTTGTTGTTAATTTTTGTTTCAAAGTTCTTTCTCATAGTTATACAATCTTTTTTATGATCAATGTCATCTGCTTTGAACTTCTTCTGCTCATGGTTAAAATTCAAAAACAGTTTTTAACTGCTGCAGAAAAACAACCGATTGTTTCTTCGAAACAACCAATTGTTTTAGGTCTGACAACACTATGAAGAAATTGTTTTAATTGCTATTTTAAATTTCTATCCGTTGCAGATCAATTCAAAGGGAGAATCTTGGTCAAAGAATTTGTGTTGAAAGCTGATTATGTTCAGAGAGAAGTTACAACAGTCATAAAGGAAAATATTCCAAAATCTTGGAAATTTCAAGAGCCTTAATGACTAGTCAAAGATCACATGTGAAGACCATGTGATTCTCAGCTTTTTCTGACATTTTCTGTGCAGAGAAGAGTCAAGTCCTCTCTCTTTGAAAATCAGGTACTCATTGAATAAAATTAAATGCAAATTGATTCTTTTTCTGCTATAAAATCTGGTGCAGCAGATCTCTTCCACAAGAACAACTAATTGCAACATCTCTTGCAAAAATCTGTGAAGTGAGTTCTTCTCTGCCAATCATGGAATCAACTCCTCCCACCTCAAGGAGAGACAAAACCAGGGCTGTAAGGTTTGGAGGAAGGCTAAAAGGCTGGTTTTCTGGAGACAATGATCTTATTGAGAAGTATAGGTATGAAACAAGTATCAAGAAGATAAACAACCCCAAGGTTGTATGCTTTGATTGGCTGAAAAGTCAAAAGCTTGATAATGTGAGAAGGCTGCTCAAGGATCAATCTCTCAGAAAGTTCCTGGAGATGAAGGGAAACATTTATCCAGATTTGGTGAGGGTGTTCTACACAAACCTAAAGTTTGAGGGAAACAATCTAGTTTCTCATGTGAAGGGTGTAGAAATGGAGATAACTCATGAAGTATGGATTGCTGTTGCTGGTCTCAAGTTCTCTGGTCTTAGAATCAATAAGGGAAACCTTGGAGTGGTGGAGGATTTTAACAAAATCCAATTCTACAAGAATTGCTTGGAGAATCAACATGCTCAAGTAAGTACATGCTCGGTTGGAGGTTTAAAGCTTGATGAGAGATTGCTTGCTCTCATTGTAACTTGGATTCTAACTCCAAGGGGGAGTAATCATTCTGTTCTAACTGAAGAAGATTTGGTATATATCTTCTGCATCACCAAGAAAATCAAGATCAATTGGATCCACATCATCAAAGAGCACATGCAAAAAGCCATGAGGTTAGGTAATTATCATTATCCATATGCTGTTTTGGTATCTAAATTTCTACTCTATTTTGAAGTAAACCTTGAAGGTGAAACATCTGAGTTGGTTAAGTCAACTCAAGAGTTGAACAATGGATCACTCAGCAAAATGGGTTTTACAAAAGTAGGTGGAAAATGGATAAGCAAGGATGGTGATCATGGTGCCTCATCTAGTGGTGCTGCTAATCTTGAACAAGATGAACCTGCTGATATGGATGTTCAACATGAAGATCCACCTGAAGATTATCAAGATGCTAGACCAAGTGCTGGTGTTGGAAATCAAGGAGAAAGGATGCAAACCATGTCGCCTTTTGAAAGACTCATGGTGAATAGGCTTGATAGCTTTGCTGAAAATCAAAGGAGCCTCCATGATCTTTGTGTTAGTAATTTCCAGAGGATTGACACCAGGTTTGACAACATGGATGCAAGGTTTATGACTCTGGATGAACAGATTGAAGTTGTCCATAATCAAATCTTTGATTTTCTGTTTGCTGATGAAGAAGAATGAAGGAAAAACAACCGATTGATTATCGGAACAATCGATTGTTTGCTTGCTGTTATATCTGGTTTTTAATTTCTTTCTTTCTGCTGTTGCTGCTTTAATTCTGATGTAATCAAAACAATATTTTGTTTTTTTTATCTCTTCTCTTTGTCTATTTGTGAAGACAAATAGGGGGAGATATATGTTGTGTTTAAGTTTCTGTTTTGTTTGTTGCTAACACAGTTTGGGATGTAATATTTTCTGATATTTAGCTTTGAATGTTTATCTGTGCTAACCAAATATAAGAAGTTCTATGCTTTGTTCAAAACTATATCTTGCAGGAACTGCTTCAAATTTAATCAGGTACAACACAAGTGTACTGCCCTGGTGGTCGGGTGTGATGATGTGGCATCCTCCTACAGTATAAGCGTGTTGACAAGGCGCCAGGTTGGCAGAAGGGAAGGAAGTCGGGGGGCACGTGTAGTCGCCGGTTGTTAAGTTGGCGTGTTCCGATTTCCAGATTACCAGAATAAGCGATCGCCAGGTTGAAGACAAAGTCGCCCGATGTAGATTCAGGCGACCTAGTCATTGGAGATCGCCAGAGAAAGCACATCGCCGGAGATGAAGGAGAAGCAGATTGTGAAGGCGGCCGACGAGACCACAGGGAAGGTGTATGAAGGCCCTAAGCTCGCCAGTTCCAACAGAGATCGCACTCCTAAGTTAGCTATGCACTGGGCAGTACCATGCATAAGTAACTTAGCCAAAATGAGAGTAGAAGCAGCGCCAAGTCAGGGAGCCTCCAGATGATGGCACGTGTACAGTTGGATGTGAGCCACGTGTCCAAGTCTGTAACTGCCAGGAGAGAGAAAGCCACCAGGTATATAAGAGCTTTTAACGAACTTCCTGAGGTACGCACATTCAGTTCATACACTTTACGCTTGCGAGTGATAGAGCTGATTGTGAGAGAGGATTTGCACGGTTCTCGTTCTTAGTATTTGGTGATACCGTCACTGACTTGAGCGTCGGAGTGCGATCGGCCGCAGCGGCAAGTATCGTTTCTTTGCAGGTTCTTGAGATAGATCCCGAAGAGGAACGGAGGTGAGAAGCGGTGCGCACGTCGATCCTTTGACGAGGCATTCTCCAGCGCTCCGGTCAACAGGCAGGATCATCAGGCGCCCACCGTGGGGCCGTGTAAAACTTGCTCCCATCCACAGCGTGAGTTCGTGGAAGTTTTCGAGGTTTTCTGCGCGGTTGTGTGCTGGTGCAACCGTCGTTCGCAGTTTCTTTGAGTTTCGTTCGGTGAGTTTGCGTTTTGTACCGTTTGTTTAGCTTTCAATCGGTGGAGTGAGGTCTTTTGTTGCTTGCGCGCAATCTGTTTGGTGGAAGTTCGAGTTCTTTCGTTTGTTTGGCTGTCCGCGGGGAAACGATGGTTTTTTGGTGAAGTTGTGCTTTTCTTCGAATGTTTGCGGTGTTCTTGAAGTTCTTGCGCAGTTTCTTGAGTTTTCTCCGATTGATCGCTGATTCGATCGTGGTTGAAGTGTTGTTTGCTGTATTTCTGTGGTTCGCTGAAGTTAATGAGAAAAATGAGAAGCAATCGCTCCAGTCCCGTGGCGCCTGTCGCTGCTGAAGGCGACGCCGCCATGACCATGGCGCAGATGGCAGAGATGATGCGCTCGTTGCAGGCAACTGTGGAAGCCTCGCGCGTAGAGCAGGCAAGGATACATGAGGACCTGGTCGCCTCTCGCGCCAGGAACGAGGAGCTCAGCAAGGTGACTGAGGAGCTGCGTCGAGCTCTTCAGGAGCAGCAGGGACGTTCTTCTGCTGAAGAGGTGGCGCCGTCTACGCCACCTCGTGTTTTCCCAATGCCTTTTGTTCAGGCGATTATCGATACGCCAATTCCCACGAGCGTGGTTCCGGTTAAAGCTGTTTTTACCGGCGTGGAGGATCCAGAGGCTCATCTGACCACGTTCCACACGCAGATGATGCTGTCGGGAGGGTCAGACGCCGTCTACTGCAAGATGTTCGTGAGTACGCTCCAGGGAACGGCGATGGAGTGGTTTGTGAGCCTGCCTAATGGCCACATAACCAATTTTCAACAATTCTCGAAGATCTTTGTCGAGCAGTACATTGTGAATAAGGCACCGCCGAGGGTGTCCTATGATCTGTTTGATATAAGGCAGTACCATGGGGAGTCCCTCAGAGACTACCTCAATCGCTTCGGAGCGTAGATGGTCAGATCGCCGGCCAAGGATGAAGAAATGCTGGTCTATGCCTTCAAGAAGGGCGTGCAGCCAGGGCCATTCTGCGAGGCCTTGATCAGGGCTCATCCAGCGACGTTTGCTGAAGTCAGGCGACTTGCGGTGGCCCACATCGCCGATGAGAGTGAAGTCGCCGAGAAGAGAGGCAGCGTGGCTCCCGCCAGACCACGCGCCCAGACCAGGATCCAGCCGCAGAGGGTGCTGGAAACGGCGGCGGCGGCCAGGAAAGACCAAAGGACTCGCTATCCTTACGATAGGAGAAATAAGGGAAGAAGCCAAGTGCGCCAACAACCAGCACGCCAGCAACCAGCACGCCGGGAGTACAATCGCCCGCCTAAGCACAAATTCGTCATGGGACTAGCGGACCTGATCGCTATGGAGTGGTTTGTGAGCCTGAATGGTTGGCGAATGTCGTACTGGTGAAGAAGAGTAACGGGAAATGGCGCATGTGCGTCGATTTCACCGATCTGAACAAAGCTTGCCCAGAGGATTCGTATCCTTTACCAAGCATTGATGCCCTAGTTGATAGTGCTGCAGGGTGCAAGCTGCTGAGCTTCCTGGATGCCTTCTCGGGATATAATCAGATCAAGATGCATCCCATGGATGAAGAAAAAACAGCCTTCATGACGGAGAGGTCGTGCTACTGCTATAAGGTGATGCCGTTTGGGCTGAAGAACGCGGGGGCCACGTACCAGAGGTTGATGGATCGAGTACTTGCACCAATGCTGGGAAGGAACGTGCAAGCCTACGTCGATGACATGGTCGTGACCTCGCAGGAGAAAAGCAAGCACGTTGCAGACTTGGAAGAATTGTTCACGACGATCGCCAAGTTCAAGTTAAAGCTCAACCCGGAGAAATGCATTTTCGGCGTGGAGGCTGGAAAGTTCTTGGGTTTTCTCTTGACTGAAAGGGGGATAGAAGCCAACCCAGACAAGTGTGCCGCCATCTTGGCGATGAGAAGCCCGGCTACGGTGAAAGAGGTCCAACAGCTAACAGGTCGGATGGCAGCCCTATCTCGCTTCGTGTCAGCTAGCGGAGAAAAGGGGCATCCCTATTTTCAATGTCGGCGGCGCAATAACAAGTTCGTTTGGACGAAAGAGTGCGAGGAGGCTTTCGTCAAACTAAAAGAGTATCTGGCGAGCCCGCCGGTTCTGTGCAAACCGCTGGCGGGAATCCCTCTCAGGTTGTATTTCGCTGTGACTGAGAGGGCGGTGAGTGCGGTGCTCGCCCAGGATCAAGATCAGGCTCAGAAGCCTATTTATTTTGTGAGCAGAGTGTTGCAGGGCCCAGAAACGAGATATCAGGCCCTAGAGAAGGCTGCGCTGGCTGTGGTGTTTTCGGCGAGGAGGTTGCGCCACTACTTCCACAGTTTCACAATACTGGTGATGACTGACCTGCCTATCCAGAAGGTCTTGAAGAAACCCGACGTTGCGGGAAGGATGGTGAAGTGGGCAGTGGAGTTGTCAGAGTTTGATATTAAATACGAGCCGCGAGGCCCGATCAAGGGGCAAATCTTTGCAGATTTCGTGGTCGAGCTCTCATCAGAGGCGGCGCGGGTTGAAGGAGACGATTTCCGTTGGGTACTTTCGGTGGACGGATCGTCGAACCAGCACGGTAGCGGTGCTGGAGTCATATTGGAAGGGCCCAACGGCGTGCTGATTGAGCAATCCTTGAGGTTTGCCTTTAAAGCCAGCAACGATCAAGCAGAGTGTGAGGCGCTGATCGCCGGGATTTTGCTGGCCAAGGAAATGGGAGCTAGGGTGCTGATGGCTAAGAGTGACTCGCTGCTAGTCACAGGGCAAGTAACAGGCGAGTTCCAGGCTAAAGATCCACAAATGGCGGCTTACTTGGCGTATGTGCAGGAATTGAAGAGTTCCTTTGCCTCTTTTGAAGTAGTGCATGTGCCCCGAGAGCAGAATGCCCGAGCTGACTTGCTTGCTAAGCTCGCCAGCTCAGGCAAGGGGGGTAGGCAGAGGACGGTGATTCAAGAAACTCTGAAGACGCCGAGGGCATTTGTAGCAGATCACCTGGTCCTTCAGATAAGCAAGTCGACGGAGAGAGCGGCGAGAAGCCATAAGTCCTTGACACAAGAAACTCTGAGATCGCCGAGAGTTAGAGCATGTCGAGGAGAGAAGGTGGACGTGATGCAGGTCTGCGCCGCCCATGAGCCAGACACTTGGATAACACAGTACAAGCGGTGCTTGGCAGATGGCCTCCTCCCGCTGGATCCAACAGAAGCTAGGAAGGTAAAGAAAAATTCCAGCAAGTATACATTGATTGATGGCGATCTGTACAGGTTTGGGTTCACTCACCCACTCCTGGAATGTATACATGGCGAGAAGTGCACGAGAATTATGGCAGAGCTCCACGAAGGTATATGTGGAAGCCACGTCGGGGGTCGAGCTCTGGCCGCGAGGACTCTCCGTGCAGGCTACTATTGGCCATCTATGAGAGAAGATTGCAAGAAGTATGCCCAGTGCTGCAAACAATGCCAGCAGCACGCCGATTGGCACAAGGCACCTCCCGAGGAGTTGAAGTCGATCTATAGCCCTTGGCCGTTTCATACTTGGGGAATCGACATCCTGGGACCTTTCCCGCTGGCGATCAGGCAAATGAAGTACTTGGTGGTGGCGATTGAGTACTTCACCAAGTGGATTGAAGCAGAACCAGTGGCCCAGATCACCGCACACAAGATCGAAGGTTTTGTGTGGAAGAACATCGTGTGCCGGTTTGGAGTGCCTAAGCGCCTAATGTCAGATAATGGGACGCAGTTTGCAAGCCACCTGTTGAAGAAGCTTTGCGAAGGGGTGGGAATTCAACAAGTGTTTGCATCCGTCGAGCACCCTCAAACAAATGGCCAGGTGGAATAAGCTAATCGGGTGTTGTTGAGAGGTTTGAAGAGAAGGCTTGAGAAAGCCAAGGGAAGTTGGGCTGAGGAGGTGCCCCGTAT
This sequence comes from Phaseolus vulgaris, assembly GCF_051622355.1. Classification (NCBI taxonomy): domain Eukaryota; kingdom Viridiplantae; phylum Streptophyta; class Magnoliopsida; order Fabales; family Fabaceae; genus Phaseolus; species Phaseolus vulgaris. Next base: position 39,489,950 of record NC_143508.1, read on the forward strand.
AGTTTGGGCGTACCACACCACCGAGCAGTCAGGAACCCATGAGACCCCGTTTAGCTTGGTCTATGGGTGTGACGCCATGATTCCGGTGGAGATCCAGGAGAGCTCGCCGAGATTCCAGAACTTTGTAGAGGAAGACTCGAATGAAGAGAGAAGGCTGAACCTGGATCTGCTGGATGAAGTCAGGGAAGAGGCGAGGCTGAAGGCTGAGGCGGTGAAGAGGAGGATCGAGCGAAGATACAACTCAAAGGTGATGCCAAGGCAGTTCAGAGAAGGCGATCTGGTGATGAGGAAGGCCCACCAGTACGAGATGGAGAATAAACTATCACCCAAGTAGACTGGACCGTTTAGAATAACCGAGGCGCTCGGGAACGGGGCCTACCGCTTAGAGACGCTGGAGGGAGGGGCGATTCCTCGCACCTGGAAAGCCACACACCTGAAGTTGTACTATCGTTAAGAGCTTTGTAAGTAAAAACAAACACAATGTTATATTACAATGTCTCTGTTAAAACAGTTTGAAGGGGGCACTCTTTTTTCCCTAAGGAGGGTTTCTAATGAGGCTACCCATTAAAAGAAGAGTTTTCGAAGTATAAGGTGTTTTCAGATTGCATGTGTGCTATTTTCAAAAGTTTTGAAGAAAGACCTTGTCATTTGTACATGATTTAAGGCAAGAAAAGATATATCGCGTGCTTTCTAAAAGGTTTTAAGTCCTCATCATTTTCCGGCGATTAGAGGCACCAGTTAAGTTTTAAGTCCTCATCGTTTTTCGGCGATTGGAGGCACCAGTTAAGTTTTAAGTCCTCATCGTTTTTCGGCGATTGGAGGCACTAGTTAAGTTTAAGTCCTCATCGTTTTTCGGCGATTGGAGGCACCAGTTAAGTTTTCAAAGTCCTCATCGTCTTTCGGCGATCGGAGGCACCAGATGAAAGACCTCAACGCTCTCGCGCGTCGCCCGAGGCAAGTAAAAGACCTCCTCGCCATCGAGCGAGTGCAGGCGAGAAAGAGAAAAAGTCCTCCGTGTTTCTGGGAGCGAGAAGATGTAACTCCTGGGGCAACGTAGAGGCAAGTTAAAGACCTCCTCGCCGTCGAGCGAGTGCAGGCGAGAAAGAGGAAAAGTCCTCCGTGTTTCTGGGAGCGAGAAGATGTAACTCCTGGGGCAACGTAGAGGCAAGTTAAAGACCTCCTCGCTGTCGAGCGGGTGCAGGCGAGAAAGGTCCTCAGTGCATCCAGGGGGGAGGAGATGTACACCCTGGGCAAGTTGAGGCACCGAATAAAGTCCTTATCGCCGTTGTGCGAGCTAAGGCCAGTTAAAGACCTCCTCGCCGTCGAGCGAGTGCAGGCGAGAGAAAGAAAAGGTCCTCAGTGCATCCAGGGGGGAGGAGATGTACACCCTGGGCAAGTTGAGGCACCAGATAAAGTCCTTCTCGCCGTTGAGCGAGTTCAGGCGAGTCAAAAGACCTTCTCGCCGTTGAGCGAGTTCAGGCGAGTTAAAGACCTTCTCGCTTATGTGCGAGCATAGGCAAGATAAAATCCTTCTCGTCTCGGACGAGTTCAGGTATGGCGAAGAGGGTGGAAGAAGCTTGAAAGGTGGCTAAGGTAGGTTCGAAGAGAACGCCTAGTCAGCCGGTCTTTTGCTCTGAAGTTCAGGGGGGCAAAGGAAGATCCCAAAGGGCGTTTCTACCCCAGATAAAGAAACGATTGCCAAAGCATGAGGCTAGGAAAAGCTGGTGTTACCAAGAGGTCTTGGCGATCGGGAAAAGTTCAAACACGGCGAGAAGATTGAAAGACTTGTTTGATAAAGCAGGTCGAGTGGGACGTTGTTTGAGCCAATGATTGAGTTACAGTTCGTTGCTTGGAAGGTATTCTTATGATCAGGTTAGTGCCTCAAGAGTACAAGTTGTTTAAAGCAATTATTGCTTAAATTTGAAGTGGTTTGAAGCAGTTACAGTCAAAAGGTTGTGTTTGCGAAATCGTTAAGTTAAGGCCGACAAAGTTAAACATACAAAGAAGGCTAAAGCGCTCAAAAGAAGTCAGAAGAAAGAATATCCCAGTTTTGTGATTGAAATAAGTAACTGTTCAAAACACATATGCACGAGTTTTTGTTACAAGGTATATACAAGCGAAATTATAAAGTAGCAGATGAGGTGGAATTGGTTGAGTCTTCGGCGGGAACGACCTTTCCATCTACCACTTCGTTGTTTAACGACACCATGCTGAGGTCGAGATCGGGGAATAGGCATGCGAATTGTTCCCGAGAGGCTTCGAATCCAGCAACCAGAATCTGAGCAGAGCTTAGCTTAAGTTCTTCAGTTTGCCCTTGAAGTTCTTCAACCTGTTTCTTGAGCTCCTTGTTCTGCTGCTCTAGCTCTTCGACCTGTTTTCGGAGTTGTTCGTTGGTCTCTTGAGCATGGAGAAGGTCGTCAGCAACCTTCTTGGATTCCGTTTGAGCTTGGGTCAACTCGGCAGCCATCTTCCCTTTTTCCTTGTTTGCCTCGGTGAGATCAGCCATGGCGTCGTCCCTCGCTTTTTCTACTTGCCCAAGTAGCTTCTCGCGATCGATCGACCTTTGCTCCAGTTTTTTTACCTTGGCGGCGTCAGCTTGAATGTGAGCCTCCAGGTCGATCGTATTGGCGCGAAGAGGCACGATCTTGCTTTCTAGCTCGACTTTCTCTTGGGCAAGATCATGAATTTTGCGGCGAAGGTCAGTGGCCTCTTGGCGCGCCAATCTGAGCTCGGTGCTCATCGCGTCTTCTACTCGGGAGTGTTCCATCTCCGCGAGCGTCAGATTGGCAGACAATTTCTCCACCTCGAGCCTCATGGTGCTGTTGTCAGTCCTGAGGTTGAAGAGATCATCTTGAAGCCTCCTGGTGGAGCTCTCCACAACCCTCGTTATAATCGATGGGATATCCTCTGCTATGGTTTTCAGTTTGGCAGTCAGAGGTTCCCATATCCTTGTAACTTCGAGGGAAAGGTTTGCCGCTTGGAGAGGCGCCAGGGGGGCTTGTTGAGGGTTCTCGCCGCCACCTTCCTTAGCGATATTTTCAGTGGTTGCTTCCTGGCGTGGCGACGCAATCGGGGATTCGGTAATTAGGATTGGAGAGGTATAAGCGACCTCATCCCCGATTGGAACGTTTCCTGCAGCTGAAGTGTTTGAAGGGGGGCCCCCTCCTGTTGACATATGTGGCGTAGAGGCGCTTGGGGGGTCCTCCAAGAAATTTGGCTCTTGGGCCTCAGCTGCAGGTGGCGCAGTGGCCAGTGGAACTGCATGGACTGGTGATGAAGGGGCTTGTGGTGTTGGCGATGAGGGAGAAGGAGCAGGCGTTGATGGTGGTGGTGAGGTTGGAAGAGGGGGTTGAGCAGGTGGAGAAGATGGTGCCACCCTCTTCCTTTTCGTGACAAGGCCATCCTCTGTGACCTCGTCGTCCTCTTCTTCCTCCTCTTGGACGATTTGGGGGGCTTTTCGCTTAGGCCTCTTAAGGACCAGTTTCTTGCGCTGGGTGGGTTCCTTGGGCGGTGATCGCCCATGAACGATAGCCTTCTTGACCGCCGAGTTGGGCACCGTCTGGGAACCGGTCGCCAACCCGTGGTTTCGGGCGAGCGCCTTTAAGTCGGCTAGCATGTTCTTACCCAACATGGTGTCTGCATGAAACGAAAGTGCATGAGTTAGCTCGGAGAAGAAAAAGATAAGTGTATGAGGTAATGAAGTAGCGAAACAGGTATATGCAAAAAAGGTAAAACCAAAGTCTTGTGCGTATCGCACAAGACGCCCAGAAGCAGTATCAGAAGCAGTATCAAAGCAACAGTTTGGATGTCCTAACCTATTTGGAATTCTAGCTGATCCTCAAAGAATTCGAAGGAGATCAAGGTGGTGGTCAGGAATGTTATGTTGGCGTCTGCCACCCTCTTCCAGAAAAGGCAGAGGTCTCTGTCCAATGCTCCCATGCTATCAGGACTTCTGGGCCTCCTGAAGCAGCTCTTGGACTCCTTTTTCCCTTTGTCCACCCAGTACAAGGGGAAGCCATCAAGAAGGGAGGTGTCCTTGTGGTTTGCACGTACTTGGACGAATTTCCCCTTCCAGTCTTTGTATGATTGCTGGAAGATGGTAAAAATGGATCTCCCAGCAATCGCATTCAAGCTGACCCACAGGCGGTCTCCTGGGTGCTTGGCCTCGAAAAGGAACAAAAACACGTCCACCAACGCGGGCAACCCCAGGTGGTCGCATGTTATTTGAAAGGCTCGAACAAACGCCCAGCTGTTGGGGTGAAGCTGGGCGGCAGCAATGTTGAGCTCGGTCAGAAGTTCCCTCTCGAATCGGGTGAGAGGGAACCTGAGTTTGACCTTCTTGAAGAAAGTTGTGTAGACAAAGCAGAAGGGCCCGTTGGCGCTTACTTTGTCATCGGCACACACTGGCAGAGCGGCGAGGCAAGGCAGCACCATCATCCTCTCGTCGTGCTCCTTGTGAAACGATTGATAGGCCTCGTCCCCCTTAGTCAACCGCAGAACTGCTCCCGCAGTGTTCACCGACGAGGTCTCCTTCAGAAGGGTTGGGTTAGCCCAGGGGTATAGCGTTTTGAAGTCTGGCAGAGGGACGGGGGCTCCTCCAGCGTTAGATGGAGTCGCCTGGGCCAGGGCAGTTTGGGAAGATGCAGGCCTCTCCACCTGCGAAGAGGAAGCACCACGAACTTGTGTTGGGTCGTGTGCTTGTGAAGAAGGGTTTCGTGCTGAAGGAGGGGGGTTCGGGGTGATCTTTGTGCGAGTCATGATAGCAACTGCAAAGGAAGAAGAAAGAAAAAACGATCAGGGGATTACAGAGGCTGACTCGATCACAGAAGGAAGGTGAAAAAAATGAACGAATGTATGTTCGTCACGACGATCGACAAAGCCCTAAGTTACGCAGAAGGAGAAATGGAAAAACAACCCACAGCGTATGCACCAGGCAGTTACAGGATGACGCAAATCGGTGAAAATGCAAGGAAACCCAGCAGATGAAGGAAAGTAGTTACCTTTCGATAATCAGGAAAACGGTGAAGGGAGATGGTGATCTAGAGCGTCGAGGAACGTCGAGAGCTTTCGCAGAAAGAAGTAAGAGCGTTTGCAAGCACGAAGGAAAGTGATGGAACAGTGGAGCGTAATGGGTTTAAGGGTTTTCGAAATAAGTTAGGAAGCGCTAACAGCAGATGAAGAGAGCCGTTGATGAAGCCACGTGTCGAACGATGAGTGAAGGGTTTGGTGGAGCGTCAGAGCAGCAGAAGGTACAACCGCTTGGAATTCTGCGTCAGTGCCACGTAGATCGGTGTTAACGAAGGCTCTTTCAGTCTTTTCGCTAGACAAGTCTTCGCTTAAGACTCGGGGGCTTGTGTACCGCCCTGGTGGTCGGGTGTGATGACGTGGCATCCTCCTACAGTATAAGCGTGTTGACAAGGCGCCAGGTTGGCAGAAGGGAAGGAAGTCGGGGGGCACGTGTAGTCGCCGGTTGTTAAGTTGGCGTGTTCCGATTTCCAGATTACCAGAATAAGCGATCGCCAGGTTGAAGACGAAGTCGCCCGATGTAGATTCAGGCGACCTAGTCATTGGAGATCGCCAGAGAAAGCACATCACCGGAGATGAAGGAGAAGCAGATTGTGAAGGCGGCCGGCGAGACCACAGGGAAGGTGTATGAAGGCCCTAAACTCGCCAGTTCCAGCAGAGATCGCACTCCTAAGTTAGCTATGCACTGGGCAGTACCATGCATAAGTAACTTAGCCAAAATGAGAGTAGAAGCAGCGCCAAGTCAGGGAGCCTCCAGATGATGGCACGTGTACAGTTGGATACGAGCCACGTGTCAAAGTCTGTAACTGCCAGGAGAGAGAAAGCCACCAGGTACATAAGAGCTTTTAACGAACTTTCTGAGGTACGCACGTTCAGTTCATACACTTTACGCTTGCGAGTGATAGAGTTGATTGTGAGAGAGGATTTGCACGGTTCTCGTTCTTAGTATTTGGTGATACCGTCACTGACTTGAGCGTCGGAGTGCGATCAGCCGCAGCGGCGCTGTATCGTTTCTTTGCAGGTTCTTGAGATAGATCCCGAAGAGGAACGGAGGTGAGAAGCGGTGCGCACGTCGATCCTTTGACGAGGCATTCTCCAGCGCTCCGGTCAACAGGCAGGATCAGGTCGCGTTTGCAAAATCACTAAGTTAAATCCGACAAAGTTAAACATGCAAAGAAGGCGAAAACGCTTAAAAGGAGTCAGGGGAGAGAATATCCAAGCTTTGTGATTGAAATGAGTATCTGTTAAAAATACATAGGCGCGAGTTTATTACAAGATATATACAAGGGAAATCATAAAGTAGCAGATGAGGTGGAGTTGATTAGTCTTCAGCAGGAACGACCTTTCCATCTACTACTTCGTTGTTCAACGACACCATGCTGAGGTCGAGATCGGGGAATAGGCATGCGAATTGTTCCCGAGCGGCTTCGAATCCAGCAGCCAGAATCTGAGCAGAGTTTAGCTTAAGTTCTTCAATTTGCCCTTGAAGTTCTTCAACCTGTTTCTTGAGCTCTTTGTTCTGCTGCTCCAGCTCTTCAACCTGTTTTCTGAGTTGTTCGTTGATCTCTTGAGCATGGAGAAGGTCGTCAGTAACCTTCTTGGATTCCGTTTGAGCTTGGGCCAACTCAGCAGCCATCTTTCCTTTCTCCTTGTTTGCCTCGGCGAGATCAGCCATGGCGTCGTCCCTCGCCTTTTCTACTTGCTCAAGTAGCTTCTCACGGTTGATCGACCTCTGCTCCAGTTTTTGCACCTTGGCAGCGTCAGCTTGAATGTGAGCCTCAAGGTCGATCGCCTTGGCGCGAAGAGGCACGATTTTGCTTTCCAACTCGACCTTCTCTTGGAAAAGATCGTGAACTTTGCAGCGAAGGCCAGCAGCTTCCTTGCGCGCCAGCCTGAGCTCGGTATTCATGGCATCCTCCACTCGGGAGTGTTCGATTTCTGCGAGCGTCAGGCTGAATGACATTTTCTCCACCTCGACCTTCATAGTGCTATTTTCAGTCTTGAGGTTGAAGAGATCGTCTTGAAGCCTCCTGGTAGAGCTCTCCACAGCCCTCGTTATGATCGCGGGGATATCCTCTGCTATGGTTTTCAACTTGGCAGTTAGAGGTTCCCACATCCTTGTGACTTCAAGGGAAAGGTTTGCTGCTTGGAGAGGCGCCAGGGGGGCTTGTTGAGGGTTCTCGCCGCCACCTTCCTTGGCAATATCTTCAGTGGTTGCTTCCTGGCGTGGCGACGCAATCGGGGATTCGGTAATCAGGATTGGAGAGGTATGAGCCACCTCATCCCCGATTGGAGCATTTTCTGCAGCTGAAGCGTTTGAAGGGGGGCCCCCTCCAGCTGACATGTGTGGCGTAGAGGCGCTTGGGGGGTCCTCCAGGAAATTTGGCTCTTGGGCCTCAGCTGCAGGTGGCGCAGTGGCCAGTGGAATCGCCTGGACTGGAGAGGGAGGAGCCTGCGGCGTTGGCGATGATAGAGGAGGAGCAGGCGTCGACGGTGGTGTTGAAGTTGGAAGAGGGGGTGGAGCAGGTGGAGAAGAAGGTGCCACCCTCTTCCTTTTCGTAACGAGGCCATCCTCTGTGACCTCGTCATCCTCTTCTTCCTCCTCATGGACGATTTGAGGGGCTTTCCGCTTAGGTCTCTTAAGGACCAGTTTCTTGCGCTGGGTGGGTTCCTTGGGCGGTGATCGCCCATATACGATGGCCTTCTCGACCGCCGAGTTGGGCACCGTCTGGGAACCGGTCGCCAACCCGTGGTTTCGGGCGAGCGCCTTCAATTCGGCGAGCATGTTTCTGCCCAACATGTTGTCTGCATGAAACGAAAATGCATGGGTTAGCTCAAAGAAGAAAAAGATAAGTGTATAAGGTAATAAGCAACAGAGCAGATATGTGCAGGAAAGGTAAAACCAAAGTCTTGTGCGTATCGCACAAGACGCCCAGAAGCAGTATCAGAAGCAGTATCAAAGCAACAGTTTGGATGTCCTAACCTATTTGGAATTCTAGCTGATCCTCAAAGAATTCGAAGGAGATCAAGGTGGTGGTCAGGAATGTTATGTTGGCGTCCGCCACCCTCTTCCAGAAAAGGCAGAGGTCTCTGTCCAATGCTCCCATGCTATCAGGACTTCTGGGCCTCCTGAAGCAGCTCTTGGACTCCTTTTTCCCTTTGTCCACCCAGTACAAGGGGAAGCCATCAAGAAGGGAGGTGTCCTTGTGGTTTGCACGTACTTGGACGAATTTCCCCTTCCAGTCTTTGTATGATTGCTGGAAGATGGTAAAAATGGATCTCCCAGCAATCGCATTCAAGCTGACCCACAGGCGGTCTCCTGGGTGCTTGGCCTCGAAAAGGAACAAAAACACGTCCACCAACGCGGGCAACCCCAGGTGGTCGCATGTTATTTGAAAGGCTCGAACAAACGCCCAACTGTTGGGGTGAAGCTGGGCGGCAGCAATGTTGAGCTCGGTCAGAAGTTCCCTCTCGAATCGGGTGAGAGGGAACCTGAGCTTGACCTTCTTGAAGAAAGTTGTATAGACAAAGCAGAAGGGCCCGTCGGCCCTTACTCTGTCATCAGCACACACTGGCAGAGCGGCGGGGCAAGGCAGCACCATCATCTTCTCGTCGTGCTCCTTGTGAAACGATTGATAGGCCTCGTCCCCCTTAGTCAACCGCAAAACTGCTCCCGCAGTGTTCACCGACGAGGTCTCCTTCAGAAGGGTTGAGTTAGCCCAGGGGTATAGAGTTTTGAAGTCTGGCAGAGGGACGGGGGCTCCTCCAGCGTTAGATGGAGTCGCCTGAGCCAGGACAGGTTGGGAAGACGCAGGCCTCACAGCCTGCAAAGACGAAGCGCCACGAACTTGTGTTGGGTCGTGTGCTTGTGAAGGAAGGTTTCGTGCTGAAGGAGGTGGGTTCGGGGTAATCTTTGTGCGAGTCATGATAGCAACTGCAAAGGAAGAAGAAAGAAAAAACGATCAGGGGATTACAGAGGCTGACTCGATCATAGAAGGAAGGTGAAAAAACGAACGAATGTATGTTCGTTGCGACGATCGACAAAGCCCTAAGTTACGCAGAAGGAGAAATGGAAAAACAACCCACAGCGTATGCACCAGGCAGTTACAGGATGATGCAAATCGGTGAAAATGCAAGGAAACCCAGCAGATGAAGGAAAGTAGTTACCTTTCGATGATCAGGAAGACGGTGAAGGGAGATGGTGATCTAGAGCGTTGAAGAACGTCGAGATCTTTCGCAGAAGGAAGTGAGAGCGTTTGCAAGCACGAAGAAGGTGATGGAACAGTGGAGCGTAATGGGTTTAAGGGTTTTCGAAATGATTTTAGGAAGCGCTAACGGCAGATGAAGAGAGCCGTTGATGAAGCCACGTGTCGAACGATGAGTGAAGGGTTTGGTGGAGCGTCAGAGCAGCAGAAGGTACAACCGCTTGGAATTCTGCGTCAGTGCCACGTAGATCGGTGTTAACGAAGGCTCTTTCAGTCTTTTCGCTAGACAAGTCTTCGCTTAAGACTAGGGGGCTTGTGTACCGCCCTGGTGGTCGGGTGTGATGACGTGGCATCCTCCTACAGTATAAGCGTGTTGACAAGGCGCCAGGTTGGCAGAAGGGAAGGAAGTCGGGGGGCACGTGTAGTCGCCGGTTGTTAAGTTGGCGTGTTCCGATTTCCAGATTACCAGAATAAGCGATCGCCAGGTTGAAGACGAAGTCGCCCGATGTAGATTCAGGCGACCTAGTCATTGGAGATCGCCAGAGAAAGCACATCACCGGAGATGAAGGAGAAGCAGATTGTGAAGGCGGCCGGCGAGACCACAGGGAAGGTGTATGAAGGCCCTAAACTCGCCAGTTCCAGCAGAGATCGCACTCCTAAGTTAGCTATGCACTGGGCAGTACCATGCATAAGTAACTTAGCCAAAATGAGAGTAGAAGCAGCGCCAAGTCAGGGAGCCTCCAGATGATGGCACGTGTACAGTTGGATACGAGCCATGTGTCCAAGTCTGTAACTGCCAGGAGAGAGAAAGCCACCAGGTATATAAGAGCTTTTAACGAACTTTCTGAGGTACGCACGTTCAGTTCATACACTTTACGCTTGCGAGTGATAGAGTTGATTGTGAGAGAGGATTTGCACGGTTCTCGTTCTTAGTATTTGGTGATACCGTCACTGACTTGAGCGTCGGAGTGCGATCGGCCGCAGCGACGCCGTATTGTTTCTTTGCAGGTTCTTGAAGTAGATCCCGGAAAGGAACGGAAGTGAGAAGCGGTGCGCACGTCGATCCTTTGACGAGGCATTCTCCAGCGTTCCGGTCAACAGGCAGGATTAACAAGCATAAGGGATTTGTCTTCATCAAATAGGGGGAGATTGTTGAACCAAGTGGTGTTCAAGCTTTGAAGAATCCAAATCCTTTGAAGGATGTTGAAGCCTCTGCTGTGCTTGATGTTGCTGTGCTGGTTTAGCTTAGTTCTGGGGTAGTTTGGATGTTGTAATCCACCCTTTGATTAAATCTAAAGCATAAGCATCTCAATCTTTGTGGAGGTAAGATGTTTTCAAACTAAGGTAAAACAACCAATTGTTTTGTCGAAACAACCGATTGTTTGTACTTAGGTGTTTTGAGAAAAAGATTGAAAACTGTTTTTAAAATGGTTTAGGGTTTTGGTACCAAAACAACCGATTGATTCGAAGAAACAATCGATTGTTTGTTTTGGGACCATAACAGAAAAACTGTTTTCTGTTTGACTGAGCTTTTTAAATGTTTTAACTGCTTACGCTCCAGTCATTAAATGCTTTGACCAATCTTTTAAATGCAATTTAAGAGTTTGTTAAGATTTGATAACAAACTACATCTTTGAATAAATTCAGAAAAACAGATTTGATAATCAATCTTTGAGAAGTTTTTGCTAAGAGTTTTTGAGTTTTTCAAAGAGCTGAGATTGCTAAGAGTTTGTGATTGATCAAAGTGTTGGAATAGGATTCTACTTGTATTGATTTCAGATTATTTTTTGTAACAAGTGTAATCCTTGTACTCTGTTAAACAAGTTTCGTTTCTGTGTTTGATGAGATTGGCTGTGTGTTCTTGAGGGGATCAAGATCAGCAATCTTAGTGTTGGTGTGTTGACCAAGGAGAGTGTGTTTCTTGAGGTGTTCAAGGTCATTCTCTTGGTTGTTGTGTAAGTGATCAAGGTGTGGTTGCTTAGTGGATTTCCTCAGGGTTTCTGAGAAGACTGGATGTAGCTCTGGGTTTGGAGTGAACCAGTATAAACAACTGTGTACAATCTCTCTATCTCTAACTCTTTAAATTCAGTTTTATTTTGTTGTTTGTTGGTATAAACAACCGATTGTTTTTGCGAAACAACCGATTGTTTTTCTGGTATTGCAGCTTTTGCTTATTGTTTTGGCGAATTGAATTTCTGAATCAATTGTTTCCTGAGATAAATTCATTCTTGTTTTAAAAGTTTACAAAAATTCTCTTTAAACAATTCACCCCCCTTCTAGTTTAAAGCCATCTATTCTAACACCAATCACTGTTAAATTTCTTTATATCTTGTTTCTGTGTTCATCATTGAATCTTGAACTCATTGGTTTTAATTTACAAAGGGGTTTAGAGATGAGTTTTTCTTAGTTTGAGTTTTTGTACATTAAAAATATTACAATGACAGCTAAAACACCATAATATTTAAATTAATTATTGATGCAAAATATTATTACATATTAATGCAAGTCTTACAAATGAGTATCAAATTGGAAGCAACTGTGAAAAATGACTTCCTGGCAGGCAGTTGTCTTTTTATTATTTTATGCTCTCCTTAGAGATAATAAGATTCATTTATGTTGTAGCACCTGTATCAAATTGGAAGCAACTGTATCCAAAATGATTAAAAGAGAAGAAGACCTAGCAAAAAAAAGAACGCGATATGAAAAAAAGAAAACATACAACATACATAAGTTGGTGCCTTACTGGCAGGCAATTGTCTTTTTATTATTTTATGCTCTCCTTAGAGATAATAAGATTCATTTATGTTGTAGCACCTCAAAAGAAGGCGCTCATAAACAAAATGTCTTCCTGTTGAGTATGCTTTCAGTTGAGATTAGATTCTCAAAAGAGAAAGTTGTTACAAGAGACAAGCTATAAAAGGGGCTTGAGACCCCAGGTAAAGGTACGTGGTTTCTGAGACTGAAATTGAATACTTCTTAAATTCTAGTAAGCCCTTACTGACTTGATCGTTGAAGTGTAATCAACAGGTAGGGCCCCCTCTGTTTCAACGGAGTCGCGTTCCAGTGCAATAAGACTTAGAGCCAATTCCAGAAGAGGCAAACTGGGGTTAGAGCTTGTCGCCAAGGTCAATTGACGAGGAAGTCAATCGGCAAAACATTTGGCGCCCACCATGGGGCCTGATAAAACCTAATCCCATCCACAGTTGTGTTTGAGTTCTCTGGCATAATGAGGAACACAAGGCAAGGTCCATTAAGATCTAAAGGGAAGGATGCTCCCACCCTACAACAGCTTATGGATACCATGAATGCTCTCCAAGAGGCCAACGAGCAGTACAGGCGAGAGCAGAAGTGGGTCCAACAACAGACTAAAGCCGAGCAGGAAAGGCTGTTGGCCAAAGAAAAAGCCGAGCAAGAGAGGTTGATGGCAGAGGTAGTTGCTGAAGTGATGGCAGAGATAGATGCTTCACGAGCAAACAGTGAGGAATTGCTCAAGGTCAACGAGGAATTGCGCAAGAATTTACAACAGCTTGATCAACGCTTTACAGTGGAGCGAGGTCCGAGTGTACAGCCAAGAGATCATCCCAAGCCATTCTCGCAGGTGATCATGGATGCTCTCGTACCAGCGAACTACAGAACGCCTAAGATCCTTTTCAGGGAAGTAGAATACCTGGAACTATCTTACGGCGTTCAACACCCAAATGATTATTTATGGACGAACATACGCTATCCATTGCAAAATGTTAATGGGTACGTTCATGGGTACAACCCTGCAGTGGTTTAGTGGCCTTCCTAACAGCCACATCACCTCCTTCGACCAATTTTCTGAGTTGTTCAAGGAACAATTCATTGTCAACCAGGCCCAATCATAGGTCGCATTTGATCTCTTCAATGTGAAGCAAAGGCAAGGTGAGTCTCTGAAAAACTATTTGAACAGGTTTTCGACGTTCACAATGAATCTCCAGGCCCATGACGAGCCCCAGATAGTCAATGCCTTTGGGAAGGGATTCACGGCAGGACCATTCACTGACTCGCTGATCAAGAATTCGGCAGTAACATTCGCTGATACATGACATCGGGTTGTCACTCACATCAGCATGAAGGAAGCAGTGTCCATGAAACACAACAAAACATATTCAAGGCAGTCCAAGCCAAAGGAGGGTAGCCGAGCCCGACCTTTGAGGGTCAACGAAGCCACGACCGAGAAGAGGACAGACGCAAGGCGAGCACCATGCTCAACTAGGAAGAATGCTCCCAAGGCAAAAGTGCAGGAGATTTAGCATTTCAACCCAAGTTCAAAATGACCTACAAGGAGTTGTTGAGTATACATGGGGTTGTGAAAATATTGAAATTTCCCTTGAAGTCCGATAGGAATTTGGGGCAACGAAAGGATACCTGGTGCGAATTTCACAAAGGATTTGGGCAGGACGTGGAGCGATGTATAAATTTGGGCTATGAATTGGTAGGTTTAGTGAAGGACATATTCTTGAAGGAATATTTGGAGGGCAACCAGGAAGGACAAAGCAAGAGGTTGCTCCTGGAGATCAAGTGCATGAGGTACCAGTCCATGGGGAGCTGAACACTATCTCGGGAGGGAGGGTGCACTGCCTCTAAGCGTAAGAAATATGTGAAAGAGGTAATGGCAGTAGAGGCGAGGAGACCTAACCAACCAGCAGAGTCCACCCTCTACTTTATGAGCTCTGATTTGGAAGATGTGGTCCCACATGAAAATGACTCGGTGGTGATATCCATCGTCACCGTTGGAAGAAAAGTACACCGAGTTCTCATCGATTAGGGGAGCTCAACTGATGTGATGTTCTGGCTAACATTCAATAATTTGCAGTTGTCTCCTGACCAGTTAAGACCATATGATGGTTTCTTAATTGGCTTTGCGGGAGATGAGGTGGAAGTACGTGGACATCTTGAGTTGAGGACGAATTTTTTAGAGCACCTCAGCTCGAACGATCAACATAATGTATATAGTAGTTAATGCTGTCTCGACCTCAATTTACTCTTGGGAAGGCCCTCCTTGAACAGGCTAGGTGCGGTGGCCTCAACGAGGCACATGAAGATGAAGTTGCCTTCCCTTGATGGAGGAGTAATCACCATCAAGTCTGATTAGAAGGCGGCGGGGAAGTGATATGAGAGCAGTTTGAAGAGTAGAAGGGGGGTGTACTCAATCATTATTCAGTGCGCGAGAGCCAGAGGAGATCATGCAAACTGAAGTTGCCAGCAAGAGGCGACTTGGACCTGTTGGTGAGATTCAGGAGAAAGAGATAGGAGAGAAGAAGTTCAAGCTCGACACATCGATATGTCAAGAGTTGCAAGACAAGATAACTGGGGTAATATCGAAGCACATGAACGTTTTCGCATGGTCATTCGTGGACATGCTCGGGGTAGATCCAGACTTTTTGTGCCAAAGGCTTACTACGGACGAGAAGGTTAGAACGGTAGTGCAGAGAAAGAGGAAGCTTAACGAGGAGAGACACCTGATCATCAGGGAAGAGACCCAGAAGCTTCTGAAGGCTGGCCACATAAGGGAGATACAATACCTTGAGTGGTTGGCAAATGTAGTATTGGTGCAAAAGGCTAATTGGAAGTGGAGGATGTGCGTGAACTTACTGATATGAACAAGGCCTGTCCCAAGGACTCTTATCCACTGCCTATGATAGACTCCTTGGTGGACAGGGCCTCAGGTTGTCGATTGTTGAGTTTCCTAAACGCATTTTCAGGGTACAATTAGATCCGTATGCACCCCCGAGATGAGAGCAAGACTGCCTTTATGACCGAACTCTCCAGCTATTGCTACAAGGTCATGCCCTTTGGCCTCAAGAATGTTGGTGCCACCTATCAAAGGTTGATGGATAGAATCCTTGCCCCAAGATTGGATGAAATGTACAGGCGTATGTGGACGACATGGTTGTCATTTCAGAAGAGAAGGATCAGTACATTGCTGATTTGGAAGAGCTATTCAACACGTTAGCCATGTACAACTTTAAGCTGAACCTAAAAAAATGTGTATTTGGGGTGGAAGAAGGGAAGTTCCTTGGGTTTTTTCTCACTGAACGGGGTATAGAAGCAAACCCGGACAAGTACACAACGATCATAAAAATGAAGAGCCCTCCCAATGTAAAGGAGGTTTAACAGCTGAGTGAGCCCATGGCTGCCTTGTCTAGATTCTTATCAACTGGTGGAGATAAGGCGTACCCTTATTTTCAATGCTTGAAGAAGAATAACCGTTTTGTGTGGACTCGTGACATGAGTTGATTTTAGGATTGTTCATTTTATAGTGTGACACTTTACTTAGATTGAGATTTTAGGAATTTAAGAGTGAAGACCTTAGGAAAATCCCCACTGAACATTAACTTAACCAAGTGGTTAAGTAGATGTGAAGGTTCATTTCACAAAGGCAAAAGGAAAAGACAATTATAAGGTGAAAATGATGCTAGAAGGTGTGGAATTAAAGAACAAGGAAAAGAAACCAAAATAAAATTGACGAATGGAAACAAGGAAAACCAAACAAGAACATGATACAAAGAGTAAAAATGGAATGACAATGGAAGAATATATGAAGGAAGGAGAAAGCTTATGTGATGGATTTGAGAAGTGGAACACGCCACTTGGAGTGTGATTGACCTCTGAGACTAGTGAAGATTGTTGCCACTTGAGAGCTCTCAATACTCACAAGTTAAGACCTAAATGCTAAGAGGAATTCAAACCTCACTAAAACCTCACACAATTTGTGCAAAGTAACTCTTCTTCTATTAATTTCAACTTGTAAAATATAATGGGTAGGCCTCCTATTTATAGGGGAAGGAGCCTTGGAAAACAAGCAAGAGGGGTTGGATGGGAAAAGGGAAAAAAATTGGTTGCCTTAGGGTTTGACTAAGTTAATCCTACATGGATTGTCCTTTTAAAAAACTAAGTCAAAATGCCTTCCTAAAGGGTTAGGAATAAGCTAAAATGATACCTACACCCCCTATTATGATAAAGGCACCTTATTCTAGCCTATCTTTGCTATTTGGACCCCTAAAGTGAGTCCAATTTATTTACATCACTTTTCTCTTTTGAAAAAGACCAGAAGGAAGAACTTCAGATATTCTGGTTTATAGCTTCTTCTTCCGCTGATGCTTTCTCGAGGTTTGGTGGGGCCCAACTTTGTATACTAAGATGACTGTCCTTTTTGTGAGATGTTTAATATGTCCTTAGTCATCTGCTGGTTGCTTTGGTTTGTATCAACTCGCGAGTGTGAAAAGGCCTTCATCAGATTGAAGGAGTACTTGGCCAGCCTGCCTATCCTCTGTAAGCCGCTGCCAGGTACTCCCTTTTGTCTTTACTTTGCAGTCACAGATCGGGCAATCAACTCAGTCATTGTGCAAGAGCAAGATAGGGTTCGTAAGCCTTCCTACTTCGTGAGCAAGGTCCTACAAGGGCTAGATACGGGGTATTAGGCTATTGAAAAGGCCGCCTTGGCAGTGGTATTCGAAGAGAGGCGACTCCGCCACTACTTCCAGAGTTTTACTGTAATAGTGATGATTGATCTACCCATCCACAAAGTCTTTCAAAAGCCTGACATAATAGGACAGATGGTGTGTTGAGCAGTCGAGTTGTTTGAGTTTGACGTACAGTATGAACCCCGAGGGCCAAGATCAGGTATATGCTGATTTTGTGTCGGAACTATCAGCTGAGGCTACCCAGGTAGATGGTAATGACTTCCAGTTGGTCCTTTCAATGGATGGATCTTCTAACCAACAAGGGAGTGACACTGGGGTCATTCTAGAAGGTCCAAGTTGGTTGTTAATCGAGAAGGCCCTGCGGTTTGCCTTCAAGGCCATCATTAATCAAGCTTAATACGAAGCCCTGATAGTTGGGATGTTGTTGGCTAAGGAGTTTGGTGCTCGAGGCTTGTTGGTGAAGAGTGACTCGTTGCTAGTTACTAGGTAGGTCACAGGGTAAAGATCCGCAACTAGTCTCGTACCTCAGGTATGTTGTGCTTCTGAAAGCCCCTTTCTCCACGTTCGAGCTGGTGCATGTACCAAGAGAACAGAATTCCTGAGCATATTTACTGTCCAAACTGGCAAGCTCGGGGAAGAAAGGTCGACAGAGGTCAGTCATTCAGGAGACCTCGAAGTTACCTAGGACCACTGCAGAGGGGATAATAGAGGTTATCCATGTAGAAGTCTTGGGAATGAGCTCGAAATAAGGGAGGAGACACTAGAGACCCTAAAGGTGGCCAGGATAACCACCTATGGCGTGACAAAAGAAGAGTCTCTAGAGGTTCTGCAGGTCAACACTGTGGAGACTTGGATGACACTGTATGAACGCTACCTAGCTGATGGTTTGCTCTCGGCAGAGCCTACAGAGGCAAAGGTGATTAAGAAGAATGCGGGAAAGTACACCCTTGTGGATGGAAAGTTGTTTCGTCATGGTTATACCCATCCCATCCTCACCTGTGTAACTGTGGATCAGTGTACCTGCATCATGGTAGAGCTCCATGAAGGCACTTGTGAGAGTCATGAGGGAGGAAGAGCTCTCTCGCTAAAGGTCATCCGAGTTGGGTATTATTGGTCAACTATGAAGCAGGACTGTATGAGACATGCACAACGATACGAGTAGTGCCAGAAGCATGCTGATTGGTATCATGCACCACCTGAGGAGTTGGGGTCAATATATAGCCCATGGCCTTTCCATACCTGGGGAATAGACATCTTGGCTCCTTTTCCTTTGGCAATCCGCCAAATGAAGTACCTCGTGGTAGCCATAGAGTACTTCACGAAGTGGATAGAGGCTGAGCCAGTCGCATAGATAACTGCCCACAAGGTGCAACACTTTGTGTGGAAAAACATTGCATGCTGTTTTGGGATCCCTAGACATTTGGTGTCTGATAATGGAACCCAGTTCGCACGTCAGCAGTTATGCAAGCTATGCACAGAGATCGACATCAAACAGGTATTTGCCTCTATGGAGCACCCTCAGACGAATAACCAAGTTGAGTGTGCCAACAGAGTCTTGCTCAGAGGTTTGAAGAGGTGGTTGGAGAAGGCCAAGGGGACCTGGTCAGAGGAGGTTCCTCGAATTTTGTGGGCTTATCACACTACTCCTCAGTTAACAACTAGGGAGACGCCCTTCAGTTTGGTATGTGGGTCAGACGCCATGATACCAGTAGAGATCCAAGAAAGCTTGCCTCGGTTCCTGAACTTCGTGATAGAGGAGTCTAACAAGGGAAGGAAGGTGAACCTCGACAGGCTAATCGAAGTGCGCAAACAAGCTCGCATCAATTCTGAAGCTTTAAAGATAAGGGTGGAGTTGAAACAAAAGACCAAGTTGAAGCCTCGACAGTTCCGAGTTGCCGACTTGGTGCTGAGAAAGGCTCACCCCTATCAGCTAGAGAATAAGTTGTCTCGAAAATGGATTGGCCCATTCCACGTGGTGGAGGTGCTCGGGAATGGAGCCTACAGGCTCGAAACCCTCAAGGGGGAGCTATACCTCGAACATGGAATGTCGAACCTTAAATTTTATTTCAGTTAAGATATTTTGTTACTGTTTTATTTGTGAACGATGTAGTAATTAAGGGAACACTCCTTTTCCCTTACGAGGGTTTTTTAATGAGGTCACCCAATGGAAAATTGTTCTTGAAAGATGATGCATTAGAATTGTTTGTTTGTTAGCACATGATAAGGCGACTTGCAGGTGAGATTATTCGAATAAGCGCCATGCGTGTGTAACCGATTATGTAGTGCCTAGTGAGGCAACCTTTTCTTGGTAAGATTCCAAGTCTAGGCATTTTGAAGTTCATTGTGGTTTAGATGAGGCGACCTTTTCTTGATAATATTCTGAGTTCAGGCACTTTGAGCCTCGATTAGCCATAACTAAGATCGTTTTGGCTGAAAGCAGGTAAGACGACATCCCTCGGTAAGAGTACCCGAGTCGGCGCTCTGTGAGAAGATTGGTCATCTATAGGCAAGTAATACGACCTACCTCGGCGTTGATAAGACCACTCGAGCTCGGGCGCTCTGCAGATGAATGTTGAGACTAAGATTGTCTAAGAAGTCGGGATAGTCCGTCGAGAGAGCAACCACCTGAGTTCAAGCACCCTGTGGGGGTAGTAATACACCACGTAGGTGATTCTTTAGGAGCTGAATTGGTGTGTAAGCCAACACCCGAGTTAGATGATCTAAACAAAGATAATTTTTTAGGAGTTGACTTGGTGTGTAAGCCAACACCCGAGTTTGATACTCCTAGCAAACGTGATTGTTTAGGAGTTGACTTCGTGTGTAGGCCAACACTCGAGTCAGACACTCTAAGAATATAAATGAATCATTCTTAGTGTAAGGGGAAAAGATCAAGCTTGGAAAGGGTACAATCCTCTAGGTACAGGAGACCTTGTTTAGAAAGGTCAAAGTATATGATCCATACTCATGTAGCTGAAGAGAACTCATGTGAGTCAAGAGGCTCTTTGTGACCAGAGGGTATGGTTAATCCAAAGGATAGCTTTTCAAGAGCGTTGTCATTTTTCATACTTGATTGATGCATTAATCTTGTTGTTGTTTTAGCTTAGGTAGGTTAGCATAGATGTTAAATTGGTATGCCATCAATAGGTGTCAAGCTTATGCTAATCTTGTTTAACTAAATTAAACAACAAGACATGCATTTGATACATTAGTCAAAGTTTGTTAAGTCAAATAGCTAGCGAAGAAAGTTTGTTAATCTTGTTGTTGTTTTAGCTTAGGTAGGTTAGCATAGATGTTAAATTGGTATGCCATCTGATCCTGCCGGTTGACTTAGCGCAAGAGCGTTGCCTCGTCACGATCTTCCTCACCAGCTTGACACCACGTGCCCTCCCAGTCCACTCCACAGATAGCCTCTATGGGAACCTGAAAAACACACAGTGGCGCCTTTGCGGCCGGTGGCACTCCGATGCTCAAGTCAGTGACAAGAACACCCAAAAACTAAGAGAGAATATGCTTTGTAGGACCGTACTGTAGGCACACAACCCTAGCAGTATCAGCCGTAATGAAAAACGTACCTCTGCAAATTCTGTTCAGGTTACCTTTATAGCTAGGTTTCTTCTCTCTCCAGGCCGTTATGCTTTTGGACGCGTGGCTCGCATCCAGCCCTGCACGTGTCGCCATCTGGGCTGGGATAGCAGGTAGCGCCCAGCCCTACATGTGTCGTCATCTGAGCTAAGGCAACTTGAGGACCTGAAGCTTGTTGTACGGTCGCCTCAAACCCCATAAAGAAGGTATGGGTGACATCTTGCTTACATGCTTCAATTTTCTTTGCAAACTCTTCATTCTGGTCGGACAACTCCTCCTTAAGTTTTGTAGCTTTGACTAAGAACTTCTCTTTCTCTGCAGCAGTCATCTTGGTCGTGGCGGCTAGGTGTTGATCCATTTCTTGTGCAGCTTTTCTACCTCTTTGTGCAGCTTGGAGGTCTCTTTAGTTCTTACGTCCTCTGCTGCCACTCTCTCTTTCAACTTAGAAGTAGCTAAACAGCTAGTTGTCAGGGTTTGACCAAACTGCCTCATGGCCTCGTGGAATAAATAGCTTCTACTTCTTTTAGTTGGGCAACAGGGTTTCTTCGAGGTAGGAGGAGGCGTCCAGGTTGGGGTTCCATAGGTTTGGCCTCTTCGAGCTCTCTGTTTTGCACTTCTGGATATCTACCACGTCTAGAAGAGTAGTTTGGCATCCAGATGGAGCGACATGATGGGAAGGAACCCGCCCAACTGAGCATGAGTGCTCGGTGGGGGTTGCTAGGAACTTCCTTTTCGTCGTGAAGACCACCCCAAGACTGTTTCTTCTTTTTCAGTAGGGGCTAGGGCGGTTAGGAGGGCTTTCATTTTTTATTCCTTATGCGCTTTAGAAACCGCCTTCATCCTTTTTTATTCCTTCTTCTTGATTATACCCTTTAGCCACTAGCCTAGCCTTATTTCTGGTAATCACCTCGTGCTCATCCATTTTGTTTCTGAATACCCATTTTGTTCCAATTATATTCATCTCAGGTATTCTAGGAACAAGAGTTCAGACCTCATTAAGAGCAAATTGATTCAGTTCCTCTTGCATGGCTAAAATCCAGTTGTTGTCCTTGAGAGCTTCATTCAGATTCTTGGGTTCCACTTGAGATACAAAGGGCATTGCTTCACAGAACGTTGCCTTGTCACGGTTGACCAAGCGCAAGAACGTTGCCTTGTCACGGTCTTCCTTCACCAGCTTTAACACCACGAGCGCTTCAAGTCCACACTACAGAATGTCTCTCTGAGAACCCGAAAACACAGTATGGCGCCTCTGCGGCCGGTGGCGCTCCGACGCTCAAGTCAGTAACAGGAACACCCAAAAACTGAGAGAAAACTAAGTGCTCTAGGGCCGTACTCAAATATTCTCAACCCTAAAAACAATGAGCCGTAATCAACATCCCTCTGCAAATT
Organism: Phaseolus vulgaris; assembly: GCF_051622355.1. NCBI lineage: Eukaryota > Viridiplantae > Streptophyta > Magnoliopsida > Fabales > Fabaceae > Phaseolus > Phaseolus vulgaris. The sequence continues at coordinate 39,511,602 of NC_143508.1, forward strand.
CTGTTAAGTTTACCTTTATACCTATGTTTTTTCTTTCTCCAGGCAGTTACGCTTTGGCCGCGTGGCTCGCATCCAACCCTGCACGTGTCATCATCTGGGCTGGGATATTAGGTAGTGCCCAGCCCTACACGTGTCGTCATCTGGGCGGGGGTAACTTGAGCGTCACTTCTATGTAGCATCCAACCCTACACGTGTCATCATCTAGGTTGGAGTAACAGGTAGCATCCAACCCTACACGTATCGTCATCTGAGTCGGGGTAACTTGAGCGTCTTTTCTGTGTAATAACCAGTCGCGCGGCCAAGTTCCCTATTCAAGGAGTAATCTAGCACGTAATACGCTCTGGAACACCACTCGACAAGGCGAGTATCGGATGCAACAAAGTACACCATCTCTTTGATATCGCTCGTCGCAAGTGCCACCCTCCTTATTGCTACGCCATGCATGATTCAACTGAGGAAACCTTGACACCAAAGAATGTCCACTCTGGGAATCCTGTCGCTGATGAGCAAGCTGTTTACTCCAACTCATTTAACATTCACGCCTCATGCTGACGTAACAATCATCCTTACTGAACTTACACGCTTGAACTTCCTCGCCTGAACCCCCAACAGCTTCAACTGAGTTTACTGGGAAATCCGGCGATGTGCTTCTTGCGGCGATGTCAGACCACCTGATCTTCCGTTATCTAACACGGCGACGACACCAACCTGGCGACAACGGACTATGTACACTGCAGAACGCCACTTCCACAAACGGCGACTATGTACACTGCAGAACGCCACTTCCACAAACGGCGACTATGTACACTGTAGAACGCCACTTCCACAAATGGCGACTATGTACACTGCAGAACGCCACTTCCACAAACGACGACTATGTTGACTTGTTGACCACCCCCCTTTCTCTTGTCCACGTCATCGCACCCGATGACCTGATCGGTACACAAGTCCCCCAGTCTTAAGCTGTGATTTGTCCAGCGAAAAGACTGAGAAGTTGAAATTTCGGCGACCTACGTGGCTTTGCGCGCTAACGCCCACGCTATTTACTGATTTGACATTTCACCAACCCCCTTCTGTCAACTGACACGTGGACTTATCAACGACTATCATTCACTGCCGTTTGCGCTTTTTGTAAATATGCACATGGTTTCGCCTCTATCTGTTGTGTAATCATCTGATATAACTGACTAACTCTTGCCTTAAAGAAATCAACTTAGCACCAACTGTTGCTTAATTCTGTGAAAATCAACTTAACTGAAGAAACTATTAGTTCGTAGCAATAACACTTAATGCAAGATCACTTACTGGGCAGTAGGCTTGGGTCAATCTTAATATCTGCAGAACGCCACTTCCACAAACGACGACTATGTTGACTTGTTGACCACCCCCCTTTCTCTTGTCCACGTCATCACACCCGATGACCTGATCGGTACACAAGTCCCCCAGTCTTAAGCTGTGATTTGTCCAGCGAAAAGACTGAGAAGTTGAAATTTCGGCGACCTACGTGGCTTTGCGCGCTAACGCCCACGCTATTTACTGATTTGACATTTCACCAACCCCCTTCTGTCAACTGACACGTGGACTTATCAACGACTATCATTCACTGCCGTTTGCGCTTTTTGTAAATATGCACATGGTTTCGCCTCTATCTGTTGTGTAATCATCTGATATAACTGACTAACTCTTGCCTTAAAGAAATCAACTTAGCACCAACTGTTGCTTAATTTTGTGAAAATCAACTTAACTGAAGAAACTATTAGTTCGTAGCAATAACACTTAATGCAAGATCACTTACTGGGCAGTAGGCTTGGGTCAATCTTAATATCTGAAATATCGTTCACCTGAACTGCTAAGTGTCATGCACATTTCTGTGTCATCGCCTAAAACTCTGCTAACTTAGTTCTCGCCGTGTACTTCTTCTTTCGAGCTTCAACCACAAAGCCATAGGCTTCCAAGGATGCTATTTTCCTCTTAACTGCCAAGGCGTCCTCTGTGGAGCTGCCTCATACCTTGAGCTATCAACTTTGCTCATTCTTGGAGGAGAGCTGCCTTTAACGGATCCCCCTCTGCCTTCCCTGAGCCTTTAATCTGAAACAACTTGATCTTGACCATTGTTCCCTCATCTGGGGGTAGAACTGCCTTTCAAATCCCTCTCTACCTCCCTGAGTTTCAGAACAATGATCTAGGTAGTGAGGTGTCCTTTACGAACCTACCTCAGCCACCCTGTAACTTCTTCCACCCTTTGCACCACACCTGAACTCGTTCAAGACGAGAAGGATTTTAACTACCTTCGACAACGCCCGCAAGCGTGGAGGCTTTAACTGGCCTTACTAGGTCAATATTGATGTTTCACTCAAGGGAAAAGGCGTCTTCTATCGACCTTCCTTTCCTATACTTAAGATCATTAACACCCCTGACTTTTCAGTTTCATCTTGCTTGAACTCACTCGAGGGTGAGAAGGACTTTCTCTGGTGCCTCAACTTGCCCAGGGCTTACATCTCCTCCTCCCCCGGATGCACTGAGGACTTTCAAACTTGCCTCGATTTGCTTATGCAAAGAGGTCTTGCAACCTGTTCTTGCCTGCACTCACTCACGGCGAGGAGGACTTTTTCTGATGCCTCAACTTGCCCAGGGGTTCCATCTCCTCCTCCCTCGGATGCACTGAGGATTTTCAAACTTGCCTCGATTTGCTTACGCAAAGAGGTCTTGCAACCTGTTCTTGCCTGCGCTCGCTCACGGCGAGGAGGACTTTTTCTGATGCCTCAACTTGCCCAGGGGTTACATCTCCTCCTCCCCCGGATGCACTGAGGACTTTCAAACTTGCCTCGATTTGCTTACGCAAAGAGGTCTTGAAATCTTTTCTTGCCTGTACCCGCTCAAGGCGAGGAGGTCTTTTAAAACTCTTCTCGCCTACACTCGCTCGTGGCGAGTAGGACTTTTTAACCTTTTCTCGCCTACACTCGCTCACGGCGAGTAGGACTTTTTAATCTCTTCTCGCCTACACTCGCTCACGGCGAGTAGGACTTTTTTAATCTTTTCTCGCCTACACTCTCTCACGGCGAGTAGGACTTTTTTAATCTTTTCTCGCATACACTCGCTCACGGCGAGTAGGACTTTTTAATCTCTTCTCACCTACACTCGCTCACGGCGAGTAGGACTTTTCAATCTTTTCTCGCCTACGCTCGCTCACGGCGAGGAGGACTTTTTAATCTCTTCTCGCCTACACTCGCTCACGGCGGGGAGGACTTTTTAATCTTTTCTCGTTGGATGGCGATGAGAACTAAAAAACTTTATACTCGTGCCTCCGATCGCCAGATGGCGATGAGGACTTAAAACTTTATACTTTAAAACTTTGTATTGGATGCAAAGGCGATAAAGTCTCTCTCCGAAAACTTAAAAAATGATGAGCATGCAAACTTAATAAACTTGGAAACTTTGATAAACTTCGAAACCTTCTTTATTGGGTGGCCTTGTTAAAAACCCTCCTTAGGGAAAAAAGAGTGCCCCCATGAAAAAATGTTTTAACTAAAACTGCTTTAAATCGTTCAAGTTAATCAGTACTTACAATGCTCTAATTGTAATAAAACTTGAGATGGGTGGCGTTCCAAGTGCGAGGAATCGCCCCTCCTTCCAGCGTCTCCAAGCAGTAGGCGCCGTTCCCGAGTGCTTCGGTTATTCTAAACGGTCCTGTCCACTTGGGTGACAATTTGTTCTCCATCTCGTACTGGTGGGCCTTCCTCATCACCAGGTCGCCATCTCTAAATTGCCTTGGCCTTATTCTAGAGTTGTACTTGCGTTCAACTCTTCCCTTCACTGCTTCGGCCTTCACCCGTGCTTCCTCCCTAACCTCATCCAACAAATCCAAGTTCATCCTCCTTTCTTCGTTCGAGTCTTCCGCCACGAAGTTTTGGAATCTCGGCAAGCTTTCCTGGGTTTCAACTGGAATCATTGCATCACACCCATACACCAAACTAAACGGGGTTTCGTGGGTTCCCGATTGCTCGGTGGTGTGATATGCCCATACTATACGGGGAACTTCCTCAGCCAAGACCCCTTGGCCTTCTCCAACCTCCTCTTCAAGCCTCTCAACAATACCCGATTGATTGACTCCACTTGCCCATTCGTTTATGGGTGCTCCACAGAAGCAAACACCTGTTGTATTCCAATCCCCACACAGCTTCTTCAACAGGTGACTCGCAAATTGAGTCCCATTATTTGATACCAAACGCTTGGGTACACCAAATCGACACACAATATTCTTCCACACGAAACTCTGAATCTTGTGCGCGGTGATCTGGGCTACTGGTTCTGCTTCAATCCACTTTGTGAAGTACTCGATTGCCACAACCAAATACTTCATTTGCCTAATCGCCAACGGAAAGGGTCCCAGAATATCGATTCCCCACGTATTAGCTCCTCTGGAGGCGCCTTGTGCCAATCGGCGTGCTGCTGGCATTGCTTGCAACGCTGGGCATATTTCTTGCAATCTTCCCTCATTGTGGGTCAGTAATAACCTGCACGGAGGGTTCTTGTTGCCAAAGCTCGACCCCCGATGTGATCCCCTCGTGGAGCTCAGCCATGATTCTCACGCAATTCTCTCCGTGTACACATACCAGAAGAGGGTGCGTAAACCCAAACCTGTACAAGTCGCCATCGATGAGGGTGAACCTGCTGGAGTTCTTCTTTATCTTTCTAGCCTCTGTCGAGTCCATTCGGAGCACGCCATCCGCCATGTAGCGCTGGTAGGGCGTTATCCATGTATCTGGCTCATGGATAGTGCAAACTTGCGTCATCTTTGTCACTCCCGCTGGATGTGCCCTAGCTCTCGGCGTCCTCAAAGTCTCCTGGGTCAAGGATCTATGACTCCTGGCCGTCCTTTCCATTGACTTGCACACTTGAAGAACATGGTGATCTGCCACAAACGCTTGAGGTGTCTTCAAAGTTTCTTGTATAATGGTCCTCTGCCTGCCCCCCTTGCCCGAACTGGCGAGCTTGGCCAGCAAGTCAGCTCGGGCTTTCTGCTCTCTTGGCACGTGCACCACTTCAAACAAGACAAAGGACCTCTTTAACTCTTGCACGTACTCCAGGTAAGTCGCCATCTGCGGATCTTTGGCCTGAAACTCGCCGGTTACGTGGCCAGTGACCAACAACGAATCACTCTTGGCTATCAGCACCTTTGCTCCCATCTCCTTTGCCAACAAAATACCAGCGATCAAAGCCTCATACTCCGCCTGATTATTGCTGGCTTTAAAGGCAAACCTCAGAGATTGCTCTATCAACACGCCGTTGGGTCCTTCCAAAATAACCCCAGCCCCGCTACCCAGCTGGTTAGACGACCCATCCACCGAGAGCACCCAACGAAAATCGTCCCCGGCGTTCTGCACTGTTCCAGAAGATAGCTCGACCACGAAGTCAGCAAAGATTTGCTCCTTGATCGGTCCTCGGGGCTCATACTTGATGTCGAATTCCGACAACTCCATCGCCCACTTTACTGTCCTCCCAGCTACATCCGGTTTCTTCAAAACCTTCTGGATGGGTAAGTCAGTCATTACCAACACTGTAAAGCTCTGAAAGTAATGGCACAGCCTTCTCGCCGAGAACACAACCGCCAGCGCCGCTTTCTCTAAGGCCTGATATCTCACTTCTGGGCCCTGCAACACCTTGCTAACAAAATAGATGGGTTTCTGGACTTGATCTTGATCCTGGACAAGCACCGCACTTATCGCCCTCTCAGTTATGGCAAAATATAACCTGAGGGGCGTTGCCACTTGAGGTTTGCACAGAACCGGTGGGCTCGCCAAGTACTCCTTGACCTTCACAAAAGCTTCTTCGCACTCCTTCGTCCAGACAAACCTGTTATTCCTCTTCAAGCATTGGAAGTACGGGTGGCCCTTCTCTCCACTGGCGGATACGAATCGAGACAGGGCGGCCATCCGACCCGTGAGCTGCTGCACCTCCTTTACAGTGGCAGGGCTCCTCATCGCCAGAATGTTGAAGGCACAACTCCTGTCCTGTTGAGTGTTGGCCTTCCCAACAGGATGTTGTATGCCGATGGAGCGTTCACAACGAGGTACCTGATCTTTTCTGTGCGCGACGCTGACCCATCTGTGAACGTCGTCCTTAACTCAATGTACCCCCTGACCTCCACTTGATCACCGGCAAAACCGTACAAGCAGCCCCGGTATGGCCTCAGCAGGTCAGGGGATAATTGTAACTTTTCGAAAGTCGGCCAAAACATCATATCTTGATGGAGATCAAGTTCAAGACCAAATGGAGGCAAATACTCAAGGACAAGAAGAGGAAGAGGCTCAAGTGCTAGACGCTCAAGGAGTTGGTAGCCCACCTCAAAGGCTTACAAGAAGTCAATTTAAAGCATTAGGAAATAATGGAAGGTTATTTTCTCTTTTTGTAATTTCTTTGTTTGAAGGTGCTTAGAGGGAAACATAAGAAACCTCTTTTGTAAAAGCATCTTTAGGTCTTTAGTTTAGGAAACTTAGGGGGGTGTGCGTTTAGTATAGAGGTGTAGACGTAATAGGGAGCTGCCAAACTAAGAGAGGAAGTCACACCTTCCTCATGCTCTAGGATTGGCGCCACTTTTATGTCATTTGGGGGGAATTTTGAATTTAATTAGCTTTTCATTTAAGCACCTCTAGGCTATAAATAAAGGTGCTTAGCTTGTACAATTCAGATTGGAAATGAGTATTAGTGAAACTCTACTCAATTTGAGAGAGAATTTGTGAGAGCTTGCTTCTCCTTCACCTTGTCTTATCTTGAGTGTGTTTGGTTCCCTCAAGTGGCGGCATTAGCTCACTCATCTTGGAGTCTTCATCCTATAAGTGGCGTGAACAACAAACCAAAGCATCCATCTCCATAAGTTTTTCTTTCTTTCATCTCCATTATCATACAAAGCATAAACATGTTTTAGCTTCTTTGTTCGGTTCATCTTCCTTCTCTTGCACTTATGTTCGGCTGTTTGTATTTGTTTCTGTTTTGATTCGGTTCTGAAGTTCCAATTCATATTCTGTTCGGTTCTTATGCTTTCTTAAGAGTTTCAATCGGTGCAATTGCATTTTTACACAATTTTTTCGGTTCAATTGACAATAGATGGCTCCTCCATATGAGTTTGGTGATTGGTGCAAGTCTTGGTGAGTTCTTGAAACATAGAACCATGATCCAATTCTATTATAAGTGCCTAAGCTATCTCCAACTCAAGTTGAGTCCATAGAATGTCAAAGAATCATCTCTTCTTTGCTATTAGATTCATATCATGTGGTATCTAGAGTTTAGTTGTGTTCTTGTTTAATTTTTGAGTTGTGTTGCACTTTAATTCAAGAGCTCTTTAATTCTTGTTGTTTACCTTTCTGTATTTAGGCTTATTTTGAGTTTTATTGCTGTTTTCTTAATTGTGCCTATCATATGTTTGTGTATTTTCCTTTTTGAATCCATACAAGTTTTGTCATAGTCATGTTTTTCCAAGTATGTCATCACTTCTTGTAGTACTTTTATTGACTTTTTTGTTTATTGCTTTGGTGTAATACAGTTTCTGAGTTTAATTCTTTGATCCTTTGTGCATTTTCTGTTTTAGTATTGAGTTCATACTTGTATTTTAGACCTATACAAGTTCCTATACATCATTTCCATTATGTCTTTGCTAGTTCTTAATTTTGTTTTTCATTCCTGTTAGGATTCCTCTGTTTTTCTGAAAACGTGCTTACTGTTTCGATTTATTGCAATTGATTTACTCACTGGAAATTTCTGAAATTCAGGATTTGTGTTCTTTAAAGTGTTATAAAAGAGTAGAAAAAATAAGTACTAAAAAATTCAAAGTACAAAAAAAATGATAAATCAAAAACAAAAAGTGTTACATTCTGCCGAAAAAATACGGTAATCTGGCAGCGATTTTGAAAAATTTATCTAAATTAATTGGATTACTGTTTTTGAGTAATTCCAGTGCTATTGTTGAGCTAAGATCTTGAACTATCTGTGGTTAAAATTTCATAATCCAGTTCGCTTTATATCGTTCCAGTTAAATCAGTGAACATCGAGCACAGTTTGCATAAAAAATATTTTCCAGTAGCTCTGTTTTTGTTTTCTTCATCTACTCTAGTGCTTTTCTTTAGGTATCTTTTGTGTGCCTTCTTTTTCATTGAGTACCTTATTTTCTTGCTTGTCTTTTATTCATTATTCTTTGAGTTTGTCATACATCTAGTATTCCTTTTGTTATAGCCTTTTATTGCTTATACCTTTTCTTGCTTGTCTTTCATTATTCCTTGGTTTTGTGGTGAAGTGCTTTGAAGATCGTGTGCTCTTGCTTTGGCATCTTTCATTTGAGGATTACTAAAGCCTCAAGATAAGCTTGGTGCATAGAGTATTCTTTCTTTGAGAGTGTTTTTCAGTGACCACTTCACTTCGACAATTGGTTCCACAATTTTTTTAGCTAACTTTGTTTTCTTAACTTTCTTTGCTGTTTTGTTGTTTGCTGTTTTCTTTTCCAAATGGCTGCTTATTCCAGTGATGAGTATTACAACCAGCATCCTCCTAGCAAAGCTTCTGTCCTTGGTGATTTAAAGGAGGCCAAGCGAACACTTACACAAAAGGATGAAGTTATTACACAACAAGCTGAAGCTATTAGACGGTTGGAGGAAAGATTGCACAGCCTTGAAGTGCAGCAAGCTAGACCGTCTCATTCTCACCATGGTTCACGGCATTCTCATAGACCTTCATCAAGAGGATCTTCCAATGATCATGGCCGTGAAGAAGAACATAGAAGAAGGAGACCTCAACCAAACTTTCATGGATATAGACCACCTCATGCTCATGAAGATAAACGTGAAGATGGCTATTACCGTGATGCAAAAGCCAAGTTACCTTCGGTGAAAATTCCTAGTTTCAATGGGGATTGTTCCGTCTGGTTGACCGGGACGTCTTCGTGCGCGACCTCAACCGTCAGCTAGGGACTCCTTCCCACTGATTACCTGTGGATTCCTGCAAAAAAGAGGACAAAGAGGCGCCCTAGCGGCCGTTTGCACTCCGCCGCTCAAGTCAGCCAGCAAGAAACACCAAAACTGTTCACCTCCGTCTCTGAGCACCGCGTATGGCACTCTGAAGGTGGTAAGAAATAACTGTGTATTGTGTGTCTGTGTTCTCTCTCTCAGGCAAAAATATTCCCCAGTCCCTTGTTCGTAACCTTGAAGCACGAGCAAGCAACTAGAGAGTTCTGGTCAATTTGCAGAAAGATCGAACCCTGTTTCCAACATTCTCCGCGCTATTTAAACTACCCAAGCATTTAAAGCGCCTTAAAGCGCCTTTAATTACAAATGTAACGCACTCAATCAGCGTATTTAATTAGAAAACGTAGCGCATTTAAGACGTTGAAACGCTTGGGAGCCATTATAACACCTGAATGCTCGAAAGGGAAACTGTATTGAATGACTTTAATTAGCTGGCACCTGAGTAAAGGGTGTTTCTATTCTGGCATGGCTGTCGTACACGTGGAGGTCCTCACGACGCCGTGACCCCATCTGGGGGCGTTTCTGCCCATCTGGGGACGTTTCTACGTGTGAGTCCTCCTGCTTGGGAGTGCTACTGCACTAGGGGTGACTTTTTGGGTGCCAACTCATGCCCCCAATTATCTAGTCACTTACTTTGAGAGCGTATCTGCCTTCCTCTGGTACCCTGCACCCGGTTACCCTGGGCGTGACCTTCCTCTTGAGTCGTATCTGTCCCACAGGCGTCTCTGGGGCGGCAGGAGTACTTCACGAGTCAGGCTGCCCTACACTGGTACTATTACTATGGCCTTGAAGCCACCTTCTCCTTCTCTTCATCACTGCCCCGGGTTATCGGGACCTGAGGCCTCCCCACGGTGTTGCTCCCTCCATGGTCTTTCCTACCCATGGGTATCGGGGAACCACACCGTGATTGTCTTGCTTTAGTACTGTTTGATCTGGCGACGCCCTGTCTGGGCGACGCCATCACCTAGGCGACGCCTTGTCCTGGCGACGCTTCCTCTTGGCGATGCTGGCACTTGGCGTCTCTCCACCTAGGCGACGCCTTGCGTTGACTTTGACTCTCCAGTCGTTGACTTTGACCTTGACTTAGTCAACGCCCGGATACGGGACGGTACACAAGCCCCCCCAGTCTTAAGCCAAAGACTTGTCTTCAGCGCAAAGACTAAAGCCTCGCCCACGCCGTCCACGTGCCATCCTGATGACGTGTCATTCCCCGCTGACTCAACAATTCTCGAATTGTTGACATGACGCTCTCTGAACCCTAGGAGCGCTCTTACTGACTGATTGGACCTCCTCTGAAATGATGATAATAACACCTTTTGGGGCTACCCTTGATCGCGCGCCACGTGGCCCATCGCGCGGCCAGCCTCCAGAGACCCCTGCGTTTCCCTTGGGCAATTGATCCTTTGACACGTGGCACGATCTCATGGCCCTTAGTTAGCGCCTCTTGAGTTGCGAAATGTAACGTTTAAGTTACTCCAAACCCCGCGCTCACCCTACTGTTACATTCATTCTCTCTGCATCTCCGCACTGTTCATCGCCTTCAAACCCTTTTTCTCTGCAATTGTGATTCTCTCCTTCCTGTACTCTTCTACTGCCTTCACTCCGATAGCAAAGGTACGATTTCGAGTACTCACGACTCTTCCCTTTCGTCGCATTATATGATTTATTGAACTGCCTGGGACTGTTGTTATTCATGCATTACTGCGTTTCTCCACTTCTCCTTCCTCCTCTGGGTTTTCTCGCGTGGGTGATGTTTCCTAGGGCTCTCTCCCCTTCCTGCCATGGCTACACTTGCTAAACCCTTTTTCCTCTCTTCTTTCTCCAGCTATTTATTTACAGCATGACGCGCACGAACGCGGAGCCTGATTCCTCCCCCAAGACCCCCAAGTCCAACTACAAAGCCTTCTACCCATGGCCCCCGACGAGCTCCTGAGCGAATGCACCAGCCTGACTTCCTTCCAGGACCTGGAAGCTCATCGTGGGGATCCCCATTTGTACAACTTTAACGCCTTCTGCCGCACACATGACGCCCACATATCCGTCCGTCCCGGCAGGCCTGGAGAACCTGTTTGTTTGGACGACAGACCTAGAAAGGGGAAACCCTTCTTCTTCATGTACCAGACCGTGTTCAAACACGTAGGAGTACGTCTCCCGTTCACCCCCTTTGAACGGGAACTCCTCACTGAAATCAATACTGCCACCGCCCAGCTCCATCCCAACAGCTGGGCATTCGTGAGGGGTTTTCAAATTCTTTGCGGACACCTGGGTATCCTCCCTTCTGTAGATGCTTCCTGCATTTCTTTGAGGTGAAAAAGCAGGGGAAAAGCTTCTGGGTAAGCTTTTCCGGGATCGCGGGCAGGATCCTCCTCTCCCTCTTCCAAAATTCTTACAAGAACTGGAAAGGGAAGTTCTTCAGGGTGTGCAGCGCCAAGCACGATCCCACAGCTTTGGATGGCTTCCCCCTTTACTGGACGGAGCGCCCTAAGCTGCTCAGGGCCAAAACCCTGGAAGAGCTATCTCCCGCCGACAGGGAGGTAAGCAAAGCCTTGGCCGGGTTGGGGATCGTTTTTGATACCTTGAAGCTTGTTGCTAGCGAGTACAATGCTCACGCCCTGACCACCTACTTTGGTAAGGGGACTCTCCCCTCATCCTTCTTGTTGTGAATAGCCTGCTATCGGACGTTTGTTCCCCCAGACTATTCTGCTAGTTTTATATTGTGCCATGTTACTTGCATTTCACGCCTCCATGTGTAGGGTAATTTTGCATAGCTACTTTGGTCCTAATTTTTGCTGTTTGGTCTGTCTTGATGTAGGATCGGTGATGGGCGCTTCTAAGAGAATGATGTTGGCGAAAGCAATGAAGGAGGCTCGCGCCGCCAAGGCGGGCGCCTCTTCCACCCCTGCTGCCGATCTGGTTCCCCCACCAACTCTGTCACCGCCTCCTCCGATCACCGCCGAAGCTCCCCTTAGTTCACCTTCGTCATCTCCGCACAGCCTCGCAGCACTTCAGACTCCCAGCTCTCCTCTACCCATCGCCGCTGTTCCCCTAGCCGCGGCCTCGTCACCGGCTCCAACCCCCCTTGACAAAGGGAAACGGGTCTTGGAGATTCTATCAGATGATGAGGACTCAGAAGGCGTGGCACCCTTCAAGAGAAGAAAATCTGCGCGGGTTCCTCTTTTGGTAGAGGCGTCGCCCCAGGGAGGGAACCCCTTGATGGACAACCCCCCAAGTGCGACCTCACTTCCTCCCATGACACTCCAAGAGGAAGGGGGCGAAGGCGTCGAATCTGCCCCGCCTCCGCCGCCGGCAGAAGCCATTGCTTCCCCTGCTCCCGTCGCTGCCGCCCCCGATTTCATCGCCATCCCTCCTCCGATCATGCATCTAATGAGGGGCTTCAGTGGCGGGACTCTGCCAGAGGGCACCGACAGAAAGGAAGGCATGCCTTTCTACTTGGGGGCCTTCTTGGCGGTGGCCCTTGAATGGCGCGCCCAGGCCAGAAACGCGGTCCTGCAAGCTCAAACTCTCCAGGCCTTGGAAACAAAGGCGACTACTCTGGAGGAGGAAATGAGGACCCTGGGACGCCAGAACGAAACCTACCAAACCTCTCTGAAGCAAGCGCAAGAGTCCAAAGCAGAAACTGAGAGGCAACTGGCAGAGGCATTGGAGCTCTAGGCTGGCTTTTATACTCGGGAAGTCGCCCTCCAAGTTCAGGTAACGGGCCTTCAGGAATTGGTCAAAGCTGATGCAGAAGTTCAAAAGGACTTGAAGGACCGTTGCTGTAAGCAGGCTGACGAGATGGAGCGGACAAAAGAGGAAATGGCCACCCAGGCCAAAGCTATGGGCGTTCTCCAGGCTGACTACGACAAACTACAGGTCGAGGTAAGTTGGCTTCGCGTGGAAAAGGAGGCTCTGGAGAAGCAGGTAGCCTCTGGGGATGCCGCCATCGAGGAGCTAGAGAAGGACAAAAAGTAACTTATCCAGGAGATGGCGGGTACTTTCGAGGAGGGGTTCCAAGAGGCTCTGACCCAGGCGTCCTGCGAGAACCCTGGCATCAATATTTCGAACTGCGACCCCACACACCATGTCGTCGATGGGAAGGTCGTGCCCATGGACTTGGATGACTGAACCGCTGTCTCTCACCCGCCACCTTCACCTTCAAGCTTAATTCCTTTATACTTTACCTTTGCTTTTGACTCTCTCTCTTAAACTTGTAATTCTTTGAACCATCCGTACTCTTGTTACAAATCTGGGTGTTCGTATGATTGCTTTTGTGCCTTCGCGATATAAAATTCTGCTTGTGTGATCTTATCATCGTTCTTTACCTTCGCGTGCTTCGGTTGTTTTGTTTGTATTATACTCGCTTCTTTCGCTTCGTTGGGCGGCCTTGTATGCCCGGGAAAGGTCGCGTGCCAACCCTCACGCCCATGGAGAGGCTCACCTAGTGACGCCGTAACGTCCACTGGGTGTCTTTAACACTGAAACGGTTCTCTCCTTGATCCTTAGCCCCCGGCGCCCACGCCTAAGAAGAGGCCTGCTACAGCAGCGCCGTATCGTCCCCGGGTGTCTAAAACGTCGAGTGCTCTGGGGAGGGGTCGTTCCCTCTATGGTCTTTCCTTCCCACAGATATAGCGGAACACCCTGCCAGCAATTCGCTGGCGTTTGGCGGTCTTATCTCCCCCCACAGTCTTTCCTACCCGTGGGTATCGGGGAGATGACGCCAGCAACTAACTCTGCCCCCTTCAATTTCGTCTCCCTCCACAGTCTTTCCTACCTGTGGGTATCGGGGAGGCGACCCTGCAGATATTTGGGTTGGCGACGCCCGCGACGTCTCATGCTGGCGTCGCCCTTTATGTCATTCCAGGCGACGCCTCGGGCGTCTCATGCTAGTGTCGCCTTGGGCGTCGTCCCTATCTTGACATTGACTTTGACCTTGGGCTTGGTCGATGCCTGGGGGCAGCGAAGAGCTCAAGGTTTTGTCCGTGCCATCCACGTGGCTGTTCTTGTATAGCTGACGGGACGTTCCGTCATTCAACTCGATCCACGTGGCGCTGCTTGTATGGATGATGGGACATTCAGTCATTCTACTGAGTCCTGACTCCTGCTGTGCCCCTGACCCACTTTCGACGGCGCATCGTACCACTGGATACTCTGTTGATACGACACTCTCTGATTTTAACCTGCGGTGCCAGGGTCATCTTTTCATCTTCTGCCACGTGGATCAATCGTGCGGTGCATCCATTCGCGTCGTTTGGCGCTCTAACCGCTTTATTTAACTCTTCAAACTCTGAAACTATCCTCATCATTTTCCCACTCTTCATAGCCTACTTACGTTCTCTCTTCTTGCACCCTTCCTTCTTACACCCTTTCTTTTCTCACGAAGGGTTGTTCCAGCATTCGCTCGACTCTTGCATTTCCGGCAGTCCCTACACCCTTGACAATCCCTGATCTTGTTAAAGAATGTCCTCTCATGCTGCTTCGTCCAGAGTCAGTCCCAAGGACTTGTACCCTTGGGCTTCGAGTGAACTTCTTGATGAGTGTTCATGCTTACTCGCTACCAGGGCCATAAGGGAGCACAAAGGGGATTCGTGTTCTTATGACCACCGGGCCTTCGCGAGGAGGCATGACGACGACATCGCTGTGCTCCCTTGCACTCTAGGGGAGCCAGTATGTGGAGACGAACGGGCCAATGAAGGGGTCCCTTTCTTTTACTTTTACCAGGTGGTGTTCAAGACCATCGGAGTGCGCCTACGCTTCTCCTGGTTCGAGAAGGAACTGCTGTCGGAGATCAACGTTGCTCCGGCCCAGTTATACCCCAACAGCTGGGCCTTTGTCAAAGCCTTCGACATTCTCTTCGGGTTTCTGGGTTGTGCACCCTCGGTTGACCTCTTTCTTCACTTCTTTGAGGTGAAGAGGCAGAGACACAACCCATGGGTAACTCTCAGTAATGTACCCGGGAGAGTTCTCTTCACACCCTTCCAAAGCTCGTTCTCCGGGTGGAAAGGCCGGTTCTTCAAGATCTGCTGTACTGACCTTGTTCCCGACGCTCTGGATGGGTTTCCGCTGTACTGGGTGAGACAGCGAGGGCCCTAAAAAACAAACCCTTCAAGAAGCTGGCTCCAAGTGATCAAATAGCTTGCCGGATTCTTGCTGAGGCGGGAGGTTTTGACTCTGCCACTTTGATCAGCCTGGAGTCCAACGCTGGGACTCTCGAAAGGTACATAGGTAAGAGTCGCTGCCCTAGAAACTCCGGCCCTTGTTGTTTTCTGTACGTGCATGTCTTGCCTCATGGCATCTCTGACACATTTATCTCTCTTGGTGCAGGTTCGAAAATAAACCGAGAAAGGAGGACACGACTTACCCGAGTTCTGCGGGCTGGGAAAGGGGCTTCGCCTTCCTCCAGTGCTGATTCTGACGACCACTGAAAAGTGGCTCTTTTGTGACTTGCATGAGTTGTAATATTCGCCCCATTTGGGTTACTTCCATTGTATTGAACATTGCTTGTAACACCAACTTTTCCTATATCATAATTGATTTTTGAAACGTCACTTTACTCTGCATACATTTCGCATATTGTGCGCTTTCCTTCGCCATGCTCACCAACGTCGCCCGCCTCCATCCAGGCGACGCCTTCTTTCTTGACGACGCCTTGACCTAGGCGACGCCTTCTTTCTTGGCGACGCCTTCTTTCTTGGCGACGCCTTCTTTCTTGGCGACGCCTTCTTTCTTGGCGACGCCTTCTTTCACGGCGACGCCTTCTCTTGGCGACGCCTTACCTTACTTCAAACGGAGAAAGATACAGGCTAAAAACCAAGGCACTTCTTTTTCTCAAACTAGTTTTACCTTTTATTAGGGTGACCTCATTAAAAAACCCCCGAGAGGGAAAAAGAGCGTCCCCTTCAACTAAATTGTTACATAACTGGTTACATAAGTCAACTGAAATAAAATTTTAAGTTGGCTGCATTCCAACTGCGCGGGATAGGACCTCCCTCCAAGGTCTCTAGGTTGTATGAACTGTTGCCCTTAGCCTCAGTAATTTTGAAGGGTCCGGTCCACTTAGGAGACAGTTTATTCTCTAACTCGTATGGGTGAGCTTTCCTCATCACTAGGTCGCCAATCTGAAACTGCCGCGGCTTTACCTTAGAGTTGTATTGTCGCTATACTCTTCTCTTTACTGCTTCCGCTTTGATTCTGGCTTCGTCTCTGGCCTCATCTAGTAGATCCAGGTTCACCCGCCTCTCTTTATTGGATTCCTCCGCCACAAAGTTTTGAAAACGTGGCGAGCTCTCATGTATTTCTACCGGGATCATCGCGTCCGACCCGTAAACCAAACTGAAAGGCGTCTCCATAGTAGAGGATTGGGGCGTGGTGTGATATACCCATACGATCCTTGGTACCTCTTCCGCCCACGCCCCTTTGGCTTTCTCTAACCTTCTTTTTAACCCCCTCAGCAGAACTCTGTTTGCCGATTCTACCTGCCCATTAGTCTGGGGGTGCTCAACTGATGCAAACACCTGTTTAATGCCCACCTCAGCACATAGGTTTCTCAACTGTTGACTGGCGAACTGGGTTCCGTTGTCGGATGTTCCGTCCGGTTGACCGGGACGTCTTCGTGCGCGACCTCAACCGTCAGCTAGGGACTCCTTCCCACTGATTGCCTGTGGATTCCTGCAAAAAAAGAGAGGACAAAGAGGCGCCCTAGCGGCCGTTTGCACTCCGACGCTGAAGTCAGCCAGCAAGAAACACCAAAACTATTCACCTCCGTCTCTGAGCACCGCGTATGGCGCTCTGAAGGTGGTAAGAAATAACTGTGTACTGTGTATCTGTGTTCTCTCTCTCTCAGGCAACTATCTTCTCCAGTCCCTTATTCGTAACTAATGAAGCACGAGCAAGGAACTAGAGAGCTCTCGTAAATTTGCAGAAAGTTCGAACCCTTTTTCCAACATTCTCCGCGCTATTTAAACTGCCCAAGCATTTAAAGCGCCTTAAAGCGCCTTAAAGCGCTTTTAATTACAAACGTAATGCACTCATTAAAGCGCTTAATTAGAAAACGTAGTGCATTTAAGACGTTGAAACGCTCGGGAGCCATTATAGTACCTGAATGCTCGAAAGGGAAACTATATTGAATGACTTTTAATTACCTGGCACCTGACTGAAGGGTGTTTCCATTCTGGCATGGCTGTCGTACACGTGGAGGGCCTCACGACGCCATGACCCCATCTGGGGACGTCTCTACGTGTGAGTCCTCCTGCTTGGGAGTGCTACTGCGCTAGGGGTGACTTTTTGGGTGCCAACTCATGCACCCAAGTATCTAGTCACTTACTTTGAGAGCGTATCTGCCTTCCTCTCGTATCCTGCACCAGGTTGCCCTGGGCGTGACCTTCCTTTTGGATCGTATCTGTCCCGAGGGCGTCTCTGGGGCGACAGGGGTACCTCGCGAGTCAGGCTGCCCTACACTGATGCTTTCACTATGGCCTTGAAGCCACCTTTTCCTTCTCTTTATCACTGCC
Organism: Phaseolus vulgaris; assembly: GCF_051622355.1. Taxonomy (NCBI): domain Eukaryota; kingdom Viridiplantae; phylum Streptophyta; class Magnoliopsida; order Fabales; family Fabaceae; genus Phaseolus; species Phaseolus vulgaris. The sequence continues at coordinate 39,529,120 of NC_143508.1, forward strand.
CCGGGTTATCGGGACCTGAGGCCTTCCCACGGCGTCGTTCCCTCCATGGTCTTTCCTACCCATGGGTATCGGGGAACCACACCATGATGGCCTTGCTTTAGCACTGTTTGATCTGGCGAAGCCCCGGTTGGGCGTCGCCTTCACCTAGGCGACGCCTTGCCTTGGCGATGCTTCCTCTGGGCTGTTTGATCTGGCGACGCCCTGGGGGGGCGACGCCTTCACTAGGCGACGCCTTGCCTTGGCGACACTTCCTCTTGGCGTCTCTCCACCTAGGCGACGCCTTGCGTGGACTTTGACTCTCCAGCCGTTGACTTTGACCTTGACTTAGTCAACGCCTGGGTACGGGACGGTACACAAGACCCCCAGTCTTAAGCCGAAGACTTGCCTTCAGCGTAAAGACTAAAGCCTCGCCCACGCCGTCCACGTGCCCTCTTGATGACGTGTCATTCTCTGCTGACTCAGCAATTTCTTCGAATTATTGATGTGACGCTTTCTGAACCACAGGGGTACTCTTAATGGCTGATTGGACATCCCCTGAAATGGGAAAAATAATGTCCTTTGGGGCTGCGCTTGATCGCGTGCCACGTGGCTCATCTTGCGGTCCTTTTTAAGAACCTCTTGCGCTACCCTTGAGCGCTTCATCTTGCAACACATGGCATCATCACACGGTTATCATTTGTTGTCCCTCGCGCTTCTCGTAACGTTTAAGTTACCCAAACCCCGCGCTTGCCACTACTGTTACATCCACTTTCTCTGAATCCCTTCTCACTGTTCATCTTCCCTGAATCCCTTCTCTCGCGACCCCTGCTCATTCGCGCTTCCGCTCTCCACGCCCTTCGGCCCCAAAGGTATGGTTTTCCCCCTCCTTGATGATTCTCTTCACTGTATGAACTGCCTGGGACTGTCCACATTACTGCATTTCTTTGGATATCGTTTGTGCGCTTCTTTGTTCCCCTCGTTCCTCTTTTCTGTCGTGTGGGTAGGGTTTTTCTAGGGTTCTTCCATTTTTCCCCTTTTCTTCTCCCAACCCTTTTCCTCTGAACCCTTTCTTTCTCTTTTGATCTTCAGCTTTGGCAGCGATGGCGAAAACTAAGACCACCGCGCCTCCCCCGCCCCCTAAGTCTTATTATAGGGGCGAATACGACTGGGCTCCCGACGAACTTCTGGACGAATGCTCCCTCCTAAACTCTGTTGAGGATGTGGAGGCCTCACAGGGGGGACCCTGCGCTTTATAACTTCAATGCCTTTCACAAAAGTCACGACTCTCAAGTCCTGGTATGCCGGGCGCAACCTGGGATGCCCGTTTGTGCGGACTCTAGAGAGACTGGGGGAACTCTGATGGAGGAGGGCCAAGCACACCTACCCAAGGAAGCCAAGGCACAAGCCAAGGAGAGCGTCTAGACCAAGACCAAGACCAAGGTGAGCGTCTAGGACGTGAAAGTAAGCGTCTAGGACGTGAAGGTGAGCGTCTAGACCGTGAAGGAGGGAGGCTATCCATGGAGCTAGACCGTCTAGGACCCCTTACAAGATCAATGGCCAAACATATTCAAACACAAGCAAATGAGGCCACGGATGGAAGAGAGAAGGCTTTGTATATGTTTGCATAAAGGCCCATTGGGGGTACTTAGTAGATAGGATAGTGTAGGAAGCATTTTTGATGGAAACCTTCTAGAATCTAGGGTAGTATGGCCGGTCATGGCACCTTAGATTTAGAATTAATTTTTGGTTTTATTTTCTTTAGAAAGGTGGCTTAACATTTACGTCCACCTAGCCTATAAATAGGGAGGCTATTTCATTGTATTGGACAAGTTTATTTGAGTATTGTTATGCTGCCCATTTTGTGCACTAGCTTTACTTCTCCTAGAAATCTAGGCTATAAACTTCACTCCCTTCACCTTTCTTCATAGAGCTGGCCGAACCTCTCTAATCCATACTCATCATGCACCTTCAAAGCCATCACAACTCCTAGGAGGGCTTTGTTTCACTCACCCATTGCTTCCGCATCCATTTTACTACTTTGATTCAAGAAGAACACATGAAATGCCATCATTTGGTATCATGAGCTTTTGGTTCTTCAAGATGAGTAGCTTGTCTTTTTAATTTCAGTTCTTCTTTATTTCATCTTTGTCATTTCAATTCCTTACTTGTCTTGCTGTTTTTATATTTTAATTTGTTCTTGGTGTGCTTTGTGGAAGATCCAACCCAAGCACTCTTGTTCATTTGATCTTGAACAAGTTCTTGTGCAATTTGTGATAGGATTCCATACACCTTTGTGTTGCTATTTTGTTTTAGGCTTTGAGTCTTTATTGCTTTCATTATTTTGCTTCATATTATGCTTTGAGTCTTTAATTTTTTGAATCTATACATGTTTTGTCAAGTCATGTTCATCCATATTGTCATCAATTCTTAGTAGTCCTATTTTTTTGGCTTGATTGTTTCTTGTTTTGGGTCTCTTTATATTGCTTTAATCTGCTGTTATTTTGATCCTTTGGTGCTTTTTATTTTTAGTTTGAGTTCATAATTGTGTCTTAGTTCATACACAATTTCCATTCTCACATTTCCATTGTGTTAATTTTGGTTATCTTGCTGTTTTCTTCCAGTTTTCCAGATTTCCCCTGTAACACCTCTCTGTTCTGGGCTGTTTTGTTTAACAAAATTTTTCTACCCATAGGAAAATTCTGAATTTCTGGAAAATGCAAGTTTAAGGTGTTATAGAAAAGACAAAAAAAGAATGAGGTCAAAAGGAGCAACAGAAAAAAAATGATAAATCTCACAAAATCAGAGTGCGAATCTTGAGCGTTACAGCTGGCCTAACTGCACACCAAATTTGCAAAAATTATTAAAAACAAATGGTGCATGCGTTTTAGGTGATTCCAAAGCCAAAATTTAGCTAAGATCCTGAATTTTCTTGTATCCAAATTTCAGAAACAAATTTTACAATTACAGCTCAGCATAAATCGGGGAACAAAACTGTTTTCTGGCCCACAACATTTTCCAGTGGTGCTGTTTTTTTTATTTGGTCATCTAATCTAGTGCTTTTCTTTAGGAATTCCTTTTGTGTGCCAACTTTTATTGAGTACCTTTAATTATTTGCTTTAATTTCTTGAATCTCTTTCTAAGTTGTCATATTATAAATCCTTTTGGTGGTACTGTTTTCTTTCAATTAAATTTGTTTCTTGCTTTTGTTTCTTGACCTCTCTTTTGTGGGTGCTGGAAATTAATTCTCTCTTGGTGCTTATGTGCATGGAAATTGACTTGGTTTAAGGTTAAGCCTTTGTGAATAGGTGCTGGAAATTGGAGAATTAAAGCCAACTTTCTAAGGAGGATTCAAGCTAAGGCCGAAACAAGCTTCTTGAAACAAACACTACAAACACCTAGAAGATCAACAATCAAGACAACAAAGAAAGTGCACTAACCAAAAAGAGGAACAACAAAGGGGGTTTTCTTATCTCCTTTACAACTTGGTTTATTGTTAATTACCTCTTTTAAATTACGTTTTAGACGGTGAGTGTGTCTTCAAGGGCTCAAAGTGTCCAAGAAGCCTCACCTAGGGCCGAATAGCATAGTCATTTTTGCTTAGTAATTTGTTGCTTGTTTGAACTTGTATTTCTTTTGTTTTGGTAGAAACGTTTTGCATGTTTAGTATTGTTTAAATTTGTGCTATACCGACTAGTTTGCTGCATATCTAGCTTACATAGTTTTCTTGCTTTTTGATTTCTCAACTTCTTGTGTTCTAAGTGTTCTACTAAGAGAAAATTTTGTGTGAAGTCATTGGAGGAAAAGTTTTTGGCAAGGAAAAGGCTTGGTACTTAAGTAGTCCATTGTGACTCACCTCCCTTACCTGGAAAACTCCCTTCTCTAACTTTCCTAAACTTTCTCCAAGTAAAACACCTATATACACAAAGTTTTAGCCATGTCTTCTTCTTCTCACTCTCCAAAGTCTATAGAAAGTGAAGTAAAATCTTTGAAAACTCTTTTAAAAGAAGTATCCCAAGCGGTACAATTGATCTCTTTTAGACAATTGGAGAATGAGAACAAAATCAATGAGTTGGCTAAAGCTCAAGAAGAGAAGTCACAAAAATCACAAAAATCAAAAAAAACTCATGCATCCCATTCGCAAAGTATTGAATCTCTAGGGGAGGGAAGCCGTAGAATCAATGATTATTACCAACCACCCCCTAGAAGAACTAGGCAAAGGGAACAAGAGGTGCCAAGGGAAACAAGAGTAGACCTACCTCATTTTCATGGTAAGGAAAATGTAGAAGTATATCTAGATTGGGAGATGAAGGTAGAGCAACTTTTGCTTGCCATAGGGTAAGTGAGGAACGAAAAGTACCCTTAGCCACCCTTAGTTTCCAAGGGAATGCCATGTATTGGTGGACCTCTCTTGAAAGAGATAGACGTCTTCATAGGGAACCTTCCATTACATATTGGAATGACCTTAGGGGAGCCCTAAGACGTCGACATATACCCTCTTACTACCATAGGGAGTTGATGGACAAGCTCCAAAGACTCCAACAAAGAAATATGAGCGTAGAGGAGTATAGACAAAAGATGGAGCTCTATATGATGAGAGCCTCTATTAGAGAGGAAGAGGAAACCACCATTGCTAGGTTCCTTAGTGGCCTATCACTTGAGATAAGAGATAGAGTAGAGCTCTTATCTTATCAAGACTTGAATGATTTGGTTCAACTTTGCATTAAAGTTGAGCAACAAAACTTGCGCAAAACCTCAAGTCAAAAGGTGAGCCCCTATTCTAGCTTTTATCCCAAGAAAGAGTTTAGAAGGGAGGGTAGTACATCCAAGGAAAAACCAAAAGAGCCTACCAAGCCCTTCACCAAAGAAACCTCAACCCCACCCATCCGAGCTAGAGATGTCAAGTGTTTTAAGTGCTATGGTAGGGGGCATGTGCAAGCACAATGTCCAAACCAAAGGACTTTGTTTTTAAAAGGTGTAGACGAGTACACTAGTGGCGAGGATGAGCCTAGTGAGAAAGAGGAAGGGGGAGAGGATGAGAGGGTAGCTCCACTAGAGGGAGAATTGCTTATGATTAGGAGAACCCTCAACAATCACCCTAGCACATCCATGGAAACACAAAGGGAGAACATCTTTCATACAAGATGCAATGTTTTAGAAAATATATGTTCTCTCATTGTGGATAGTGGATCTAGTTGTAATTGTTGTAGTGCTAGGATGGTTGAAAAGCTTAAGCTACAAGTAGTTCCTCACCCAAAACCTTACAAACTTCAATGGCTTAATGAAAATGGGGAACTACATGTAGACAAGCAAGTGGAAATCAAGTTTTCCATAGGGAACTACAAAGACAAAGTTTTATGTGATGTAGTGCCTATGGAAGCTTGCCATATCTTATTAGGGAGGCCATGGCAATTTGACAAGAAAACCTTGCATGATGGTCTCACTAACGAGATTTCCTTCACCCATAAATATAAGAAGTTTGTACTTAGTCCTTTACCACATTCTCAAGTGGTGAAAGACCAAATACAAATGAAACAAAAGAGGGATGAGGAAAGCAAAAAAAAAAAAAAGAGAGCTAGAAAAAGAGAAAATCCTTAGGGATAGAAAGGCGTGGGAGAAAAGTGTTCCTTCCCACAAGGTTGGTCAACAAGAAAAACCTCTTGAAAATGTTTTTGAAAACTTGCTTCTTGTTGAACAACCAAGCCTTATCTTTTGTAAAGGAGCACTTACATGCACTGCCACAAGTAGTGAACTCATGGTTTTACCTCCTCAAGTAGAAAACCTTTTGAGTGAATTTGAGGATCTATTCTCCCAAGAAGGACCCATTGGGCTTCCTCCGCTTAGGGGGATAGAACATCAAATTGACTTTATACCGGGGGCAAGCCTACCAAATAGGCCTGCTTATAGAACCAACCCCGAGGAAACAAAGGAGATAGAATCACAAGTTCAAGACTTGTTGGAGAAGGGTTGGGTTCAAAAGAGCCTAAGCCCTTGTGTTGTACCTGTCTTGTTGGTGCCAAAAAAAGATGGAAAATGGCGTATGTGTTGTGATTGTAGAGCAATCAACAACATCACCATCAAGTATAGGCATCCAATCCCAAGGCTTGATGATATGCTTGATGAATTGCATGGGTCAACTCTATTCTCCAAAATTGACCTTAAAAGTGGATATCACCAAATTCGAATCAAGGAGGGTGATGAGTGGAAAACCGCTTTTAAGACCAAAGTTGGACTATACGAGTGGTTGGTGATGCCCTTTGGGCTTACTAATGCTCCAAGCACATTCATGAGGCTTATGAATCACACCTTGAGGGATTGTATAGGAAAATATGTAGTAGTTTACTTTGATGATATCTTAGTCTATAGTAAAAGCCCAGAAGACCATCTAAGTCACCTTAGGGAAGTTCTTCTAGTTCTTAGGAAAAATAGTCTTTTTGCCAATAGGGATAAGTGTACCTTTTGTGTAGATAGTGTAGTTTTCTTAGGTTTCATAGTTAACAAAAAGGGGGTGCATGTAGATCCCGAGAAAATCAAAGCCATCCGCGAGTGGCCAACTCCACAAAATGTAAGTGATGTAAGAAGTTTTCATGGGTTAGCTAGCTTCTATAGAAGGTTTGTCCCTAATTTTTCTAGTCTAGCTTCTCCTTTGAATGAACTTGTGAAAAAAGATGTTGCATTTTGTTGGAATGAAAAGCATGAGCAAGCCTTTCAAAGGCTCAAGGCTCAACTCACCAATGCACCCATTCTATCTCTTCCAAATTTTTCCAAAACTTTTGAGATAGAGTGTGATGCATCGGGGGTAGGCATAGGTGCGGTTTTGTTGCAAGGTGGACACCCCATTGCTTATTTTAGTGAAAAACTCCATGGTGCCACCCTCAACTACCCCACCTATGACAAAGAGCTCTATGCTCTTGTGCGAGCCCTAAAGACTTGGGAACACTACCTTGTGTCCAAAGAATTTGTTATCCATAGTGATCACGAGTCTTTAAAATATTTAAAGGGCCAACACAAGCTCAACAAGAGACATGCTAAATGGATGGAATTTCTTGAACAATTTCCTTATGTAATCAAATACAAGAAAGGAAGCACCAATATAGTGGTCGATGCTCTTTCAAGACGGCACACTCTCTTTTCAAAACTAGGTGCCCAAATTCTTGGATTTGACCACATAAGAGAGCTTTACCAAGAAGATCAAGAACTCTCATCCATCTATGCCCAATGTCTACATAGAGCGCAAGGAGGTTACTATGTGTCCGAGGGATATCTTTTTAAAGAAGGAAAACTTTGTATTCCCCAAGGAACACATAGAAAACTCCTTGTCAAAGAATCACATGAAGGGGGACTCATGGGCCATTTTGGAGTTGATAAAACTCTAGATCTTTTAAAAGCAAAATTTTGTTGGCCACACATGAGGAAAGATGTCCAACGACATTGTTCTAGATGTATCTCATGTTTAAAAGCAAAGTCTAGAACAATGCCGCATGGACTCTACACCCCTTTGCCGATTGCAAATGCTCCTTGGGAAGACATTAGCATGGATTTCATTTTAGGACTTCCTAGGACTGCAAGAGGCCATGACTCTATCTTTGTGGTAGTGGACCGTTTTAGCAAAATGTCCCACTTTATTCCATGCCACAAAGTGGATGATGCTCAAAATATTTCTAAACTCTTCTTTAGAGAAGTGGTGAGACTCCATGGTCTCCCTAGAAGTATAGTGTCCGATCGAGATCCCAAGTTTATAAGCCACTTTTGGAAAACTCTTTGGGGTAAACTTGGAACAAGACTACAATTTTCAACTTCTTGTCATCCTCAAACGGATGGTCAAACCGAAGTAGTCAATAGATCTCTTGGAACTATGCTTAGGGCTATCATTAAGGGAAGCCACAAATCTTGGGATGAGTACCTTCCCCACATTGAATTTGCTTACAATAGAGTAGTTCACAAGACTACTAATGCTTCTCCTTTTGAGGTAGTATATGGTTTTAATCCTCTCACGCCCATGGATTTGATACCCCTTCCTAATCCACAAGATTTTGTGCATAAGGAAGGAGTAATCAAAGCGGATTTTATCAAGAAAATGCATGAGAAGATTAAAATTCAAATACAACAACAAAATGAGAAGTACACAAAATACAACAACAAAGGGAAGAGAGAAATAATTTTTGAGGAAGGAGACTTAGTTTGGCTTCACCTTCGCAAAGATAGATTTCCAACTCAAAGGAAGTCCAAACTAAGTCCCCGAGGTGATGGACCTTTCCAAGTTCTCAAGCGAGTCAACAACAATGCTTATAAATTGGACCTACCTCTTGAATATGGAGTACATGACACTTTTAATGTAATTGATCTTTCTCCATTTGTAGGAACCAATGACGATGACGAGCTGGATTTGAGGACAAATCCTTTCCAAGGGGGAGGGGATGATGGAGGAGGGCCAAGCACACCTACCCAAGGAAGCCAAGGCACAAGCCAAGGAGAGCGTCTAGACCAAGACCAAGACCAAGGTGAGCGTCTAGGACGTGAAAGTAAGCGTCTAGGACGTGAAGGTGAGCGTCTAGACCGTGAAGGAGGGAGGCTATCCATGGAGCTAGACCGTCTAGGACCCCTTACAAGATCAATGGCCAAACATATTCAAACACAAGCAAATGAGGCCACGCCCTTCCGCCCCCAAAGGTACGGTTTTCCCCCTCCTTGACGATTCTCTTCACTGTATGAACTGCCTGGGACTGTCCATATTACTGCATTTCTTTGGATATCGTTTGTATGCTTTTTCGTTCCTCTCGTTCCCCTTTGCTCTCATGTGGGTAGGGCTCTCCTAGGATTCTTCCATTTTTTCCCCTTTTCTTCTCCCAACCCCTTTTCTCTGAACCCTTTCTTTCTCTTTTGATCTTCAGCTTTGGCATCGATGGCGAAAACTAAGACCGCCGCACCTCCCCCGCTCCCTAAGTCTTATTATAAGGGCGAATACGACTGGGCCCCCGACGATCTTCTCGACGAATGCTCCCTCCTAAACTCTGTTGAGGACGTGGAGGCTCACAGGGGGGACCCTGCGCTTTATAATTTCAACGCCTTTCACAAAAATTACGACTCCCAAGTCCTGGTATGCCGGGTGCGACCTGGGATGCCCGTTTGTGTGGACTCCAGAGAGACTGGGGGAAGCCCCTTCTTCTTCCTTTATCAAATGGTACTCAAGAGAGTGGGCCTGCGTCTGCCCCTTACTTCCTTCGAGAAAGAACTGCTTACAGAGATAAACACCGCCCCAGCCCAGCTCCACCCCAACAGCTGGGCTTTCGTGAGGGGGTTTCAGATTCTCTGCGGATATCTAGGCGTCCCCTCTTCCGTAGACATTTTTCTTCACTTTTTCGAGGTAAAGAAACAGGGGAAGAGCCTATGGATGAGCTTTTCTGGCATCGCCGGGCGCATCATCCTTACGCTCTTCCAGAATTCGTTCAAAGGATGGAAAGGGAAATTCTTCAAAGTACGTGCGACCAAGCGCGATCCTACCATCCTAGAGGGCTTTCCCCTATACTGGACGGATAAGCCCATAACCATGAAGGCCCTGGCTTTGGATGAGCTTACCCCCTCCGACCGGGACGTGTGCAAAGCCTTGGCGGGACTGGGGGTAGTCTTCGATACCGCCAAACTCATCGCGAACGAATTCAACGCCCATGGGCTTTCTACCTACTTTGGTATCTGCCCTTAATTGTTTATAATGCATTAGCTGTTGCGGTTATCTGCGTGTGTCTGGCCATAGAATTTCCCTTCTGCTTTATCTGAACTAACCTTTACTCTACTATTTTTCGCTGCTGTAGGTTCAGTGATGACTTCCTCGAGACGGCTTGCTCTTGCCAAATTGTTGAATAAGGCAAAATCTACTAAAGAGGGTGGGGACGCCGTCGCCTCTGACGTGCCCACCGTCGCTTCCCTGCCGATTCTTCCACCATCTGCTTCTCCTCCTCCTATTGCCGCGGTTCCATTAGCCATGGCGTCGACCCCGGCCTCAGCATGCCTTAACAAAGGAAAAAGGGTGCTGATAGTAGATTCTGACAGCGAAGACTCGGGTACTGCCCTGGTTTCCCATAAGAGGAGGGCTACGGGCCTTCCTGCCTCACCCGTCGCGCCCCCCGGTGGTGGGAACTCTCTCAGGGACGATCCTCCTAGTGCTACATCGTCGCCACCTCCACCAGCCTTCGAGGAACAAGAGGAAAGGATAGACTTGGTTCCCCCGCCTTCGCCATTTCCGCATCGTGACGCAGCTAAGGCCTCGGGCTCCGCCCCTCCCGTATCAGTCCCTGGCTCGACTTCTCGCAAACCCCGGATTCCTCGCCTCATTCATAGGGAGTTGACGCAGGGCTTCACCGAAGGAATGTCGCCGACTGATCCTCAGAAGGGGGGAGGCATGCCTTATTATATGGGGGCATTCCTGGCGGTGGCAATCAAGTGGCGCACTCAGGCTCGAAATGCCATCAAAGGGAGGGAGGCCCTCCGCAAGCTGAGACAAGAGGTGGGGGCGTTGAAGGAGGAGAAACAAAACTGGGGACTCAAGGAGGGAGCTTCCCAATCTCTGCTAAAACTGGCCCAGGAGGGCAGGGAGGGAGCTGAGGCGTACGCGCGAGAACTGGAACAGGCGCATGCCGCTCAACTAGCCCAGCTCACCTCCTACCAAATCCAGAACATTGGCCTCCAGGAGGCGGCTCTTACATCCGAAGTGCAGCGAAGAAAACTCGAAGAGTTGGATGCTGCTTTGAGGCAGAAGCTAGGTGAGAGAGAGGACGCCTTGGCTGCGAAGGTTGAAGCTTTGAGCCTTCTCCAAGCCGAAGCTAACAAGCTCCGCGTGGAGAAGGAATTTCTGGAGAAGCAACTGACATCCAAGGACTCTACGATTACGGAACTAGAGGGAGAGGTCCAAGAACTGACTGGGGAGATGGCGGGGGCGTTTGAAGAGGGCTTCCAAGAGGCTCTGACCCATGCGTCCTGCGAGAACCCTGGCATCAATATTTCGAACTGCGACCCCACACACCATGTCGTCGACGGGAAGGTTGTGCCCATGGACTTGGATGACTGAACCGCTGTCTCTCACCCGCCACCTTTACCTTCAAGCTTAATTCCTTTATACTTTACCTTTGCTTTTGACTTTCTCTGTTAAACTTGTAATTCTTTGAACCATCTGTATTCTTGTTACAAATCTGGGTGTTCGTATGATTGCTTTTGTGCCTTCACGATATAGAATCCTGCCTGTGCGCTCTTACTCTCATTCTTTGCCTTCGGCGCTTCGGTTATTTTATTTGTGTTTTTCCCGTTTCTTTCACTTCGTCGGACGGCCTTGTATGCCCGGGAAAGGTCACGTGCCAACCCTCACGCCCATGGAGAGGCTTACCTAGTGACATCGTATCGTCCACGGGGTGTCTCTCACACCGAAACGGTTCTTTCCTTGATCCTTAGCACCCGACGCCCACGCCTAAGGAGACGCCTGCTACAGCAACGCCGTATCGTCCCCGGGTGTCTAAAACGTCGAGTGCTCTGGGGGGGGTCGTTCCCTCTATGGTCTTTCCTTCCCATAGGTATCGGGGAACACCCTGCCAGCGATTCGCTAGTGTTTGGCGGTCTTATCTCCCTCCACAGTATTTCCTACCCGTGGGTATCGGGGAGGTGACGCCAGCAACTAACTCTGCCCCTTCAATTTCGTCTCCCTCCACAGTCTTTCCTACCTGTGGGTATCGGGGAGGCGACCCTGCTGATATTTGGGTTGGCGACGCCCGCGACGTCTCATGCTGGCGTCGCCCTTCACGTCCTTCCGGGCGACGCCTCGGGCGTTATCTTTACTTTGACATTGACTTTGGTCCTTGCCTTGGTCGACGCTTGATGACAGCGAAGAGCTCAAGGTTTTGTCCGTGCCATCCACGTGGCGTTTCTTGTATGGCTGATGGGACGTTCAGTCATTCGACTTGATCCACGTGGCGCTTCTTGAATGGCTGATGGGACATTCAGTCATTCCACTGAGTCCTGACTCCAGCTGTGCCCCTGACCCATTTTCGACGGCGCATCGTACCACTGGATATTCTATTGATACGACGTTCTCTGAGTTTAACCAGCGGTGCCAGGGTCATCCCTTCATCTTCTGCCACGTGGCTCGATCGTGCGGTGCATCCATTCGCGTTGTTTAATGCCCTAACTGCAATACTTGCTTCGTTTGGCGCTCTAACCGCTTTATTTAACTCTTCAAACTCTGGAACCATTCTCATCATTTCTGCACTCTTCGTAACCTACTTACACTCTCTTTTCTTGCACCCTTTCTTCTTGCACCCTTTCTTCTTGTACCCTTTCTCTTTTCACGAAGGGTTGTTCCAGCATTTGCTCCCCTCGCTCGACTCTTGTATTTCCAGCGGTCCAGGCGCCCTCAACAATCCCTGATCTTGTTAAAGAATGTCTTCTCATGCTGCTTCCCCCAGGGTCAATCCCAAGGACTTGTACCCTTGGGCTTCGAACAAACTTCTTGACGAATGTTCATGCTTACTCGCTACCAAGCCATAAGGGAACACAAAGGGGATTCATGTTCCTATGATCACCGGGCCTTCGCGAGGAGGCATGACGACGACATCGCTGTGCTCCTTTGCACTCTAGGGGAGCCAGTATGTGGAGACGAACGGGCCAACGAAGGGGTCCCCTTCTTTTACCTTTACCAGGTGGTTTTCAAGACCTTCGGAGTGCGCCTACCCTTCTCCTGGTTCGAGAAGGAACTGCTGACGGAGATCAATGTCGCTCCGACCCAGTTATACCCCAACAGCTGGGCCTTTGTCAAAGCCTTCGATATCCTCTTTGGGTTTCTGGGTTGTGCGCCCTCGGTTGACCTCTTTCTTCACTTCTTTGAGGTGAAGAGGCAAAGACACAACCTCTGGGTAACTCTCAGTAACGTTCCCGGTAGAGTTCTCCTCACGCCCTTCCAGAACTCGTTCACCGGGGGGAAAGGCCGGTTCTTCAAGATTTGCTGCACTGACCTTGTTCCTGACGCTCTGGATGGGTTTCCGCTGTACTGGTGAGAGAGGCAAGGGCCCTCAAAACCAAACCCTTCAAGAAGCTGGCTCCAAGTGATCAAATAGCTTGCCGGATTCTTGCTGAGGCGGGAGGTTTTGACTCTGCCACTTTGATCAGCTTGGAGTTCAACGCTGGGACTCTCGAAAAGTACATATGTAAGAGTCGCTGCCCTAGAAACTCCGGCCTTTGTTGTTTTCTAACCATGTCTGTCTTGCTTCATGGTGTTTCTGACACATTTATCTCCCTTGGTGCAAGCTCGAAAATAAACCAAGAAAGGAGGACACGGCTTACTCGAGCTCTGCGGGCTAGGAATGGGGTTTCGCCTTCCTCCAGTGCTGACTCCGATGGCCACTGAAAAATGGCTTGTTCGTGTTTTTGCATGATCTGTAGTGTTTGCTCCATTTGTGCTACGCTCATTGTATCAAACATTGCTTGTAACAACAACTTTTCTATATCATACTTGATTTTTTGCAAACGCCGCTCTACTTTGCATATGTTTCGCATACCGCGCGCTTTTCTTTCATCCTGTCCTTCCAACGGCGCATGCCTTCATCTGGGCGACGCCTTCACCGGGGCGACGCCTTCATCTGGGCGACGCCCTCACCTGGGTGACGCCTTTTCTCTTGGCGACGCCTTGACCTAGGCGACGCCCGTCTTTTTTGGCGACGCATCACATTACTTCAAACGGAGAAAGATAAAGGATGAAAACCAAGGCACTTCTTTTTCTCAAACTGGTTTTACCTTTTACTTGGGTGACCTCATTAAAACACCCCCGAGGGGGAAAATGAGCGTCCCCTTCAACTAAATTGTTACATAACTGCTTACATAAGTCAACTGAAATAAAATTTTAAGCTGGCTGCATTCCAACTGCGCGGAATAGGACCTCCATCCAAAGTCTCTAGGTTGTACGAACCGTTGCCCTTAGCCTTAGTAACTCTGAAGGGTCCGGTCCACTTGGGAGACAGCTTATTCTCCAACTCGTATGGGTGAGCTTTCCTCATCACCAGGTCGCCGACCTGAAACTGTCGCGGCTTTACCTTAGAGCTATATTGCCGCTCTACTCTTCTCTTCATCGCTTCAGCTTTTATTCTGGCTTCTTCCATGGCCTCGTCTAGCAGATCCAGGTTTACCCGCCTCTCTTCATTGGATTCCTCCACCACAAAGTTTTGAAAACGTGGTGAGCTTTCATGTATTTCTACTGGAATCATCGCGTCCGACCCGTACACCAAACTAAAAGGCGTCTCCATAGTAGAGGATTGGGGCGTGGTGTGGTATGCCCATACGATCCTTGGTACCTCTTCCGCCCACGCCCCTTTGGCTTTCTCTAACCTCCTCTTTAACCCCCTCAGCAAAACTCTGTTTGCCGACTCCACTTGTCCGTTGGTCTGGGATGTTCAACCGATGCGAACACTTGTTTGATTCCTACCTCAGCGCACAGATTTCTCAACTGCTGACTGGCAAACTGGGTCCCGTTATCAGATATCAAGCGCCTAGGTACGCCAAAGCGGCACACGATGTTCTTCCACACAAAATGCTGTACCTTGTGCGCAGTGATCTGTGCTACGGGCTCTGCCTCTATATTCGATGGCGACGACCAAATACTTCATCTGCCTGATTGCCAGTGGGAACGGGCCCAGGATGTCAATTCCCCATGTATGGGAAGGCCACGGGCTGTATATGGACCGCAATTCTTCTGGCGGCGCCTTATGCCAGTCGGCGTGCTTTTGGCATTGTCTGCACCGCTGGGCGTGTCGTGCGCAGTCTTCTTTCACTGTTGGCCAGAAGAATCCTGCGCGTATTACTTTGGAGGCTAGGGACCTTCCCCCTACGTGGCTCCCGCAGATGCCTTCGTGTAGCTCTGCCATTATCCTGGTGCACTCGTCGCCACTTACGCATGTTAGGATAGGGTGAGTGAAACCGTGCCCGAACAACACCCCATCCACCAGGGTGTACCTTGCGGCGTTCCTTTTGACCTTTTTACCCTTTTCAGGCTCTACTAGGAGAGCCCTATCCGCCAGGTATCGCTTGTAGGGCGTCATCCAGGTGTCTCCCTGGGTCAAAACGCATACCTGCATCTGCTCTTCTTCGGGCGCATCCGCGTACGTGCTGATGCGGGGTGCCCTCTGCGTATCCTGGGTCAAAGAGTAATGACTCCTCGGCCTTCCCCTTGTTGTATAAATCTGGAGGACGTCCACCCTGTTGTCTTCCACGAATCTACGCGGAGCTTTGAGAGTCTCTTGGATCACTGTCCTCTGTCTACCCCCCTTTGCCTGAGCTGGCCAGCTTTGCAAGCAGGTCAGCTCTGGCATTCTGCTCCCTGGGGACATGTATCAGCTCAAGAGTGTTGAACGCTCCTTTCAACAATTGGACGTATTTCAGATATGCCGCCATCTGTGGGTCCTTCTCCTGGAACTCACCCGACACATGCCCCGTTATCAGCTGGGAGTCGCTTTTCACCAGGAGGTTCTGCGCGCCCATCTCCTTGGTCAGGAGCATTCCTGCTATCAGGGCTTCATATTCTGCCTGATTGTTACTTGCCTTGAAGGCGAAGCGCAGGGCCTGCTCAATCAGCACGCCGTTGGGTCCCTCCAAGACTATTCCCGCACCACTCCCTTGCTGGTTGGAAGAGCCATCAACCGAGAGCAACCACTGCGAGCCCACCTCCACCTCTTGCTCCCCTCCGGGTGACAGCTCCGCTATAAAATCTGCGTATACCTGCCCTTTGATGGACCCTCTAGGCTCATACTGGATGTCGAATTCTGACAGTTCCACCGCCCAGCGTACCATTCTCCCAGCCACATCAGGCTTCTGCAGCACCTTCTGTATAGGGAGGTTCGTCATCACTACCACCGTGAAGCTGTGGAAGTAATGACGGAGCCTCCTGGCTGAAAATACCACCGCCAGCGCTGCCTTCTCTAACGCCTGGTATCTGGTTTCTGCGCCTTGTAAGGCCTTGCTTACAAAATAAATGGGTTTTTGAATCTGGTCCTGTTCCTGGACCAGCACTGAGCTGATAGCTCGTTCCGTTACTGTAAAGTATAACCGGAGGGGCACGCCTATTACTGGTTTGCAGAGGACCGGTGGCGTCGCCAGGTACTCCTTTAGCTTAATGAAAGCCGCTTCGCACTCATCAGTCCACGCAAAGCGACTGTTTCTCTTGAGGCACTGGAAATATGGATGCCCCTTCTCTCCCCCGGCGGAAACAAACCTTGAGAGCGCCGCCATCCGTCCTGTCAGCTGTTGCACCTCCTTTACCGACGCCGGGCTTCACATGGCGATAATCGCCGCGCATTTGTCGGGGTTCGCCTCTATCCCCCTCTCCGTGAGCATGAAACCGAAGAACTTACCGGCCTCTACCCCGAAAACACATTCCTCCCGAGCATGGGCGCCAGGACCTTGTCCATTAGCCTCTGGTACGTGGCGCCCGCGTTTTTCAGCCCGAAAGGCATCACCTTATAGCAGTAACTGCAAGTCTCAGTCATGAATGCAGTTTTGTTCTCGTCTCTGGGGTGCATCTTGATCTGATTGTACCCTGAGAAGGCGTCCAGGAAACTCAGCACCTTGCTGCCGGACGCACTGTCTACCAAGGCGTCGATGCTGGGCAGCGGGTACGAGTCCTTTGGGCACGCCTTATTCAGGTTCGTGAAGTCCACGCACATCCTCCATTTTCCATTCGCCTTTTTCACCAAGATGACATTGGCAAGCCACTCAAGGTATTGAATCTCCCTGATATGGCCAGCGTTCAACAGCTTCTACGTTTCGTCCTTCACCACCTGCTGTTTCTCTTCGTTGAACTTTCTCCTTCTCTGGCACACGGGGCGGACCGTGGCATCCATGCTGAGGTGGTGACATAGGAAATCAGGGTCGATACCGGGCATATCCGAGGCGGACCATGCGAAGGCATCCAGGTGGCGCGAAATCACTTCTGCCACCCCTTCCTGCTCAACCGGACTCAGCAAACTCCATAACTTGAATGTCTTGCCACCAATCTCCCTTTCCACGGCGTTGGTGGCTGGCTGTTCTCTGCTCTCATCCTCAACGGGCGCCGCCTCTTGCACGGGCGCCACGTCGCTAGGACCTTCCTCCATGGGTGCATCTGCTTCGGACGCCGCCCTCGCCGGTATGGCCTCAATAGGCGTCGACCCCGCGGGTGTCGCCTCAATCATCGTCGTGTCCGCGCATGGCGGACGTTCATATACCATGAAAACGCTTCTCTTCGTTTTCAGGCTATTCTCATAGCATTTTCTTGGCTCCTCCTGGTCTGACCTAATGACTATCACCTTACCACTGAGGGCTGGCAGCTTCATCTTCATGTGGCGTGTGGAGGACACCGCGTTCAAACGGTTTAACGCCGGCCTGCCCAGCAAAATATTGTAGGCGGAGTTGGCGTTCACGACCAGGTACCGGATGCTTTCGGTACGGGAGGCCTCTCCGTCCGTGAACGTAGTCCTCAACTCCAGGTACCCCCGGACTTCCACCTGGTTGTCCCCAAACCCATATAGGCACCCCATGTAGGGACTAAACAGATCAGGGGACAACCGTAACTTATTAAAGGTCGACAGAAACATGATGTCTGCCGAACTTCCTTGGTCGACAAGCACTCTGTGCACCCTCCTCCCGGCTGTGACGACTGAGATGACAACGGGGTCGTTGTCGTGGGGTACCACATCCCGGAGGTCTCTTCTTGTGAACACGAGATCCGACTCCCACGGCTCCCCCGAGAGTCTCTCTTCGACTGAATTGACCCCCCTCGCGTATTTCTTCCGCTGGGAGGCGGTGGGTCCTCCGCTGGAAAAACCTCCAGCAATGGTGTGGACCTCGCCAAGCACAGGCATCTCGTGTCCTGGTTCTTCCGCCTGCGGCGGCGACAAGGTGGTAGTCGTCGTGGGCTCCGCGACATAATCCTTCAAAAACCCAGTCCTCACCAGCTCATCTAGCTGGTAGCCCAGCGACAGACAATTATCAATGTGGTGCCCGAAAGCCTCGTGGAATTCGCACCAAGAGTCTTTGCGAGGCCCTAACACCTTGTCAGTCTTCGCCAGTCGCCTCAGCCTCTCAGCTATGTTAGGCACGACGATCAAATCCTTCAGCTCCACCACGAAGTTATACCTTGCTGGTCTCGCTCGTTCTCTGGCCGGGCGATCGCCCCCCGCCGGACCCCGGGGCTGGGGCTTTCTGGCCTCATAGGGGCGTCTAGCATCGGGCTTCTTTCTTCCCGTCGTGTTCTCATTGACTCGGGCGGGCTGAGTTCGCGCCGGTCCTCTCGGGCGTGAGGGTACGACGCTGGTGCGTTTCACGCACACCTCCCCTTCAAAAGCAATATGTTCTACTGCCCGAGACCGGGGCATACGCCCTTCACGAATGCGTACACGATCATTGGCTCCTCTGTCGTGCCAACCTTCACAACCTGGGCCCCGAAGCGATTAATGTACTCCTTCAGGGTCTCCCCCTGATACTGCTTCACGTCGAACAAATCGTAGGAGACCGGCGGCGGGGCTTTGTTTGCCAAGTATTGCTCCCTGAACAATCGCGACAATTGGCGGAAAGATGTGATATGGCCGTCCGGGAGGCTGATGAACCAGTCCATAGCCATCCCAGTCAGGGTGCTCATAAAGAGCTTGCACTTGGCAGCGTCAGAACCGCCTACCAGGACCATCTGTGTGTGAAATGCAGCAAGGTGCGTCTCTGGGTCCTCCATCCCGGTGAAGATCACCTTGGGCCCCGCAAATGTGTTCAGGATCGCTGCATCTAGAATCTCCTGCGAGAAGGGAGTAGAAAATTCCCTTGGTGGGGAATGGTTCTCCATCTCGTCATGTCCATGTTGCGCCCGATTATTTCTCAGGCCCTGGCGCAACTCTTCATTCACACGGTGGAACTCGTCATTCCTCTCATGCGAGGCGTCGAGATCCACCTGCATACGTTCCTGTTCCAGCTTCGACTCAGCCATATCCTGCTGCAACCCCCTCATTATCTCCAGGACCTGTTGCATGGATAGTTCTGCTGGGGCTGCGCGTGCTGTACCTCGTCTGGTGGGGGCCATTGTCACTTCAGCCTCCTTCAACGTTACTGTAACTTGGTAGATTTTCTCGAACTTGTGATGGGACTGATGTTTTATATCGGCCCCACGGTGGGCGCCAAATGTTCCGTCCGGTTGACCGGGACGTCTTCGTGCGCGACCTCAACCGTCAGCTAGGGACTCCTTCCCACTGGATACCTGTGGATTCCTGCAAAGAAGGACAAAAGGGCGCCCCAGCGGCTGTTTGCACTCCGACGCTCAAGTAAGCCAGCAAGAAACACCAAAAACTGTGCACCTCCGTATCGAAGCACCGCGTATGGCACTTTGAAGGTGGTAAAAAGAACTGTGTGTTGTGTGTATGTTTTCTCCCTCAGGCAAAGATCTTTTTCCCAGTCCCTTGTACGTAACCTCAAGGCACGAGCAAGCAACTAGAGAGTTC
This sequence comes from Phaseolus vulgaris, assembly GCF_051622355.1. Lineage (NCBI taxonomy): Eukaryota > Viridiplantae > Streptophyta > Magnoliopsida > Fabales > Fabaceae > Phaseolus > Phaseolus vulgaris. The sequence continues at coordinate 39,548,580 of NC_143508.1, forward strand.
TCTGGTAAATTTGCCAAAAGTTCGAACCCCGTTCCCAACATTCTCCGCGCTATTTAAACTACCCAAGCATTTAAAGCGCCTTAAAGCGCTTTTAATTACAAGCGTAACGCACTCATTAAAGCGTTTAATTAGAAAACGTAACGCATTTAAGACGTTGAAACGCTTGGAGCCAGTATAGGACCTGAATGCTCGAAACGGAAACTGTATTGAATGACTTTAAATACCTGGCACCTGACTAAAGGATGTTTCTATTCTGACCTGGCTGTCGTACACGTGGAGGGCCTCATGACGCCATGACCCCATCTGGGGGCGTTTCTGCCCATTTGGGGACGTCTCTACGTGTGAGTCCTCCTACCTGGGAGTGCTACTGCGCTAGGGGTGACTTTTTGGGTGTCAACTCATGCCCCCAATCATCTAGTCACTCGCTTTGAGAGCGTATCTGCCTTCCTCTTGTACCCTGCACCCGGCTACCCTGGGCGTGACCTTCCTCTTGAGTCGTATCTGTCCCAAAGGCGTCTCTGGGGCGGTAGGGGTACTTCACGAGTCAGGCTGCCCTACACTGGTGTTGTTACTATGGCCTTGAAGCCACCTTTCTCTCCTCTTTATTACTGTTCCCTGGTTATCCAGGGTTTGGGGCCTTCCTACGGCGTCGCCCCCTCCATGGTCTTTCCTACCCATGGGTATCTGGGAGCCGCACCGTGATTGCCTTGGCTTAATGATATTTGATCTTGGCGACGCCATGGTTGGGCGACGCCTTCACCTAGGCGACGCCTTGCCTTGGCGACGCTTCCTCTTGGCGATGCTGGCACTTGGCGTCTCTCCACCTAGGCGACGCCCTGCGTTGACTTTGACCTTGACTTAGTCAACGCCCGGATACGGGACGGTACACCTACTTTCACTACCTGTGCCCCAAAGCGGCTTATGTATTCTTTTAGGGTTTCGCCTTGGAACTGCTTGACGTCGAAAAGATCGTACGAGACTGGGGCGGGAGTTCTGTTGGCCAGGTACTGTTCTCTAAACAGTTGTGAAAGTTGGGCGAAGGACGTTAACTAAGTCCTTAGAGGGAAACATAAGAAACCTCTTTTGTAAAAGCATCTTTAGGTCTTTAGTTTAGGAAACTTAGGGGGGTGTGCGTTTAGTAGAGAGGTGTAGACGTAATACGGAGGTGCCAAACTAAGAGAGGAAGTCACATCTTCCTCATTAGTATTAGTGAAACTCTACTCAATTTGAGAGAGAATTTGTGAGAGCTTGCTTCTCCTTCACCTTGTCTTATCTTGAGTGTGTTTGGTTCCCTCAAGTGGCGGCATTAGCTCAGTCATCTTGGAGTTTTCATCCTCTAAGTGGCGTGAACAACAAACCAAAACATCCATCTCCATAAGTTCTTCTTTCTTTCATCTCCATTATCATACAAAGCATAAACATGTTTTAGCTTCTTTGTTTGGTTCATCTTCCTTCTCTTGCACTTATGTTCGGCTGTTTGTATTTGTTTCTGTTTTGATTCAGTTCTGAAGTTCCAATTCATATTTTTTTCGGTTCTTATGCTTTCTTAAGAGTTTGAATCGGTGCAATTGCATTTTTACACCATTTGTTTGGTTCAATTGACAATAGGTGGCTCCTCCATATGAGTTTGGTGTTTGGTGCAAGTCTTGGTGAGTTCTTGAAACGTAGAACCTTGATCCAGTTCTATTATACGTCCCTAAGCTATCTCCAACTCAAGTTAAGTCCATAGAATGTCAAAGAATCATCTCTTCTTTGCTATTGGATTCATATCACATCTGCTAAGCTTCCTTGATCGACCAGCACCCGATGGACCGTCCTTCCCGCCGTAACAAGCGAGATTACAATAGGGTCATTGTCATGAGGCACGACATCCCTAAGGTCTTCTTTGGTGAACGTGATGTCCACGTCGGGTGAGTGATCCTCAAAAACCTCCACTGACATCACAGACTTTGCATACTTATTTCGCTGCGATGCAGTGCACCCACCACCTAAGAATCCACCAACTATGGTGTGGATCTCTCCGTGAATGGGCACTTCGTGCTGCTGTCCCTCACATCCCGCCGATTGTGAGCCTGATGATTGGCCCGCTTGCTTCTCCAGCAAGTAATCCTTCAAGAACCCACATTTGACCAACTCGGAGAGTTGGTATCTTAAAGCCAAATACGAGTTGATAGAGTGGCCAAAGCTCTTGTGGAACTCGCACCACGCGTCTGGGCTTGGTCCCAACACCGTATTTGTTGTCTTCTCAGGCACTTTGAGCCTGGCAGCAATGTTCGGGATGGCGATCAGGTCAGCAAACCCCATCACGAACTCATACCTTGGCGGGCGATTGGGCTCTCTGGGTCGCCCTAGCCCCTTCCCCTTACTCTTCTTTAGATCATAAGGATGATGCATCCTTTGACCCTTCGTCCCTGCCGCGGCCTCCATCACCCTCTGCGGCTGGATCCTCGTCTGAGCGTGTGGCTTAGCTGGGGCCACATTTCCTCTTTTCTCGGAGACTTCGTTCTCAACGGCGATGTGAGCCATGGCACGTCGCTGGATTTCAGCGAACGTGGCGGGGTGGCTCCTGATCAGCGATTCACTAAAAGACCCAGGCAATACACCCTTTTTGAAGGCGTGCACAAACATTTCTTCATCTTTACCTGGCAGGCGGACGATCTGAGCTCCGAATCTGTTCGGAAAATCCTTCAGAGACTCCCCCTGATACTGCCTCACATCGAACAGGTCGTAAGACACCAACGGCGGTGCCTTGTTCACTATGTACTGCTCAACAAACATCTTGGAAAACTGGTGGAACGTGGTAATGTGGCTAGTAGGTAAACTGACGAACCAGTCCAGCGTTGTTCCACTGAGAGTGCTCATGAACACCTTGTAGTAGACCGCGTCTGACCCTCCTAAGAGCATCATCTGAGTGTGAAACTCCGTGAGATGAGCCTCAGGGTCCTCCACCCCGGTGAAAGATGCTTTCACCGCTACCGTATTTGCAGGGACCACCGTGTCCATGATCTCCTGAGAAAATGGCACGGGAAAGCTACGCGGTGGGGATGGGGGTGCAGATCTGTCCCCCATCGCACGCTCCTCTCGTCCCTGAAGAGCTTTACGCAGCTCTTCGTTGATCCTGTTGAGCTTTTCATTCCTAGCCTATGAGGCCACTAGTGCCTCGTGCATTCTCTCTTCCTCAGAACGCGATGCAGCTACGTTCTCCTGCAACGTCCTCATCATCTCCATCACCTGCGTCATAAACACAGCGTCTTCTTCGGTTGACGGCGCGACTGGACTGGACCGCGTTGTCCTCATCCTTTCTCGGCAAACTCAGCAACCCATAGAAACTCCAAACAAACGGTGAAAACTCCAAAAACACCAAAGCTTCAACAAACTCGAACTGTGGTTGGGAATCACCTTTTATACGGCCCCACGGTGGGCGCCAGATGATCCTGCCGGTTGACCAAGTGCAAGAACGTTGCCTCGTCACGGTCTTCCTTCACCAGCTTTAACACCACGAGTGCTTCAAGTCCACACTACAGAATGTCTCTCTGAGAACCCGAAAACACAGTATGGCGCCTCTGCGGCCGGTTGCGCTCCGACGCTCAAGTCAGTAACAAGAACACCCAAAAACTGAGAGAAAACTAAGTGCTCTAGGGCCGTACTCAAATATTCTCAACCCTAAAAACAATGAGCCGTAATCAACGTCCCTCTGCAAATTCTGTTAAGTTTACCTTTATACCTATGTTTTTTCTTTCTCCAGGCAGTTACGCTTTGGATGCGTGGCTCGCATCCAACCCTGCACGTGTCATCATCTGGGCTGGGATATTAGGTAGTTCCCAGCCCTACACGTGTCGTCATCTGGGCGGGGGTAACTTGAGCGTCACTTCTATGTAGCATCCAACCCTACATGTGTCATCATCTGGGTTGGAGTAACAGGTAGCATCCAACCCTACACGTGTCGTCATCTGGGTCGGGGTAACTTGAGCGTCTTTTCTGTGTAATAACCAGTCGCGTGGCCAAGTCCCCTATTCAAGGAGTAATCTAGCACGTAATACGCTCTGGAACACCACCCGACAAGGCGAGTATCGGATGCAACATAGTACACCATCTCTCTGATATCGCTCGTCGCAAGTGCCACCCTCCTTATTACGCCATGCATGATTCAGCTGAGGAAACCTTGCCACCAAAGAATGTCCACTCTGGGAATCCTGTCGCTGATGAGCAAGTTGTTTACTCCAACTCATTTAACCTGCACGCCTCATGCTGACGTAACAATCATCCTTACTGAACTTACACGTTTGAACTTCCTCGCTTGAACCCCCAACAGCTTCAACTGAGTTTACTGGGAAATCCGGCGATGTGCTTCTTGCGGGGATGTCAGACCACCTCATCTTCCGTTATCTAACACGGCGACGACACCAACCTGGCGACAACCGACTATGTACACTGCAGAACGCCACTTCCACAAACGGCGACTATGTTGAATTCTTGACCACCCCCCTTTCTCTTGTCTACATCATCACACCCGATGACCTGATCGGTACAATATGCATGACCATTCAAAGCATAACCAATGTGCACACCTTCATCACATTTAACATCAAACTTACCAAGATTTTCTTTACCATTATTCAATACAAAGCATTTACACCCAAATACCCTAAGGTGTCTCACACTAGGTTTCTTGCCCTTATACAATTCATATGGAGTTTTCTTAAGAATGGGTCTAACTAAGGTTCTATTTAACACATAAGCTTCAGTATAGACTGCATCTACCTAAAAATACTTAGGGAGCTTAGATTCATTTAACATGGTTCTAGCTAGTTCCTCTAATGATCTGTTTTTCCTTTCAACTACACCATTTTTTTGGGGTGTCCTAGGGGCTGAAAAGGTGTATGATATCCCATGCTTCTCACAGAACCTCTCAAATCTAGCATTCTGAAACTCTCCCCCATGATCACTTTGAATTGATTTAATGCAGCAACCATTTTCATTTTGCAGAACCTTTGCCAATTTCTTAAAAGCAATGTAAGCATCATTTTTATGTGCAAGAAACAAAGTCCATGTAAATCTAGAGTAATCATCCACAACAACTAAAGCATACAAATTTCCAACTAAGCTAGCAACTATAGATGGTCCAAATAAGTCCATATGTAATACATCCAATGGATTTTTTGTAGAAACAATATCTTTTAAATTGAAAGAGAATCTGATTTGTTTACCTTTCACACAAGCATCACAGGGCCTGTTATCCTGAAATTTAATGTTAGGTAAACCAGAAACTAGATCTTTAGATTTCAGTTTATGAAGTGATTAGTGTGTATGTGAGCTAACCTCCTGTGCCACAGCCAAGACTCATCACTTCTAGACAGCAAACACTCATTTGAAGAGTTAGTTTCCATGATATTTAAAAGATATATGTTATTCACTCTTTTACCAGTAAACAGTACCTTACCAGATGAGTCACTTGATATTGTGCAGCCCTTTGACTCAAAGTTCACCTTGTATCCTTTGTCACAAAGTTGGATGATGCTGAGAAGGCTATGCTTGAGTCCTTCTACATAAAGCACATTCTCAATAGTGGTTGAATTCCCTGTTCCAATACTGCCTCTGCCCAAAATTCTTCCTCGGTTATTATCACCATAGGTTACATGTCCCTCTGCTTTGAGCTTCAAGCTAGTGAATTTTGTAAGATCTCCAGTCATATGCTTGGAGCAGCCACTGTCCAAGTACCACTGATTTTTCTTGTTGCTCATCTGCAAAACAGAATAAAAATGATACAAATGGTACCCTTTTTAGTATAGGGTCTAGCACAGATTAAAACCTTCTCTTTGGTAGCCATTTTGCTAAATTCTTAGGAACAAGATGCTTTCTAGCAATGCATGACCTAGAGGTATGACCAGATTTCATGCAGTAAAAACAGGTTACATGAGATGCCTTTTTGCCACTGTTAAAAGCTGAAAAACCTGATTTTGCTGGAACAAAAAAACTTGAAAGCTTTTTGACATTGGTTACATTTCCAGGGGTATAACCAAGACCATTTTTATTGAAAACAGCATTTTGTGAGCCAAGGAGAGACTCAAGGTTTTCTCTTCCCTTGGTGAAATTAGAAAGGGTTTTTAGCAAATACTCCACTTATTTTTCCAATTTTTTGCAATTTTCACAGGTTTTAATAGAGGCATGCAAGCATGTTAGTTCAAGGCTTACCAAATCTGTTTTGGCCTTATGCAGTTCTTCCTCAAGTGTTTTTACTTTAGGTGCAAGCACATTATTTACCTTTTGTAACTTACTGCATATTACAGCTAGCCTATTTGCTTCATCATGTGTTTCCTTGAAAGCAGCAAGCAATTGATCATAGTTATCAGAATCCACAGAGAATTCACTTACTGAATCAGAGATTGACTCCTCATCCTTCATCATGAAGCATAGATTGTTTTCCTCACTTTCAATTGAAGAGTTGCTGGTTGAAGATACTTAATTTTCTTCCCATGAGATGTAAGCTCTTTTCCCCTTGCTCCTTTCAACTTTCTTGCTGACAGATTTGTCCTTTGCTTGATTGTTTGGACAGTCCATTTTGATGTGCGCTGTTTTGCCACAGCCAAAGCAAGTATAGTTAGAGAAATTTGAGTCATTAGGTTTAGGATACCTTCTTTTCTGCTGGTTCCTATCTCTGCTTTTCTTCTTCAAGAATTTGCTGAATCTCTTTGTAAGAAGACTGATTGTATCATCATTTTCAGCATCTTCTTTTTCTTCCTTGATCTCACTTTGTTCGCTTGCTTTCAGTGCAAGTCCTTTGGATTTTCTTTCCACTATTTCCTGCTCTTTGAGTCTCTTGAGCTCCATCTCATGCTCCATTAGCTTTCCAAAGAGTGCAGCAGTTCCCAGCTTTGACAGATCACGGCTTTCTGATATGGCAGTCACCTTTAGTTTCCAGCTTCTGTTGAGGCACTTCAATATCTTTATGTTGAGTTCCTCTCTGTCAAATTCTTTTCCCAAACCAGTAAGGGGATTCACAATATGAGTGAACATTTTCTGCACATCAACAATGCTCTCCTCGGGTTGCATTCTAAACAATTCACATTCTTGGATAAGAGAATGCTTTCTTGACCTCTTCACATCATCAGTACCCTCATGAGTGACTTCTAAGACTTCCCACATCTCCTTAGGTGAATTACATTGGGATATCCTGAAGAACTCATCCATTGTTAATGCAGAGGTTATGATGTCCTTGGCCACAAGATCATGTTGAGCCTTCCTCCTTTCGGACTCATTCCATTCAGATCTTGGCTTTCCCACTTCTTCATCCTTGACAACCTACATTGGCACATAGGGTCCATGGACCACAGCTTCCCAAATTAATGCATCAATAGATTCCATGAAAATTCGCATTCTAACTTTCCAAAATGCATAATTCATTCCATTGAACATAGGTGGTCTATTAACAGCAGATCCCTCAGCAAAAAGCACTTTAAACTCAGACATTATTGCAAGCAAACTTGATTAAAATACAAGTCCTAGCTCTTGATACCAATTGTTGGGTTTAATAGTGCCAAAGTTCAAGAGGGGGGGGGGGGTGAATTGACATTTTAAAAGTTTCTCGCAGAATCAGTATTTATCACAGTTTACAGAAAATAAATCGATTTATTTGGAAATGAACAGATTTATTTATGCACTGTTTGTGTTTGAAAAACTTTTATACAGCCAGGTTAATCATAAGATTATGCAGATTGATTTTCTAGATACCTATACTGATATTAGAAAGAAAAACAGTGAATCACTAAACAGCAAGCTTCAATTTTAAGCAAGTCATTAAGGTTCAATTGATTTAGAAACCTATCACAATCAATCTGGTCCATGGCTTTTAACAGATTATATATGTTCTTTTCAGAATCAAACAGTTTTTCCAGACACTAAGAACAGTATGTAACAAGCCCATAAAGAACAGATTTATTATTAATTGAACAGATTTATTTCTTGACAAATTAACAGTTATGCAGAAATTTAAGTGCAGAGATTAAGGGAGAATGAACACAAGGCAATTATACTGGTTCACTCAACTGAGCTACATCCAGTATTCATCTAAACCAAGGTGAAATTCACTAAAACACAATTCAAACAAACACAAATCCCATTGTTCTTGAGCCCTACAAGAACTTAGGTACACTTGCTGAAAAACCCTATTTCAGCATACACACTCTTCAAGAAACCCTATCAAGAAGAGTTTGCAACCACACTTTTACAGAAAATGAAATGTGAAACGAATACACCTGATAGAGGATGCAGAAATCTGCCTTAAACCAGTAGAACAGATCGCTAAAACTGTAGCAGCACCTCTCACCAAGCTTTTGAACCAAACAAGAACAAGCACACTTTTGATTTTCGAAATCTTTCAAGAACAGATGCTAATTCTTTGTAAAACCTTAATTCTCTGATGCAAAACTTGTTTTCTCAATTGTATGATCGATGTTTAAACTCAGAAAACAAGTTTTCTTTTTATAGAAACCCAACTTATAACAAATTTTTGAAAAACAGTTAAAGATGTTATAAAAAGAACATATTGAAAATAAAATGAACAGATTTATTTTCAAAAGCAGTTAGAGAATCTGTTATGTGAGGAGACTTAGTCAGCCATTCTGGTGCAGGGACAAAACTGAAAACCGTTTAAGATAGACATGGCACCAGAGTCAAAGAAAATCTATTCATTTATAGATTAATAGATTTATTTTTCAAAATGATAACAAAAAAAGCTTAACTATTAGAACACAGACGTTTTGAAAGGTAGAAGACTTAGTCAAAATACTTGATGCACAAAATCTAATTTTCACAAGACTTAGCCAAGGCATTAGTTTAAAAACGAATCTGTTTATTTAGAAAAGAACAGATTTATTTTTATGGAGTAAACGTGTTTTTTGTAAAACATGTGAAAAACAGTTTAAGAAATTTTGTGTTTGCTCTTATCATATGGTCAGTGGTTAAGAGGTAAGTTACTCAGCAAAAAGCCTACTCTTAAACAACCTCTAAACACTACCTAAGACATTCTTAAAGCAAAAAGAAATATACAAGAATTGTACATAGAAGTCTTCATCAAACACATGTCTTGAAGGGGCAGCAACCATCTTCAACAGTTTTCACCAAGGCCGGCCTCCAAGATGTCATACCCCATGACAATGACCCAGTAGTAATTTTACCAGTCACAGTAGGAAGGAAGGTACACTGCATCCTTGTGGACCAAGGAAGTTCAGCCGACGTGATGTTTTTGACGACCTTCAACCAGTTACAACTGTCCACCGACCAATTAAGGCCCTACACAAGATGTTTGTATGGTTTTGCAGGGGACCAGGTGGAAGTTCGTGGGCACATCGAGTTGAGGACGACATTCACTGATGGCACGACTTCGCGCACTACCAACATTAGGTATTTCGTTATTAATGCTCTCTCGGCCTATAATATACTGTTAGGTAGGCCAGCTTTAAACAGGATAGGAGCAGTTGTCTCCACGAGGCATATGAAGATGAAATTGCCTTCCCTTGAGGGTGCGGTCATCACCATTAAATCTGACCAAAAGGAGGCGAAGAAGTGCTACGAAAACAACCTCAACGAAGAGAGGGGTGTTTTTTGTCACTACCAGACCCCCAAGAGAAGACGGGGTGACCCGCGTAGAGATCGCCCAGAAGAATCGACCCGAGCTCGCTAGCGACGTGGTAGAAAGAGAGATCGGTGGGAAGACATTCAAACTTGGGCGGGCCTTAAGCCCAGAGTCACAGGATCGGGTTGCTGAGGTCATAGCACGACACCTCGACGCTTTCGCATGGTCTGCCTCTGATATGCCCGGCATAGACCCTGACTTCCTGTGTCACCGTCTCACCATGGACCTCCAGGTCCGACCTGTTCGCCAGAGAAGGTGAAAATTCAACAAAGAAAGGTGTCGGGTCGTACGAGAAGAGACAGAGAAGCTATTGAAGGCTGACCACATCAGGGAAATTCAGTACCCCGAATGGCTAGCCAATGTGGCACTAGTAAAGAAGGCCAGCGAAAAGTGGAGGATGTGTGTTGATTTCACGAACCTCAACAAGGCCTGTCCAAAGGATTCTTACCTGCTGCCCAATATTGATGCTTTGGTGGACAGCGTGATGAGAATCAAATAAAGGAGGCTTTTATTATTGAAGGAAGAGAGTAGGTGTAGGTGTAGTTTTTAGGAGGTGTCATAGTAGAAAAAGGTCACACCTCCCATGTGACTTGTTTTTGGTGGGAATTTCAAAAGAGTTTCATTTGAAATTTCCCACCTATTTTCCAGCACCCTCACACTATAAATAGAGGTGTGGGCTCTTGTAAAATTCAGATTGGAAATTGATATAGAGAAACTCTACTCAAATTGAGAGAGAATTGTGTGAGAACTTTGTCTTCTCCTCTACCTTGTCTTATCTTGGGTGCCTTGGTTCTCTCAAGTGGCGGCATTTGCTCACTTATCTTGGAGCCTTCACACTCCAAGTGGCGTGACCATCAACCAAGCTCTTCATTCACATAAGTTCCTTTCTTCTCCATCTTTTCATTTCATCTTCATGCTTATACGAAATACTAAACATGCCTTAGCTTCATTCTATTCGGTGCTTTGTTTCCTTTTCTCTTTATGTTCGGTTCAATTCTTTTCTTAAGTTTTATATTCGGTCCATTTGCTTTTATACACTTTTTAATCGGTTCAATTGGCAATAGATGGATCTTCCATGTGAGTTTGGTGTTTGGTGCAAGTTTTGGTGAGTTCTTGAAACATAGAACCTTGATCCAATTCTATTAAAAATGCCTATTCATTCTCCAACTCAAGTTGATTCCATAGAATGTCAAAGAATCATTCATATCTAGCTAGTGGAATCATATCACAGCACCTCCGGATGCAAGTTACTCAGCTTCCTAGATGCCTTTCCTGGTTACAACCAGATCATGATGCACCCCAGGGACGAATGCAAGACTGCGTTCATGACGAAACTGTCTTGCTATTGCTATAAGGTCATGCCCTTTGGGCTAAAGAACGCAGGGGCCACCTACCAGTGATTGATGCACAGAGTGCTAGCTCCCATGTTAGAGCGAAATGTCCAAGCATACCTAGATGACATGGTGGTCACCTTCCAGCAGAAGGAGCAACATATAGCAGACCTGGAAGAGCTGTTCACCACGATAGTGAAGTACAGGTTGAAGTTGAACCCGGAGAAGTGCGTGTTCGGGGTTGAGGCAGGCAAGTTCTTAGGATTTCTACTCACTGAACGAGGGATAGAGGCAAATCTTGAGAAGTGCGCTGCTATAATAGCTATGAGAAGCCTGATCTCAGTGAAAGAAGTACAACAATTAACAACGCGCATGGCCGCTCTGTCCGGATTCTTTTCGGCAGGAGGAGACAAGGGACACCCTTATTTCCAGTGCCTGAAGAGAAACAGCAGGTTCGTATGGACCCGAGAGTGCGAAGAGGCGTTTGTGAGGCCAATCCACCAGTATTGTGCAAACCAGAGTTAGGTACCCCACTCCGCCTATACTTCGCAGTCACAGATAAGGCGATCAGTTCAGTCCTACTGCAAAAGCCGATATACTTCGTTAGCTATTATAGCAGCGCACTTATTGCAGGGGCCAGAGGTGAGATACCAGGCCTTAGAGAAAGCTGTTAGAATAGATGGCTTTAAACTAGAGGGGGGTTGAATTGTTTAAAGAGAATTTTCGTAAACTTTTAAAACAAGAATAAATTTATCTCAGGAAACAATTGATTCAGAAATTCAGTTCGCCAAAACAATAAGCAAAAGCTGTAGTACTAGAAAAACAATCGGTTGTTTCGCAGAAACAATAGGTTGTTTATACCAGCAAACAACAAAATAAAACTGAATTTAAAGAGTTAGAGATAGAGAGATTGTACACATTTGTTTATACTGGTTCACTCCAAACCTAGAGCTACATCCAGTCTTCTCAGAAACCCTGAGGAAATCCACTAAGCAACCACACCTTGAACACCTCAAGAAACACACTCTCCTTGGTCAACACACCTACACTAAGATTGTTGATCTTGATCCCCTTAAGAACACACAACCAATCTTAGCAAACACAGAAACGAAACTTGTCTTTACAGAGTACAAGGATTACACTTGTTACAGAAGATAATCTGAAATCAATACAAGTAGAATCCTATTCCATACACTTTGATCAATCACAAACTCTTAGCAATCTCAGCTCTTTAAAAAACTCAAAAACTCATAGCAAAAACTTATCAAAGATTGATTGTTAAATCTGTTTTTCTGAATTTATTCAAAAAAGTAGTTTGTTATCAGATCTGAACAAACTCTTAAATTTCATTTAAAGATTGGTCAAAGCATTTAATGACTGGAGCGTAAGCAGTTAAAACATTTAAAGCTCAGTCAAAGATAAAACAGTTTTTCTGTTATGGTCCCAAAACAAACAATCGGTTGTTTCCTCGAATCAATCGGTTGTTTTAGTACTTAACAGTTCAACCATTTTAAAAACAGTTTTCAATCTTTTTCTCAAAACACCTAAGTATAAACAATCGGTTGTTTCGACAAAACAATCGGTTGTTTTAACTTAGTTTGAAAACATTCTACTTTCACAAAGATTGAGAATGCCTATGCTTTAGATTTAATCAAAGAGTGGATTACAACATCCAAACTACCCCAGAACTAGGCTAAACCAACACAACAACATCAAGCACAGCAGAGGCTTCAACATCCTTCAAAGGATTTGGATTCTTCAAAGCTTGAACACCACTTGGTTCAACAAAAGCAACCCTGACAGTATTATTCTCAGCGAGAAGACTTCGCCACTACTTTTAGAGCTTCACCGTGATAGTAATGACAGACCTTCCAATTAGCAAGGTCCTGCAAAAGACAGATGTGGCAGGCAGAATGGTGCGATGGGCGATGGAACTGTCTGAGTTTGACGTACAGCATGAGCTTAGAAGGCCCATTAAGAGCCAAGTTTACGCTGACTTTGTGGTAGAACTCTCCTCGGCAGCAACACACCAAGAAGGAGCAGGTTTCAGATGGGTGCTTTCTGTGGATGGTTCCTCAAACCAACAAGGTAGTGGGGTTGGTGTCATCTTGGAAGGACCCGATGGGTTGCTGATTGAGCAGGCCCTACGGTTTTCTTTCAAGGCCAGTAACAACCAGGCAGATTATGAGGCCCTGATCGTTGGAATGTTGTTGGCTAAGGAGATGGGAGCGAAGGGGTTGTTGGCAAAGAGTGACACTTTCCTAGTTACAGGCCAAGTCATGGGGGAGTACCCAGTTGCTGGGGAAATAACGCCGCAAGTTTACCAGGTGGAACCAGGAGAAACCTGGATGACGGCCTACCAGTGCTACTTGGCCGATGAAGTACTCCCGTTAGAAACTGCAGAAGCTCGAAAAATCAAGAAAAATTCGAGCAAGTACACCCTGATCGATGGGAAGCTGTTCAGGCATGGATTCACCCATCCTATACTAGTATGTGTAGACGGCAAACAATGCACGTGCATCATGACAAAGCTACATGAAGGGATATGGGGTAGCCACATCATGACAATGCACGTGCATCTCTCTCATCAAAGGCCATTCGCGCGGGGTATTACTGGCCAACCATGAGGGAGGATTGCACGAGGTATGCCCAGCGGTGCAAGCAATGCCAACAACATGCTGATTGGCACAAGGCGCCCCCGGAAGAGTTGAGATCGATCTACAGCCTATGGCCATTTCATACCTGGGGAATCGATATTCTGGGACCTTTCCCATTGGCAGTACGGCAGATGAAGTACCTCGTGGTTGCCATAGAGTATTTCACGAAGTCGATCGAGGCTGAGCTAGAGGCACAGATCACAACCCATAAAATATTGCACTTCGTGTGGAAAAACATAGTGTACCATCCCGTCCCCAGGCGTTGACTAAAGTCAAAGTCAGATATACGGTGGGACCCCATGAGGGGCCCGAGGAAGGAGGATGAGGCGTCGCCAAGAAGAAGAGGCGTCGCAAGAGGAGGCGTCGCCAAGAAGAAGAGGCGTCGCCAAGAGAAGGCGTCGCTAAGATGAGGCATCGCCAGTATAAGGCACTGATGGCGTCGCCCCCCGATACCCACGGGTAGGAAAGACTGTGGAGGGGACGAAATCGCCAGAGGCTAAATTAGAGAGAGGAGAAAGATGGCTTTAAGACCGCAATTATAATACCAATAGAGGTGGCTTCAAGGCTATAGTTCGAATACCAGTGGGGAGTTTCCTGGCTCGTGAAGTCCACGCCACTTCAGGGTGATCTCTGGGATAGTTACGACCCAAGAGAGGGTTGTACCGACCAGGTAGTCGGAAGTGATGACGTGGCAGCAAACGATAATATAGGCGTGTTGAGCGGAACACCTGGCTGGCAGAAGGGAAGTACATCGGGAAGTCTGTGTAGTCGCCAATTGTTAAGTTGGCGTTCTCCGATCTCTAGCATATCTAACCGGCAGTCACCAGGCTTGTGTCATAGTCGCCGTATGTGAGCTTAGGCGATCAAGTGGTCAGAAACCGCCGAAAGGGGCACATCGCCGAAGGATTAGGAAGGCTTGCTTTAGGCTTTCAAAGGGCACGAGTACGAAGGACGAGGTTATCAGGTGGTCATTCCCTGGCCAGAGGTCGAGGCAAGGGAACAGTTTACCAGAACATGCACGATGTGCAAGTCAAGTAGATCGTGATAGCAGCAGGCGAGACCACAGAGAAGGTGTACATGGTGACACCCCGTACTCGCCGCTTAAGGGGTCGCGCTCCAAGGAAACTACGCACCGAGTTACTCCTTGCATGGGTAACTTAGTCGAGAAGCTTGAAGAGTAGAGGTGACGCTCAAGTAGAAGGTGACTCCAGATGGTGACACGTGTACAGCTGGATGCGAGCCACGTGTCTAGAGGTGTAACCGTCAGGAGAGAGAAAGTGCTCAGGTATATAAGGAACTCTAACGAACTTCTGAGGTACGCGCGTTTAGAACACTTCTTTACGCTTTGAGAACACTTGAGTACGCTGAGAGAGCATTTGCACGGTTCCTTGAGTTTTAGATTTTCTCTCTTAGTATTTGGTGATTCCGTCACTGACTTGAGCGTCGGAGCGCGATCGGTCGCAGCAGCGCCACTCTGTCTTTTTCAGGTTCTTGAGGAGAATCGAGGTGTGAAGGACGGAAGCTAGCGTGGTGCAAAGCCGATCCAGAACGAGATACCTTTGACGTGGCAAGACTCTTGCACTCGAGTCAACCGGCAGGATCAAGGGTCATGCCCAGGGATGACCCAGATGCGTAATGCGAGAGGAAGGTAGATACACTCCCAGGGTGAGTGGCTGAATCCTGAGGAACATTTATGAGTTGGCACCCCGAATGTCACCCCCTGCGCCAGCGACACTTCGAGAAGGAGGGAACTCACGCAACAAAGTGTCCCTAAGATTAGGATACGCCGCCGTGAGGCCCTCCACGTGTGATAGTAATCAATTCAGAGAAAAGATAGTGAGTCAGCGAGAAGTTAGCAAAGATAGTAAATGAGGAAACATTAAATGTTTCCTCATCAGGTATGTTTTTATTCCAGTTAACGCTTTAAAAACACTTTAAATGCCTCCATTAATGGTTTTAAGGAAACGTGTTAAATGCGCCTTAAAGCGCCTTAAATGCACTTTAAGACGTGTTTAATGCAGGGTGGCATTAAAAGGGGTTTTGAACGTTCGAAGCGAGAGATCGGTTTTTTGGCAAAATTTTCCCCAGAACACACTCTAGTTGCTTGCTCGAGCCTGAGGTTACGCTCAAGGGACTTGATCCGATCGGTCATCGGTAGTCGATGACGTCAGCAGCAGAGAACCACGTGGACCACTCGCAGGGTGACACGTGGACCAGGTGGCAGAGAGGTCAGGGAGACGATCGCCAAGAGCGGTGATCGGTGGTCAGTGACCAAGTGACCACCGACAGATCAGGCGGAAGAGAGGTCGGGGGACAGATCATCCAGAATGGTGATCGGTGGTCAGCAGCCAAGTGGCCATCAACAGACCAGTTCTCAGACTAACGCCTCAAGGCCGAACGCGAGAAGCAAACAAACACTGATCAGTCATCGGGTGTATTGTCATCGGGGTCTCGTGTTACACGCAGTTAAACTGGGACTGAGGTTCCCAGCGAGAGCGTTACGCATGGATCTCGCATGAGCACACCTCAGGGAATCATGTACGAGAGTGGCCTGAGGGAACTAGTAAACCAGTCAGTGATTGGTGATTCCCTCAACCCATCACATGCGTGGCCTCGTGAAGGGTAAGCTGTATACGCAGAGAGCAACGTTTGGTGAGTGTGCCTAGACCAGCCACACCCGACGTTCTCCTAAGAGTATGCGACTTACCCAGATGAGAGAAATATCCTAAGTTACTCTGCAAGGGCGTAACTTAGGCACACGAAGAGAAGCGCTAGAGCCCTTCCAGTAAGTGACACGTGAGTGGTTAGATGTGAGTTGCAGGCCTCCACGTGTCACCATCTGAGAGGGGTGCGGTCCAGACAAAAGTGCACTCCGTACCGCTAAAGGTACAGACAGGCGCAGCCAAGCGCAGAGACGCGCAGACATGCACAGACTCTCACGCTCCCACTGCTGATTCTGAAGGTACGCTTTCTCTGAAAAAGCATAACAGGGTTCTGACATATGCCAGAAAAGCATAACAGAATTCTGTTATGCCCAGAAGCAGGGAAAGAGACATAAAAGAGAGAATCAGGGTGAGAGTGAGGGGAGGAGAAAAAACAAAGAGCAAGAGTTTTTCACACACACTGCTAGTTTTCTCATCTTTGGTGGTTCTGTGGACTAACTTGATCGTCGGAGTGCAAACGGCCGTCTGTGTGTTTTGCAAGGCAATTTTGGAGATCCAAGAGAAGGTCCTGAGGGTGGTTCTGCAGAAGACGCAGTCGCATAGACAGGGCAGAGAGTGCTACGAAGCGATTCCTCCACGTTCGAGTTGTCGGTAGGATCAGGACTAGAGAAGGATTGTGTTCCGGTCGGTTGACCTGGGTCGTCTTTATGAGTGGCTTGACCTCATGAGCTAGAGCACCTTCGTTCTGTCTTGTCTATGAGTACCTGAAAAAGAAGAACAAAGGGGTGCCCTCGCGGCCGTTTGCA
The DNA here is from genome assembly GCF_051622355.1 of Phaseolus vulgaris. Lineage (NCBI taxonomy): Eukaryota > Viridiplantae > Streptophyta > Magnoliopsida > Fabales > Fabaceae > Phaseolus > Phaseolus vulgaris. The sequence goes on from NC_143508.1 coordinate 39,565,668, forward strand.
CTCCGACGATCAAGTCAGCTAGCGAGAAACACCAAAGTAACTAGAAACTGTATAGTAATCTCAACAACTGGAACTGTGTGACTAAACTGTGTGCCCCTAATTGTCTTGTGCTCATAGCTGGGTGTGCCGTCAAGAACAACTAGGGACTACTGTTCTGAGTAACTTTATGAGAACTAGGTTAAAACTCATGCAACTGTGAAAACGTACCTTACTAGGGCTCTTCATGCCCTTTATATAGGTGAAAACTAGGGTTTACCCCTGCATTGCTTGCTATTATCTAGGGTTCCTTGGAGAAGGTCCTTGTGCCGCTATCCCTAGGATCTTAGCGTATCTGGCCCATGGACTTCCCTTATCTGGAGTGCAATGAATAACCCTGCGGCCGCTTGGACTCTAACTTAGGCACTGTATTTCTCGCGCCATCATACTATTTGGGTGCCCTAATTAATCACGTGTCATGCATGCAGCTTTCCTTGAAGATCTTTTATGAGTACGTGGGCATAGTCACGTGCCCTTTTGACTTAATCGTTTATTCTATGCGGAGGGACCCACAGTGCCGCCACCCAACTTAGGGTTATCCCATCATGTGGGCCCCCCTTTCTGTGAAATGCTTACGTCATGCGGGTTGACTCTTCGGGCGATGTCTTACTCAGGCGATGTCTTACTTAGGCGACGTCCGCTTAGGCGATGTCTTTCTCTCGGATAGTGACACGTCTCGACGATAACCGACTATGCATACGGCGACTATGTTGACTCTTTGACCACCTACCTTTCTCTTGTCCACGTCATCACACCCGATGACCTGGTCGGTACACAAGCCCCCCAGTCTTGAGCTGATAACTTGCTTTCAGCGAAAAGACTAAAGCTTGCCCCCCGCTGCCCTCGCGGCGTTTTGATGACGTGTCATCCTCCGATCGATTGACGTGACATTTCTGCATCGCCAGCGCAACGTACCCTCGAGGACTATGACGATGTGATATTCTCTGAGTGAGACAGATGCTCTTTAATTCGTACTCTTACCTCGCGACACGTGGCCCAATCATAAGGCGCTTGCTTTAACGCCCTTTACCACTTCAATCGTGATGCTTGAATCTTTGAAAACCCCGCATCTCAACTTACTGATTCTACTTCTTTCGCATCTTCCTTGCACTATTCATCTTCTTCCCAAGAACTCCTTGTTCCACGTTCTTTTTTTGCGGCCTTTCCTTCTATTGCGTTACCCTTGACCTCCAGTTTCCTCACTGCCAGCATATACTAAAATGTCCACCAACCCTTCTTCCTCCCGAGTGAGTCACAAGGATCTTTATCCCTGGGCTTCGAGTGAACTCCTTGACGAGTATTCTTGCTTGCTTTCTACCAGGGCCCTGAGGGAACACGTGGGGGAAGCGTGTTTCTATGACCGTCGTGCCTTCGCAAAGAGGCACGATGATGACATCGTCGTGCTCCCTTGTTCCACGGGGGAGCTGGTGTGCGGGGATGAACGATCCAATAATGGGGTCCCCTTTTTCTATTTTTACCAAGTAGTTTTTAAGTGCGTCGGCGTACGCCTTCCCTTTTCCAGGTTCGAGAGGGAGCTGTTAACGAAGATGAACACCGCTCCAGCCCAACTGTACCCTAACAGTTGGGCCTTCGTGAAGGCCTTTGACATTTTGTTTGGCTTCCTTGGATGTGCACCTTCTGTGGACATTTTTCTTCACTTCTTTGAGGTGAAGAGGCAGAGAAACAATCTTTGGGTAACTCTTAGCAATGTCCCTGGTAGGATTCTTTTGACTCCTTTCCAGCAAGCCTTCACAGGGTGGAAAGGCAGGTTCTTTAAGGTATGCTGTTCCAACTTGGTGCCTTCTGCTCTGGACGGCTTTCCTTTGTACTGGACAAAGGACGCCAGGGCCTTGACATCTAAATCCCTTAAGAAACTGTCTTCAAGGGATCAGGAAGCTTGCAAGATCCTGGCGAGTGTTGGAGGATTTGATGCGGCTGCTTTAATAAGCTTGGAGTATAATGCCGAGCTTCTGGAAAGATATATATGTGTGTGAGGCTTTTCTTATGACCTTCCCACTTCTTGTTGGATCTCTTGTATGATTTTGCTTGGAAATACTTTCTTTCACGTATGTCTCTTACTAAACTTTACTCCTTTCTTTCACGTAGGTTCAAAGATAAACGATCATCAGAGGACGCTTCTGACTCGGGCTTTGCAGTTCGGAGACGAGGCTTCTTCGTCATATTGCTCAAACTCTGGGGGCCACTGATGAGCGATATGTTTCTCGCTTCTCGTACAACATTAGGATGTGTGCGTAGGGTTATATATTTCATCTAGCACTTGTCATAAACTCCGTTTGTAACCTTAACGCTGGTTTACTTTTCCTTCACGTTAAATGTTGTTCGACTTATTTTGCATGCTTACGTTTTTTGCCACGTCGCACGCTGATCCTGCCTGTTGACCGGAGCGCTGGAGAATGCCTCGTCAAAGGATCGTTGCGCGCGCCGCTTCTCACCTCCGTTCCTCCTCTGGATCTATCTCAAGAACCTGCAAAGAAAACGATACGGCGCCGCTGCGGCCGATCGCACTCCGACGCTCAAGTCAGTGACGGTATCACCAAATACTAAGAACGAGAACCGTGAAAATCCTCTCTCACTCGCAAGCGTAAAGTGTATGAACTGAACGTGCGTACCTCAGAAAGTTTGTTAAGAACTCTTATATACCTGGTGGTTTTCTCTCTCCTGGCAGTTACAGACTTGGACACGTGGCTCGCATCCAACTGTACACGTGCCATCATCTGGAGGCTCCCTGACTTGGCGCTGCTTCTACTCTTATTTTGGCTAAGTTATTTATGCATGGTACTGCCCAGTGCATAGCTAACTTAGGAGTGCGATCTCTACTGAAACTGGCGAGTTAGGGCCTTCATACACCTTCCCTGTGGTCTCGCCGGCCGCCTTCATAATCTGCTTCTCCTTCGTCTTCGGCGATGTGCTTATTCTGGCGATCTCCAACTGCTTGGTCGCCTGAGTCTACATCTGGCGACTTCATCTTCAACCTGGCGATCGCCTATTTTGGTAAACTGGAAATCGGAACACGCCAACTTAACAATCGGCGACCACACGTGCCTCCCGACTTCCTTCCTATCTGCCAACCTGGCGCCTTGTCAACACGCCTACACTGTAGCAGGATGCCACGTCATCACACCCGTCCACCAGGGCAGTACACAAGCCCCCCAGTCTTAAGCGAAGACTTGTCTAGCGAAAAGACTGAAAGAGCCCTCGTCAACACTGATCTACGTGGCACTGACGCAGAATTCCAAGCGATCGTACTTTCTGCTGCTCTGACGCTCCACCAAACCCTTCACCAATCGCTCGACACGTGGCTTCATCAACGGCTCTCTTCATCTGCCGTTAGCGCTTCCAAAACTTATTTCGAAAACCCTTAAACCCCTTACGCTCCTACTGTTCCATCACCTTCTTCACACTTGCATACGCTCTCATTTCCCTCTGCGAAAGCTCTCGACGTTCCTCGACGCTCTAGATCACCACCTCCCTTCAACGTTCTCCTGATCATCGAAAGGTAACTACTTTCCTTCATCTGCTGGGTTTCCTTGCATTTTCACCGATTTGCATCATCCTGTAACTGTCTGGTGCATACGTTGTGGGCTGTTTTTCCATTCCTCCTTCTGCGTAACTTAGGGCTTTGTCGATCATCGCAACGAACTCACAGTCGTTCGTCTTTCATCTTCCTTCTATGATCGAGTCAGCCTTTGTAACCCTCCTGATTATTTTTTTTTTTTCTCTTTCTTCTTCCTTTGCAGTTGCTACCATGACTCGCACCAAGATTACCCCGAACCCCCCTCCATCAGCGCGAAACCCTCCTTCACAAGCACACGACTCAACACAAGTTCGTGGTGTTCCCTCTTCGCAGGCTGTGAGGCCTGCATCTTCCCAAACTGCCCTGGCTCAGGCAACTCCATCTAACGCTGGAGGAGCCCCCATCCCTCTGCCAGACTTCAAGACTTTATACCCATGGGCTAACCCGACCCTTCTAAAGGAGACCTCGTCGGTGAACACTGCGGGAGCGGTTCTGCGGTTGACCAATGGGGACGAGGCCCACCAATCGTTTCACAAGGAGCACGACGAGAGAATGATGGTGCTGCCTTGCCCCGCCGCTCTGCCAGTGTGTGCCGATGACAAAGTGAGCGCCGACGGGCCCTTCTGCTTCGTCTACACCACTTTCTTCAAGAAGGTCAGGCTCAGGTTCCCTCTCACTCGATTTGAGAGGGAACTCTTAACCGAGCTCAACATCGCTGCCGCCCAGCTTCACCCCAACAGCTGGGCGTTTGTCCGAGCCTTCGAAATAACGTGCGCCCACCTGGGGTTACCCGCGTCAGTGGACGTGTTTTTGTTCCTGTTTGAGGCCAAGCACCCAGGAGACCGCCTGTGGGTCAGCCTGAATGCTATTGCTGGGAGATCCATTTTCACCATCTTCCAGCAGTCGTACAAGGATTGGAAGGGGAAGTTCATCCAAGTACGCGCAAATGATAAAGACACTTCCCTTCTCGACGGCTTCCCCTTGTACTGGGTGGACAAGGGGAAAAAAGAGTCCAAGAGCTGCTTCAGGAGGCCCAGAAGTCCTGATAGCATGGGAGCTTTGGACCGAGACCTCTGCCTATTCTGGAAGAGGGTGGCAGATGCCAACATAACATTCCTGACCCCCACCCTGATCTCCTTCGAGTTCTTTGAGGACCAGCTGGAATTCCAAATAGGTTAGGACGCTACATTCTTGTCTTTGATATTGCTTCTGATGCTGTTTCTGGGCGTCTTGTGCGACACGCACAAGACTTTGGTTTTATCTTTTTTGCATATGCCTGTTTTTGCTGTCTCATTGCCTCACACACTTATCCTTTTCTCCTTTGAGCTAACTCATGCACTTTCGTTTCATGCAGATACCATGTTGGGTAAGAACATGCTCGCCGACTTAAAGGCGCTCGCCCGAAACCACGGGTTGGCGACCGGTTCCCAGACGGTGCCCAACTCGGCGGTCGGGAAGGCCATCATTCATGGGCGATCACCGCCCAAGGAGCCCACCCAACGCAAGAAGCTGGTCCTTAAGAGGCCTAAGCGGAAAGCCCCCCAAGTCGTCCAAGAAGAAGAAGAGGACGACGAGGTCACAGAGGATGGCCTTGTCACGAAAAGGAAGAGGGTGGCACCATCTTCTCCACCTGCTCAACCCCCTCTTCCAACCTCACCACCCCCATCAACGCCTGCTCCTCCTCCCTCATCGCCAACACCACAAGCCCCTTCACCACCAGTCCAAGCAGTTCCATTGGCCACTGCGCCACCTGCAACTGAGGCCCCAGAGGCAAATTTCTTGGAGGACCCCCCGAGCGCCTCTACACCACATATATCAGCAGGAGGGGGCCCCCCTTCCAACACTTCAGCTGCAGGAATCGTTCCAATCGGGGATGAGGTCGCTCACACCTCTCCAATCCTAATCACCGAATCCCCGATTGCGTCGCCACGCCAGGAAGCAACCACCGAAAACATTGCTAAGGAAGGTGGCGACGAGAACCCTCAACAAGCCCCCCTGGCGCCTCTCCAAGCCGCAAACCTTTCCCTCGAGGTCACGAGGATGTGGGAACCTCTGACTGCTAAACTGAAAAACATAGCAGAGGATATCCCATCGATCATAACGAGGGCTGTGGAGAGCTCCACCAGGAGGCTTCAAGATGAACTCTTCAACCTCAGGACCGACAACTGCACCATGAGGCTCGAGGTGGAGAAGTTATCTGCCAATGTGACGCTCAGATTGGCGCGTCAAGAGGCCACCGACCTTCGCCGCAAAATTCATGACCTTGCCCAAGAGAAAGTTGAGCTAGAAAGCAAAATCGTGCCTTTGCGCACCAAGGTGAGCAACCTGGAGGCTCACATTCAGGCTAGTGCCGATAAGGTACAAAAACTGGAGCAAAGGTCGATTGACCGCGAAAAACTACTTGGGCAAGTAGAAAAAGCAAGGGATGACGCCATGGCTGATCTCACCGAGGCGATCAAGGAGAAAGGAAAGATGGCTGCCGAGTTGACCCAAGCTCAAGCGGAATCCAAGAAGGTTGCTGATGACCTTCTTCATGCTCAAGAGACCAACGAACAACTCCGAAAACAGGTCGAAGAGCTGGAGCAGCAGAACAAGGAGCTCAAGCAACAGGTTGAAGAATTTCAAAGGCAAATTGAAGAACTTAAGCTAAGCTCCGCTCAGATTCTGGTTGCTGGATTTGAAGCCGCTCGGGAACAATTCGCATGCCTATTCCCCGATCTCGACCTCAGCATGGTGTCGATAAACAACGAAGTAGTAGATGGAAAGGTCGTTCCCGCCGAAGACTCAACCAACTCCACCTCATCTGCTACTTTATAATTCTGCTTATATATATCTTGTAACAAAACTCGTGCACATATGTTTTGAACAGTTACTTATTTCAATCGCGAAACTTGGATATTCTTTCTTCTGACTCCTTTTAAGCGCTTTCACCTTCTTTGTATGTTTAACTTTGCCGAGTTTAACTTAGCGATTTTGCAAACACGATCTTTGGCGTAACTGCTTCAAGCCGATTCAGACTTAAGCAATAATCGCTTTAAACAACTTGTACTCTTGAGGCACTAACCTGATCATAAGAAAAGCTTCCAAGCAACGAACTGTAACTCAATCATTGGCTCAAACAACGTCCCGCTCGACCTGCTATATCAAACAAGTCTTTCAACCTTCTCGCCGTGTTTGAACTTTTCGCGATCGCCACGACCTCGTGGTAACACCAGCTTTTCCTAGCCTCATGCTTTGGCAGTCATTTCTTTATCTGGGGCAGAAATGCCCTTTGGGATCTTCCTTTACCCCCCCCCCCCCCCCGAACTTCAGAGCTAAAGACCGGCTGGCTAGGCGTTCTCTTCGAACCTACCTTAGCCACCTTTCAAGCTTCTTCCACCCTCTTCGCCATACCTGAACTCGTTCAAGACGAGAAGGGTTTTATCTTACCTATACTCGCACATAAGCGAGAAGGTCTTTAACTCGCCTGAACTCGCTCATCGGCGAGAAGGTCTTTATCTGGTGCCTCAACTTGCCCAGGGTGTACATCTCCTCCCCCCTGGATGCACTGAGGACCTTTCTCGCCTGCACTCGCACGACGGCGAGGAGGTCTTTAAATGGCCTTAGCTCGCACAACGGCGATAAGGACTTTATCTGGTGCCTCAACTTGCCCAGGGTGTACATCTCCTCCCCCCTGGATGCACTGAGGACCTTTCTCGCCTGCACCCGCTCGACGGCGAGGAGGTCTTTAACTTGCCTCTACGTTGCCCCGGGAGTTACATCTTCTCGCTCCCAGAAACACGGAGGACTTTTCCTCTTTTTCGCCTTCACTCGCTCGACGGCGAGGAGGTCTTGAACTTGCCTCTACGTTGCCCCGGGAGTTACATCTTCTCGCTCCCAGAAACACGGAGGACTTTTCCTCTTTCTCGCCTGCACTCGCTCGACGGCGAGGAGGTCTTTCATCTGGTGCCTCCGATCGCCGAAAGACGATGAGGACTTAAAACTTAACTGGTGCCTCTAATCGCCGAAAAACGATGAGGACTTTAAAACTTAACTGGTGCCTCTAATCGCCGAAAAACGATGAGGGCTTAAATCCTTTTAGAAAACACGCGACATATCTTTTCTTGCCTTAAATCATGTACAAATGACAAGGTCTTTCTTCAAAACTTTTGAAAATAGCACACATGCAATCTGAAAACACCTTATACTTCGAAAACTCTTCTTTTATTGGGTGGCCTCATTAAAAACCCTCCTTAGGGAAAAAAGAGCGCCCCCTTCAAACTGTTTTAACAGAGACATTGTAATATAACATTGTGTTTGTCTTTACTTACAAAGCTCTTAACTATAGTACAACTTCAGGTGTGTGGCGTTCCAGGTGCGAGGAATCGCCCCTCCCTCCAGCGTCTCTAAGCGGTAGGCTCCGTTCTCGAGCGCCTTGGTTATTCTGAACGGTCCAGTCCACTTGGGTGATAGTTTATTCTCCATCTCGTACTGGTGGGCCTTCCTCATCACCAGATCGCCTTCTCTAAACTGCCTTGGCACCACCTTTGAGTTGTATCTTCGCTCGATCCTCCTCTTCACCGCCTCAGCCTTCAGCCTCGCTTCTTCCCTGACCTCATCCAGCAGATCCAGGTTCAGCCTTCTCTCTTCATTCGAGTCTTCCTCTACAAAGTTCTGGAATCTCGGCGAGCTCTCCTGGATCTCTACTGGAATCATGGCGTCACACCCGTAGACCAAACTAAACGGGGTCTCGTGGGTTCCTGACTGCTTGGTGGTGTGGTACGCCCAAACTATCCGGGGTACCTCTTCAGCCCAACTTCCCTTGGCTTTCTCGAGCCTTCTCTTCAAACCTCTCAACAACACCCGATTAGCTGATTGCACCTGGCCATTTGTTTGAGGGTGCTCGACGGATGCAAACACTTGTTGAATTCCCACCCCTTCGCAAAGCTTCTTCAACAGGTGGCTTGCAAACTGCGTCCCATTATCTGACACCAGGCGCTTAGGCACTCCAAACCGGCACACGATGTTCTTCCATACAAAGCCTTCGATCTTGTGCGCGGTGATCTGGGCCACTGGTTCTGCTTCAATCCATTTGGTGAAGTACTCAATCGCCACCACCTAGTACTTCATTTGCCTGATCGCCAGTGGGAAAGGTCCCAGGATGTCGATTCCCCAAGTATGAAACGGCCAAGGGCTGTAGATCGACTTCAATTCCTCGGGAGGTGCCTTGTGCCAATCGGCGTGCTGCTGGCATTGTTTGCAGTACTGGGCATATTTCTTACAATCTTCTCTCATAGATGGCCAATAGTAGCCTGCTCGGAGAGTCCTCGCGGCCAGAGCTCGACCCCCGACGTGGCTTCCACATATACCTTCGTGGAGCTCTGCCATAACTCTCGTGCACTTCTCGCCGTGTATACATTCCAGGAGTGGGTGAGTGAACCCAAACCTGTACAGATCGCCATCAATCAACGTATACTTGCTGGAATTTTTCTTTACCTTCCTAGCTTCTGTTGGATCTAGCGGGAGGAGGCCATCTGCCAAGCACCGCTTGTACTGTGTTATCCAAGTGTCTGGCTCATGGGCGGCGCAGACCTGCATCACGTCCACCTTCTCTCCTCGACAAGCTCTAACTCTCGGCGATCTCAGAGTTTCTTGCGTCAAAGACTTGTGGCTTCTCGCTGCTCTTTCCGTCGACTTGCTTATCTGAAGGACCAGGTGATCTGCTACAAATGCCCTCGGCGTCTTCAGAGTTTCTTGAATCACCGTCCTCTGCCTACCCCCCTTGCCTGAGCTGGCGAGCTTAGCCAGCAAGTCAGCTCGGGCATTCTGCTCTCGGGGCACATGCACTACTTCAAAAGAGGCAAAGGAACTCTTCAATTCCTGTACATACGCCAAGTAAGCCGCCATTTGTGGATCTTTAGCCTGGAACTCGCCTGTTACTTGCCCGGTGACTAGCAGCGAATCACTCTTAGCCATCAGCACCCTAGCTCCCATTTCCTTGGCTAGCAAAATCCCGGCGATCAGCGCCTCATACTCTGCTTGATTGTTGCTGGCTTTAAAGGCAAACCTCAAAGATTGTTCGATCAGCACGTCGTTGGGTCCCTCCAAAATGACTCCAGCACCGCTACCCTGCTGGTTCGACGATCCATCCACCGAGAGTACCCAACGGAAATCGTCACCTTCAACCCGCGTCGCCTCTGATGAGAGCTCGACCACAAAATCTGCGAAGATTTTCCCCTTGATCGGGCCTCCAGGCTCGTATTTAATGTCAAATTCTGACAACTCTACTGCCCACTTCACCATTCTTCCTGCAACGTCAGGTTTCTTCAAGACCTTCTGGATGGGCAGATCAGTCATCACCAGTATTGTGAAACTGTGGAAGTAGTGGCGCAACCTCCTCGCCGAAAACACCACAGCCAGCGCAGCCTTCTCCAGGGCCTGATATCTCGTTTCTGGGCCCTGCAACACTTTGCTCACGAAATAAATAGGCTTCTGAGCCTGATCTTGATCCTGGACGAGCACCGCGCTCACTGCCCTCTCAGTTACAGCGAAATACAACCTGAGAGGGGTACCCGCCAGTGGTTTGCACAGAACCGGCGGGCTCGCCAGATACTCTTTTAGCTTGACAAAAGCTTCCTCGCATTCTTTCGTCCAAGCGAACTTGTTATTGCGCCGCAGACATTGGAAATAGGGATGTCCCTTTTCTCCGCTTGCGGACACGAAGCGAGATAGGGCTGCCATCCGACCAGTCAGCTGCTGGACTTCTTTCACTGTAGCCGGGCTTCTCATCGCCAAGATGGCGGCACACTTGTCCGGGTTAGCCTCTATTCCCCTTTCAGTTAAAAGAAAACCCAAGAACTTTCCAGCCTCCACGCCGAAAATGCATTTCTCCGGGTTGAGCTTTAACTTGAACTTGGCGATCGTCGTGAACAATTCTTCCAAGTCTGCAACGTGCTTGCTTTTCTCCTGCGAGGTCACGACCATGTCATCGACGTAGGCTTGCACGTTCCTTCCCAGCATCGGTGCAAGTACTCGATCCATCAACCTCTGGTACGTGGCCCCCGCGTTCTTCAGCCCAAACGGCATCACCTTATAGCAGTAGCACGACCTCTCCGTCATGAAGGCTGTTTTTTCTTCATCCATGGGATGCATCTTGATCTGATTATAGCCCGAGAAGGCATCCAGGAAACTCAGCAGCTTGCACCCTGCAGCACTATCAACCAGGGCATCAATGCTTGGTAAAGGATACGAATCCTTCGGGCAAGCTTTGTTCAGATCGGTGAAATCGACGCACATGCGCCATTTCCCGTTACTCTTCTTCACCAGTACGACATTTGCCAACCATTCAGGGTACTGGACTTCCCTGATGTGGCCTGCAGCGAGGAGTTTCTGTGTTTCGTCCCTGATCGCCTGCCTCCTTTCCTCGTTGAATTTCCTTCTCCTTTGTCGCACCGGTCTCACCATGTTGTCCATCGCCAGATGATGGCACAAGAAGTCGGGATCGATCCCGGGCATGTCCGAAGCGGACCAAGCAAACGCGTCCAGATGCCGCTCAATCACCTTGGCGATCTGGTCCTGGAGATCGACCTCCAGAGATCTTCCGAGCTTGAAAACTTTCCCTCCGATCTCCTTCTCGAGCCACTGCTCGACAGGTTTGGGCCTGGATTCTCTGGCGATCACCGCCTTGGCGATTCCCAGTTCCCTCGCTTCCTCGGGGCGATTCCGCGCCTCTTCCTCCTCCAGACCAGCATTCCTCTCTCCCAACTCTGCGTCTATCATCTCTACATCCCTTCCGGCGGCCTCCTCTGTTACCGGCGGTCTGGGCTTCACACCGGGAGGCGGGGTGGTTGTAACATAGCTCACTGATCTTTTATTTTTCAGGCTATTCTCATAGCACCTTTTCGCTTCTTTCTGATCAGACTTTATCGTGATCACCACCCCTTCCATTGACGGCAGCTTCACCTTCATGTGCCGAGTCGATGGAATGGCGCCTATCCTGTTAAGAGTGGGCCTACCCAACAGGATGTTATACGCTGAGGGGGCGTTTACGATGAGGTACTTGATTTTCTCCGTCCTCGACCCAGCCTCATCTGTAAACGTGGTTCTCAACTCAATGTACCCCCTGACCTCCACCTGGTCGCCAGCGAACCCATACAAGCATCCTCCATAGGGCCTTAGCTGGTCAAGGGGCAATTCCAGCTGCGTGAAAGTCGGCCAGAACATCACGTCCGCCGAGCTTCCTTGGTCCACCAGAACTTTGTGGACCTTCCTTCCCGCCGTGATCAACGAAATAACAATGGGATCGTTGTCGTGAGGCACGACGTCCCGAAGATCCTGCTTGGTGAACGTAATGTCCACTTCCGGCGAGTGATCTTCAAACATGTCCACTGACATCACCGATCGCGCGTACTTTTTCCTCTGCGATGCGGTGCATCCACCACCTGAGAAACCCCCGGCAATGGTGTGGATTTCCCCATGGATAGGCATCTCGTGTTGTTGGGCTTCTCCACCTGCTGGCTGGGAACTCGACGCTCCCCCCGTCCTTCTATCCAGCAGATAGTCATTCAGGAATCCGCTCTTAACCAGATCGTCGAGCTGGTATCCTAAAGACAAACACGAGTCCAGGTTGTGGCCAAAACACTGGTGGAACTCGCACCAGGCGTCCGGCTTTGACCCCAGCACCTTGTCGCCCACCTTCTCAGGCGCCTTCAACCTAGCAGATATGTTAGGGATAGCGATCAGGTCCGCTAGACCCATGACAAATTTGTGCTTAGGCGGGCGATTGTATTCCCGGCGTGCTGGTTGTTGGCGTGCTGGCTGTTGGCGCGCTTGGCTTCTACCCTTATTTCTCCTATCGTAAGGATAGCGAGTCCTTTGGTCTTTCCTGGCTGCCGCCGCCGTTTCCAGCACCCTCTGCGGCTGGATCCTGGTCTGGGCGCGTGGTCTGGCGGGAGCCACGCTGCCTCTCTTCTCGGCGACTTCACTCTCGTCGGCGATGTGGGCCACCGCAAGTCGCCTGACTTCAGCAAACGTCGCTAGATGAGCCCTGATCAGGGCCTCGCGGAATGGCCCTGGCTGCACGCCCTTCTTGAAGGCATAGACCAGCATTTCTTCATCCTTGGCCGGCGATCTGACCATCTGCGCGCCGAAGCGATTGAGGTAGTCTCTGAGGGACTCCCCATGGTACTGCCTTATATCAAACAGATCGTAGGACACCCTCGGCGGTGCCTTATTCACAATGTACTGCTCCACAAAGATTTTCGAGAATTGTTGAAAATTGGTTATGTGGCCATTAGGCAGGCTCACAAACCACTCCATCGCCGTTCCCTGGAGCGTACTCACGAACATCTTGCAGTAGACGGCGTCTGACCCTCCCGACAGCATCATCTGTGTATGGAACGTGGTCAGATGAGCCTCTGGATCCTCCACGCCGGTAAAAACAGCTTTAACCGGAACCACGCTCGTGGGAATAGGCGTGTCGGTAATCGCCTGAATGAAAGGCATCGGGAACACACGAGGTGGCGTCGACGGTGCCACCTCTTCAGCAGAAGAACATCCCTGCTGCTCCTGAAGAGCTCGCCGCAGCTCCTCAGTTACCTTGCTGAGCTCCTCGTTCCTGGCGCGAGAGGCGACCAGGTCCTCATGTATTCTTGCCTGCTCGACGCGCGAGGCTTCCACAGTGGCCTGCAACGAGCGCATCATCTCTGCCATCTACGCCATGGTCATGGCGGCGTCGCCTTCAGCTGCGACAGGCGCCACGGGACTGGAACGATTGCTTCTCATTTTTCTCATTAACTTCAGCGAACCACAGAAATACAGCAAATAGCACTTCAACCACGATCGAATCAGCGATCAACCAGAGAAAACTCAAGAAACTGCGCAAGAACCCAAGAACACCGCAAACCTTCGAAGAAAATCGCAGCTTCACCAAAACCACCGTTTCCCCGCGAATCAACCAAGCCAACGAAAGAACTTGAATCCACCGATCGAAAAGCCAACGAACGGTTCAAAACGCAAACTTCACCTAACGAAACTCAAAGAAACCACGAACGACGGTTGCACCAGCACACAACCACGCCGAAAACCTCGAAAGCTTCCACGAACTCACGCTGTGGATGGGAGCAAGCTTTACACGGCCCCACGGTGGGCGCCTGATGATCCTGCCTGTTGACCGGAGCGCTGGAGAATGCCTCGTCAAAGGATCGTCGCGCGCGCCGCTTCTCACCTCCGTTCCTCCTCTGGATCTATCTCAAGAACCTGCAAAGAAAACGATACTGCGCCGCTGCGGCCGATCGCACTCCGACGCTCAAGTCAGTGACGGTATCACCAAATACTAAGAACGAGAACCGTGAAAATCCTCTCTCACTCGCAAGCGTAAAGTGTATGAACTGAACGTGCGTACCTCAGAAAGTCTGTTAAGAACTCTTATATACCTGGTGGTTTTCTCTCTCCTAGCAGTTACAGACTTGGACACGTGGCTCGCATCCAACTGTACACGTGCCATCATCTGGAGGCTCCCTGACTTGGCGCTGCTTCTACTCTTATTTTGGCTAAGTTATTTATGCATGGTACTGCCCAGTGCATAGCTAACTTAGGAGTGCGATCTCTACTGAAACTGGCGAGTTAGGGCCTTCATACACCTTCCCTGTGGTCTCGCCGACCGCCTTCATAATCTGCTTCTCCTTCGTCTTCGGCGATGTGCTTATTCTGGCGATCTCCGACTGCTTGGTCGCCTGATTCTACATCTGGCGACTTCATCTTCAACCTGGCGATCGCCTATTTTGGTAAACTGGAAATCGGAACACGCCAACTTAACAATCGGCGACCACACGTGCCTCCCGACTTCCTTCCTATCTGCCAACCTGGCGCCTTGTGAACACGCCTACACTGTAGCAGGATGCCACATCATCACACCCGTCCACCAGGGCGGTACACACGCATTACCTCAGACATTCCCTTCGTTATGCTTGGCGTGAATTCTTTAGATAGCGTTTGCTTATTTCCTTATTCCTTAAATACCTTACTCATGATCACTTCATCCATGGCTCTGCTCGACCTACGTTTTTCGTGCGGGATGCTCCCTCGTTTGAGTTTTCTTATTCGAACCCTCGGCGTTTTCGCCCCCCAAGCTCATCGGGACAGTCGACGATGTCTTGCTTGTGGCGGTGTCAGATCGCCTGGTTTCTACTTTGGCGACGATACTGCTGGTGGTCGCACATGTTGAAGATCGCCTCTGCGCGACCGGCGACTATGCGTACTTTTTGGTCCCGTTATTGCCCTCGATGACTCGACTGGCGTGCGGGTCGCGACTCTTTTGGCGGAGGGATAAGTTAACTACGGCGATCTACGTGGCTTCGCGCTCTAAGGCCCACGCTGGTTACTGACTTGACACTTCACCAACCCCCTCCCATCAAACGACACGTGGACTCATTGATGGTTGTTATTTCGTGTCGTTTGCGCTTCCCGTAACCTTTGAAACTCTAAAACTTCTCGCGCCACTCCACTGTTACATTATCTTTCTTCTTCACTTTCAAACTTTCGATATGCTCTGGTGAACGCTTCGTCTCCCTAATCATCATTTCCTCGCGCGCTCCTTCGATCATCAAAAAGGTAAACCTTTTATCACTTTCGTTGGTGCTCACCGCATTTTAATCGGCTAGCATCATCCCTTAACTGCTTGAAGCATACGTTGTGGCTGTTTGTTCTCTGTTTTGCTTTTCCCTACGTTTTAGGTTTTTCTTTCCCTTTCTGTGACCCCTTTGTTCATGCTGATTTCCCTTCCTGTTTTCGAATCGAATCATTCTTTTATCGACCCTCCGCTTCCTTTTTCTTACTCTCCTTTCGTCTTTCCTGCAGTGTTCGATGGCTTGTACAGGGGCCACACCTGCCCCCTCTCGAAACCCTCCTCCAAAATCTCGCAAACAACGTCAGGAAACCCCTCCACATCTCGTAACCCACCTAGGGATCCTGCCATCCTTTCAAACCGGGCTCAGAGGCCTGCGCCCTCTCGTCCTAACCAATCGCAATCAACTCCCCCACAAACTGTTGTACCCATGGGCTCCTCCAGCTCTGCTGAACGAGACTTCCTTGATTAACTCTGAGGCCGATATTCTTCGCTTGAGAGATAAGACCCACCTCACATTCCATAAGGAGCATGACGACAAGGTTGTTATTCGTCCTTGTCCTCCCGGGGAACCTGTTTGTACTGATAACGATGGCAACGATGGCCACCCTTTCTGCTTTGTCTATGCAACCGTGTTTAAGAAGGTTAAGCTCAGGTTCCCCTTTACTCGCTTTGAGAGGGAGCTCCTGACCGAGCTTGATATTGCCCCTGCCCAGCTGCATCCCAACGGCTGGGCGTTTGTCAGGGCATACCAAATTGTTTGTGCGCACCTAGGCCATCCAGCCTCTGTAGATGTGTTCTTGTTTCTGTTTGAGGCTAAAAACCCAGGGGATCGCCTATGGGTAAGCTTCAATGGGATTGCTGGGAGATCCATCCTTTCCATCTTCCAACAATCTTACAAGGATTGGAAGGTTAAGTTCGTTCGTGTTTGCTGTAATGATCAGAATCCCACACTTCTCGATGGGTTCCCCTTGTACTGGGTTGACAAGGGAAAAAAGGATTCCCAGGATCATTTTCGGAAAGTTAGGAGTCCAGAGAAGATGGGGGAGCTCGATAGAGACTTGTGCAACTTCTGGAAAGAAGTTGCCTCCACCAATACTACCTTACCCACCCCCTCAATCATCAAGTTCGAATTCTATGAGGATCAACAAGACTTTTACATAGGTTTGTCCCTCCACTCTATCTGGATTTTTCTTTCCTGTGCCAAGTTTGCTTTACTTCTTTATCAAACTTGTTCGTATTACACTGTCCTGCGCTCACTCTTGTATTGCTAATTACCTGTATCTGTAACTGGATTGATTTGTGAACATTGATCACTTCGTGCAGATACAATGTTGGGGAAAGATCATATGGCCAGACTGCGTTCTATAGTCAAACGCCACAAACTCGTTGCGGGTTCTCAAACCGTCCCGAATTCTGTAGCGGAAGCCGCCGTTGCTCGAGGCGAGCTTCCTCCCGTGGGCTCATCTTCCCTTATCGCCCCTCTTGCCCCTGCGAGAGAGAAACTGCCACCAAAGAGGGCCAAGAGGAAGAATCCCACAATGGTGTCGGATGAGGAGGATGACGAGAGCACTGAAGATGGACTTATCTGTAAGAGGAACAGGGCAACCGTCACCGAGCTACCCGCAAACGAGAGTACAGGCCCAGATTACGCAGAGAACCCCCCAGCGTCTCCACACCCTTTGAGAGCGCTGGGGATGCTTTACCATCGAACACCTCACTGCTGGAGGCGTTCTGGAGCAGACTGCGGACATTCAGTGGTCTCCCCAGCCTGTAGTGGAGCCAGACGTGTCACCGCCACGTCCTGATGTTCCCTTGGTCGTCCATACTTATGAAGGTGGCGGCGAGAACCAACCCTCGACTCCTCTCCCAATCGCTGCTCTTCCAGCCCCTGTCGAGGAGGTTTTGAAAGCCCACGCCGCTTACCTTAGCGCTATGACTACCGAATGTGTAGAGAAACGCCTTTACCAGACGATGGGCGAGGCTTTAAGGGACTCCTTGAGCCAGTATGAATCCGAAGCCAGTGTTGCGAAGGACCAAGTCCAACAACTTAAGCAAGATCTTACGATGCGGGGATTGGAGTTTTCGCGGTTAGAGAATGCTCTGAAGGACGAGTTGCGGAGCGAACGTAAAAACAGCGTTGAACTAGACAAAAAGCTCAACGCCAAACTCTTAGAGGTCACCGAACTCGAGGGCAGACTCGTGCATCAGCAGGAGAAGATAGCGGACCTGGAGGAAACTCTCAAGGCTAAAAAGGCCTACGCGGATGAGCTCGAGGCCAAGTCAATTGAGAGGGAGGATCTGCTGGGTAAAATCGAAGCTGACAAGGATCAAAAGGCCAAGGATCTGAGCGAGAAAGATAAGGAGCTGAACGAATCTGCAGCAAAGCTTGCCCAGGCGCTTGAGGAGAACGAAAAGCTGAAGAAACAAATTGAAGAACTCGACCTCAGCGCCGCAAACGTTCTGACTTCCGGGTTCGGCGCGGCCTTGGAGCAGTTCGCTTGTACTTACCCCGACTTGGACCTCTCCCAGTTCTCAATTTGCCATGAAGTGGTAGACGGCAAAATTGTACCCTCAGATTAACGTTTTCATTTGACGCTTTGTTTAGAAACATTCTAGAAGACTTACATATTTGACCTCTGTCTATGTGCAACGAATCTGTTTATAATGACTTCTTTCATTCAGAACGTGTTAACATATGCACATGGTTTATCTTTTATCTGTTGTGCGATCACTTGTTAACTTGGTGGGCTCTCACTTAACCCAATTAACTTAGCGCAAACTGATGCTTAATTTTCTGGCAATCAACTTATTTTAAAAAAATGGTTAGTCTATAGCAATAACATTTGACACGAAATTACTTACTGAGCAGTAGGCGAGAGTCATTTTTAGTATTTGAAATCTCGCTTGCCTGATCTGCCAAGTGACATGTGTATTTCTAGGTCATCGCCTAAACTGGGCTGGCTTGATTCTGTACTGAGGACTTTCGAACTTGCCTCAATTTGCTTAATCGAAGAGGTCTTGTATTCTGTTCTTGCCTGAACTCACTCTGAGCTGAGAAGGACTTTATCTAGCCTGGACTCGCTCGACGGCGAGAAGGACTTTATCTGGTGCCTCAACTTGCTCGGGGGCTACCTTTTCCCTGGATGCACTGAGGACTTTTAATCTCATCTTGCCTGAACTCACTCGAGGGTGAGGAGGACTTTATCTGGTACCGGGGCTAGCTATTCATACTTGAGGAGGGGGCGTCCCGAAGGAATCCTTTAACCCCTGCTCAAGGACTAGGCACCCGGGTTTGAACTGTTAGCTGGTACCGGGGCTAGCTATTCATACTTGAGGAGGGGGCGTCCCGAAGGAATCCTTTAACCCCTACCCAAGGACTAGGCGCCCGGGTTTGAACTGTTATCTGGTACCGGGGCTAGCTATTCATACTTGAGGAGGGGGCGTCCCGAAGGAATCCTTTAACCCCTGCTCAAGGACTAGGCGCCCGGGTTTTAACTGTTATCTGGTACCGGGGCTAGCTATTCATACTTGAGGAGGGGGCGTCCCGAAGGAATCCTTTAACCCCTGCTCAAGGACTAGGCGCTCGGGTTTGAACTGTTATCTGGTACCGGAGCTAGCTATTCATACTTGAGGAGGGGGCGTCCCGAAGGAGTCCTTTAACCCCTGCTCAAGGACTAGGCGCCCGGGTTTGAACTGTTATCTGGTACCGGGGCTAGCTATTCATACTTGAGGAGGGGGCGTCCCGAGGAATCCTTTAACCCCTGCTCAAGGACTAGGCGCCCGGGTTTTTACTGTTATCTGGTACCGGGGCTAGCTATTCATACTTGAGGAGGGGGCGTCCCGAAGGAATCATTTAACCCCTGCTCAAGGACTAGGCGCCCGGGTTTTAACTCACACTGGACGTACCTGTCATCTTGCTCTGAACTCTCGCCTATACTCGTTCTTGGCGAGTAGGACTTTTTATTCTGTTCTCGCCTATACTAGTGTCTCTGATCGCCAAGCGGCGATGAGGACTTAAAAAACTTTATGCATGCGATTTGGATCTGCCCTAAATTACACAAGGACGACAAAGTCTTTTGTTTAAAAACTAAAAATGATAATCACGCAAACTCAATAACTGGGAAAACTTGATAGACTCGAACTTTCTTTATTGGGTGGCCTCATTAAAAAACCCTCCTTAGGGAAAAAGAGCGCCACCTTTAAAAACTATTTTCACTTAACTGTTCGAGTTAACTGCTACTTACAATGCTTTAACTGTAATAAAACTTGAGATGGGTAGCGTTCCAAGTGCGAGGAATCGCCCCTCCCTCCAGTGTTTCCAAACGGTAGGCGCCATTCCCGAGTGCTTCAGTTATTCTAAACGATCCTGTCCATTTGGGTGACAATTTATTCTGCATCTCGTATAGGTGGGCCTTCCTCATTACCAGGTCGCCATCTCTGAACTGCCTTGGGCTTGCCCTAGAATTGTACTTGCGCTCGACTCTTCTCTTTATTGCTTCAGCCTTTACCCTTGCCTCCTCCCTGACCTCATCCAGCAAATCTAAGTTCATCCTCCTTTCTACATTCAAATCTTCCGCCACGAAATTTTGGAATCTCGGCGAGCTTTCCTGGATTTCAATTGGGATCATCGCATCGCACCCGTACACCAAGCTAAACGGGGTTTCGTGGGTTCCTGATTGCTCAGTGGTATGATATGCCCATATTATACGGGAACTTCCTCAGCCCAAGATCCTTTGGCCTTCTTCAATCTCCTCTTCAAACCTCTCAGTAGAACCCGATTAGCTGACTCCACCTGCCCATTCGTTTGTGGGTGTTCCACAGAAGCGAACACCTGTTGAGTTCCAACATCCTCACACAGCTTCTTCAACAGGTGACTTGCGAACTGAGTCCCGTTATCTGATACCAAACGCTTGGGCACACCGAAACGATACACAATATTCTTCCATACGAAATTCTGAATCTTGTGCGCGGTGATCTGGGCTACTGGTTCTGCTTCAATCCACTCGTGAAGTATTCGACGGCCACAACCAAATACTTCATCTGCCTAATCGCCAATGGGAAGGGTCCCAGAATATCGATTCCCCATGTGTGGAAAGGCCAGGGACTGTAGATTGACTTTAACTCTTCCGGAGGCGCCTTGTGCCAATCGGCGTGCTCCTGGCACTGCTTGCAACGTTGGGCATATCTCTTGCAGTCTTCCCTCATTGTCGGCCAATAATAACCTGCACGGATGGTTCTTGTCGCCAAGGCTCGACCTCCGATGTGACTCCCACAAATCCCCTCATGGAGCTCGACCATAATTCTCGTGCACTTCTCTCCATGCACACATACTAAAAGGGCGTGTGTGAACCCAAACCTGTACAACTCGCCATCGATAAGGGTGAACTTGGTGGAGTTCTTTTTTACCTTCCTAGCTTCCGTCGGGTCCATTGGGAGTACGCCATCTGCCATGTAGCGCTGGTATGGCGTTATCCATGTGTCTGGCTCGTGGACGGCGCAAACTTGCATCATCTTTGCCTCTCCCACTGGATGCGCTCTAACCCTTGGCGTCCTCAAGGTCTCTTGAGATAGAGACTTATGACCCCTCGCCATCCCTTCCCTTGACTTGCAGACTTGGAGAACTTGGTGGTCCATCACGAACGCTCGAGGTGTCTTCAGGGTTTCTTGTATGACAGTCCTCTGCCTGCCACCCTTGCCCGAACTGGCAAGCTTGGCTAGCAAGTCAGCTCGGGCGTTCTGCTCTCTTGGCACGTGCACTACTTCGAACAAAACAAAAGACCTCCTCAACTCCTGCACATACTCCAGATAAGCTGCCATCTGCGGATCCTTAGCCTGGAACTCGCCAGTTACTTGGCCTGTGATTAGCAATGAATCGCTCTTGGCCATCAGCACCCTTGCTCCCATCTCCTTTGCCAACAAGATACCAGCGATCAAAGCCTCATATTCTGCTTGGTTATTGCTGGCTTTAAAGGCAAACCTTAGGGACTGTTCTATCAACACGTCGTTGGGTCCTTCCAGAATTATCCCGACCCCACTACCCAACTGGTTAGAGGACCTATCCATTGAGAGTACCCAACGAAAACCATCTCCGTCGTTCGGCACTGTTTCAGAAGATAGCTCGACCACGAAGTCAGCGAAGATTTGCCCCTTGATCGGTCCCCGGGCCTCATACTTGATGTCGAACTCCGACAACTCTACCGCCCATTTTACCATTCTTCCAGCCACGTTTGGTTTCTTTAGAACCTTCTTAATAGGCAAGTCGGTCATCACCAACACTGTAAAACTCTGGAAGTAATGGCGCAACCTCCTCGCCGAAAACACTACTGCCAGTGTTGCTTTCTCCAAAGCCTGATATCTCACTTCTGGGCCCTGCAACACCTTGCTGACAAAATAAACGGGTTTCTGAACTTGATCTTGGTCCTGGACGAGCACCGCACTCAGTGCCTTCTCGGTTACGGCGAAGTATAACCTGAGGGGCGCTCCCATTTGAGGTTTGCACAGAACCGGCGGGCTTGCCAAGTACTCCTTGAGCTTCACGAAAGCATCTTCACACTCCTTCGTCCAGACAAACCTATTATTCCTTTTCAAGCACTGGAAATACGGGTGACCCCTCTCTCCACTAGCAGACACAAATCGTGACAGGGCGGCCATCCGACCCGTGAGCTGCTGCACCTCCTTAACCGTAGCAGGGCTCCTCATCGCCAAGATGGTCGCACACTTGTCAGGGTTTGCTTCGATCCCTCTTTCGGTCAAGAGAAAACCTAAGAATTTTCCTGCTTCCACGCCGAAAATGCACTTCTCAGGGTTCAGCTTCAATTTATATTTGGCTATCGTAACGAACAGCTCCTCCAAATCAGCAATATGTTGGTTTTTTTCCAGGGATCTTACGACCATATCATCAACGTAAGCTTGTACGTTCCTCCCAAGCATAGGTGCAAGCACTTTATCCATCAGCCTCTGGTACGTGGCCCCCGCATTCTTCAGCCCAAAAGGCATCACCTTGTAGCAATAGCACGACTTCTCCGTCATGAAGGCAGTTTTTTCCTCGTCCATGGGGTGCATCTTAATTTGGTTGTACCCCGAGAATGCGTCCAAGAAACTTAACAACTTACACCCTGCTGCGCTGTCCACTAGGGCGTCTATACTTGGCAAAGGATAGGAATCCTTTGGACAGGCTTTGTTTAGATCTGTGAAGTCGACACACATTCGCCATTTCCCATTGCTCTTCTTTACCAATACAACATTGGCGAGCCATTCCGGATACTGTATCTCCTTGATGTGGCCTGCCTCGAGGAGTTTTTGCGTTTCATCTCTGATCGCCTGTCTCCTTTCTTCATTGAATTTTCTTCTTCTTTGTCGGACTGGTCTGACTTGGGGGTCCATTGCTAAACGATGACATAAAAAATCGGGGTCGATTCCCGGCATATCCGAGGCAGACCACGCAAACACGTCCAGATGCCTGCCTATCACCTTGGCGATCTGTTCCTGTGTCTCGCCGTCTAAAGTTTTCCCCAACTTAAAAGTTTTGCCGCCGATCTCCCTTTCGAGCCAATCTCCAACTGGCTGAGGCCTCTTCTCACTAGCGAGCAATGCTCTCACAATGCTTGACTCCCTGGCGGCTTTCGGGCAGTTTTCCTCCTCCACTACTCCAGCGTTGCTCTCAGACCTTGGCTCGACATCTTCCATGGTTACGTCGCCCTTGGTGGCTGCTTCCAATGCCACATCCATAACCACGTCGCCTTCGGCGGTCCCCTCTGACGCTGCATCCATAGCCCGTTGGTTTTTATGCTCATTCCCCGCACCAACAGGTGCTGTTGTGGTCACATGGCACACCGATCGCCTGTTCTTGAGGCTGTTTTCGTAGCATCTCTTTGCCTCCTCTTGGTCAGATCGGATGGTGACGATCACCCCTTCCATTGAAGGTAATTTGACCTTCATGTGCCTCGTGGAGGGTTCAACTCCTATCCTATTGAGTGTTGGCCTTCCCAATAGGATATTATATGCTGAGGGGGCGTTCACGACAAGGTATTTGATTTTCTCCGTGCGCGAAGCGGCCCCATCTGTGAACGTTGTTCTTAACTCAATGTATCCCCTGACTTCGACTTGATCGCCCGCAAAACCGTATAAGCAGCCCCCATATGGCCTCAGCTGGTCCGTAGATAATTGTAGCCTTTCGAAGGTCGGCCAGAACATCTCGTCTGCCGAGCTCCCTTGATCGACCAAGACCCGATGAACCGTCCTCCCTGCTGTGACGAGCGAGATCACAATGGGATAGTTGTCATGAGGCACAACATCCCTGAGGTCTTCCTTAGTGAACGTCATGTCCACATCGGGCGAATGGTCCTTAAAAACTTCCACTGACATTACGGACCTCGCATACCTCTTACGCTGTGATGCAGTACACCCGCCACCCGAGAACCCACCAGCTATGGTGTGGATTTCACCGAGAACGGGCGCCTCGTGTTGCTGCCCCTCACTGCCCCCCGATTGCGAGCCTGACGGTCGTCCCGCCTGTTTCTCCATCAAGTAATCCTTCAGTAAACCATTCTTCACGAGCTCATCCAACTGATAGCCAAGCGCCAGACAGTTGTTAATATGGTGTCCGAATGCTTCGTGGAATTCGCACCATGACTCCTTGCGAGGTCCCAGCACCTTGTCAGCTTTAATCAGCGGCCTCAACCTGTCAGCTATGCTGGGTACCGCAATCAGATCCTTGAGTTCCATCACGAAGTTGTGCCTCAGCGGCTTGCTTGCTTCTCTCCCTTCCTCTACTCGACCCTTAGGTTGGGTCCTCCGTGGCTCGTAAGCGCGTTTCCTGTCAAAGTGTTTTCTTTCTGTGACGGCTTGGTGAACCCGAACAAGTTGCGTGCGTATCTGTGCCTTGGGACGCGCTGGCACAGTGGTTGTGCATTTCTCGTACGTTTCACCTTCCGCGGCAATATGTTCTACCGCTTGTTGCCTTATCTCGGCGAAGGTTTTGGGGCGACTGCGGTTAAGCGTTTTACTGAAAGATCCAGGACGCACCCCCTTCTTGAACGCGTATACAATCATGGGTTCTTCCTTGGTGCCTACTGTTTCGTCCGGTTGACCGGGACGTCTTCGTGCGCGACCTCAACCGTCAGCTAGGGACTCCTTCCCACTGGATACCTGTGGATTCCTGCAAAGAAGGACAAAAGGGCGCACTAGCGGCCGTTTGCACTCCGACGCTCAAGTCAGCCAGCAAGAAACACCAAAAACTGTGCACCTCCGTATCGCAGCCGCGCGTATGGCACTCTGAAGGTGGTAAAAAGAACTGTGTGTTATGTGTATGTTTTCTCCCTCAGGCAAAGATCTTTTTCCCAGTCCCTTGTACGTAACCTCAAGGCACGAGCAAGCAACTAGAGAGTTCTCTGGTAAATTTACCAAAAGTTCGAACCCCGTTCCCAACATTCTCCGCGCTATTTAAACTACCCAAGCATTTAAAGCGCCTTAAAGCGCTTTTAATTCAAAGCATAACGCACTCATTAAAGCGTTTAATTAGAAAACGTAGCGCATTTAAGACGTTGAAACGCTTGGGAGCCATTATAGTACCTGAATGCTCGAAACGGAAACTGTATTGAATGACTTTAATTACCTGGCACCTGACTAAAGGATGTTTCTATTCTGACCTGGCTGTCGTACACGTGGAGGGCCTCACGACGCCATGACCCCATCTGGGGGCGTTTCTGTCCATTTGGGGACGTCTCTACATGTGAGTCCTCCTACCTGGGAGTGCTACTGCGCTAGGGGTGACTTTTTGGGTGCCAACTGATGCCCCCAATCATCTAGTCACTCGCTTTGAGAGCGTATCTGCCTTCTTCTTGTACCCTACACCCGGCTACCCTGGGCGTGACCTTCCTCCAAAGTCGTATCTGTCCCAAAGGCGTATCTGTCCCGTATCCGGGCGTTGACTAAGTCAAGGTCAAAGTCAACGCAGGGCGTCGCCTAGGTGGAGAGACGCCAAGTGCCAGCATCGCCAAGAGGAAGCGTTGCCAAGGCAAGGCGTCGCCTAGGTGAAGGCGTCGCCCAACCATGGCGTCGCCAAGATCAAATATCATTAAGCCAAGGCAATCACGGTGCGGCTCCCCGATACCCATGGGTAGGAAAGACCATGGAGGGGGCGACGCCGTAGGAAGGCCCCAAACCCTGGATAACCAGGGAACAGTAATAAAGAGGAGAGAAAGGTGGCTTCAAGGCCATAGTAACAACACCAGTGTAGGGCAGCCTGACTCGTGAAGTACCCCTGCCGCCCCAGAGACGCCTTTTGGACAGATACGACTCAAGAGGAAGGTCACGCCCAGGGTAGCCGGGTGCAGGGTACAAGAGGAAGGCAGATACGCTCTCAAAGCGAGTGACTAGATGATTGGGGGCATGAGTTGGCACCCAAAAAGTCACCCCTAGCGCAGTAGCACTCCCAGGTAGGAGGACTCACACGTAGAGACGTCCCCAAATGGGCAGAAACGCCCCCAGATGGGGTCATGGCGTCGTGAGGCCCTCCACGTGTATGACAGCCAGGTCAGAATAGAAACATCCTTTAGTCAGGTGCCAGGTAATTAAAGTCATTCAATACAGTTTCTGTTTCGAGCATTCAGGTACTATAATGGCTCCCAAGCGTTTCAACGTCTTAAATGCGCTACGTTTTCTAATTAAACACTTTAATGAGTGCGTTACGCTTTGAATTAAAAGCGCTTTAAGGCGCTTTAAATGCTTGGGTAGTTTAAATAGCGCGGAGAATGTTGGGAACGGGGTTCAAACTTTTGGCAAATTTACCAGAGAACTCTCTAGTTGCTTGCTCGTGCCTTGAGGTTACGTACAAGGGACTGGGAAAAAGATCTTTGCCTGAGGGAGAAAACATACACACAACACACAATTCTTTTTACCACCTTCAGAGTGCCATACGCGGTGCTCCGATACGGAGGTGCACAGTTTTTGGTGTTTCTTGCTGGCTGACTTGAGCGTCGGAGTGCAAACGGCCGCTAGGGCGCCCTTTTGTCCTTCTTTGCAGGAATCCACAGGTATCCAGTGGGAAGGAGTCCCTAGCTGACGGTTGAGGTCGCGCACGAAGACGTCCCGGTCAACCGGACGGAACATTTGGCGCCCACCGTGGGGCCGATATAAAACATCAGTCCCATCACAAGTTCGAGAAAATCTACCAAGTTACAGTAACGTTGAAGGAGGCTGGAGTGACAATGGCCCCCACCAGACGAGGTACAGCACGCGCAGCCCCAACAGAACTATCCATGCAACAGGTCCTGGAGATAATGAGGGGGCTGCAACAGGATATGGCTGAGTTGAAGCTGGAACAGGAACGTATGCAGGCGGATCTCGACGCCTCGCATGAGAGGAATGACGAGCTCCACCGTGTGAATGAAGAGTTGCGCCAGGGCCTGAGAAATAATCGGGCGCAACATGGACATGACGAGATGGAGAACCATTCCCCACCAAGGGAATTTTCTACTCCCTTCTCGCAGGAGATTCTAGATGCAGCGATCCCGAACACATTTGCGGGGCCCAGGGTGATCTTCACCGGGATGAAGGACCCAGAGACGCACCTTGCTGCATTTCACACACAGATGGTCCTGGTAGGCGGTTCTGACGCTGCCAAGTGCAAGCTCTTTATGAGCACCCTGACTGGGATGGCTATGGACTGGTTCATCAGCCTCCCGGACGGCCATATCACATCTTTCCACCAATTGTCGCGATTGTTCAGGGAGCAATACTTGGCAAACAAAGCCCCGCCGCCGGTCTCCTACGATTTGTTCGACGTGAAGCAGTATCAGGGGGAGACCCTGAAGGAGTACATTAATCGCTTCGGGGCCCAGGTTGTGAAGGTTGGCACGACAGAGGAGGCAATGATCGTGTACGCATTCGTGAAGGGCGTATGCCCCGGTCCTTTTGGAGAGTCTATCATTCGCAACCGCCCCAGGACTTTCGCTGAGTTACGGCGTCGGGCGGTAGAACATATTGCTTCTGAAGGGGAGGTGTGCGTGAAACGCACCAGCGTCGTACCCTCACGCCCGAGAGGACCGGCGCGAACTCAGCCCGCCCGAGTCAATGAGACCACGACGGGAAGAAAGAAGCCCGATGCGAGACGCCCCTACGAGGCCAGAAAGCCCCAGCCCCGGGGTCCAGCGGGGGGCGATTGCCCGGCCAGAGAAAGAGCGAGACCAGCAAGGTATAACTTCGTGGTGGAGCTGAAGGATTTGATCGCCGTGCCTAACATAGCTGAGAGGCTAAGGCGACCAGCGAAGAATGACAAGGTGTTAGGGCCTCGCAAAGACTCTTGGTGCGAATTCCACGAGGCTTTCGGGCACCACATTGATAATTGCCTGTTGCTGGGTTTTTGAAGGATTATGTCGCAGAGCCCACGACGACTACCACCTTGTCACCGCCGCAGGCGGAAGAACCAGCACACGAGATGCCTGTGCTTGGCAAGGTCCACACCATTGCTGGAGGTTTTTCCGGCGGAGGACCCACCGCGTCCCAGCGGAAGAAATACGCGAGGGGGGTCAATTCAGTCGAAGAGAGACTCTCGGGGGAGCCGTGGGAGTCGGATCTCGTGTTCACAAGAAGAGACCTCCGGGATGTGGTACCCCACGACAACGACCCCGTTGTCATCTCAGTCGTCACAACCGGGAGGAAGGTGCACAGAGTGCTTGTCGACCAAGGAAGTTCGGCAGACGTCATGTTTCTGTCGACCTTTAATAAGTTACAGTTGTCCCCCGATCTGTTGAGTCCCTACATGAGGTGCCTATATGGGTTTGGGGACAACCAGGTGGAAGTCCGGGGGTACCTGGAGTTGAGGGCTACGTTCACGGACGGAGAGGCCTCCCGTACCGAAAGCATCCGGTACCTAGTCGTGAACGCCAACTCCGCCTACAATATTTTGCTGGGCAGGCCGGCGTTAAACCATTTGAACACGGTGTCCTCCACACGCCACATGAAGATGAAGCTGCCAGCCCTCAGTGGTAAGGTGATAGAATCAGGTCAGACCAGGAGGAGGCGAGAAAATGCTATGAGAACAGCCTGAAAACGAAGAGAAGCGTTTTCATGGTATATGAACGTCCGCCATGCGCGGACACGATGATGATTGAGGCGACACCCGCGGGGTCGACGCCTATTGAGGCCATACCGGCGAGGGCGGCGTCCGAAGCAGACGCACCCATGGAGCAAGGTCCTAGCGACGTGGCGCCCGTGCAAGAGGCGGTGCCCGTCGAGGATGAGAGCAGAGAACAGCCAGCCACCAACGCCGTGGAAAGGGAGATTGGTGGCAAGACATTCAAGTTAGGGAGTTTGCTGAGTTCGGGAGAGCAGGAAGGGGTGGCAGAAGTGATTTCGCGCCACCTGGATGCCTTCGCATGGTCCGCCTCGGATATGCCCGGTATCGACCCTGATTTCCTATGTCACCACCTCAGCATGGATGCCACGGTCCGCCCCGTGCGCCAGAGAAGGAGAAAGTTCAACGAGGAGAAACAGCAGGTGGTGAAGGACGAAACGCAGAAGCTGTTGAAGGCTGGCCATATCAGGGAGATTCAATACCCTGAGTGGCTTGCCAATGTCGTCTTGGTGAAAAAGGCGAATGGAAAATGGAGGATGTGCGTGGACTTCACGGACCTGAATAAGGCATGCCCAAAGGACTCGTACCCGCTGCCCAGCATCGACGCCTTGGTAGACAGTGCGTCCGGCAGCAAGGTGCTGAGTTTCCTGGACGCCTTCTCAGGGTACAATCAGATCAAGATGCACCCCAGAGACGAGAACAAAACTGCATTCATGACTGAGACTTGCAGTTATTGCTATAAGGTGATGCCTTTCAGGCTGAAAAACGCGGGCGCCACGTACCAGAGGCTAATGGACAAGGTCCTGGCGCCCATGCTCGGGAGGAATGTTTACGCCTATGTCGACGACATGGTGGTGGCGTCGCAGGACAAGGCGCAGCACATGGCAGATCTGGAGGAGTTGTTCGTTACGATATCCAAGTACCGCCTCAAGTTAAACCCTGAGAAGTGTGTTTTCGGGGTAGAGGCCGGTAAGTTCTTGGGTTTCATGCTCACGGAGAGGGGGATAAAGGCGAACCCCGACAAATGCGCGGCGATTATCGCCATGCGAAGCCCGGCGTCGGTAAAGGAGGTGCAACAGCTGACAGGACGGATGGCGGCGCTCTCAAGGTTTGTTTCCACCAGGGGAGAGAAGGGGCATCCATATTTCCAGTGCCTCAAGAGAAACAGTCGCTTTGCGTGGACTGATGAGTGCGAAGCGGCTTTCATTAAGCTAAAGGAGTACCTGGCGACGCCACCGGTCCTCTGCAAACCGGTAACAGGCGTGCCCCTCCGGTTATACTTTACAGTAACGGAACGAGCTATCAGCTCAGTGCTGGTCCAGGAACAGGACCAGATTCAAAAACCCATTTATTTTGTAAGCAAGGCCTTACAAGGCGCAGAAACCAGATACCAGGCGTTAGAGAAGGCAGCGTTGGCGGTGGTATTTTCAGCCAGGAGGCTCCGTCATTACTTCCACAGCTTCACGGTGGTAGTGATGACAAACCTCCCTATACAGAAGGTGCTGCAGAAGCCTGATGTGGCTGGGAGAATGGTACGCTGGGCGGTGGAACTATCAGAATTCGACATCCAGTATGAGCCTAGAGGGTCCATCAAAGGGTAGGTATACGCAGATTTTATAGCGGAGCTGTCGCCCGGAGGGGAGCAAGAGGTGGAGGTGGGCTCGCAGTGGTTGCTCTCGGTTGATGGCTCTTCCAACCAGCAAGGGACTGGTGCGGGAATAGTCTTGGAGGGACCCAACGGCATGCTGATTGAGCAGGCCCTGCGCTTCGCCTTCAAGGCAAGTAACAATCAGGCAGAATATGAAGCCCTGATAGCAGGAATGCTCCTGGCCAAAGAGATGGGCGCGCAGAACCTCCTGGTGAAAAGCGACTCCCAGCTGATAACGGGGCAGGTGTCGGGTGAGATCCAGGCGAAGGACCCACAGATGGCGGCATATCTGAAATACGTCCAATTGTTGAAAGGAGCGTTCAACGCTCTTGAGCTGATACATGTCCCCAGGGAGCAGAATGCCAGAGCTGACCTGCTTGCAAAGCTGGCCAGCTCAGGCAAGGGGGGTAGACAGAGGACAGTGATCCACGAGACTCTCAAAGCTCCGCGTAGATTCGTGGAAGACAACAGGGTGGACGTCCTCCAGATTTATACAACAAGGGGAAGGCCGAGGAGTCATTACTCTTTGACCCAGGATACGCAGAGGGCGCCCCGCATCAGCACGTACGCGGATGCGCCCGAAGAAGAGCAGATGCAGGTATGCGTTTTGACCCAGGGAGACACCTGGATGACGCCCTACAAGCGATACCTGGTGGATGGGGCTCTCCCAGTAGAGCCTGAAGAGGGTAAAAAGGTCAAAAGGAACGCCGCAAGGTACACCCTGGTGGATGGGGTGTTGTTCAGGCACGGTTTCACTCACCCTATCCTAACATGCGTAACGGGCGACGAGTGCACCAGGATAATGGCAGAGCTACACGAAGGCATCTGCGGGAGCCACGTAGGGGGAAGGTCCCTAGCCTCCAAAGTAATACGCGCAGGATTCTTCTGGCCAACAGTGAAAGAAGACTGCGCACGACACGCCCGGCGGTGCAGACAATGCCAAAAGTACGCCGACTGGCATAAGGCGCCGCCAGAAGAATTGCGGTCCATATACAGCCCGTGGCCTTTCCATACATGGGGAATTGACATCCTGGGCCCGTTCCCACTGGCAATCAGGCAGATGAAGTATTTGGTCGTCGTCATCGAATACTTCACCAAGTGGATAGAGGCAGAGCCCGTAGCACAGATCACTGCGCACAAGGTACAGCATTTTGTGTGGAAGAACATCGTGTGCCGCTTTGGCGTACCTAGGCGCTTGATATCTGATAACGGGACCCAGTTTGCCAGTCAGCAGTTGAGAAATCTGTGCGCTGAGGTAGGAATCAAACAAGTGTTCGCATCGGTTGAACATCCCCAGACCAACGGACAAGTGGAGTCGGCAAACAGAGTTTTGCTGAGGGGGTTAAAGAGGAGGTTAGAGAAAGCCAAAGGGGCGTGGGCGGAAGAGGTACCAAGGATCGTATGGGCATACCACACCACGCCCCAATCCTCTACTATGGAGACGCCTTTTAGTTTGGTGTACGGGTCGGACGCGATGATTCCAGTAGAAATACATGAAAGCTCACCACGTTTTCAAAACTTTGTGGTGGAGGAATCCAATGAAGAGAGGCGGGTAAACCTGGATCTGCTAGACGAGGCCAGGGAAGAAGCCAGAACAAAAGCTGAAGCGATGAAGAGAAGAGTAGAGCGGCAATATAACTCTAAGGTAAAGCCGCGACAGTTTCAGGTCGGCGACCTGGTGATGAGGAAAGCTCACCCATACGATTTGGAGAATAAGTTGTCTCCCAAGTGGACCGGACCCTTCAGAGTTACTGAGGCTAAGGGCAACGGTTCGTACAACCTAGAGACTTTGGATGGAGGTCCTATTCCGCGCAGTTGGAATGCAGGCAACTTAAAATTTTATTTCAGTTGACTTATGTAAGCAGTTATGTAACAATTTAGTTGAAGGGGATGCTCTTTTTCCCCCTCGGGGGTTTTTTAATGAGGTCACCCAAGTAAAAGGTAAAACAAGTTTGAGAAAAAGAAGTGCCTTGGTTTTCATCCTTTATCTTTCTCCGTTTGAAGTAATGTGAAGCGTCGCCAAAAAAGAGGGCGTCGCCTAGGTCAAGGCGTCGCCAAGAGAAAAGGTGTCGCCCAGGTGAGGGCGTCGCCCAGATGAAGGCGTCGCCCCGGTGAAGGCGTCGCCCAGATGAAGGCATGCGCCGTTGGAAGGACAGGATGAAAGAAAAGCGCGCGGTATGCGAAACATATGCAAAGTAGAGCGGTGTTTGCAAAAAATCAAGTATGATATAGAAAAGTTGTTGTTACAAGCAATATTTGATACAATGAGCGTAGCACAAATGGAGCAAACACTACAGATCATGCAAAAACACGAACAAGCCATTTTTCAGTGGCCATCGGAGTCAGCACTGGAGGAAGGCGAAACCCCATTCCTAGCCCGCAGAGCTCGAGTAAGTCGTGTCCTCCTCTCTTGGTTTATTTTCGAGCCTGCACCAAGGGAGATAAATGTGTTAGAAACACCATGAAGCAAGACAGACACGGTTAGAAAACAACAAAGGCCGGAGTTTCTAGGGCGGCGACTCTTACATATGTACTTTTCGAGAGTCCCAGCGTTGAACTCCAAGCTGATCAAAGTGGCAGAGTCAAAACCTCCCGCCTCAGCAAGAATCCGGCAAGCTATTTGATCACTTGGAGCCAGCTTCTTGAAGGGTTTGGTTTTGAGGGCCCTTGCCTCTCTCACCCAGTACAGCGGAAACCCATCCAGAGCGTCAGGAACAAGGTCAGTGCAGCAGATCTTGAAGAACCGGCCTTTCCACCCGGTGAACGAGTTCTGTAAGGGCATGAGGAGAACTCTCCCGGGAACGTTACTGAGAGTTACCCAGAGGTTGTGTCTTTGCCTCTTCACCTCAAAGAAGTGAAGAAAGAGGTCAACCGAGGGCGCACAACCCAGAAACCCGAAGAGGATATTGAAGGCTTTGACAAAGGCCCAGCTGTTGGGGTATAACTGGGCCGGAGCGACATTGATCTCCGTCAGCAGTTCCTTCTCGAACTAAGAGAAGGGTAGGCGCACTCCGATGGTCTTGAAAACCACCTGGTAAAGGTAAAAGAAGGGGACTCCTTCGTTGGCCCGTTCGTCTCCACATACTGGCTCCCCTAGAGTGCAAGGGAGCACAGCGATGTCGTCGTCATGCCTCCTCGCGAAGGCCCGGTGATCATAGGAACATGAATCCCCTTTGTGTTCCCTTATGGCCCTGGTAGCGAGTAAGCATGAACATTCATCAAGAAGTTCGTTCGAAGCCCAAGGGTACAAGTCCTTGGGATTGACCCTGGGGGAAGCAGCATGAGAAGACATTCTTTAACAAGATCAGGGATTGTTGAGGGCGCTTGGACCGCTGGAAATACAAGAGTCGAGCGAGGGGAGCAAATGCTGGAACAACCCTTCGTGAAAAGAGAAAGGGTACAAGAAGAAAGGGTGCAAGAAGAAAGGTGCAAGAAAAGAGAGTGTAAGTAGGTTACGAAGAGTGCAGAAATGATGAGAATGGTTCCAGAGTTTGAAGAGTTAAATAAAGCGGTTAGAGCGCCAAACGAAGCAAGTATTGCAGTTAGGGCATTAAACAACGCGAATGGATGCACCGCACGATCGAGCCACGTGGCAGAAGATGAAGGGATGACCCTGGCACCGCTGGTTAAACTCAGAGAACGTCGTATCAACAGAATATCCAGTGGTACGATGCGCCGTCGAAAGTGGGTCAGGGGCACAGCTGGAGTCAGGACTCAGTGGAATGACTGAATGTCCCATCAGCCATTCAAGAAGCGCCACGTGGATCAAGTCGAATGACTGAACGTCCCATCAGCCATACAAGAAACGCCACGTGGATGGCACGGACAAAACCTTGAGCTCTTCGCTGTCATCAAGCGTCGACCAAGGCAAGGACCAAAGTCAATGTCAAAGTAAAGATAACGCCCGAGGCGTCGCCCGGAAGGACGTGAAGGGCGACGCCAGCATGAGACGTCGCGGGCGTCGCCAACCCAAATATCAGCAGGGTCGCCTCCCCGATACCCACAGGTAGGAAAGACTGTGGAGGGAGACGAAATTGAAGGGGCAGAGTTAGTTGTTGGCGTCACCTCCCCGATACCCACGGGTAGGAAAGACTGTGGAGGGAGATAAGACCGCCAAACACCAGCGAATCGCTGGCAGGGTGTTCCCCGATACCTATGGGAAGGAAAGACCATAGAGGGAACGACCCCCCCCCCCCCAGAGCACTCGACGTTTTAGACACCCGGGGACGATACGGCGCTGTTGTAGCAGGCCTCTCCTTAGGCGTGGGCGCCGGGTGCTAAGGATCAAGGAAAGAACCGTTTCGATGTGAGAGACACCCCGTGGACGATACGACGTCACTAGGTGAGCCTCTCCATGGGCGTGAGGGTTGGCACGTGACCTTTCCCGGGCATACAAGGCCGTCCGACGAAGTGAAAGAAACGGGCAAAACACAAATAAAATAACCGAAGCGCCGAAGGCAAAGAATGAGAGTAAGAGCGCACAGGCAGGATTCTATATCATGAAGGCACAAAAGCAATCATACGAACACCCAGATTTGTAACAAGAATACAGATGGTTCAAAGAATTATAAGTTTAACAGAGAAAGTCAAAAGCAAAGGTAAAGTATAAAGGAATTAAGCTTGAAGGTAAAGGTGGCGGGTGAGAGATAGCGGTTCAGTCATCCAAGTCCATGGGCACGACCTTCCCGTCGACGACATGGTGTGTGGGGTCGCAGTTCGAAATATTGATGCCAGGGTTCTCGCAGGACGCCTGGGTCAGAGCCTCTTGGAAGCCCTCTTCAAACGCCCCCGCCATCTCCCTAGTCAGTTCTTGGACCTCTCCCTCTAGTTCCGTAATCCTAGAGTCCTTGGATGTCAGTTGCTTCTCCAGAAATTCCTTCTCCACGCGGAGCTTGTTAGCTTCGGCTTGGAGAAGGCTCAAAGCTTCAACCTTCGCAGCCAAGGCGTCCTCTCTCTCACCTAGCTTCTGCCTCCAAGCAGCATCCAACTCTTCGTGTTTTCTTTGCTGCAGTTCGGATGTAAGAGCCGCCTCCTGGAGGCCAATGTTCTGGATTTGGTAGGAGGTGAGCTGGGCTAGTTGAGCGGCATGCGCCTGTTCCAGTTCTCGCGCGTACGCCTCAGCTCCCTCCCTGCCCTCCTGGGCCAGTTTTAGCAGAGATTGGGAAGCTCCCTCCTTGAGTCCCCAGTTCTGTTTCTCCTCCTTCAACGCCCCCACCTCTTGTCTCAGCTTGCGGAGGGCCTCCCTTCCTTTGATGGCATTTCGAGCCTGAGTACGCCACTTGATTGCCACCGCCAGGAATGCCCCCATATAATAAGGCATGCCTCCCCCCTTCTGAGGATCAGTCGGCGACATTCCTTCGGTGAAGCCCTGTGTCAACTCCCTATGAATGAGGCGAGGAATCCGGGGTTTGCGAGAAGTCGAGCCAGGGACTGATACGGGAGGGGCGGAGCCCGAGGCCTTAGCTGCGTCACGATGCGGCAATGGCGAAGGCGGGGGAACCAAGTCAATCCTTTCCTCTCGTTCCTCGAAGGCTGGTGGAGGTGGCGGCGACGTCCCCACCCTCTTTAGTAGATTTTGCCTTCTTCAAAAATTTGGCAAGAGCAAGCCGTCTCGAGGAAGTCATCACTGAACCTGCAGCAGCGAAAAATAGTAGAGTAAAGGTTAGTTCAGATAAAGCAGAAGGGAAATTCTATGGCTAGACACACGCAGATAACCACAACAGCTAATGCATTATAAACAATTAAGGGCAGATACCAAAGTAGGTAGAAAGCCCATAGGCGTTGAATTCGTTCGCGACGAGTTTGGCGGTATCGAAGACTACCCCCAGTCCCGCCAAGGCTTTGCACACGTCCCGGTCGGAGGGGGTAAGCTCATCCAAAGCCAGGGCCTTCATGGTTATGGGCTTATCCGTCCAGTATAGGGGAAAGCCCTCTAGGATGGTAGGATCACGCTTGGTCGCACGTACTTTGAAGAATTTCCCTTTCCATCCTTTGAACGAATTCTGGAAGAGCGTAAGGATGATGCGCCCGGCGATGCCAGAAAAGCTCATCCATAGGCTCTTCCCCTGTTTCTTTACCTCGAAAAAGTGAAGAAAAACGTCTACGGAAGAGGGGACGCCTAGATATCCGCAGAGAATCTGAAACCCCCTCACAAAAGCCCAGCTGTTGGGGTGGAGCTGGGCTGGGGCGGTGTTTATCTCTGTAAGCAGTTCTTTCTCGAAGGAAGTAAGGGGCAGACGCAGGCCCACTCTCTTGAGTACCATTTGATAAAGGAAGAAGAAGGGGCTTCCCCCAGTCTCTCTGGAGTCCGCACAAACGGGCATCCCAAGTCGCACCCGGCATACCAGGACTTGCGAGTCGTGATTTTTGTGAAAGGCGTTGAAATTATAAAGTGCAGGGTCCCCCCTGTGAGCCTCCACGTCCTCAACAGAGTTTAGGAGGGAGCATTCGTCGAGAAGATCGTCGGGGGCCCAGTCGTATTCGCCCTTATAATAAGACTTAGGGAGCGGGGGAGGTGCGGCGGTCTTAGTTTTCGCCATCGATGCCAAAGCTGAAGATCAAAAGAGAAAGAAAGGGTTCAGAGAAAAGGGGTTGGGAGAAGAAAAGGGGAAAAAATGGAAGAATCCTAGGAGAGCCCTACCCACACGAGAGCAAAGGGGAACGAGAGGAACGAAGAAGCATACAAACGATATCCAAAGAAATGCAGTAATACGGACAGTCCCAGGCAGTTCATACAGTGAAGAGAATCGTCAAGGAGGGGGAAAACCGTACCTTTGGGGGCGGAAGGGCGTGGAGAGCGGAAGCACGAATGAGCAGGGGTCGCGAGAGAAGGGATTCGGAGAAGATGAACAGTGAGGAAGGGCAGAGAAAGTGGATGTAACAGTGGTTGCAAGCGCGGGGTTTGGGGTAACTTAAACGTTATGAGAAGCGCGAGGGACAACGAATGATGACTGTGTGATGATGCCACGTGTTGCGGGATTAAGCGCTCAAGGGTAGCGCAAGAGGTTCTTAAAGATGACCGCACGATGAACCACGTGGCACACGATTAAATGTAGCCCCAAAGGGCATTATTTTTCCCGCTTCAGAGGATGTCTAATCAGCCATTAAGGACACCACTGTGGTTCAGAAAGTGTCACGTCAGTAATTCGAAGAATTGTTGGGTCAGCAGGGAATGACACGTGTGGACGGCGTGGGCGAGGCCATTTTTTTCTTTGGCACCCACCGTGGGCGCCAAATGTTTCGTCCGGTTGACCGGGACGTCTTCGTGCGCGACCTCAACTGTCAGCTAGGGACTCCTTCCCACTGGATACCTGTGGATTCCTGCAAAGAAGGACAAAAGGGCGCCCTAGCGGCCGTTTGCACTCCGACGCTCAAGTCAGCCAGCAAGAAACACCAAAAACTGTGCACCTCTGTATCGGAGCACCGCGTATGGCACTCTGAAGGTGGTAAAAAGAACTGTGTGTTGTGTGTATGTTTTCTCCCTCAGGCAAAGATCTTTTTCCCAGTCCCTTGTACGTAACCTCAAAGCACGAGCAAGCAACTAGAGAGTTCTCTGGTAAATTTGCCAAAAGTTCGAACCCCGTTCCCAACATTCTCCGCGCTATTTAAACTACCCAAGCATTTAAAGCGCCTTAAAGCGCTTTTAATTACAAGCGTAACGCACTCATTAAAGCGTTTAATTAGAAAACGTAGCGCATTTAAGACGTTGAAACGCTTGGGAGCCATTATAGTACCTGAATGCTCGAAACGGAAACTGTATTGAATGACTTTAATTACCTGGCACCTGACTAAAGGATGTTTCTATTCTGACCTGGCTGTCGTACACGTGGAGGGCCTCACGACGCCATGACCCCATCTAGGGGCGTTTCTGTCCATTTGGGGACGTCTCTACGTGTGAGT
The DNA here is from genome assembly GCF_051622355.1 of Phaseolus vulgaris. Taxonomy (NCBI): domain Eukaryota; kingdom Viridiplantae; phylum Streptophyta; class Magnoliopsida; order Fabales; family Fabaceae; genus Phaseolus; species Phaseolus vulgaris. Next base: position 39,603,466 of record NC_143508.1, read on the forward strand.
CCTCCTACCTGGGAGTGCTACTGCGCTAGGGGTGACTTTTTGGGTGCCAACTCATGCCCCCAATCATCTAGTCACTCGCTTTGAGAGCGTATCTGCCTTCCTCTTGTACCCTACACCTGGCTACCCTGGGCGTGACCTTCCTCTTGAGTCGTATCTGTCCCAAAGGCGTCTCTGGGGCGGCAGGGGTACTTCACGAGTCAGGCTGCCCTACACTGGTGTTGTTACTATGGCCTTGAAGCCACCTTTCTCTCTTCTTTATTACTGTTCCCTGGTTATCCAGGGTTTGGGGCCTTCCTACGGCGTCGCCCCCTCCATGGTCTTTCCTACCCATGGGTATCGGGGAGCCGCACCGTGATTGCCTTGGCTTAATGATATTTGATCTTGGCGACGCCATGGTTGGGCGACGCCTTCACCTAGGCGACGCCTTGCCTTGGCGACGCTTCCTCTTGGCGATGCTGGCACTTGGCGTCTCTCCACCTAGGCGACGCCCTGCATTGACTTTGACCTTGACTTAGTCAACGCCCGGATACGAGACGGTACACCTACTTTCACTACCTGTGCCCCGAAGCGGCTTATGTATTCTTTTAGGGTTTCGCCTTGGAACTGCTTGACGTCGAAAAGATCGTACGAGACTGGGGCGGGAGTTCTGTTGGCCAGGTACTGTTCTCTAAACAGTTGTGAAAGTTGGGCGAAGGACGTGACGTGGCCCTCTGGGAGGCTGATGAACCAATCCATGGCCATCCCTGTCAGGGTGCTCATAAAAAGCTTGCACCTAACGGCGTTTGAACCGCCTACCAGCAACATCTGTGTGTGGAACGCCGTGAGGTGTGCTTCAGGATCCCCCATTCCCGTGAAGGTCGCTTTGGGTCCTGTGAACGTATTAGGAATTGTCGTCTCCAAGATTGCCTGTGAAAATGGTGTTGTGAATTCCCTAGGTGGGGATGCAGCCTCCGGTTCGTCTCTGCCACGCCATCTATGGCGTAACTCCTCGTTGGTGCGGTGGAGTTCCTCGCTTTTTGCTTGAGGGCTGTTAGGTCCGCCTGCATGCGCTCCTGTTCTACTTTTGAGGCTGCCAATGCGTCTTGTAGCCCATGCACCATGCCCATGAGTTGGTGTAGGGTCATCTCTTCACTCCTAGCGCGTGCTGGTCGGGTGGTCATGGCTCTCTGGGGATCCTCTCGACTTATCTGAGTGTTGGAATCTGGAACTGAAAGCTTGTGTGGTGGAACCGATGTTTATATCGGCCCCACGGTGGGCGCCAGATGTTCCGGCCGGTTGACCTGGGTCATCTTTATGAGTGGCTTGTCCTCACGAGCTAGAGCACCTTCGTTTTGTCTTGTCTATGAGTACCTGAAAAAGAAGAACAAAGGGGCGCCCTCGCGGCCGTTTGTTCTCCGACGATCAAGTCAGCTAGCGAGAAACACCAATGTAACTAGAAACTGTATAGTAATCTCAACAACTGGAACTGTGTAACTAAACTGTGTGGCCCTAATTGTCTTGTGCTCACAGCTGGGTGTGCCGTCAAGAACAACTAGGGACTACTGTTCTGAGCAACTTTATGAGAACTAGGTTAAAACTCATGCAACTGTGAAAACGTACCTTACTAGGGCTCTTCATGCCCTAGGTGAAAACTAGGGTTTACCTCTGCATTGCTTGCTATTATCTAGGGTTCCTTGGAGAAGGTCCTTGCGCCGCTATCCCTAGGATCTTAGCGTATCTGGCCCATGGACTTCCCTTATCTGGAGTGCAATGAATAGCCCTGCGGCCGCTTGGACTCTAACTTAGGCACTGTATTTCTCACGCCATCATACTATTTGGGTGCCCTAATTAATCACGTGTCATGCATGCAGCCTTCCTTGAAGATCTTTTATGAGTACGTGGGCATAGTCACGTGCCCTTTTGACTTAATCGTTTATTCTGTGCAGAGGGACCCACAGTGCCGCCACCCAACTTAGGGTTATCCCATTATGTGGGCCCCCCTTTCTGTGAAATGCTTACGTCATGCGGGTTGACTCTTCGGGCGATGTCTTACTCAGGCGATGTCTTACTTAGGCGACGTCCGCTTAGGCAATGTCTTTCTCTCGGATAGTGACACATCTTGGTGATAACCGACTATGCATACAGCGACTATGTTGACTCTTTGACCACCTACCTTTCTTTTGTCCACGTCATCACACCCGATGACCTGGTCGGTACAGATTGTTTGCCAGAACCAGAAAACAGTACACAATATACAGTTCATTACCAGCTTCAGAGCATCTTTTACGGTGCTCCGATACGAAGGTGCAGAGTTTTGGTGTTTCTTGTTAGCTGACTTGAGCGTCGGAGTGCAAACGGCCGCTAGGGCGCCCATTTGTTCACTTCTTTGCAGGTGTTCGCAGATTACCAGGAAAGGGTGTCCATAGCAGACGGGCAAGGTTGCACAGAAAGACGTACCCAGGTCAACCGGCAGGAACAATAGTGTGCAGCTTCGGAATACCGAAGAGGTTGGTATCTGATACCGGTACTCAATTTGCAAGCTAGCAATTGGGCAAGCTATGTACAGAGCTGGGAGTGAAACAGGTGTTCGCATCAGTAGAACACCCCAGACGAATGGACAAGTCGAGTCAGCCAACCGAGTTCTGCTCAAGGGCCTGAAGAGAAGGCTAGACAAAGCCAAGGGGACCTGGGCGGAAGAAGTTCCTAGAATCGTGTGGGCCTACCACACCACCCCTAGTACACAACAGGGAAACACCATTCAGCTTGGTATACAGTTCGGACGCTATGATCCTAGTGGAAATCCAGGATAACTCACCACGTTTCCAGAACTTCGTGGTCGAGGGGTCCAACGAAGAAAGAAAGGTGAACCTGGACCTACTGGATGAGGTAAGAGAGGAAGCAAGGATTAAGGCTGAAGCCTTGAAAAGGATGGTGGAGTATAAGTACAACTGCAAGCTGAGACCTCGGCAGTTCCAGGTCGCCGACATGGTGATGCGGAAGGCCCACCCATACCAGTTGGAAAACAAGCTATCTCCCAAGTGGATTGGCCCTTTCAGAGTAGCGGAGGCCCTTGGGAATGGAGCATACAGACTCAAAACATTAGAGGGTGGCGCGATCCCTCGTACTTGGAACGCAACCAATCTTAAGTTTTATTTTAGTTAAAAACATTTTGCATTGTACATGTTTAAGGGGGCACTCTTTTTCCCTCATAAGGGTTTTTTAACGAGGTTACCCGAATAAAATTTCAGTTATTCAGTTAAGAAATATGCACTGCAGTTAATGAACCTCTCCCTTGAAGTGATACACGTGGAGTAGAGGTAGTTTGGTCTTCCCAATAAGCCCCTCTCATGTAAGTTCACCAAGGCGAAGAAGAGTATGGTTCTCGAGTTAAATGAACTCCTCCCTTGAAGTACGGTTCGATGATGAGCCTCCCTCTTGCGCAAGTTTACCAAGGTTAAGAATAAGTACGATTCAAACGTTGAAGGACTGCCCCTTGACTTTTTACAAGCAAGGTCGCGACCAGTTATTTAGGCCTGCCCCTTGACTTTGTACAACAAGGATGAGGTCGGTAAGAGTCGTTCACCCGAGTTAGAAACACCAAGATGGGAGAAGCATGATTCCTTAGGAAACCTCCCTCTTGCATATTAACTCCAAGGTCGAACAACATGGCTCACCAATTAAGATCCGTTCACTCGAGTTAGAAACACCAGGAGGGGAGAAGTGTGGTTCCTTGGGGGACCCCCCCTCTTGCGTAATTACTCTAGGGTCAAACAGTATGGCTCACCAGTTAAGTTCACCCTTACCTTTGTGATGCAGGATCGAGATCGGGAGGACATGCTTCTCCCTTGTTGGTAAGCCAAAGTCGAGAACGGTGTGGTTCGCCATCATTACAAGCAGGTTATTCTTGTCTATCCAAGGAAGGTAGGGGCGAGATCGACAAATTGCCCTACTTCACAAGAAGAATCAAGAACAGAAAGATGGGTTTATCCTCGAACCAAGGTTAGGCCAATCAAGGGATTCGCACGCACAAGATAAAACATACAAGGTCAAGACGTGCTACCTAAATGGCGAACCTAGGTTGAAGGCGCTGTTAGTTGAAATCAACGCAAGTAAGCTGCTAAAACAAACAGTTAAAGGAAGAACCAAATGGACAGAATGAATATATATAAAAGGTACCGATTGTTCTTCAAAAAAGACAGTTCAGATGGTTACTCCCTCATCACGAGTTGCCCATCAACAACGCACTTAGACTCACCAAAAGCGATAAGATCCACCTCAGGATGCACGCCGGCAAACTGAGTGATGGCATCTTGGAACCCCTTACCGTAAGCGTCAACAGTATCATTGGTGAGTTCCTCTTCTGTCTTCTTGAAGGATTCAACATTCTCAGCGAGCTCCCCCTCGACTTGCCCCAACAAGACCTCGCGCTGGATAGCCCTCTCCTCCAGCCTGGCCATCTTCTCCTTCATTTCCTCGACGAGCCCTTTCAGCTCGATCACGTTGGTGCGAAGAGGCAAGATCTTCGCTTCTAGTTGGACCGCCTCCTGGCTCTTATCTTGAAGAGCTTTCTTGGCGTCCTTCTCAGTTTGACGAAGGCTTGCCATCTCAACGTACATCGCGGTCTCGCGGTTGGTGAAGGTCTTGGCGTTAAGGGACATTTCCTCCTCCAGCTTTGCCACCTTGGCCTTAAGTTCCTCCGCCTCTTGGGCCCTGCTTAGCGCCAAGTTAGAGGCAATCAGGAAGTCCCCGAGGCCGTCGACGATGCGATCTTGGGAGAGATTGCCGCTTAAGCTCCCCAATACTCCTTGTCCTGAAAACAGTTAAATAGTTGTTGGAGCAACACGGGAAGCTGGGAGGTAGAAGGCATCTCTTGGCCCTCGGGGCCACTCTCTCCTCCACCCTCGTGAACAAAAAAGTTGGAGTGGGGAGGAGGCGCTCGGGGGATGGTCTATGAAGGCCGGGGTCCCACCAGATACAGGAGTAGAGGGCGCCACGACCTCGCCAACCCTCTGTCTTTTGAAGACGAGACCGATGCATGTGTCTTCATCATCGGTCTCGACAGCCACCACCCCTCTTTGTCCACCAACAACAGGGGCTGGATCGATGGGTTGGGGAGCAGGGGTAGCTAAGGTTGAGGGGGTTGTGGGCGTTGAAGTGCCCGCCCTGGCAGCGGCTGCCCGACGTTTGGCCAGCAGGTCGGCCAACTTCTTCCTTTTATCTTTGTTCAAGCCCATATCTAGATGAAAGCAACAAGTTAACACAGGAAATGATCAACAAGGCGAGTATGCAAGCGAAAATAAAATGAAACAAGAGACATGGGAGCAAGAAAATACCAATATATGTCTTAAGATTCTTTGGGCTAAACTCACGCTTGAGTAGCTCCAAAGTGTTGAAAGGGGTAGGGAGTCCAGAGAGGACCTCGCATACCCCTCGTTCTTGAGGGGAAAGGTCCTCAAGACTCCGGGCCCTCTGAAGAATTGGTTTCTTTGTCCAGTACAAGGGAAACCCATCAAGAAGGGCGAGGTCCCTCTAATTGCTCCGAACTTTGAAGAAGTTCTTTTTGAACCCCTTGTATGATTGTTGGAAGAGTGTTAAGAGCACCCTCCCGCCACCCCGTTGAAGCTGACCCACAACTTCTTCCCAGGGTCTTTAACTTCGAAGAAGGAAAGGAAAATGTCTAGAGACGGCGTAAGGCCGAGGCTGTAGCAAAGAATGGCGAAAGCCCACACGAATGCCCAACTGTTGGAATGTAGTTGGTGTTGAATCAAGTGTGTTCATGCTTTGAAGAATCCAAATCCTTTGAGTTTGATGGAAGGCTGGATGTGCTTGTTGTTGCTGAGGTGTTTTAGAATAGGATCTGGGGTAGATTATCTGTGTTAATCCACTCTTGATTGAATCCAAAGATTAAGTATTCTCAAACCTTTTTAATTGAAAGTGTTTTTCAAACTAAGTGAAAAACAACCTGTTGTTTTGTCGAAACAACCGACTGTTTAATACTTAGGTGTTTTAAGAAAGATTGAAAACTGTTTCTGGTGGTTGACTTGCTGTCAAACCAAAACAACCGATTGATTCGAGCATTCAACCGATTGTTTGTTTTGGAACCATAACAAAAACTATTTTGTGCAGCTTTAAATGATTTTATAACTGAATACGCTCTAGTTTTAAATGCTTTGACCAGTCTTTGAAAGCAATAAATAGTTTGTTCAGATTATGTAACAAACAAGAACTGAGTTTTCATCATAGAAAAACATATTTGAGTTCTTCACTGATTTTGTTTTTCAAAGAGTTGAAGATTGCTTTGAGATTGCTTTGATCAAAAGAGAGTGGAATAGGATTTTCATCTTGTATTGATTTTTCAGATCATTTTGTAACAAGTGTAATCCTTCTGTACTTTGTGTAAACTCTGTTGTGTGAGGGCAAGAAGTGTTGTGTGCTCTTGAGGTTGTCAAGATCAACATTCTTGGTGGTGTATGTGCTGAGCCAAAGGAAGTGTGTGTCTTGAGGGGATCAAGGTCACTTCTTTGGTGGTGTGTGTAAGTAATATAGGTTTGATTTCTTAGTGGATTCCCCAGTGGTTTTTGGGAAGACTGGATGTAGCTCTTGGTTTAAGAGTCAACCAGTATAAACCTGTGTGTGCAATCTCTCTATCCCTTAAACTCTTTAATTTCAGTTTATATTTGTTAACAGGTATAAATAACCGATTGTTTCTGCGAAACAACCGATTGTTTTTCTGGTGTTGTGCAAAATTGCTTTGTGTTTTTGGCAAACTGAATTTTGATTCAAGTTTTCTCCAAGGGATTTCATTCTAAACTAAAAAGTTTGCGAAAACTCTCTTTAAACCATTCAACCCCCCTCTAGCTTAAAGCCATACTTTCTAACAATTGGGTTGGGGCAACGTTCACCTCGGTTAGGAGCGTGCGCTCAAAGGGAGTGAGCGGTAATCGAAGTCTGAGTCTTCGGAAGATGGTCGAGTAGATGAAGCAGAAGGGGCCTTCAGGATCAGAGGCTTCATCTGCACACACATGCTCACCCTCGCGGCAAGCCACTATCCTCACGAACTTGTCGTGGTCCTTGCGACGGATGGCAAGTTTGTTTCTTTCTAAAGGTCGTTATGCTCTTAAAGGTTGTAAAGGTGGACGTTTCCCTTAGAAGGTTCGCCGGTGCCTAACGATACAGGGACTTGTAGGATGAGGCAGAAGGAGGGGGAACAGGCGAAGGAGAAGCTGGTTCAGGTACACGTTTGGTCATCTTGGATATGAAAGCTAAAAAGGAAAGGAAAAAGAGAAACTTTTGAGGAGGAGGTGGCGTAATTTGACGAAACCAGAAAAATAGAGACTCGAGACGTGAACAGTAGAAATGAATGCGCGAATAAATGCAAGAATCATAAACAATCCCTGGCAGTTATAAGCATGTTACAGGTAGTGAAATCACAAATGGAAAAGTGATCGGAAATAAAAATCATACCTTTCAAGTGTTGAGGTTCGAGGGTTTGAGTTTTGGAAGAAAGACAAGAGAGTGTTTTTTCGCAGAATGCTAAGTGAAGGTTCGCGTAAGTAAAAGTAATGAAACACTGATGGGAGCGTAAGGGTTAAAGTGTTTGAATAGTGCACGAAGAAGTTCGAGCACCAACAAGTCCCAACGCGTGTACGTTGAGTAACGAAGAATGATGACATGTCACTTCAGTGTATTGTTCACGCCCGTTACCTAGTGCCACGTAGGTCGCCCAACGCGATCACCTAGTCTCTTCACTGAAACAAGTTACAGTTCGAGACTGGGGGGCTTCTGTCCTGACCAGTCCTCGGTCATCAACCCAAAGACTGACCTCAGACATCACGCATCGATGCTTGGTAATGGAAGGGGGGCCACGAGGTGGACCCCAGACGCACTTACCAGGGGACATTGGTATTCTAAGCTCGATGTTGGAGATCGATATTGGACCTTGCCAGTAGAGGGAGAAGATTGGACATCAGTCGTTTGAACGTTGTAGAAGGCCATGTAAGGTGGGCCCAAGAGTTATGATAAGTTAACAGTTAAAGACATGAGATACGTGGAAAGCCTAAGTCACAAGGTGATATGATTCTAATAGCAAAGTATAGATGATTCTTTGACATTTTATGGAATCAACTTGAGTTGGAGAATGAATAGGCACTTTTAATAGAATTGGATCAATGTTCTATGTTTCAAGAACTCACCAAAACTTGCACCAAACACCAAACTCACATGGAAGATCCATTTCTTGCCAATTGAACCGATTAAAAGGTGCACAAATGAAAATGAACCGAATAGAAAGCTTCAAAACTAAATTGAACCGAACAAATCAATAAGAAATGAAGAAGAATCAAATGGAACCAGCCAAGGGGAAGATGAACCGAAGCATATTAAGAAATAAGCTAAAATACCGAATGAAAATGCTAGAAAAGGAACCTAAGACATGTTTTAGCTTCATATGAACATGGAGATGAAATGAAAAGATGGAGAAGAGAAGAACTTATGAGAATGAAGAGCTTGGTTGATGGTCACGCCACTTGAAGTGTGAAGGCTCCAAGATAAGTGAGCAAATGCCGCCACTTGAGAGAACCAAGGCACTCAAGATGAGACAAGGAAGAGGAGAAGACAAGTTCTCACACACTCAATCACCAATTTGGGAGAGTTTTGCTACTTCAATTATCCAATCTGCATTATGAAGGACCTAAGCCCTCCTTTTATAGGAGCAAGGGTCGGTCATTACATAGCTTATTCCCTAAGCTACCCAAAAAGCTCCTAAGCTCACACCCCCCTTACTAAGCTCACTCCCAAGCTTCTAGAATTTCCTAAACTAAAGCCTAAAGATGCTTTTACAAAAGAGGTGTCTAATGTTTCCCTCTAAGCACCTTTTATTACACAAGAAACTATAAAGAGAAAACAACCTTCCACTATTTCCTAATGCCTTGAACTTGCTCCTTGTAAGCCTATGAGGTGGGCTAATGACTCCTTGAGTGTCTATCACTTGAGCCTCTACCTCTTCTTGTCCTTGACTATTGGCTTCCATTTCCTCTTGAGCTTGATCTCCATCACGAGGGATCCATGCACTTGGTGTGTATGACGCATGAAGGCGCAACACGTGAGGATAATCCTGGGAGGCGTTAAAGCCGATTAGGGGTTAGGGTTTCCAGGGAAGCTGCATGCATGACACGTGAATACTTAGGGCACCCACGAAACAGATGGCGCTAGAGAATAGGTGCACAAGTGGAGCGACCACTCTGGTTATTCTTTGCACTCTAGTTAAGGAAGGTTCCATGCGCCAGATACGCTAAGATTACCTAAATAGCGACGCAGAGACATTTTCCAAGGAACCCTAGATAAGGGTAACAACACAAAGGTAAACCTTAGTTTCAGCCTATATAAAGGGTGCCAAGAACCCTAGTAAGGTACATAGTTTCTAAGACTGAAGCTAATATACACACTTGGTGTTTCTTTGCCCTGATACTGACTTGCTTATCGGAGTGCAAACGGCCGCTAGGGTGCCCCTTTGTCTTTTCAGGTAAGAGGTTTCTTGATCAAGAAGGCACGACTCTCAGGCGGAGATCGAACAGCCAAAGCAATTGTTGGAGTCAACTGGCGAAGGGAGTCAACCGACGGGAACAGACATAATTGTCGTCTATATGTTTTTTTATTTCCCACTCCAGGTCTTTTCGTCTTCATGCTTTCTTCTTTGTTGCTCTCATTGTGTCTTCTCTATGACCTCTCTTTGTTTCCATGCTCTCATTCCTTGTAATGTACCTTCTGTATTGTTTTTATGATGTTTTTCATACCTTTTGTGCTTTATTGATGAGTTTCTTCATTTTCAGTGTTGAATGAGTGAGTTCTCAAGTTCGAACTTGTTGCTTGTATTATCCTCGTTATCACTGTTGTGTGTCACTGCTGAAACTCTTAAGCTCCTCCACAACCTGTTCCTTTACCACAATCTCTTTCCACCATCTTGAGTTACCATAGTGAAAGTCGTTCTCTCAAAAATTTCTCGACATCAAACTTGGTGGCTATTTTTTTATCTTATTGACTATCTTTACTTCTCCCCACAAATGGTACCAATTTTTGGATTATCAATAATAATAAAAAAATAACAACAAAATTGAAGAAAATATTTTCAGATCACCTATGATATAGGTGGCGATTCTGCACATATTTATCGCTTATAGTGATTTAATAGACTAAGGTTATGTGATTGTCGTCTATAATCCAAAACTATAGACGACGTGTGTAAAGACAATGAATCTAAAACTATCACCTAAGATATTTTAAAATTATTGTCTAAAGACATTTGTACAAAAGTGAATAATGTTTCAAGTACATTGAATAGTTATTTTATAATTTTATAATTAAGTGATGAAGAATATTATTAATTAAAAATAAGCTAAAATCAAATGAAACAATTCTTTTAAAAAGGATTAAAACTAAATAAAATTATGTGCATGGGAGTTGTAAACAAATATTTCACCATTTTAACATTCGTCTAACAATAAAAAGTTGATTTTTTAATTGCTAAATGAAAAATCTACTTACTATTGAATGGAAATATATGCCACCAGAGAAAATGCAGTAGCAAGAGATTCTGCACACATTGCAAACAAAGAAAACAAATTAGAGTACCACAAAACAGCATAGCAATATCTTGTGAGAACCAAACATGATCATGTGACATAATGTCATTTAGCTTATATAATATCATTTACCTGACCAACATCTTCAGAAGGTACCAATATTAAATTGAATTGAACATGAGCCACCTAAATATCATTTAACTAAAGATCTATTAGCTGACATAATAACATTTACCTGACATGCATGATTGAATTGAACATGAGCCACCTGAATATTAAATCACAGGCCAAAATACCAAATAAGCCAAGCACATCCAAAATTGTATTATTTTTTTCTGAAGTATTAAGGTTTTGTTTTGGCCAGTCTGTACTGAGTTATATTACAGTCATATTTTTTGTAATGTTCGATCACCCGCAAACATTCCAATTAATTCGATAAACAAAGGGTTGAGTTTCACCTAAATATTAATTAATTAATCTTTTGATCCTTTTACTGTTAAATATAGTCACTCCTCTACAGGTTTTAAATATCTATACAACCATATAAATACTAAACAATTCACATTATATTTAATTGAATTATACAAGTTAATGAAAAAGTATTTAGTTCTTATAGTTATTACTTCATATAGTTATTATTGTACTAGTTGGACGTCTTCAAGGTTTTATTCCAGCATAATCAACAAGAGGTCTAAGATAAATGGTAAGTGATCCTGCCTGTTGACCAAAACGTTGGAACTTGCCTCGTCAATGGATCGACGTGTGCACCGCTTCAACCTCCGCCCTTCGTCACGATCCACCTCAAGAACGTGCAAAAGAACAGAGCGGCGCCGCTGCGGCCGATCGCACTCCAACGCCCAAGTCAGTGACTGAACCACCAAATACTTCAAGAGTAACACTCAAGAACTCTCAAGGAACCGTGAACCAGTTCTCACTCTCTCACAGTATGCTCAAGAACTCGCAAGCGTAAAGAAGACAATCTGAACGTGCGTACCTCAAAAGTTCATTGGGAAACCCTTTTATACCTGGTCACTTTCTCTCTCCTGGCAGTTACGCACCTGGACACGTGGCTCGCATCCAGTCGTACACGTGCCATCATCTGGAGCCTCCTTGACTTGGGCGCTGCTTCTGACTCTCTCTTGGCTAAGTTACTTATGCATGGTACTGCCCAGTGCATAGCTAACTTGGAGCGCGATCTCTACTGGGATTGGCGAGCTAGGGTGCCTTCGTACACCTTCCCTGTGGTCTCGTCGGCCGCCTTCATAATCTGCACCACCTTCATCTTTGGCGATGTGCTAGCTCCGGCGATCTCCAATCACTTGGTCGCCTGAGTTTACAACTGGCGACTTCATCTTTGACCCGGTGATCGCCGGCTCTGGTATGCTGAAGATCGGAGCACGCCAACTTCATAACTGGCGACTACACGAGCCCCCCGACTTCCTTCCCTTCTGCCAACCTGGCGTCTTGTCAACGCGCCTATACTGTAGCTTGATGCCACGTCATCACTTCCGACTACCAGGGCGGTACACAAGCCCCCCAGTCACTTCCGACTACCAGGGCGGTACAGTAAGCCCAATGATACATCAAGAGGTCGACCCAAACAGCTGACAGCCTATGTAAAAAGATAATTAAGGTAAAAATAACATAAGGAATAACCAAACTAATTGAGTACAAATATCATTCTAAAAATCAGTAAATAACTAGAGATAATATTTTTCCTGTAACCATAAAATAAAGGGAAATATTAACAGGATATCTTTATGTTTGTTAAACTCCTAAAGGGAGGTCTATAAATACTATAAAAGGGGTTTGATACCTTGAGCAAAGGTAAGTTAAAATCCGGAGACACTCATACAATTATTTTGTATTCAGATTCTAATAGTTATATGTTCTCACTGACTTGATCGTCGGAGTGTAATCAACAAGTGGAACTCCTCTCACTGTGAATTATTAGCATCTCAAAGTTGCAACAACCAAAAAAAAAAGTTAACTCAGAGTCCACCAACAAGATCCGATCCAGGTCAGCTGACAAGAACAATTATTATGTGAATTAAATACAATTAATATTTTAATATAATATCTATTTAAAATTATATGTAAACCACTTTATTAGTTTAAAAAAATGTGTTGTTTTCCCATAGTTAACGATGAAGTTGTTTATTTGAATTTTCACATCGATCTCAATATGACTTCTAAGTAAACTTCTCAACCACGACAGAGAACAACTTAAGTATTTCTCAAGACTCACTAATAAATTAATTAAATAAAAACTAATTTTAAAAATAAAAAATAATTAATTATTATATTAACTAAATTAAATATTATTTTATAAATTAAAAAATTATTAATATTTAAAGTAATTATAAATTTATAAAATAATTTTTAAATTAATATCTAATTAATTAATTGATATCTTAGTTACCAAATTTATTTTAGAATCAAAATTAGTTGGTAGGCAAAATATATTGGTAACTAATTAAATACTAATTTTTAAATTATTTTAATAATATAAATTATTTTAGATACCAATAAATTTTTTAGTCTATAAAATAATATCTAATTTAGTAAATATAGTTATTTATTATTTTTTATCTCTAAAATTAATTTTTATTTAGTGATTTTTTTGTAGTGAATTATTGAACAAAATAAAATGATAAATAAAATAAAATGATGTCATGAACTTATATCTTATTAGTGCATGATGACAACAAAGAATAAAGTTTATTTGACACTTTTTTTTCTCTCCCTTTTACTTTACAACCTCTTTTAATAATAAAATATTATAGTCATCTAATAAAAATAAAATAAATAATTTTTTAAAATAAAAAATAATATTATTGGTTGTGAAGTGAAAATGTGAAAAAAAAATTAGAGTATCAAAGTATGATTCTATTCTCCAAGAAAACTTTCCTATAACAAGTGACCCAAAATTAGGCGCCACCACTTCAATTATTTGTCGGCTCGTGAATGATATTTTTATGAATGAGGTACATTAGACAAATAAAGGAGTCCAAGTCATTGATGTATACATTATCTCTACATTTCACTTGTAGTTTTTCAACATACAATATAAATCCATGCAAAATAGTGGATACCATAAAAGGTGTGGTATATTACAATATTTGCATTAAATTTATAGATCTATTTGGCCATATGTTTGTTGATGATAAGTTTAGTTAAAACGACCCAGATTATATTTTATCATAACTATTATTAGTGTTAGATACAAATTGGAGTGGACAAGATTCAAAATCAAGTTTATTCAGTGATCAAAGAAGGTTTAACTACTACACTAAACAAGTTTTTTTGTCATATTATGATTTTTATTATATTTATTATTATTAATTATTAATGTGGACACGTAAAAATTTTCTTAAGTATGTAGCTTAAATATAATTTAATAAAAATTATATTAAAACTTTCAAAAATTTAATTCATTTTATTTTAAATTTATATAACAAATAAATAAATTTAATGTATAAAAGAAATGTATATAATTTATAAAAATAACTTTCTTTAATTTATACAAAAACAATTAAATTCAATTTATACAACAAAAATTTATTTTAATTTATACCACAAAAACTTAATTTCATTTATAGAAGAAAACATATATTTAATTTATACAACAAAAAATAAATACATAAAAATTTTAAAATTTAAATATGTATTTTTTTTACCCAATTATTATTTTTCTACATCTTTCAATTCCTTATAAACTTTATAAGATTATTTCTTTAAATAATTTTAAATTAAACACTTAATCAATTTAATAAATTTAATTTAACTAATTTATATCTAAATACTTATTATAATATTATAAATTGAATTAAAATAATTAATTTTAAAAAAATGTAAGTATTTTATATAACATTTATAAATTTAATTACATTTTTTCTTTTACTCAATTATTATTTTTTAACATTTTTCAATTCTTTTTAAATTATTTAAGATAATTTTTTTTTAAATAATTTAAAAACAAACACGTAATTAATTTAATTTAACTAACGTATACTAAAATTTAAAAAATTATTATAATATTAAAAAAATTAAAATAAATACAATAAACAAGTAAAAATTATAATACTTATTACCATGTTATACATTAAATAAATATAAAATCAATAAACTCTAACTATGTGTGGCTATAGTCCACGCTTCCTACTATTTGCGTCGGTCCTTGTCCACACAGACTGAAATAATTTTTTTTATTTAAATCTATACCTTCATCCATTATGTGTCAGATTGTTAAAAAAAAATTACTTTGTGTCGATTTTACGTGAATTTGAGCTACGAAAATCGCGTCTACACTTAATCATGCAAAATTAAATCACCGTTTTCTTATATTGAAGCAATAAAAAAAATTGTTATGCATCGAATAGCCAATAAAAAGAGGCTGCTATATGCATAGAAGAGTGGGCTTAAGACTGGATGATTGAATTGTTAAACTGAACTCTTTAATAATCACATGCATGATTGAATTGAACATGTGCCACCTAAATATTAAATCACCGGCCAAAATACCAAATAAGCCAAGCACATCCAAAGTTGTATTATCTTTTTTCTGAAGTATTAAGGTTTTGTTTTGGCCAGTCTGTACTGAGTTATATTACAGTCATATGTTTTGTAATGTTCGATCACCCTCAAACATTCCAATTAATTCGTTAAACAAAGGGTTTAGTTTCACCAAAATATTAAATAATAATTATTTTGATCGTTTTACTTTTACTGTAAAATATGACTCCTCTACAGGTTTTAAATATCGATACTACCATATAAATACTAAACAATTCACATTATATTTAATTGAATTATACAAGTTAATGAAAAAATATTTAGTTCTAAAGTTGTGACTTCATACGAATTATTATATAAACTAAATACAATTAATGTTTTAATATAATAGCTATTTAAAATTATACGTAAGCCAATTTATTAGTTTAAAAAAATGTGTTGGTTTCCATAGTTAATGATGAAATTGTTTATTAGAATTTTCGTATTCATATAGTAGAACTATCAATGAGTTATGACAAGTAAACTTCACAACCACGAGTATTGTAGAACAACTCAAGTATTTCTAAGAGTTATTAAAAAAACATTAAATAATTTTCCGTGCCTCAATTCTGAACCTATTCCATAGACTGAGTCTGCCTTTACGTCACTACCTTTGCCAAATAACTTTGGTTTGTTATAAATGTAATTGGTTGGGTTGTTTGTTGTTCAACATTTCAAAGCTAAGAACTACACCTCCTTTTCACCAAAAAGTCACTTACATTATATGCAAAAAAAAAAAACCATGTCAAACGGAGGCTTATCACTTCCAACTTCTGCCAATGGTGGAAAACCTCCCTTCACTCGACCCACTGCAAATTTTTATCCTTCCATTTGGGGCAATCACTTCCTTTCCTACGTTCCTACTTCCGCTGTATGTAATTTTTTATTTTCAATCTCTTTAGCTAAAATCATGTATTTTACATTTAATCTATTTCATGCAGGAAAGTGATAGCCACATTCGACAAGCTAAATTATTAAAAGAGGACGTGAGGAAGACCCTTGTCTCACCTATTGATCATAACAATTTCTCTTTTAAATTGAACTTCATTGATTCAGTTCAACGTTTGGGTGTCTCTTACCAATTTGAGCACGAAATTGACAGTGTTCTAAGTCAAATTTATGACATTTCAACAAAGGACAATAATATCATAGCTCATAGTGATCATCTTTACCAAACGACTCTACTCTTTAGGTTGCTTAGACAACATGGATACCGCATTTCTTCAAGTATGTTCATCAACTTTTAACCAATTTCTTTTTCAAAAACAATAACTTCTTTTGTGATGCTATTAAATTTATTCTTTGAGTTTGCTCCTTGGGCTACTTTGGTACTACTTGCATTGCATCATCACATCATCAAGTCAACTATATACAAACAAGTCTAAACAAATTTAGATACTTTGTTCGAATCAAATTTTGAGCTTTTATTTGCGCAGATGAATCAAAAATGAGTTAATCAAGTTCAAGTTGGTTTGAAACAGACCATGAGGTAGGATGCATGTCTGCATTTTTTTTAAATAAAGAAAAACAAAAATAGAAAATCTTGTAAGCTAGAATAATTTTGGCTACAAATCTAATATTGAAAAAACGTGGTTTGGGGGAGATAAACTAGTGGAATAAAATAATGAGTTTCTTACCTAAAATAAGGATGAAGTTAAATATGTAAGAGAAAGACAAAAATACTCATTATATTACTTATTATTATTTTAGGGTGCACTATGCTTGGTCAACTTAGTATAAATGTGGTTTAAAAGTGAAAAATACAACAATTATTATGACTTATCAATCATCATAGAACATATTTTTTGGACCATAAATGTTTAAGTCACATTTTTGTGATGTGACTTTAAAAAAAATCACATTAAAGTGTGACTTAGAATAATAAAAATATGATATTTAATTATGGATGTTTACCAAAGATAATGACTTATAAACTATTTATATTTAAGCCACAATTATAAGGTGATATTATTAGAAATGAATAAACTACATTAGAATAAGTGTTGTCTAAACCAATAAAAATATGGTCTCACTCTTGGTTACAATTCTCTTGTCTCACTCTTGATATGCTTCGATAATAGAATATCAATCATAGGTATTGTACCGCCCTGGTGGTCGGAAGTGATGACGTGGCATCAAGCTACAGTATAGGCGTGTGGACAAGGCGCCAGGTTGGCAGAAGGGAAGGAAGTCGGGGGGCTCGTGAAGTCGCCAGTTATTAAGTTGGCGTGTTCCGATCTCCAGCATACCAGAACCGGCGATCACCAGGTTGGAGATGAAGTCGCCAGATGTAAACTCAGGCGACCGAGTGATTGGAGATCGCCAGAGCAAGCACATCGCCAGAGATGAAGGTGGTGCAGATTATGAAGGCGGCCGGCGAGACCACAGGGAAGGTGTATGAAGGCACCCTAACTCGCCAGTTCCAGTAGAGATCACACTCCCAAGTTAGCTATGTACTGGGCAGTACCATGCATAGGTAACTTAGCAAAACGAGAGTAGAAGCAGCGCCCAAGTCAAGGAGGCTCCAGATGATGGCACGTGTACAGTTGGATGCGAGCCACGTGTCCAAGTCTGTAACTGCCAGGAGAGAGAAAGTAACCAGGTATATAAGAGTTCTCAACGAACTTTCTGAGGTACGCACGTTCAGATTATACTCTTTACGCTTGCGAGTTATAGAGCTTACTGTGAGAGAGGATTTGCACGGTTCTTGTTCTCTTAGTATTTGGTGATTCGGTCACTGACTTGGGCGTTGGAGTGCGATCGGCCGCAGCGGCGCCGCTCTGTTTCTTTTGCAGGTTCTTGAGGTGGATCTCGTAGAGGAACGGAGGTTTGAAGCGGTGCACACGTCGATCCTTTGACGAGGCAGTTTCCAGCGCTCTGGTCAACAGGCAGGATCATCAGGCGCCCACCGTGGGGCCGTGTAAAACTTGCTCCCATCCATAGCGTGAGTTCTTGGAGGTTTTCGAAGTTTTCTGCGTGGTTGTGTGCTGGTGCAACCATCGTTCGCTGTTTGTTTGAGATTTGTTCGGTAAATTCGCGTTTTATACCGTTCGTTTGGGATCTGATCGGTAGAGTGAGGTTTTTTCTGATGTTTTCGCGCGATTCGTTCAGTGGAGTTGAGCTCTTTCGCTCGTTTGGTTATCCGTGGGAAGAGCAGTGGTTTCTGGTGGAGTTGCAGGTTTCTTTGGAGGTAGCGGTATTCTTGAATTTCCCCGCGAAGTTTCGCGCAATTTCTTCCGATTGATCACTGAATCGATCGTAGCTGAAGCAAGTGTTGTTCGCTGCATTCTGTGATTCGCTGAGTTTCATGAGAAAAATGAGAAGTAATCGCTCAAGTCCAGTTGCGCCTGTCGCTGCTGAAGGTGCCGCTGCCATGACCATGGCGCAGATGGAAGAGATGATGCGTTCGTTGCAGGCAACTGTGGAAGCCTCACGCATAGAGCAGGCAAGAATGCATGAGGACCTGGTCGCCTCTCGCGCCAGGAATGAGGAGCTCAGCAAGGTGACTGAGGAGCTGCGTCAAGCTCTTCAGGAGCAGCAAGGGCGTTCTTCTGCTGAAGAGGTGGCGCCGTCATCGCCACCTCGCGTTTTCCCTATGCCTTTTGTTCAGGCGATTACTGACACGCCTATTCCCACGAGCGTGGTTCCGGTTAAGGCTGTCTTTACCGGCGTGGAGGATCCAGAGGCCCATCTGACCACGTTCCATACGCAGATGATGCTGTCGGGAGGGTCAGACGCCGTGTATTGCAAGATGTTCGTAAGCGTTGGAGTGGTTTGTGAGCCTACCTAACGGTCACATAACCAGTTTTCAGCAATTCTCGAAGGTTTTCGTCGAGCAATACATCGTGAACAAGGCACCGCCCAGGGTGTCTTATGATCTGTTTGATATAAGGCAGTACCAGGGAAAGTCCCTCAGAGACTACCTGAATCGCTTTGGAGCGCAGATGGTCAGATCGCCGGCCAAAGATGAAGAAATGCTGGTCTATGCATTCAAGAAGGGCGTGTTGCCAGGACCATTCTGCGAGGCCTTGATCAGGGCTCACCCTGCAACGTTTGCTGAGGTCAGGCGACTTGCGGTGGCTCACATCGCCGACGAGAGTGAGGTCGCTGAGAAGAGAGGGAGCGTGGCTCCCGCTAGGCCACGCGCCCAGACCAGGATCCAGCCGCAAAGGGTGCTGGAAACAGCGGCGGCGGCCAGGAAGGACCAGAGGACTCGCCATCCTTATGATAGGAGGAACAAGGGGAGGGGCCAGGGACGCCAGCAGCCAGCACGCCGGGAATACAATCGCCCGCCTAAGCATACGTTTGTTATGGGATTGGCGGACCTGATCGCCATTCCCAATATATCTGCCAGGTTGAAAGCGCCTGAGAAGGTGGGTGACAAGGTGCTGGGACCAAAGCCAGACGCCTGGTGTGAGTTTCACCAAGGCTTTGGCCACACTTTGGACTCGTGTTTGTCCTTAGGATATCAGCTCGATCATCTGGTTAAGAGCGGGTTCCTAAATGACTATCTGCTGGATAGGAGGACGGGGGGAGCGTCGAGTTCCCAGCCAGCAGGTGGAGAAGCCCAGCAACACGAGATACCTATCCACGGGGAAATCCACACCATTGCAGGAGGCTTCTCAGGTGGTGGATGCACCGCGTCGCAGAGGAAGAAGTACGCGCGGTCGGTGATGACAATGGATATGTTTGAAGATCACTCGCCGGAGGTGGACATTACGTTCACCAAGCAGGATCTTCGGGACGTTGTGCCCCATGACAACGATCCCATAGTCATTTCGTTGATTACGGCGGGAAGGAAGGTCCACAGAGTTCTGGTGGACCAGGGAAGCTCGGCAGACGTGATGTTCTGGCCGACTTTCACGCAGCTGGAGTTGCCCCTAGACCAGCTAAGGCCCTATGGAGGGTGCCTATATGGGTTCGCTGGTGACCAGGTGGAGGTCAGGGGGTACATTGAGTTGAGAACCACGTTTACAGACGAGGCTGGTTCGAGGACGGAGAAAATCAAGTACCTCATTGTAAACGCCCCTTCAGCATACAACATCCTGTTGGGAAGGCCCACGCTTAACAGGATAGGCGCCATTCCGTCGACTCGGCACATGAAGGTAAAGTTGTCGTCTATGGAGGGGGTGGTGATCACAATCAAGTCTGATCAGAAAGAAGCGAAAAAGTGCTATGAGAATAGCCTGAAAAACAAGAGATCAGTGAGTTATGTAACAACCGCCCCACCTCCCAATGTGAAGCCCAGATCGACGGTAGCGGAAGAGACCGTCGGAAGGGACGTGGAGATGATGGACGCTGAGCTAGTGGAAGGAGACGCTGGTCTGGAGGAGGAAGAGGCGCGGAATCGCCCTGAGGAAGCGAGAGAGCAGGGAATCGCCAGGGCGGTGATCGCCCGAGAATCCAGGGCAAAACCTGTCGAGCAGTGGCTCGAGAAAGAGATCGGGGGAAAGATCTTCAAGCTGGGAAGATCTCTGGAGGTCGAGCTCCAGGACCAGATCGCCAAGGTGATTGAGTGGCATCTGGACGCGTTTGCATGGTCCGCCTCGGACATGCCCGGGATTGATCCCGACTTCTTGTGCCATCATCTGGCGATGGACAACTTGGTGAGACCAGTGCGACAAAGAAGAAGAAAGTTCAACGAGGAGAGGAGGTAGGCGATTAGGGATGAAACACAGAAGCTCCTTGCTGCAGGCCACATCAGGGAAGTCCAGTACCCTGAATGGCTGGCGAATGTCGTGCTGGTGAAGAAGAGTAACGGGAAATGGCGCATGTGCGTCGATTTCACCGACCTGAACAAAGCTTGCCCAAAGGATTCGTATCCTTTACCAAGCATAGACGCCCTGGTGGATAGTGCTGCGGGGTGTAAGCTGTTGAGTTTCCTGGATGCCTTCTCGGGGTATAATCAGATCAAGATGCATCCCATGGATGAAGAGAAGACAGCCTTCATGACGGAGAGGTCGTGCTACTGCTACAAAGTGATGCCGTTTGGGCTGAAGAATGCGGGGGCCACGTACCAGAGGTTGATGGATCTGGTACTTGCACCGATGCTGGGAAGGAACGTGCAAGCGTACGTCGATGACATGGTCGTGACCTCGCCGGAAAAGAGCAAACACCTTGCCGACTTGGAGGAATTGTTCACGACAATCGCCAAGTTCAGATTGAAGCTGAATCCAGAGAAATGTATTTTCGGCGTGGAAGCTGGGAAGTTTTTGGGTTTCCTCTTGACTGAAAGAGGCATAGAGGCCAACCCTAATAAGTGTGCCGCCATCTTGGCGATGAGGAGCCCAGCTACGGTGAAAGAGGTTCAACAACTAACAGGTCGGATGGCAGCCCTGTCCCGCTTCGTGTCCGCTAGCGGAGAAAGGGGCCATCCCTATTTTCAGTGCCTGAGGCGCAACAATAAGTTTGTTTGGACGAAAGAGTGCGAGGAAGCTTTCGTCAAGCTGAAGGAGTATCTGGCGAGCCCGCCGGTTCTGTGCAAACCGCTGGTGGGAACCCCTCTCAGGTTGTATTTTGCTGTAACTGAGAGGGCGGTGAGTGCGGTGCTCGCCCAGGATCAAGGTCAGGCTCAAAAGCCTATTTATTTTGTGAGCAAGGTGTTGCAGGGCCCCGAAACGAGATATCAGGCCCTGGAGAAGGTTGCGCTGGCTGTGGTATTTTCGGCGAGGAGGTTGCGCCACTACTTCCATAGCTTCACAATACTGGTGATGACCGACCTGCCCATCCAGAAGGTCTTGAAGAAGCCTGACGTTTCAGGAAGGATGGTGAAGTGGGCAGTAGAATTGTCAGAGTTTGATATCAAATATGAGCCCCGAGGCCCGATTAAGGGGCAAATCTTTGCAGATTTCGTGGTCGAGCTCTCATTTGAGGCAACGCGAGTCGAAGGGGACGATTTCCGTTGGGTACTTTCGGTGGATGGATCGTCGAACCAGCAGGGCAGCGGTGCTGGAGTCATATTGGAAGGACCCAACGGCGTGCTGATCGAACAATCTCTGAGGTTTGCCTTCAAAGCCAGTAACAATCAAGCGGAGTACGAGGCGTTGATCGCCGGAATTTTGCTGGCCAAGGAGATGGGAGCTAGGGTGCTGATGGCTAAGAGTGACTCGCTGCTAGTCACAGGGCAAGTAACAGGCGAGTTCCAGGCTAAAGATCCACAAATGGCGGCCTATCTGGAATATGTGCAGGAGTTGAAGAGTTCTTTTGCCTCCTTTGAAGTAGTGCATGTGCCCAGAGAGCAGAATGCCCGAGCTGACTTGCTAGCTAAGCTCGCCAGTTCAGGCAAGGGGGGTAGGCAGAGGACGGTGATTCAAGAAACTCTGAAGACGCCGAGAGCATTTGTGGCAGATCACCTGGTCCTTCAGATAAGCAAGTCGACGGAGAAAGCAGCAAGAAGCCATAAGTCCCTGACGCAAGAAACTCTGAGATTGCCGAGAATTAGAGCATGTCGGGGAGAGAAGGTGAACGTGATGCAGGTCTGCGCTACCCATGAGCCAGACACTTGGGTAACACAGTACAAGCGGTGGCTGGCGGATGGCCTTCTCCCGCTGGATCCGACTGAGGCTAGGAAGGTAAAGAAGAATTCTAGCAAGTACACCCTGATTGATGGCGATCTGTACAGGTTTGGGTTCACTCACCCGCTCCTGGAATGTATACATGGCGAGAAGTGCACGAGAATCATGGCGGAGCTCCACGAAGGTATATACGGAAGCCACGTCGGGGGTCGAGCTCTGGCCGCGAGGACTCTCCGTGCAGGATACTACTGGCCATCGATGAGAGAAGATTGCAAGAAGTATGCCCAATGTTGCAAACAATGCCAACAGCACGCCGATTGGCATAAGGCGCCTCCCGAGGAGTTGAAGTCGATCTATAGCCCTTGGCCGTTTCATACCTGGGGAATCGACATCCTGGGACCTTTCCCGCTGGCGATCAGGCAGATGAAGTACTTGGTGGTGGCGATTGAATATTTCACCAAGTGGATCGAAGCAGAACCAGTGGCCCAGATCACCGCACACAAGATCGAAGGTTTTGTGTGGAAGAACATCGTGTGCCGGTTTGGAGTGCCTAAACGCCTGGTGTCGGATAATGGGACTCAGTTTGCAAGCCACCTGTTGAAGAAACTTTGCGAAGGGGTGGGAATTCAACAAGTGTTTGCATCCGTCGAGCACCCTCAGACAAATGGCCAGGTGGAGTCAGCTAATCGGGTGTTGTTGAGAGGTTTGAAGAGAAGGCTAGAAAAAGCCAAGGGAAGCTGGGCTGAGGAGGTGCCCTGTATAGTCTGGGCATACCATACCACCAAGCAGTCAGGAACCCATGAGACCCCGTTCAGCCTAGTCTATGGGTGTGATGCGATGATTCCAGTAGAGATTCAGGAGAGCTCGCCGAGATTCCAGAACTTTGTAGAGGAAGACTCGAATGAAGAGAGAAGGCTGAACCTGGATCTACTGGATGAGGTTAGAGAGGAAGCGAGATTGAAGGCTGAGGCGGTGAAGAGGAGGGTTGAGCGAAGGTACAACTCGAAGGTGATGTCAAGGCAGTTTAGAGAAGGCGACCTGGTGATGAGAAAAGCCCACCAGTACGAGATGGAGAATAAGCTGTCGCCCAAGTGGACTGGACCGTTCAGAATAACCGAGGCGCTCGGGAACGGCGCCTACCGCTTAGAGACGCTGGAAGGAGGGGCGATTCCTCGCACCTGGAACGCCGCGCACCTGAAGTTGTACTATAATTAAGAGCTTGGTAAGTAAAGACAAACACAAAAGTTACATTACAATGTCTCTGATAAAACAGTTTGAAGGGGGCACTCTTTTTTCCCTAAGGAGGGTTTTTAATGAGGCCACCCAATAAAAGAAGAGTTTTCGAAGTATAAGGCGTTTTCAGATTGCATGCCTGCTATTTTCCAAAAAGTTTTGAGGAAAGACCTTGTCACTTATACGTGATTTAAGGCGAGTAAAGATATATTGCATGCTTTCTAAAAAGTTTTTAAGTCCTCATCGTTTTTCGGCGATTGGAGGCATCAGTTAAAGTTTTTAAGTCCTCATCGTTTTTCGGCGATTGGAGGCATCAGTTAAAGTTTTAAGTCCTCATCGTTTTTCGGCGATTGGAGGCATCAGTTAAAGTTTTTAAGTCCTCATCGTCTTTCGGCGATCGGAGGCACCAGTTAAAAGACCTCAACGCCCTCGCACGTCCTGAGGCAAGTTAAAGACCTCCTCGCCGTCGAGCGAGTGCAGGCGAGAAAGAGTGAAAGTCCTCAGTGTTTCTGGGGGCGAGAAGATGTAACCCCTGGGGCAATGTAGAGGCAAGTGAAAGTCCTCAGTGTTTCTGGGGGCGAGAAGATGTAACCCCCAGGGCAATGTAGAGGCAAGTGAAAGTCCTCAGTGTTTCTGGGGGCGAGAAGATGTAACCCCTGGGGCAATGTAGAGGCAAGTGAAAGTCCTCAGTGTTTCTGGGGGCGAGAAGATGTAACCCCCGGGGCAATGTAGAGGCAAGTAAAAGTCCTCCGTGTTTCTGGGGGCGAGAAGATGTAACCCTTGGGGCAATGTAGAGGCATGATTCAAAGACCTTCTCGCCTGTGAGCGAGTTCAGGCGAGTTCAAAGACCTTCTCGCCTGTGAGCGAGTTCAGGCGGGTTAAAGACCTTCTCGCCTATGAGCGAGTTCAGGCAAGATAAAATCCTTCTCGTCTCGAACGAGTTCAGGTACGATGTAGAGGGTGGAAGAAGTTCTGAGGGTGGCTAAGGTAGGTTCGAAGAGAACGCCTAGCCACCCGATCCCTTGCTCTGAAGCACAAGGAGGTAGAGAAGGATCCGAAAGGCGTCTCTACCCCCAGATCAAGGAACAATGGCCAAGGCGTGAAGCCAGAAAGAAGCTGATCGCCAAGAGTTTCTAGCGACCAGGAAAAGTTCAAACAGTGGCGAAAAAGTTAAAAGACCCATTTTGATGGAGCAGATCGGGTGAAGCAGTGTTTAAGCCAGTAGCTGAGTCAAAGTTTGGTGCTTAAGGTCTCATTTTACGCTAAGGTTTATTGCCTTAAGTTACGAGTTGATAAATGTGATTATTATTCGAAGTTGAGGTGATTCGAAGCAGTTAAGTCAAAGGTCGTGCCTACAGTTTTCCTAAGTCTTTTCTTCGGAATTAAGCAAGCAAGGAAAGTTGAAGCAGTTAAAGAAGTCATAAGAGGAAAAACGTAGACTTTGTCATTAACAATGAATATCAGTTCAAAACATATATACGAAAAGGCATAAAGTCTGTTGCAAGCTGTATACGAGGGAAAGTGATGGAACAGTGTGGAGCGAAATGGGTTTAAGAGTTTTTTCGAAATGGGTTTGGGAAGCGCAAACGGTAGCTGAAGGTAACCATTGATGAAGCCACGTGTCGAACGATGGGTGAGGGGTTTGGTGGAGCGTCAGAGCAGCAAAAAGTACAACCGCTTGGAATTCTGCGTCAGTGCCACGTAGACCGGTGTTGACGTGACTCTTTCAGTCTTTTCGCTGGACAAGTCTTCGCTTAAGACTGGGGGGCTTGTGTACCGCCCTGGTGGTCGGAAGTGATGACGTGGCATCAAGCTACAGTATAGACGTGTGGACAAGGCGCCAGGTTGGCAGAAGGGAAGGAAGTCGGGGGGCTCGTGAAGTCGTCAGTTATTAAGTTGGCGTGTTCCGATCTCCAGCATACCAGAACCGGCGATCACCAGGTTGGAGATGAAGTCGCCAGATGTAAACTCAGGCGACCGAGTGATTGGAGATCGCCAGAGCAAGCACATCGCCAGAGATGAAGGTGGTGCAGATTATGAAGGCGGCCGGCGAGACCACAGGGAAGGTGTATGAAGGCACCCTAACTCGCCAGTTCCAGTAGAGATCACACTCCCAAGTTAGCTATGTACTGGGCAGTACCATGCATAGGTAACTTAGCAAAACGAGAGTAGAAGCAGCGCCCAAGTCAAGGAGGCTCCAGATGATGGCACGTGTACAGTTGGATGCGAGCCACGTGTCCAAGTCTGTAACTGCCAGGAGAGAGAAAGTAACCAGGTATATAAGAGTTCTCAACGAACTTTCTGAGGTACGCACGTTCAGATTATACTCTTTACGCTTGCGAGTTATAGAGCTTACTGTGAGAGAGGATTTGCACGGTTCTTGTTCTCTTAGTATTTGGTGATTCGGTCACTGACTTGGGCGTTGGAGTGCGATCGGCCGCAGCGGCGCCGCTCTGTTTCTTTTGCAGGTTCTTGAGGTGGATCTCGTAGAGGAACGGAGGTTTGAAGCGGTGCACACGTCGATCCTTTGACGAGGCAGTTTCCAGCGCTCTGGTCAACAGGCAGGATCAGGTATATTTCATATTTTTTTGTTAATGTTATTAATATCAATAAATTTATTATTATTATTATTATTATGATTATTATTATTATGATTATGATTATGATTACAAATTTTGTTTGGTGTAAATTTTGAAAAAAAAATACAAAAGTACATCGGTTTGTGTAAATTTCTCAGTTATCAAATTTTCTAATCTCTAATAAATATAATTTGACCTAAATAAGCTTTAATTTCTTTTAAATTATACAACACTTATTATTTGTCAAAACAATTTTCACTTTTAAGGTTGGGTTTATAGGGTGACTCAAACCAACTTAAATAATTTGATATTAATTTGTGTAAGTCAATTGTGTGATAGTATTCCTTATAACAATTATATAATTAAATATATATCTTGAAATCAACACATGTTTATAAATTAAACAGGTATATTTTGCAAATTCCAAGACCAAACCGGAAAGTTTAAGGAAAGTTTAGCTGATGATATTCAAGGAATGTTAAGCTTGTATGAAGCAGCAGGACTAAGATGTCATGGAGAATATATGCTTGAAGAAGCACATAAGTTCAGTTTTGAGCAGTTAATGAAGTTTATAACCACCCAATTAAGTTGTTCTCATGCGGCACGAGTGCAACATAGCTTAAAACAATCACTTCGCAGATGTTTGCCTAGGTTGGAGGTGATATATTATATGCCTTTTTACGAAGAAGATCCATCTCATGATGAAAAATTGTTAACATTTGCAAAATTAGATTTTAATATGCTGCAGGAGCTACATTTGAAAGAAGTCAGCAGTCTAACCAAGTAATATCTTCCTCACACATATTTACCTTTCGTTGCATAAATCAATGAATACTAGTTAAAGATTCTTGCTCTTGTCTTTGGAATCTTAGTTCTATTTTTTGTGATGCAGATGGTGGACTAAGGATTTAAGTGTCTCAACCAATTTACCTTTTACACGAGATAGGATCGTCGAATGTTGTTTTTGGATTTTGGGTGTCTACTTTGAACCACAATATTCTAGATGGATAACAACAAAAGCAATAGCTCTAACTTCCATCATTGATGACCTCTATGATGCTTATGGAACCATCGAAGAACTTGAGCTTTTCACCAGTGTAATTGAGAGGTTACGCGCACCAAAATGACACATAGTAGTATATCTTTAGCCTAATTCTTCCAATATATCAAAGATAACTTTCTCAAGACTTGCAGGTGGGATATTTGTTGCTTGGTTGATCTTCCAAAATACATGCAATTATGTTATAAGGCAATTTTGGATGTTTATGAAGAAATTGAGAAAGAGATGAGAAAGAAAGGAAAAGTATATTTCATAAAGTATGCCAAGAAAGAAGTAATTATAATTTCAGTAATTTTTTCTTATTCTTTATTCAACTTATTTTAAGAAGTTGAATCAATTTTTTATTTTATTTCTATATTTGCATAAAAAAATATAAACTAAATATCTTTTTTCCAGCTAATTTGAATTGTATGGAGTATAAAAAATAGATATTTTTTTATGTAAAATATTAGAGGTGTAAAAAAATCATTTTTCATCTAAAAACATCACCACTCCTATTTAATAACCAAACAAGGAATTAGGATTTACTACAATTATGTGCAGTTGCCAAAATATGAATATGGTATGACGGTTTTAGAGTTGTAATCTATGCACACGCCGTCTATAATTTTGAATTATAGAAGAAGACCACACAATCGTAATCTATTAGACCATTATAGACACCAATTATATACAAAACTGTCACCTATAGTGTATATGAACCTAAATTGTTTTCTTCAATATTGTTATTTTTTCCGTCCAAGTTTGATGTCAAGAAATTTTTGAGAGAGAACGACTTCTAGTTATGGAAACTTAAGGTTGTGGTAAAGAAACAAAGGTTTTAGAGGAGCTGAAGAGCTTCAACAGTGATGCACATCAGCAACGAGAAGGAGAACAAAAGCAAAAGTGTCAAACCTTGGAACCCATTTGTTCTGAACTGAAAATAGAGAAAAAATCATCAAGAAAACACATAAAATATGAAAAAAAAAACATAAAAAACAATAAGAAAAGACACATTACAAGCAATAAGAGCAATGGCAACAAAGAGAAGTTACAGAGAAGACAACAATGGGAATAACGGAGATGAAAACACAAAGACGAAAATGCTTGGAGTGGGAAATAAAAAAGCGTATAGATGACAATTATGACCTAATAACCGTAGTCTATATGGGGTGACATTTTCCTAAAAACTGTAGTCTATAGTGGCCTTTATAGGTGATGGTTGGCCACCAAACCATAGTCTATATGCTTTGTTTTAAACAGAGGACATTTATAATTAGAACCGTAGTCTATATGTTGATCTTATTTTGAAAGTTGTCACCGCTATCTGTAGATGATGCTCCCGCTTAATTATATATTTGTACTTTAATGATAGATGAAAAGACTAGTCCAAGCTCACATGGCTGAGGGAAGATGGTGTCATACCAACCACATTCCAACAATGGAGGAGTACATGGAAGTAAGAGGAATGTCAAGTGCTTACCCTTTCCTGATTACCTTATCTTTCCTAGGCATGGAAGATACAACAGAAAAGGTTCTTATGTGGGCAACGAATGAACAAAAAGTTATTGCAGCTTCTACAACTATATGCAGAATCATGGATGACATTGTTGGAGATGAGGTACATGCTAAACACTAATTAATTTCTATCAATTTAACTAAAAATAGAATGTGACAAAGTTTTCTCTAGGACTACTGATAAATGCACATAATTTTACAAAATATGTCGAAAAGAAATAGAATTATAATTTGAGTTTAAAAATAAACATCTTATTTATCTTATATTAAGAGTTGGCAATTGCAAAAAATTTAAAAATTTGAAAGAGGTAGACATAATAACAATTTGGTAAGACCATTAACAAATCCTATATGTTTTGTTAAATATTGATTTTGTTCGGATTCATTTTTATTTTTATTTTATTTTTGTTTATAAAGTTTGAACAGGAGAGAGAACATGTTGTTTCAAGCATTTACTGCTATATGAAGCAGCATAAAGTGTCAAAGAAATGTGCCATTGAAAAACTACAAAAGTTAGTTGAGAATGCTTGGAAGGACATAAATGAAGCATACTTAGCACCTACTCAAGTACCAAAGACTTTTCTTATGCGTGTAGTCAACTTTGCACGTATGATCGACATGCATTACAAAGATGAAGATAACTATACAAATGCAGGAGGAATAATGAAAGATCACATTGAATCTTTATTAGTTAAAAAGATGTTTGTATAACTAGAACCTTTGGTCTTCTATCAATTATTGTTTATCTACTTTGGTCTTTATTAATTACATGTTGATTGAATATCCCTTTCAGATTGTTCAACAAGACGGTCAAAGAACAAATATTTGTCAAAAGGAAAACTTCTTTAAATTAATAACTTTTAGAAATAGTAAACATCTCTTTTTAAATAATGAAATTTCATTTTTGTTCAAGATAGAACAATTGAATTAAATATTACCAAGTTAATTAATTGTTATAATTGAGGATGATATAAGATTTCAATTTTCCTTGAAGGAAGATACTCTAAATACCATTTTTCAAACACGTACTATATCTTTCCATAAAATACTCACTCTACTGGTGATACCACCCAAATCCACAAGAAGATGACTAAGGATGCCAACTATGAAGGATCATCTCAACAATCAAGGGAAGACCTCATCAGTAGGAGGGATGGACAAGGACCGGAGCACCTAAAATTCTTCCTACTAGTCTTCTTAAATATTTAGAAAAATGTTGTAAATAAGTTGGGCTCACATGAGGGGTCCAAATAGCAGAATAAGCAAGAGTAGGTTCATATAGCATAATTAGAAGGTGAAGATATAAGAATGGGTACATAAGAAGTCCATTAGGGTAGAAAGGAAAACCTAGATTCTAGAATGTGTAGGATTGTGCAGTTTTGACCAAAGTCAAGACCTAAAACCACACCACTTTGGCTTTTACCCTTCTACCCTCTTTTCTTCTTTTCCAAGGCTCCCAAATCTATAAATAGGGAGACCTACCTCATGTATTCACAAGTTGAATTAAGAGTAAAGTTACTATACACAAATTGTGTTAGAATTGTGAGTGAGTGAATCTCCTCCTAAAATTGGTCTTATCTTGTGAGTGTTGTGAGCTCTCAAGTGGCGGCGTCTACACTTATCTTGGATTCAATTCACCATCCAAGTGGCGTGCTCCTTTCACAATTCCATATCTCCTAAGTTTCCTTTCACTCATTTTTTTCCATTCCATTTCCATTCCAATTTCATTTTCAAAATATATCTTGTTCTTGTCTTTGGTTCCTTGAATTCAATTCGGTTCATATGTTGCTCATCTTGTGTTTCATAAATTTCTGCACCATATTTTGGCATTCATCTTCACTTTTTAATTGTGTTTTTCCTTTGGCCTTATGGAAATGAACCTTCACATCTACTTAACACTTGTTAAGTTAATGTCCAGTGGGAATTTTCCTTAGGCTTATAACCTATAATTGTCCTAAAATCTAAATCTAAGTAAAGTGTCACCAAACAAATGAACAATCCTAAAATCAACTCACATCAACTTGTATGCTCAAAAGTTTTATATTTCTTAAAAGTTAAGATTAATGATAACTTATACACACATTCATCCCTTACTCTATCCATTTATCTTTTAAGGAATAAACCATGCCAAAATAATAAGCTCTAAAGCAGATAATATCTTAGATGTGATTGTTGATCTTAATGAAATTGTGGTCAAAATATTGGTGTCATTTGTGGGCATAAAAATAAGTATTAATAGTTCACTTCGACTAAGTTGTTTTGATATGCCAAAAGTCGCACATCCACTGTAAGAAAAATCAGTATTATATACTGATGTAAACCTTATTGGGAAGGTTTATATGTGATGGATTGAACACTCATAAATTTAAAAATGAAGGCAATATTAGCATAAGAAAAACAACCCCTAATGGTGGAAAAGGTGTTCTTAATGGGTTAGGCAAAGGATTTAGGTTGTGAACGGGTTGTTGTAAGGCTTGGTGCGAAGTGATTCAAGTTTGAAAGGAAGGATTCAAGTTCTTGGACCAATCTTGAAGGTTTTTTTAAGATAAAGTGATGGAAATTGTTCCATGCTCATTCTTAGATGATGCAATTCTTCTTGAGTGTTGAGTGTAGATTGATGGAAGACAGCGAAAGACTTGTAGATTTATGGAGGAAGCACCGAATGATCATGGAGGTTCTTGGTTTGGGCGTGAGATTACAAGGTGTAAAGGGAAAGGAAGAGGTTATGAAACCTTCTTTGAGTTTCTAAGAATGCATGAGCATCATAGAAGAGAGACTTAGATAAGTGTGCTGAGAATTACAGAAACAAAATTTCATATATCAATCATGTCTAGAAATTACAAGAGGGGAGTCTCTTATTTATAAGCTAAGGAGAATTCTAAGATGACTATTGAGTTCTCAAAATAATCTTCATTCCTAGCATGTCATATGACAATCCTAAGACTACAACAAATATTACTTTAGGTAACAACATAAAACGATTTTTTTGTCGTGGTCTAAGTGATATCAGCCTTTTGTAATAGGTCACGATTTTTTGTAAAGACAACAATTTTAAAACCATTGCCTAAAGTCTTTGTTAGAACCACAATTTTAAAAGCGTTGCTTAGAGTATTGACAAAAATCACAATACTTTTTTTTTTTAAATTTTAGAGAAATTACTCATACAAAAGTTCAAGATGGAAAGAATAAGTATTGAAAGATAATGCGTATTGAAATAGTAGTGACCCAACAAATAATCTCATATATTTCAAAGGATGTGTTCAAACTACATAATAAAAAATTTCTACAAGGATAATGTTAAGGATCAAGTCTTTAAAATTAAAACTATAAACTTAGTTAAAAAAGCATAATGTATTCTTTACTACATATCAATAAGTTCATTCTTCTTCAAGATCGTCTTCATAGTCTTCATTTTTCTTTGTCATGCCACTCATTTCATTTGCATGTTCTTTTCTTATAGCAACAATTTTTTCCTTTTTTTTAAATGTTGATGATGTCATAGTCTTTCTATAATAACGTACTCTCCCAAGTTTTTCTTTCCCAAATATTGATTGAAATGTTTGTTCCACATATTCTTTTGAGTTTTCATTGGAACCTTGAAGCTTAGTCTAATAAAAAAGAATGAATTTTAATGATTAAAAATAATATACACTACAAGAAATTATTTATTTACATACGATTATTACATATGGATATGAATCCGTATGTAAAGTCATTACATACGGATATTTACATACAGATTTAATTCAGTATGTAAATAAAAATTGCATACGATTTTTCCGTATGTAAGCCAAAAGTGATTACATATGAATTTAATCTATATGTAATTTTGGCGCCATGAAACAGAAATATTATATACAGATTTTGTCCGTATATAAAGTATTACATACATATTTTATCCTGATATAAAGTATTACATATAGAATTAAAAAAATAAAGTGTTTTCCAGATATATGAAACAAGTTTAGTATGTTTCAAAACAAAACTGTCAGAGGTAAACCCTAGTCTTTGAAATCCATTGTGAAATCGAAAACATTTTGAAATCAAAATCCAATGCTTGTTCTCAAAGCCAATCGAAAGTCATTGGCCAAATTCCCCATCTTTCCGAAGTCGAAACCCATTGTCCAAAGAGTGTGGAACATCATATTTAGATATTTTTCAACACTTATTTTTAGGATTTTATGACGAAAATGGAATAAAAAATAATTTTAGGATTTATTAAAATGGAAATATAAAAAGAAGGTTATACAAAATTAAAATAATTTTAAAATTTAACATTGTTAGAAGTAAATAAGAGAATTAATTTTGGTTTAATTATTTTTTAATTTAATTAAAGAAGAGTTTATAATATTAAAATTATAAAAAAAAAATATTAATATTAATATCAATAATAATATTTCATATTAATTAATAAATATATATTTTTTAAAAATATAACTATGACTAATTGATTGTCTTCGTCTAAATCCATTTAAACAATCTAATTATAACACTCTTGCAAAAATGGGTGAGAAACCTAAAATTAAAATTGGGAGGTGACTGAGTGAGGACGTCACCTCTGTGCCCTCCAATGCGACCATAATTGGCTCAGGTTCAGCACCGTCGGGTTAAAGTGGCGAATGTAGATGAAGAAGTCGCGGTCGGGGCCAAGTTCGCCAGTGAACATGTGTTGCATCGTCTCTGGCTCCATCACCGTGAAGGTCGCCGACGCCTCGATCGACATGTTCATTCTGCCGCGCGCTGGTCAGCACCGCCGTCGGATCTGCCGGCCTATAGCATGAGCTTCTTGGAGTCATCGTCACCGGCATCGTCGGAGCAGTTGCGTTTCTGAGTGGCCAAAACGTACGTGTCTCCCCATTGATTGTAGTGGTGGTGTTGTAATTAAATTTATGAGTAGATGAAGGAAAGTGATCTCTCCTGCTTGTTCTTTCCGTTCAATCCGATAAAATCTTTATTTCACTATGAATTTTATTCTTGGTTCCAAAAGACATTAGTTTATAGCTTATAAACTTGTAGCTTTTTTTCCCTCCATTCTCTCAATATTTAAATACACTACCTTTTTTACCTTATTTTAACCATTTTTACTTTTGCCTAACTATTTTAATTTTCAATAGATGTCATTAAAAAATAAAAATTTTAATCGGAGTTATATATGACGATTCCGGAGGTTTTAACCTCCACTAAGTGCATTACTCGCGATTTGTTTTTTTTTCCTGGTAGATGTAACTTTTGCCTAACTATTACCGACGATTTTTACTAATCCCTGGAAAAACAATTACTTTCCGATGATTTTCAAACTCTCACTATTTTCGGGGGTTTCCAAACCCTCGCTATTACCAGGGGTTTCCAAACTCCCGCTATTTTTGGTGTTTCTCGAACCCCTACCATTCCTGGGGTTTCCGAACCCTGTTGTTCCTAGGGGTTTCCAAAGCCCCACTACTGCATTGTTTTTTTTTTTGCATGAATAGTTTGATGTTTATATGAGTTTTCTCATATCTCAAATATTGTGCAATTTTACTTTTGTTTCTTATATTTTAATGAATTGTTTAATTGTGGAGAATTTCGGCCAAACATACTTTTTTGGAGAAATTGTGAAAGGCATTCCTGATTGGAATTTTGGTTGCAACCAACTCATTTGATTTTAAGAAAGTTTCTTTAGTTTGTTTAGCAATGCTATTTTTACGTGTAATCTTTCCTTAATTGTCAGGGCAAGGAAAAATAAGGCTACTCACCAATTAAACTATTTATATTATCTAGTTTCTTCTACACATAATCTCAATAATGATATTGATGGTGTTATGTAGCGTCTAAAATAATCCCAATAATTATGTGTTGAATACAGGTTTATGACTATCAAGCTTGAAATATAGGATAATGTAATCTGACATGGTTTATCTTATAAAAAAAGCAAGTTTAATTCATTCTAGTTTCTACCTACCATGATGAGTCCATGGAATCAAATATTTAGAAGATAATTTTAACTATAGAACCTCAATCAAGTTTGAAATATGTACAACGCATTTGAGCAGACGCTTAAACAAATATGAATTGACAGTTTGACATATATGATAACCTTCAAGGAAACTGATCCGGTCGGTCATCGGTAGTCGGTGACGTCAGTAACAGATGGCCACGTGGACCGTTCTTAGTAGGACACGTGGGCCAGGGAAGCAGATGTGTCTTTGAGAGGGTCACCCAGGGGGTGATCGGTGATCAGGGGGTGATCGGTGGTCCGAGAGGATGCGCGATCAACGCCTAGATAAGCGCCTGGAAGCCGAGGGCGTGGAGCTATGGTGCACCGATCGGTCATCCGGGGTGAGCGATGGTCATCGGGTTTTCGTGTGGCGCGCAGTTGAGCTGGGAACGAAGGACGTTTCCCAGCGAGAGCGTTGCATACGAACCTTGTGTGGCAGAGTATCAGAGAAAGGAGAAGTTAGGTGTTTAGTAGTGTCGTGCACGAGAGTGGCCTAAGAGAGCTAGTAAGCCAGTCG
This sequence comes from Phaseolus vulgaris, assembly GCF_051622355.1. Classification (NCBI taxonomy): domain Eukaryota; kingdom Viridiplantae; phylum Streptophyta; class Magnoliopsida; order Fabales; family Fabaceae; genus Phaseolus; species Phaseolus vulgaris. The sequence continues at coordinate 39,638,950 of NC_143508.1, forward strand.
GTGATTGGTGCTCTCTTAACCCATAACGTGCATGGTGCAAAGCAGAGGTGATCGTTCACATAGTAGGTGATGCCTAGTGCGTGCGCTTAGCCAAGCCACACTTGGTGCTCACACTGAGGTTGCACGAGACACCTAATGAAAGAAACGCGCTAAGTTACTTCGTACACGGATAACTTAGGCGCGCAACAGAGTATATAAAGGCATTCTGTGCTCATGCAGAAAGAAAGGTAAGATCCATTCTTGCGAGTTACTAGTTTACACAGAGAGAGAGAGAATCACAGAGCGCACACGAGTCTCGCTGAGATTCTTAGTTCTTAGTTCTTTGGTGGTTTTGCAAGGCTGACTTGAGCGTCGGAGTGCAATCGGCCGCTAGAGGCACCGTTTGTTGTGTTTCGCAGGTTTGCTTGGAGTTCTTGTGGAGTGCTTGGAGCGTTCTTGCGGAAGACAGAGTTTGACGTGGCGAATCCTTCGACGTTCAAATCCCCTGCAAGATCATTTGGCCCCCACCGTGGGGCCGTGTGAATTTGTGATCCCATCCACACTTTGCTGTCAGTTCTCGTTTGTTCTTGAGATTCTTTGCTCAGAAAATGAGGAAGACAAGGCAAACTTCACCCGCGCCATCAGCTGAAGAAGGAGCTGTGACAATGGCGCAGGTCTTGGAAATGATGCGAGCGCTGCAAGACGATGTAGCAGCATCAAGAATGGAACAAGAAAGGATGCAAGCGGACTTGGCTGCATCACAGGGCAGAAATGAGGAGTTAAATCGAGTTAACGAAGAGTTGCGCAAGACGCTGCAAGCACAAAAGGAGCGGGTGGCGGAGGAAAGAGTGGCGCCGCCACCGTCTCCCCCCAGGACTTTCCCCATGCCTTTCTCATCTGAGATTATGAGTGCAGTGGTGCCACCAAACTTGGTGGGGGTGAAAGCCTCGTTTACTAGGAAAAAGTATGCAAAATCTCAAGACTTACTTTGTGCTATATCTTTGATTCTTCTGATAAATTCCTTCCTTTTTACTAACACCTCTCAGCTCCACCGTCTTCATCTGTTACTACAGGTGGTATTTTAAAGCATGGAACACATTGTACGTTTACAAACATAAAGGACTTCTCGTATAGAAACATCAAAATTAGGTGACATGCAAATGATTCAAGTATCCTATCCTATAGAAAACCAAAATCCATCCTAAACAATTCGACTTTCTGATGACTATATTTCTGAACTGCACTTGATTGACCACCAACAATGTTAACTGAAATCCACCAGCAATGAAATGCACATGGGAATCAATGAACCCAGGAACCACAACCTTCCCACCAAGATCCAAAACTTGAGTTCCATATCCCTCCAACTCCTGCATTAATGTTGAAAAACACATCTGGGTCAGACCCAGTTTGCAATTGAAGGCCACATATATAAGTAGCAGAAACAACAACTGGGTTGAATAAAATTAATTAAATTAGAATGTATTGACACTGTAAAAAGTTTTTTTTATGATGTCTTCCAAATCTATATCAAAGATGATGATAATGTAAAAAATTTCACACTAATATGCCTAAAATTTAACTAGAATAAAATTGAATTTTTTTTTTCAATAAACGGGGAAGTGAGTTTAGCATGAAGAAGATTATAACCTTGACAAATGAATGGTTGCCAACACGAAGAACCCTCCCATCGTTGAGATGAGCAAATCCTCCCAACCCCCAGTTCAACCAAACTAGTTACATTCACACATACTGAATTTCCTTCCGCCGCACAAGGAAACCCCATATGGCTAGACAACCAGAACAAATGATTTAATTCATGAAACAATTCCCAAGCCGAAAAATGATTTCACATCCTGTGTCCGGTCCGGATCCATGATTTTACGCAACCCACTCGCAATCTCTGTTACAAACTCATGTCCAAACTATAAGAATATAAACTATAAGATAAAATTTGTACAAGTATTCAAACTAAATGAACAATACAATCTTAATTCTAAAATATTATAATAAAGCGGAAAAAATACATAAAAATACTAAACACTTATATTTACTACTCCTTTTAGTTGATTGGAGCTTAAATCAAGGGATTGAAGACGTGGAAAGCCACTCAAAGATGAAACAAATTTGTTGTTCAAGCTGTTGTTGTTGAACAAGAGCTTTGATGACTCCAAATCTCCATGGATTGCTTGAAGGCTGATTATAACTTAGTTGTGTGAGTTTTGGGGTAGTTTGAATTTGTTAATTCACTCTTAGTTAGAATCCAAAGCTGATTTAAATTCAAATCCTTTTGAAAAGATTGTTTTATGAAGAAGCAGAAGAACAACCAGTTGTTTTATCGTTTCAATTTTTGAAACTAGTTTTAATAGGTTTGAATTTGGTTGACTTTGCTGTTAAACCAATTCAATCAGTTATTTCTACAAAATAACCTATTTTTTTTTAATTTTCTTAACAAAATTTTGTTAAATTAGTTAAATTTGCTTTAAATGATTCGGAACTGATTTGGCTTTTACAATAAATGTTTTCAATTGCTTCTTGGAGTATAATTTTTTTGTTTTGCACTCCTATCATTAACACTTACAAGATCAGTTTGTGAAATCAAGTTTTCTCCAAGATTGCTTAAGGCTTTGGATATTTTTCTAAGAGTGAAGTATGACTTGTTGTGTACTTTGATTTGATTTGTACCAGGTGTGATCAATTCTATTTCTTTCTTCATTTGTAATTCTGTAAGTACTAGTTTTCACAGAATCTGAGGGTGTTCTGATCTATGGTGTGATTGTGGTGTGCCAAAGGAAGTGTGTGTTCTTGAGGGGATCAAGATCACTTCTTTGGGGGTTATGTGTTTGTAATATGGTTTTTGATTACTTTGTGGATACCTAGAGGTTTCTAATAACTGGATGTAGCTCTTGGTGTAACAGTGAACTAGTATAAAACTGTTTGTGTGATTCTTTCTCTCCTTTAATTCTTTTATATATGTTTTTAGTTGTTTTTACATTCTACTGATAAAAACAACCGGTTCAATCGAAGAAACAACCGGTTGAATTTATGGAATTCAACTAAAACTGTTTTATAACTTGTGTTCTTTCATTCCTTTGGTTGTGATTCTTCTTTGACTCTCTTCATACCTTCAAGCTTTGGGAAAAATGTTTAAAAGCAATTCACCCCCCTCTTGTTTAAGCCCTTCAATTCTAACAATTAGCATCAAGAGCTAGGTTCTTGAAAGATATTCAAGTTGATCAAAAATTCTGAATTGATGGCTGATAAACTACCTTTTTGGGGAAGGTGCTTCTATAAATTGACCACCACTATTCTGTGGTGTGAATTATCAATTTTGGGAGGTACGAATGAAAATCTTTGTTGAATCAATTGACAAAGGTATTTGGGATGCAATAAAAAATGGACCTTTTACTTTTAAGATTGAAAATGAAAAAGTTATTTATGAAAAACCTTGGTCCCAATGGACCGAGCAAGAAAGTAAGAAAGCTCAATATGGTTACATTGCTAAGAACATTATCACATCTTCTTTAAGTTCTGATGTGTTTTTCAGGGTATCTCAATGTGAGTCAGCAAAGGAAATGTGGGACATTCTTGTGGTGACTCATGAAGGAACAAATGATGTGAAAAGGGCAAGAAAGTATACTCTCACACAAGAGTATGAGATGTTTAGAATGAAGAAGGGTGAATCCCTTGTTGAAGTGCAAAAACGATTTACCCACATAGCAAATCATCTTATGAGTCTTGGGAAAACTTTTGATAAAGAGGAACTCAACATCAAAGTTCTCAAGTGTCTTGATAGGTCATGGCAGCCCAAAGTCACTGCCATATCCGAATCGAAGGATCTCACCTCCCTGACCATAGGCTGAACCTTCAAGAAAATGAGGACAAACGTGTCAACAATTGCTCTGAAGGTTGTTGGGAACAAAAGTTGTAAAGACTCAAGTGATGAGGAAACATTTAGCTTGTTGTCCAAGAAATTCAGCAAGTTCCTCAAGAAGAGAAACAACAAGAATCACTTTTCCAATAGGTATGACAACAAGAAATCTATCAATTTTAATTCTAACAAATATACTTGCTTTGGATGTGGTGAACAGGGTCATATTAAAACTGAATGTCCTAATAAAGAGAGGAAAGACTTCAAGAAGCATGAGAAGAAAGGAAAATCAAGAAAAGCTTAAAATGTTAACTCCTCAAGCTCTTCTTCAAGTGAAGAAGAAGAAATAAATTTGTGTCTAATGACAAGGCAAGAAAGTGACACAAACAGTGTAAGTTCTAGCTCCTTTATTGATAGTGAAAATTACAGCCAACTTCTCAATGCTTTTAAAGAAACACATGAAGAAGATAACAAACTAGCTCTTTCAAACAATCGATTAAGAGAGTTGAATAATTGGTTGGAAAAGAGAGTCAAAGTCTTGGAAGAAGAACTGAAAAATTTGAAAAATAATTTTGAAAATCTGAAACAGTCTTACAAAAGATCTTCTTGCAAGAGTGACTCAAATGGTTGTGAAAATTGTGAATCTCTTTTGAAAAGAAGATTCACTATCTTGTGAAAACTGTGGATAAGCTTTCAAAAGGAAAATCAAACTTTGAAACTGTCCTAACATCTCAAAATTGTGTTTTTGGAAAATCTGGATTGGGATTTAATCCACAGAGCAATAAAAGTGGTGTTTCAAAGCCTTATTCAACTGTCAGAAAATTTAAACCAGTTGAAAAATCGAAACAACCGGTTGCTACTTGCTTTTATTGTATTAAAATAGGTAATTCTGTTATCAACCTTATTCTAAAGTAAGAAAGGGGCATGTAAGCTATGGGGACAACAATAAAGGGAAGATTCTTGCGAGAGGCACCATTGGTGACAAGAGCAACTTCCTAATTCATGATGTTCTATATGTAGAAGGATTGAAGCATAGTCTATTGAGCATTAGTAAGCTGTGTGATAAAGGTTATCAAGTAACCTTCAAATCCAACATCTGTGAGATTCGTCTAACAAATTCACATGAAGTATTGTTGATTGGTAAAAGGGTAAACAATGTTTACCTACTTGATATCTCACATCATACTTTCATTGGTTGTCTTTTAACCAAACATGAGGAATCATGGTTATGGCATAGAAGAATAGCTCATATTCACATGTTTTATTTGAATAAGCTTATTTCTAAAGATCTTGTTGTAGGATTACCCAAGCTTAAGTTTGAGAAAGACCATATTTGTGAAGTTTGTCAAAAGGGAAAACAAATTAAACACTTTTTTAAATTGAAAAATGTGGTTTCCACTTCAAAACTCCTTGAACTGCTTCACATGGATCTTTTTGGTCCTTCAAGAACTATGAGCCTTGGGGGAATTACTATGCTCTTGTTGTTGTTGATGACTTTTCCAGGTTTTCTTGGACACTCTTTTTAGAATCAAAGAGTGATGCTTTTGTTGCATTCAAGAAGCTTGCTAAGAGGTTGCAAAACACCAACTGTAGCAACATTTGTGCTATTCGAAGTGATCACGGTGGAGAATTCCAAAATGAAAAATTTAATTCATTTTGTGAAAAGCTTGGAATCTTCCATAACTTCTCTGCTCCAAGAAATCCTCAACAAAATGGAGTTGTTGAAAGGAAGAATAGGTCACTTGAAGAGCTTGCAAAGACCATTTTGAGTGAATCTTCCTTGCCCAAGTACTTTTGGGCAGAAGTTGTCAGCACTGCTTGTTATGTTATGAACAGGGTTCTCATAAGGCCTATCTTGAAAAGGACTCCATATGAGTTATTCAATGGCAGGAAACCAAACATTGGTCATCTGAAGGTGTTTGGTGAAAATGCTATGTTCTGAATAATGGTAAGGAAAGTCTTGAGAAGTTTGATTAGAAAGCTGATGTTGGTATTTTTCTTGGTTATTCCTTATCTAGTCATGCTTATAAAATATATAATAAAAGACTCATGACTATAGAAGAGTCTATACATGTTATTTTTTTATGAAACTAACCATGCAGAAAAGGAATCTCAAAGAAATCTTGCAGAGGAATATGAACAGATCACTACCTTGAAGAATCTGGAGAACTTCCTAGAAAACAACCGATTGTTTATGCGAAAAAACCTGTTGAAATTCTGCAACAGGATGAATTACCCCAAGAATGGAGAATTCCTAGGGATCTTTCTATGGAAAACATTATTGGACAGATTCAGAAAGGTGTGTCTACTAGAAGAACTGTCTCAAACTACTGCAAGCACATGGCCTTTGTCTCTGAAGTTTAGCCTAAGTCAATTAGTGAATCTCTTAAGGATGAAAGTTGGATTGTTGTTATGCATGAGGAGCTTAACCAATTTACCAGAAATGATGTGTGGACTTTGGTTCCTATATTAGATTAGATGAACATCATTGGAACCAAGTGGGTATTCAGGAACAAAGATAGATGAATCTGGAGTGATCACAAGGAACAAAGCAAGACTAGTTGCAAAAGGGTACAACCAAGAAGAGGGGATTGATTATGATGAAACATTTGCTCCAGTAGCCAGATTGGAGGTTGAAAAGGTTGTTGCTTGCCTTTGCCTATATGAGTGGATTCAAACTATTCCAAATGGATGTGAAAAGTGCCTTCTTGAATGGAATCATCAATGAAGAAGTATATGTATCACAACCACCTGGGTTTAAGGATCATTTGCTTCCCAATCACGTGTATAAGCTGAAAAAGGCTTTATATAGACTGAAACAAGCTCATAGACAATGGTATGAGAGACTTAGCAATTTCCTCTTGTCTCATGGGTATGAACGAGGGAAAATTGATAAGACTCTTTTAATTAAAAAGTCTAATTATGCTATTATTTTGGTACAAATATATGTTGATGATATTATTTTTGGTGCTACTAATGATAGCTTGTGTAAAGAGTTTGTGACAACTATGCAGGGGGAGTTTGAGATGTCAATGATGGGCAAGCTGTTGGATATTCTTATTCGAGTTTTCCAGGATGTAAATTGGATAGAAAAAGCAAAAGTGGGACTTCAGAAAAAGCACAAGTGTAAAAGTTAGCAAGGTGTCTTCGCTGTGTGACAATACAAGTGCTATAAATCTTACCAAAAATTAGATTCAGCACTCCAGAACACAGCATATTGAGATTCGACATCACTTTATTCGGGATCATGTTAGTAATGAAGATTGTGAAGTGAAATTCATTGAAATAGAAAAGCAACTGGCAAACATTTTCACCAAGCCCTTGCCAAAAGGACAGGTTCTTTCTTTTAAGAAATGAGTTGGGAATTGTTGATTCTCAAACCCTTTCTTAATTTTGTTTTGTCAAACAATTTTTATAGTCTCTTGCTCTATTTGTGAAGACAAATAGGGGAAGAATATGTTGGTTTATTGTTGTTTATAATTTTTTTAATTGCTGATATATAGCTGTGCAGGAGCTCTGATTTTCACACTCACTTACACTGGTTTTTCACATTGATTTCTTGATTTTCTTTGTGAAAATCACATAGTGAAAACTAGTTCAGTGGTGTAAGAGATTCTGGATTAAATTACTCTCTAGTACTGTTGTTTTGATTGTTTTGCAGGTATTATCAAATTCAAACAGATCTCAACAAAGCAAACCAGGAATTTGTCTTCATCAACTAGGAGGAGATTGTTGAACAAGAGCTTTGATCAGTCCAAATCTCCATGGATTGCTTGAAGGATGATTATAACTTAGTTGTGTGAGTTCTAGGGTAGTTTGAATTTGTGAATTCACTCTTAGTTAAAATCCAAAGCTGGTTTAAATTCAAATCCTTTTGAAAAGATTGTTTTATGAAGAAGCAGAAGAACAACCAGTTGTTTTATTGTTTCAATTGGTTGTTTCATACTTAGGTGTTTTGAAACTGGTTTTAATAGGTTTGAATTTGGTTGACTTTGCTATCAAACCAATTCAATCGGTTATTTCGACAAAACAACCGATTGTTTTTCTAATTTTCTTAACAAAATTTTGTTAAATTAGATAAATCTGCTTTAAATGATTTGGAACTAATTTGGCTTTTACAATAAATGTTTTCAACTGCTTCTTGGAGTATAAATGTTCTGTTTTGCACTCCTATCATTAACACTTACAAGATCAGTTTGTGAAATCAAGTTTTCTCCAAGATTGCTTAAGGCTTTGGATATTTTTCTAAGAGTGAAGTAGGACTTGTTGTGTACTTTGATTTGATTTGTACTAGGTGTGATCAATTCTATTTCTTTCTTCATTTGTAATTCTGTAAGTACTGGTTTTCACAAAGTCAGAGGGTGTTCTGATCTATGGTGTGATTGTGTTGTGTCAAAGGAAGCGTGTGTTCTTGAGGAGATCAAGATCACTTCTTTGGGGGTTGTGTTTGTAATATGATTTTTGATTACTCAGTGGATACCTAGAGGTTTCTAAGAACTGAATGTAGCTCTTGGTGTAACAGTGAACCAGTATAAAACTGTTTGTGTGATTCTTTCTCTCCCTTAACTCTTTTATATTTGTTTTTAGTTTTTTTATATTCTGCTGATAAAAACAACCGGTTGAATTGAAGAAACAACCGGTTGAATTTATGAAATTCAACTAAAACTGTTTTATAACTTGTGTTCTTTCATTCCTTTGACTATGATTCTTCTTTGACTTTCTTCATACCTTCAAACTTTGCGAAAAACGTTTAAAAGCAATTCAGCCCTTGTTGTTTAAGACCTTCAATTATAACAGTTGTCACCCGACCATAACTCTTATAAATTGGTGGGCCATTGAAACAAAGCATCTGAACTCATAACTACTCACTCTAAATATGGAGCATGATGTGATTTTGATATAATTACCACTATTCATGGTCTTAATATAAATTGGGTTATGTATTTTTATGTATATTAATCTAATTGAACAAATTTCACATCTTGAATCAATTAAAAAATAATTTTAAAATCTTATCATCGAATTGAAAATTACTACTATTTTAAATTTATTCAAATTTAAAAACAAAGGACCAAAATCTTTGACTATCTAAGATACCATACAAATCTATAAGAGACAAATGTAAAATATAAAGGCTTGTTCACTTGTTTATTTACTTACTCAATTTAATTATCTGTTAATAAAAAGTTTTATCAAGTTCTTTAATTTATATGTGCAACAATATTATTTAATCAAATCCCTCAAATTTTTAAAAATACAACGTGATCCTTTCGTTTGTAGAAATAGATGTCCTTAATTTTATAAAATTATCTCCATATATTAATCATAAATTATGTTACACGTAACTTAATAATTCAATATTTTATTGATAATAGTTAAAAAAGAAACAATGACAGGACAGTTAAAAAAATATCTACATTAAACAAAATACTATATCAAATACAACTAACCTTTAACCTTTATTATCCGTGAAGATACTCTTATACTTATTCAAGTGGTTTCCAACGATGAAGATTTCTGATGTAGAGGGCATACTTAAAATTAATCTCCACGTGAATCACTGGATCCAAAATATAAGAACTTGAGGGATAATCAGTGTGCTTTGGCCATTAAGTTGGAATGAAATCAATGATGTAAAGAAAACTAAAATGACCTAATCACAACCAACTTTAACTCTAGGAGTTCACTTTATGACTTTGGCCGCCTCTGTCACAATCCAACAGGACTCCAATACCCTGTCATGACAAGGGCTGACCTAAGACATGGATGTAACTACTTTTTTTGAAGGGTGTAGAAGGGGGTATAGACCTATGTTGAATTGTTATGAAATAACTGGGCAGCCAGTAAGGCAAATAAGACAATGCTTTGGTTTCAAGTTAGAGTTCAGTACAAATCTAAAGATGACCTAATAACACCCTATGAGCGTATCTGTTATAACTATAAATTGGTAACCTTTGCATTATGAAATATCTAACATGCTAGGGTATATGCTGCTTCAGGATGTTGCTTAAACAAGGGTGTAAGCTGAATGTTATAGAAGGAACATAGGTGTGCATCTATAGCAGGTATGAATACAGAACATTGTATATGGTAAAAAGTACACCTAAGCATCACAAGGCAAGGTTCATAGACTTATTTAATTCTCTGCAATCAAACTTCCTTATTTTTACTTTTACTTATGTACTTTATTTCACTAACCAAACAAAAACTTAAGGTAGACCTCATTATATCAATTCTTTTATTTATATAGTTATCTTCACAGTTATTGAAAGCTAACTACTTTGATTATCTTTCCACTGTTTTTATTCATTTAAAATTCTACAAGAAATTTCAAGGATAAATGAAAATGATGTGAGACAGATTTTTTTTTTCATAAACAGCAAGTCTAAAATAATTTCGAATCGTTGAGTGAAGTGTGGGTATGGAACAAACAAGTCATTGTAATCTGTTTTCTATTGACTAACCTTTCTTCGTCATGCTGTAGGAGAATATCATTGTCCAGTGCTAAACAAAGTTTTCATTGACTTTACGCATATTGTGGTAACTACAGGAAATGTGTTCTGCTATGAGTTTTTTTTTTTTTTTTTTCAGGATCCTTGACTTATTGCTAATTTCTTATGTAGATGCCATTTATATTTAGGTAAGTTGTGGGAATTAGGCTGTTAAAGAGCAAAAATGTCAAAGATGATTTTTTATATTTGTTATCTATGATTGGATCTAGGTTTTAATTAAGACTTTCTATAGATATCTTGGGTTTTATTTATTTTAAGATCTTCTCTTCTGTTTTTATTCGTTTCAGACTTTATATTTGTCATCTATGGTTTGTGATTTCTTTCATTTTCTCTTATATTTGTTGATTTGTAATTTTCTCTTCTTATTTGTTTATTTATTTATTATTATTATTATTATTTGTGAAACACATAAATAAATTGCATTTTTTTATATATAAGTAAAAGTTTTTTTACCTTATTTGAATTGTTTTGCAGGAAATTGATGATGATTTATAATTGGACTATGAGTCTGATGATGATAATGCAAAGTCGGAGAGGAGGGTTCTCTGGAATCAGAGAACGAGGATGATAATGAACCAACAATGAAGAAGAAATTATAGGATTTTGCAGTAGAGTGAAAAGAAACTGAATAATATTTACTTGTGTATTATTATATATTGAGATATATGTGTATTATTATATATAGAGATATAGGGTGAGAAGACAAAACTAATATTTTTCTGTGTATCTATTCCAACCGAGCATATATATATATATATATTAATTAGTATCTATTCCAACAAAGCATGTAGTTATAATTTATAATTTATTTCAAATGGTCTCTGGAATGCAGGTTTGGAACTGTTTGCCCTGCTTTCAAATATTTTTTTTTTATAATTACTCAATTTTTAAAAAAATATTATAGTTACATACGAATATATCGGTATGTAAACCTGAAGAGAATTAGATACGAATATATCTGTATGTAAATCTAAAAAGAATTTTAGACGAATATATCGGTATGTAATTACATTCGGATTGTGACTCCGTATGTAATAGTTATCTACGACAGTTTTACATACGGATTTTTGTCCATATATAATTCGTATGTAACTATAATTTATATACAAATTTAAGATTTAGATACGGATTTGTGTTGTATGTAATACTAAATTTTCTTGTTGTGATATTTATATGTATTTCATAAATATTTGTAAACTTACAATAACATCATATGTTTCTTCATCCCTTTCTTTTCCTCTTTGGCCTTCTTGATGTTGATGAGTTATAATAAACATTTCAACTTGGATAACTTTTTCTCCTACCTTTTTCTTGGCATGTTACAACAATTACTTGAAAAACAATAACAAAAAATTAATAGGATGTTTTTATATTGGATTTAAAATATGGAGACATGATTAGAAGTATCTTACTAATTTAGCATGAATTCTAGCAAAATTGATTGGTTCCATTGTACTAATGCTCAACATTTACTAAGAGAAAATAACAATGAAGGTTGATAGTAATGCAATTTTAAAGTAATAAGATATTAATTAATCTTCCCTTGATAGTGCTAATATTCCAATATTTCATCAATTGTTTGAATTGATCTTCATAAATGAATAATGAACGATGTTTGAGGCGATCCTTCAATGTGGAGTACTTTAAAATGTGTCTTTTCTTGATAAAAACTCTTGTAGCGTCTCCATGCATCATTTATATGAGTAAATATCTCTTTCTATCCTTTATCACTAATAATGAACTTTTCCTATAAAAAAACATTAGAATTAATGCATTTTCATAAATATTTGATCATTTAATCAATATAAGTTTATTTTTAATACCATAATATATGCCCATATACGAGCCTTGTTATCTTTAAAATTGAGCAAAGCTTTGAAATTTGTGTAAATTAAGGACCAAAGTAAGAATTCCTAGCTATCGTGCTAAGGAAATAACTTTAGTCAGTTGCAATCTTGTTAGTGAGGCCAATTGGTTCTCCATTATTGTCCAACATAACTTCTGGACGTTCTTGAGTAGATCTTCCATGTATTGCTAAGCATTGAGTTAGTCCTCGTGTTTTTTTCTTATTTGTTCTTTTTTTAACATTGAACTCATAAAATGTTTTGTTCCTATTTTCTTAAGTGTTTAAAGTAAAATCAACCCATTGTTTTGAATTTTAACCGGTTGATTTTCTTGACAGTACCTTATTTAGTTTTAAAATAGTTTCTATTTTAAACCTATAAATGGGTGAGTTTGTTTTCTGAAAAAGGTTTTGAGAATTGCTTACACGCAACACATTTTTACAATTTGAGAGAATCAAGAGTGAGCTATTTTTGGAGAAAATTAGTCTTTGATAATATTTGAGTGTTCTTGGTGCTTAAATTTCATCATTCACTTGTGAATTTGGAGATCCTTTTTGAGTTTCTTAATTCATAAGGTGAAGTTGTTCTTTTACTGTATTGTGCTTTTAAATCTGTGTTTGTAAGTGCCAAGATAGTGTTTCTATCACAACTATAACAGGGTGTTGCAGTGTGTGGTTTGGTTCTTGTAGGGTTTAAGAACTGTTTTTTATATTCTTTTGTAAAAAGAAATTGTTGATCTAGTGAATTCCATCCTGGTGTGGTGGGACTAGATGTAGCTCAATTTTGAGTGAACCAGTATAAATCTTGGTGTGCTTTAAGCTTTTCTTATCACTGCAATTTAATTTTTTGCATAATTATTTTTACTGGTGTAGGTATCAATTGGTTGTTTTTAAAATTAATCGATTGTTTTTATCTGTAGTGTTGTGTGATCTTCTAGATTAAACATAATTAATATTCTAAGCATTTTTATGTGAATCTCCGTGTATTGATTTTGTGTATATATACTTGCATTGTTTGAATAAAAAAACTTTTCGAAAATTGAGCTTGATTGGATTGGATTCTTGCTGTTAGAATTATAGGACTAAAACAAGAGGGAAAGTGAATTGTTTTTGAAAGATTTTCGCAAGTATTGAAGGTAGAGTGAAAAGTTATGAAGAATTAATCAATGGAAAATATGTCCAGCCAAATGTAAAACTGTTTTTAAACTTGATGCAGAAAATCAACCGGGTGTTTTTACGAAACAGTCGGTTGTTTTTATCATCACTTTATAAAAACAAAGTTAAAGCAATTTAAAGAGTGTAAGGATAGAGAGATTCACACAAAATGTTTATACTAGTTCACTCTTCACCAAGAGCTACATCCAGTCCCCAGATTACAACAGATTACAAATTACACACACACACACACTAACGAAGTGATCTTAAACCCCTCAAGAACACTCACTTCCTTTGGCTACAACACAACACAGATCAGAACACCCTCTGACTTTGTGCAACACCGGATGTTTACAGAAATACAAATCAAAGAGAGAAAGGAATATAATACACCTGAGACAATCACAGATTGGATTGAAAGAGTACACAACATTCCTATTCCACTCTTAGCAAAAAATCCAAAGCCTTAAGTAATCTTGGAAAAACTGATTTTGAAAATGTTAATTTGAATCCATACCAACCAGGAGCGTATAACCACTTATTTATACTCCAATCAGTTGTTAAAACACATTTAATGCAAAAGTCAAATCAGTTTTAAAATAAACAAAACAGATTGAATCAGTTAAACTAAATTCTGTTAAGGATTTTAAAAAAAAAATCGGTTGATTTTTCGAAACAACCGACTGTATTGGTTTGATAGCAAAGTCAAAAAGTTTAAAAACCCTTCAAACAAGTTGAGAGAAAAACAACCGATTAAAACGAGAAATCAACGGGTTATTTTTCTGCTTCTTTTTTAAAACACTTCTTTTTTCAAAAGGATTAAAATCAAATAACCAGAAAAACAACAGTTGATTTTTCATAACAAACCGGTTGAATTGGTTTGACAACAAAGTCAAAACAAAGTCAAGCTTTTCAAATTCTTTTTAAAACCCACTAAGTGTAAAACAATCGGTTGAATTGACATTTCAACAGGTTGAATTTTCATACTTTTTAGGAAACACATTTTCTTCAAAAGGATTAAGATTCATTTAACCTTGGATCTTCATAAAGAGTGGATTAACAATTCAAATTCTACTAGAAACACACAGAAAAACAACAACAAAGATCTTCAAGCATTCCACTTGGATTTCAAGACATCAAAGCACCTTGTTCAACAAAAATGACATAGATGTTTACTTAGGTTCATTGATCGAAGACTTGAAGTTTTTATAGGATCAAGGAGTTGAAGTATTTGATGCATATGAGAAGGTCAATTTCAATTTGCATGCACTATTATTTTGCACCATTAACGATTTTCCAGGATATGGGAATTTGAGCAATTATAGTGTTAAAGGACATAGTGATTGCCCGATATGTGAAGAGAACACAACATACCATAAATTGAAACATGGGAGGAAAATTTCTTACATTTGGCATCGAAGGTTTCTGAAACGTAATCACCCTTATCGTAGGTTAAAGAAAGCTTTTAATGGATCTCATGAGGAAAAAAATGCACCTCCACCCTTAACTGGCGAGGAAGTGTACAACCGAGTCTGCAATGTCAATGTGACTTTTGGAAAAACACAGAAGAAAAACATTGTGAAAAACATTTGGAAGAAGAAATCCATATTCTTTGAACTTCCATATTGGTCAAAGTTAGATGTTAGACATTGCATAGATGTAACGCATGTGGAAAAGAATGTCTGTGATTGTATAATTGGCACATTGTTGAATATTAAAGGAAAGACGAAAGATGGTATAAATGCTCGTAAAGATCTAGTTGAGATGGGTGTTCACTTGGAGTTGCAACCACAACATCATGGTAAACGAACATATTTGCCTCCAGTATGTCATACTTTGTCAAAATTTGAAACATTAAGTTTTTGCGGGTGTATGCGGGGAGTTAAAGTACAACAAGGATACTCTTCAAATATTAAAAGTTTTGTGTCAATGCAAGATTTGAAACTAATGGGCTTAAAATCATGATTGTCATGTTCTCATGCAAGACCTTCTCCTAGTTGCTATTTGTGGAATTTTACCAAAAAATGTTAGACACGTGATCTACCTATGCATATTCTTCAATGCTATTTGTAGAAAATTTATTGATCCTAATAGCTTGGATGGATTAGAAAATGAAGTTATCATTATCTTGTGTCAACTAGAGATGTATTTTGCTCCTTCATTTTTTGACATCATGGTTCATCTAATTGTTCATTTAGTGAGCGATGCATGAAGATATTCAAAGGGTATGTGAAGAATCTCTACTGTCCATAAGCATCTATTGTTGAGAGATACATTTTCGAGGAAGCAATTGAGTTTTGTACAACATATATGTCGGAAGTAGAAGCCATAGGAGTTCCAAAGTCAAGGCATGATGCAATATGTAAAGGTAAAGGCACACGAGGTGCGAGGGTGGTTCAAAAAGACAAACATGATGTTCTTAAAGCACATTTGTATATTTTGAACAACATTGATGATGTTCTTCCTTATATAGATGCACACAAGATGTTGTTAAAGTCAATGAACCCTCATGCAAATGAGAAATGGTTGTTGACTGAGCGTAACAAGACCTTCTTGAGATGGTTTAAAGATAAAATTGGTAAAAAAGATTCTGATATTGAGGAATTGAAATGGTTAGCATGAAGACCTAACTTTGATGTCATAACATGGACTGGGTACAAAATTAATATGATGTCTTTTTATACAATGACTGAAGATGAAAAAAGTACTATGCAGAATAGCGGTGTTACCTTTAAGGCAGAGTCTATGCACTTTGCTAGTTCAAAAGATAATAATCCTCTTATGGCTACTCTATGTTACTTTGGAGTAATTGAAGAAATCTTGGAGGTTGTGATGAGAATCAAATAAAGGAGGCTTTTATTAATGGAGGAAGAGGACATCCACCCTCACATTTGAAGTTCTTCCTTCTAGTCTTCTCAAAATTAAAAGAAGACATAAAATAAAGATGAGGCCCAAGCCCAAGAAGGCCAAAGCCCAAAGAGCCCAAGTCCATCCCATGAGGGACAAGGCCAAGCTTTGAAATACTCTTGTATAGTTTTAGGAGGTGTGGTTATTAAATAAAGGAGTGTGAAAATGTAAAATAAAGTCACATTGTCCATGTGACTTAGGAGAGTGGTGTAGGTGTAGTTTTTAGGAGGTGTCATAGTAGAAAAAGGTCACACCTCCCATGTGACTTGTTTTTGGTGGGAATTTCAAATGAGTTTTATTTGAAATTTCCCACCTATTTTTCAGCACCTCTAGGCTATAAATAAAGGTGCTTAGCTTGTACAATTAAGATTTGAATTTTGATTAGAGAAACTATACTCAATTTTTGAGAGAGCATTGAAGAGCTTTGTGCCTTCCTCACTAGTCTTATCTTGAGAGTTCAATGGTTACCTCAAGTGGCGGCTTGCACACTCATCTTGGAGTCACCATCCTCTAAGTGGCGTGATCATCCAACCATTCCTCCATTTTCATGAGCTTTCTTTTCTCCTTCCTTCCTTCTCTTTTATGTTCATGTCTTAGCTTGTGTTCCTTGTCTTTTTGGTTTGGCATTTTCATTTTCAGCTGGCTGTTATTCTTTTGTTTGATTTTGGTTCGGTGCTTTTAAGTTTCCAGCATTTCTATTCGGTAATCTTGCCTTTTGTTCCATTTTAATCGGTTCAATTTGACAATACATGGAACTTCCAAGTGAGTTTGGGTTTTGGTACTAGTTTTGGTGAGTTCTTGTTCATAGAACCTTGATCCAATTCTATGAAAAAGTGTCTATCTCATATCCAACTCAAGTTGATTCCTAAGAATGTCAAGAATCATTCATATTGTGCTATTGGAATCACATCAGGTTGACTCCCTCAAATTTTAATGTGCCTGTATTTAAGTGTAAATGGGTTGATTGTAACACAGGAGTGCATGTAGATGACTTGGGTTTTACTTTGGTTGATCTTACAAAGAGAGCATGGAAGAAAGATCCTTTCATTATGGCTTACAAAGAAAAAAAAAAGATTTTTATGTGAAAGATCCTTCTAATGAAAGGTTACCAGTTGTCTTACAGTGGGGAACTGAACATAATGTTCATCCACAGGATGACTCAAGGATCCAATCTATAGACAAATCTTCATTCTCAAGACAATTACCTCCTTCGAATGATGAAAATGATGTAGATGAAGTACATGCTACACGCCATGATCACAATAAAGGAATATGGGAGAACATTTTAACACTTCCACAATATAAATCAAGTATTTTTTATTAGCTTTTCTATTTAAAAATTTGTTGTATTTAATTAAAAAATATATCTTAAACATGTTTTAATTTTTTGTAGGTTGATCACAGGGCTGATTCATCAAGGAAGACTAGGGACCCTACACGACAGAGAAATCTTCTGATTAGGTGTATGGGTAATAATAGGGTTGTAGTTCAAATATACCCTCAGATTGGTAGGGCATCAAGCCCTAATCATGCTCAATTTGTAAGTTATTTGGGAGTCTTAGCTCGATCTAAGGTCTCTATCTTGGTCCTTGACTAGGACCATGTAACAAAAGTAGACAAGAATATCATTTGAAAGGATATTTGTGTAAGTTATTTATTTAAATGTTATTAAATAATTTGTCTATTGAATTTACATTTTAATGATTTATTTAGTATATTTTGTAGAAAAAAATTTAGTTTGAGACTTCAAACTTGTTCGGAGCAAAATAATGTCCTCAGTAACTACAAAATGGAGGTAATTCAAGACAAATTTGACAACCCAGTACATCTTTGGTAAATACAAGGACAAGTCTGCTTGTTTGGAAATATGTTATAGATGAAGAGACTTGGTCTTAATTTGTTTAGAGTCGAACGGATTCCTAATGGCAGGTTTGTGATCATTTCATTATATATGTCATTATATCTTATCATGGAATTCATAATTTATGTGTATGATGTACTTATAGGAAAAGAGGAAGAAAGCTCAGATCATTGCACATAAAAATGATACCCCCCACAGACTGTGTCGGAGAGGTTATGATTTGTTAGAGAGAAGAATAGTAGAAGAAAATTTAAAGAGACAACAGGTAGAATCTGGTTCTGGTAAACTTATTTTTCCTCCATCCTCTCCTAGTCAACATGAGAAATGGAAGTTGGCTAGAACTAAAACAGGGGGTCAAATGACATCTAAGAACTCATTAGAGATTTCCCCAACGTATTGTAAGTTTACAATTACATGTCATATTTTTAGTGTTACAAACTTATCATTATATATTATTATATTAACACATTCTATTATTCTTTACAAGATGAGTTAGTGGAGCAAAGTTCGCAAAGAAGTTTTGTTCTTAAAGTTCGATATGACATCTTAACCGTAGTCATTGGGACTTAAGAACAGTCTGGTCAGGTACGTACGAATGGTTTTGGTGTTGGGGTTAGAATATAATTAGTTGTACAATTGTCAGAAAAACTAACTCTAGAACTAACTAAGAGCGTAAAAGAACATGTTACTCAAGAGTTAAGAGCTGAATTTGAGCAAAGATATAATTCAGTTGAACGATGTAATTTATGCTTGTGGTCAAGCTAGCACCAAAGGTAGTTGTGATGTGGAGGACTTAGAAGATGATGACATTGAATCCTCCTATTAGTGCAGTTTGTTTGTTGATGGAAATCCTCCTCGTGTAATGGCCATTGGGAGAGTGTATCCAGGAGGTTGAACCATCCACATTGTGCCCATGCAGAGTGATTTCTCTAGAGTGGTGGTTAAAAAAGTTAGAATTGAATCTATTGTAGTTCCAGTGCCCACATCAGAGATTAATTTAGTGGAAGAGACACTTGGAACATTTATTGCAGGGCCTACACATCTGATTAAGACCATTTTAAAAAATTATAAGGTATATTTCATTAAGGGCTATTAATGTTAGAGTAGTTTTAGATTTATACTTTATATTTTTTTATTATGTTTTACAAGACTTTGCTATAAGACAAAATGAACCAATTGATGTTGATTTAAGCCCTCAAATCCAACCACAAGTCCAACCATAATCCAATCCAGGAGTTGGTTAGGGTTTCAATCAAATGTTTCAAGATTCTTGTGTTATTCCTTGGGATGCCACATTATTTGGGGTTGACAATGGTGGTATACCATTGTACATAACCATGCAATATGTCTTTGAAATTATCCAAGGTAATCAATTGTTGAACATCGTAGTTATTCAATTATGAATGATGTAAGTACCCTTAATAATTACCTTAATAATTACATGCTACTTAATTGAATGATGTTTCATGAATCATGTCACTAATATTTATATTAACAATGTAGGTATATAAGTCAAGTAATTATCAACATGGACAATGTTGATATTTATAGTTTCCTTGAGCCGCAATCCATACAAAAGTCTGGAAATAAAAAAATTGATTGTCAGACTTACATTCAGACATCCAGAAAAAAGGATTTATTTTGCTCCTTTTATAAATGGGTAAGTAAAACTTGTTACATTTAGAGTTTACATAATTATAAAAATGACTAATGAAATGTTTTATACTATGTCACACTGCAATTGATGCTTCTTTGCCCCATAGATAACACTATTGTTTGGTTTTGTTCATTGTATAGGAAGCCAAGTCAAGATATGAAGACTGTAGTACAAAGGTATGTTATTGTAAATTATATAATTTATTGTGAATTACTAATGCTTTTTCTCTTTTTGGTGCAATTAATGTATGCAGTGTCTTCGGGGGTAGATCCATTTCATCATCACAAAATCTACATTGGATTTATCCTAATGTATATATTCTCTTCTTCATTAAAACTATTATGTTTTACTTTTTTTAGTTTAATTAAATTAATTGTTATTTATATTTCATAATAATGCAATAAGCAACAAGGAAACTTTGAATGTGGTTTATTATGTAATTCATTGGATGTGGACCATAGCACGTGTGAGGATTATAGACTCTTGGGGGCAGGTATTTTGTGATTTTAAATGCTATAACTTCTCATTATATATGTATATTTTTTAGTATGAACACTAATATACTCTTATATTTCTCAGTTTTTTGAAGATACCAAGCCAGTAAGCACACAAAGTCTTGAACAAATATGTCAGGAATGGGCCAAGTACTTTCTACAAATTCGAAATCAAAACATGCAATGATTTGTAACTTTATAACATTTGTACATTTTCATTAGATGTAATTATACAATTTTGATTAACTTCAATTGCATGTGTCTTTATATTTCTCTATATATACAAATCAATATGGCTGGTATTATGGTTTTATTAAATTTATAGGTTTATAAATTTGGGAGAAAGGACACTTTATTAAATTTATAAAAAAAACTAACACGTTTTACAACCAGTTAAGGTCACAACCGGTGTAATACATATTACACCGATTAATGTCTTAACCAGTGTAATATGTGTGCTTAATACTTTCAAAAAATATGCTCCAAAGGCACATATTACACTAGTTGGGACTAACAACCGATGTACACATTGCATGTATTAAACCCCCATATAACACAGTTGCCTCTAGTAACCGATATAATATGAGGCTACATAGAACACTGGTTGCTTTTTTTTTTTATCAGCAATGAATTAATGAAAATTAAATTGGAATACTTAAGGGGTACCCCAACCCTTATACAAACTTAAAATACAGATACAACTATCAGATTTGCACAAGCTCAACCATCTAGGCTTGATATAACTTGATTAAAAGTTGCTCCTGCAGAGCCATAATGCACCTAAAGCACTAAATGTCAACCGTGTATAAGCCCAACTACCACACCTCCAACCCATTCTATAGCTCATGTAACCACAGCTGCAACCCCTAGGTCACAGATGCACCTGCTCACCTTTAATATAAATGAGTCTGAACTGTTGCTCCAGGTCCAATTCCTTTGGTAATGAAGTTGATGGAAGTTCGTCCCAATTAAACGGTTGGCCTAAAGTCCCCCAAAACCAGTATAAACCAGTTAAACTGTCTGCTATAAGGCTCCCTTTGACCGTGCCAAATCATGCCTACCAAGCGAACCATGTTGATTTCACAATACCACTCTAAACTTTAGACAATTTGTTTCCTTGCACTTAACCATGGCATCTTAGGGTACAACTTACACCTCCTTAACTCCTTCCACATAACAGTCCTTCAGATGCTCCAGTGCCAGAACCCTTACCTTCCACTACTTACACCAACAACATAACCTCACCCTTCCATGGAAAAAACTGAGATACTCCTTTGCTCAAGTTCGCCCACTGTAACCAACTATGAAAAGGACAACATCCACTTGAACATTCAATAGAACCTCCACACCAACCAATTCTCCTCCTCCCAATTGGCTTGGACACCTCACCTGCATTGCAACCTACCATAGGTGAATTAATAGCACCATCCAGCAAGTATGGCTGTGACAGCAGCTTCCAAATCCAATGAGCATGATAGGGGCAATTCACCACTGATATGTCTGAGGAACTAAGATGGCCAGTTCAGCCGGTACTTACAGAACAGGACAAAGCCAATAGAAAACTAAAAAATCTTTAGTCAGCAACCTTTGAACCCTGCAACCAGCACACTACCATTGCCTTATTCCCACACTAGCAACATCTCCTTCCTTTCCCTCCACTGAGTATGTCTCCAAGATCTGGTTATTTGTAGCTTTTTATGCAGCACATTGGGTTCAGGACCCAATCCACTAAGGAGTAGTTAAAGGAACTTGTCTTATGTTTCAACCATTGCCAAGATTTAATTTGTGCTTGCTGAAAAATTTCTTCTGCATCTACAACGCCTTGTTGGAACACTACCAAGTTCCTCTGATCCCAAATACACCTGACTAGCGCTGCCCAAACCCCTTTCCAAACCAGGTTTTGATTATGACTAACCTGAAACAGGTTGAAGCTCTCGAAGTGCGTCATTATATCATTATGTTGAACAAACAACATTCCAATCCATTTAAAGCACATGGACCAAACTTGATAAGCATATTTACAATCCAAAAATAGATGTTGACACGATTCATCCTTCGTCTGGCATAGAGCACATAAGGTTGTTTCGATCAACACCCCTCTCCTTCTCACACATATTCTAGTAGGAAGTCTATCCATCATAATTATCCACGCTACAGTCACCGCACTTGGGAACGCCTTAGCTTTCCACAGTGACTTAAAGACATCATGTTGAGGCCCTCTTCCTTGTTTTGATAGACACTCGTAAGCATTATTGATTGAGAAGCACCCTTCCTCCTTGTTCCCCCATACCTGGACGTCCTTCTCTTCTTTAAGAATGGTTGTCGTGGTTACGAGCACTTCAAGTTCTTGTACTAGAGAGGATTCCCACTCAAATCTTTCCCGTCTCCACCTTAACCGCCAACACCAACCCGAATCTTCCCACACACCTACCTCTCCCACCTTGTGCCCCTGGTTTAAAGACAACGAGTATAATTTGGGGAACAAAGTTTTGAGATTACAATTACCAATCCACACATCCTCGCAGAACCTAATTTTATCTCCACATCCTAATTTCCATCCAATTTCTTTATGAAAGCCACCCTTCACCTTCACCCTCCCTACATACTTTGTGTAAGTCTCTCCACCACCATGATTGAAGTTTGACCGGAATCTGCACTTCCGAGCCATACTTCGAATCTAGCAGTTCCTTCCATCTCCCCTTCTCCTCCGAGATGTATCTCCACCTCCATTTAGCCAGGAGAGCTGCATTGAACGTTCAAATCTCTCTCACACCCAGACCACCCTCCTCTCTATTTTTGCACACAACTTCCCAGCTTACCCAAGAGATAGACTTCTTCTCCTTCCCCCAACCCCAGAGAAACCTCCTTTGGATTCTGGTGATACTCTTGCAAATCGACGTCGGTGCTTTATACATAGATAGGTAGTAAAGAGGGACAGAGGTGAGAACCGATTTGATTAAGCAAACCCTCCCTGCCATGGATAGGAATCTACCCTTCCACACATGAGTCAGTCTTTTAACTTGTTTAGCACAGGCTCCCAAAACTTAGAACACCGGTTGCTTAATCGGTATTATATGTAATTGACATTTTACATCGTCCACATCTACATCGGTTAAAGAACTGGTGTAATATGTCTCCTAGAACCAATGTAATATGCCTTTTCTACATTAGTGTAACTATATGCAACAAACCACTCACTGGTGCAGAAAAGGTAAAAAAAGGTGGTCATTTTAGCCGTAAAATGACAGCTTTCTGACCGTTGTTGTTAAGCTTGTAGTCTTTTCTCCTGAAGAAAAGAAGGCAACTATTTATCCGTCGTTTTACATTTAAACAAAGAAAGCAGCTATGGTAAAAGCCATCGTTTTATACCTCCTTATAACTTGTATATATATTACATGCATGAGGTGTAAAATAACGAATTTTACCATAGTCGGCATTTTATACCCAACCTATCTCAACACACCTTAAAGCCCTAAAATGGAGGCTATGACTATCGTCGCCGTTATACACCTTTTCGAAAGATTTAAAACGACGACTTTGGTCATAACTGCCAATTTAGATGGGAATTTTTTTTAGTTCTTTCTATTCAATGCTAATTCCCATCTAAATTGACTTGTTCAATTATAACCCAGCCATACAAATACATAAATTTAGAGAATCAAATTATATATATTGATAAAAATGCATTACAAACACTAATAACTCCTATCTATCTATCTAATTCCTACACTATTGATTAGCCATCCTAAAGTTATAGAAATTAAGGAAATATGTGGCCCAAGCATGTGTCACATAATCTAGGGTAGCCGAAGGCAGTGGTTGTTGATCCAGAAAGAATTGCATTGCAAAGTAAGGTTCAAATAAATTAGTGTTAAGATACATATATGTTAAAGAATTATAAAAATAACTTACCATCATGTTACCTGGTCCAATCACTTTTAATGCCTAGTCTTACAATAAAAACCATCCATTGCATAATGTAATAGCCACACTCGTAGTCTATTACACTATAATTCAATAAAAATGAAAAGTTAATATTGATAAACAACGAAAAGAGACAAAAAATTACAAATCTTTAGTGTCATCCACTTCAGATTTTGATAATTTGAGTTAGATCGACTTTTAAGGATGTCATATAAACGCCATGAAATGATTAATACAAAAAACCGCATCAGTAGATGTTTAATTAGTAACATACGGAGTTAAGTTTATAATGTACTTATGTATCAATCATATTCTTTATATGTATGGATGGCTTCTTGTGTAGGGAACAAAACCACACAGTAGTCTTATCAACCGTGGATAAGACAAGTAACTGCCAATGACCCCTATATCATCTATGAAAATAGTTAGTAAATATTTAAAACATGAAATAGAAATAATTGACGACTTTTAATTTAACTTACTCATTAATATAAGGGCATAAATAAATTTGTTTTTCCTCTTTTTTCAGGGTGTTAGTGATGTATGATTGGGTTTCAGATTTCTTTGTTCCAATGGGCCCTAAGAATCTAAGAAACTTATGAAATCCATAAACATCTTCATTCCCGTAATTGATAGAAACTCCATGAAAATACCCATAAGTTATTAGTTAAAGCATAATCAATAATAATTTAACATAAAGTAAATTCAAAAATATGGTAAAGATACTCACATCATAAAAAATTGAATTATATTTATATTGAGCTCTGGTCCCAGGTGAAAATTCTAACAAATCTTACATGTATATGTATAGTGGCATGTCAGTTTTTATTCTAAAAAACGTATCATTCCACGGAATGTCCATAGGGTTTTGATCAATCTCTTTAGCAGCTACAACTAAGGAAGCTATATGATCGTCAATCGAAACCTCATGCTTTTTTTTCGGACTTGGTTTCCGACAAGGTATCTACAAAAATAAAGAACGTTTGTATTAAATTAAATATAATATATAAATATAAATTAATATAATGAAATGAAATTATTACCGGAAGTTCTGTTATAATTCGAATTAGGTGTCTGAGCCAGGCTAAGAATGTCTGAAATGCATCGGCCACAGTCGTCACCTCTTCTAAAGATAATGGAACACAACATCGGCTACTAGTACTTTTTCCACCGTTACCTTTACCGGATCAGGGGAGAGAGGAACATTATGTAAGGTGGTGTCCTCTTAATAGACTTTTCCAATGGCCACTACCTGAGGAAAGATGGCTCACATTGGCTCATTTGGCCAATGACACCCCCCTGATGTTGTAGGAGCCGCACAACTCCCTTTTGTGATCTTGGGAGCAGGACTAACATGCGGCTCAAGTGCCTGAGCACAATGTTGTTGCGATAGAAAATTTTGTCGCTGCTCTAGTCGCACCCATTCAATCTTCTTTCTCATCTCCTCCATTAATTCTTGACGTATCTTACTCATCAGTTCTGGTTTGGTCTCTGAGGACGAGTGTCATGGTGCAGCTCTGAAATATTTTTATTTCCAACCCCTTTTCCAGTTGCACGTACACGACCACAGTGCTCAGGTCGTCTAATTACTTCAACCAGGATATCACGACGACTTCCGGGTACAAAATTACCTTGGGAGCTTTGCTCAACCAAGGAATCCTGCAAGAGACCAAAATCATATAATTTTTTAATATAACTAATGCTTTAAAATAAATGGAAAAGAGGATAAAAATAAATGACATAAATGAAATAAACAAAGTGAATAAAACAATATTAAGTTATTAATGTTATATAAATAAAATAGTTAAGTAACTTCACTTACCAACCACACTTTAGATTCACGACTTTGAACAAAAAGACGCCATGTCTCTTTATCATTATTAGCGTACTTTAAACAAGGATTTTTGCCTTCATAGATGCCAAAGACATATTTCGTCATCAGTGTTGACTTAAATTGACATAATTTAATGTTGATATTAGATATAATCTTTGATCGAAGCAGTTCCACATTAGGGATTTCAAAATGTGTCTGCAAAATAATATCATGAAATTAAAATTGATGAATTAATATTAAAAACCATTATATGATAACGATAACAATGTAAAGGTTAACATGACATCCTCCCAGAGCATGTCTGATTGACCTTTGACACATCATCACATGAATTAATCAATATGGAGAGCCTCTCACATACAACAACTCCAAGATAGCTACTAAAATTCTCAGTATTAGGACCAGAAGCCACTCCAGTGTCGAGGTCAATGTCAATAGGTGTCTTCTCACCACTAGCATGTCCCAATGAAAGACGCTTCAGTCCAGTAGGTCCTCTGTTGGTTCGTTCGGA
Source organism: Phaseolus vulgaris (assembly GCF_051622355.1). Classification (NCBI taxonomy): domain Eukaryota; kingdom Viridiplantae; phylum Streptophyta; class Magnoliopsida; order Fabales; family Fabaceae; genus Phaseolus; species Phaseolus vulgaris. The sequence goes on from NC_143508.1 coordinate 39,665,498, forward strand.
AGGTGATCTAATCGAAGTCTGACCGTCATCCATATCTGTGTTAAAAAATTAGGTAACAAACATTAGTTAAATTGTATCGAAAGAAAATCATATAAAATAAATACATAAAAATCTAAATTTGTATTATAAAAAATATTTCTAAATTTGTTACCATAGTGGGTTGAATGTTCATATGTAAATTCCTTCATTGGGGTCTTTACAGGTTGCATGCACATCATAAACTATATCGTCATCTTTATTCATTATCATTGGTGTGAATGAATGAGGGTCACCATTTTCAATATCATCAATAGCCTCCCCTTGTTTTTTCTGGTGTAAAATGGCATACCAATGTTCTGACGTAGGATCTTTGACGTAGAAAACTTAAGATGCTTGTTGAACCATTATAAATGGCTCATCTCGATAACCTATCTTTCGAAAGTCCACTAATGTGAACCTTGATTCATCAATTTTAACCCCACTCTTATCGTCAATCGATTTACAGTTGATTGTCAAGATAACAACAACTTCATCTTCAAGTTCATCTAATTTTAATGGACCCATGACTTTACAGCAGATGGAAGAGAAGAATGAGCTCAAACGAGTTATGGTATGTCTAACATTTTTTGGTAAGATCCCACGAATCGCTACCTGCAACAATTGTTGCATTAATATGTGACAATCATGAGACTTTAATTCAATTAACTTCAAGTCTTGTATTGATACTAGGCTCTTCCCAATTGTGGAATGTCCTTGTGGCACTTTCACACTCTTTAGACATTGACAAAAACTTATTTTTCATCTTTTGACATGGTGTAACAGGTTAGGGGAAAATATGTACACTTATCCATTTCTACGGTGCCAACTCGCCTCGTAAGTGTTAGAATGGATGGCTTTAAACTAGAGGGGGGTGAATGGTTTAAAGAGGGTTTTTGCAAACTTTTAAGCCAAGAATGAAATTACTTTGAGAAACAAATGATAAGGAATTCAGTTTGCCAAAACACAAAGCAAAAACAACAACACCAGAAAAACAATCGGTTGTTTCGCATAAACAATTGGTTGTTTATACCAGTTTGCAAATATTAAAACTGAATTTATAGAGATTAAGGATAGAGAGAATGCACACAGAGGTTTATACTAGTTCACTCTAAACCCAGAGCTACATCCAGTCTTCTCAGAAACCATTGAGGAAATCCACTAAGCAATCAAACCTAGATCACTTACAACACAACCAAAGAAGTGACATTGATCCCCTCAAGACACACACTTCTCTTGGTCAAACACACCAACACTAAGAATGCTGATTTTGATCCCCTCAAGAACACACAACACTTCTCAGCAACACACAAAAAGTTTCTTTCAACAGATACAAGGATTACACTTGTTACAGAACAAATATGAAATCAATACAAGAGAAAATCCTATCTCACACTCTTTTACCAAACTCAATCTCTAAGCAATCTCAACTTTTTTTCTTAAACAAAATCAGTAAGTTAAAAACTCAAATTTGTTTTTCTGTATATAATCAAAGTTGTTGTTTGTTATCAAATCTTAACAAACTATATATTCATTGCATTTAAAGATTGGTCAAAGCATTAAAAATTGGAGTGTAGTCAGTTTGAAAATCATTTAATGCTCAGTCAAAGCATAAAACAGTTTTCTGTTATGGTACCAAAACAATCAATCGGTTGTTTCCATGAATCAATCGGTTGTTTTGGTTTTGACAGCAAGTCAACTATAAAAGCCGTTTTCAACCTTTTCTAAAAACACCTAAGTATAAAACAATCGGTTGTTTCTACAAAACAACAGGTTGTTTTTCACTTAGTTTGAAAAGCACTTTTCTTTTAAAAAGATTGAGAATGCCTATACTTTGGATTCAATCTAGAGTGGATTACATATTAAATCTACCCAGATCCTATCTAAAAGGACAGCTCATCAACACCAAGCACAGCCAGCCTTTCATCATCCTTCAAAGCATTTGGATTCTTCAAAGCTTGAACACACTTGGTTCAACAATCTCCCCCTATTTGATGAAGACAAATCCCTGATGCTTGTGTTATATCTTATTGAATCTGAAGCAGTTCCTGCAAGACACAATTTTAAGCAAAGCATAGAACTTCTGATATTTGGTTAGCATAGAAACAAAAACAGAAATTCAGAGCATAATATCAGAGCAAAAAAAATATAAGAGCAAAAACCTATAAGGTTTCACCCATAATAATGAAAAACCAAACACAACATAAATCTCCCCCTATTTGTCTTCACAAATAGACAAAAAGATAATTGTTCTTAATACATCAGATTTAAAAAACAGAAGCAGAAAACAAGAAAAACTGATACAAACACCAAAAAGCAATCGGTTGTTTCGAGATATCAACCGGTTGTTTTTCCTCTTCATTCATCATCAGCATATTGAAGATCAAAGATCTGGTTCTGAATTGCCTCAATCCGTTCATCTAAAATCATGAAGCGTGCATCCATGCTGTTAAACCTGTTATCAATGCTCTGGAAGTTGCTGATACATAGATCATGGAGATTCCTTTGGTTCTCCGCAAAGCCATCAAGCCTATTGACCATGTATCTCTCAGAAGGAGACATGGTTGGCATTCCATCTTCCTGATTTCCAGCACCAGCACTAGGTCCAACATCTTGATTTGTTTGAGAGATTGATCTTTGAGTAGCCTTCTGACATTATCCAGCTTTTGGCTTTTCTGCCAATCAAAGCAAACAACATTGGGGTCAAACACACCAACACTAAGAATGCTGATTTTGATCCCCTCAAGAACACACAACACTTCTCAGCAACACACAGAAAGTTTCTTTCAACAGATACAAGGATTACACTTGTTACAGAACAAATCTGAAATCAATACAAGAGAAAATCCTATCTCACACTCTTTTACCAAACTCAATCTCTAAGCAATCTCAACTTTTTTTCTTAAACAAAATCAGTAAGTTAAAAACTTAAATTTGTTTTTCTCTATATAATCAAAGTTGTTGTTTGTTATCAAATCTTAACAAACTAGTCATTGCATTTAAAGATTGGTCAAAATATTAAAAACTGGAGCGTAGACAGTTTGAAAATCATTTAATGCTCAGTCAAAGCATAAAACAGTTTTTTTGTTATGGTACTGTACCGTCCCGTACCCGGGCGTTGACAAAGTCAAGGTCAAAGTCAACATAAAGGTCAAAGTCAACGTAAAGCGTCGCCAAGGTAAGGCGTCGCCCAGGTAAGGCGTCGCCTAGCTAGGCATCGCCGAGATAGGGCGCCGCCCAACTGGGTGTCGCCAAGATGGAATGGCACAAGGGCAAGGTGACCACAGCGCTGCTCCCCGATACCCATGGGTAGGAAAGACCATGGAGGGGGCGACGCCGTGGGAAGGCCCCAAACCCTGGATAACCAGGGAACAGTAATAAAGAGGAGAGAAAGGTGGCTTCAAGGCCATAGTAACAACACCAGTGTAGGGCAGCCTGACTCGTGAAGTACCCCTGCCGCTCCAGAGACGACTTTGGGACAGATACGACTCAAGAAGAAGGTCACGCCCAGGGTAGCCGGGTGCAGGGTACAAGAGGAAGGCAGATACGCTCTCAAAGTGAGTGACTAGATGATTGGGGGCATGAGTTGGCACCCAAAAAGTCACCCCTAGCGCAATAGCACTCCCAGGCAAGAGGACTCACACGTAGAGACGTCCCCAAATGGGCAGAAACGCCCCCAGATGGGGTCATGGTGTCGTGAGGCCCTCCACGTGTACAACAGCCAGGTCAGAATAGAAACACCCTTTAGTCAGGTGCCAGGTAATTAAAGTTATTCAATACAGTTTCCGTTTCGAGCGTTCAGGTACTATAATGGCTCCCAAGCGTTTCAACGTCTTAAATGCGCTACGTTTTCTAATTAGACGCTTTAATTGAGCGCGTTACGTTTGTGATTAAAAGCGCTTTAAATGCTTGGGTAGTTTAAATAGCGCAGAGAATGTTGGGAAGGGGGTTGGAACTTTTGGCAAATTTCCCAGAAACTCTCTAGTTGCTTGCTCGAGCCTTGAGGTTATGCACAAGGGACTAGGGAAAGATTTTTGCTAGAAGGGAAAAGATACACTAGACACAGTTTCCTTTTTTACCACCTTCAGAGTGCCATACGCGGTGCTCAGATACGGAGGTGCACAGTTTTGGTGTTTCTTGCTGGCTGACTTGAGCGTCGGAGTGCAAACGGCCGCTAGGGCGCCCTTTTGTCCTCTTTTTGCAGGAATCCACAGGTAACCAGTGGGAAGGAGTCCCTAGCTGACGGTTGAGGTCGCGCACGAAGACCTCCCAGTCAACCGGACGGAACATTTGGTGCCCACCGTGGGGCCGATATAAAACATCAGTCCCATCACAAGTTCGAGAAAATCTACCAAGTTACAGTAACGTTGGAGGAGGTTGGAGTGACAATGGCCCCCACCAGACGAGGTACAACACGCGCAGCCCCAGCAGAACTATCCATGCAACAGGTCCTGGAGATAATGAGGGGGCTGCAGCAGGATATGGCGGAGTCGAAGCTGGAACAGGAACACATGCAGGAAGATCTCGAAGCCTCGCATGAGAGGAATGAAGAGCTCCACCGCGTAAATGAGGAGTTGCGCCGGGGCTTGAGAAATGATTGGGGGCGACATGGACATGACGAGATGGAGAACCATTCCCCACCAAGGGAGTTTCCCACTCCCTTCTCGCAGGAGATTCTAGATGCAGTGATCCCGAACACATTCGCGGGGCCTAAGGTGATCTTCACCGGGATGGAGGACCCAGAGACGTACCTTGCTGCATTTCACACACAGATGGTCCTGGTAGGCGGTTCTGACGCTGCCAAGTGCAAGCTCTTTATGAGCACCCTGACGGGGATGGCTATGGACTGGTTCATCAGCCTCCCGGATGGTCATATCACATCTTTCCGCCAATTATCACGATTGTTCAGGGAACAATACTTGGCAAACAAGGCCCCGCCGCCGGTCTCCTACGATTTGTTTGATGTGAAGCAGTATCAAGGGGAGACCCTGAAGGAATACATCAATCGCTTCGGGGCCCAGGTCGTGAAGGTCGGTACGACAGAGGAGCCTATGATCGTGTACGCGTTCGTGAAAGGCGTATGCCCCGGTCCTTTTGGAGAATCCATCATTCGCAACCGCCCTAGGACTTTCGCTGAGCTACGGCGTCGGGCGGTAGAACATATTGCTTCTGAACGGGAGGTGTGCGTGAAGCGCACCAGCGTCGTACCCTCACGCCCGAGGGGACCGGCGCGAGCTCAACCCGTCAGGGTCAATGTGACCACGACGGGAAGAAAGAAGCCAGATGCGAGACGCCCCTACGAGGCCAGAAAGCCCCAGCCCCGGGGTCCAGCGGGAGGCGACCGCCCTGCCAGAGAAAGAGCGAGACCGGCGAGGTACAACTTTGTGGTGGAGCTGAAGGACCTGATCGCCGTGCCTAATATAGCTGAGAGGCTGAGGCGACCGGCAAAAACTGACAAGGTATTAGGGCCTCGCAAAGACTCTTGGTGCGAGTTCCACGAGACTTTCGGGCACCACATTGATAACTGCCTGTCGTTGGGTTACCAGCTAGATGAGTTGGTGAGAACTGGGTTTTTGAAGGATTATGTCGCGGAGCCCACAACGACCGCCACCTTGTCGCCGCCGGCGAAAGAACCAGCACACGAGACGCCGGTTCTCGGCGAGGTTCATACCATAGCTGGAGGTTTTTCCGGCGAGGGACCCACCGCCTCCCAGCGAAAGAAATACGCGAGGGGTGTCAACTCGATTGAAGAAAGGATCTTGGGTGAGCCGTGGGAGTCGGACCTCGTATTCACAAGAGGGGACCTCCGAGACATGGTGCCGCACGACAATGACCCCGTTGTCATTTCGGTAGTCACAGCGGGAAGAAGGGTGCACCGAGTCCTTGTCGACCAGGGATGTTCGACGGACGTCATGTTCTTGTCGACATTTAATAAGTTACGGTTGTCCCCCGACCTGTTGAGGCCCTACACGGGGTGCCTGTATGGGTTTGCGGATAACCAGGTGGAAGTCCGAGGTTACCTGGAGTTGAGGACTACGTTCACGGATGGAGAGGCCTCGCGTACCGAAAGCATCCGGTACCTGGTCGTAAACGCCAACTCCGCCTACAATATTTTGCTGGGCAGGCCGGCGTTAAACCGTTTGAACGCGGTGTCCTCCACACGCCACATGAAGATGAAGCTGCCGGACCTCAGTGGTAAGGTGATAGTCATCAAGTCAGACCAGGAAGAGGCAAGGAAATTTTATGAGAACAGCCTGAAAACGAAGAGAGGCGTTTTCATGGTATATGAACGTCCGCCGAGCGCGGACACAACGATGATTGAGGTAACGCCCGCGGGGTCGACGCCTATTGAGGCCATACCGGCGAGGGCGACGCCCGAAGCAGATGCACCCATGGAGGAAGGCCCTGACGACGCGACGCCCGTGAAAGAGGCGGCGCCCGTCGAGGATGATAGCAGGGAACAGCCAGCGGCTAACGCCGTAGAAAGGGAGATTGGCGGCAAGACATTCAAGTTAGGAAGTTTGCTGAGCCCGGAAGAACAGGAAGGGGTGGCAGAAGTGATTTCGCGCCACCTGGATGCCTTCGCATGGTCCGCCTCGGATATGCCCGGCATTGACCCTGATTTCCTGTGTCACCACCTCAGCATGGATGCCACGGTCCGCCCCGTGCGCCAGAGAAGGAGAAAGTTCAACGAGGAGCGACAGCAGGTGGTGAAGGACGAAACGCAGAAGCTGTTGAGGGCTGGCCACATCAGGGAGATTCAATACCCTGAGTGGCTTGCTAATGTCGTCTTGGTGAAAAAGGCGAATGGAAAGTGGAGGATGTGCGTGGACTTCACGGACTTGAATAAGGCGTGCCCAAAGGACTCGTACCCGCTGCCCAGCATCGACGCCTTGGTGGACAGTGCGTCCGGCAGCAAGGTGCTGAGTTTCCTAGACGCCTTCTCAGGATACAACCAGATCAAGATGCACCCGAGAGATGAGAACAAAACTGCATTCATGACAGAAACCTGCAGTTACTACTATAAGGTGATGCCTTTTGGGTTGAAAAACGCGGGCGCCACGTACCAAAGGTTAATGGACAAGGTCCTGGCGCCGATGCTCGGGAGGAATGTGTACGCCTATGTAGACGACATGGTGGTGGCGTCGCAGGATAGAGCGCAGCACATGGCGGATCTGGAGGAGTTGTTCGTCACAATATCCAAGTACCGCCTCAAGTTAAACCCTGAGAAGTGTGTTTTTGGGGTAGAGGCCGGTAAGTTCTTGGGTTTTATGCTCACAGAGAGGGGGATAGAGGCGAACCCCGACAAATGCGCGGCGATTATCGCCATGCGAAGCCCGACGTCGGTCAAGGAAGTGCAACAGCTGACAGGGCGGATGGCGGCGCTCTCAAGGTTTGTTTCCGCCGGGGGAGAGAAGGGGCATCCATATTTCCCGTGCCTCAAGAGAAACAGTTGCTTTGCATGGACTGATGAATGCGAAGCGACTTTCCTTAAGTTAAAGGAGTACCTGGCGATGCCACCGGTCCTCTGCAAACCGGTAACAGGCGTGCCCCTCCGGTTATATTTTACTGTAACGGAGCGGGCTATCAGCTCTGTGTTAGTCCAGGAGCAGGACCAGAGTCAAAAGCCCATCTATTTTGTAAGCAAGGCATTACAAGGAGCTGAGACGCGATACCAAGCGCTGGAGAAAGCAGCGCTAGCGGTAATGTTTTCTGCCAGGAGGCTCCGTCATTACTTCCACAGCTTTACGGTGGTAGTGATGACAAACCTCCCTATACAGAAGGTGCTGCAGAAGCCTGACGTGGCTGGGAGAATGCTACGCTGGGCGGTGGAACTGTCAGAATTTGACATCCAGTATGAGCCTCGAGGATCCATCAAAGGGCAAGTATATGCAGATTTTGTAGCAGAACTCTCGCCCGGAGGGGAACAGGAGGTGGAGGTGGGCTCGCAGTGGTTGCTCTCGGTTGATGGCTCTTCCAACCAGCAAGGGAGTGGTGGGGGAATAGTCTTGGAGGGACCCAACGGCGTGCTGATTGAGCAGGCCCTGCGCTTCGCCTTCAAGGAAAGTAACAATCAGGCAGAATATGAAGCCCTGATAGCAGGAATGCTCCTGGCCAAGGAGATGGGCGCGCAGAACCTCCTGGTGAAAAGCGATTCCCAGCTTATTACGGGGCAGGTGTCGGGTGAGTTCCAGGCGAAAGACCCACAGATGGCGGCGTATTTAAGATACGTCCAGCTATTGAAGGGAGCATTTAACGCTCTTGAGCTGATACATGTCCCAAGGGAGCAGAATGCCAGAGCCGACCTGCTTGCCAAGCTGGCCAGCTCAGGCAAGGGGGGTAGGCAGAGGACAGTGATCCAGGAGACGCTCAAAGCTCCGCGTAAGTTCGTGGAAGATAACAGGGTGAATGTCCTCCAGATCTGTACATCAAGAGAGAGTCCAAGGAACCATCGTTCTCTAACCCAAGATACGCTGAAGACGCCCCGCATCAGCACATACGCGGACACGCCTGAAGAAGAAAGGCAAATGCAGGTATGTGTCCTAACTGAGGGAGACACCTGGATGACGCCATACAAACGGTATCTGGCGGATGAGACTCTCCCAGTGGAGCCGGAAGAGGGTAAGAAGGACAAAAGAAATGCCGCAAGATATACTCTGGTGGATGGGGTGTTGTTCAGACACGGTTTCACACACCCTATCCTAACATGTGTAAGTGGCGACGAGTGTACCAGGATAATGGCGGAGCTCCACGAAGGCATTTGCAGGAGCCACGTAGGGAGAAGGTCTTTAGCCTCCAAGGTGATACGCGCAGGCTTCTTCTGGCCAACAGTAAAAGAAGATTGCGCGCGACATGCCCAGCGCTGCAGGCAATGCCAAAAGCACGCCGACTGGCACAAGGCGCCACCAGAAGAATTGCGATCCATATACAACCCGTGGCCTTTCCATACATGGGGAATCGACATCCTGGGCCTGTTCCCACTGGCAATCAGGCAGATGAAGTATTTGATCGTTGCCATCGAATACTTCACCAAATGGATAGAGGCAGAGCCCGTGGCACAGATCACCGCGCACAAGGTCCAGCATTTTGTGTGGAAGAACATTGTGTGCCGCTTTGGCGTACCTAGGCGGCTGATATCCGATAACGGAACCCAATTCGCCAGTCAGCAGTTGAGAAACCTATGTGCTGAAGTAGGCATCAAGCAGGTGTTCGCATCAGTTGAACACCCCCAGACTAATGGGCAGGTAGAGTCGGCAAACAGAGTTTTGCTGAGAGGGCTAAAGAGAAGGCTGGAAAAGGTCAAAGGAGCGTGGGCGGAGGAGGTGCCAAGGATCGTGTGGGCATACCACACCACGCCCCAATCTTCCACCATGGAGACGCCTTTCAGTTTGGTGTACGGGTCGGACGCGATGATTCCGGTAGAAATACATGAAAGCTCACCACGTTTTCAAAACTTTGTGGTGGAGGAATCCAATGAAGAAAGGCGGGTAAACCTGGATCTACTGGACGAGGCCAGGGAAGAAGCCAGAATAAAAGCTGAAGCGATGAAGAGAAGAGTAGAGCGACAATATAGCTCTAAGGTAAAGCCGCGACAGTTTCAGATCGGCGACCTAGTGATGAGGAAGGCCCACCCATACGAACTGGAGAATAAGCTGTCTCCCAAGTGGATCGGACCCTTCAGAGTCACTGAGGCTAAGGGCAACGGTTCGTTCAGCCTAGAGACCTTGGATGGAGGTCCTATCCTGCACAGTTGGAATGCAGCCAACTTAAAATTTTATTTTAGTTGACTTATGTAAGCAGCCATGTAACAATTTAGTTAAAGGGGATACTCTTTTTCCCTCTCGGGGGTTTTTTAATGAGGTCACCCGAATAAAAGAAAAAACAAGTTTGAGGAAAAGCCGTGCTTTGGTTTTCAGCCTTTATCTTTCTCCGTTTGAAGTAATGTGAGGCGTCGCCAAGAAAGAAGACGTCGCCTAGGTGAAGGCGTCGCCAAGAAAGAAGGCGTCGCCTAGGTGAAGGCGTCGCCAAGGGAGAAGGCGTCGCCTAGGTGAAGGCGTCGCCCGGAGAGAAGGTGTCGCCTGAAGGCAGGCGCCGTTGAGGAACCTGACGAAGGAAAAGCGCACAATATGCGAAACGTATGCAAAGTAAAGCGGCGTTGCAAAAAATCAAGTACGATATAGAAAAGTTGATGTTACAAGCAATGTTCGATACAATGGGAGTAGCGCAACTGGGGCAAATATTACAGATCATGCAAAAACACGAACGAGCCACTTCTCAGTGGCCATCGGAGTCAGCACTGGAGGAAGGCGAAGCCCCGATCCCAGCCCGCAGAGCTCGAGTGAGTCGTGCCCTCCTCTCTTGGTTTATTTTCGAACCTGCACCAACGAAGATGAATGTGTCAGAGGCACCATGACGCAAAACAAGCACAGATAGAAAGCGATAAAGGCGGAAGTCTCTAGGGCAGTTACTCATACCTATATACTTTTCGAGAGTTCCAGCGTTGAACTCCAAGCTGATCAAGGTGGCGGAGTCAAAACTTCCCGCCTCAGCAAGAATCCGGCAAGCTATTTGATCACTTGGAGCCAACTTCTTGAAGGGTTTGGTTTTGAGGGCCTTCACCTCTCTCACCCAGTACAGAGGGAAACCATCCAGAGCGGTGGGAACGAGGTCAGTGCAGCAAATCTTGAAGAACCCGGTGAATGAGTTTTGGAAGGGGGTTAGGAGAACTCTCCCAGGAACGTTGCTGAGAGTTACCCAGAGGTTGTGCCTTTGCCTCTTCACCTCAAAGAAGTGGAGAAAGAGGTCAACCGAGGGTGCACAACCCAGAAACCCGAAGAGGATGTCAAAGGCTTTGACAAAGGCCCAGCTGTTGGGGTATAACTGGGGGCCGGAGCGACATTGATCTCCGTCAGCAGTTCCTTCTCGAACCGGGAGAAGGGCAGGCGCACGCCGATGGTCTTGAATACCACCTGGTAAAAGTAGAAGAAGGGGACCCCTTCGTTGGCCCGATCGTCCCACATACTGGCTCCCCTAGAGTGCAAGGGGGCACAGCAATGTCGTCATCATGCCTCCTCGCGAAGGCACGGTGATCATAGGAACATGAATCCCCTTTGTGTTCCCTTATGGCCCTGGAGGTGAGTAAGCATGAGCATTCGTCAAGAAGCTCACTCGAAGCCCAAGGGTACAGGTCCTTGGGATTGACCCTGGGAGAAGTAACATATGAGGACATTCTTTAACAAGATCAGGGATTGTCGAAGGCGTATGACCCGTCGGGAACGCAAGAGTTGAGCGTTGGTGGGAGCGAACGCTGGAAGAACCCTTCGCGAAAGGAGGAAGGGTGCAAGAATAGAAAGTGTAAGTAGGTTACGAAGAGTGCAGAAATGATGAGAGCAGTTTCAGAGTTTGAAGAGTTAAATAAAGCGGTTAGAGCGCCAAACGACGCAAGTAGAAGTATTGCAGTTAGAGCATCAAACGACGCGAATGGATGCACCGCACGATCGAGCCACGTGGCAGAAGATGAAAGAATGGCCCTGGCACCGCTGGTTAAACTCAGAAAACGTCGTATCAACAGAATATCCAGTGGTACGATGCGCCGTCGAAAGTGGGTCAGGGGCACAGTAGGAGTCCGAACTCAGTCCAATGACTGAATGTCCCATCGGCCATACAAGAAGCGCCACGTGGATCAAGTCGAATGACTAAACGTCCCATCAGCCATACAAGAAGCACCACGTGGATGGCACGTGGATGTAAGGACGCAAAGGGCGATGCCAGCGTGATGTCTCGGGCGTCGCCAACCAAAATATCAGCAGGGTCGCCTCCCCGATACCCACAGGTAGGAAAGACTGTGGAGGGAGACGAAATCGAAGAGGGCAAAGTTAGTTACTGGCATCGCCTCCCCGATACCCACAGGTAGGAAAGACTGTGGAGGGAGATAAGACCGCCAAACGCCAGCGAATCGCTGGTAGGGTGTTCCCCGATACCTATGGGAAGGAAAGACCATGGAGGGAACGACCCCCCCCCCCCCCAGAGCACTCGGCGTTTTAGACACCCGGGGACGATACGGCGCTGCTGTAACAGGCCTCTCCTTAGGCGTGGGCGCCGGGCGTTAAAGATCAAGGAAAGAACCGTTTCGGTGTTAGAGACACCCCGTGGACGATACGGCTTCACTAGGTGAGCCTCTCCATGGGCGTGGGCATTGGCACGTGACCTTTCCCCGGGCATACAAGGCCGCTCAACGAAGCGAAAGAAACGAGTATAATACAAGCAAAACAACCGAAGCACGCGAAGGCAAAGAATGAGAATAAGATCACACAGGCAGAATTCTACATCGCAAGGACACGAAAGTAATCATACAAAAACCCAGAGCTGTAACAAGCGCGTAGACAGTTCAAAGAATCACAAGTTTAACAGAAAGAGTAAAAAACAAAGGTAAAGCGTAAAGGAATAAAGCTTGAAGGTAAAGGTGGCGGGTGAGAGACAGCGGTTCAGTCATCCAAGTCCATGGGCACGACCTTCCCGTCGACGACATGGTGTGTGGGGTCGCAGTTTGAAATATTGATGCTAGGGTTCTCGCAGGACGCCTGAGTCAGAGCCTCTTGGAAGCCCTCTTCAAACGCGCCCGCCATCTCCCCAGTCAATTCTTGGACCTCCCCCTCTAGTTCCGCAACCCTAGAGTCCTTGGATATCAACTACTTCTCCAGAAATTCCTTCTCCACGCGGAGCCTGTTAGCCTCGGCTTGGAGAAGGCTCAAGGCTTCGACCTTCGCAGCCAAGGCATCCTCTCTCTCACCTAGCTTCTGCCTCCAAGCAGCATCCAGTTCTTCAAGTTTCCTTTGCTGCACTTCGGAGGCAAGAGCCGCCTCTTGGAGGCCAATGCTTTGGATTTGGTAGGAGGTGAGCTGTGCCAGTTGATCGGCATGCGCCTGTTCGAGTTCACGCGCGTACGCCTCAGCCCCCTCCCTACCCTCGTGGGCCAGTTTTAGCAAAGATTGGGAAGTCTCCTCCTTGAGCCCCCAGTTTTGTTTCTCCTCCTTCAACGCTCCCACCTCTTGTCTCAGTTTGCGGAGAGCCTCCCTCCCCTTGATAGCGTTTCGAGCCTGGGTACGCCATTTGAGTGCCACCGCCAGGAATGCCCCCATATAATAAGGCATGCCTCCCCCCTTTTGAGGATCAGTCAGCGACATTCCTTCGGTGAAACCCTGCGTCAACTCCCTATGAATGGGGCGAGGAATTCGGGGTTTGCGAGACGTCGAGGCAGGGACTGATACAGGAGGGGCGGAGCCCGAGGCCTCAGCTGCGTCACGATGCGGCAACGGCGAGAGCGAGGGAACCGAGTCAATCCTTTCTTCTCGTTCCTCGTGGGCTGGTGGAGGGGGAGGTGATGTAGCAGTAGGGGGATCGTCCCTGAAAGAGCTCCCACCACCGGGAGACGCGGCTGATGAGGCAGGAAGGCCCGTAGCCCTCCTCTTATGGGAAACCAGGGCAGTGCCCGAGTCTTCGCTGTCAGAGTCTACTATCAGCACCCTTTTTCCTTTGTTGGGGCGTGCTGGGGCATAGGTCGACGCCATGGCTAATGGAACCGCGACAATGGGAGGAGGAGAAGCAGATGGTGGAGGAGTCGGCAGGGAAGCGACGGTGGGCGCGTCAGAGGCGACGGCGTCCCCACCCTCTTTGGCAGATTTTGCCTTCTTCAAAAATTTGGCAAGAGCAAGCTGCCTCGAAGAAGTCATCACTGAACCTGCAGCAGCGAAGAGTAGTAGAGCAAAGATTAATTCAGATAAAGTAGAAGGGGGGTGTTATAACCAGACACGCGCAGATAACCACAAGGGTTCAAGCAAGCAAGTGAATCCGTATAATCACAGCAGCTAAGGCAGTGTAAATAATCAAGGGCAGATACCAAAGTAGGTAGAGAGCCCATGGGAGTTGAATTCGTTTGCGATGAGTTTGGCGGTATCGAAGACTACCCCCAGCCCCTCCAAGGCTTTGCACACGTCCCGATCGGCTGGGGCGAGCTCATCCAAAGCCAGGGCCTTCATGGTTATGGGCTTATCCGTCCAGTATAGGGGAAAGCCCTCTAGGACGGTAGGATCGCGCTTGGTCGCACGTACTTTGAAGAACTTCCCTTTCCATCCTTTGAACGAATTTTGGAAGAGCGTAAGGATGATGCGCCCGGCGATGCCAGAAAAGCTCATCCATAGGCTCTTCCCCTATTTCTTTACCTCGAAAAAATGAAGAAAAACGTCCACGGAAGAGGGGACACCCAGATATCCGCAGAGAATCTGAAACCCCCTTACGAAAGCCCAGCTGTTGGGGTGGAGCTGAGCTGGGGCGGTGTTTATCTCTGTAAGCAGTTCCTTCTCGAAGGAAGTAAGAGGCAGACGCAGGCCCACTCTCTTGAGTACCATTTGATAACGGAAGAAGAAGGGGCTTCCCCCAGTGTCTCTTGAGTCCACACAAACGGGTATCCCAGGTCTCACCCGGCATACCAGGACGTGGGAGTCGTGATTTTTATGGAAGGCGTTGAAATTGTAAAGCGCAGGGTCCCCCCTGTGGGCCTCCACGTCCTCAACAGAGTTTAGGGTGGAGCATTCGTCGAGGAGATCATCGGGGGCCCAGTCATACTCTCCTTTATAGTAAGACTTAGGGAGCGGGGGAGGCGCGGCGGTCTTAGTTTTCGCCATTGATGCAAGAGCTGAAGATCAAAAGAGAAAAGAAGGGGTTCAGAGAAAAAGGGTTGGGAGAAGAAAAAGGGAAAAAATGGGGGAATCCTAGGAGAACCCTACCCACACGAGAGAAAAGAGGAACGAGAGGAACGGAGAAGCATACAAACGATATCCAAAGAAATGTAGTAACATGGACAGTCCCAGGCAGTTCATGCAGTAAAGGGAAGCATCAAGGAGAGGAAAAACCGTACCTTTGGGGGTTGAAGGGCGTGGAGAGCGGAAGCACGAAAGAGCAGGGGTCGCGAGAGAAGGGATTCGAAGAAGATGAACAGTGAGGAAAGGCAAAGAAAGTGGATGTAACAGTGGTTCCAAGCGCGGGGTTTGGGTAACTTAAACGTTACGAGGAGCGCGAGGGACAACAAATGGTGACCGTGCGATGATGCCACGTGTTGCAGGATTAGGCGCTCAAGGGGAGCGCAAAAGGTTCTTAAGGATGACCGCGTGATGAACCACGTGGCACGCGATTAAGCGTGGCCCCAAAAAGCGTTGCTTTCCCCATTTCAGAGGATGTCCAATCAACCATTAAGAGCGTCACGTCAATGGTTTCAAGGTTGCTACGTCAGCAAGAATGACACGTCACCAGGTGCCACGTGGATGGCGTGGGCGAAGCCTTAGTCTTTTCGCTGAAGACAAGTCATCAGCTTAAGACTGGGGGGCTTGTGTACCGTCCCGTACCCGGGCGTTGACAAAGTCAAGGTCAAAGTCAACATAAAGGTCAAAGTCAACGTAAAGCGTCGCCTAGCAAGGCATCGCCGAGATAGGGCGCCGCCCAACTGGGTGTCGCCAAGATGGAATGGCACAAGGGCAAGGTGACCACAGCGCTGCTCCCCGATACCCATGGGTAGGAAAGACCATGGAGGGGGCGACGTCGTGGGAAGGCCACAAACCCTGGATAACCAGGGAACAGTAATAAAGAGGAGAGAAAGGTGGCTTCAAGGCCATAGTAACAACACCAGTGTAGGGCAGCCTGACTCGTGAAGTACCCCTGCCGCTCCAGAGATGCCTTTGGGACAGATACGACTCAAGAAGAAGGTCACGCCTAGGGTAGCCAGGTGCAGGGTACAAGAGGAAGGCAGATACGCTCTCAAAGTGAGTGACTAGATGATTGGGGGCATGAGTTGGCACCCGAAAAGTCACCCCTAGTGCAGTAGCACTCCCAGGCAGGAGGACTCACACGTAGAGACGTCCCCAAATGGGCAGAAACGCCCCCAGATGGGGTCATGGCGTCGTGAGGCCCTCCACGTGTACGACAGCCAGGTCAGAATAGAAACACCCTTTAGTCAGGTGCCAGGTAATTAAAGTCATTCAATACAGTTTCCGTTTCGAGCGTTCAGGTACTATAATGGCTCCCAAGCGTTTCAACGTCTTAAATGCGCTACGTTTTCTAATTAGACGCTTTAATTGAGCGCGTTACGTTTGTGATTAAAAGCGCTTTAAATGCTTGGGTAGTTTAAATAGCGCAGAGAATGTTGGGAAGGGGGTTGGAACTTTTGGCAAATTTCCCAGAAACTCTCTAGTTGCTTGCTCGAGCCTTGAGGTTATGCACAAGGGACTAGGGAAAGATTTTTGCTAGAAGGGAAAAGATACACTAGACACAGTTTCCTTTTTTACCACCTTCAGAGTGCCATACGCGGTGCTCAGATACGGAGGTGCACAGTTTTGGTGTTTCTTGCTGGCTGACTTGAGCGTCGGAGTGCAAACGGCCGCTAGGGCGCCCTTTTGTCCTCTTTTTGCAGGAATCCACAGGTAACCAGTGGGAAGGAGTCCCTAGCTGACGGTTGAGGTCGCACATGAAGACGTCCCAGTCAACCGGACGGAACAGGTACCAAAACAAACAATCGGTTGTTTCCATGAATCAATCGGTTGTTTTGGTTTTGACAGCAAGTCAACCATAAAAGCAATTTTCAACCTTTTTTAAAAACACCTAAGTATAAAACAATCGGTTGTTTCTACAAAACAACAGGTTGTTTTTCACTTAGTTTGAAAAACACCTTTCTTTTAAAAAGATTGAGAATGCCTATGCTTTGGATTCAATCAAGAGTGGATTACATATTAAATCTACCCCGGATCCTATCTAAAAGGACAGCTCAACAACATAAAACACAACCAACCTTTCATCATCCTTCAAAGGGTTTGGATTCTTCAAAGCTTGAACACACTTGGCTCAACACTACGAAGAACTGATTAGGAAGAGAGGATAAAATGTCAATATCAACAAGCACTTTAGCAAAAAAAACACCTATTTTTTCATAGTATGATCATTCAAAGACAAAGTGGTACCAATTCCTCTAGTAATAGAAAATATCTCCCTCAGTCTCAAATATTCTAGGGGCAAATTGTAAATTTGAACCCAGGCTTGGGTTTTAGTGATTTTCATAGTAGATGGGAAAAAATCTTTTGTTCAGGCAAACAACCTCAAGGAGCCAGGAGATAATTGTCATGAACAAACCTCTAGAACCCTTCTCATGTCCTCTAAAGAAGAAAACTCAAACTCATAGAAATCCAAGCCAAGAGGTATAAATTTCCATGATCTGAGAGCTTTCCACACAAGCTGCAGTTCTTTGGTTAAATCAGGATGTGTGAGGAGATGATCACCTTTAGATAAAATAATCCTCCCATGTAGGTTATTCTTACAGTCTTCAACACTCGCCAAGTAATCTTCCTCCTCAACCCGGACAACAACCATATCTCCCTTGATACAGGATGTCGGCAACTAGAACAATGGGATGTCACAGGTATTGTCCAAGACATAGCCAAAGGTTTTTCTTTTTCCTTATGTAGCATATGACTTCTTAAGTGTAACCATTTCTTGCTCTTTCAAATAACCCAAAATATCAAGAAACCTGCAGACACATTCTTGAACTTCCACACTCCAAGAATCAAAGACAAGAATTCACTCCCGCACTCTCCACTCCCTCAAGCATGTGTCCTCTCACGCAAACGTGACCTCCACGGAAACAAGAACAACAGCCACACAACCGCACTGCACTTGCACTCCCACCGAGACCACGTAGGATTGGCACCCGGCACCATACCGTGGAGATACAAGCGGTGCCTTCCAAACGTTGTCGTTCTTGCACCCTAATGCGCATTGCACCTTTAAAATCAAAAGCCCCCTGGCCACTAATGCACAATGCAACCTTGGGTGAAGCCTTCGCAAGCACCATCAACCGTGGGTTGGCCACGCGTACAAACCTTCATGCAGAATGCTACCACGCAGAGACCCTCCAAGATGTGCGCAAAGCCTGCACACAGAACTGCAACCGTAGGGCAAGGCTGCCACGCACAAATCACCAGTCGCGAACCTGCACCCGTGCCTCCATGTAGAACGTGCGTACGCATATGGCTTGTATTGTCATGCTTGATTTATTTTCTTGAATCATTTTCAGTTTTAGTTTAATTTGTTTTTGGTTTTCTAGTTTTATTTTCTTAAAATAAATAAGAACTATAATATTAAATTTGAATTGTGAAAAAAAAATTGTGTTTAAATATTAAACAGTGAAATGAATAAGACACAGATTGGAACATAAAATATGACTGAATTCTTATTCAAATGTGATTGAAATTGTGATACATGAAAATTTAGCCGGATGAGTGATTAGAATAGAGATTGACAAAACAATAAGAAATGAGACCAATTAAACCAAGTGAGTGTGACCTTAAATAATGTTGAGAGATTTACTGATGATTTGACAGTCATGGTTGCTTAATTTTTGTTTTAAGTTACATCATAAAAGAACATAAAGATGATTAAGGAATTTGTGTTAATTAGGAAACCAGGGCTAAATAGCCAACCTTTATATAAATATAATTCATTTTTTATAACCCCTTTTCAGCCAAGAATTTTTGTTATTTATTGCACCCTAAGTCTTTAATGATATATTTTCCAACCCGTTGGCATTTTTAAGAAAGGAGAACATAGATGCAATACATAAAGAAAAGAGAATGATTGGTTCTAATTGTTTAGAGTTCAAATAATTCAGTTGTTCCAAATAGGAATCATCTATTCCAGTTATAAAGATAGGAAAAATTCATGTTAAAATCATGAATAAGTAGTAAGAAAATGAGGAAAAGCGTGAAGTAAAAAAAAATGGTGATCAGATAACACATGTGCTATAATTGGATTGTAGGTGATGTGATAATGTGAGTTGATTTTTAGATGTTTTCATTTATGGTGACACTTTTTCTTAAGATTGGTATTTTTAACAATTAATGTTGAGGACCTAAGGAAGATTCCCATTGGACACAAACTTAATCAAGTGGTTAAGTAAGTGTGAAGGTGCACTTCACAAAGGAAAAAATGAAAAACAAGATATGGTGAGAAGGAGATGCAATTGCGGAATTGAAAATGGGCACAAGGTAACATTAATGGTGGTCATGGCCTTCCAAATGATGCACCATACTCATGATTAGGAGTGAAACCCAAGAGCAACAAATAAGAGAAAGTAAGAGACAAACACATAAAATGGAAAGGAAAATGGAATGAGAAAACTTATGATGGTGAGTGAGAAATGTCATGCCACTTGCAGGGTGATGTGCTCCAAGATTAGTGTGTTGGACACCACCTGAGAGCTTCCCAATCACTCAAGATAAGACCTCAAACCTAAGAGAACATAAGCCTCACTAAGAGCTCACACAATTTGTGCAAAGTTTCTTTATTTCATTCAAATTCAACTTGGAAAATACAATGGGTAGACCTCCTATTTATAGATGAAGGAGCCTTGGAATACAAGCAAGAGGGGTAGGATGAGAAAATGGAAAAAATGGGCAGCCTTAGGGTTTGACTAAGTCAAACCCGCACCATAGGCTTGTCCTTCTAGAAACTAGGTCAAATTATTATCTTCCTAAAGGGCTAGGAACAAGCTAAAATGATACCTACACCCCCTATTATGCTAAAGGGACCTTATTCTAGCCTATCTTTGCTATTTGGACCCCTAAAGTGAGCCCAAATTATTTACAAACATATTCTATTTTTAAAGAAGACCAAAAGGAAGAACTTCATATATTCGGGTTTATAGCTTCTTCTTTTGCTGATTTTTGAGGCTTGGTGGGGCCTGACGTTGTATCTTGAGATGACTGACCCTTTTAGGAACTGCTTGTTGTGTCCTTAGTTATCTGTCGATTTGTATCATGCTCTCCGGGTTCGAAAGAATTCGTCCTCAAATTTAGAACTCCTACAAATAACATAGTGAATTTGTTCACATGATTTGTATATGGTAGGTGTGAAGCAAAATTATGTTCATTAAGCTTAAGGAGATTACATGGTTGAATTCTAGCTCCAGGCCATGTTTGGAAAGAATATTTGGGGATGAAATTATTTTGGGAGAATCCTCTTAGAAGGTGATAACCTTTAGGAGTTTTTTTAATATCATCCCTAAACTTCTTAATCAAATATGTCAAATATTTAGAATGTTTACGTAATGAAAAAGACAAGGAAGAAAAAAACCTTTGAGGTGAAGTGATGATACCCTTGTTATCTTGTCCTTCATTTTCTCTTTCATTTTCACTTTTGGTTTTTGTTTTAATTTGGCCTAATGTTCCTATTTTAGCTTTAAGGTTCTTTTATTTGGACAATTGGCAGCTATGTGCCCAAACCCTAAACATTTAAAACATTTTGTGCTTGAAGGTTTGGTGGGTGACTTAGGGGTAGAGGTAGAAGGTTTATCTTTAAAAACATTATAGAAAGAAGTGGTTTCTTTTATAAAATTGGAAGGAGAAGTTGTTGTAGAAATTTTATTTTTATCGTGTCCTGAGGATTTGTAGAAGCCATCATGATGAGTAGTTTTGAAAGTTGTTTTCATCAAAATATGTGATTCCACCTTGATGGTTAGGTGATCCAACTTCTTTAAAAAAGAGTACTCATTTAATTCTACATCATTTTTAATTTCTCTCCTTAAACCACTCACAAACCTAGTGATCTTTGACTTTTCACTATCATGCATATTTATCTTAGTCAAAGTTGTTCTAATCTTTAAAATATTCGTCTACCGTCTTAGGTCCTTGATGAAGCCGTTGGAGCGTCAATAAAAGTTCTTTCCTATAAGGAGGAGGAACAAACCACACGTGCATACATGCTTTCAAATCATACCAAGAGACCACGACTGGCCTCTTGTTTAGCCCAATGTCCATTACAGTTTCTTGCCACCACTGGATGGCATAGTCTAAAAAAACTAGGGAAGCTAACCTAACCTTTTGGTCCTCGGTGACTTTATACACATTAAAGAGATGTTCAACTTTAGCTTCCTATTCTAAATACAAAGTAAGGTCAATGATTAAGTGAAGAGGGGGAGATCATAGTAAATAAGCAAGTCCTCATAGCCTTTTCTATTGGTAAATACAAGGATGAGGTCTTGTGTGATGTTGTCCCTATGGAAGCCACCCATATTCTTTTAGGTAGGCCATGGTTATATGATAGGAAAACCCTTCATGATGGCCTTACCAACAAAATCTCTTTCACCTTCCACGGGCACAAGGTCACACTAACATCTCTCTCACCAAAAGAAGTCCATGAGGATCAACTAAAAATGAATGAAAAGAGAGAGAAAAAAATAAATAAATAAAATTATAAGAGAAGCCTTCTCATTTCATCACAAGAGGTTAAAAAGGTAATGCTTTCACAAAAGTATATCTACGTAGCTTTCCCTAGAAACCTTAAGAATGAGTCAGCGGTAGATAGTCCTAATTGTTTGGAAAATTTGGTAAAGGAATTTGAAGATGCGTTTCAAGATCCCCCTAAAGGATTACCACCTCTAACGGGAATTGAGCACCAAATAGACTTCATACTCGAGGCTTCTTTACCAAAGAGGCCAGCATAGAGGACCAATCCAACTGAGGCCAAAGAAATTTAACAACAAGTGGAGGATTTAATAGCTAAGGGGTGGGTAGCATGAGTCATTGTGTGATGTAAGTTAATTTTAGGATTGTTCATTTATGTGACACTTTAGATTTATGATTGAGTTTTTTAGGCAATTAAGAGTGAAAACCTAAGGAAAATCCCCACTGGACATTAACTTAACCAAGTGGTTAAGTAGATGTGAATGTTCATTTTACAAAGGCAAAAGGGAAAAGACAATTATAAAGTGACAATGATGCAAAGAAATGGTGCGAAATTAAGCATGGATAGCAATTATAAAGACAATGACGAAATGAACGAAAGGAAACCAAAAAAAGAACATATTTATGAATTGAATGGAATGACAATGGAAGGAAAAGATGAATGGAATGACAATGACAATGTTGGATTTACCCTTTGAAGCTTATCCACAGTTCTATCAAGATAATGAACTTTCTTTTCAAGATTTTCACAATTTTCACAAACAAGAGAGTCACACACATGAGAAGAGTTTTTGCAATGTGTTTCAAGCTTTTCAAAATCAATTTTTGATTTTTCCAGCTCTTCTTCAAGTGTCTTCACCCTCTCTTCAAGCCAGTTGTTCAACCCTTTCAATCAGTTGTTTGTGAGAACCAATCGGTTAACTTCTTCATGAGTTTCTTGAAAAGCTTGAAGAAATTTACTACAATTTTCAGCACTTAGGGAAGCACATGAACTTACACTACTTGAGCTGCTTGACTCATTATCTCCTTCTGCAATTAAACATATGTTTGCTTTTTCATCTTCACTTGATGAGGAGCTTCATGAGGAGACTTCATTTTCATCCCAAGCAATATATGCTTTTCTTGATTTTCCCTTTTTCTCCTTGTAGCTTGATTTCTTTTCATTGCTTTCTTTATTTGGGCAATCAACTTTTATATACCCTTGTTCACCACAACCAAAGCAAGTATAATTGTTAGAATTGAAATCACTAGTTTTCTTGTTGCCATACCTTTCTTTGTTGGCTTCATTGTTGCGATTTCTCTTCAAGAATCTACTAAACTTTTTGGATAGCAAGCTAAGGTTTTCTTCTTCACTTTCATCACTTGAATCTTGTTTGCTTTTGTGCTTGGCAGCTTTCAAGGCAATGCTTCTGACATGCTTGTCTTCACTTTCTTGAACATTGAGTTTATTCATTTCTAACTCATGTTCTCTAAGCTTACCAAACAATGAAGTCGTTGTCAAGGATGTCAAATCTTTTGATTCAGAAATTGTTGTTACCTTAGGTTGCCAAGATCTACCTAGGCACTTGAGAATCTTGATGTTTAGTTCTTCTTTATCAAAAGTTTTCCCAAGGCTCATTAGATGGTTGATGATGTGAGGGAACCTCTTTTGCACTTTAGCAATAGATTCTCCTTTAAGCATTCTGAACATCTCATACTTTTGTATTAGAGTATGTTTCCTTGCTCTCTTCACATCATTTGTTCCTTCACGAGTGACTTCCAAAGTGTCCCACATCTCCTTGGCTGATGAACATTGTGATATCCTGAAAAATTCATCCGAATTCAAGGCAGATGTTATGATATTCTTGGAAATACAATCAAACTTGGTCTTTTTATTTTCAGCATCAGTCCATTGGGACCAAGGTTTATCAATATAAGATCCATCCCAAATTCCTTTATCAAGAGATTCAACAAAGATTTTCATTCTAACTTTCCAGAATTGATAAATCAAACCACAGAACAGAGGTGGTCTGTTAATTGAAGCACACTCTCCAAAATGTAGTTTTCAGCCATTGAAAAAAGATTTTAGGATCAAACTTGAGTATTTTTCAAGTACCAAGCTGTGATACCAATTGTTAGAATATATGGCCTTAAACGAGAGGGGAGGTAAATTGTTTAAAGGGGGTTTTTGAAAACTTTTTCAGCTAGAACAAAATCCTTTGTATGAAACTCAATCAGAAATTCAGTTAGCCAAGATATAAAGTAGAAAACAGCAAAGCACCAGAAATACAATCGGTTGTTTCTTCGAAGCAATCGGTTGTTTATACTAGCAAAGCAATAACAACTGAATTTAAATGAGTTAAAGGGAAGAAAGAGATACACAAACAGTTTATACTGGTTCACTATTAAACCAAGAGCTACATCCAGTCCCAGAAGCCACTTGGCAATCCACTGAGGAATCAATACAGATTACACACAAAACCACCAAAGAAGTGACCTTGAACCCTTCAAGAAACACACTTCCTTTGGCACAACACACACCATGTTGATCTTGACAACCTCAAGAGCACACAACACTCCTTGGCTACAACACCAGAAATTACAGAGAATTCAGAATGAATTACACTTGTTTACAGAACAAATTGAAATCAATATAGATGTAATCCTATTCCACTCTCTCTTAAGAAAATCAAAGCTGAAAAGTGAATGTTCAAAACTTGAAAGCAATCTTTCACAACTGAAAAACTCAAATTTGTTTTTCTTGTTTGTTATAAAACATAAAAAAACTATTTATAGCTTTCAAAGATTGGTCAAAGCATTTAATACAAGAGCGTATTCAGTTGAAAATCATTTAAAGCACACTCAACTAACAAATCAGAATTCTGTTAGGATTTTCAAACAAACAATCGATTGAAATCATGAAACAATCGATTGTTTTGGTTTGACATCAAATCAGCCAACCAAAACAGTTTTCAACCTTTTCAAAAACACCTAAGAGTAAAACAATCGGTTGTTTTGACAAAACAACAGGTTGTTTTTCACTTAGTTTGAAAAATACTTTAATCTTAAAATATTTTAAAAACACTTTAGCTTGAGATTCAACAAAGAGTGGATTACACAAATAAACTACCCAGATCCTATCCTAAACACAGCAGCAACTCCAGCCTTGCATCAAACACTTGGATTTGGATTCTTCAAAGCCTTTTATCACTCTTGATCAACAAGATGGAGTTTGAGATGATGAGCACGCCACTTGGATGATGAAATGACTCCAAGATAAGTATTGGAAGCCGCCACTTGGGAGCTCTCAAATTCTCACAAGATAAGACTAAAGACTAAGAGGAACAAGCCTCACTAACATCTCACACAAAATGTGCAGAGTAACTTTTTTGTATTTCTTTCAACTTGTTAATACAATGAGGGATACCTCTTATTTATATGATGAGGAGCCTTGGAAAACATGAAATGAGGGTAGAAGGGGAAAGGGAAAAGTGGTGCGGTTTTTAGGGTAGACTTTGGTCAAAGCCACACCATATACATCATTCTAGAAGCTAGGGTTTTCATTCTATCCTAATGGACTTATCATAAACCCATTCTTATATCTTCACCTCCTATTTATGTTATATAGACCTACTCTACGAAAATTACAAAAAGTGAAACCAACTGATGCTCAGCACCCAGAGTCTTTGCTCTACTTCTAGTAATCCTCTAAGGTATGGTGTGTGTTGAGGTCATGGGTTGGGCTTGGTCAGTAGGCGCCCTCTCTCCATGGTCCTCATCATTGTGTTATGACTGTGATTTTTGTCCCTAAAATGGATGGAGTTGGAGGATGTGTACGGATTGTCGTGCTATAAACAACATAACCATTAAGTGTAGGCATCCCATTCCCAGATTAGATGACTTGTTGGATGAATTACCTGGGTCTCAAATATTTACCAAAATTGATCTTAAGAGTGGTTTATAACCAAATTCGTATTAAGCCGAGAGATGAATGGAAAACTGCCTTTAAGACCATGTTTGGTTTATATGAGTGGTTAGTCATGCTCTTTGGCTTGACCAATGCTCCAAGTACCTTCATGTGACTCATGCACCATGTTTTAAAGCCTTTCATTGGCAAGTGTGTAATGGTATATTTTGATGACATTCTTATCTATAGCTTGTCTTTAGAGGATCATAAGGAGCATGTCAGGCAAGTGTTGGAAACCCTTAGGAAGGAAAGATTCTATGCTAATTCAGCCAAATGTGCGTTTGCAATAGATCATATAGACTTCCTAGAGTTTGTTGTAAGTTCTAAAGGGGTGCATGTCGATAAGGAAAAGGTTGCAACAATTAGACATTGGCCCACACCTACCAATGTTAGGGAGGTACGAAGTTTTCATGGCCTTGTTAGTTTCTATAGGAGATTTGTGAAAGACTTTAGTACCATTGCCGCACCTCTCAATGGCATGGTAAAAAAGGATGTGGTTTTTAAATGAGGCCTAGATCAAGTGAAAGCTTTTGAAAATTTGAAAGATAAATTGACTAAGGCACCCATTTTAGCACTCCCTGACTTTACTAAGACATTTGAAATAGAATATGATGCCTCCAACATAGGCATTGGGATTTTCCTTCTTCAAGAGGGTCACCCTAAAGCTTATTTTAGTGAGAAACTTAAGGGGAGTCATCTCAATTACTCCACCTATGATAAAGAACTTTATGCTCTTGTTAGAGCCTTGCAAAATTGGCAACACTACCTTTTTCCAAAGGAATTTGTGATACATACTGATCATGAATACCTTAAATATTTGAAAGGTCAAAGCAAGCTCAATAAGAGACATGCTAAGTGGGTGGAGTTCATTGAGCAATTTCCTTATGTGATCAAACATAAGCAAGGTAAAACCAATGTGGTTGTAAATGCTCTTTTAAGAAGGTATACCTTGCTAAATGTTTTGGATGTTCAATACTTAGGCTTTGATCACATAAAGGAAATTTATAAAGATGACCTTGACTTCTCTCATATCTATCAAGAGTGCTCAAAAGGAGGACATAAAGACTATTTCATAGATGATGGTTTCCTCTTTAAAGGGAAAAGACTTTGTGTTCCCCAAGGGTCTTTGAGGCAATCTCTTGTTAGAGAGGCATACGAGGGTGGTCTTATGGGACATTTTGGGGTAGCTGAGACCTTAGATACTTTGCATGAGCATTTCTTTTGGCCCGACATGCGCAAGTATGTACATAGCTTTTTGTGACAAATGCATAGCATGTAGGAAGGCTAAGTCTAAAGTGCAACCCCATGATCTATATACCCCCTTGCCCATCCCGGACATGCCTTGGGTAGACATATCTATGGATTTCATTCTAGGTCTTCCCAAGACATCAAAGGGTATGGATTCTATTTTTGTGGTAGTAGACTGATTTTCCAAAATGGCACACTTTATTCCATGCCACAAAGTAGATGGTGTTACTCATATTGCAAATCTATTCTTCAAGGAAGTTGTTAGATTGCATGGGCTTCCTAGAAGTATAATATCTGATAGGGATTCGAAGTTCTTAAGTCACTTCTGTGGGACATTATGGGGAAAACTTGGAACTAAACTCTTGTTTTTCTACTACTTGTCATCCCCAAACTGATGGTCAAACAAAAGTGGTTAATAGGACTTTGGGTCAAATGTTGAGGTGCCTTATTTCCGGAAACCCAAGGGTGTGGGAAAACTTACTCCCTCATATTGAGTTAGCTTATAATAGAGTAGTTAACTCTACTACTTCCCACACACCTTTTGAGGTTGTGTATGGGTTCAATCCCTTCACACCCCTTGACTTGTTTCCTATTCCTATACTTGATGAGGTGTTGTGCAAGGATGGTTTTGAAAAAGCTTCCTTTATTAAAGACTTGCACCACCACATTAAGCTGCAAATAGAAAGGAAGGTCGGCAAGTGTGTCGAGCATGCCAATAAAGGGCGTAAGGAATTGATCTTTGAACCTGGAGATTGGGTTTGGCTTCACTTAAGGCAGGATAGATTCCCTACTCAAAGGAAGTCCAAACTTTTTCCACGTGGTGATGCCCTTTTCAAGTCAACAAGAGGATCAATGACAATGCCTATGAGTTGGATGAATTCCCTCCCACCCGGGGAGCATGATGAGGACCTAGGAGAGAGGGCGCGTATTAACCAGGTCCAACCTCTAAGAAGGACGACTAGGAGCATGACTCAACACCTAGGGCCAAGACAGGATTCTCTAGCCACGACCTTAACACCTGCTATACCCTAGAGGATCACCAGGAGTATAACACAGACCTTGGGTGTTGAGCATCAGTTGGTTTCATTATTTTTAATTTCAATAGAATATGTGTCATTTAGCACAAATAGGGGGGTGTGCCTAGCTTTTTAACTCATGAAGTCATGTAGGGTAGGAAGTTTAACATAGTTTTTAGAATATTAGGCATATGGTGCAACATTGACCCTAGTCAATGACCTAGGCCGCACCATATTTAGACTTCCCATCCTACCCTCCTACCTTGCCATTTTTTAAAACACTTTTTAAGAAACCCTTGTGCTTAAGCTCATCACTATGGCTATGAGATATAAGGTAGATTCAGACTGCAAAAGGCTATTTCAACAATTCTAACCTAACTAAGAACAGGAATAACATGTTCCATAAACCTTCAAACAAGTTGTCTTCATCAAACACGTCTTCATGCAAGTTGAGTAGAATCTTCACTTATCCACAACAATCTCTCCTTCTTTAATGGAGACAAATCCCTATTGATTTTAAGGAAGACTCACGATTAGTTCTATAACACATGCATTTTGACAAAACAGAAGAGAGCATGCATAATACCTATACCTAAACTTCTTTTCTTCTCCCCCTTTATTTTCATCAAACAGGGTTGGTGCACACAAAAATAGACAAGCAACAATAATCACACAAGCATAATATTTCAGAGAATATTTAAAATGCCTTAGTACATTACAATCCAAAACAAATTAGTGCAGGAAAAAAATTTAAACTAGTGCAGAGAATCAAAAAATACAGTCCAACAATAAATAATTTATTAAATGAATAGAGAAAATCATTTCTCCCTATAGTCTTAGTGCCAGATACACTAAGATTATGTAAATAGCGGCGTAAGGACGTTCCCCAAGGAACCCTAAACAAGGGTAATAGTACAAAGGTAATACCTAGTTTCAACCTATATAAAGGGTGCCAAGAACCCTAACAAGGTACAGTTTTTCTAAGATTGAAGCTAATATACACTCTTGGTGTTTCTTTGCCCTTATACTGACTTGAGCGTCAGAGTGAAAATGACCGTCAAGGCATCCCTTTATCTTTGCAGGTGAGAGATTCTTTGATCAAGAAAGTACGATTCTTAGGCGGAGATAGAAGGGTCGAAGGTTGCCGTTAGAGTCAACCAGCGAAGCGAGTCAACCGGCAGGAACATTTGGCTCCCACTGTGGAACCCGTTAAAGAAAGGTCCCACTCACAATCGTGTTAAGATTTTTTTACCAGCAATATGAGGAGTACGAGGCAAGGATCTGCTATAGCCACAGGTGTTGTGCCCCCTTGAGGGGACAAGGTTACCACGCAACAAATCTTGGAGACTATGCGTGCCCTCCAAGCAGAGGTGGCAGCGTTTAGGGTTGAAATTGCCGCATCACGAGCGGACATCAAAGAACTGCACAAGGCCAATGAGGAACTACGCTGGGATTTGAAACAAATAAGGGAGCGCGCGGTGGATGAATGTGCCCCACCTGTACCACTCAAGGCACGACTCATGCTGTTCTCACAGGCGATCATGAATACGACGTTACCAACCACGTCTCTGAGCCCGAAGGTCTCCTTCACAGGTGTGGAGGACCTAGAGGCCCATCTCACTGCGTTCCATACTCAGATGATGCTTACAAGAGGATCTAACGCTGTGTACTACAAGCTGCTCATGAGCATGTTGGCAGGCGCGACGTTGGAATGGTTCGTTAGCCTTCCCGACGGACATATCACCACCTTTGACCAGTTCGCGACGCTGTTCAGGGAACAAAACCTTGTTAACAAGGCCCCCACTCGGCTTTCTTATGATGTCTTGGACATTAAACAATACTAGGGGGAGTCCATGAAGGACCACTTGAACAGGTTTGGGGTCCAGGTGGTGAGGTTGAAACCCACAGACGAGGCCATGACAGTGCATGCCTTCATCAAAGGAATGTTGCCAGGACCTTTCAGCGAATCGCTGCTAAGGTTCTACCTGAAGACATTCATCGAGATTAGATGTCGGGCGTTGGCACACATCGCTGCAGATGATCGAGTAACGGAGAAACGTGGTGATATGAGTTGGATTGACATGAAACAAGAAAAAACACATTAAGGAGACTTAAGGATAATTCAATGGAGGATAATGCCTTCCAAATGAAGAGCCAAACTTATATGAACCATGAGTGCCATGTCCTTAACACAAACATATGGCGGAATTGAAAAGGAAAGCAAGAACAACTCAAGAACACAAATAGAAACACAATTGATACGTGTAATATAGCAAACCGAACTGAATTGAATCAAGAAGAAATCCTACCGATTGAAATCAACAAAGGAACAAGATGCACCGAATAGAAACTTAAAACAACACCTATAACAAGAATAAACGATAGAAATTGAAGAGCAAGCTAAACTACCGATTGAAAATGAGAATGGAGATGAAAGGAAGAAGACTTAGATGGTTGAAGATCGTTCGAAATGGAGTTGGAGATGAAACACGCCACTTGATGATGAAAGCTCCAAGATGAGTGTATGGTTGCCACCACTTGTAGCCCTCCAAAAGCACACAAGATGAGATTAGGAAAGGAGATCAAATCTCACAAAGTTCTCTCTCAATTTGAGTAGAGTTTCTTTTCATCAATTATCAATTCTGCCTTTTACAAGAGCCTAGCCTCTCTATTTATAGTAGAAGAGGGCTGAAATGAAAAGCTAAACAAATTCAGATTTCTCTCCTAAATGCAATTCAAATTTGGAACCAAAACAAGTCACATGGGAGGTGTGACCTTTTTCTACTTTTGCACCTCCTAAAAACGACCCCTACACCTACTCTTTATGTCACATGGAAGGTATGACCTATCTTTATACATTGGCACCCCTTATTTTAATATCTACACCTTCCTTTTAAAGTTCTACTAAAAACTACACAAAAGGAAATTACAAATAGAGACATCCAAAGATGCTCACTTATTTAATGCTTGGCCTTGCCTTTCATGGGATGGACTTGGGCTTCTTGGGTTTGGGATTTGCGCTTGGGCCTCCATATACTAATAAGAAGAATTTCAAGTATTTTGGTCATTGACCATTCCTCCTATTAATAGCATCTTTTTGATTCTCATCACGTGGTCTTGTCGGTCCTATCCGACCTCGAGCAGGAGGTCGACCTCAACCCATGAGGGTACACGAGGCGACCACGGAGAAGATGGGGGCGGGAAAACCCTACGAACAGTCCCAGTCGGGGACGCTCGCACGAAGGGACCCACCCCCGAAACATAACTTTCGGGTAGAGCTCAAGGAGTTAATTGTTATCCCAAACATAGCGGTGAGATTGAAGGTGCCCGCGAAGACCAATAGGAAGATGGGGCCTAACAAGAACGCTTGGTGTGAGTTTCACCAAGCACACAACCACTATATACGCAATTTCTTTGCCCTAACGCACCAACTGGATGAGCTCGTGAAGAGCGGTTTCTTGAAGGATTACCTTCAGGAGCAGCAGAACGATCAAGCATTGGTGACCGCAGGGGCAGATCAGGGGCACGAGGTGCCCATTCATGCGGAGATCAACACCATCTCTAGAGGGTTCTCAAGAGGAGGATGCACTGCCTCCCAGTGGAAGAAGTACGTGAGAAAGGTAATGGTGGTAGAGGTACAGGAGGTAGATCAGACTCCTGATGTCGACCTCGTCTTCACCAAGGCCGACCTCCAGGATGTTATACCCCATGGTAATGACCCGATAGTGATTTCGCTAGTCACGGCAGGAAGGAGGGTGCATCGCGTCCACGTAGACTAAGGAAGTTCGGCCGACGTGATGTTATGGTAGACCTTCAACAAGATACAGTTGTCCCCAGACCAGTTGAGGCCCTATACCGGATGCTTGTATGGTTTCGCTGGAGACCAGGTGGAGGTGTGTGGACATATGGAGCTGAGGAAGAACTCACGGATGGCACAACTTCACGCACTACCAGCATCAGGTATCTCGTCGTTAACGCTCCATCAGCCTACAATATATTGTTAGGTAGACCTACTTTGAACAGGATTGGAGTGATTGCCTCCACGAGGCATATGAAGATGAAGTTGCCTTCCCTTGAGGGTACGATGATCTCCATCAAATCTGACCAGAAGGAGGCTAAAAGGTGTTATGAAAATAGCCTCAAGACAAATAAGAGGTGTTTGTTGTTACTACCCAGCCTCCAAGAGATGAAGGGGTCACCCATGCAAAGATTGTCGGGAAAACCGGCCCGAACTTGCCGAAGATGTTCTAGAACAAGAAATGGGTGGGAAGATGTTCAAGCTTGGCAGGTCTTTTAGCCAAGAATCGCAGGATCAGATTGCTGAAGTCATAGTGCGACACCTTGACACATTCACATGGTCTGCCTCTGACATGCGTGGCATCTACACCGACTTCTTGTGTCATCGTTGTTAGAAAAGATGGCTTTAAACTATAGGGGGTGAATGTTTAAAGAGGGTTTTCACAAACTTTTCAAAACTAGAATGAATTTATCTCAGGAAATTATTGATTCAGAAATTCAGTTTGTCAAAACAGCAAGGAAAAGTTGTAGTACTAGAAAAACAATTGGTTGTTTCGAAGAAACAATCGGTTGTTTATACCAGTAAACAACAAAATAAACTAATAAAGAGTGAGGGATAGAGAGATTGTACACAGTTGTTTATACTGGTTCACTCCAAACCCAGAGCTACATCCAGTCTTCTCAGAACCCTGAGGAAATCCTCTAAGCAATCACACATTGATCACTTACACAACAACCAAGAGAATGACCTTGAACACCTCAAGAAACACACTCTCCTTGGTCAACACACCAACATTAAGATTGTTGATCTTGATCCCCTCAAGAACACACAACAAATCTCAGCAGAAACACAGAAACGAATACTTGTTCAACAGAGTACAAGGATTACACTTGTTACAAAAGATAATCTGAAATCAATACAAGCAGAATCCTATTCCGTACACTTTGATCAATCACAAACTCTTAGCAATCTTAGCTCTTTGAAAAACTCAAAAACTCTTAGAAAAAAACTTGTGTAAGATTCTTAAATCTCAAATCTGTTTTTCTGAATATATTCAAAGATGTAGTTTGTTATCAAATCTTAACAAACTCTTTGATACGTGGCCCCCGCATTCTTCAGCCCGAAGGGCATCACCTTGTAACAATAGCACGACCTTTCGGTCATGAAAGTAGTCTTTTCTTCATCCATGGGGTGCATTTTGATTTGGTTGTATCCTGAGAAGGCATCAAAAAAACTGAGCAATTTGCACCCTGATGCACTGTCTACCAGGGCGTCTATACTTGGCAAGGGATAAAGAATCCTTAGGACAGGCCTTATTCAGATCTGTGAAGTCAACACACATCCGCCATTTCCCGCAGCTCTTCCTGACCAGAACGACGTTGGCGAGCCATTCTGGATATTGGATCTTCCTGATGTGGCCTGCTGCAAGGAGTTTCAGCGTTTCGTCTTTAATCGCCTGCCTCTTTTCCTCGTTGAACTTTCTCCTTCTCTGGCGGATGGGCCTGACTTGGGGATCCATTGCTAAACGATGGCCCAGGAAATCGGGGTCGATCCCCGGCATGTCTGCAGCAGACCATGCAAATGCATCCAGGTGTCTACTTATCACCTTGGCGATTTGGTCCTGTGTCTCGCTGTCTAAGGTTTTCCCCAGTTTAAATGTCTTGCCGTTGATCTCCCTCTCAAGCCATTCCTCCACCGACTGAGGCTTCTTCTCGCTGGCGATCAGCGCGCTTGCGATACCCGATTCCCTGGCGGTCTCCAGGCAGTTTCTCTCTTCCTCCACCCGGGCAGCGCTCTCGGACTTCGCCCCGATATCCTCCATTGGCACATCGCCCTCGACGGCCACCTCCAGCGCCGTATCCGCAACTTGCCGATTTTCGCGCTCGGGCTCCACGCCAGGGGGCGGCGTTGTGGTTACGTGGCATACAGATCTTTTGTTCTTGAGGCTATTCTCATAGCACTTCTTCGCCTCCTTTTGGTCAGAACAGATGGTGATGATCAGCCCTTCCATGGATGGTAGCTTGACCTTCATGTGCCTTGTTGAAGGCACAACCCCTGTCCTGTTGAGGGTTGGTCTTCCCAACAGGATGTTGTATGCCGACGGAGCGTTCACGACAAGATACCTGTACCGTCCCGTATCCGGGCGTTGACTAAGTCAACGTCAAAGTCAACACCTGGAGCCAAAGTCAACACAAGGCGTTGCCAAGGCAAGGCGTCGCCTAGATAAAGGCGTCGCCCAACCAGGGCGCCGCCAGATGGAATCGCACAAGGACAAGGTGACCACAGCGTTGCTCCCCGATACCCATGGGTAGGAAAGACCATGGAGGGGGCGACGCCGTGGGAAGGCCCCAAACCCTAGATAACCAGGGAACAGCAATAAAGAGGTGTGAAAGGTGGCTTCAAGGCCATAGCAACAACACCAGTGTAGGGCAGCCTGACTCGAGAAGTACCTCTGCCGCCCTAGAGACGCCTTTGGGACAGATACGACTCAAGAGGAAGGTCACGCCCAGGGCAGCCGGGTGCAGGGTACAAGAGGAAGGCAGATACGCTCTCAAAGTGAGTGACTAGATGATTGGGGGCATGAGTTGGCACCCAAAAAGTCACCCCTAGCACAGTAGCACTCCCAGGCAGGAGGACTCACACGTAGAAACGTCCCCAGATGGGCAGAAACGCCCCCAGATGGGGTCATGGCTTCGTGAGGCCCTCCACGTGTACGACAGCCAGGTCGGAATAGAAACACCCTTTAGTCAGGTGCCAGGTAATCAAGTCATCTTAAATGCGCTATGATGGCTCCCAAGCGTTTCAACGTCTTAAATGCGCTACGTTTTCTAATTAAACGCTTTAATGAGTGCGTTACGTTTGTAATTAAAAGCGCTTTAAGGCGCTTTAAATGCTTGGGTAGTTTAAATAGCGCGGGGAATGTTGGGAACGAGGTTCGAACTTTTTGGCAAATTTACCAGAGAACTCTCTAGATGCAGCGATCCCGAACACATTTGCGGGGCCCAAGGTGATCTTCACCGGGATGGAGGACCCAGAGACGCACCTTGCTGCATTTCACACACAGATGATCCTGGTAGGCGGTTCTGACGCTGCCAAGTGCAAGCTCTTTATGAGCACCCTGACTGGGATGGCTATGGACTGGTTCATTAGCCTCCCGGATGGCCATATCACATCTTTCCGCCAATTGTCGCGATTGTTCAGGGAACAATACTTGGCAAACAAAGCCCCGCCGCCGGTCTCCTACGATTTGTTCGATGTGAAGCAGTATCAGGGGGAGACCCTGAAGGAGTACATTAATCGCTTCGGGGCCCAGGTTGTGAAGGTTGGCACGACAGAGGAGCCTATGATCGTGTACGCATTCGTGAAAGGCGTATGCCCCGGTCCTTTTGGAGAGTCTATCATTCGCAACCGCCCCAGGACTTTCGCTGAATTACGGCGTCGGGCGGTAGAACATATTGCTTCTGAAGGGGAGGTGTGCGTGAAACGCACCAGCGTCGTACCCTCACGCCCGAGAGGACCGGCGCGAACTCAGCCCGTCAGAGTCAATGAGACAACGACGGGAAGAAAGAAGCCCGATGCAAGACGCCCCTACGAGGCCAGAAAGCCCCAGCCCCGGGGTCCAACGGGGGGCGATCGCCTGGCCAGAGAAAGAGCGAGACCAGCAAGGTATAACTTTGTGGTGGAGCTGAAGGATTTGATCGCCGTGCCTAACATAGCTGAGAGGCTGAGGCGACCGGCGAAGACTGACAAGGTGTTAGGGCCTCGCAAAGACTCTTGGTGCGAATTCCACGAGGCTTTCGGGCACCACATTGATAACTTCTTGTCGTTGGGTTACCAGCTAGATGAGGTGGTGAGAACTGGATTTTTGAAAGATTATGTCACGGAGCCCACAACGACCGCCGCCTTGTCGCCACCGGCGAAAGAGCTAGCACACGAGACGCCGGTTCTCTGCGAGGTTCATACCATAGCTGGAGGTTTTTCCGGCGGTGGTCCCACAGCCTCCCAGCGGAAGAAATACGCGAGGGGGGTTAACTCAATCGAAGAAAGACTCTCAGGTGAGCCGTGGGAGTCGGACCTCGTATTCAGAAGAGGGGACCTCCGAGACGTGGTGCCGCACGACAATGACCCCGTTGTCATTTCGGTAGTCACAGCGGGAAGAAAGGTGCATCGAGTTCTTGTCGACCAGGGAAGCTCGGCGGACGTCATGTTCCTGTCGACATTTAACAAGTTACGGTTGTCTCCCGACCTGTTGAGGCCTTACACGGGGTGCCTGTATGGGTTTGGTGATAACCAGGTGGAGGTCCGAGGTTACCTGGAATTGAGGACTACGTTCACGGATGGAGAGGCCTCGCGTACCGAACACATCCGGTACCTGGTCGTGAACGCCAACTCCGCCTACAATATTTTGCTGGGCAGGCCGACGTTAAACCGTTTGAACGTGGTGTCCTCCACACGCCACATGAAGATGAAGCTGCCGGACCTTAGTGGTAAGGTGATAGTCATCAGGTCAGACCAGGAGGAGGCGAGGAAATGCTATGAGAACAGCCTGAAAACGAAGAGAAGCGTTTTCATGGTCTATGAACGTCTGCCATGCGCGGACACGACGATGATTGAGGCGACACCCGCGGGGTCGCCGCCTATTGAGGCCATACCGGCGAGGGCGGCGTCCGAAGCAGACGCACCCATGGAGGAAGGTCCTAGCGACGTGGTGCCCGTGCAAGAGGCGGCGCCCGTCGAGGATGAGAGCAGAGAATAGCCAGCCACTAACGCCGTAGAAAGGGAGATTGGTGGCAAGACATTCAAGTTAGGGAGTTTGCTGAGTCCGGAAGAACAGGAAGGGGTGGCAGAAGTGATTTCGCGCCACCTGGATGCCTTCGCATGGTCCGCCTCGGATATGCCCGGTATCGACCCTGATTTCTTGTGTCACCACCTCAGCATGGATGCCACGGTCCGCCCCGTGCGCCAGAAAAGGAGAAAGTTCAATGAGAAGAGACAGCAGGTGGTGAAGGACGAAACGCAGAAGCTGTTGAAGGCTGGCCATATCAGGTAGATTCAATACCCTGAGTGGCTCGCCAATGTCGTCTTGGTGAAAAAGGCGAATGGAAAATGGAGGATGTGCGTGGACTTCACAGACTTGAATAAGGCGTGCCCAAAGGACTCGTACCCGCTGCCCAGCATCGACGCCTTGGTGGACAGTGCGTCCGGCAGCAAGGTGCTGAGTTTCCTAGACGCCTTCTCCGGATACAACCAGATTAAGATGCACCCGAGAGATGAGAACAAAAATGCATTCATGACTGAGACCTGCAGTTACTGCTATAAGGTGATGCCTTTTGGGCTGAAAAACGCGGGCGCCACGTACCAAAGGTTAATGGACAAGGTCCTGGCGCCGATGCTCGGGAGAAATGTGTACGCCTATGTAGATGACATGGTGGTGGCGTCGCAGGATAAGGCGCAGCACATGGCGGATATGAACGTCGCAGGATATCCAAGTACCGCCTCAAGTTAAACCCTGAGAAGTGTGTTTTCGGGGTAGAGGCCGGTAAGTTCTTGGGTTTTATGCTCACGGAGAGGGGGATAGAGGCGAACCCCGACAAATGCGCGGCGATTATCGCCATGCGAAGCCCGGCGTCGGTAAAGGAGGTGCAACAGCTGACAGGGCGGATGGCGGCGCTCTCAAGGTTTGTTTCCGCCAGGGGAGAGAAGGGGCATCCATATTTCCAGTGCCTCAAGAGAAACAGTCGCTTTGCGTGGACTGACGAATTCGAAGCGGCTTTCATTAAGTTAAAGGAGTACCTGGCGACGCCACCGGTCCTCTGCAAACCGGTAACAGGCGTGCCCCTCCGGTTATACTTTACAGTAACGGAACGAGCTATCAGCTCAGTGCTGGTCTAGGAACAGGACCAGATTCAAAAACCCATTTATTTTGTAAGCAAGGCCTTACAAGGCGCAGAAACCAGATACCAGGCGTTGGAGAAGGCAGCGCTGGCGGTGGTATTTTCAGCCAGGAGGCTTCGTCATTACTTCCACAGCTTCACGGTGGTAGTGATGACGAACCTCCCTATACAGAAGGTGCTGCAGAAGTCTGATGTGGCTGGGAGAATGGTACGCTGGGCGGTGGAACTGTCAGAATTCGACATCCAGTATGAGCCTAGAGGGTCCATCAAAGGGCAGGTATACGCAGATTTTATAGCGGAGCTGTCGCCCGGAGGGGAGCAAGAGGTGGAGGTGGGCTCGCAGTGGTTGCTCTCGGTTGATGGCTCTTCCAACCAGCAAGGGAGTGGTGCGGGAATAGTCTTGGAGGGACCCAACGGCGTGCTGATTGAGCAGGCCCTGCGCTTCGCCTTCAAGGCAAGTAACAATCAGGCAGAATATGAAGCCCTGATAGCAGGAATGCTCCTGGCCAAGGAGATGGGCGCACAGGACCTCCTGGTGAAAAGCGACTCCCAGCTGATAACGGGGCAGGTGTCGGGTGAGTTCCAGGCGAAGGACCCACAGATGGCGGCATATCTGAAATACGTCCAGTTGTTGAAAGGAGCGTTCAACGCTCTTGAGCTGATACATGTCCCCAGGGAGCAGAATGTCAGAGCTGACCTGCTTGCAAAGCTGGCTAGCTCAGGCAAGGGGGGTAGACAGAGGACAGTGATCCAAGAGACTCTCAAAGCTCCGCGTAGATTCGTGGAAGACAACAGGGTGGACGTCCTCCAGATTTATACAACAAGGGGAAGGCCGAGGAGTCATTACTCTTTGACCCAGGATACGCAGAGGGTGCCCCGCATCAGCACGTACGCGGAAGTGCCCGAGGGAGAAGAACAAATGCAGGTGTGTGTTTTAACCAAGGGAGACACCTGGATGACACCTTACAGGCGATACTTGGCGGATGGGGCTCTCACAGTGGAGCCTGAAGAGGGCAAGAAGGTCAAAAGAAATGCCGCAAGATATACTTTGGTGGATGGGGTGCTGTTCAGGCACGGTTTCACTCACCCAATCCTAACATGCGTAAGTGGCGACGAGTGCACCAGGATAATGGCAGAGCTACACGAAGCCATCTGCGGGAGCCACGTAGGGGGAAGGTCCCTAGCCTCCAAGGTAATACGCGCAGGTTTCTTCTGGCAACAGTAAAAGAGGACTGCGCGCGACACGCTCAGCGTTGTAGGCAATGCCAAAAGCACGCCGACTGGCACAAGGCGCCGCCAGAAGAGTTGCGATCCATATACAGCCCGTGGCCTTTCCATACACGGGGAATCGATATCCTGGGCCCGTTTCCACTGGCCATCAGACAGATGAAGTATTTGATCGTCGCCATCGAATACTTCACCAAATGGACAGAGGCAGAGCCCGTAGCACAAATCACTGCGCACAAGGTACAACATTTTGTGTGGAAGAACATTGTGTGCCGTTTTGGCGTACCTAGGCGGCTGATATCCGACAACGGAACCCAGTTCGCCAGTCAACAGTTGAGAAACCTATGTGCTGAGGTAGGCATTAAGCAGGTGTTTGCATCAGTTGAGCACCCCCAGACTAATGGGCAGGTAGAGTCAGCAAACAGAGTTTTGCTGAGAGGACTAAAGAGGCCAAAGGAGCATGGGCGGAGGAGGTGCCAAGGATCGTGTGGGCATACCACACCACACCCCAATCTTCCACCATGGAGACACCTTTTAGCCTGGTGTATGGGTCGGATGCGATGATCCCAGTTGAGATTCACGAAAGTTCACCACGTTTCCAAAACTTCGTGGCGGAAGAATCCAACGAAGAAAGGCGGATGAACCTGGACCTACTGGACGAAGCCAGGGAGGAAGCCAAAATAAAGGCTGAAGCAATGAAGAGAAGAGTAGAGCGACAATACAACTCTAAGGTAAAGCCGCGGCAGTTCCATGTTGGAGACCTAGTTATGAGGAAGGCTCATCCATACGAGCTGGAGAATAAGTTGTCTCCCAAGTGGACCGGACCCTTCAGGATCACCGAGGCTAAGGGTAACGGGTCGTATAACCTAGAGACCTTGGATGGGGGTCCCATCCCGCGCAGCTGGAATGCAGCCAACTTAAAATTTTATTTTAGTTGATTTATGTAAGCAGCCATGTAACAGTTTAGTTGAAGGGGACACTCTTTTTCCCTCTCGGGGTTTTTTAATGAGGTCACCCAAATAAAAGGGAAACCAGTTTGAGAAAAAGAAGTGCCTTGGTTTTTATCCTTTATCTTTCTCCGTTTGAAGTAATGTGAGGCGTCGCCAAAAAAGAAGATGTCGCCTAGGCGAAGGCGTCGCCTAGGTGAAGGCGTCGCCAGGAAAGAAGGCGTCGCCTAGGAAAGAAGGCGTCGCCTAGGGAAAAGACGTCGCCTAGGTGAAGGCGTCGCCTGGATGAAGGCAGGCGCCGTTGGAAGAACAGGACGAAAGAAAAGCGCGCGGTATGCGAAACATATGCAAAGTAAAGTGGCATTGCAAAAAATCAAGTATGATATAGAAAAGTTGTTGTTACAAGCAATGTTCGATACAATGGGAGCAACACAAATGGAGCAAATACTACAAATCATGCAAAAACACGAACAAGCCATTTCTCAGTGGCCATCGGAATCAGCACTGGAGGAAGGCGAAACCCCATTCCTAGCCCGCAGAGCTCGAGTAAGTCGTGTCCTCCTCTCTTGGTTTATTTTCGAGCTTGCACCAAGGGAGATAAACGTGTCAGAGACACCATGAAGCAAGACAGACACGGTTAGAAAGCAACAAAGGCCGAAGTTTCTAGGGCAGCGACTCTTACATATGTACTTTTCGAGAGTTCCAGCATTGAACTCCAAGCTGATCAAAGTGGCAGAGTCAAAACCTCCCGCCTCAGCAAGAATCCGGCAAGCTGTTTGATCACTTGGAGCCAGCTTCTTGAAGGGTTTGGTTTTGAGGGCCCTTGCCTCTCTCACCCAGTACAGCGGAAACCCATCCAGAGCGTCGGGAACAAGGTCAGTGCAGCAGATCTTGAAGAACCGGCCTTTCCACCCGGTGAACGAGTTCTGGAAGGGTGTGAGGAGAACTCTCCCGGGAACGTTACTGAGAGTTACCCAGAGGTTGTGTCTTTGCCTCTTCACCTCAAAGAAGTGAAGAAAGAGGTCAACCGAGGGCGCACAACCCAGAAACCCGAAGAGGATATCGAAGGCTTTGACAAAGGCCCATCTGTTGGGGTATAACTGGGCCGGAGCGACATTGATTTCCGTCAGCAGTTCCTTCTCGAACCAGGAGAAGGGTAGGCGCACTCCGATGATCTTGAAAACCACCTGGTAAAGGTAAAAGAAGGGGACCCCTTCGTTGGCCCGTTCGTCTCCACATACTGGCTCCCCTAGAGTGCAAGGGAGCACAGCGATGTCGTCGTCATGCCTCCTCGCGAAGGCCCGGTGATCATAGGAACATGAATCCCCTTTGTGTTCCCTTATGGCCCTGGTAGCGAGCAAGCATGAACATTCGTCAAGAAATTCATTTGAAGCCCAAGGGTACAAGTCCTTGGGATTGACCCTGGGGGAAGCAGCATGAGAAGACATTCTTTAACAAGATCAGGGATTGTCGATGGTGTATGGCCCGCCGGAAGTGCAAGAGTCGAGCGAGGGGAGCAAACGCTGGAAGAACCCTTCATGAGAAGAGAAAGGGTGCAAGAAGAGAGAGTGCAAATAGGTTACGAAGAATGCAGAAATGATGGGAATGGTTTCAGAGTTTGAAGA
The DNA here is from genome assembly GCF_051622355.1 of Phaseolus vulgaris. Classification (NCBI taxonomy): domain Eukaryota; kingdom Viridiplantae; phylum Streptophyta; class Magnoliopsida; order Fabales; family Fabaceae; genus Phaseolus; species Phaseolus vulgaris. The sequence goes on from NC_143508.1 coordinate 39,706,712, forward strand.
GTTAAATAAAGCGGTTAGAGCGCCAAATGACGCAAGTGGAAGTATTGCAGTTAGGGCATTAAACGACGCAAATGGATGCACCGCACGATCAAGCCACGTGGCAGAAGATGAAAGGGTGACCCTGGCACCGCTGGTTAAACTCAGAGAACGTCGTATCAACAGAATATCCAGTGGTACGATGCGCCGTCGAAAGTGGGTCAGGGGCACAGCAGGAGTCAGGACTCAGTGGAATGACTGAATGTCCCATCAGCCATACAAGAAGCACCACGTGGATCAAGTCGAATGACTGAACATCCCATCAGCCATACAAGAAGCGCCACGTGGATGGCACAGACAAAACCTTGAGCTCTTCGTTGTCATCAAGCGTCGGCCAAGGCAAGGATCAAAGTCAATATCAAAGTAAAGATAACGCCCGAGGCGTCGCTCGGAAGGACGTGAGGGGCGACGCCAGCGTGAGATGTCGCGGGCGTCGCCAACCCAAATATCAACAGGGTCGCCTCCCCGATACCCACAGGTAGGAAAGACTGTGGAGGGAGACAAAATTGAAGGGGGCAGAGTTAGTTGCTGGCATCACCTCCCCGATACCCACGGGTAGGAAAGACTGTGGAGGGAGATAAGATCGCCAAACGCCAGCGAATCGCTGGCAGGGTGTTCCCCGATACCTATGGGAAGGAAAGACCATAGAGGGAACGAACCCTCCCCAGAGCACTCGATGTTTTAGATACCCGAGGACGATACGGCGCTGCTGTAGCAGGCCTCTCCTTAGGTGTGGGCGCCGGGTGCTAAGGATCAAGGAGAGAACCGTTTCAGTGTTAGAGACACCCCGTGGACGATACGACGTCACTAGGTGAGCCTCTCCATGGGCGTGAGGGTTGGCACGTGACCTATCCCGGGCATACAAGGTCGTCCAACGAAGTGAAAGGAACGGGTAAAACATGAACAAAATAACCGAAGCGCGCGAAGGCAAAGAATGAGAGTAAGAGCGCATAGGCAGGATTTTATATCGCGAAGGCACAGGAGTAATCATACAAACACCCAGAGTTGTAACCAGAGTACAGATGATTCGAAGAATTACAAATTTGGCAGAGAAGGTTAAAACAAGTACAAAGGAAGGGGCAGATGATCGAGGGGACGGCTCAATCGTCTATCTCCAAAGGCACGACCTTTCCATCAACAATGTGGTGAGTGGAATCGCAGCTGGAAATGTCGATCCCCGGGTTCGTGCAGACTGCTTGAGCCAAAGCTTCTTGGAACCCCTCCTCGAAAGTGCCAGCCATGTCTTGGATAAGGGCCTTTTTGTCCTTCTCCAGCTCCTCAATGGCGGCGTCCCCAGAGGCTACCTGCTTCTCCAAAGCCTCCTTCTCCACGCGAAGCCGACTGACCTCGACCTGTAATTTGTTGTAGTCAGCCTGGAGAAGGCCCATGGCCTTAGCCTGGGTGGCTATTTCCCCCTCCATCCGCTCCAGCTTGTCAGCCTGCTCACAGCAACGGTCCTTCAAGTCCTTTTGGACTTCTGCATCAGCTTTGACCAATTCTTGAAGGCCCGTTAACTGAACTTGGTGGGCGACTTCCCGAGTATAAAAGTCAGCCTGGAGCTCCAATGCCTCTGCCAGTTGTCTCTCAGATTCTGCTTTGGGCTCTTGCACCTGCTTCAAGGAAGTTTGGTAAGTTTCGTTCTGGCGTCCCAGGGTTCTCTTCTCCTCCTCCAGAGTAGTCACCTTTGTTTCCAAGGCCTGGAGAGTGGAATCGCAGCTGGAAATGTCGATCCCCGGGTTCGTGCAGACTGCTTGAGCCAAAGCTTCTTGGAACCCCTCCTCGAAAGTGCCAGCCATGTCTTGGATAAGGGCCTTTTTGTCCTTCTCCAGCTCCTCAATGGCGGCGTCCCCAGAGGCTACCTGCTTCTCCAAATCCTCCTTCTCCACGCGAAGCCGACTGCCCTCGACCTGTAGTTTGTCGTAGTCAGCCTGGAGAAGGCCCATGGCCTTAGCCTGGGTGGCTATTTCCCCCTCCATCCGCTCCAGCTTGTCAGCCTGCTCACAGCAACGGTCCTTCAAGTCCTTTTGGACTTCTGCATCAGCTTTGACCAATTCTTGAAGGCCCGTTAACTGAACTTGGTGGGCGACTTCCCGAGTATAAAAGTCAGCCTGGAGCTCCAATGCCTCTGCCAGTTGTCTCTCAGCTTCTGCTTTGGACTCTTGCGCCTGCTTCAATGAAGTTTGGTAAGTTTCGTTCTGGCGTCCCAGGGTTCTCTTCTCCTCCTCCAGAGTAGTCACCTTTGTTTCCAAGGCCTGGAGAGTTTGAGCTTGCAGGACCGCGTTTCTGGCCTGGGCGCGTCATTCAAGGGCCACCGCCAAGAAGGCCCCCAAGTAGAAAGGCATGCCTTCCTTCCTGTCGGTACCCTCTGGCATAGTTCCGCCACTGAAGCCCCTCATCAGATTCATGATTGGGGGAGGGATGGCGATGAAATCAGGGGCGGCAGCGACGGGAGCAGGGGAAGCAGTGACTTCTGCCGGCGGCGGAGGCGGGGCAGATTCGGCGCCTTCGCCCCCTTCCTCTTGGAGTGTCGTGGGGGGAAGTGAGGTCGCACTTGGGGGGTTGTCCATGAAGGAGTTCCCTCCCTGGGGCGACGCCTCTACCAGAAGAGGAACCCGCGCAGATTTTCTCCTCTTGAAGGGTGCCACGCCTTCCGAGTCTTCATCATTCGATAAAATTTCCAACACCCGTTTCCCTTTGTCAAGGGGTGTTAGAGCCGGAGATGAGGCCGCGGCTAGGGGAACGACGGCAATGGGCAAGGGAGAGTCAAAAGTCTGAAGTGCCTCAGGGCTATGTGGGAACGGTGGAGATGAGCCCAGCGGGGTTTCGGCAGTGATCGGAGGTGGGAGGGACAGAGTTGGTGGAGGAATCGGATCCACAGCAGGGGCGGAGGAGGCGCCCGCCTTGGTGGCACGAGCCTCCTTCATTGCTTTCGCCAGCATCATCCTTTTAGAGGCGTCCATCATTGATCCTGCGTCGAAACAGACCAGACAGCAGAACTTAGGGCCAAAGCAACTATACAAAATTACAAAGCGCATAGAGGCGTAAGATGCAAGCAACATGGCACAATATAAACGAGTAGAATAGGCTGTGGGAACAAACATCCGGTAGCAAGGTGTTCACAACAAGAGGGATGAGGGGAGAGTCCCCTTACCAAAGTAGGTGGTCAGGGCGTGAGCATTGTACTCACTAGCAACAAGCTTCAAGGTATCAAAAACGATCCCCAGCCTGGCCAAGGCTTTGCTTACCTCCCTGTCAGCGGGAGATAGCTCTTCCAGGGTTTTGGCCCTGAGCAGCTTAGGGCGCTCCGTCCAGTAAAGGGGAAAGCCATCCAAGGCTGTGGGATCGTGCTTAGCGCTGCACACTCTAAAGAATTTCCCCTTCCAGTTTTTGTAAGAGTTTTGGAAGAGGGAAAGGAGGATTCTACCCGCGATCCTGGAAAAGCTTACCCAGAAGCTTTTCCCCTGCTTTTTCACCTCAAAGAAATGCAGGAAGACGTCTACGGATGGGAGGATGCCCAGGTGTCCACAAAGAATTTGAAAACCCCTTACAAACGCCCAGCTGTTGGGGTGGAGCTGGGCGGGGGCAGTATTGATTTCAGTGAGGAGTTCTCTCTCGAAGGGGGTAAGTGGGAGACGGACTCCTACGCGTTTGAACACTGTCTGGTACATAAAGAAGAAGGGTTTCCCCTTTCTAGGTCTGTCATCCAAACAGACAGGTTCCCCAGGCCTGCCGGGACGGACGGATATATGGGCGTCGTGTGTGCGGCAGAAGGCGTTAAAGTTGTACAAATGGGGATCCCCACGATGAGCTTCCAGGTCCTGGAAAGAAGTCAGGCTGGTACATTCGCTCAGGAGCTCGTCGTGGAAAAAGAAGAGAGGAAAAAGGTTTTAGCAAGTGTAGCCATGACAGGGAGGGGAGTGAACCCCAGGAAACATCACCCACGCGAGAAAACCCAGAGAAGGAAGGAGAAGCAGAAGAACGCAGTAATGCATGAATGACAACAGTCCCAGGCAGTTCAATAAATCATACAATGCGACGAAAGGGAAGGGTCGTGAGTGTTCGAAAATCATACCTTTGCTATCAAAGGGAAGGTGGAAGAAGAGCACAGGAAGGGGAGAACAGCAATCACAGAGAAAAGGGGTTTGAAGACGACGAACAGTGCAGAGACGCAGAGGGAATGAATGTAACAGTAGGGTGAGCGCGAGGTTTGGGGTAACTTAAACGTTACATCTTGCAACCCAAGAGGCGCTAATTAAGAGCCGTAAGATCGTGCCACGTCTCAAAGGATCAATCGCCCAAGGGAAACGCAAGGGTCTGTAGAGGCTGGCCGTGCGATGGGCTACGTGGCGCACGATCAAGGGTAGCCCCGAAAGGCGCTATCATTCCCGTTTCAGAGGATGGCCAATCAACCATTAAGAGCGCTCCTATGGTTCAGAGAGTGTCACGTCAATAATTCGAAGATTGCTGAGTCAGCAGGAAGTAACACGTCATCGGGTGGCACGTGGACGGCGTGGACGAGGCCTTAGTCTTTACGCTGAAGACAAGTCTTCAGCTTAAGACTGGGGGGCTTGTGTACCGTCCCGTATCCGGGCGTTGACTAAGTCAACGTCAAAGTCAACACCTGGAGCCAAAGTCAACACAAGGCGTTGCCAAGGCAAGGCGTCGCCTAGATCAATCGCACAAGGACAAGGTGAGCACAGCGTTGCTCCCTGATACCCATGGGTAGGAAAGACCATGGAGGGGGCGACACTGTGGGAAGGCCCCAAACCCTGGATAACCAGGGAACAGCAATAAAGAGGTGTGAAAGGTGGCTTCAAGGCCATAGCAACAACACGAGTGTAGGGCAGCCTGACTCGAGAAGTACCCCTGCCGCCCAGAGACGCCTTTGGGACAGATACGACTCAAGAGGAAGGTCACGCCCAGGGCAGCCGGGTGCAGGGTACAAGAGGAAGGCAGATACGCTCTCAAAGTGAGTGACTAGATGATTGGGGGCATGAGTTGGCACCTAAAAAGTCTCCCCTAGCACAGTAGCACTCCTAGGCAGGAGGACTCACACGTAGAAACGTCCCCAGATGGGCAGAAATGCCCCCAGATGGGGTCATGACGTCGTGAGGCCCTCCACGTGTACGACAGCCAGGTAGGAATAGAAACACCCTTTAGTCAGGTGCCAGGTAATCAAGTCATTCAATACAGTTTCCCTTTCGAGCGTTCAAGTACTATGATGGCTCCCAAGCGTTTCAACCTCTTAAATGCGCTACGTTTTCTAATTAAACGCTTTAATGAGTGCGTTACGTTTGTAATTAAAAGAGCTTTAAGGCGCTTTAAATGCTTGGGTAGTTTAATAGCGCGGGGAATGTTGGGAACGAGGTTCGAACTTTTGGCAAATTTACCAGAGAACTCTCTAGTTGCTTGCTCGTGCTTGAAGTAACGTACAAGGGACTGGGGAAAGATCTTTGCCTGAGGGAGAAAACATACACACAACACAGTTCTTTATACCACCTTCAGAGTGCCATACGCGGTGCTCAGATACGGAGGTGCCCAGTTTTGGTGTTTCTTGCTGGCTGACTTGAGCGTCGGAGTGCAAACGGCCGCTAGGGCGTCCTTTTGTCCTCTTTTTGCAGGAATCCACAGGTAACCCGTGGGAAGGAGTCCCTAGCTGACGGTTGAGGTCGCGCACGAAGACGCCCCGGTCAACCGGACGGAACAATACCTGATCTTCTCTGTTCGTGAGGCCAAGCCATCTGTGAATGTCGTCCTTAACTCAATATATCCCCTAACCTCCACTTGATCACCGGCAAAACCGTACAAGCAGCCCCCATATGACCTCAGTTGGTCGAGGGATAATTATAACTTTTCAAAAGTTGGCCAAAACATCACATCTGCCGAGCTTCCTTGATCGACCAACACCCGGTGGACAGTCCTTCCCGCCGTGACAAGCGAGATCACAGTAGGGTCGTTGTCGTGAGGCACAACGTCCCTAAGGTCTCCCTTGGGGAACGTGATGTCCACGTCGGGTGAGTGATCCTCAAAAACTTCCACCGACATTACCGATCTTGCGTACTTCTTGCGCTGTGATACAGTACACCCTTCTTGCGCTGAGAATCTACCAGCTATGGTGTGGATCTCACCGTGAATGGGCACCTTGTGCTGCTGTCCCTCATTTCCCACCGGTTGGGAACCCTTTGATTGGCCCGCTTGCTTCTCCAGCAAGTAATCTTTCAAGAATCCACACTTGACCAACTCGGCGAGCAGGTATCCCAAAGCCAAACATGAGTTGATAGAGTGGCCAAAGCTCTTGTGGAACTCACACCACGCGTCTGGTTTTGGTCCCAAAACCTTTTCCGTCGTCTTCTCAGGCACCTTGAGCCTGGCAGCAATGTTCGGCATTTGATCAGATCGGCCAACCCCATCACGAACTCGTACCTTGGCGAGCGATTAGTCTCTCTGGGCCGCCCCGGCCCCTTCCCCTTATTCTTCTTAGGGTCATAAGGATGACGCATCCTTTGGTCCCTCTTCCCCGCCGCCGCCTCCATTACCCTCTGCGGCTGGACCCTTGTCTGGGCGCGCGGCTTAGCTAGGGCCACGTTTCCCCTTTTCTCGGAGACTTTGCTCTCAGCGGCGATGTGAGCCATGACACGTCGCCGGATTTCAGCGAACGTGGCGGGGTGACTCCTGATAAGCGACTCACTAAAGGGCCAGGAAACACAACCTTTTTGAAGGCATGCACAAACATTTCTTCATCCTTACCTGGCAAGCGGACTATCTGAGCTCCGAATCTGTTCAGGAAATCCTTCAGGGACTCCCCTTGGTACTGCCTCACGTCGAACAGGTCGTAAGACACGGTGGGGCCTTGTTCACTATATACTGCTCAACAAACATCTTGGAAAACTGCTGAAACGCGGTAATGTGGCCGGTAGGTAAACTGACGAACCAGTCCAACGCTGTTCCACTAAGAGTGCTCATGAACACCTTACAGTAGACCGCGTCCGACCCCCCGAGAGCATCATCTGAGTGTGAAACGCCGTGAGATGGGCCTCAGGGTCCTCCACCCCGGTGAAAGACGCCTTCACCGCCACCATATTTGCAGGGACCACTGAGTCCATGATCTCCTGATAAAATGGCATGGGAAAGCTGCGCGGTGGGGATGGGGGTGCAGATCTTTCCCCAACTGCGCGCTCCTCCCACTTTTGAAAAGCTTTACGTAGCTCTTCGTTGATCCTGTTGAGCTCTTCATTCCTAGCTTGTGAGGCCACCAGTGCCTCGTGCATCCTTTCTTGCCCAGAACGCGATGCAGCTACGTTCTCCTGCAGCGTCCTCATCATATCCATCACCTGCGTCATAGACACAACATCCTCATCTGTTGACGGCGCGACTGAACTGGACCGCGTTGTCCTCATCCTTCCTCAGCAAACCCAGCAACTCAGAGAAACTCCAGAACTTCGAAAACCGGCTGCGACAGCAAGCAGTCGGACAGAAAACACCAAAACTTCAATAAACTCGAACTGTGGTTGGGAATCACCTTTTATACGGCCCCACGGTGGGCGCCAGATGATCTGCCAGTTGATCTAGTGCAAGAGCGTCGCCTCATCACGAACTTCCTCACCAGCTTGACACCACGTGCCCTTCAAATCCACATCACACATAGTCTCTCTGAGAACCTGAAAACACAAGATGGCGCCTCTGCGGCCGGTGGCGCTCCGACGCTCAAGTCAGTCACAAGAACACCCAAAAACTGAGAGAAAAATATACTCTGTAGAATCGTACTAAAGTGCACACAACCCTAGCAATGAGCCGTAATGAAAAACGTACCTCTGTAAATTCTGTTAAGTTTACCTTTATAGCTAGGTTTTTTCTCTCTCCAGGCAGTTACGCTTTGGACGCGTGGCTCACATCCAACCTAGCACGTGTCGCTATCTGGGCCGGGGTAGCAGGTAGCACCCAGCCCTACACGCGTCATCATCTGAGCTAAGGTAACTCGAGCGTCATTTCTACACTGTACCCAACCCTACACGTGGCATCATCTGGGTTGAGGTAACTTGAATATTATCTGTCAGTAGTGACCAGCCGCACGACCAAGTCCCCTAGTCGAGGAGTAATCTAGCACATATTACGCTGTGAGACGCCATATGACAAGGCGAGTATCGGATGCAACAAAGTGCATCATCTCTGTGATATCGCTTGTCGTGAGTACCACCCTCCTTATTGCTACGCCATACACGTTCTAGCTGGGGAAGCCTTGCCACCAACGAATGTCCACTTTGGGAGTCCCGTCACCGATGAGCAAGGTGTTCCCCCCAGCTTACTCGACCTTTGTTCCCCATGCTGGTGCAACAACCATCTTACTGGACTTACTCGCTTGAAACTACTCTTCTGAGCCTCCAACAGTTTTAACTAGGCTTCATGAAAGATCCGGCGGTGTGCCCCCATTGGCGATGTCTGACCACCTGATCTTCCATTGTCTAACACGTCGATGTCATACAAACCCGGCGACAACTGGCTATGTTCATTGCGGCACGCCACTTCCATGAGTCGGCGACTATGCTCACTCCTGAACCATTCATCTCTCTCTTGTCCACGTGTTCTGCTAAGCACGCCCCACACGGTCACGTGCCAGACACGTCATCACAACCGATGACCCGGTCGGTACAACTTAGTTTGAAAACATTTTACTTTCACAAAGATTGAGAATGCTAATCCTTTAGATTTAATCAAAGGGTAGATTACAACATACAGAACTAAGCTAAACCAGCACAACAACATCAAGCACAGCCAAGGCTTCAACATCCTTCAAAGGATTTGGATTCTTCAAAACTTGAACACCACTTGGTTCAACAATCTCCCCCTATTTGATGAAGACAAATCCCTGATGCTTGTGTTGTACGTGATTAAATCTGAAGCATTTCCTGCAATAGAACTTTGAGCAAAACATTGAACTTCTGATATTTTGTTAGCATACAGATAAACAGTTAATAACCTTCAGAACTAAATATCAGAAAAAAATATTACATAACCCAAACTGTTTTAACAACAGAAAACAGAAACTTAAAACACAACATATATATCTCCCCCTATTTGTCTTCACAAATAGACAAAGATAAGATATAAAACAAGATATTGTTTGGATTACTTCAGAATTAAAGCAGGAACAGCAGAAAGAAAGAAATTTAAAAAAAAAAACAGATATAACGACCAAAAACAATCGATTGTTTCGATAACCAATCGGTTGTTTTTCCTTCATTCTTCTTCATCAGCAAACTGAAGATCAAAGATTTGATTTTGGACAGCTTCAATCTGTTCATCCAGAGTCATGAATCTTGCATCCATGTTGTTGAACCTGGTGTCAATCCTTTGGAAATTACTAACACAGAGATCATGGAGGCTCCTTTGATTTTCAGCAAAGCTATCAAGCCTATTCGCCATGAGTCTTTCAAAAGGCGACATGGTTTGCATCCTTTCTCCTTGATTTCCAGCACCAGCACTTGGTCCAACATCTTGATAATCTTCAGGTGGATCTTCATGTTCAACATCCATATCAGCAGGTTCATCTTGTTCAAGATTAGCAGCACCACTAGATGAGGCACCATGATCACCATCCTTGTTTATCCATTTTCTACCTACTTTTGTAAAACCCATTTTGCTGAGTGATCCATTGCTCAACTCTTGAGTTGACTTGACCAACTCAGAAGTTTCATCTTCAAGATTAACTTCAAAATAGAGTAGAAATTTAGATATCAAAACAGCATATGGATAATGATAATCTCCTAACCTCATGGCTTTTTGCATGTGTTCTTTGATGATATGGATCCAATTGATCTTTATTTTCTTAGTGATGCAGAATATATATACCAGATCTTCTTCAGTTAGCACAAAATGATTACTCCCCCTTGGAGTTAGAATCCAAGTTACAATGAGAGCAAGCAATCTCTCATCAAGCTTCCAACCTCCAACCGAGCATGTACTAACTTGAGCATGTTTATTCTTCAAGCAACTTTTGTAGTATTGGATTTTGTTAAAATCCTTCACCACTCCAAGGTTTCCCTTGTTGATTCTCAGACCAGAGAACTTAAGTCCAGCAACAGCAGTCCATACTTCATGAGATATCTGCATTTCTACACCTTTCACATGAGAAACTAGATTGTTTCCCTCAAACTTCAAGTTTGTGTAGAACACCCTCACCAAATCTGGATAAATGTTTCCCTTCATCTCGAGGAACTTTCTGAGAGATTGATCCTTGAGCAGCCTTCTCGCATTATCAAGCTTTTGACTTTTCAGCCAATCAAAGTATACAGCCTTGGGGTTGTTTATCTTCTTGATACTTGTTTCATACCTATACTTCTCAATGAGATCATTGTCTCCAGAAAACCAGCCTTCTAGCCTTCCTCCAGACCTTACAGCCCTTGTTTTGACTCTCTTTGAGGTGGGAGGAGTTGATTCCATGATGGCAGAGACGAAAACAGAGGAGAACTCACTTCACACATTTTTGCAAGAGATGTTGCAATTGGTTGTTCTTGTGGAAGAAATCAACCAGATTTTATAGTAGTAAAAGAATCAATTTGAATTTAATTTCATTCAATGGGTACCTGGTTTTCAGAGAGTGAGGACTTGACTCTGTTCTGCAGAGAAAATGTCAGAAAAAGCTGAAAATCACATGGTCTTCACATGTGATCTTTGACTAGTCATTAAGGCTCTTGAAATTCCAAGATTTTGGAATATATTCCTTTATGACTGTTGTAACTTCTCTCTGAACATAATCAGTTTTCAACACAGATTCTTTGACCAAGATTCTCTCTTTTAAATTGATCTGCAATGGATAGAAATTCAAAAAATAGCAATTAAAACAATTTCTTCATAGTGCTGTCAGACCCAAAACAATCGGTTGTTTTGAAGAAACAATTGGTTGTTTTTCTGCAGCAGTTAAAAATTTGTTTTTGAATTTTAACCATGAGCAGAAGGAGTTCAAAGCAAATGACATTGATAATAAAAAGATTGCTTAACCATAAGAAAGAACTTTGAAAAAGAAATTAAGAACAAATAAAGGAAAATCTTATCCATATGTTGATTCTTCAATGAGCCATGTGCTTTATGATCAAAAAGCCTCTTTTCACTGTTGAGGTCTTTTGCATAGCATTGATTCAGCTTCAATGACTACCTTTTTCTTCAACAGCTTGATCAGATAACTCAGTCCTTCCTTTTTCTTTAGTTTTCCTGCATAAACAATTTCAAGTAGCAAGATTTGGTCCCCTTACAAATTTGGGTCCGTTTGTCTTTTCTTTGCAGTTAGAAACATCACATCCCTTAGGAATCCATTTCATTAAACCTCTTGGAACAGAATATTTCCTTATTTTATAGAACCTAACAGAGTGGCCTTTCTTCATGCAGTAAAAGCATGTAACAACCGGTTGTTTTGTCTTAACAATCGGTTGTTTTTCTGATTTTCTTGAAAAACTTTTTGAAAACTTATCTTGCTTGTTTTGTGGATTAAAGCCTAAATCAGCCTTTCCAAAAACACAGCTTTGAGATGCCAAGACATTCTCAAAGTTTGACTTCCCCTTTGAAAGCTTGTCCACAGTTTCAACAAGTTAATGAATCTTTTTCTCAAGATTTTCACAATTTTCGCAAATGAGATTATCACACTTGCAAGAAGCATTTTTGAAATGATTTTCCAAATTTTAAAAATCACATTTTGCTTTTTCCAAATCCTCTTCAAGTGATTTAACTCTCTTTTCAAGCCAACTGTTAAGATCTTTCAATCGGTTGTTTGAAAGAACCAATCTATTAGCTTCATCATGTGTTTCTTGAAAAGCTTCAAGCAATTCACTGTAATTTTGTTCATTTAAGGAAGCACATGAACTTACCTCACTTGAGCTGCAAGATTCATCATCATTTTCAGCTACCAAACATATGTTTGCTTTTTCTTCTTCACTTGATGAAGAACTTGATGATGACACCTCATTTTCATCCCAAGCTATGTAGGCTCTTTTTGTCTTGCCTTTCTTCTCCTTGTAACTAGTCTTTTTCTCTTTGCTCTTGTTTGGACAATCTGCCTTTATATGACCTTGCTCACCACAACCAAAACAAGTATAGTTATTTAAATTGAATTCATTGGGTTTCTTGTTTCCATACCTATCCTTGTTGTTGTCTTTGTTACGGTTTCTCTTTAGGAATTTGCTGAATTTTCTTGACAGCAAGCTAAGGTTTTCCTCATCACTATCATCACTAGAATCTTGCTTTCCCTTGTGTTTGGATGCTTTCAAGGCTATGCTCCTTCTAGCTCTCTTGAACATTGAGTCTATTCATCTCTAGCTCATGTTCCCTAAGCTTTCCAAACAAAGAAGCAACACTTAATGATGTTAGATCTTTAGATTCAGAAATAGCAGTTACCTTTGGTTGCCATGCTCTATCAAGACATTTCAAGATCTTGATGTTTAGCTCTTCTTTATCAAAGGTCTTGTCCAGGCTCATAAGGTGATTCAGAAATTCAGTTCGCCAAAACAGCAAGCAAAAGCTGTAGTACCAGAAAAACAATCGGTTGTTTATACCAGTAAACAACAAAATAAACTGAATTTAAGGAGTGAGGGAGAGAGATTGTACACAGTTGTTTATACTGGTTCACTCCAAACCCAGAGCTACATCCAGTCTTCTTAGAACCCTGAGGAAATCCACTAAGCAACCACACCTTGATCACTTACACAACAACCAAGAGAATGACCTTGAACACCTCAAGAAACACACTCTCCTTGGTCAACACACCAACACTAAGATTGTTGATCTTGATCCCCTCAAGAACACACAGCCAATATCAGCAGAAACACAGAAACAAATACTTGTTCAACAGAGTACAAGGATTACACTTGTTACAGAAGATAATCTGAAATCAATACAAGCATAATTCTATTCCATACACTTTGATCAATCACAAACTCTTAGCAATCTCAGCTCTTTGAAAAACTCAAAAACTCTTAGAAAAAAACTTGTGTAAGATTCTTAAATCTCAAATCTGTTTTTCTGAATATATTCAAAGATGTAGTTTGTTATCAAATCTTAACAAACTCTTACATTGCATTAAAAGATTGGTCAAAGGATTTAATGACTGGAGCGTAAGCAGTTAAGTCATTCAAAGCTCAGTCAAACAGAAAACAGTTTTTCTGTTATGGTCCCAAAACAAACAATCGGTTGTTTCCTCGAATCAATCGGTTGTTTTGGTACTTAACAGTTCAACCATTTTAAAAACAGTTTTCAATCTTTTTCTCAAAAAACCTAAGTATAAACAATCGGTTGTTTTAACTTAGTTTGAAAACATTTTACTTTCACAAAGATTGAGAATGCTAATGCTTTAGATTTAATCAAAGGGTGGATTACAACATATAAACTACCCCAGAACTAAGCTAAACCAGCACAGCAAAATCAAGCACAGCCAAGGCTTCAACATCCTTTAAAGGATTTGGATTCTTCAAAACTTTAACACCACTTGGTTCAACAATCGTCTCACCATGGACCCCCAGGTCCGACCTGTTCGCCAGAGAAGACGAAAGTTCAACGAGGAGAGGCGTCAAGTCGTACGCGAAGAGACGGAGAAGCTATTGAAGGCTGGCCACATTAGGGAAATTCAATACCCCAAATGGCTGGCCAATGTGGTGCTAGTAAGGAAGGCCAGCGGGAAGTGGAGGATGTACGTTGACTTCACAGACCTCAACAAGGCCTGTTCGAAGGACTCCTACCCACTGCCTAGTATTGACGCCTTGGTAGACAGCGCGTCTGGATGCAGATTACTCAGCTTCCTGGATGCCTTCTCTGGTTACAACAAGATCATGATGCACCCCAGGGACGAGTGCAAGATAGCATTCATGACAGAGCTGTCTTGTCATTGTTATAAGGTGATGCCCTTTGGACTGAAGAACACGGGTGCCACCTACCAGAGGTTAATGGACAAAGTATTAGCGCCTATGTTAGGGCAAAATGTCCAACCATATGTAAATGACATGGTGGTCACTTTCCAGCGGAAGGAGCAGCACGTTGCAGACTTGGAAGAGTTGTTCACCATGATAGCAAAGTACAGGCTGAAGTTGAACCTAGTGAAATGCGTGTTCGGGGTTGAGGCAGGCTTGTTCTTGGGTTTCCTACCCACTGAATGTGGGATAGAAGCGAATCCGGAGAAGTGCGCTGCGATAATAGCCAAGAGGAGCCCAATCTCGGTGAAGGAGGTGCAGCAGTTGACAGGGCGCATGACCGCCCTGTCCAGATTCGTATCGGCAGGAGGAGACAAGGGGCATCCTTATTTCAAGTGCCTGAAGAGAAACAACGGGTTTGTATGGACCCGGGAGTGCGAAAAGGCGTTCGTGAAGCTAAAGGAGTACCTGGCCAGTCAACCAGTGTTGTGCAAGCCAGATTTAGGTACCCCACTTCGCCTATACTTCGCAGTTAGAGAGAAGGCGATCAGTTCGGTTTCACTGCAAGAGCAAGACCAGACACAAAAGTTGAGGCCAGTAACAACCAAGAAGAATATGAGGCCCTGATCGCTGGAATGCTGTTGGCCAAGGAGATGGGAGCAAAAGGTTTGCTGGCAAAGAGGGACTCTTTGTTAGTCACAGGTCAGGTCACTAGGGAGTACCAAGCTAAGGACCCTCAGATGGCCGCATACCTAGAGTACGTCCAAGTTTTGAAGGAGTCGTTCGAGGTGTTCGAGTTAGTTCACCTGCCCAGAGAGCAAAATGCCCGAAAAGACTTGCTTGCAAAGCTCGCTAGTTCGGGTAAGGGGGGCAGGCAGAGGACAGTGATTTAGGAGACCCTGAAGACACCTCGAATGACCACGGACAATATGGAAGAAGAAGTTCAGTAGATTAGCACATCGGAAGGGGTGAGGAGGAGTCATCGATGATTAACATAGGAGACGGTGAAAATGCCCAAAATAAGCGTGTACCCGGTGGCCGACGAGATATCGTTGCAAGTTTACCAAGTTGAAACAGGAGAAACTTGGATGACACCCTACCAACACTACTTGGCCGACGAAGTACTCCCGCTAGAACCCACAGAAGCCAAGAAAATTAAGAAAAATTCGAACAAGTACACCTTGATCGATGGGATGTTATTCAGGCATGGATTCACCCATCCCATCCTGATGTGTGTAAGTGGCAAGTAATGCACGCGCATTATGGAAGAACTGCATGAGGGGATATGCGGTAGCCACATCGGCAGCCGATCTCTCTCGTCGAAGGCCATTCTCGCAGGATATTATTGGCCAACCATGAGGGAAGATTGCACGAGGTACACATAGCGGTGCAAATAGTGCCAACAACATGTTGACTGGCACAAGGCGCCTCCAGAGGAGTTGAGGTCGATCTACAGCCCATGGCCATTTCATACTTGGGAGATCGACATTCTAGGGCTTTCCCCTTGGCAGTACTGCAGATGAATTACCTTGTGGTTGCCATAGAGTATTTCACAAAGTGGATCGAGGCTGAGCCAGTGGCGTAGATGACAGCCCATAAGGTCCAACACTTTGTGTGGAAAAATATAGTGTGCCGCTTTGGAATCCTGAAGATATTGGTGTCTGATAATGGTACCCATTTTGCAAGCCAACAATTGAGAAAATTATGTACAGAGTTGGGAGTGAAACAGGTGTTTGCATCAGTTGAACACCCCCAGACGAACGGGAAGGTCGAGTCTGCACACCGAGTTCTGCTCAGAGGTCTGAAGAGAAGGCTAGAAAAAGCCAAGGGGACCTGGGCAGAAGAAGTTCCTAGAATTGTGTGGGCTTACCACACCACCCCAGTCCACAACAAGGGAAACACCCTTTAGCTTGGTGTACGGTTCAGACGCAATGATTCCGGTAGAAATCCAGGAGAACTCGCTGCGTTTCCAGAACTACCTGGTCGAGGAGTCCAATGAAGAGAGAAAGCTGAACTTGGACCTACTAGATGAAGTAAGGGAGGAAGCAAGGATTAAGGGCTGAAGCCTTGAAAAGGAGGGTAGAGTACAAGTACAACTCCAAGCTGAGACCTCGACAGTTCCAGGTCTTCGACCTGGTGATGCGGAAGGCTCACCCGTACCAGTTAGAAAACAAGTTATCTCCCAAGTGGACCGACCCTTTCAGAGTAACGGAGGCCCTTGGGAATGGAGCATACAGGCTCGAAACATTAGAGGGTGGCGCAATCCCTTGTACTTGGAACGTGACCAATCTTAAGTTTTACTTTAGTTAAAGATGTTTTGCATTGTACACGTTTTAAGGGGACACTCTTTTTCCCTCACAAGGGTTTTTTTTTATGAGGTCACCCAAATAAAATTACAGTTATTCAGTTGAGAAATATGTGTGCATTACAGTTAATGAACCTCTCCCTTTAAGTGATACACCAACAGCGGGTAGTTTGGTTCCCTAATGAGCCCCCTCTTGTGTGAGTTCACCAAGGCGAAGAATAGTATGGTTCGACAGTTAATGAACCTCTCCCTTGAAGAAATGTACTGTACCGTCCCGTATCCGGGCGTTGACTAAGTCAAGGTCAAAGTCAACGACTGGAGAATCAAAGTCAACGCAAGGCGTCGCCTTGGTGGAGAGACGCCAAGTGCCAGCGTCGCCAGGACAAGGCGTCGCCCAAGTGATGGCGTCGCCCAACCAGGGCGTCGCCAGATCAAACAGTGCTAAAGCAAGGCAATCACGGTGTGGTTCCCCGATACCCATGGGTAGGAAAGACCATGGAGGGAGTAACGCCGTGGGGAGGCCTCAGGTCCCGATAACCAGGGGCAGTGATAAAGAGACGGAAAAGGTGGCTTCAAGGCCATAGTAATAGTACCAGTGTAGGGCAGCCTGACTCGTGAAGTACTCCTGCCGCCCCAAAGACGCCTGTGGGACAGATACGACTCAAGAGGAAGCTCACGCCCAGGGTAGCCGGGTGCAGGGTACAAGAGGAAGGCAGATACGCTCTCGAAGTAAGTGACTAGATAATTGGGGGCATGAGTTGGCATCCAAAAAGTCAACCCTAGCGTAGTAGCACTCCCAAGCAGGAGGACTCCCACGTAGAAACGCCCCAGATGGGGTCACGGCGTCGTGAGGACCTCCACGTGTACGACAGCCATGCCAGAATAGAAACACCCTTTAGTCAGGTGCCAGGTGATTAAAGTCATTCAATACAATTTCCCTTTCGAGCATTCAGTGTTATAATGGCTCCCAAGCATTTCAACGTCTTAAATGCGCTACGTTTTCTAATTAAATACGCTGATTGAGTGCGTTACATTTGTAATTAAAGGCGCTTTAAGGCGCTTTAAATGCTTGGGTAGTTTAAATAGCGCGGGGGATGTTGGAAAGGGGGTTCGAACTTTTGGCAAATTTACCAGAACTTTCTAGTTGCTTGCTCGTGCTTCAAGGTTACGAACAAGGGACTGGGAAATATTTTGCCTGAGAGAGAGAACACAGACACACTATACACAGTTATTTTTACCACCTTCAGAGTGCCATACGCGGTGCTCAGAGACGGAGGTGAACAGTTTTGGTGTTTCTTGCCGGCTGACTTGAGCGTCGGAGTGCAAACGGCCGCTAGGGCGCCTCTTTGTCCTCTTTTTTGCAGGAATCCACAGGTAATCAGTGGGAAGGAGTCCCTAGCTGACGGTTGAGGTCGCGCACGAAGACGTCCCGGTCAACCGGACGGAACATTTGGCGCCCACCGTGGGGCACGATATAAAACATCAGTCCCATCACAAGTTCGAAGAAATCTACTAAGTCGCAGTAACGTTGGAGGAGGTTGGAGTGACAATGGCCCCCACCAGACGGAGTACAGCACGCGCAGCCCCAGCAGAATTATCCATGCAACAGGTCCTGGAGATAATGAGGGGGCTGCAGCAGGACATGGTGGAGTCGAAAATGGAACAGGAACGCATGCAGGCAGATCTCGATGCCACGCATGAGCGAAATGAAGAGCTCCACCGTGTAAATGAGGAGTTGCGCCAGGGCCTGAGAAATGATCGGAGGCGGCCTGGACATGACGAGATGGAGAACCATTCCCCACCAAGGGAGTTTTCCACCCCTTTCTCGCAGGAGATCCTAGATGCAGTAATCCCGAACACGTTCGCGGGCCCCAAGGTGATCTTCACCGGGATGGAGGACCCAGAGATGCACCTTGCTGCATTTCACACACAGATGGTCCTGGTAGGCGGTTCTGACGCTGCCAAGTGCAAGCTCTTTATGAGCACCCTGACCGGGATGGCTATGGACTGGTTCATCAGCCTTCCAGATGGTCATATCACATCTTTCCGCCAATTGTCCCGATTGTTCAAGGAACAATACTTAGCAAACAAGGCCCCGCCGCCGGTCTCTTACGATCTGTTTGATGTGAAGCAGTATCAAGGGGAGACCCTGAAGGAGTATATCAATCGCTTCGGGGCCCAGGTCGTGAAGGTTGGTACGACAGAGGAGCCTATGATCGTGTACGCATTTGTGAAAGGCGTATGCCCCGGTCGTTTTGGAGAATCCATCATCCGCAACCGCCCTAGGACTTTCGCTGAACTACGGCGCAGGGCGGTAGAACATATTGCTTCTGAAGGGGAGGTATGTGTGAAGCGCACCAGCGCCGTGCCCTCTACCTCCGTGATGCAGGGTCGAGATCAGGAGGGTACACTTCTCCCTTGAATGTAAGCCAAGGTTGAGAGCGGTGTGATTCACCAGTGTTACCAGCAAGACATTCCCGTCGATCTGAAGGGGGAAGGGATGAGATCAGCCAGAGGAGTTTATCCTCGAACAAAGTTTGAGCCAGGTAAGGGATCTGCACACATATTGTCAGTGCCTTGAAGACAATGAAAGGCAAGCATATGAGGTTAAAACGTGCTACCTAAAGGGCGAATCTATGTCAAAGGCGCTGTCAGTTGAAGTCAATAAAAGTAAATGCAAAGAAATGCAAACCAAAGCAGCTAAGACAAAATGTTAAAGAAAGGGCAAATGCTCATAAATATATATACACATATACAGGGGGCAAATTGTTCTTCAAGAAAATAGAATTACAAGGCGGTTACTCTCCTAGCACGAGTTGCCCATCAACAAAGCACTTGGACTCACTGAAGGGGGAAAGATCCACCTCAGGATGCAGGCAAGCAAACTGAGGTATGGCATCTTAGAACCCCTCGCCGTCTTCTTGAGGATTTCAACCTTCTCAGCTAGCTCCCCTTCTACCTTCCCCAGCAGGACCTCGCACTGGGTGGCCTTCTCCTCCAACTTGGCCATTTTTGCCTGCATCTCCTCGACCTTCTCCTCTAGGTCGATCACGTTGTTACGAAGAAGCAAGATATTCGCTTCTAGTTGGACAACCTCGAGGCTTTTGTCAAAAAGGAGCTTCTTGACGTCTTTCTCGGATTGACAAAGGCTTGCTAGTTCTTGGTACACGGCGGTCTCGCGGGGGCCAGCTCCTCCTCCAGTTTTGTCATCCTAGCCCTTAGTTCTTTTGTTTTTTGAGCCTTACTTAGTGCAAAGCTGGATGCGACGAGGAAGTCTCCGAGGTCGTAGTCCACGCAGTCTTGGAGGAGGTTACTGCTCAAGCTCTCCAACATTTCTTTATCTTGGAAACGCTTGAAGACTTACTGGAGAAGCGCAGGGAGTTTGGGAGCGGGAGGCAATGGGCAGTCTTCAGGGGCGGTCTCCCCCTCACCTTCAAGTACAATGAGATCGCGTGGAGAGGAAGCACTTGGAGGGTTATCCCTGAAAGTTGGGGCGAGCCCGCCAGATGCAGAATGAGAGGGCGTCGCGGCTTCACCCACCTTCAATCTCTTGAAAACGAGGCCTGTACAGGTGTCCTCTTCCTCGGAATTGACCGCCACTACCACCACCCCTTTCTGCCTATCGACAGGGTTGGCTCAGTTGTGTTGGGGGCAGAAGTGGCGGAAGTTGGAGGAGTGATAGGCATTGAAGTGCCCACTCCAGCAGCGGCCGCCCTGTGCTTAGCAAGCAGTTCAGCCAACTTTTTCTTCTTATCTTTGTTAAAGCCCATATCTGCATGAAGACAACAAGTCAAGACACGTCGACAATAAAGCAAGTAAAATGCAGACAAAGGTAAGACATGAACGAGAATGGTACCGATGTGTTTCTTAAGGGCCTTGGGCCTAAACTCAAGTTTGAGCAACTCCAATGTGCTAAATGCGGTATGGAGTCCAGAGAGGAGCTCGTATACTTCCCGCTCCTGAGGGAGAAGGTCCTCGAGACACATAGGCTTCTGGAGGTTTGGTTTCTCCGCCCAGTAGAGAGGGAACCCATCTAAAAGGGTAGGGTCCCTCCGATTGCTTCACACCTTGAAGAAGTACTTCTTGAACCCCTTGTACGATTGTTGGAAGAGCGTTAGAAGCACTCTCCCAGCAACGCTGTTGAAGTTGATCCACAGCTTCTTACCTGAACTTTTCGTTTCGAAGAAGAAGAGAAACACGTCCACCGATGGCATATGGCCAAGACAGTGGCATAGGATCGCAAAGGCACTCACGAATGCCCAACTATTGGGGTGCAGTTGGACGAGGGCGACATTCACCTCAGTGAGGAGTGCTCGCTCGAAGGGGGTAAGGGGTAATCGAAGTCCAAGCCTTCAAAAAGCAGTAGAATAGATAAAGCAGAAGGGACCTTCGGGGTCTGAAGATTCGTCAGCACACACCGACTCTCCTTCCCGACAAGCCACCATCCTCACGAACTTGTCGTGGTCTTTACCAAAGACGTGTGATTTATGGCAGGTCTGCTTCCTATAAGCAACTATACTCTCAAGGGAGGTAAAACTGGAGGTCTCGTTTAAGAGAGCAGCAGGTGCCCAACGGTATAGAGACTTATAGATGGAGGCGAAAGGAGGAGGGGTTGGTGTTGTAGGTGGAACAGGGGATGGAGACAAGACTGAGTTAGAGTCTGAAGGAGGAACTGGAGAAGGCTCTTGATGGGTCATCTTAAATAAGGAAGCTAAAAAAGAGAAGAAAAAACTAAACTTTAGAGGAAGAAGACGGCGTGACTCGACAAAAACCAGAGAATGGAGACTCGAAGCGTAAAACAGAGGAAAGGAATGCGCAGAAACCCTAAATGCAGAAAACATAAACAATCCCAGGCAATTATAAACATGTTATGGGCAGCGAAATAAAGCAGGAGAAATCGGTGAGTAAAAATCATACCTTTGAATATTAAGGTTCGAAGGTTCGAACTTTCGAAAGAGAGAAGGGGGAGCGTTTCGCATAAATGCTTAAGAGAAGATTCACGTAAGTGAAAGTAATGAAACAGTGAAGAAAGCGTAAAGGGTTAAAGGTTTAAACAGTGCATGAAGAAGTTTGAGCACCAACGAGTCCCAGTCGTTGATCTTGCCACGTGTACGCTGGTCTAAAAAGTTGGAGAGACGTCACTTTGGTGTACTGTTCACGGCCCGTTACCCAAAGCCACATAGGTCGCCCAACACGATCACTTAGTCTCTTCGCTGAAATAAGTTACAGCTCGAGACTCGGGGCTTGTGCCCCGACCAGTTCTCGGTCATCAACCCCAGTGACTGACCTCAGACATCGCACACTGGTGATTGGTAATGGAAGGGAGCCACATAAGGTGGGCCCTAGACGCACTTACCAGGGGATTGGTTAGTCTTCAAACATTGGTATCGTAGACCCCGATGATAGAGATCGGACATCGGCGGTCTGAACGTTGTAGTTAGCCACGTAAGGTGGGCCCTATAATTATTCTAAGTTAACAATTAAGGCATGAGATATGTGAGAAGCCTAAGTCACAAAGGATCCATGCACGTGGTGTGTATAACGCATGCAGGCACGACACGAGTGAATAATCCTGGGAGGCGCTAAGGCCCATTAGGGTTAGGGTTTCTAGGGAAAGCTGCATGCATGGCACGTGAATACTTAGGGCACCCACAAAGCAGATGGCACTAGAGATTAGGTGCACAAGTTGGTACCCAGGCGACTGCTTTGTTATTTATTACACTCCACTTAAGGGAAGTTCATGTGCCGGATACGCTAAGATTATGTAAATAGTGACGTAAGGACGTTCTCCAAGGAACCCTAGACAAGGGTAACAACACAAAGGTAAACCCTAGTTTAAACCTATATAAAGGGTGCCAAGAACCCTAGCAAGGTACAGGTTTTCTAAGACTGAAGCTAATATACACTCTTGGGGTTTCTTTGCCCTTATACTGACTTGAGCGTCAGAGTGCAAACGGCCAACAAGGCGCCTCTTTGTCTTTGTAGGGAGAGATTCTTTGATCAAGAAAGTACGATTCTCAGGCAGAGATAGAAGAGTCGAAGGTTGTCGTTAGAGTCAACCGGCGAGAATAGAGTTGTGCTAGCTGCTCTGCATCATCTTCAATTTGATGGTCTAGATTCTGAAACCTAGCTTGTGTAATCTCAAAATATGCCCTTTGATCAGGAGAAAGTGTGTCCAGGAGATAAAGAACTTGCCATTCAAAACTAAATAAGGTTCACCACGATAGGTAGGTTCATGATATGCAACAAGAGCATTCATGATGGACGAGACCCAACCACAAGCTCACATGCAAGCCCACCAAAGGGTAGATTTGGGCCAACCTCTAGAGTTATGACCAAGAGGATCCAAGAAGACGTTCTTTTACATGTTCAAATGCCATAAACTCTAGTGTAGAGTGGACTTTAATGTCTTGTCAAAATTAGCATAGGAACTTTATTTGTAATTTTTCTTAGAACTAATTTTGGCACCTAAAAAAACAACCTAGGTAAACTTAGAGTTTCTAAAAACCTCTAAATTTACCGAGGCCGATCTAGAAAGCCCATGGAGGGGGTGAGCTTACAAACTAGACACACCTCTCCCCATGTGCTCTTTTAGGCTCCACTTTTGGGAGGAAATTCATTTGATTGGGAGGTTAGGATAGATCTACCTTATTTCCATGGAAAAGAAAATGTAGAAGCCTATCTAGATTGGGAAATGAAGGTAGAACAATTGTTTGCTTGCCATAGAGTAAGTGAGGAAAGAATGGTACCCTTAGCCACCTTGAGTTTTCAAAGGCGCCTTCGAATGGTAGAACAATTGTTTGCTTGCCATTGAGTATTAGAATGATCTTAGGGGAGCTTTAAGACGCCACCATATTCCCTCCTACCACAATAGGAAGTCAATGGACAAACTGCAAGGACTTCATCAAAAAAATCTAAGTGTAGAAGAATATTGGCAAAAGATGATGTCATATATAATAAGGGCAGGGATTAATGAAGACAACCATACCACCCTATCTAGGTTTTTAAGTGGTCTCAAACTTGAGATAAGAAACAAAGTTGAACTTTTACCCTATAAAGATTTAAATAACTTGATTCAACTTAGCATTAAAGTTGAAAAATAAATTTTGAGAAAACAATCAAGTTCAAACTCTGTATCTTATGACAAGGAAGAGGTCCAAAGAGGGGAAGAGCATATAAAAGAAACATCTCTAGAACCTTCCCAAAACCTACCCAAATACGAGCATATCTCACACACTCAAACTAGAGAAATTTCATGTTTTAAATGTTTTGGTAATGATCATTTAGCATCTCAGTGTTCCAATGAAAGATCTCTGGTCTTAAGGAACAAAGATAACTGTTCCTGCCAGTTGACCAGATTATTCTTCGTGCGTAGCTAAGACCTGCGTATCAAGGACTCCTTCTTCCTCGTTCCAAACCTTCACCCTTCGCCGCCATGAATACCTGAAACAGAGAGAACAAAGGGCACCCTCGCGGCTGTTTGCACTCCGACGCTCAAGTCAGTAATGGCAGAAAACACCGTGCACCTCCGTATCGGAACACCGCAACTACAATGTTCTGAAGGTGCGTAACTGAATTCTAACTGATTTCTGTGTCGTTCTCAAATCACTCGTGCGCACAGTGTGTAAGCATCAAATGAATAGAACGTGTAAAAACGTACCTCACTAAGCCTTTCAGAAAGGCTTATATACCTTTGGCTTCAGTGCTTCTGCCACGTGTTTCCTCATGACTTAAGCGTAACTCAGTGTGGAAGGCCTTACAACGCTGTCCCCTAACTTAGGGAAATCCTAGCGTATAAGTCTCCCTTCTCGAAATGCAACTGGCGCGGGGGGTGACCACGTGAACGCCAACTCATGCACCCACGTCTCTTAGTCACTCACCCTGATTGTATCTCTGCCCTCCTCACGTGCCATGCATGCAGATCACCCCTGGGATGTGGCCCTCCTTCTGGGTCGTTTCTGTCCCAGTGGTTTTCTAACGGTGGTGCGTACTTTCACGTTTATGTGATGTAGTGCCTAAAGAAACTTGTCATGTCTTATTGAGACGACCATTGCAAAGTGTTCAAAATTCCATGCTCCATGCTCGTACCAACGAGACTACCTTCACACATAAAGAAGAAATTCTTCATGAAGGAGAACTCATGGGCCAATTTAGAGTTGATAAAACTCTAGAGCTTTTAAAAGGAAAATTCGTTTGGTCACCCATGAGGAAAGATGTTCAAAGACATTACCCTAGATGCATTTCTTATTTTAAAACTAACTCTAAGGCAATGTCTCATGAACTTTATGCTCCTTCACCTTTTGCAAGTGCTCCATGGGAAGACATAAGCATAGGATTTATATTAGAACTTCATAGGACAAGAAAAGGTTTTGACTCCATTTTTATGGTTGTGAATAGGCTCTTCTTTAGAGAAGTGGTAAGATTTCATGGATTACCTAAAAGCATAGTTTTGGATAGAGGTTCAAAAGTTATATGCCATCGTTTGAGGACTCTTTTGGAAATATTTAGAACTAAGTTGAAAATTTCAATTTCTAGTCATCGTCAAACGAATGGTCAAAAAAAAGTTGAAAATATAGCTCTTTCTACTATGCCTAGGGTAATCATGAGAGACAACCACAACTCTAGGGATGAGTATCTTTTCCATATTGAGTTTGCATACAATAGGGTAGTTCATATAACTACTAATATTTTCCATTTGAGGTTGTATGTGGGCTTAATCCTCTTTCTCCTTTAGATTTGTTACTGATCCTGCCTGTTGACCAGAACGTAGGAGCTTGCCTCGTCACAGGATCGCCTTGCGCACCGCTTCAAACGTCCGTCCCTCTCCAAGATCCACTTCAAGAACCTGCAAAAGAACAGAGCGGCGCCGCTGCGGCCGATCGCACTCCAACGCCCAAGTCAGTAGCCGAACCACCAAATACTAAGAGAACAAGAACCGTGCAAATTCTCTCTCACAGTGTGCTCTAGAACTCGCAAGCGTAAAGAGTATAATCTGAACGTGCGTACCTGAGAAAGTTCGTTGAGAACTCTTATATACCTGGTTACTTTCTCTCTCCTGGCAGTTACAGACTTGGACACGTGGCTCGCATCTAGTCGTACACGTGCCTTCATCTAGAGCCTCCTTGACTTGGGCGCTGCTTCTACTCTCGTTTTGCTAAGTTACCTATGCATGGTACTGCCCAGTGCATAGCTTAACTTGGGAGTGCGATCTCTACTGGAACTGGCGAGTTAGGGTGCCTTCATACACCTTCCCTGTGGTCTCGCCGGCCGCCTTCATAATCTGCACCAACTTCATTCTCTGGCGATGTGCTTTCTCTGGCGATCTCCAATCACTTGGTCGCCTGAGCTTACATCTGGCAACTTCACCTTTAACACGGTGATCGCCGGTTCTGGTATGCTGGAGATCGGAGCACGCCAACTTAACAACTGGCGACTTCACGAGCCTCCCGACTTCCTTCCCTTCTGCCAACCTGGCGCCTTGTCAACACACCTATACTTTAGCTGGATGCCACGTCATCACTTCCGACTACCAGGGCGGTACAGTTACCATTTCCTAATCCACAAGAATTTGTGCCTAAGGAAGGAATAACAAAAACTGAATTTGTTAAAAAAATGCATGAGAGTATTAAAGAACAAATACAACAACAAATATAGAAATATTATGCTAAGTTGCCAAAAGCAATAGAAAACAAAAGGCATGGCAACTTAATAGAATTGATTTTTATACAACTGCTCAAACTAACTCATTTGCTTTGTTTGATGATTTCCATAAATGAACATTTGATCCAGGAGGACGAGCATATTTGTCAACACAAAAATAAGGCTACTATTCGAGATCAACCCTGTAGATCTGAGGATAGATCCTCTCAAGAAGGAGGAGATGATGGACACCACCAACCACATACATCCCCCTAACAATAAAGAAGAAGAAGCATTGGATTTGAGGACAAATCCTTTTCAAGAGGGAGGGGATGATGGAAGAGGCCCAACCACAAGCCCACATGCAAGCCCACCAAAGGGTAGATTTGGGCTAACCTCTAGAGTTATGGCCAAGAGGATCCAAGAAGACGTTCTTTTACATGTTCAAATGCCATAAACTCTAGTGTAGAGTAGACTTTAATTTCTTGTCAAAATTAGCATAGGAACTTTATTTGTAATTTTTCTTAGAATTAATTTTGGCACCTAAAAACACCAACCTAGGTAAACTTAGAGTTTCTAAAAACCTCTAAATTTACCAAGTACGGTCTAGAAAGCCCGTGGAGGGGGTGAGCTTACAAACTAGACACACCCCTCCCTATGTGCCCTTTTAGGCTCACTTTTGGGAGGGAATTCATTTTAATTTCCCTCCACTTTCTTTTGAATTTCCAGCCCTCTAAACACTATAAATAAGAGGGCTTGGCTCATATATTTGCAAGATTAATACATGTTCCGTCCGGTTGACCGGGACGTCTTCGTGCGCGACCTCAACCGTCAGCTAGGGACTCCTTCCCACTGGGTACCTGTGGATTCCTGCAAAAGAGGGGACAAAGAGGCGCCCTAGCGGCCGTTTGCACTCCGACGCTGAAGTCAGCGAACAAGAAACACCAAAACTTTGCACCTCCGTCTCTGAGCACCGCGTATGGCACTCTGAAGGTGGTAAAAAGAACTGTGTGTTGTGTGTATGTTTTCTCCCTCAAGCAAAGATCTTTTCCCCAGTCCCTTGTACGTAACCTCAAGGCACGAGCAAGCAACTAGAGAGTTCTCTGGTCAATTTGCCAAAAGTTCGAACCCCGTTCCCAACATTCTCCGCGCTATTTAAACTACCCAAGCATTTAAAGCGCCTTAAAGCGCTTTTAATTACAAACGTAACGCACTCATTAAAGCGTTTAATTAGAAAATGTAGCGCATTTAAGACGTTGAAACGCTTGGGAGCCATCATAGTACTTGAACGCTCGAAACGGAAACTGTATTGAATGACTTGATTACCTGGCACCTGACTAAAGGGTGTTTCTATTCTGACCTGGCTGTCATACACGTGAAGGGCCTCACGACGCCTTGACCCCATCTGGGGCGTTTCTGCCCATCTGGGGACGTTTCTACGTGTAAGTCCTCCCGCCTGGGAGTGCTACTATGCTAGGGGTGACTTTTTGGGTGCCAACTCATGCCCCCAATTATCTAGTCACTTATTTTGAGAGCGTCTCTGCCTTCCTCTCGTACCCTGCACCCGGCTACCCTGGGCGTGACCTTCTTCTTGAGTCGTATCTGTCCCAAAGGCGTCTCTGGGGCGGCAGGGGTACTTCTCGAGTCAGGCTGCCCTACACTGGTGTTGTTGCTATGGCCTTGAAGCCACCTTTCTCTCCTCTTTATTACTGTTCCCTGGTCATCCAGGGTTTGGGGCCTTCCCACGGCGTCGCTCCCTCCATGGTCTATCCTACCCATGGGTATCGGGGAACCACACTGTGATTGCCTTGCTTTGGTAATGTTTGATCTGGCGACGCCCTGGTTGGGCGACGCCTTCATCTAGGCGACGCCTTGCCTTGGCGACGCCTTCTTTCTTGACGACGCTGGCACTTAGTGTCTCTTCACCTAGGCGACGCCCTGTGTTGACTTTGACCTCTGGTGTTGACTTTGACCTTGACTTAGTCAATGCCCGGGTACGGGACGGTACACAAGCCCCCCAGTCTTAAGCCGAAGACTTGTCTTCAGCGTAAAGACTAAGGCCTCGCCCACGCCGTCCATGTGTCACTCTGATGACGTGTCGCTCCCTGCTGACTCAACAATTCTCGAATTATTGACGTGACACTCTCCGAACCACAGGAGCGCTCTTAATGGTTGATTGGACATCTTCTGAAACGGGAATGATAGCGCCTTTCGGGGTTACCCTTGATCGTGCGCCACGTGGCCCATCGCACGGCCAGCCTCTAGAGACCCTTGCGTTTCCCTTGGGGGATTGATCCTTTGACACGTGGCACGATCTCACGGCTCTTAGTTAGCGCCTCTTGGGTTGCAAGATGTAACGTTTAAGTTACCCCAAACCCCGCGCTCACCCTACTGTTACACTCATTCCCCCTGCGTCTCTGCACTGTTCGTCATCTTCAAACCCCTTTTCTCTGCGATTACTGTTCTCTCCTTCTTGTGTTCTTCTTCCACCTTCCCTTCGATAGCAAAGGTATGATTTTCGAACACTCACGACCCTTCCCTTTCGTCGCATTGTATGATTTTATTGAACTGCCTGGAACTGTTGTCATTCATGCATTACTGCGTTCTTCCGCTTCTCCTTCCTTCTTTGGGTTTTCTCGCGTGGGTGATGTTTCCTGGGGTTCACTCCCCTTCCTGTCATGGTTACACTTGCTAAAACCCTTTTCCTTTCTTCTTTCTCCAGCTATTTATTTACACCATGACGCGCACGAACGCGGAGCCTGATTCCTCCCCCAAGACCCCCAAGTCCAACTACAAAGCCTTCTACCCATGGGCCCCCGACGAGCTCCTGAGCGAATGCACCAGCCTGACTTCCTTCCAGGACCTGGAAGCTCATCGTGGGGATCCCCATTTGTACAACTTTAACGCCTTCTGCCGCACACACGACGCCCATATATTCGTCCGTCCCGGAAGGCCTGGGGAGCCTGTATGTTTGGATGACAGACCTAGAAAGGGGAAACCCTTCTTCTTTATGTACCAGACAGTGTTCAAACGCGTAGGAGTCCGTCTCCTATTTACCCCCTTCGAGAGAGAACTCCTCACTGAAATCAATACCGCCCCCGCCCAGCTCCACCCCAACAGCTGGGCGTTTGTAAGGGGTTTTCAAATTCTTTGTGGACACCTGGGCATCCTCCCATCCGTAGACGTCTTCCTGCATTTCTTTGAGGTGAAAAAGCAGGGGAAAAGCTTCTGGGTAAGCTTTTCCAGGATCGCGGGTAGAATCCTCCTTTCCCTCTTCCAAAACTCTTACAAAAACTGGAAGGGGAAATTCTTTAGAGTGTGCAGCGCTAAGCACGATCCCACAGCCTTGGATGGCTTTCCCCTTTACTGGACGGAGCGCCCTAAGCTGCTCAGGGCCAAAACCCTGGAAGAGCTATCTCCCGCTGACAGGGAGGTAAGCAAAGCCTTGGCCAGGCTGGGGATCGTTTTTGATACCTTGAAGCTTGTTGCTAGCGAGTACAATGCTCACGCCCTGACCACCTACTTTGGTAAGGGGACTCTCCCCTCATCCTTCTTGTTGTGAACACCCTGCTACCGGATGTTTGTTCCCACAGCCTATTCTGCTCGTTTATATTGTGCCATGTTGCTTGCATCTTACGCCTCTGTGCGCTTTGTAATTTTGTATAGTTGCTTTGGTCCTAATTTCTGCTGTCTAGTCTGTTTCGATGCAGGATCAGTGATGGACGCCTCTAAAAGGATGATGCTGGCGAAAGCAATGAAGGAGGCTCGTGCCGCCAAGGCGGGCCCCTCCTCCGCCCCTGCTGCTGATCCGATTCCTCCACCAACTCTGTCCCTGCCACCTCCGATCACTGCCGAAACCTCGCTGGGCTCATCTCCACCGTCCCCACATAGCCCTGAGGCACATCAGACTTCTGACTCTCCCTTGCCCATTGCCGCCGTTCCACTAGCCGCGGCCTCATCTCCGGCTCCAACACCCCTTGACAAAGGGAAACGGGTCTTGGAAATTTTATCGGATGATGAAGACTCGGAAGGCGTGGCACCCTTCAAGAGGAGAAAATCTGCGCGGGTTCCTCTTCTAGTAGAGGCGTCGCCCCCGGGAGGGAACTCCTTCATGGACAACCCCCCAAGTGCGACCTCACTTCCCCCCACGACACTCCAAGAGGAAGGGGACGAAGGCGCCGAATCTGCCCCGCCCACGCCGCCGGCAGAAGTCACTGCTTCCCCTGCTCCCGTCGCTGCCGCCCCCGATTTCATCGCCATCCCTCCCCCAATCATGCATCTGATGAGGGGCTTCAGTGGCGGAACTATGCCAGAGGGTACCGACAGGAAGGAAGGCATGCCTTTCTACTTGGGGGCCTTCTTGGCGGTGGCCCTTGAATGGCGCGCCCAGGCCAGAAACGCGGTCCTGCAAGCTCAAACTCTCCAGGCCTTGGAAACAAAGGTGACTACTCTGGAGAAGGAGAAGAGAACCCTGGGACGCCAGAACGAAACTTACCAAACTTCCTTGAAGCAGGTGCAAGAGTCCAAAGCAGAAGCTGAGAGACAACTGGCAGAGGCATTGGAGCTCCAGGCTGACTTTTATACTCGGGAAGTCGCCCTCCAAGTTCAGTTAACGGGCCTTCAAGAATTGGTCAAAGCTGATGCAGAAGTCCAAAAGGACTTGAAGGACTGTTGCTGTGAGCAGGCTGACAAGCTGGAGCGGATGAAGGGGGAAATAGCCACATAGGCTAAGGCTATGGGCCTTCTCCAGGCTGACTACGACAAACTACAGGTCGAGGTCAGTCGGCTTCGCGTGGAGAAGGAGGCTTTGGAGAAGCAGGTAGCCTCTGGGGACGCCGCCATTGAGAAGCTGGAGAAGGACAAAAAGGCCCTCATCCAAGACATGGCGGGCACTTTTGAGGAGGGGTTCCAAGAGGCTTTGGCTCAAGCAGTCTGCACGAACCCGGGGATCGACATTTCCAGCTGCGATTCCACTCACCACATTGTTGATGGAAAGGTCGTGCCTTTGGAGATAGACGATTGAGCCGTCCCCTCGATCATCTGCCCCTTCCTTTGTACTTGTTTTAACCTTCTCTGCCAAATTTTTAATTCCTCGAATCATCTGTACTCTGGTTACAACTCTGGGTGTTTGTATGATTACTCCTGTGCTTTCGCGATATAAAATCCTGCCTGTGCGCTCTTACTCTCATTCTTTGCCTTCGCGCGCTTCGGTTATTTTGTTTATGTTTTACCCGTTTCTTTCACTTCGTTGGACGGCCTTGTATGCCCGGGAAAGGTCACGTGCCAACCCTCACGCCCATGGAGAGGCTCACCTAGTGACGTCGTATCGTCCACGGGGTGTCTCTAACACCGAAACGGTTCTCTCCTTGATCCTTAGCCCCCGGAGCCCACGCTTAAGGAGAGGCCTGCTACAGCGGCGCCGTATCGTCCCCGGGTGTCTAAAACGTCGAGTGCTCCGGGGAGGGGTCCTTCCCTCTATGGTCTTTCCTTCCCATAGGTATCGGGGAACACCCTGCCAGCAATTCGTTGGCGTTTGGCGGTCTTATCTAGTCTTTCCTACCCGTGGGTATCGGGGAGGTGACGCCAGCAACTAACTCTGCCCCCTTCAATTTCGTCTCCCTCCACAGTCTTTCCTACCTGTGGGTATCGGGGAGGCGACCCTGCTGATATTTGGGTTGGCGACGCCCGCGACGTCTCATGTTGGCGTCGCCCTTCACGTCCTTCTGGGCGACGCCTCGGGCGTTATCTTTACTTTGACATTGACTTTGATCCTTGCCTTGGTCGACGCTTGATGACAGCGAGGAGCTCAAGGTTTTGTCCGTGCCATCCACGTGGCGTTTCTTGTATGGCTGATGGGACGTTCAGTCATTCGACTTGATCCACGTGGCGCTTCTTGTATGGCTGATGGGACATTCAGTCATTCCACTGAGTCCTGACTCCTGCTGTGCCCCTGACCCACTTTCGACGGCGCATCGTACCACTGGATATTCTGTTGATACGACGTTCTCTGAGTTTAACCAGCGGTGCCAGGGTCATCCCTTCATCTTCTGCCACGTGGCTCGATCGTGCGGTGCATCCATTCGCGTTGTTTAATGCCCTAACTGCAATACTTCTACTTGCTTCGTTTGGCGCTCTAACCGCTTTATTTAACTCTTCAAACTCTGAAACCCTTCTCATCATTTCAGCCTTCTTCGTAACCTACTTGCACTCTCTCTTCTTGCACCCCTTCTCTTCTCACGAAGGGTTCTTCCAGCGTTTGCTCCCCCCTTGTACTTCCGGCAGGCCATACACCCTCGACAATCCCTGATCTTGTTAAAGAATGTCTTCTCATGCTGCTTCCCCCAGGGTCAATCCCAAGGACTTGTACCCTTGGGCTTCGAATGAACTTCATGACGAATGTTCATGCTTGCTCGCTACCAGGGCCATAAGGGAACACAAAGGGGATTCATGTTCCTATGATCACCGGGCCTTCGCGAGGAGGCATGACGACGACATCGCTGTGCTCCCTTGCACTCTAGGGGAGCCAGTATGTGGAGACGAACGGGCCAACGAAGGGGTCCCCTTCTTTTACCTTTACCAGGTGGTTTTAAAGACCATTGGAGTGCGCCTACCCTTCTCCTGGTTCGAGAAGGAACTGCTGACGGAGATCAATGTCGCTCCGGCCCAGTTATACCCCAACAGCTGGGCCTTTGTCAAAGCCTTCGATATCCTCTTCGGGTTTCTGGGTTGTGCGCCCTCGATTGACCTCTTTCTTCACTTCTTTGAGGTGAAGAGGCAAAGACATAACCTCTGGGTAACTCTCAGTAACGTTCCCGGGAGAGTTCTCCTCACACCCTTCCAGAACTCGTTCACCGGGTGGAAAGGCCGGTTCTTCAAGATCTGCTGCACTGACCTTGTTCCCGACGCTCTGGATGGGTTTCCACTGTACTGGGTGAGAGAGGCAAGGGCCCTCAAAACCAAACCCTTCAAGAAGCTGGCTCCAAGTGATCAAATAGCTTGCCGGATTCTTGCTGAGGCGAGAGGTTTTGAATCTGCCACTTTGATCAGCTTAGAGTTCAACGCTGGAACTCTCGAAAAGTACATATGTAAGAGTCGCTGCCCTAGAAACTTCGGCCTTTGTTGCTTTCTAACCGTGTTTGTCTTGCTTCATGGTGTCTCTGACACATTTATCTCCCTTGGTGCAGGCTCGAAAATAATAAACCAAGAGAGGAGGACACGACTTACTCGAGCTTTGCGAGCTAGGAATGGGGTTTCGCCTTCCTCTAGTGCTGATTCCTATGGCCACTGAGAAATGGCTTGTTCGTGTTTTTGCATGATCTGTAGTGTTTGCTCCATTTGTGCTACTCCCATTGTATCAAACATTGCTTGTAACAACAAATTTTCTATATCATACTTGATTTTTTGCAACGCCACTTTACTTTGCATGTTTTTCGCATATCGCGCGCTTTTCTTTCGTCCTGTTCTTCCAACGGCACATGCCTTCATCTAGGCGACGCCTTCACCGGGGCGACGCCTTCACCGGGGCGACGCCTTCATCTGGGTGACACCTTCTCTCTTGGCGATGCCTTGGCCTAGGCGACGCCTTCTTTTTTGGCGACGCATCACATTACTTCAAACGGAGAAAGATAAAGGATGAAAACCAAGGCACTTCTTTTTCTCAAACTGGTTTTACCTTTTATTTGGGTGACCTCATTAAAAAACCCCCGAGAGGGAAAAAGAGCGTCCCCTTCGTAGCACTCTCTGCCCTGTCTACGCGACTGCGTCTTCTGCAAAATCACCCTCGGGACCTTCTCTTGCTGTTCCAAACGTGACCTGCAAAACACACAGACGGCGCCTCTAGCGGCCGTTTGCACTCCGACGATCAAGTTAGTCCAACAGAACCACCAGAAACTGGAAACTAGTAATGTGTGTGTGAAAAACTCTTGCTCTCTGTTTTTCGTATCCCCTTCACTCTCACCCTGATTCTCTGTTTTATCTCTCTCTCTCTCCTTCTGGGCATAACAGAATTCTGTTATGCTTTTCTGACATGTGTCAGAACCCTGTTATGCTTTTCAGAGAAAGTGTACCTTCGGAACCAGTAGTGGGAGCGCGAGAGTCTGTGCATGTCTGCGCTTGGCTGCGCCTGTCTGTAACTCTAGTGGTACGGAGTGCTCTTTTGTCTGGACCGCACCCCTCTCAGATGATGACACGTGGAGGCCTGCAACTCACATCTAACCACACACGTGTCACTTACTGGAAGGGCTCTAGCGCCTCTCCTTGTGTGCCTAAGTTACGCCCTTGCGGAGTAACTCAGGATGTTTCTCTTATCTGGGTAAATCGCATACTCTTAGGAGAACGTCGGGTGTGGCTGGTCTAGGCACACTCACCAAACGTTACTCTCTGCGTAGGCGACTTACCCTTCACGATGCCACGCACGTAATGGGTTGAGGGAATCACCAATCACCGACTGGCTTACTAGTTCCCTCAGGCCACTCTCGTGCATGATTCCTTGAGGTGTGCTCATGCGAGGTCCATGCGTAACGCTCTCGCTGGGAACCTCAGTCCCAGTTTAACTGCGTGTAACACGAGACCCCGATGACAATACACCCGATGACTGATCAGTGTTTATTCGCTTATCGCGCTCTGCCTCCAGGCGCGAGTCTGGGAACTGGTCTGCTGGTGGTCACTTGGCTACTGACCACCGATCACCATTCTGGGTGATCTATCCCCCGACCTCTCTGCCGCCTGATCTGTCGGTGGTAACTTGGTTACTGACCACCGATCACCTCTCTTGGCGATCGTCCCCCCGACCTCTCTGCCACCTGGTCCACGTGTCACCCTTCGAGTGGTCCACGTGGTTCTCTGATGCTGACGTCATCGACTACCGATGACCGATCGGATCACAAGCCCCCCAGTCTCGAGTCGAGAACTCGTTCTCAGCGAAGAGACTAAGTGGTCGTGCCCCCAGTCCACGTGGCAAGTGGGGCCGCCTCACGTGCCACCTCACGTGCTGCTTCTTTAACGTTTGGGCTTCTTCTCTTAAATCTCGCGACACGTGGCCCCATCAACGGCCAGCGTTGCGCGTCGCCAGCGCTTCTCTTATTCAAATTGGCGCGCCCCTTTCACTGTTCCTCCATCTTCTTCATTCGACTTCCAGACTCTCTGCGAACTTCTCCTCTGTGCACCCATCTTTCTTCAAATTCTCTGCTTCCTAAACTCTTGCGATCATCCAAAGGTATGGTTTTTCTTCTCCCTGGCCCCTTTTTGGTCATCTTTACCGATTGCATTTATCATTCTGGTTGTCATGCATTCATCTTCTCTATTTTCCCTCTCTCGACCCCGCGCTAGGGTTGTTTCGTGCTCTTACCCTGGCTTCTGCTTCTTCTTCTTTTTCTTTTCATCTGGGCATCTCCTTCTCCTTTCCCTTTTCTGTTTTCACCGAAACATTCATCATTCCTTCTTCTCCCATTTATTCTGACTTTTTCGTTTTTCCTCCATTTGCAGCTATCTCACGATGGCTCGCTTGAAACAAACTGCGCGCATCATTGCTTCTTCTTCTGGTGCACAGCCTTCCGCGACTGCGCCAGCTCCACCACCGCCTGTGGCTACCTCCTACCACGACAATGCCAGGGTCTACCAATGGGCTCCCCTGGCATTGCTCGCCGAAACCTCCACTCTACTGCCTGAGGGCCATCTCAAGTCCCTGCTAAGTCGCAATCCTGATGAGCCTTCCTGCTCCGTCGACAGGGAGAATGACTTCAACATTCGAATTCGCATTCCTCCTCGAGGAATGCCCATCTGCGTGGATGACAGGGCCACCAACGGGGTGCCCTTTGTCTTCATCTACTCCGCTATCTTCAAGAGGTTGAAGCTGCGCCTCCCTTTCACCTTCTTCGAGAAGGAGCTGATGATGGAGTTAAACGTCGCGCCTTGTCAACTCCATTCAAATTCTTGGGCCTTCATCCGGGCGTTTCAAATCCTCTGCAGTCATTTCGGGCACAACGCCTCCGTGGACGTGTTCCTTTACTTCTTCGAAGCGAAGAACCCTGGGGACAGGTCCTGGGTTAGCCTGAACGGGGTTGCTGGGCGGGTGCTCCTGGGCCTGTACCAGCAATCCTTCAAAGACTGGAAGGGCAGATTCTACATGATATCTGCTACCCCTCAAAGTCCAAACCTGCTCGAGGGATACCCCCTCTACTTGGTTCCTGAAGTTGAATTCAAGAAGTCCAGGGACCTCGAAGCTATGGCCCCCTACGAGCGCGAGCTATGTGGGCTGCTCCTGGGGGCCAAGTACAACTCCGCCCGCCTCATCAAAGATGAATTTGATGTGGTGGCTCTGAAAAAATATATAGGTAGCTCTTCTTCTTTCACCTTTCTTAGGATGCCTGCACCTTTTCATGCATGTTTTATGTGTTTTTTACCTTACTTGCATACCTTGGTCAACTAACCCCTCCCCTTCTCGTCTATGCAGACTCAATGACGGGGAAAGACAGGAAGTTGGCCCTGCTGGAGCTTGCCAAACGTAGGGGCACTGGTTCCTTCTACCACTGAGCCCATTGCGGCCCCTCCACTCTCGGTCGCGCCAGCTGAAGGCCCCGAGCAAGGGAAGAAAAGGAAAAGGCTGGTGAAGGCTTCCGCTTCTTCTATTGCTGCTGCTGCTGCTTCAACTAAAGAGGAGAGCTCAGGCTCTCCTCTTGTTCACCGCCAAAGGAAGAGAGCAGCGGTTGAGGGGGCCTCATCTCTCCAGCCTGGAGAGATTGAGGTGGTGGAAGTGGAGGAAGGGTCTTCCCTTCCCCCTTGCGCTCAAACTGCCCCAGAGCCTACCAACCTTCCTTCTCCAGGCCAGCAGCCGCCTCCAACTTCCCAACTGCCATCTTCCCCCCCAGCAGGCCAATCACCTGGTCCACCTGCTCATCCTGCTGGGGGTCCACCACCACCACTGCCAATCCCCACCGCTACTGCTGAAGGTGGGGGGTCCAGCTTGGGCCCAAGCACTTCTGGGGCCAACCACGAAAACTTCAGTAGGGTCATCACCCTGGTCCGACAACTCATAAGCAACCGGGAGCTTGTCGAGTGGAGTGGTGATGAGGTGGATATGCACCTGGCCAAGCAGGTAGTGCTCTCTCTGGAGTTTTCCACCCAGCATCGCAAGCAACTAGCTCTGGAGAAGAGGGTGAGGGATCTTGAGCACGACAAGGAGTCACTGCGAAGTGACTTCGAAGCTGCCCAAGAATCTGTGGAGTTGATGCGGGGCATGGTGGAGAAAGCTAGGAGGGAGTACCTAGCGCAGGTCCAAGAGACCATCAAGACAGAGATCTTGATGGGGCAAGCTGTTAGTTCTTTGGACTGCACGGTGGTAGAGCTGCGGGCCGAGACCTCCTCCCTACGCCAACTGAATTCTCAAATAGTGGGGGAGCTCGAGTCCACCAAAGAAGCAGCTGCAGCTGGGGAGAAGAGACTCGAGGAGGTGGTGGGCAAACTGTCCGAAGCTGCCTCCTCTCTTGCTGCTATCACCACTGAGAGGGATGCTGCGGAGGCCCCAAAGCAGAAACTGGAGGCGGAGAATGCTGATTTGATGAATGTGGGAGCTGATGCCCTTACTGATGGATTCGAGCTAGCACTCGAGCAAATCAGATGCGTTCTCCCGGACCTGGACCTCTCGCAGTTCAGCATCTATCATGAAGTGGTAGATGGAAAGCTTATCCCTCCTGCCCCTTAATCTTTTCTCTTCTCTGTAAATTTAACCTCTGCACAATTTTCTTATTACTCTGAAATTTGTATAAGACTTGGCTGTGAATACAAACTCTCAATGCTTCTTTTGTTGCATAAGTTTCTTCCCTTGTATTTTCTTTGAACTTCACTTATCTTTATGTGCGCGATTAACTATTAGCTAGCTTAGGTTCAGCGCGATCTTGGGCTTTACCTTTCCTTTCGCACACGACTAAGTGTTAATCAGCTTAGGCTTAGCGCGATCTTAAGCTTTGTCTTTCACTTTGCGCACGACTAAGTGTTAACCAGCGTAGGCTTAGCGCGATCTGCTTCTCTTATTCTTTCACTTCTACTTGATCACGACTGGCTATTCCCTCAGCTTAGTGTTTAACAGTCCTCGTGCGCTGCTTTGCACCACTAGCCAATTACTGACGACTCATCAGTGATCGTTCTTTAGTCTTTACTTAGCTTTCTCTGTCGCTCTAGCGCTAAGTGCATGGAGGACTTTGACATCGATCGCTCAAGGTGATGCCTCGTCTTGGGGAAAGAAAAGTGTTTCTCGCTAACCCCTCTTACTTTCCCCAAGGTCCTCACCCTTTGGCGGGTGGAGTCGCTCATTCCCTGCCTCACTCCTGGGGTGAGAAGGGTTTCGGACTAAGAGTCTTACTGGGCCAATATTGGTGTATGCCAAGTGGGTAAGGACGTTTTGTCAAAGCCTTTCCTTTCCCTCCTTTGGTCTTACTAGCACCCCTGGCTTTTCAAACCTTTAACTGCTTGCGCCCACACCTGGGGTGAGGAAGACTTAGATCGGCGCCAGTACTTGCGCCTAGGGCAAGTAGGGTCTAACCAATCACCTGCACTTGCACCTGGGGCAAGGAGGATTTTAACTTTTAATACTTGAGCACACTTTATATGCTGGAAATTTTTCTTTAATTGGGTGGCCTCGTTAAAAACCCTCTTTAGGGAAAAGAGTGCCCCCTTGTCTGTTCAACTGTTTCCACCACATACAAACATGTGTCTTTTAGCGCGAGAACGCCATTACTGTACAACTTTAACTGAAATAAAATTTTAAATGGGTGGCGTTCCATGTTCTGGGGATTGCTCCTCCTTCCAAAGTCTCTAGGCGATAGGCTCCGTTCTCTAATGTCTCCACCACTCTGTACGGGCCTGTCCACTTTGGGGATAACTTGTTCTGCATGTCATTCTGATGCGCCTTTCTCATCACCAGATCACCTTCCTGGAAGCGCCTGGGCCTCACTTTAGAGTTGTGCCTCCGCTCTACTCTTCTCTTCACAGCTTCAGCACTGACTCTGGCCTCTTCTCGCACTTCGTCTAGCAGATCCAGATTCACCTTACGCTCTTCATTGGACTCTTCAGCAACGAAGTTCAAGAATCTGGGGGAGCTCTCCTGTATTTCCACAGGAATCATGGCATCTGTCCCATAGAGAAGGCTGAAGGGTGTCTCATGGGTGCTGGACTGTGGGGTGGTGTGATAAGACCATACGATTCTGGGGACCTCCTCTGCCCAGCCTCCTTTGGCCTTGTCTAGTCTTCGCTTCAGCCCCCTGAGCAGCACTCGATTTGCTGACTCCACCTGCCCATTTGTTTGTGGGTGCTCCACTGAAGCGAAAACCTGTTGTATCTTTAACTCTTCACACATCTTCCTCAGCTGATGACTTGTGAACTGGGTGCCATTGTCGGAAACCAGCCTCTTGAGTATTCCGAAGCGGCAGACAATGTTCTTCCAGACGAAGTGTTCGACTTTCTGTGCGGTGATGTGTGCAACTGGCTCTGCCTCCACCGACTTGGTGAAATATTCGATGGCCACGATGAGGAACTTCATCTGCCTTGTCGCCAGGGGAAAGGGTCCTAAGATGTCAATCCCCCATGTATGGAATGGCCACGGGCTATGGATGGACCTCAACTCCTCAGGGGGTGCCTTGTGCCAGTCTGCATGCAGTTGACACTGTTTGCATCGCTGAGCAAACCTTACGCAATCTTCCTTCAGCTTTGGCCAGTAGTACCCCGCGCGGAGTACTCTACTTGCCAAAGCGCGACCACCTACGTGGCTTCCGGACACCCCCTCGTGCAGCTCAAACATGAGTCTGGTGCATTGCTCGCCGTGTACACAGATCTGCACAGGGTGAGAAAATCCAAATCTAAATAGGCTTCCATCTATAAGAGTAAACTTACTTGAACCCCTCTTTATTCTTTTTGCCTCTGCCAGATCGAGC
Organism: Phaseolus vulgaris; assembly: GCF_051622355.1. Lineage (NCBI taxonomy): Eukaryota > Viridiplantae > Streptophyta > Magnoliopsida > Fabales > Fabaceae > Phaseolus > Phaseolus vulgaris. The sequence goes on from NC_143508.1 coordinate 39,746,500, forward strand.
GGGAGTACACCATCTTCTAAGTATAGCTGGTATGGCGTCATCCAGGTGTCGGGTTCCTTCTCCGCATGGACCTCCATCGACTCATCGGTCTTTGAGGGTCGCGATCTCACCCTCGGTGCTCTTAGCGTTTCTTGGGTCAACGACCGATGACCGATCGTTAGACGCTCCATTGACCTGTATACATGAAGCACCTGGTTGTCTGATACGAACGCGCGCGGCACCTTCAGGGTCTCCTGAATGACAGTCCTCTGCTTCCCCCCCTTGCCTGAGCTGGTCAGCTTGGCAAGCAGGTCTGCTCGGGCATTCTGCTCTCTTGGCACGTGCACTAACTCAAACTCGGCGAAGGACGTCTTCAGGAGCTGCACATACTCCAGGTAGGCTGCCATCTGGGGATCCTTTGCTTGGAACTCCCCGGTAACCTGCCCGGTGACCAGTAACGAGTCGCTCTTGGCCAGCAGATTTCTTGCTCCCATTTCTCTTGCTAGCAACAGTCCTGCGATCAGGGCCTCATACTCCGCCTGGTTGTTGCTAGCTTTGAAGGCAAAGCGGAGGGACTGCTCGATCAGTACCCCCTTTGGTCCTTCCAGGATGACTCCCGCGCCGCTTCCCTGCTGATTAGAGGAGCCATCCACCGATAACACCCATCGGAAATTTAGCCCTTCTGTAGGTGTCGCGATTGATGATAGCTCGACTACGAAGTCCGCGAACACCTGCCCCTTGATCGGTCCTCGGGGCTCGTACTGAATATCATATTCTGACAATTCTACTGCCCATTTGACCATCCTGCCTGCTACATCAGGTTTCTTCAATACGTTCTGGAGAGGCAGATCAGTCATCACCACCACTGTGAAGCTGTGGAAGTAATGCCTGAGTCTTCTGGCTGAAAACACCACCGCCAGAGCAGCCTTCTCGAGGGCCTGGTACCTTGTTTCAGGGCCTTGCAGCACCTTACTCACGAAGTAAACAGGCCTCTGGGCCTGGTCCTGCTCTTGCACCAGGACTGAACTGACTGCTCTCTCCGTAACAGCAAAGTATAGACGAAGAGGGATGCCTACCTGGGGCTTTCGCAAGACTGGTGGGCTTGCCAGGTACCCCTTTAACTTGATGAAAGCCTCCTCGCACTCCTGTGTCCAGAGAAATCTGTTGTTGCGTTTGAGACACTGGAAGTATGGGTGACCCTTCTCCCCTTCAGCGGACATAAATCGGGACAGAGCTGCCAAGCGACCGGTGAGCTGCTGCACCTCCTTCACCGTCGTTGGGCTCCTCATTGCCACGATCGCCGCACACTTCTCCGGGTTAGCTTCGATTCCCCGCTCTGTCAAGAGGAAACCCAAGAACTTCCCAGCCTCCACACCGAAAATGCATTTCTCTGGGTTGAGCTTCAGCCTGTACTTGGCAATGGTGGTGAATAGCTCTTCCAGATCAGCTGCATGATGCGTCTTCTCTTGGGACGTAACCACCATGTCATCTACATAGGCGTGCACGTTCCTTCCCAGCATGGGCGAGAGCACCCTATCCATGAGCCGCTGGTAGGTAGCCCCCGCATTCTTTAACACAAATGGCATGACCTTGTAGCAATAGCAAGACCGTTCCGTCATAAACGCAGTCTTGCATTCATCCATTGGGTGCATCCTGATCTGGTTATACCCCGAGAAAGCGTCCAAGAAGCTGAGTAGCTTTCCCCCCGAGGCGCTATCAACTAGAGCATCTATACTGGGTAAGGGGTAAGAATCCTTGGGGCACACCTTGTTGAGGTCAGTCAAGTCCACGCACATTCTCCACTTGCCGCTTGCCTTTTGAACCAGCACCACATTCGCTAGACACTCGGGGTACTGGATTTCCCTGATGTGCCCTACGGCCAGGAGCTTCTGCGCTTCGTCGTGGATCACCTTCCTCTTCTCCTCGTTGAACTTTCTTCGCCTCTGACGCACGGGTCGAACCGTGGGGTCCATCGACAGACGATGGCAGAGGAAATCGGGGTCGATTCCTGGCATGTCGGATGCTGACCATGCAAAGGCATTCATGTGCTTCTCAATCACACCCATGATCAGCATTCGCTCTTCTTCAGCGAGGGATCCCCCTAACTTGAACTTTCTTCCCCCGACGTCCACTTCGACCCATCCCTCAGCTGGGTGGGGCCTTCTCTCGCTGGCGATGACCGCCCTCGCGATCCCTGGCTCGCGAGGGGTGATCGCGCCTTCCTCTTCTTCTTCGACTTGGGCTACCTGGGAGCCCCCCACCGCAGCATCCTGCATCCTCTGAGCGCCTTGTGTCTCCCTGACCGCCAATCGCTGTTCGCGCACTCCTGGTGGTGGTTTTGTGGTGACGTGGCACACACTTCTCTTTTGCTTCAAGCTGTTGTCATAACAGCGTCTTGCCTCGGCCTGATCCGACTTGATGGTTATCACGGTTCCCTCCATCGACGGCAGCTTCAACTTCATATGCCTCGTCGATGGTATTGCACCCAGTCTATTGAGTGTTGGCCTACCCAACAAAACGTTGTACACAGAAGGGGCATTCACCACCAGGTACTTTATCTTTTCAGTGCGGGCTGTCGTTCCGTCAGTGAACGTTGTCCTCAGCTCAATGTATCCCCGCACCTCTACCTGATCCCCTGCAAAACCGTAGAGACAACCAGTATAAGGTCTTAACTGATCAGGGGACAACTGTAGCTTGTTGAATGTTGGCCAGAACATGACATCCGCCGAGCTTCCCTGATCTACGAGTACTCTATGCACTCGTCTTTCTGCTGTGATGAGAGAAATGACCACATGGTCGTTATCGTGCGGGACAACGTCCCGTAGGTCAGCTTTCCTGAAGATAATGTCCACTTCAGGGTAATGACTCTCATTCACTGCATCTAACGCCATCACCGATCGAGTGTATCTCCTTCTTTGTGAGGCTGTGCATCCCGCACCAGAGAAGCCTCCCGCGATCGTCTGCACTTCCCCGTGCACAGGGACTTCATGCTGTTGTTCTCCAGTTTGGGATCCTGACGCGCGATCACCCTGCGGCTCACGCAGGTAATCTGCTAGAAAACCAGACTTCACCAACTCTGCCAGTTGGTGTCCCAGCGCCAAACAGGAATGAAGTGTATGGCCAAAGGCCTGATGAAACTCACACCATTCATTCTTCTTCCTTCCAAGTACCTTATCTGTCTTCTCTGGTACTCGTAATCTTGCTGCTACAGCAGGAAGGGCGATGAGATCCGCCAATCCTACCATGAAGTCGTATCTCGGGGGTGCGTTATTCTCCCTTGCACACCCCTTGCTCTGGTCCTTGCCTGGTGCATAGGGACGAGGTTTTTCCCGCACCTTCTTCCCTTCCTTGGCCTCATGCACCCTTGCTTGCTGTGGCTTTCCTTGCCCTCCACGCGGTCTGGGTGGTGCAGCACTTCCCCTCTTCTCAGAAACCTCTGTTTCTGCCACTATGTGCGCCACCGCACATCGTCGAATCTCTGCAAAGGTGTTGGGATGGCTCCTGATGAGAGACTCGCTGAAAGGGCCAGGCAGCACACCCTTCTTAAACGCGTGCACCAGCATATCTTCATCTTTGCTGGGCAGTCTAACCACTTGTGCTCCAAAGCGGTTGAGGTAGTCTTTCAGCGACTCACCTTGGTACTGGCGCACGTCGAACAGATCGTAGGACACCACTGCAGGTGCCTTGTTGACGATGTATTGCTCAGTGAAGAGCTTCGAGAACTGAGAGAAAGACGTGATGTGTCCTTCTGGTAGGCTTACGAACCACTCCATGGCGATTCCGCTGAGCGTACTCATAAACATTTTGCAGTAGACAGCGTCTGAACTCCAAGACACCATCATCTGGGTGTGGAACGCCGTCAGGTGCGCTTCCGGGTCTTCTACCCCCTTGAACGATGCTTTGACCCCCACCAGGTTGGGAGGCACCATGGTTCCCATGATCTCAGGGGAAAATGGCATGGGGAACGCTCTTGGAGGTGAGGGCATCCTAGACACCCTTTCGTCAACCACGTGTTCCCTCTGCGCTTGCAGCGTCCTTCTCAACTCCTCGTTGACACGATTCAGCTCGTCGTTCCTGCTTTGCGACGCAGCTAACTCCGTCTGCTTGACGAATGTTCATGCTTGCTCGCTACCAGGGCCATAAGGGAACACAAAGGGGATTCATGTTCCTATGATCACCGGGCCTTCGCGAGGAGGCATGACGACGACATCGCTGTGCTCCCTTACACTCTAGGGGAGCCAGTATGTGGAGACGAACGGGCCAACGAAGGGGTCCCCTTCTTTTACCTTTACCAGGTGGTTTTCAAGACCATCGGAGTGCGCCTACCCTTCTCCTGGTTCGAGAAGGAACTGCTGACGGAGATCAATGTCGCTCCGGCCCAGTTATACCCCAACAGCTGGGCCTTTGTCAAAGCCTTCGATATCCTCTTCGGGTTTCTGGGTTGTGCGCCCTCGGTTGACCTCTTTCTTCACTTCTTTGAGGTGAAGAGGCAAAGACACAACCTCTGGATAACCAGGTGGAAGTCCGGGGATACCTGGAGTTGAGGACTACGTTCACGGACGGAGAGGCCTCCCGTACCGAAAGCATCCGGTACCTGGTCGTGAACGCCAACTCCGCCTACAATATTTTGCTAGGCGGGCCGGCGTTAAACCGTTTGAACGCGGTGTCCTCCACACGCCACATGAAGATGAAGCTGTCAGACCTCAGTGGTAAGGTGATAGTCATCAGGTCAGACCAGGAGGAGGCGAGAAAATGCTATGAGAACAGCCTGAAAACGAAGAGAAGCGTTTTCATGGTATATGAATGTCCGCCCTGCGCGGACACGACGATGATTGAGGCGACACCCGCGGGGTCGACGCCTATTGAGGCCATACCGGCAAGGGCGGCGTCCGAAGCAGACGCACCCATGGAGGAAGGTCCTAGCGACGTGGCGCCCGTGCAAGAGGCGGCGCCCGTCGAGGATGAGAGCAGAGAACAGCCAGCCACCAACGCCGTAGAAAGGGAGATTGGTGGCAAGACATTCAAGTTAGGGAGTTTGCTGAGTCCGGGAGAGCAGGAAGGGGTGGCAGAAGTGATTTCGTGCCACCTGGATGCCTTCGCATGGTCCGCCTCGGATATGCACAGTATCGACCCCGATTTCCTGTGTCACCACCTCAGCATGGATGCCACGGTCCGCCCCGTGCGCCAGAGAAGGAGAAAGTTCAACGAGGAGAGACAGCAGGTGGTGAAGGACGAAACGCAGAAGCTGTTGAAGGCTGGCCATATCAGGGAGATTCAATACCCTGAGTGGCTTGCCAATGTCGTCTTGGTGAAAAAGGCGAATGGAAAATGGAGGATGTGCGTGGACTTCACAGACTTGAATAAGGGGTGCCCAAAGGACTCGTACCCGCTGCCCAGCATCGACGCCTTGGTGGACAGTGCGTCCGACTTTCATTAAGGTGTTGAGTTTCCTAGACGCCTTCTCCGGATACAACCAGATTAAGATGCACCCGAGAGATGAGAACAAAACTGCATTCATGACTGAGACCTGCAGTTACTGCTATAAGGTGATGCCTTTTGGGCTGAAAAACGCGGGCGCCACGTACCAAAGGTTAATGGACAAGGTCCTGGCGCCGATGCTCGGGAGGAATGTGTACGCCTATGTAGACGACATGGTGGTGGCGTCGCAGGATAAGGTGCAAGACATGGCAGATCTGGAGGAGTTGTTCGTTACGATATCCAAGTACCGCCTCAAGTTAAACCCTGAGAAGTGTGTTTTCGGGGTTGAGGCCGGTAAGTTCTTGGGTTTCATGCTCACGGAGAGGGGGATAGAGGCGAACCCCGACAAATGCGTGGCGATTATCGCCATGCGAAGCCCGGCGTCGGTAAAGGAGGTGCAACAGCTGACAGGGCGGATGGCGGCGCTCTCAAGGTTTGTTTCCGCCGGGGGAGAGAAGGGGCATCCATATTTCCAGTGCCTCAAGAGAAACAGTCGCTTTGCGTGGACTGATGGATGGAGGTCCTATTCCACGCAGTTGGAATGCAGCCAACTTAAAATTTTATTTCAGTTGACTTATGTAAGCAGTTATGTAACAATTTAGTTGAAGGGGATGCTCTTTTTCCCTCTCGGGGGTTTTTTAATGAGGTCACCCAAATAAAAGGTAAAACCAGTTTGAGAAAAAGAAGTGTCTTGGTTTTCATCCTTTATCTTTCTCCGTTTGAAGTAATGTGATGCGTCGCCAAAAAAGAAGGCGTCGCCTAGGCCAAGGCATCGCCAAGAGAGAAGGCGTCACCCAGATGAAGGCGTCGCCCCGGTGAAGGCGTCGCCCCGGTGAAGGCGTCGCCTAGATGAAGGCATGTGCCGTTGGAAGAACAGGACGAAAGAAAAGCGCGCGGTATACGAAAAACATGCAAAGTAAAGTGGCGTTGCAAAAAATCAAGTATGATATAGAAAAGTTGTTGTTACAAGCAATGTTCGATACAATGGGAGTAGCACAAATGGAGCAAACACTACAGATCATGCAAAAACACGAACAAGCCATTTCTCAGTGGCCATCGGAATCAGCACTGGAGGAAGGCGAAACCCCATTGCTAGCCCGCAAAGCTCGAGTAAGTCGTGTCCTCCTCTCTTGGTTTATTTTTGAGCCTGCACCAAGGGAGATAAATGTGTCAGAGACACCATGAAACAAGACAGACACGGTTAGAAAGCAACAAAGGCCGAAGTTTCTAGGGCAGCGACTCTTACATATCTACTTTTCGAGAGTTCCAGCGTTGAACTCTAAGCTGATCAAAGTGGCAGAGTCAAAACCTCCCGCCTCAGCAAGAATCCGGCAAGCTATTTGATCACTTGGAGCCAGCTTCTTGAAGGGTTTGGTTTTGAGGGCCCTTGCCTCTCTCACCCAATACAGCGGAAACCCATCCAGAGCGTCGGGAACAAGGTCAGTGCAGCAGATCTTGAAGAACCGGCCTTTCCACCCGGTGAACGAGTTCTGGAAGGGTGTGAGGAGAACTCTCCCGGGAACGTTACTGAGAGTTACCCAGAGGTTGTGTCTTTGCCTCTTCACCTCAAAGAAGTGAAGAAAGAGGTCAACCGAGGGCGCACAACCCAGAAACCCGAAGAGGATATCGAAGGCTTTGACAAAGGCCCAGCTGTTGGGGTATAACTGGGCCGGAGCGACATTGATCTCTGTCAGCAGTTCCTTCTCGAACCAGGAGAAGGGTAGGCGCACTCCGGTGGTCTTGAAAACCACTTGGTAAAGGTAAAAGAAGGGGACCCCTTCGTTGGCCCGTTCGTCTCCACATACTGGCTCCCCTAGAATGCAAGGGAGCACAGCGATGTCGTCGTCATGCCTCCTCTCGAAGGCCCGGTGATCATAGGAACATGAATCCCCTTTGTGTTCCCTTATGGCCCTGGTAGCGAGCAAGCATGAACATTCGTCAAGAAGTTCATTCGAAGCCCAAGGGTACAAGTCCTTGGGATTGACCCTGGGGGAAGCAGCATGAGAAGACATTCTTTAACAAGATCAGGGATTGTCGAGGGTGTATGGCCTGCCGGAAGTGCAAGGGCCGAGTGGGGGGAGCAAACGCTGGAAGAACCCTTCGTGAGAAGAGAAGGGGTGCAAGAAGAGAGAGTGCAAGTAGGTTACGAAGAAGGATGAAATGATGAGAAGGGTTTCAGAGTTTGAAGAGTTAAATAAAGCGGTTAGAGCGCCAAACGAAGCAAGTAGAAGTATTGCAGTTAGGGCATTAAACAACGCGAATGGATGCACCGCACGATCGAGCCACGTGGCAGAAGATGAAGGGATGACCCTGGCACCGCTGGTTAAACTCAGAGAACGTCGTATCAACAGAATATCCAGTGGTACGATGCGCCGTCGAAAGTGGGTCAGGGGCACAGCAGGAGTCAGGACTCAGTGGAATGACTGAATGTCCCATCAGCCATACAAGAAGCGCCACGTGGATCAAGTCGAATGACTGAACGTCCCATCAGCCATACAAGAAACGCCACGTGGATGGCACGGACAAAACCTTGAGCTCCTCGCTGTCATCAAGCGTCGACCAAGGCAAGGATCAAAGTCAATGTCAAAGTAAAGATAACGCCCGAGGCGTCGCCCAGAAGGACGTGAAGGGCAACGCCAACATGAGACGTCGCGGGCGTCGCCAACCCAAATATCAGCAGGGTCGCCTCCCCGATACCCACAGGTAGGAAAGACTGTGGAGGGAGACAAAATTGAAGGGGGCAGAGTTAGTTGCTGGCGTCACCTCCCCGATACCCACGGGTAGGAAAGACTGTGGAGGGAGATAAGACCGCCAAACGCCAGCGAATTGCTGGCAGGGTGTTCCCCGATACCTATGGGAAGGAAAAACCATAGAGGGAACGACCCCTCCCCGGAGCACTCGACGTTTTAGACACCCGGGGACGATACGACGCTGCTGTAGCAGGCCTCTCCTTAGGCGTGGGCTCCGGGGGCTAAGGATCAAGGAGAGAACCGTTTCGGTGTTAGAGACACCCCGTGGACGATACGACGTCACTAGGTGAGCCTCTCCATGGGCGTGAGGGTTGGCACGTGACCTTTCCCGGGCATACAAGGCCGTCCAACGAAGTGAAAGAAACGGGTAAAACATAAACAAAATAACCGAAGCGCGCGAAGGCAAAGAATGAGAGTAAGAGCGCACAGGCAGGATTTTATATCGCGAAAGCACAGGAGTAATCATACAAACACCCAGAGTTGTAACCAGAGTACAGATGATTCGAGGAATTACAAATTTGGCAGAGAAGGTTAAAACAAGTACAAAGGAAGGGGCAGATGATCGAGGGGACGGCTCAATCGTCTATCTCCAAAGGCACGACCTTTCCATCAACAATGTGGTGAGTGGAATCGCAGCTGGAAATGTCGATCCCCGGGTTCGTGCAGACTGCTTGAGCCAAAGCCTCTTGGAACCCCTCCTCAAAAGTGCCCGCCATGTCTTGGATGAGGGCCTTTTTGTCCTTCTCCAGCTCCTCAATGGCGGCGTCCCCAGAGGCTACCTGCTTCTCCAAAGCCTCCTTCTCCACGCGAAGCCGACTTACCTCGACCTGTAGTTTTTCATAGTCAGCCTGGAGAAGGCCCATAGCCTTAGCCTGTGTGGCTATTTCCCCCTCCATCCGCTCCAGCTTGTCAGCCTGCTCACAGCAACGGTCCTTCAAGTCCTTTTGGACTTCTGCATCAGCTTTGACCAATTCTTGAAGGCCCGTTAACTGAACTTGGAGGGCAACTTCCCGAGTATAAAAGTCAGCCTGGAGCTCCAATGCCTCTGCCAGTTGTCTCTCAGCTTCTGCTTTGGACTCTTGCGCCTGCTTCAAGGAAGTTTGGTAAGTTTCGTTCTGGCGTCCCAGGGTTCTCTTCTCCTCCTCCAGAGTAGTCACCTTTGTTTCCAAGGCCTGGAGAGTTTGAGCTTGCAGGACCGCGTTTCTGGCCTGGGCGCGCCATTCAAGGGCCACCGGCAAGAAGGCCCCCAAGTAGAAAGGCATGCCTTCCTTCCTGTCGGTACCCTCTGGCATAGTTCCGCCACTGAAGCCCCTCATCAGATGCATGATTGGGGGAGGGATGGCGATGAAATCGGGGGCGGCAGCGACGGGAGCAGGGGAAGCAGTGACTTCTGCCGGCGGCGGAGGCGAGGCAGATTCGGCGCCTTCGTCCCCTTCCTCTTGGAGTGTCGTGGGGGGAAGTGAGGTCGCACTTGGGGGGTTGTCCATAAAGGAGTTCCCTCCCGGGGGCGACGCCTCTACTAGAAGAGGAACCCGCGCAGATTTTCTCCTCTTGAAGGGTGCCACGCCTTCCGAGTCTTCATCATCCGATAAAATTTCCAAGACCCGTTTCCCTTTGTCAAGGGGTGTTGGAGCCGGAGATGAGGCCGCGGCTAGGGGAACAGCGGCAATGGGCAAGGGAGAGTCAGAAGTCTGAAGTGCCTCAGGGCTATGTGGGGACGGTGGAGATGAGCCCAACGGGGTTTCGGCAGTGATCGGAGGTGGCAGGGACAGAGTTGGTGGAGGAATCGGATCAGCAGCAGGGGCGGAGGAGGCGCCCGCCTTGGCGGCACGAGCCTCCTTCATTGCTTTCGCAAGCATCATCCTTTTAGAGGCGTCCATCACTGATCCTGCATCGAAACAGACCAGACAACAGAAATTAGGACCAAAGCAACTATACAAAATTACAAAGCGCATAGAGGCGTAAGATGCAAGCAACATGGCACAATATACACGAGCAGAATAGGCTGTGGGAACAAACATCCGGTAGCAGGGTGTTCACAACAAGAAGGATGAGGGGAGAGTCCCCTTACTAAAGTAGGTGGTCAGGGCGTGAGCATTGTACTCGCTAGCAACAAGCTTCAAGGTATCAAAAACGATCCCCAGCCTGGCCAAGGCTTTGCTTACCTCCCTGTCAGCGGGAGATAGCTCTTCCAGGGTTTTGGCCCTGAGCAGCTTAAGGCGCTCCGTCCAGTAAAGGGGAAAGCCATCCAAGGCTGTGGGATCGTGCTTAGCGCTGCACACTCTAAAGAATTTCCCCTTCCAGTTTTTGTAAGAGTTTTGGAAGAGGGAGAGGAGGATTCTGCCCGCGATCCCGGAAAAGCATACCCAGAAGCTTTTCCCCTGCTTTTTCACCTCAAAGAAATGCAAGAAGACGTCTACGGATGGGAGGATGCCCAGGTGTCCACAAAGAATTTGAAAACCCCTTACAAACGCCCAGCTGTTGGGGTGGAGCTGGGCGGGGGCGGTATTGATTTCAGTGAGGAGTTCTCTCTCGAAGGGGGTAAATGGGAGACGGACTCCTACGCGTTTGAACACTGTCTGGTACATAAAGAAGAAGGGTTTCCCCTTTCTAGGTCTATCATCCAAACAGACAGGCTCCCCAGGCCTGCCGGGACGGACGGATATATGGGCGTCGTGTGTGCGGCAGAAGGCGTTAAAGTTGTACAAATGGGGATCCCCACGATGAGCTTCCAGGTCCTGGAAGGAAGTCAGGCTGGTGCATTCGCTCAGGAGCTCGTCGGGGCCCATGGGTAGAAGGCTTTGTAGTTGGACTTGGGGGTCTTGGGGGAGGAATCAGGCTCCGCGTTCGTGCGCGTCATGGTGTAAATAAATAGCTGGAGAAAGAAGAAAGGAAAAGGGTTTTAGCAAGTGTAGCCATGACAGGAAGGGGAGTGAACCCCAGGAAACATCACCCACGCGAGAAAACCCAGAGAAGGAAGGAGAAGCAGAAGAACGCAGTAATGCACGAATGACAACAGTCCCAGGCAGTTCAATGAATCATACAATGCGACGAAAGGGAAGGGTCGTGAGTGTTCGAAAATCATACCTTTGCTATCGAAGGGAAGGTGGAAGAAGAGCACAGGAAGGAGAGAACAGTAATCGCAGAGAAAAAGGGTTTGAAGATGACGAACAGTGCAGAGACGCAGAGGGAATGAATGTAACAGTAGGGTGAGCGCGGGGTTTGGGGTAACTTAAACGTTACATCTTGCAACCCAAGAGGCGCTAACTAAGAGCCGTGAGATCGTACCACGTGTCAAAGGATCAATCGCCCAAGGGAAACGCAAGGGTCTCTAGAGGCTGGCCGTGCGATGGGCCACGTGGCGCACGATCAAGGGTAACCCCGAAAGGCGCTATCATTCCCGTTTCAGAGGATGTCCAATCAACCATTAAGAGCGCTCCTGTGGTTCGGAGAGTGTCACGTCAATAATTCGAGAATTGTTGAGTCAGCAGGGAGCGACACGTCATCAGAGTGACACGTGGACGGCGTGGGCGAGGCCTTAGTCTTTACGCTGAAGACAAGTCTTCGGCTTAAGACTGGGGGGCTTGTGTACCGTTCCGTACCCGGGCGTTGACTAAGTCAAGGTCAAAGTCAACACAGGGCGTCGCCTAGGTGAAGAGACATTAAGTGCCAGCGTCGTCAAGAAAGAAGGCGTCGCCAAGGCAAGGCGTCGCCTAGATGAAGGCGTCGCCCAACCAGGGCGTCGCCAGATCAAACATTACCAAAGCAAGGCAATCACAGTGTGGTTCCCCGATACCCATGGGTAGGAGAGACCATGGAGGGAGCGACGCCGTGGGAAGGCCCCAAACCCTGGATGACCAGGGAACAAGAGTTGGCACCCAAAAAGTCACCCCTAGCACAGTAGCACTCACAGGCGGGAGGACCCACACGTAGAAACGTCCCCAGATGGGCAGAAACGCTTCCAGATGGGGTCAAGGCGTCGTGAGGCCCTCCACGTGTACGACAGCCAGGTCAGAATAGAAACACCCTTTAGTCAGGTGCCAGGTAATCAAGTCATTCAATACTGTTTCCGTTTCGAGCGTTCAAGTACTATGATGGCTCCCAAGCGTTTCAACGTCTTAAATGCGCTACGTTTTCTAATTAAACGCTTTAATGAGTGCGTTACGTTTGTAATTAAAAGCGCTTTAAGGCGCTTTAAATGCTTGGGTAGTTTAAATAGCGCGGAGAATGTTGGGAACGGGGTTCGAACTTTTGGCAAATTGACCAGAGAACTCTCTAGTTGCTTGCTCGTGCCTTGAGGTTACGTACAAGGGACTGGGGAAAAGATCTTTGCCTGAGGGAGAAAACATACACACAACACACAGTTCTTTTTACCACCTTCAGAGTGCCATACGCGGTGCTCAGAGACGGAGGTGCAAAGTTTTGGTGTTTCTTGCTGGCTGACTTGAGCGTCGGAGTGCAAACGGCCGCTAGGGCGCCTCTTTGTCCCCTCTTTTGCAGGAATCCACAGGTACCCAGTGGGAAGGAGTCCCTAGCTGACGGTTGAGGTCGCGCACGAAGACGTCCCGGTCAACCGGACGGAACAATACATTAGTGAATTGCTGCCAAATTGTGCCAATTTCACTTCTTGCCCAAAACCTCCTAGGTTAGGCTTTTGATCTTCACAAACTTCCCCTTTCCAAGTAGAGTTGGCCTCACCACTCTCAAATCCTACCTCTCATGCACCTTCAAGGTCACCACCACTCTTAGGAGGACCTTGCTTCATCTTCAATCCATGATGCTTCTGCCATTCACCAACAAATTCCGAAAATATGAAGGCACATCTCCATCAATTCATATCATTTGCTGTAAATTCCTCATGCATGGATGGGGCTGTAATTCCTTGGTCCATTCCACGAGGAGAGGAGTTATGCATCTCATAACAAGATGCTTTAGCAACTTCCACCGTGTCATCTTCGGGATGTGGAAGAGCATCATCATCTTCGTCTGGATTGCCATGGTTTGATCCTTCATGTTCCATTCTTGGAACAACATTCTGTTTGTACTCCCATGCATTCTCCTATTTTTGAAAATCCATTTTGGTGAGAGTATCATTGTCTATCTTACTGACAAGCTTAATAGTCTCATTTCTATCATCAATGGTATCCACCTCAAAATAGCCAATTAGTTTGGAAACAAAAATGGCATACGAAAATTTATAATTTGTGAGCCTTATGGATTTTAACATGTGTTCCATCATGATTCAAACCCAATTGATTTTAATTCGATTCATTATACAATATATCATTAAATCTTCCTCATGAAGAACATCATGGTTACTACCTTTGTGTGTGAGTTGCCATGCAATGATGTAAGTCAGGACACAAGGGGTTAAATTCAGATTACCAACTATGTTGTTCTAAACATCATTTGAAGTGGTCAGCTTGACCCCCTTAACATACTAGACCAGATTCCTCCCATCTACAGTGAGATTTCTGTAGAAGACCTTTATCAAATCTATATATATATATATATATATATATATATATTTCTAGTCATTTCCAGAAAGTGTTTTAGCCTTTGATGTTTAAGGACAACTCTTGGTTCTTCCAAGTTTTCTCTTTTCAGCCAAGAGAACTCTAGCACCTTTGGAATGTTGATCTGTTTCCTGCTCGTCTCATGCATGAATGTTGTCATAGCTTCTACATCACCAGCAAACCAATTCTCAAGTACACCTGGGGTTACTGTTGGGTTGCTCTCGGGCTCTTCTCTTTTTGTGTGAGAAGGATGTCAGTTTGGTGCTGCTTTATCTGCACATAATAGAGATAAAAATACTAGAGACTGTGTTAGAGAAAATAACTAAAATACTATCAGTAGAATGCTGATAGAAAACCACAACGTGAAATAGTAACATGGACAGTTTAGGGAAATGTAGTTAAGTGCATGGAACAATTGATTCAAACACAGGTTTATATAGAAGGCAATAGGATCAAAAAATGGAGTGTGAAGTTAGAGAAAATATCACGAAAACAGATGTTCTACAAATTTTATTTTTTAGTGTGCAACAAAGTACAGTTTCGGTTAAAACAAGAATATATTGGGAATCCATATTTCAAATTGAATTTTATGACCCAATCAATGGATTTCTTCAGTTAGGATTTCCTAGACAATGTTATCATCATCTGTTGGTCAATAACTGCCCCTTAATGTCAGTCAATGGTCAATAGAAAAGAATATGTTTCTCTTTCCTAGTCATGCATGGGACCCTGGACCTGAAAAACAACATGTTAAATAGGAAAATAACAGGTTATAATTTTACTACATAAAGCATTTCATGGTTATTATGCCTAATTCGTTTCCCATAAAATTAAACCTATCTTTAGCAATAGGTTTTGTGAAAGGATCAGCTAGTTACAATTTGATCCTGCCTGTTGACCAGAACGCTGGAAACCGCTTCGAACCTCCGTTCCTCTTCGAGATCCACCTCAAGAACCTGCAAAGAAACAGAGCGGCGCCGCTGCGGCCGATCGCACTCCAACGCCCAAGTCAGTGACGGTATCACCAAATACTAAGAGAACAAGAACCGTGCAAATCCTCTCTCACAGTCAGCTCTACAACTCGCAAGCGTAAAGAGTATAAACTGAACATGCGTATCTCAGAAAGTCTGTTGAGAACTCTTATATACCTGGTTGTTTTCTCTCTCCTGGCAGTTACAGACCTGGACACGTGGCTTGCATCCAGTCGTACACGTGCCATCATCTGGAGCCTCCTTGACTTGGCGCTGCTTCTACTCTCATTTTGGCTAAGTTACTTATGCATGGTACTGCCCAGTGCATAGCTAACTTGGGAGTGCGATCTCTACTGGAGTTGGCGAGTTAGGGTGTCCTCATACACCTTCCCTGTGGTCTCACCGGCCGCCTTCATAACTTACTTCTCCTTCATCTTCGGCGATGTGCTTGCTCTGGCGATCTCCTGAAACTACATCTGGCGACTTCATCTTTAACCTGGTGATCGCCGATTCTGGTAAGCTGGAGATCGGAACACGCCAATTTAACAACTGGCGACTACACGAGCCCCCCGACTTCCTTACCTTTTGCCAACCTGGCGCCTTGCCAACACGCCTATACTGTAGCAGGGTGCCACGTCATCATTCCCGACCACCAGGGCGGTACACAAGCCCCCCAGTCTTAAGCGAAGACTTGTCTAGCGAAAAGACTGAAAAAGTCACGTCAACACCGGTCTACGTGGCACTGACGCAGAATTCCAAGCGGTTGTACCTTCTGCTGCTCTGACGCTCCACCAAACCCCTCACTCATCGCTCGACGCGTCGCTTCATCAACGGCTCTCTTCAGTTGCCGTTTGCGCTTCCTAAACCCATTTCGAAAAAACCCTTAAACCCATTTTCACTCAACACTGTTCCATCACTTTCCCTCGCATTCACGAACGCTCTAACTTCCTTCTGCGAAAAACTCTCAGCGCTCTCCAGCATTCTGAATCACCATCAACCTTCATCGTCTTCCTGATCATCAAAAGGTACCTACTTTCCTTCTTCTGCTGGTTTTCCTTGCATTTTAACCGATTCGCATCATCCTGTAACTGCCTGGTGCATACGCTGTGGGTTGTTTTTCCATTTCTCCTTCTGCGTAACTTAGGGCTTCGTCAATCGTCGCAACGAACCTACATTCGTTCGTTTTTCACCTTCCTTCTATGATCGAGTCAGCCTCTGTAACCCCCGATCATTTTTCCTTTCTTCTTCCTTTGCAGCTGCTACCATGACTCGCACAAAGATCACCCCGAATCCTCCTCCTTCATCACGAAACCTCCCTTCACAAGCACACGACCCACCACGAGTTCGTGGCGCTTCATCTTCGCAGGCTGAAAGGCCTGCGTCTTCCCGTCCTGTCCTGGTCCAGGCGACTCCACCTATCACTGAAGGAGCCCCCGTTCCCTTGCCAGACTTTAAAACCTTGTATCCCTGGGCCAACTCGACCCTTCTGAGGGAGACATCCTCTGTGAACACTGCGGGAGCAGTTTTGCGGCTGACTAAGGGGGACGAGCTTCATCAATCATTTCACAAGGAGCACGACGAGAAGATGATGGTGCTGCCTTGCCCCCCCGATCTGCCTGTTTGTGCCGATGACAAAGTAAGCGCCGATGGGCCCTTCTGCTTTGTCTACACGACCTTATTCAAGAAGGTGAAGCTCAAGTTCCCTTTCACCCGATTCAAGAGGGAACTTTTTACCGAGCTCAACATTGCCGCCGCCCAGCTTCACCCCAACAGCTGGGCGTTTGTTCGAGCTTTTCAAGTGATGTGCGACCACCTGGGGTTGCCCGCATCGGTGGACGTGTTCCTATTCCTCTTCGAAGCCAAGCACCCAGGAGACCGCCTGTGGGTTAGCTTGAACGCGATTGCTGGGAGGTCCATCTTTGCTATCTTCCAGCAATCCTACAAGGACTGGAAGGGGAAGTTCGTCCAAGTGCGCGCGAATGACAAGGACGCCTCCCTTCTCGACGGCTTCCCCTTGTACTGGGTGGACAAGGGGAAGAAAGAGTCCAAGAGCTGTTTCAGGAGACCCAGAAGTCCTGACAGCATGGGAGCATTGGACAGAGATCTCTGTCTCTTCTGAAAAAGGGTGGCGGACGCCAACATCACTTTCCTTACCACCACCTTGATCTGCTTCGAATTTTACGAAGACCAGTTAGAAATTCGAATAGGTTAGGACATTAAAAACTGTTGTTTTAATACTGTTTTTGTTTAGCTGTTTCTGGGCGTCTTGTGCGTTATGCGCAAGACTTTGGTTTTATCTTTCCTGCACATATCATCTGCTTGTGTACTACCTTATGCACTTATTTTTTCTTTGAGTTGACCCATGCATTTTCGTTCCATGTAGACAACATGTTGGGCAAAGGCATGCTCGCTGAACTGAAGGCGCTCGCCCGAAACCATGGGTTGGCGACGGGTTCTCAAACGGTGCCCAACTCGGTGGTGGAGATAGCCATCGTCCAAGGGCGATCACCACCCAAGGAACCTGCCCAACGCAAGAAATTGGTCCTCAAGAGACCTAAAAGGAAAGCCCCTCAGGTGATCCACGAGGAAGAGGAAGAAGATGACGAGGCCACCGAAGACGGTTTGGTCTCAAAGAGGAAGAGGGTGGCACCTTCTTCACCGCCTGCTCCACCTCCTCTTCCAACCTCCACACCTCCATCGATGCCTGCTCCTCCTCCATCATCGCCACCCCCACGGGCTCCTGCCTCACCAGTCCAAGCGGTCCCACTGGCCACTGCGCCACCTGCAGTTGAGGCCCAAGAGCCAAACTTCATGGAGGACCCCCAAGCGCCTCTACACCATATGTGTCAGCTGGAGGGGGTCCCCCTTCAAACGCCTCAGCTGTAGAAGCTGTTCCAATCGGGGACGAGGTTGCTCATACCTCTCCGATTCTAATCACCGAATCCCCGATTCCGTCGCCATGCCAGGAAGCGCCCACTGAAGAACCTGCTAAGGAAGGTGGCGGCGAGAACCAACAACAGGCTCACCTGGTGCCTCTACAAGCAGCAAACCTCCCTTTGGAGGTCACAAGGATGTGGGAGCCTCTAACTGCCAAGCTGAAAACCATAGCGGAAGATATCCCGGCGATCATAACCAGAGCTGTGGAGGGCTCAACCAGGAGGCTCCAAGAAGACCTCTTCAACCTCAAAACCGAAAACAGCACCAGGAGGGTCGAGGTGGAGAAGTTGTCTTTCAGCCTGACGCTCGCAAAAATCGAACACTCCCGAGTGGAGGATGCAATGAACACCGAGCTCAGGCTGGCGCGCAAAGAGGCCACTGACCTTCGCCACAAGGTGCATCAACTTGCTCAAGAGAAGGTCGAACTGGAGAGCAAGATCGTGCCTCTTCGCGTCAGGGTGGTTGACCTGGAGGCTCTCATGAAATTGGAGCAGAGGTCAGTCGACCGAGAGAAATTCCTTGGGCAAGTGGAAAAGGCGAGGGACGACGCCATAGCTGATCTTGCCGAGGCCAACAAAGAGAAGGGAAAGGTGGCTGCTGAATTGGCCCAAGCACAAGCGGAATCCAAGAAGGTCACTGAAGACCTTCTCTAGGCTCAAGAGACCAACGAACAACTCAAAAAACAGGTTGAAGAGCTGGAGCAACAGAATAAAGAGCTGAAAGAGCAAACTGAAGACCTCAAGAAGCGGATTGAGGAACTTCAGAGGCAAATTGAAGAACTCAAGCTAAACTCTGCTCAAATTCTGGCTGCTGGATTCGAAGCTGCGCGGGAACAATTTGCTTGCCTATTCCCCGACCTGGATCTCAGCATGGTGTCGCTGAACAATGAGGTGGTGGATGGAAAAGTCGTTCCTGCTGAAGATTAATCAACTCTTCTTCATCTGCTACCTTTGTGCTTTCCCTTGTATTATAACTTGTAATAAACTTTTATGTCCCCTCGCATATATGTTCCGAACTGTTATTCACTGCTATCTGTTAATGACAAAGGTTTACTTTTTTCCTTTTATAACTTCTTCACTCGCTTCAACTTTCCTTGCTTGTTTAATTTCAAAGGAATGACTTAGGAAAACTGTAGGTACAACCTTTGACTTAACTGCTTCGGATCACTTCAGCCCTAAGCAACAAACACTTAACAATTCGTAACCTTAAGGCAATTAACCTTATCGTAAAAATATCCTTCAAGCAATGAACTGTAACTCAGTTGTTGGCTTAACCACCGCTCCACTCGACCTGCTTCATCAAACAGGTCTTTTAACCTTCCCGCCGCTGTTCGAGCTCTTCCTGATCGCCAAAGACTGTTGGTGATATCAGCTTCTTTCTAGCCCCGTGCTTTAGCCATTGTTTCTTTGTCTGGGGGTAGAAACGCCTTTTGGGATCCTTCTTTGCCTCCCTGAACTTCAGAACGAAAGACCGGGTGACTAGGCGTTCTCTTCGAACCTACCTTAGCCACCTTCCAAACTTCTTCCACCCTCTGCACCATACCTGAACTCGTTCGAGACGAGAAGGATTTTATCTTGCCTAAGCTCGCATGTAGGCGAGAAGGTCTTTAACTCGCCTGAACTCGCTCATCGGCGAGAAGGTCTTTAACTCGCTTGAACTCGCTCATCGGCGAGAAGGTCTTTAACTCGCCTCTACATTGCCCCAAGGGTTACATCTTCTCGCCCCCAGAAACACGGAGGACTTTTTACTGGCGCCTCTACATTGCCCCAGGGGTTACATCTTCTCGCCCCAGAAACACGGAGGACTTTTTACTGGTGCCTCTACATTGCCCCAGGGGTTACATCTTCTCGCCCCTAGAAACACTGAGGACTTTTTACTGGTGCCTCTACATTGCCCCAGGGGTTACATCTTCTCGCCCCCAGAAACACTGAGGACTTTTTACTCTTCCTCGCCTGCACTCGCTCGACGGCGAGGAGGTCTTTATCTTGCCTCAGAACGCGCGAGGGCGTTGAGGTCTTTCATCTGGTGCCTCCGATCGCCGAAAGACGATGAGGACTTTAAAAACTTTAACTGGTGCCTCCAATCGCCGAAAAACGATGAGGACTTAAAAACTTTAACTGGTACCTCCAATCGCCGAAAAACGATGAGGACTTGAAAACTTTAACTGGTGCCTCCAATCGCCGAAAAACGATGAGGACTTAAAAACTTTAACTGATGCCTCCAATTGCCGAAAAACGATGAGGACTTAAAAACTTTACTGATGCCTCCAATCGCCGAAAAACGATGAGGACTTAAAAACTTTTACTGGTGCCTCCAATCGCCGAAAAACGACGAGGACTTAAAAACTTTACTGATGCCTCCAATCGCCGAAAAACGATGAGGACTTAAAAACTTTACTGATGCCTCCAATCGCCGAAAAATGATGAGGACTTAAAAACTTTTACTGGTGCCTCCAATCGCCGAAAAACGATGAGGACTTAAAAACTTTACTGGTGCCTCCAATCGCCGAAAAACCATGAGGACTTAAAAAGTTTACTGGTGCCTCCAATCGCCGAAAAACGATGAGGACTTAAAAACTTTAACTGGTGCCTCCAATCGCCGAAAAACGATGAGGACTTAAAAACTTTTTAGAAAGCACGCGATATATCTTTACTCGCCTTAAATCACGTACAAGTGACAAGGTCTTTCTTCAAAACTTTTGGAAAATAGCACACATGCAATCTGAAAACGCCTTGTACTTTGAAAACTTTTCTTTTATTGGGTGGCCTCGTTAAAAACCCTCCTTAGGGAAAAAAGAGTGCCCCCTTCAGACTGTTTCATCAGAGACATTGTAATATGACTTTGTGTTTGTCTTTACTTACAAAGCTCTTAACTATAGTACAACTTCAGGTGTGTGGCGTTCCAGGTGCGAGGAATCGCCCCTCCTTCCAGCGTCTCTAAGCGGTAGGCGCCGTTCCCGAGCGCCTCGGTTATTCTGAACGGTCCAGTCCACTTGGGTGACAGTTTATTCTCCATCTCGTACTGGTGGGCCTTCCTCATCACCAAGTCGCCTTCTCTAAACTGCCTTGGCATCACCTTCGAGTTGTATCTTCGTTCAACCCTTCTCTTCACGGCTTCAGCCTTCAACCTCGCCTCTTCCCTGACCTCATCCAGTAGATCCAGGTTCAGCTTTCTCTCTTCATTCGAGTCTTCCTCTACGAAGTTCTGGAATCTCGGCGAGCTCTCCTGGATCTCCACTGGAATCATGGCATCACACCCACAGACCAAGCTGAACGGGGTCTCATGGGTTCCTGACTGCTCGGTGGTGTGGTACGCCCAGACTATACGGGGCACCTCCTCAGCCCAACTTCCCTTGGCTTTCTCAAGCCTTCTCAACAACACCCGATTAGCTGACTCCACCTGGCCATTTGT
The DNA here is from genome assembly GCF_051622355.1 of Phaseolus vulgaris. Lineage (NCBI taxonomy): Eukaryota > Viridiplantae > Streptophyta > Magnoliopsida > Fabales > Fabaceae > Phaseolus > Phaseolus vulgaris. The sequence continues at coordinate 39,767,542 of NC_143508.1, forward strand.
CTGAGGGTGCTCGACGGATGCAAACACTTGTTGAATTCCCACCCCTTCGCAAAGCTTCTTCAACAGGTGGCTTGCAAACTGCGTCCCATTATCCGACACCAGGCGTTTAGGCACTCCAAACCGGCACACGATGTTCTTCCACACGAAACCTTCGATCTTGTGTGCGGTGATCTGGGCCACTGGTTCTGCTTCAATCCACTTGATGAAATACTCGATCGCCACCACTAAGTACTTCATCTGCCTGATCGCCAGCGGAAAAGGTCCCAGGATGTCGATTCCCCAGGTATGAAATGGCCAAGGGCTATAGATCGATTTCAACTCCTCGGGAGGTGCCTTGTGCCAATCGGCGTGCTGTTGGCATTGTTTGCAACACTGGGCATATTTCTTGCAATCTTCTCTCATCGATGGCCAGTAGTAGCCTGCACGGAGAGTCCTCGCGGCCAGGGCTCGACCCCCAACGTGGCTTCCGCGTATAACCTCGTGGAGCTCTGCCATGATCCTCGTGCACTTCTCGCCGTGTACGCATTCCAGGAGCGGGTGAGTGAACCCAAACCTGTACAGATCGCCATCAATCAATGTGTACTTGCTGGAATTTTTCTTTACCTTCCTAGCTTCTGTCGGATCCAGTGGGAGGAGGCCATCTGCCAGGCACCGCTTGTACTGTGTTATCCAAGTGTCTGGCTCATGGGTGGCGCAGACCTGCATCACATTCACCTTCTCTCCTCGACATGCTCTAATTCTCGGCGATCTCAGAGTTTCTTGCGTCAAGGACTTATGGCTTCTCGCTGCTTTCTTCGTCGACTTGCTTATCTGAAGGACCAGGTGATCTGCTACAAATGCCCTTGGCGTCTTCAGAGTTTCTTGAATCACCGTCCTCTGCCTACCCCCCTTGCCTGAGCTGGCGAGCTTAGCAAGCAAGTCAGCTCGGGCATTCTGCTCTCTGGGCACATGTACTACTTCAAAGGAGGCAAAGGAACTCCTCAATTCCTGCACATATGCCAAGTAAGCCGCCATTTGTGGATCTTTAGCCTGGAACTCGCCTGTTACTTGCCCCGTGACCAGCAGCGAGTCACTCTTAGCCATCAGCACCCTAGCTCCCATCTCCTTGGCCAGCAAAATTCCGGCGATCAGCGCCTCATACTCTGCTTGATTGTTACTCGCCTTGAAGGCAAATCTCAAAGATTGTTCGATCAGCACGCCGTTGGGTCCCTCCAATATGACTCCAGCACCGCTGCCCTGCTGGTTCGACGATCCATCCACTGAAAGTACCCAACGGAAATCGTCTCCTTCAACCCGCGTCGCCTCTGATGAGAGCTCAACCACGAAATCTGCAAAGATTTGCCCCTTGATCGGGCCTCGGGGCTCATATTTAATATCAAACTCTGACAACTCTACTGCCCACTTCACCATCCTTCCCGCAACGTCAGGTTTCTTCAAGACCTTCTGGATGGGCAGGTCAGTCATCACCAGTATTGTGAAACTATGGAAGTAGTGGCGCAACCTCCTCGCCGAAAATACCACGACCAGTGCAGCCTTCTCCAGGGCCTGATATCTCGTTTCTGGGCCCTGCAACACCTTGCTCACAAAATAAATAGACTTCTGAGCCTGATCTTGATCCTGGGCGAGCACCGCACTCACCGCCCTCTCAGTCACAACAAAATACAACCTGAGAGGGATTCCCACCAGCGGTTTGCACAGAACCGGCGGGCTCGCCAGATACTTCTTCAGTTTGACGAAAGCTTCCTCGCACTCTTTCGTCCAAACAAACTTATTATTGCGCCGCAGACATTGAAAATAGGGATGCCCCTTTTCTCCGCTAGCTGACACGAAGCGAGATAGGGCTGCCATCCGACCTGTTAGCTGCTGGACTTCTTTCACCGTAGCTGGGCTCCTCATCCGTCTGGGTTGGCTTCTATTCCTCTTTCAGTCAAGAGGAAACCCAAAAACTTTCCAGCCTCCACGCCGAAAATGCATTTCTCCGGATTGAGCTTTAACTTGAACTTGGCGATCGTCGTGAACAATTCTTCCAAGTCTGCAACGTGCTTGCTTTTTTCCTGCGAGGTCACGACCATGTCATCGACGTACGCTTGCACGTTCCTTCCCAGCATTGGTGCAAGTACTCGATCCATCAGCCTCTGGTATGTGGCCCCCGCGTTCTTCAGCCCAAACGGCATCACCTTATAGCAGTAGCACGATCTCTCCGTCATGAAGGCTGTCTTCTCTTCATCCATGGGATGCATCTTGATCTGATTGTATCCCGAGAAGGCATCCAGGAAACTCAGCAACTTGCACCTTGCAGCACTATCGACCAGGGCATCAATGCTTGGTAAAGGGTACGAATCCTTTGGGTAAGCTTTGTTCAGGTCGGTGAAATCGACGCACATGCGCCATTTCCCGTTACTCTTCTTTACCAGCACGACATTTGCCAGCCATTCAGGGTACTGGACTTCCCTTATGTGGCCTGCAGCGAGGAGTTTCTGTGTTTCGTCCCTGATCGCCTGCCTCCTCTCCTCGTTGAACTTTCTTCTCCTTTGTCGCACTGGTTTCACCAAGTTGTCCATCGCCAGATGATGGCACAAGAAGTCGGGATCAATCCCGGGCATGTCCGAAGCGGACCATGCAAACGCGTCCAGATGCCGCTCAATCACCTTGGCGATCTGGTCCTGGAGCTCGACCTCCAAAGATCTTCCCAGCTTGAAGATCTTTCCTTCGATCTCCTTTTCGAGCCACTGCTCGACAGGTTTTGGCCTGGATTCTCTGGCGATCACCGCCCTGGCGATTCCCTGCTCCCTCGCTTCCTCAGGGCGATTCCGCTCCTCTTCCTCCTCCCGACCAGCATTCTTCTCCCCCAGCTTAGCGTCCACCATCTCCACATCTCTTCCGGCGGCCTCCTCTGTTACCGTCGATCTGGGCTTCACACCGGGAGGTGGGGTGGTTGTTACATAACTCACCGACCTCTTGTTTTTCAGGCTATTCTCATAGCACTTTTTCGCTTCTTTCTGATCAGACTTGATCGTGATCACCACCCCCTCCATAGACGGCAACTTTACCTTCATATGCCGGGTCGACGGGATTGCGCCTATCCTGTTAAGCGTGGGCCTTCCCAACAGGATGTTGTATGCTGAAGGAGCGTTCACAATGAGGTACTTGATTTTCTCCGTCCTCGACCCAGCCTCATCTGTAAACGTGGTTCTCAGCTCAATGTACCCCCTGCCCTCCACCTGGTCACCGGCGAACCCATATAGGCACCCTCCATAGGGCCTTAGCTGGTCAAGGGGCAACTCCAGCTGCGTGAAAGTCGGCCAGAACGTCACGTCTGCCGAGCTTCCTTGGTCCACCAGAACTTTGTGGACCTTCCTTCCCGCTGTAACCAACGAAATAACTATGGGGTCGTTGTCATGGGGCACAACGTCCCGAAGATCCTGTTTGGTGAACGTAATGTCCACTTCCGGCGAGTGATCTTCAAACATATCCACTGTCATCACCGATCGCGCGTACTTCTTCCTCTGCGATGCGGTGCATCCACCACCCGAGAAGCCCCCTGCAATGGTGTGGATCTCCCCGTGGATAGGCATCTCGTGTTGCTGGGCTTCTCCACCTGCTGGCTGGGAACTCGACGCTCCCCCCGTCCTCCTGTCCAGCAGATAGTCATTTAGGAACCCGCTCTTAACCAGATCGTCGAGCTGATATCCCAAGGACAAACACGAGTCCAAAGTGTGGCCAAAACATTGGTGGAACTCACACCAGGCATCCGGCTTTGACCCCAGCACCTTGTCGCCCACCTTCTCAGGCGCTTTCAACCTAGCAGATATATTAGGAATGGCGATCAGGTCCGCTAGCCCCATGACAAATTTGTGCTTAGGCGGGCGATTGTATTCCCGGCGTGCTGGTTGCTGGCGCCCCTGGCTCCTCCCCTTGTTCCTCCTGTCGTAAGGATGGCGAGTCCTCTGGTCCTTCCTGGCCGCCGCCGCTGTTTCCAGCACCCTCTGCGGCTGGATCCTGGTCTGGGCATGGCCTGGCGGGAGCCACGCTGCCTCTCTTCTCGGCGACTTCACTCTCGTCGGCGATGTGAGCCACCGCGAGTCGCCTGACTTCAGCAAACGTCGCGGGGTGAGCCCTGATCAAGGCCTCGCAGAATGGTCCTGGCTGCACGCCCTTCTTGAAGGCATAGACCAGCATTTCTTCATCCTTGGCCGGCGATCGGACCATCTGCGCTCCAAAGCGATTCAGGTAATCTCTGAGGGACTCTCCCTGGTACTGCCTTATATCAAACAGATCATAAGACACCCTGGGCGGTGCCTTATTCACGATGTACTGCTCAACAAAGATCTTCGAGAACTGTTGAAGATTGGTTATGTGGCCGTTAGGCAGGCTCACAAACCACTCCATCGCCGTTCCCTGGAGCGTACTCACGAACATCTTGCAGTAGACGGCGTCTGACCCTCCCGACAGCATCATCTGCGTATGGAACGTGGTTAGATGAGCCTCTGGATCCTCCACGCCAGTAAAGACAGCCTTAACCGGAACCACGCTCGTGGGAATAGGCGTGTCAGTAATCGCCTGAACAAAAGGCATTGGGAAAACACGAGGTGGCGTCGACGGCGCCACCTCTTCAGCAGAAGAACGCCCTTGCTGCTCCCGAAGAGCTTGACGCAGCTCCTCAGTCACCTTGCGAGAGGCGACCAGGTCCTCATGCATTCTCGCCTGCTCTACGCGTGAGGCCTCCACAGTTGCCTGCAACGAACGCATCATCTCTGCCATCTGCGCCATGGTCATGGCGGCGGCGCCTTCGTCAGCAACGGGCGCAACTGGACTTGAACGATTGCTTCTCATTTTTCTCATGAACTCAGCGAATCTCGGAATGCAGCGAACGACACCTCAACCACGATCGATTCAGCGATCAGTCGGAGAAAACTGTGCGAAACTGCGCAAGAGAACTCAAGAACACCGTAAACCTTCAAAGAAAACCACGACTTCACCAGAAACCAGCGCTTCCCCACGGACAACCAAACGAGCAAAAGAACTTCGAACTCCACCAAACAAATTACGCGCAAACAGCAGTAAAACCTCACCTCACCGATCGAAAACCCAAACGAACGGTATAAAACGCGAACTCACCGAACGAAACTCAAGCAAACAGCGAGCGATGGTTGCACCAGCACACAACCACGCAGAAAACTTCGAAAACCTCCAAGAACTCACGCTGTGGATGGGAGCAAGTTTTACACGGCCCCACGGTGGGCGCCTGATGATCCTGCCTGTTGACCAGAACGCTGGAAACTGCCTCGTCAAAGGATCGACGTGTGCACCGCTTCGAACCTCCGTTCCTCATCGAGATCCACCTCAAGAACCTGCAAAGAAACAGAGCGGCGCCGCTGCAGCCGATCGCACTCCAACGCCCAAGTCAGTGACGGTATCACCAAATACTAAGAGAACAAGAACCGTGCAAATCCTCTCTCACAGTCAGCTCTACAACTCGCAAGCGTAAAGAGTATAAACTGAACATGCGTACCTCAGAAAGTCTGTTGAGAACTCTTATATACCTGGTTGTTTTCTCTCTCCTGGCAGTTACAGACCTGGACACGTGGCTTGCATCCAGTCGTACACGTGCCATCATCTGGAGCCTCCTTGACTTGGCGCTGCTTCTACTCTCATTTTGGCTAAGTTACTTATGCATGGTACTGCCCAGTGCATAGCTAACTTGGGAGTGCGATCTCTACTGGAGTTGGCGAGTTAGGGTGTCCTCATACACCTTCCCTGTGGTCTCGCCGGCCGCCTTCATAACTTACTTCTCCTTCATCTTCGGCGATGTGCTTGCTCTAGCGATCTCCTGAAACTACATCTGGCGACTTCATCTTTAACCTGGTGATCGCCGATTCTGGTAAGCTGGAGATCGGAACACGCCAATTTAACAACTGGCGACTACACGAGCCCCCCGACTTCCTTCCCTTTTGCCAACCTGGCACCTTGCCAACACGCCTATACTGTAGCAGGGTGCCACGTCATCACTCCCGACCACCAGGGCGGTACACAATTCAATTCCTATGTATTTAATTTCACAATTCCCATAGGCAATGTGTTCCCGTAGAAAATGGTGTCTTATCTCAATATGCTTAGTTCTATAGTGCATAACTAGATTTTTAATCAGGTTAATAGCACACATATTATCACATAAGATAGGTATCCTACTTAACACAATACCAAAGTCACTTAACAATTGTTTTAACCATAGAGTTTGGGCATAACAACTTCCTGTTGCAATGTATTCTGCCCCGACTGTGGAGAGAGCTACACATGCTTGTTTTTTGCAGTGCCAAGATATTAAGCTTGACCCAAGCATATGACAAGTTCCACTTGTGCTTTTTCTATCAATTTTACAACCTACAAAATGTGAGTTAGAAAAACCAATCAAACATAAAGATACATTACATGGATACCATAGACCAACTTCTTTGGTTCCTTGTAAGTATTTCAGAATTCTTTTAGCATTAAAATGTGACTCCTTGGGTGCAGATTGGAACCTGGCACACATACAAACAATAATCATTATATCAGGTCTACTAACTGTTAGATACAATAAAGAACCGATTAAACCTCTGTACTTAGTTTGATCAACCGGCTTTCCAAAAGGGTGTTGATCAAGATGACAACTTGTAGAAATATGTGTGCTTATTGCTTTGCACTGATCCATCTATAATTTCTTCAAAAGGTCTTTGCAATATTTGGCTTGATTTTGAAGTTCCCATCTTTTAGCTGTTTAACTTGCAGACCAAGGAAATAATTAAGGTCCCCCATCATAAACATTTCAAATTCTAATACAATCCAAGCCAATAAGGAGATGATCAAGGACTCACATGACCATTCACACTATGAGATGTCATCTCAACTTTCAAGTGAAGACCCCACCAAGGATCTAGCCGACCTCACCCGAAGAAGAAATGGGCAAAGATCAGAACATCAAATGTTCTTCCTACTAGTCTTCTTACGAATAAAACAAGTTGTAAATAAATTTGGCTCACTTTAGGGGTCCAAATAGCAAGATAGGCTAGAATAGGTGCCTTTAACACAATAGAGGTGTACATATCATTTTAGCTTGTTTTTGACCTAGTTTCTAGAAGAACAAGCCTAAGGTGTGCTTTGACTTAGTCAAACCCTAAAGGCAACCCCATTTTTAGGTTTCCCATCCTACCTTTGCTTATTGTTTTCCAAGACACCATCTCCTATAAATAGGGTGCCATACTCCTTGTATTTTACATATTGAATTTGAATAGAAAAGTTACTCTGCACAATTTTTGTGACGTATTAGTGAGACTTGTTTCCTCTTAGCATTAGGTCTCATCTTGAGTGATTGAGAGCTCTCAAGTGGCGGCCATCAACATTTATCTTGGAGGAAAACCACACTCCAAGTGGCTTGATCCACCGCTCTTCCATCACATAAGTTTTTCCTTCCTTCATCTTTTCCATTCTTTCCATTATTCCATTTATCTTTGTGTTCTTATGTTCTTATTTTCATCCATTTTCAATTCGACTTTCATTATGTTCTTGTGTTTCCTTCCATGCTCCTTTACATTTCGCCCTTCATCATCAATCACCATATTCTTGTACTTTTCCTTTGCCCTCTAGAAGTAAAACTTACACGTACTTAACCACTGGGTTAAGTTCGTGTCCAGTGGGGATCTTCTTTGGGTTCTCACCATATAATTGCTAAAAAATCTCAATATAAGTAAAGTGTCACATTTAAAATGAAGCAACCTAAAATTAACTCACATCATATGGTATTCAGAGCTTAGGTTTTTTGAGCATATTTACATTGAGTTGATTTGGCACTTTACTTTTCTTGCAGCTTTAAATTCTTTCCTTTACATTCAAGCAAATTTAAATTCTTGCCTTTACATTCAAGCAATTTTAAATTCTTGCCTTTACTTTCAGTAGAAGTAAATTTAAGTTCCAAACATAATTTTCAAGTGTTCATTTAATTTGAATCCCAAACATTTTGTAATAACTAGAGGTAAATTAAAATATGCATGACAAAAATTATGGACATCTTATTTCCATAAATAAAAAAACAAGTATAAAAAAAGAGAAGTTGCACAAATTATTTTGTTCCAATCTTTTCAAGAGCAACATTTCGAAAATAGTGGATTCATTTTATTTGGCAAATTGATTTCAACCTTGTGAAATTTTTATCCTTTTGCTTTGACAATTTCTAAACAAAACAAAACTTCATTGTTAAAGGTTTAGTAAGTGTCTTAAAGTCTTTTGTGTGCTTCTCTTGCTTTTCTTTCTTTAAAGTTTTGTCATCATCTCTTTTTCCAACTTGGTTTAGCTTCTTTGTTTTGAGCTTTTCTTTTGTCTTTTAAAATTCTTTAGTTTTGTTGTGGTTCTTTTGAGATCAAGTGTTAAGGACTTTGTCCTTTTTCATTTGAGAGCTTGCAACACCAAGATAGACCTTTGTTGAGAAAAAATTCTTTTTAAGTGCTTTGTTCAATTCTCTTCTTTGCTACACAAAAGAATGACACAACTAAGGAAAGAGTTATTAACTTTTCTTTCACTAATTGTTTGTTCTCTTTGTGCAATTTTTATGGCTAATCTTTCTTCGGGGGAATCATCCAAACCTCAATCTCCCCAAAAGCCCTTTCTTATGGGTGAGCTTGCGACAACCAAAAGAGCATTAGCCCAAAAAGAAGAAGACATGTGACAATTGGAAGAGAGCTTGCAAAGGCTTGAAACGGCACAAACAAGACAACCAAGAGGAAGGAGGTGGGAGCAAAGAAGAGCCTCAAAGAGTTACTCCCATTATGGTAGCCAAAAAGAAGAGCAAGAGTGGAGGATGCACCAATATGATGAAAGGTGCCACCTACACTAACCATCCAAGCCCTCTTTCCCTTTTATTAAATTTCCAAGTATTAATAGGGAAAGTGATCCCGATGTATATCTAGGATAGGAAGCTAAGGTAGAACAAATTTTCAATATGTATGAGGTCCAAGATGACCAAAAAGTTAGGTTAGCTTCCCTATAATTTTTAGACTATGCCATGCAATAGTGGCACAAACTTGTAATGGACATTGGACTACACAAGAGGCCAACCACGGTCTCTTGGGATGATTTAAAGTTATGCATGTGTGTGGTTTGTTCCTCCTCATTATAGGAAGGAACTCTTGTTGAAGCTCCAACGACTTCACCAAGGACCTAGGACTGTAGATGAGTACTTTAAAGATCTTGAAACTACTTTGACTAAAATTGACATGCACGAAAATGAGGAGTCAAATATAGCTAGATTTGTAACTGGTTTAAGAAGAGATGTGGTAGAACTTTATGAGTATTCCTCTTTGGAAAAGTTGGTTCACCTAGCCATCAAGGTTGAATCACAATTTTTAATGAAAACTTCTTTCAAAACAACTCATAATGATGGCTTCTACAAATCATCATGGAAGGATAAAAATCAAATTTCTTCAAAAACCTTTCCTTCCAATTTTGTAAAAGATTGCACTTACAATCCTAGAGTTTCTCAACCCTCAACTTCTATACCTAAGTCACCCACGAAAACCTCAAGTCGAAAATGTTTTAAATGTCTAGGTTTTGGGCACATAACAACCAATTGTCCTTCAATAAGAACCATGAAGGTCAAAGGGGGGGTTGTCATGAGTGATCATAGCTCTCAAAGGACTAGGTCCCCCTACCTCTTATAGGAACCAAAGTGAGGAAGAGTATGAAATTCCATGAGAGGGAGACATGTTAGTAGTGAGGCCCATGCTTGGTAAAATCCAACAACCTTTTGATGAAAGTCAAAGAGAAAACATTTTTTCACACTAGGTGCCTCATTAATGACAAGTTGTGTTCCTTAATTGTGGATGGGGGTAGTTGTACAAATGTGGCAAGCACAAGAGTGGTGGAAAAACTTGGGTTACCCACCATCTCTCATGCAAATCCCTACAAGCTCAAATGGCTTAGTAAAGAGGGGGAAATCTTGGTTAATAAACAAGTCCTCATGGCCTTCTCAATTGGAAAATATAAGGATGAGGTCTTGTGTGATGTTGTACCTATGGAAGCCACACATATTCTTCTAGGAAGGCCATGGTAATTTGATAAAAAGACTTTACATGATGGCCTTACTAACAACATTTCTTTTAGCTTCCATGGGCATAAGATCACCTTAAAATCTCTTTCTCCAAGAGAGGTCCATGAGGACCAAATAACAATGAAAAAAAAGAGAAAATGAAAAAGAGAAAGAAAGAAAGGATAAAGCTAGTCACAAAATATCATCTTTCACAACTAAATCAATCATATTGACTTATGCCATGCTACAAACTGCACCTCCAAGGTTTCCTTCTTCTCTGTCTTTTTCATTACCAAATAAATATAATTAGTTGACATCTTGGACAAAGAAAATTTGGCATGAACATCAAACACCTCCTAAGGGTTCTCATTTGAGAGGATTTTTATCACCAAGCCCTTTCTTCCCCAAATATTCTTTCCCAACATAGCTTGTAAGAAGAGTTTGCCTTTTTTAACTCCCCAAGCTCAATGAACATAAGTTTGTTTCACATACCACACCATGCACTATCTTATATGTGAACAAACTAACTATGTTATCTGCGGGAGTTCTAAATTCGATGTTGAATTCTCTCAAACCTGGGGGTCATGATACAATCCAAGCCAACAAGGAGATGACCAAGGACTCACATGACCATTCACACTATGAGAAGTCGTCTCAACTTTCAAGTGAAGACCCCACCAAGGATCTAACCGACCTCACCAGAAGAAGAAATGGGCAAAGACCAGAACATCAAATTTTCTTCCTGCTAGTCTTTTTGGGAATAAAACAAAAGGCCATGTCGTGGTCTCTTTGTATGATTTCTTAGACTATGCCATGCAGTGATGGTATAAGACTGTAATGGACATTGGGCTAAACAAGAGGTCAGTCGTGGTCTCTTCGTATGATTTGAAAGAATGCATGCGCACGAGGTTTGTTCCTGCCTATTATAGGAAGGAACTCTTGTTCAAGCTCCAACGGCTTCAACATGGACTTAGTAGTGTAGATGAGTACTTTAAAGAGCTTGAAACAATTTTAACTAAAATTGACATGCATGAAAGTGATGAGTCCAAAATTTCTAGATTTGTAAGTGGATTGAGAAGGGAAATCCAAGATGTGGTAGAACTTTATGAGTATTCAACATTAGAAAAATTGGTTCACCTTACCATCAAGGTTGAATAACAACTTTCAAAGAAAACTCATTTCAAAAACTCTCATAATGATGGCTACTACCAATCATCTTGGAAAAACAAAAATAAATCTTCTTCCAAAAGTTTTCCTTCAAATGTTGAGAAGGATTCGACTTACAATCCTAGACATTATAAACCCTCCACTTCTACACCTACCAAAACCTCAAGTAAAAATTGTTTTAAATGTTTAGGTTTAGGGCATATTGCATCCAATTGCCCTTCTAAGAGAAATTTGATGGTTAAAGGGGGGGGGGGGTTGTCATGAATGATCATAGCTCACAAAGGTCTAGGTCCCCTACCTCTTCTAGATCCCCAATTGAAGAAGAAAGAGAAATTCCATGTGGAGGAGACTTATTATTAGTGAGGCGCATGTTAGGCCAAGTATTAAAGCCTTTTGATGAAAGTCAAAGGGAAAACATTTTCCACACTAGGTGCCTCATTAATGATAGGTTGTGCTCCTTAATTGTGGATGGGGGGAGTTGTGCAAACGTGGCAAGCACAAGAGTGGTAGACAAACTTGGGTTACCTACCATCTCTCATGCAAAGCCCTATAAACTTCAATGATTAAGTGAAGAGGGGGAAATAGTAGTAAACAAACAAGTCCTCATTGCCTTTTCTATTGTTAAATACAAGGATGAGGTTTGTGTGATGTTGTACCTATGGAAGCCACACACATTCTTTTAGGTAGGCCGTGGAAATTTGATAGAAAAATTTTACATGATGGCCTTACCAACCAAATCTCTTTTACCTTCCCTGGGCATAAGGTCACATTAAAATCTCTCTCACCAAAGGAGGTCCATGAGGACCACATAAAAATTAAAAAATAAATGAAAAAGAGAAAGAAAGAAAAGATAAAGCGAGTCACGACATATCATCTTACACAACTAAATTAATCATGTTGACTCGTGCCATGCTACCAACTGCACCTCCAAGGTTTCCTTCTTCTTTGTCTTTTTCATTCCTAAAAAAATCTAATTACTTGACATCTTGGACAAAGAAAATTTGGGATGACCATCAAACACCTCCTAAGGGTTCTCACCTTTTGAGAGGATTTTATCACCAAGCCCTTTCATCCCCAAATATTCTTTCCCAACATGGCTTGTAAGAAGAGCTTGCCCTTTTGAACTCCCCAAATATATGGGACCAAACTAATTATGTTATTTGCAAAAGTTCTAAATTTGAGGTCGAATTCTCTTAAACCTGGGGTTGATACAAACCAAGCCAACAAGGAGATGACCAAGGATGCACATTACCATTCACACTTTGAGAAGTCATCTCCCCAATCAAGTGAAGACCTCTACAAGGATCTAGCAGACCTCACCAAAGGGAGAAATGGACACAAACCAGAGCATCAAAATTTCTTCCTTCTGGTCTTCTTAAGAACAAAACAAGTTGTAAATAAATTGGGCTCACTTTAGGGGTCCAAATAGCAAGATAGGCTAGAATAAGGTACCTTTAGCATAATAGGGGGTGTAGTTATCATTTTAGCTTGTTTCTAGTCCTTTAGGAAGGAAAGTTGACATAGTTTCTAGAACATTAAGCCTAGGGTTCGTTTTATACTTAGTCAAACCCTAAAGGCAACCCCATTTTTAGGTTTCCCATTCTACCCTTGCTTCTTGTTTTCCAAGGCACCATCTCCTATAAATAGGGTGTCATACTCCTTGTATTTTTACATGTTAATTTTGAAGAGAAAAGTTACTCTGCACAAATTGTGTGAGAAGTGTGAGGTTTGAATCCTCTTAGCTAGGTCTTATCTTGAGTGGTGTAAGACTTTCAAGTGGCAGCCCTTCACACATATTGGTGGCTACCACACCCCAAGTGGCATGAATCCCTCTCACAACCACTCCATAAGCTACTCTTCTTCCACTCTTTTCAATTCATTTCCATTTCATATATTTCTTTGTCTTGAACTCTTGCTCTTAGTTATGATTTTGATATATGTTTATGGTTAATCATTTGGTTCGGCCATGACCACCATTGATGCACCTTATTTCCATTTCCATTCCTCATTGCATTCCATCTATCACCTTATATTGATTTTTCATCTTTGCCTTTGTGAAGTGAACTTTCACACTTGCTTAACCATTTGGTTAAGTTCGTCTCCAGTGGGAATCTTCCTTAGGTTTTCACCATAAATTGCTAAATTCCCAACTCTAAGTAAAAGTGTCACCATAAAATGGAACCATATAAAAATGAGCTCACATCACTTAGGAAGCGATTTGACTAGTCCTTTTGGAACAAGATAATTCTTAAACTTACATGTCCTTGATTTATGACCGAATTTCATATAGTAAAAACAAGAGAGAGAATACTTTTGAAACTGTTGAAAGAAGAAAAACCTGTTTTTGCTGGAACAAAGAAACTTGACAACTTTTTAACATTCTTCTTTCTTCCTGGATTATATCCTATACCATTCTTATTAAAGAAAGCATTTTGTGATCCAAACTGAGTTTCAAGATTCTCCCTACCCTTAGTGAAATTGGACAGAGTTTTTAACAGATATTTTACCTTCTTTTCCAAACCCTTACAATTTTTACAGGTTTTTATAGATGCATGAAAAAATGTTAATTCAAGGTTAACCAACTCAATTTTAGCTTAAAACAATTTTTTTTTCAAGTGATTTAACCTTTGGTTCAAGTGTGTTATTTGCACTTCTTAGTTTATTCCACATAACAACCAAACCTATTAGCTTCATCATGGGTTTAAAGGCAATTAATAGTTGATCATAGCTTTCTGAATTAGTTGAGTAATTACTAACTGAATCATAGCTTGATTCTTCATTGTTCAGCATGAAGCACATGTTTGCTTCTTCAGTTTTAGTTGATGAATCACTTGATGAAGAGACTTCATTCTCCTCCCAGGAGATACACGCCATTTTTCCTCTACTTTTTTCAACCTTCTTGCTAGCTTGTTTGTCTTTGTTTTGATTGTTTGGAAAATCAACTTTTATATGACCTAGTTTACCACAGCTAAAGCAAGTGTTCTAACTCATGTTCTCTGAGTTTCCTGAACAATGCAGCAGTGGAGAGCCTTGACAAATCTCTGGATTCAGAGATTACAGTTACCTTAGGCTGTCAGCTTCTGCCAAGGAACTTCAAAATCTTGATATTTAACTCTTCTTTATGAAAAACCTTTTCAAGCCCTATTAGATGATTTACAATATGTGTAAATCCTTTTTGCACATCAACAATGGTCTTTTCTGGTTGAATCCTGAAGAGCTCATATTCCTAAATGAGAGCATGTTTTCTTGCCCTCTTCACATCATCTGTGCCTTCATGGGTTACTTCTAGTATTTCCCACATTTCCTTAGTAGAGTTGCACTATGATACCCTGAAAAATTCATCCATATTCAAGGCATAGGTGATAATGTTTTTGTCTAGAAAATCATATTGTTCATTTTCTCTTTTCACTGTCACTCCATTCAGACCAAGCCTTTTTTAATGTTTCATCTTTAACAACATGCACAGGAACAAAAGTTTCATTTACCACAACATCCCAAATTCCCATATCAATAGATTCCATAAAAAAATGTATTTGAATTTTCCATAATGCATAATTCACTCCACCAAACACAGGGGGTCCATTAACAGACGTACCCTCAGCAAGGCAATTTAAACTCAGACATATTGAAATAAAACTTGATTAAGCTACAAGTCCTATCTCTTGATACAAATTGTTGAGATTAGTAGATTGTAAGTTTAAGAGGGGGTTAATAGGACTTAGGGAAATTTTCACAAAAGTACTATTTCAAAAATCCTTACAAAAAAATAACAGATTGATTTAAAGAAAAACAAATTTAATTCTTTATTCTAGTAGGCAATTTCAGAAATATAACAGATTGATTTTAGAATCAATAGATTTTATTTCTGACTTATCAATTTTGATCTTTATCCAAAGAACTGTTATGAACAAAACAGGGATAAAAAACTTGAACACAATGAAATATCAGAGTTTCAATTTTAAAGAACCTTTTAGATAAGATCTTAATTCCAGATTTAAAGGACACTATTTTATCCATGCAACTTCAAAGATCTATTCAAAATAGTTCTTCAAAGATTTATTCTAGAAACAACAAAATGTAAGTTTGCACCAATTTTTCTTTTTCGAACATATTTGATACAAGAGATTAAGAACAATTCTTAATTTAATATTGTTTTTAATACACTTATCTTTATGAGTAAATCAGTCAAAGATCCAGGTTTTCTTGAGTTTAAAGATTGATTAAAATCCTTAGAAACTGGAAGACAGAAAGTGATATATGCCAGAAAATGTTAAAAACAACTAATTCAATTTTAAAACAACATATTTGTTTTATCACAAATATCCAGATTTCAGATTTAAAATGCAGTGAATGAGAGAAGAAAGAAGCACACACATATTTATACTAGTTCACTCAACATGAGCTACATCCAGTCCCACCTTACACTAAGATGGATTTCACTAAAACCACAACAATCTTTACAAAAAGAATACAAACACACTAGTTCTTGAAACCTACAAGAACCAGAAGCACAAACTGAAAAACTGTATTTCAGCTGTTTTTTACTTCAAGAAACACTATCAAGAAGCGAACACTGAAACACTTATTGTACCGCCCTGGTGGACGGGTGTGATGACGTGGCATCCTGCTACAGTGTCGGCATGTTGACAAGGCGCCAGGTTGGCAGATAGGAAGGAAGTCGGGAGGCACGTGTGGTCGCCGATTGTTAAGTTGGCGTGTTCCGATTTCCAGTTCACCAGAATAGGCGATCGCCAGGTTGAAGATGAAGTCGCCAGATGTAGACTCAGGCGACCAAGCAGTCGGAGATCGCCAGAATAAGCACATCGCCAAAGACGAAGGAGAAGCAGATTATGAAGGCGGCCGGCGAGACCACAGGGAAGGTGTATAAAGGCCCTAACTCGCCAGTTTCAGTAGAGATCGCACTCCTAAGTTAGCTATGCACTGGGCAGTACCATGCATAAGTAACTTAGCCAAAATAAGAGTAGAAGCAGCGCCAAGTCAGGGAGCCTCCAGATGATGGCACGTGTACAGTTGGATACGAGCCACGTGTCCAAGTCTGTAACTGCCAGGAGAGAGAAAACCACCGGGTATATAAGAGCTCTTAACAGACTTTCTGAGGTACGCATGTTCAGTTCTTACACTTTACGCTTGCGAGTGAGAGAGGATTTGCACGGTTCTCGTTCTTAGTATTTGGTGATACCGTCACTGACTTGAGCGTCGGAGTGCGATCGGCCGCAGCGGCGCCGTATCGTTTCTTTGCAGGTTCTTGAGATAGATCCCGAGGAGGAACGGAGGTGAGAAGCGGTGCACACGTCGATCCTTTGACGAGGCATTCTCCAGCGCTCCGGTCAACAGGCAGGATCATCAGGCGCCCACCGTGGGACCATGTAAAGCTTGCTCTCATCCACAGCGTGAGTTCATGGAAGTTTTCGAGGTTTTCGGCGTGGTTGTGTGCTGGTGCAACCGTCGGTCGTAGTTTCTTTGAGTTTCGTTCGGTGAAGTTTGCGTTTTGAACCGTTCGTTTGGCTTTTCGATCGGTGTATTCGAGTTCTTTCGTTTGCTTGGTTGATTCGCGGGGAAACGGTGGTTTTTGGTGAAGCTGTGGTTTTCTTCGAAGGTTTGCGGTGTTCTTGGGTTCTTGCGCAGTTTCTTGAGTTTTCTCCGATTGATCGCTGATTCGATCGTGGTTGAAGTGTTGTTTGCTGTATTTCTGTGGTTCGCTGAAGTTAATGAGAAAAATGAGAAGCAATCGTTCCAGTCCCGTGGCGCCTGTCGCAGCTGAAGGCGACGCCGCCATGACCATGGCGCAGATGGCAGAGATGATGCGCTCGTTGCAGGCAACTGTGGAAGCCTCGCGCGTAGAGCAGGCTATGATACATGAGGACCTGGTCGCCTCTCGCGCCCGGAACGAGGAGCTCAGCAAGGTAACTGAGGAGCTGCGTCGAGCTCTTCAGGAGCAGCAGGGACGTTCTTCTGTTGAAGAGGCGGCGCCGTCTACGCCACCTCGTGTTTTCCCAATGCCTTTTGTTCAGGCGATTACCGACACGCCTATTCCCACGAGCGTGGTTCCGGTTAAAGCTGTTTTTACCGGCGTGGAGGATCCAGAGGCTCATCTGACCACGTTCCACACGCAGATGATGCTGTCGGGAGGGTCAGACGTCGTCTACTGCAAGATGTTCGTAAGTACGCTCCAGGGAACGGCGATGGAGTGGTTTGTGAGCCTGCCTAATGGCCACATAACCAATTTTCAACAATTCTCGAAAATCTTTGTCGAGCAGTACATTGTGAATAAGGCACCGCCGAGGGTGTCCTATGATCTGTTTGATATAAGGCAGTACCATGGGGAGTCCCTCAGAGACTACCTCAATCGCTTCGGAGCGCAGATGGTCAGATCGCCGGCCAAGGATGAAGAAATGCTGGTCTATGCCTTCAAGAAGGGCGTGCAGCCAGGGCCATTCTGCGAGGCCTTGATCAGGGCTCATCCAGTGAAGTTTGCTGAAGTCAGGCGACTTGCGGTGGCCCACATCGCCGACGAGAGTGAAGTCGCCGAGAAGAGAGGCAGCGTGGCTCCCGCCAGGCCACGCGCCCAAACCAGGATCCAGCCGCAGAGGGTGCTGGAAACGGCGGCCGCGGCCAGGAAAGACCAAAGGACTCGCTATCCTTACGATAGGAGAAATAAGGGAAGAAGCCAAGCGCGCCAACAACCAGCACGCCGGGAATACAATCGCCCGCCTAAGCACAAATTCGTCATGGGACTAGCGAACCTGCTCGCTATCCCTAACATATCTGCTAGGTTGAAGGCGCCCGAGAAGGTGGGGGACAAGTTGCTGGGGTCAAAGCCGGACGCCTGGTGCGAGTTCCACCAGTGTTTTGGCCACAACCTGGACTCGTGTTTGTCTTTAGGATACCAGCTCGACGATCTGGTTAAGAGCGGGTTCCTAAACGACTATCTGCTGGATAGAAGGACGGGGGGAGCGTCGAGTTCCCAGCCAGCAGGTGGAGAAGCCCAGCAACACGAGATGCCTATCCATGGGGAGATCCACACCATTGCAGGGGGTTTTTCAGGTGGTGGATGCACTGCATCGCAAAGGAAAAAGTATGCGCGATCGGTGATGGCAGTAGACATGTTTGAAGATCACTCGCCGGAAGTGGACATCACGTTCACAAAGCAGGATCTTCGGGACGTTGTGCCTCATGACAACGATCCCATAGTTATTTCGTTGATAACAGCAGGGAGAAAGGTCCACCGAGTTCTGGTGGACCAAGGAAGCTCGGCAGACGTGATGTTCTGGCCGACTTTCATGCAGCTGGAATTGCCCCTTGACCAGCTAAGGCCCTATGGAGGGTGCTTATATGGGTTCGCTGGCGACCAGGTGCAGGTCAGGGGGTACATTGAGCTGAGAACCACGTTTACAGATGAGGCTGGGTCGAGGACGGAGAAAACCAAGTACCTCATAGTAAACGCCCCTTCAGCATATAACATCCTGTTGGGAAGGCCCACTCTTAACAGGATAGGCGCCATTCCATCGACTCGGCACATGAAGGTGAAGCTACCGTCCATGGAAGGGGTGGTGATCACGATCAAGTCGGATCAGAAAGAAGCGAAAAGGTGCTATGAGAATAGCCTGAAAAACAAAAGGTCCGTGAGCTATGTAACAACCACCCCACCTCCCGGCGTGAAGCCCAGACCCCCGCTGCTAGAGGAGGCCGCCGGAAGGGATGTCGAGATGATAGACGCTGAGCTAGGGGAGAGAAATGCTGACCTGGAGGAGGAAGAGGCGCGGAATCGCCCCGAGGAAGCAAGAGAGCTGGGAATCGCCAAGGCGGTGATCGCCAGAGAATCCAGGCCCAAGCCTGTCGAGCAGTGGCTCGAGAAGGAGATCGGAGGGAAAGTTTTCAAGCTCGGAAGATCTCTGGAGGTCGATCTCCAGGACCAGATCGCCAAGGTGATTGAGCGGCATCTGGACGCGTTTGCTTGGTCCGCTTCGGACATGCCCGGGATCGATCCCGACTTCTTGTGCCATCATCTGGCGATGGACAACATGGTGAGGCCGGTGTGACAAAGAAGAAGAAAATTCAATGAAGGGAGGAGGCAGGCGATTAGGGACGAAACACAAAAACTCCTCGCTGCAGGCCACATCAGGGAAGTCCAGTACCCTGAATGGTTGGCAAATGTCGTACTGGTGAAGAAGAGTAACGGGAAATGGCGCATGTGCGTCGATTTCACCGATCTGAACAAAGCTTGCCCAAAGGATTCGTATCCTTTACCGAGCATTGATGCCCTGGTTGATAGTGCTGCAGGGTGCAAGCTGCTGAGTTTCCTGGATGCCTTCTCGGGCTATAATCAGATCAAGATGCATCCCATGGATGAAGAAAAAACAGCCTTCATGACGGAGAGGTCGTGCTACTGCTATAAGGTGATGCCGTTTGGGCTGAAGAACGCGGGGGCCACGTACCAGAGGTTGATGGATCGAGTACTTGCACCGATGCTGGGAAGGAACGTGCAAGCCTACGTCGATGACATGGTCGTGACCTCGCAGGAGAAAAGCAAGCACGTGGTAGACTTGGAAGAAACCATAAGCAGGTCGACGGAGAGAGCAGCGAGAAGCCATAAGTCTTTGACGCAAGAAACTCTGAGATCGCCGAGAGTTAGAGCATGTCGAGGAGAGAAGGTGGACGTGATGCAGGTCCGCGCCGCCCATGAGCCAGACACTTGGATAACACAGTACAAGCGGTGCTTGGCAGATGGCCTCCTCCCGCTGGATCCAACAGAAGCTAGGAAGGTAAAGAAAAATTCCAGCAAGTATACGTTGATTGATGGCGATCTGTACAGGTTTGGGTTCACTCACCCGCTCTTAGAATGCATACACGGCGAGAAGTGCACGAGGATTATGGCAGAGCTCCACGAAGGTATATGTGGAAGCCACGTCGGGGGTCGAGCTCTGGCCGCGAGGACTCTCCGTGCAGGCAAATGAAGTACTTGGTGGTGGCGATTGAGTACTTCACCAAGTGGATTGAAGCAGAACCAGTGGCCCAGATCACCGCACACAAGATCGAAGGTTTTGTATGGAAGAACATCGTGTGCCGGTTTGGAGTGCCTAAGCGCCTGGTGTCAGATAATGGGACGCAGTTTGCAAGCCACCTGTTGAAGAAGCTTTGCGAAGGGGTAGGAATTCAACAAGTGTTTGCATCCGTCGAGCACCCTCAAACAAATGGCCAGGTGGAATCAGCTAATCGGGTGTTGTTGAGAGGTTTGAAGAGAAGGCTTGAGAAAGCCAAGGGAAGTTGGGCTGAGGAGGTGCCCCGTATAGTCTGGGCGTACCACACCACCGAGCAGTCAGGAACCCACGAGACCCCGTTTAGCTTGGTCTACGGGTGTGACGCCATGATTCCAGTGGAGATCCAGGAGAGCTCGCCGAGATTCCAGAACTTTGTAGAGGGAGACTCGAATGAAGAGAGAAGGCTGAACCTGGATCTGCTGGATGAAGTCAGGGAAGAAGCGAGGCTGAAGGCTGAGGCGGTGAAGAGGAGGATCGAGCGAAGATACAACTCAAAGGTGGTGCCAAGGCAGTTTAGAGAAGGCGATCTGGTGATGAGGAAGGCCCACCAGTACGAGATGGAGAATAAACTATCACCCAAGTGGACCGGACCGTTCAGAATAACCGAGGCGCTCGGGAACGGGGCCTACCACTTAGAGACGCTGGAAGGAGGGGCGATTCCTCGCACCTGGAACGCCACACACCTGAAGTTGTACTATAGTTAAGAGCTTTGTAAGTAAAGACAAACACAATGTTATATTACAATGTCTCTGTTAAAACAGTTTGAAGGGGGCGCTCTTTTTTCCCTAAGGAGGGTTTTTAATGAGGCCACCCAATAAAAGAAGAGTTTTCGAAGTATAAGGTGTTTCCAGATTGCATGAGTGCTATTTTCAAAAGTTTTGAAGAAAGACCTTGTCATTTGTACATGATTTAAGGCAAGAAAAGATATGTCGCGTGTTTTCTAAAAAGTTTTAAGTCCTCATCGTTTTTCGGCGATTGGAGGCACCAGTTAAGTTTTAAAGTCCTCATCGTTTTTCGGCGATTAGAGGCACCAGTTAAGTTTTTAAGTCCTCATCGTTTTTCGGCGATTAGAGGCACCGGTTAAGTTTTAAGTCCTCATCGTTTTTCGGCGATTGGAGGCACCAGTTAAGTTTTAAAGTCCTCATCGTCTTTCGGCGATCGGAGGCACCAGATGAAAGACCTCAACGCCCCCGCGCGTCTTGAGGCAAGTAAAAGACCTCCTCGCCGTTGAGCGAGTGCAGGCGAGAAAGAGAAAACGTCCTCCGTGTTTCTGGGAGCGAGAAGATGTAACTCCTGGGGCAACGTAGAGGCAAGTAAAAGACCTCCTCGCCGTTGAGCGAGTGCAGGCGAGAAAGGTCCTCAGTGCATCCAGGGGGGAGGAGATGTACACCCTGGGCAAGTTGAGGCACCGGATAAAGTCCTTATCGCCGTTGTGCGAGCTAAGGCCAATTAAAGACCTCCTCGCCGTCGAGCGAGTGCAGGCGAGAAAGGTCCTCAGTGCATCCAGGGGGGAGGAGATGTACACCCTGGGCAAGTTGAGGCACCGGATAAAGTCCTTCTCGCCGTCGAGCGAGTTAAGGCCATTTAAAGACCTTCTCGCCGATGAGCGAGTTCAGGCGAGTTAATGACCTTCTCGTTTATGTGCGAGCATAGGCAAGATAAAATCCTTCTCGTCTCGGACGAGTTCGGGTATGGTGAAGAGGGTGGAAGAAGCTTGAAAGGTGGCTAAGGTAGGTTCGAAGAGAACGCCTAGTCAGCCGGTCTTTTGCTCTGAAGTTCAGGGGGGCAAAGGAAGATTCTAAAACACGTCTCTACCCCAGATAAAGAAACGATTGCCAAAGCATGAGGCTAGGGAAAGCTGGTATTACCAGGAGGTCTTGGCGATCGGGAAAAGGTCAAACACGACGAGAAGATTGAAAGACTTGTTTGATGAAGCAGGTCGAGTGGGACGTTGTTTGAGCCAATGAT
Source organism: Phaseolus vulgaris (assembly GCF_051622355.1). Lineage (NCBI taxonomy): Eukaryota > Viridiplantae > Streptophyta > Magnoliopsida > Fabales > Fabaceae > Phaseolus > Phaseolus vulgaris. Next base: position 39,789,793 of record NC_143508.1, read on the forward strand.
TGAGTTACAGTTCGTTGCTTGGAAGGTATTCTTATGATCAGGTTAGTGCCTCAAGAGTACCAGTTGTTTAAAGCGATTATTGCTTAAATTTGAAGTGGGTCGAAGCAGTTACAGTCGAAAGGTTGTGTTTGCGAAATTGTTAAGTTAAACTCGATAAAGTTAAACATACAAAGAAGGTGAAAGCGCTTAAAGAAGTCAGAAGAAAGAATATCCAAGTTTGCGATTGAAATAAGTAACTGTTCAAAACACATATGCACGAGTTTTTTACAAGGTATATGCAAGCAAAATTATAAAGTAGCAGATGAGGTGGAGTTGGTTGAGTCTTCGGCGGGAACGACCTTTCCATCTACTACTTCGTTGTTTATCGACACCATGCTGAGGTCGAGATCGGGGAATAGGCATGCGAATTGTTCCCGAGCGGCTTCGAATCCAGCAACCAGAATCTGAGCAGAGCTTAGCTTAAGTTCTTCAATTTGCCTTTGAAGTTCTTCAACCTGTTTCTTGAGCTCCTTGTTCTGCTGCTCCAGCTCTTCGACCTGTTTTCGGAGTTGTTCGTTGGTCTCTTGAGCATGAAGAAGGTCGTCAACAACCTTCTTGGATTCCGCTTGAGCTTGGGTCAACTCGGCAGCCATCTTTCCTTTTTCCTTGTTCGCCTCGGTGAGACCAGCCATGGCGTCGTCCCTTGCTTTTTCTACTTGCCCAAGTAGTTTTTCGCGGTCGATCGACCTTTGCTCCAGTTTTTGTACCTTATCGGCACTAGCTTGAATGTGAGCCTCCAGGTCGCTCGCCTTGGTGCGCAGAGGCACGATTTTGCTTTCTAGCTCAACTTTCTCTTGGGCAAGATCATGAATTTTGCGGCGAAGGTCAGTGGCCTCTTGACGCGCCAATCTGAGCTCGGTGCTCATCGCGTCTTCTACTCGGGAATGTTCCATCTCCGCGAGCGTCAGATTGGCAGACAATTTCTCCACCTCGAGCCTCATGGTGCTGTTGTCAGTCCTGAGGTTGAAAAGTTCATCTTGAAGCCTCCTGGTGGAGCTCTCCACAGCCCTCGTTATGATCGATGGGATATCCTCTGCTATGTTTTTCAGTTTAGCAGTCAGATGTTCCCACATCCTTGTGACCTTGAGGGAAAGGTTCGCGGCTTGGAGAGGCGCCAGGGGGGCTTGTTGAGGGTTCTCGTCGCCACCTTCCTTAGCAATATTTTCAGTGGTTGCTTCCTGGCGTGGCGACGCAATCGGGGATTCGGTGATTAGGATTGGAGAGGTGTGAGCGACCTCATCCCCGATTGGAACGATTCCTGCAGCTGAAGCGTTCGAAGGAGGGCCCCCTCCTGCTGACCTGTGCGGCGTAGAGGCGCTCGGGGGGTCCTCTAAGAAATTTGGCTCTTGGGCCTCAGTTGCAGGTGGCGCAGTGGCCAATGGAACTGCTTGGACTGGTGATGAAGGGGTTTGTGGTGTTGGCGATGAGGGAGGAGGAGCAGGGGTTGATGGTGGTGTTGAGGTTGGAAGAGGGGGTTGAGCAGGTGGAGAAGATGGTGCCACCCTCTTCCTTTTCGTGACAAGGCCATCCTCTGTGACCTCGTCGTCCTCTTCTTCCTCTTGGACGACTTGGGGGGCTTTCCGCTTAGGCCTCTTAAGGACCAGCTTCTTGCGTTGGGTGGGCTCCTTGGGCGGTGATCGCCCATGAATGATGGCCTTCTCGACCGCCGAGTTGGGCACCGTCTGGGAACCGATCGCCAACCCGTGGTTCCGGGCGAGCGCCTTTAAGTCGGCGAGCATGTTCTTACCCAACATGGTGTCTGCATGAAACGAAAGTGCATGAGTTATCTCAAAGAAGAAAAGGATAAGTGTCTGAGGCAATGAAACAGCAAAACAGGCATATGCAGGTCAACAGGCAGGATAGCGCTGGAGAATGCCTCGTCAAAGGATCGACGTGCGCACCGCTTCTCACCTCCGTTCCTCCTCGGGATCTATCTCAAGAACCTGCAAAGAAACGATACGGCGCCGCTGCGGCCGATCGCACTCCGACGCTCAAGTCAGTGACGGTATCACCAAATACTAAGAACGAGAACCGTGCAAATCCTCTCTCACTCGCAAGCGTAAAGTGTAAGAACTGAACGTGCATACCTCAGAAAGTCTGTTAAGAGCTCTTATATACCTGGTGGTTTTCTCTCTCCTGGCAGTTACAGACTTGGACACGTGGCTCGTATCCAACTGTACACGTGCCATCATCTGGAGGCTCCCTGACTTGGCGCTGCTTCTACTCTTATTTTGGCTAAGTTACTTATGCATGGTACTGCCCAGTGCATAGCTAACTTAGGAGTGCGATCTCTACTGAAACTGGCGAGTTAGGACCTTCATACACCTTCCCTGTGGTCTCGCCGGCCGCCTTCATAATCTGCTTCTCCTTCGTCTTCGGCGATGTGCTTATTCTGGCGATCTCCGACTGCTTGGTCGCCTGAGTCTACATCTGGCGACTTCATCTTCAACCTGGCGATCGCCTATTCTGGTGAACTGGAAATCGGAACACGCCAACTTAACAATCGGCGACCACACGTGCCTCCCGACTTCCTTCCTATCTGCCAACCTGGCGCCTTGTCAACATGCCTACACTGTAGCAGGATGCCACGTCATCACACCCGTCCACCAGGGCGGTACACTTATACAAAGAAAGAGGATTTGGAAAGAAAACACCTTGATAGCAGACTCAAGAGTTCGAACCAGGACCCTCACAGCTGTAACACTTAACAAAACCTTGAATTTTAAGCCAAAGGCACCAGCATAAGAGCATTTAAAAGTTTTGAAGAAAAACTTTAAAAAAACTAAACTCACTTTAAAATATCAATGAAAGTGCTTGAAGAATGTATGCAAATCGTAATTGCAAGGGATGATTTGACCTAAGATCAATCTCCCATTTTATAGGTTTCAAATCAAAACAAATTTCTCAAAAACAATTAGAAACTATTATAAAACAACAGATTGAAGTTCAAAAGAACAAATTGTTTTTTGAAAGTACTTTTGGTGGTAACATGACCACTTTCTGATTATATTAAAATTATAAGTGTGAACAAAACAGAATTTTGGAGTTAAAACTGAATTTTGAAAATGTTAACAATTTTGTACCAGTACCAAAGACTCTTTGTCAAACAACAGATTAAATTTTTTGTACCATAAACCAGTTTTTGAAAAACTTGGAGCAGATTTTTGAAAACACTTTTTAAGAGACCCTTGTGCTTAAGCTCATCACTATGTGATGGAGATCAAGCTCAAGAGGACATGGAGGCCAATCATCAAGCTCAAGAAGAGGTGGAGGCACAAATGGAGGACGCCCATGGAGGTTAAAGTCCACCTCAAAGGATTACAAGAAGCATGTTCAAAGCTTTGGGAGCTAGAGGACATTTATTTTCTCTTTTTGTAGTTTCTTTAGTTGAAGGTGCTTAGAGGGAAACTTTAGAAACCTCTTTTGTTATAACATCTTTTAGGCTTTAGTTAGGAGCTTTAGGGGGGTGTGTTAGTAGATAGGTGTAGAAGTAGAATAGGAGGTGCCAAAGTGAAGGAAGGAGTCACACCTTCCTCATGGCTTGAAATAGGCGCTGGTTTTAGCTAGCTTTGGGAGGGAAATTTGAATTGTTTTAGCTTGCATTTTCAGCACCTTAGGCTATAAATAGAGGTGCTCTCTTTGTAAAATTCAAATTGGAATTAATCTAAGAAAACTCTACTCAAATTTTGAGTGACCTTTGGAGAGCTTTTGGAGCCTTCTTCTCTAGTCTTATCTTGATGGATCAATGGAGTCCTCAAGTGGCGGCATCACTCTCATCTAGGAGCATTCCACACTTCTAGTGGCGAGATCATCCATCCTCCTTCCATCTTCATGAGCATTCTCTTCTCCTTCCTTTCTTCTTCTTCAATTGTTCATGTTGCTTTGTGTTCTTGAGTTTTTCAGTTTTGGTTTTTCTATTTTCCAGCACTTTGTTCTGTTTTTGTTCTTAATTCTGTTCGGTTCATATGAATTGTTGTTTAATTCTGTTCGGTCATTCCAGTTTTCATTCCTTTGTTGATTCAATTTGACAATATTTGGTTCATCCAAATGAGTTTGGGATTTGGTACTAGTTATTGGTGAGTTCTTGTCTTAGAACAATGATCCAACTCTAAGAAAAGTGCCTCTATATTTTCCAGCTCAAGGTGATTCCTAAAAATGTCAAGAATCTTGTTCTATGTGGCTATTGGAATCACATCACTATGGCTATGAGATATAAGGTAGATTCAAATTGCAAAAGACTATTTAAACAATTCTAACCTAACTAAGACCATGAATAACATGTTCGATAAACCTTCAAACAAATTGTCTTCATCAAACACTTCTTCATGCAAGTTGATTAGAATCTTCACTTATCCTCATCAGCATGAATTTTTCCACTCACTACCTCAATTAGTCTAAGTTAACCACTGGCTTTTTACATAAACTATCGACGAACGGGCCTGACCGGAGTGTTGTCACTAAGTTATGCATGGCTACCTCGGGGTTGAGGTTCTAGATATTTAAGGATAATTTACTGAATCTCTGCATGAAGGCTTAGAGTAACTCACCTTTCTCTTTTTGTATGTTGACAAGTACAATAGATACGAGATGATGCAATCGAATTGTAGCAAACATTGTGTCAAACTTGGATAGAAGTGTTTTATAGCAATCCACTAAGTTAGGGGGAAGCCTTGTGAACCAAAAGAGTGCCCCTCCCTTTAGTGATTTGGGGAATACTCGACACAACACCAAGTTATTTGATGTATAGAGACTCATCTGTGTTTTGTAAACATCGATATGCTCATCTAGATTCGTGGTATTGTCGTACTGATTGATGTTCAACCCTTTCCAATTAGGAGGGAGTTGTGCTTCCATAATTTCATCGGTAAAAGGTTGTCCCTTTGGTTTGTCGTTCAGAATGTGAGTATGCTCTGAATGTTGGCTGGAAAACTTGTTAGTCTAAGTTTGGCCGATAGCCATCCTCTCTTGGTTTTGTGTGTGTTTGGATCTTTGTGGGGAGGGTTGTCTCTCAATTTCTATACCTAACCCTTCAGGCCCTAGTCCGAGGGGTGGTCTTCTTACTTTTGGATCTGGCCTTCGATGTCCACGCCCGATTCTGGGTATAGCTCTGGCTAGTTGCCCCTTCATCTGGTCATTCTCTTCTCGAAGAACTCTTACGTCCTCCTTGTTCTTCTAGCGAAGGGCTTATATCTCCTCCCTATTCTTCTAACATATTTTTGCTATCTCTCTTTGCAATGTTTGGAGAATAGTTGCTTATTCCGCTTCCACAATTTTGTCATTTGTCTTGTTGCAACCATTACTGCTCTTTTGAATCTATCTTGGCCCCATGGTGGGCGCCAATTGACCTTGTATAGACTGATAGGTCCTAGATAGTATTGGGTTTATTAGTGTCTAATTTCAAGAGGGAGGTGAATTGAGCTTATAAAATATTTGCAAAGAATACTACTTTTAGAAATCCTGAGAAAAAGAAAAGATTGATTCAGAGTAAAACACATTTATTTTTCTGATTACATAAGCACTTACAAAAATCAAATAGATTAGTTTTAGAATCAATGTGTTTAATTTCCAACTTTACAAAACTAAGCACAAGCACTTCAATCAGCCACAACAACAAAAAAGATATATGATAAAGGACTTAAACCAAGAAATTCAACTTCAAATTTTTAAAATTAGTTTTGGAAATAAAAATTAATCCTTAACAAAATTATTTATACCTTATTACTTGTTTTACCCAACTAGTATTTACAGATTCAGTTATTCTTAATCAGACAACAATTTTTCCAGAATCTTGAAGAACTATATATGAACCAACCTAGGAAAAAACAGATTCAATTTCAAATCAATAGATTCATTTTATCACATAATATCAGTTTTTCAGATTTAAGTGCAGAGGTTTTGTAAAAAAATCAGTTAATTGGAGTTCAGTTCCAATGAATTTAATTTCACAATTCACATTAGCAATATGTTCACTTAAAAAATTATGCTTTATCTCAATGTGATTAGTTCTAGAATGCATAACAGGATCTTTAGTCAAATTAATTGCACTAGTGTTATCACATAGGATAAGTATTGTACTTAGCATGATAACAAAATCACTTAACTGTTGTTTTAACCATATGGTTTGAGCATTCCAGCTACAATATATTTTGCCTCTACTGTTGAAAGAGCAACACATGCTTGCTTTTTGCAATGTCAAGAGATTAAAGTTGACCCAAGCATATGGCAAATTCCATTTGTGCTCTTCCTATAAATTTTGCAACCTGCAAAGTCTGAATCAAAAAAACCAGTTAAGTTTAGAGATACATTACATGGATACCATAGACCGACTTCTATGGTTCCTTGAAAGTATTTAAGAATTCTTTTAGCAGCATTGAAGTGTGATTCCTTTGGGGCATATTAGAACCTGGCACACATACATACAACAAATATCATATCAGGTCTACTAGCTATTAAATACAACAAAGAACCTATTAAACCTCTATATTTGGTTTGATCAATAAGTTTTCCAGCAGGGTCTTGGTCAAGTTGACAACTTGTAGAAATAAGTGTGTTGATTGCTTTGCACTGGTCTATCTTAAACTTTCTTAAGAAATCCTTGCATTATCTATCTTGATTTATAAAGATTCCATCCTTTAGTTGTTTGACTTGTAAACTAAGAAAATAGTTCAACTCCCCCATCACAGACATCCCAAATTCACTCTTCATAACTTCTACAAGTGCTTCACATAGTCCTTTATTTGTAGAACCGAAAATGATATCATCCACATATACCTCTACAAGTATGATGTCTTCACTCTTTTTCTTAATGAACAATGTCTTGTTAGAGGTACCACGGTTATAGCCTTGAGATAGCAGAAAGTCATTCAATCTCTCATACCATTGCCTAGGAGCTTGTTTGAGTCCATAGAGTGCCTTTTTTTTTTATCTTGAACACATGTTCAGGAAATTTGTAGTCCTCAAATCTTAGGGTTTGTGATACAAACACTTCTTCATTTATATAAGAATTTAGGAATGAACTCTTTACATCCATTTGGAATAGCTTAAATCCCTTTATGCATGGAAAGGCTAGGACAAGTCTAACAGTTTCAAGTCTTGCCACTGGTGCATATGTCTCATCATAATCAATTCCCTCTTCCTAGTTATAAACCTTGGCAACCAGCCTTGCTTTGTTCCTTGTGATTACCCTCATGCTCATCAATTTTGTTTCTGTACACCCACATAGTCCCTAAGATATTCATCTCGGATGTTCTTGGAACTAGAGACCATACTTCATTCCTTGTAAACTTATGCAGTAACCATTTTCATTATACAGTATTTTAGCTAATTTCTTGAAGCCTTATAAGCATTATTGTTAGAGACTAGAAATTGGGTCCAAGTGTATCTTGAAAAATCATCCACAATTAGTAAAGCATAATAATTTCCAGCTAAGCTAGCATTTCTAGAGGGCTCAAACAAATCCATACGTAAAGCATGCAAAGGTTTACTAGTAGAAATCATGTCCTTTGATTTACAAGAGGTTCTTGTTTGTTTACCCTTCACACATGCATCACACAATCTGTTATCTTGAAATTTAATGTTTGGTTAACCAGAAACAAGTTCCTTGGATTTCAATTTGTTTACATGATTTGTATTGACGTGGGTTAACCTCCTATGCCATAGCCAAGACTCATCATCCTTTGATAAGAGGCATTTATTTTCAGAGCACTTATGCATGATATCTAGAAGATAGATTTTATTTACCCTTGTATCTGTGAACAACACCTTACCAAAAGCCTCATTTGAGATTGTGCACTTGTTGGTTTAAAAGTTGATATGGTAGCCTTTGTCACACAATTGGCTGATGCTTAGAAGACTATGTTTCAATCCTTCCACATATAGTACATTCTCTATTAAAGTTGATCCTTTAGTTCCAAGATTTCCTCTTCGAAGAATTCTTCCACAATTATTGTCCCCATAAGTCACATGCCCTCCTGCTTTAAGCTTCAAATCAGTGAATTGTGCAAGATCACGAGTCATAAGAAGCCATTTGACTAGCCTTTTTGGAACAAGGTAATTCTTGCACTTACATGTTCTTGATGTATGACCAGATTTCATACACTAGAAACAAGTAGGAACAAACTTTAATTTTGAACTGTTGAAAGAAGAAAAAATTGTTCTTGCTGGAACACAAAATTTGAAAACTTTTTCACATTATTCTTTCTTCCTGGATTGTATCCTAACCCATTTTTATTAAAAACAGCATTTTGTGATCCTCATAGAGTCTCAAGATTTTCTCTTCCCTTAGTGAAATTTGACAAGGTTTTGAGCAAATATTCAAATTTTTTTTCCAGATTTTTACAATTTTCACAGGTTTTTATAAATGTATGCAGACATTTCAATTCAAGACTAACTAGCTCAGTTTTAGCTTTATGCAATTCTTCTCAAGTGACTTAACCTTAGGTTCAAGTATGTTATCTGCACTTTTCAGTTTATTTCATATAATGGCTAATTTATTTGCTTCATCATGGGTTTCTTTGAAAGCAATTAGTAACTGATCATAGCTTTCTGAATTAATAGAGTAATCACTAACCGAATTAGAGCTTGAACCTTCATTGTTCACCATGAAGCACAAATTTACTTCTTCACTCTCAGTTAAGGAACCACTTGATGGGGATACTTCATTGTCCTCCCAGGAGATGTATGCTCTTTTTCCTTTGCTTATTTAACCCTTCTTGCTGACTTGTTTGTCTTTATTTTGATTGTTTGGACAATCAACTTTTATGTGACCTGGTTTACCACAACCAAAGCAAATGTAATTAGATTAATTTGACTCATTGGGTTTAGAGTACCTTTTCCTTGGTTGAGTTTTGTTCCTGCTTTTCCTCTTCAGGAATCTGCTGAATTTTCTGGTGAGAAGACTCAAGGTTTCATCTTGTCCAAAATTTTCTTCTTCTTCACTTGTATCATTCTGCACACTGGACTTCAATGCAATACCTTTGGTTTTCCTTTCCACTATTTCTTATTCTTTTAATCTATTGAGTTCTATTTCATGTTCCCTCAACTTCCCAAACAATGAAGCAGTGGAGAGCTTGGATAAATCTCTGGATTCAGAGATTGTTGTTATCTTAGGCTGCCAGCTTCTGTCAAGGCATTTCCGAACCTTGATGTTTAGTTCTTCTTTATCAAAGACCTTACCAAGTCTAGTGAAATGATTCACAATATGTGTAAACTGTTTTTGCACATCTGCAATGGTCTCTTTTGGCTACATCCTGAAAAGCTCATACCCTTGGATGACGGTATGCTTTCTTGCCCTTTTCACATCATTCGTGCCCTCATGGGTTATTTCCGTACTTCCCACATTTCCTTAGCCGAGTTGCATTGAGACACTCTGAAGAATTCATCCATATTCAAGGCAGAGGTGATGATGTTTTTTGCTAAAGAATGATATTGAGCCTTCTTCTTTTCACTTTCACTTCATTCAGACCAAGGATTCTTCATGGTTTCCTCTTTGATAACCTGCATAGGCACAAAAGGTCCATTTATCATTACATCCCAAATACCCATACCAATAGATTCCATAAAAATCTTCATCCTAATTTTCCATAAAGCATAATTCAATCCACCAAACATAGAAGGCCTATTAATAGACGCACCCTCAGGAAAAGGCAATTTAAACTTAGACATAATGAATAAAACTTGAGTAAGCTACAAGTCCTAACTCTAATACCATTTGTTGGGTTTATTAGTATCTAAGTTCAAGAGGGGGATGAATTGAGCTTATAATTTTTTTGCAAAGAATATTGTTTTTAGAAATCCTAACAAAGAGAACAGATTGATTCAGAGTAAACAAATTTATTTTTCTGATTACATAAACACTTCCAGAAATCAATCAGGTTAGTTTTAAAATCAATGTGTTTAATTTCCAACTTTACAAAACTGAGCACAAGCACTTCAATCAGCCACAACTGCAGAAAAGATGTATGAGAAAGATCTTAAACCAAGAAATCCAACTTCAAATCATTAAAATCAGTTTTGGAAAGAAAAATGAATCCTTAACCAAATTATTTAGAAGACCTTATTACTTGTTTTACCCAACCAGTATTTACAGATTCAGTGATTCTTAATCAAACAAGAATTTTTCCAGAATCTTGAAGAACAACATATGAACCAGCCCAGAAAAAACACATTCAATTTCAAATCAACAAATTCATTTTATCACATAATATCAGTTTTTCAGATTTAACTGCAGAGATCAAAAAGAGAGAGGGACACACAGTTTATACTGGTTCGCTCAACAAGAGCTACATCCAGTCCCACCTTACACCAATGTGGATTCCACTAAATCAAATCAATCTTTTACAAAACCTTCTTGGTTCCTGAACCCTCCAAGAACAAAGAATACAATGCTAAAAACCTCTATTTCAACAGCACCCACACTTCAAGAAACCCTATCAAGAAGTGCATTTACAAACACCCTTATAAAATAAAAGAATAGAAATGAAAATACTTGAATAGCAGATGCAAAAGGTCAAGAACAAAACACTTTATGCAGCACCACTGTGACAGAACCAAAAATCTCAAACCGAGATTTGCTAGCACAAGAACACTTGTAGATTTTTAGAGTTTTTTAAAGCACTTAAAATTGTATTAAAAAATGTATTTTTTAAGTGTAATCTGATATGAAATACACTTCTCCTTTTATAGCTTTTATATCAAAATAGTTTTTCATAAAACAGTTAAAAGTTGTTATAAAAATAACAGATTGAAGTCTAAATAAACAAATTAGTTTTTGAAAATACAGTTGGTCATTACATAACCACTTTCAAATCAATTTAAAACGGTGACAAAGAGCTGAACTGATTTTGGTCACAAAACAGAATTTTGAAAAGGCTTATCAAATTTGCACCAGTACAAAAATAATCTATTGTTTTATAAAATAACAGATTTATTTTCTATGCAGTAAACTAGTTTTGAAAAACTTTAAACAAATTTTGAGAAAACTTTGTAGGATACCCTTGTGCTTAAGCTCATCACCTTGATTATGAGATATGAGGTAGATCACAGTGCAAAAGGCATATTTAAACAACCTCTAATCTACAAGAGACAATGAATTACAATACAACAATCTTCAAAATGATTTGCTTCATCAAACACACTATTTGCCAAGATGCGAAGAGTCGATAGTACCTGATACCGACTGTAATAATCATCTTTGATCTCTGGATCGCTTCTCCTTTCTCTTATACTACTCGCTCCTTGGTGCTTGGTCGCTCGCCCTTCCTCTTCTCATATTTGCTCTCTAGTATTCATTCAAGTGTTAACTTACAAAAGGTTCTTCGACAATCAAGTAAGTGCTCTGTATAACAGTGAATGATGCATTGACTAAAAGCGTACCTTACGCTTGTGTAGCAAAGCTTATTTATAATGTTTAGTAGTGGACTATCTCGCTTATTGACCGTATCTGACACGTATCTTTAATAAAATAGTATTACCGAATTTATCTCATAGTTAGTGGATTTATAAGTGTTACCCAAATTTGTAGGATGTTACGCAATTTGTTATATATTCTTTATTTGCTATTTAATGTAACTAGTTCACTCGATTGGTCGGTCACCGATGCGTAGTGACATGACTTGCTCGGTTTCGATTGATGTGCTTCTAATTTTATAAAATCGGATTTTGAGTTGGCGATTTCTTTCAATTAAATTTATCTAATTCTGAAATTTAAAAAAGAAATCGCCCATTTTGCAGAATTTCTATTTTAAATTGCAGTAGTTTTGAAAAAGAAAAAAAATGGTTTCGTGTTTTCTTTTATTATTCTTTGCTTATCACATGTGGGACCGATGGTTTTATCTTAGAAATTTGAAACTTGCCATGCAATTGAAGAATGAGTTACGTAAAGAGGAAGAGAAAAAAAAAGTGGGTCCATGTGCGGCATCTCGGTTTGCCTTTCTTGCACCAATGTGGATTGTAAATCTTGGGCTTTGGTTAAAAGGCCCACTGTTTTTGTTTTGCTTTTGTTATCTCCACCACAATATTTTTTTCTTTAATAAATGTTGAATATATGCATGATGGTATTCGTCATCTGATATTTAACAAAAACATTTCGTTTGGGTATTTGTACAATCATAATCATATGCATCATCTTTACTCAATAAATTTTTATAAAAAAATCATAAAATCTAAAAAATATAAAATTAAAAAATATCAACTCAAACACATTTTAACCTTTAGAACTATGTGATACTTGATTTCTTGTTAATAGAAATACGTAGAACCAAGGCATGTCCTTGTCGATTCCCTTTTCTAAAATTTTGGTTTCACTTTTTTTCACATTTTTTCAAAAGCCTAGCTCACACTAACACAAACATTTTCAAATAGTTTAACTTTTAGAACTACGTAAATCATGATTTTTTGTTATGAACAAAAATATGTAGAACCAAGGTTTATCCTTCTAAAAAAAAGTTCAAAAATATCTTCTTTATTTTAAACTTTTTTGTTTCTATTTTTTTTGGGAAAAATAAACATTTTGAAAAACCACACTTATTTCACATATTTAATTAAGGGTACCGTCTTTGGACGTGCATTGTAGGGGTGGTAATACCTTCCCCCATGCGTAACCGACTCCCTGACCCTAAATATGATTCGCAGACAATCTTTTAGGTTTTTCTGTAGTTTTCTATAATTAACTATGATGGTGACAACATTCTCTATTTTTCATTTTTAAATTTTTGGTTTGTTGTTCACCGTCGTGACCCGATTACGACACAAATGTCTACATGTGAGATATTCAGTCTTTTACTTCTTAAATTAAGCAAAAAAATGAACATTGTTTAGAATTAAGAAAACTAAATAGAAATTTCAATTAAATAATAGAATTGAATTGTCAACAAGCATTCAAAAATCATTCCAATAACAAATATTAGAATTGTAAAAGACTACACCATCTACCACAATATGCTACAGAAAATTGAATAACAAAACTAAAATGCACAAAATCTTATAATTCAATGTGAAAATCACAAGAAAATCAACATAAAAAGGTTTAGTCTTCCACATGGAAGACAAGAAGAAAAATACAAAGAAGAAAAGAGTACAAAACAAAAAATAGAAAAATGACATAACTTGATTACTACAAGTTCAACCAAAAGTGTTGGAGAATAGGGCATAGTCTTTTTAGGTTTGAATCCAACTCCATTTATAGGTTTCCTTAGGTCATGAATCTATTTTAGAGGTGTAATCATGGGCTTTGGCTAATCCGGCCCAAAGAAGTAGAATTTTCCATAGACAGTCCAATAGGTCTTGAACAACTAGACGATATAATGATCCATTGTATTATCTTTTTAGTCTTCAAAGAATTTTATTCCTTTATTGAATTTAGATTCTTAACTTTCCAAAGCCACTGGAATTACTGAAAACAATCACCTATAACTCAAGATATCATCAAAACAATATAAGTAGATCAATGAGATTACAATATGAATTTAATCAATAATTGTTGTTAAGGTCCAATTAAACCTAATAATGTAAATTCTAATTAAAATAATGGATTTATTCTCAACTAGTATCCAAGAAAGCTAAGATTCAATATTCTAAATGTGAGTAAAAAATGTAGTCATGAGTTGGTTGATCACATAACTTGAAAACTCCCATTTAATAAAACATTTCAATATTCATAAGCTAATGAAAATTCATGATCATCTAATGGCATCGAAAGTTTAGTTTGGTGTACGGGTCGGACGCGATGATTCCAGTAGAAATACATGAAAGCTCACCACGTTTTCAAAACTTTGTGGTGGAGGAATCCAATGAAGAGAGGCGGGTAAACCTGGATCTGCTAAACGAGGCCAGGGAAGAAGCCAGAATAAAAGATGAAGCTGAGTAAAACCTGTACGTTGCTCTAAGGTAAAACCGCGACAGTTTCAGGTCGGCGACCTAGTGATGAGGAAAGCTCACCCATACGAGTTGGAGAATAAGTTGTCTCCCAAGTGGACCGGACCCTTCAGAGTTACTGAGGCTAAGGGCAACGGTTCGTACAACCTGGAGACTTTAGATGGAGGTCCTATCCCGCGCAGTTGGAATGCAGCCAACCTAAAATTTTATTTCAGTTGACTTATGTAAGCAGTTATGTAACAATTTAGTTGAAGGGGACGCTCTTTTTCCCTCTCGGGGGTTTTTTAATGAGGTCACCCTAATAAAAGGTAAAACCAATTTGAGAAAAAGAAGTGCCTTGGTTTTTAGCCTGTATCTTTCCCCGTTTGAAGTAAGGTAAGGTGTCGCCAAGAAAGAAGGCGTCGCCAAGAAAGAAGGCGTCGCCTAGGTCAAGGCGTCGTCAAGAAAGAAGGCGTCGCCTGGATGGAGGCGGGTGCCGTTGATGAACAGGGGGAAGGAAAGCGCACAATATGCGAAATGTATGCAGAGTAAAGTGACGTTGCAAAAATCAATTGATATAGAAAAGTTGGTGTTACAAGCAATGTTCAATACAATTGAAGTAACCCAAATGGGGCGAATATTACAACTCATGCAAGTCACAAAAGAGCCACTTTTCAGTGGTCATCAGAATCAGCACTGGAGGAAGGCGAAGCCCCTTTCCCAGCCCGCAGAGCTCGAGTAAGTCGTGTCCTCCTTTCTTGGTTTATTTTCGAACCTGCACCAAGGGAGATAAATGTGTCAGAGATACCATGAGGCAAGACATGCACGTACAGAAAACAACAAAGGCCGGAGTTTCTAGGGCAGCGACTCTTACCTATGTACTTTTCGAGAGTCCCAGCGTTGAACTCCAGGCTGATCAAAGTGGCAGAGTCAAAACCTCCCGCCTCAGCAAGAATCCGGCAAGCTATTTGATCACTTGGAGCCAGCTTCTTGAAGGGTTTGGTTTTGAGGGCCCTCGTCTCTCTCACCCAGTACAGCGGAAACCCATCCAGAGCGTCGGGAAAAAGGTCAGTACGGCAGATCTTGAAGAACCGGCCTTTCCACCCGAAGAACGAGCTTTGGAAGGGTGTGAAGAGAACTCTCTCGGGTACATTACTGAGAGTTACCCAGAGGTTGTGTCTCTGCCTTTTCACCTCAAAGAAGTGAAGAAAGAGGTCAACCGAGGGTGCACAACCCAGAAACCCGAAGAGAATGTCGAAGGCTTTGACAAAGGCCCAGCTGTTGGGGTATAACTGGGCCGGAGCAACGTTGATCTCCGTCAGCAGTTCCTTCTCGAACCAGGAGAAGGGTAGGCGCACTCCGATGGTCTTGAACACCACCTGGTAAAAGTAAAAGAAAGGGACCCCTTCGTTGGCCCGTTCGTCTCCACATACTGGTTCCCCTAGATTGCAAGGGAGCACAGCGATGTCGTCGTCATGCCTCCTCGCGAAGGCCCGGTGGTCATAAGAACACGAATCCCCTTTGTGCTCCTTTATGGCCCTGGTAGCGAGTAAGCATGAACACTCATCAAGAAGTTCACTCGAAGCCCAGGGGTACAAGTCCTTGGGACTGACCCTGGAGGAAGCAACATGAGAAGACATTCTTTAACAAGATCAGGGATTGTCAAGGGTGTAGGGACTGCCGGAAATGTAAGAGTCGAGCGAGGGGAGCGAATGCTGGAACAACCCCTCGTGAGAAAAGAAAGGGTGCGAGAGGGAAGGGTGCAAGAAGAGAGAACGTAAGTAGGTTATGAAGAGTGGGAAAATGATGAGGATAGTTTCAGAGTTTCAAGAGTTAAATAAAGCGGTTAGAGCGCCAAACGACGCGAATGGATGCACCGCACGATCGAGCCACGTGGCAGCAGATGGAAGGGTTGCCCTGGCACCCCTGGTTAAGCTCAGAACACGTCGTATCAATAGAATACCTGATGGTACGATGCGTCGTCGAAAGGGGATCAGGGGCACAGTAGGAGTCAGGATCAAATCAAATGACTGGATGTCCCATCAGCCATACAGAAAGCGCCACGTGGATCAAGTTGAATGACTGAACGTCTCATCAGCTATATAGGGAGCGCCTCGTGGAAGATACGGGAAGGGCCTTGAGCTCTTCGCTGCCCCCAGGCATCGACCAAGCCCAAGGTCAAAGTCAATGTCAAGTTAGGGACGACGCCAGCATGAGACGTCGCGGGCGTCGCCAACCCAAATATCAGCAGGGTCGCCTCCCCGATACCCACAGGTAGGAAAGATTGTGGAGGGAGACGAAATAGAAGGGGGCAGAGTTAGTTGCTGGCGTCATCTCCCCGATACCCACGGGTAGGAAAGACTGTGGAGGGAGATAAGACCGCCAAACGCCAGCGAATTGCTGGCAGGGTGTTCCCCGATACCTATGGGAAGGAAAGACCATAGAGGGAACGACCCCCCCCCCCCCCAAAGCACTCGACGTTTTAGATACTCGGGGACGATATGGCGCTGCTGTAGCAGGCCTCTCCTTAGGCGTGGGCGCCGGGGGCTAAGGATCAAGGAGAGAACCGTTTCGGTGTTAGAGACACCCCGTGGACGATACAACGTCACTAGGTGAGCCTCTCCATGGGCGTGAGGGTTGGCACGCGACCTTTCCCGGTCATACAAGGCCGTCCAACGAAGCGAAAGAAGCGAGTATAATACAAACAAAACAACCGAAGCACGCGAAGGCAAAGAACGATGATAAGATCACATAAGCAGAATTTTATACCGCGAAGGCACAAAAGCAGTCATACGAACACCCAAGTTTGTAGCAAGAGTACGAATGGTTCAAAGAATTACAAGTTTAACAGAGAAAGTCAAAAGTAAAGGTAACGTATACAGGAATTAAGCTTGAAGGTGAAGGTGGCGGGTGAGAGACAACGGTTCAGTCATCCAAGTCCATGGGCACGACCTTCCCGTCGACGACATGGTGTGTGGGGTCGCAGTTCGAAATATTGATGCCAGGGTTCTCGCAGGACGCCTGGGTCAGAGCCTCTTGGAACCCCTCCTCGAAAGTACCCGCCATCTCCTGGATGAGGGCCTTTTTGTCCTTCTCTAGCTCCTCAACGGCGGCATCCCCAGAGGTCACCTGCTTCTCCAGAGCCTCCTTCTCCACGTGAAGCCGACTGACCTCGACCTGTAGTTTGTCGTAGTCAGCCTGGAGAAGGTCCATAGCTTTGGCCTGGGTGGCCATTTCCCCTTCCATCCGCTCCATCTTGTCAGCCTGCTCACGGCAATGGTCCTTCAGGTCTTTTTGAACTTCTGCATCAGTTTTGACCAATTCCTGAAGGCCCGTTACCTGGACTTGGAAGGCGACTTCCCGAGTATAAAAGCCAGCCTGGAGCTCCAATGCCTCTGCCAGTTGCCTCTCAGTTTCTGCTTTGGACTCTTGCGCTTGCTTCAGAGAGGTTTGGTAGGTTTCGTTCTAGCGTCCCAGGGTCCTCATTTCCTCCTCCAGAGTAGTCGCCTTTGTTTCCAAGGCCTGGAGAGTTTGAGCTTGCAGGACCGCGTTTCTGGCCTGGGCGCGCCATTCAAGGGCCACCGCCAAGAAGGCCCCCAAGTAGAAAGGCATGCCTTCCTTCCTGTCGGTGCCCTCTGGCAGAGTCCCGCCACTGAAGCCCCTCATTAGATGCATGATCGGAGGAGGGATGGCAGTGAAATCGGGGGCGGCAGCGACGGGAGCAAGGGAAGCAATGGCTTCTGCCGGCGGCGGAGGCGGGGCAGATTCGGCGCCTTCGCCCCCTTCCTCTTGGAGTGTTATGGGAGGAAGTGAGGTCGCACTTGGGGGGTTGTCCATGAATGGGTTCCCTCCCTGGGGCGACGCCTCTACCAAAAGAGGAACCCGCGCAGATTTTCTTCTCTTGAAGGGTGCCATGCCTTCTGAGTCCTCATCATCTGATAGAATCTCCAAGACCCGTTTCCCTTTGTCAAGGGGGGTTGGAGCCGGTGACGAAGCCGCGGCTAGGGGAACAGCGGTGATGGGTAGAGGAGAGCTGGGAGTCTGAAGTGCTGTGAGGCTATGTGGAGATGACGAAGGTGAACTAAGGGGAGCTTCGGCGGTGATCGGAGGAGGCGGTGACAGAGTTGGTGGGGGAATCGGATAGGCAGCAGGGGTGGAGGAGGCGCCCGCCTTGGCGGCACGTGCCTCCTTCATTGCTTTCGCCAGCATCATTCTCTTAGAAGCGCCCATCACCGATCCTACATCAAAACAGACCAAACAGCAAAAATTAGGACCAAAGCAGCTATGCAAAATTACAATACACATGGAGGCGTGAGATGCAAGTAACATGGCACAATATACAACGAGTAGAATAGTCTGGGGAAACAAACGTCCGGTGGCAGGCTGTTCACAACAAGAAGAATGAGGGAAGAGTCCCCTTACCAAAGTAGGTGGTCAGGGCGTGAGCATTGTACTCGCTAGAAACAAGCTTCAAGGTATCAAAAACGATCCCCAACCCGGCCAAGGCTTTGCTTACCTCCCTATCGGCGGGAGATAGCTCTTCCAGGGTTTTGGCCCTGAGCAGTTTAGGGCGCTCCGTCCAGTAAAGGGGGAAGCCATCCAAAGCTGTGGGATCGTGCTTGGCGCTGCACACCCTGAAGAACTTCCCTTTCCAGTTCTTGTAAGAATTTTGGAAGAGGGAGAGGAGGATCCTGCCCGCGATCCCGGAAAAGCTTACCCAGAAGCTTTTCCCCTGCTTTTTCACCTCAAAGAAATGCAGGAAGACATCTACAGAAGGGGGGATACCCAGGTGTCTGCAAAGAATTTGGAAACCCCTAACGAATGCCCAGCTGTTGGGATGGAGCTGGGCGGGGGCAGTATTGATTTCAGTGAGGAGTTCCCGTTCAAAGGGGGTGAACGGGAGACGTACTCCTACGCGTTTGAACACGGTCTGGTACATGAAGAATAAGGGTTTCCCCTTTCTAGGTCTGTCGTCCAAACAAACAGGTTCTCCAGGCCTGCCGGGACGGACGGATATGTGGGCGTCGTGTGTGCGGCAGAAGGCGTTAAAGTTGTACAAATGGGGATCCCCACGATGAGCTTCCAGGTCCTGGAAGGAAGTTAGGCTGGTGCATTCGCTCAGGAGCTCGTCGGGGGCCCATGGGTAGAAGGCTTTGTAGTTGGACTTGGGGGTCGTGGGGGAGGAATCAGGCTCCGCGTTCGCGCGCGTCATGGTGTAAATAAATAGCTGGAGAAAGAAGAGAGGAAAAAGGGTTTAGCAAGTGTAGCCATGGCAGGAAGGGGAGAGAGCCCCAGGAAACATCACCCACGCGAGAAAACCCAGAGGAGGAAGGAGAAGTGGAGAAACGCAGTAATGCATGAATAACAACAGTCCCAGGCAGTTCAATAAATCATATAATGCGACGAAAGGGAAGGGTCATGAGTACTCGAAATCGTACCTTTGCTATCGGAGTGAAGGCAGTAGAAGAGCACAGGGAGGAGAGAATCGCAATTGCAGAGAAAAAGGGTTTGAAGGCGATGAACAGTGCGGAGATGCAGAGAGAATGAATGTAACAGTAGGGTGAGCGCGGGGTTTGGAGTAACTTAAACGTTACATTTCACAACTCAAGAGGCGCTAACTAAGAGCCGTGGGATCGTGCCACGCGTCAAAGGATCAATTGCCCAAGGGAAACGCAAGGGTCTCTGGAGGATGGCCGCGCGATGGGCCACGTGGCGCGCGATCAAGGGTAGCCCCAAAAGGTGTTATTATCGTCATTTCAGAGGAGGTCCAATCAGTCAGTAAGAGCGCTCCTAGGGTTCAGAGAGCGTCACGTCAACAATTCGAGAATTGTTGAGTCAGCGGGGAATGACACGTCATCAGGATGGCACGTGGACGGCGTGGGCGAGGCTTTAGTCTTTGCGCTGAAGACAAGCCTTCGGCTTAAGACTGGGGGGCTTGTGTACCGTCCTGTATCCGGGCGTTGACTAAGTCAAGGTCAAAGTCAACGACTGGAGAGTCAAAGTCAACGCAAGGCGTCGCCTAGGTGGAGAGACGCCAAGTGCCAGCGTCGCCAGGACAAGGCGTCACCCAGGTGATGGCGTCGCCCAACCAGGGCGTCGCCAGATCAAACAGTGCTAAAGCAAGGCAATCACAGTGTGGTTCCCCGATACCCATGGGTAGGAAAGACCATGGAGGGAGCAACGCCGTGGGGAGGCCTCAGGTCCCAATAACCCGGGGCAGTGATAAAGAGAAGGAAAAGGTGGCTTCAAGGCCATAGTAATAGTACCAGTGTAGGGCAGCCTGACTCGTGAAGTACTCCTGCCGCCCCAGAGACGCCTGTGGGACAGATACGACTCAAGAGGAAGGTCACGCCCAGGGTAGCCGGGTGCAGGGTACAAGAGGAAGGCAGATACGCTCTCGAAGTAAGTGACTAGATAATTGGGGGCATGAGTTGGCACCCAAAAAGTCACCCCTAGCGCAGTAGCACTCCCAAGCGTAGAAACGCCCCCAGATGGGGTCACGGCGTCGTGAGGACCTCCACGTGTACGACAGCCATGCCAGAATAGAAACACCCTTTAGTCAGGTGCTAGGTGATTAAACCCTAAACCCTAAACCTCCACGTCTTAAATGCGCTACGTTTTCTAATTAAATACGCTGATTGAGTGCGTTACATTTGTAATTAAAGGCGCTTTAAATGCTTGGGTAGTTTAAATAGCGCGGGGGATGTTGGAAAGGGGGTTCGAACTTTTGGCAAATTTACCAGAACTTTCTAGTTGCTTGCTCGTGCTTCAAGGTTACGAACAAGGGACTGGGAAATATTTTGCCTGAGAGAGAGAACACAGACACACTATACACAGTTATTTTTACCACCTTCAGAGTGCCATACGCGGTGCTCAAAGACGGAGGTGAACAGTTTTGAGCGTCGGAGTGCAAACGGCCGCTAGGACGCCTCTTTGTCCTCTTTTTTGCAGGAATCCACAGGTAATCAGTGGGAAGGAGTCCCTAGCTAACGGTTGAGGTCGCGCACAAAGACGTCCCGGTCAACCGGACGGAACATTTGGCGCCCACCGTGGGGCACGATATAAAACATCAGTCCCATCACAAGTTCGAAGAAATCTACTAAGTCGCAGTAACGTTGGAGGAGGTTGGAGTGACAATGGCCCCCACCAGACGGAGTACAGCACGCGCAGCCCCAGCAGAATTATCCATGCAACAGGTCCTGGAGATAATGAGGGGGCTACAGCAGGACATGGCGGAGTCGAAAATGGAACAGGAACGCATGCAGGCAGATCTCGATGCCACGCATGAGCGAAATGAAGAGCTCCACCGTGTAAATGAGGAGTTGCGCCAGGGCCTGAGAAATGATCGGAGGCGGCCTGGACATGACGAGATGGAGAACCATTCCCCACCAAGGGAGTTTTCCACCCCTTTCTCGCAGGAGATCCTAGATGCAGTAATCCCGAACACGTTCGCGGGCCCCAAGGTGATCTTCACCGGGATGGAGGACCCAGAGACGCACCTTGCTGCATTTCACACACAGATGGTCCTGGTAGGCGGTTCTGACGCTGCCAAGTGCAAGCTCTTTATGAGCACCCTGACCGGGATGGCTATGGACTGGCTCATCAACCTTCCAGATGGTCATATCACATCTTTCCGCCAATTGTCCCGATTGTTCAGGGAACAATACTTAGCAAACAAGGCCCCGCCGCCGGTCTCTTACGATCTGTTTGATGTGAAGCAGTATCAAGGGGAGACCCTGAAGGAGTATATCAATCGCTTCGGGGCCCAGGTCGTGAAGGTTGGTACGACAGAGGAGCCTATGATCGTGTACGCATTTGTGAAAGGCGTATGCCCCGGTCCTTTTGGAGAATCCATCATCCGCAACCGCCCTAGGACTTTCGCTGAACTACGGCGCAGGGCAGTAGAACATATTGCTTCTGAAGGGGAGGTATGTGTGAAGCGCACCAGTGCTGTGCCCTCTACCTCCGTGATGCAGGGTCGAGATCGGGAGGGTACACTTCTCCCTTGAATGTAAGCCAAGGTTGAGAGCGGTGTGATTCACCAGTGTTACCAGCAAGACATTCCCGTCGATCTGAAGGGGGAAGGGATGAGATCAGCCAGAGGAGTTTATCCTCGAACAAAGTTTGAGCTAGGTAAGGGATCTGCACACATATTGTCAGTTCCTTGAAGACAATGAAAGGCAAGCATATGAGGTTAAAAAGTGCTACCTAAAGGGCGAATTTATGTCAAAGGCGCTGTCAGTTGAAGTCAATAAAAGTAAATGCAAAGAAATGCAAACCAAAGCAGCTAAGACAAAAAGTTAAAGAAAGGGCAAATTCTCATAAATATATATACACATATACAGGGGGCAAATTGTTCTTCAAGAAAATAGAATTACAAGGCGGTTACTCTCCTAGCACGAGTTGCCCATCAACAAAGCACTTGGACTCACTGAAGGGGCAAAGATCCACCTCAGGATGCAGGCAAGCAAACTGAGCTATGGCATCTTAGAACCCCTCGCCGTCTTCTTGAGGATTTCAACCTTCTCAGCTAGCTCCCCTTCTACCTTCCCCAGTAGGACCTCGCACTGGGTGGTCTTCTCCTCCAACTTGGCCATTTTTGCCTGCATCTCCTCGACCTTCTCCTCTAGGTCGATCACGTTGTTACGAAGAAGCAAGGTCTTCGCTTCTAGTTGGACAACCTCGTGGCTTTTGTCAAAAAGGAGCTTCTTGACGTCCTTCTCGGATTGACAAAGGCTTGCCAGTTCTTGGTACATGGCGGTCTCGCGGGGGCCAGCTCCTCCTCCAGTTTTGTCATCCTAGCCCTTAGTTCTTTTGTTTCTTGAGCCTTACTTAGTGCAAAGCTGGATGCGACGAGGAAGTCTCCGAGGTCGTAGTCCACGCAGTCTTGGAGGAGGTTACTGCTCAAGCTCTCCAACATTTCTTTATCTTCGAAACGCTTGAAGACTTACTGGAGAAGCGCAGGGAGCTTGGGAGCGGGAGGCAATGGGCAGTCTTCAAGGGCGGTCTCCCCCTCACCTTCAAGTACAATGAGATCGCGTGGAGAGGAAGCACTTGGAGGGTTATCCCTGAAAGCTGGGGCGAGCCCGCCAGATGCAGAATGAGAGGGCGTCGCGGCTTCACCCACCTTCAATCTCTTGAAAACGAGGCCTGTACAAGTGTCCTCTTCCTCGGAATTGACCGCCACTACCACCACCCCTTTCTGCCTATCGACAGGGCTGGCTCAGTTGTGTTGGGGGCAGAAGTGGCGGAAGTTGGAGGAGTGATAGGCATTGAAGTGCCCACTCCAGCAGCGGCCGCCCTGTGCTTAGCAAGCAGTTCAGCCAACTTTTTCTTCTTATCTTTGTTAAAGCCCATATCTGCATGAAGAAAACAAGTCAAGACACGTCGACAATAAAGCAAGTAAAATGCAGACAAAGGTAAGACATGAACGAGAAGGGTACCGATGTGTTTCTTAAGGGCCTTGGGCCTAAACTCAAGTTTGAGCAACTCCAATGTGCTAAATGCGGTATGGAGTCCAGAGAGGAGCTCGTATACTTCCCGCTCCTGACGGAGAAGGTCCTCGAGACACTTAGGCTTCTGGAGGTTTGGTTTCTCCGCCCAGTAGAGAGGGAACCCATCTAAAAGGGTAGGGTCCCTCCGATTGCTTCACACCTTGAAGAAGTACTTCTTGAACCCCTTGTACGATTGCTGGAAGAGCGTTAGAAGCACTCTCCCAGCAACGTTGTTGAAGTTGATCCACAGCTTCTTACCTGAACTTTTCGTTTCGAAGAAGAAGAGAAACACGTGCACCGATGACATATGGCCAAGACAGTGGCAGAGGATCGCAAAGGCACTCACGAATGCCCAACTATTTGGGTGCAATTGGACGAGGGCGACATTCACCTCAGTGAGGAGTGCTCGCTCGAAGGGGGTAAGGGGTAATCGAAGTCCAAGCCTTCAAAAAGCAGTAGAATAGATAAAGCAGAAGGGACCTTCGGGGTCTGAAGATTCGTCAGCACACACCGACTCTCCTTCCCGGCAAGCCACCATCCTCACGAACTTGTCGTGGTCTTTACCAAAGACGTGTGAGGTAAAACTGGAGGTCTCGTTTAAGAGAGCAGCAGGTGCCCAACGGTATAGAGACTTATAGATGGAGGCGGAAGGAGGAGGGGTTGGTGTTGTAGGTGGAACAGGGGATGGAGACAAGACTGAGTTAGAGTCTGAAGGAGGAACTGGAGAAGGCTCTTGATGGGTCATCTTAAATAAGGAAGCTAAAAAAGAGAAGAAAAAACTAAACTTTAGAGGAAGAAGACGGCGTGACTCGACAAAAACCAGAGAACAAAGACTCGAAGCGTAAAACAGAGGAAATGAATGCGCAGAAAACATAAACAATCCCAGGAAATTATAAACATGTTATGGGCAGCGAAATAAAGCAAGAGAAATCGGTGAGTAAAAATCATACCTTTGAATATTAAGGTTCGAAGGTTCGAAGTTTCGAAAGAGAGAAGGGGGAGAGTTTCGCATAAATGCTTAAGAGAAGATTCACGTAAGTGAAAGTAATGAAACAGTGAAGAGAGCGTAAAGGGTTAAAGGTTTAAACAGTGCATGAAGAAGTTTGAGCACCAACGAGTCCCAGTCGTTGATCTTGCCACGTGTACGCTGGTCTAAAAAGTTGGAGAGACGTCACTTTGGTGTACTGTTCACGGCCCGTTACCCAAAGCCACATAGGTCGCCCAACACGATCACTTAGTCTCTTCGCTGAAATAAGTTACAGCTCGAGACTGGGGGCTTGTGCCCTGATCCGATCGGTCATGGTAGTCGATGACGTCAGCAGCAGAGAACCACGTGGACCACTCGCAGGGTGACACGTGGACCAGGTGACAGAGAGACCAGGGAGGCGATCGCCAAGAGCGGTGATCGGGGGCCAGTAACCAGGGGACCATCGGCAGATCAGGCGGAAGAGAGGTCAGGGGACAGACCATCCAGAATGGTGATCGGTGGTCAGCAGCCAAATGGCCACCAACAGACCAGTCCTCAGACTAACGCCTGGAGGCAGGACGCGAGAAGCAAATAAGCACTGATCAGTCATCGGGTGCAGTGTCATCGGGGTCTCGTGTTACACGCAGTTAAACTGGGACTCAGGTTCCCAGCGAGAGCGTTATACATGGACCTCGCATGAGCACATCTCAGTGAATCGCGCACGAGAGTGGCCTGAGGGAGCTAGTAAACCGATCAGTGATTGGTGACTCCCTCAACCCATTACGTGCGTGAAGGGTAAGTCGTCTACGCAGAGAGCAACGCTTGGTGAGTGTGCCTAGACCAGCCATACCTGGCGTTCTCCTGAGAGTATGCAATTTACCCAGATGAAAGAAATATGCTAAGCTACTCCGCAAGGGAGTAACTTAGCACGCAAAGAGAAGCGTTAGAGCCCTTCCAGTAAGTGACACGTGTGTGGTTAGATGCGAGTCGCATGCCTCCACGTGTCATCATCTGAGAGGGGTGCGGTCCAGACAAAGAGGCACTCCGTACCACTAAAGGTACAGACAGGTACAGACAAGCGCAGCCAAGCGCAGAGACGCGCGGACACGCACAGACACCCACACTCTCTGATTCTGCAGGTACACTGTCTCTGAAAAGCATAACAGGGTTCTGACACATGCCAGAAAAGCATAACAGAATTCTGTTATGCCCAGAAACAGAGAGAGAGAGATAAAAGAGGGAATCAGGGAGAGATGGGGGGATACGAGAAAAAAGAGAGCAAGAGTTTTTCACACACACTGCTAGTTTTCTCATCTTTGGTGGTTCTGTGGACTAACTTGATCATCGGAGTGCAAACGGCCGCTAGAGGCGCCGTCTGTGTGTTTTGCAGGTCACGTTTGGAGCATCAAGAGAAGGTTCTGAGGGTGATTCTGCAGAAGACGCAGTCGCGTAGACAGGGCAGAGAGCGCTACGAAGCGATTCCTCCACGTTCGAGTTGCCGGCAGGATCATTTGGCGCCCACCGTGGGGCTCGAGTGAATCGTGGTCCCATATACACCACAGTTTTGAAGCTTACCCGAGTTTTACCAACTTTTTTGACAAGGAAAGATGCCAAGGAACAGACAACCATCACCTGCGCCATCTGCTGACGAAGGAGTTGTGACAATGGCGCAGGTCCTGGAGATGGTGTGAACGCTGCAGGATAACGCTGCGACGTCAAAAGCTGAACAAGAAAGGATGCAGACGGAGTTGGCTGCGTCGCAAAATAGGAACGATGAGCTGAATCGTGTCAACGAAGAGTTGAGAAGGACGTTGCAGGCGCAGAGGGAACACGTGGTGGACGAAAGGATGGCTAGGCAGCCGTCACCACCAAGAGCATTCCCCATGCCATTCTTCCCTGAAATCATGGGAACCATGGTGCCTCCTAACCTGGTGGGGGTAAAAGCGTCGTTCAAGGGGGTAGAAGACCCGGAGGCGCATCTGACGGCATTCCACACCCAGATGATGTTGTCTGGAGGCTCAGACGCTGTGTACTGCAAAATGTTCATGAGCACATTGAGCGGAATCGCCATGGAGTGGTTCGTGAGTTCACCAGAAGGGCATATCACGTCTTTCTCTCAGTTTTCAAAGCTCTTCACTGATGGAGATCAAGCCCAAGAGAACATGGAGGCCACTCATCAAGCTCAAGAAGAGGTGGAGGCACAAATGGAGGACGCCCATGGAGGTCAAAGTCCACCTCAAAGGATTACAAGAAGCATGTTCAAAGCCTTGGGAGCTAGAGGACATTTATTTTCTCTTTTTGTAGTGTCTTTAGTTGAAGGTGCTTAGAGGGAAACCTTAGAAACCTCTTTTGTTATAGCATCTTTTAGGTTTTAGTTAGGAGCTTTAGGGGGGTGTATTAGTAGATAGGTGTAGGAGTAGAATAGGGGGTGCCAAAGTGAAGGAAGGGATCACACCTTCCTTGCTTGGCAATTAGCGCCGGTTCTAGATGGCTTTTGGAGGGAATTTTGAATTGTTTAGCTTTCATTTTTCAGCACCTTAGGCTATAAATAGAGGTGCCTTCCTTGTAAAATTCAGATTTGAATTTATCTAAAGAAACTATACTCAAAATTGGAGTGAGCATTTGGAGAGCTTTTGAGCTTCTACTCTAGTCTTATCTTGAAGGACCATGGTTTCCTCAAGTGGCGGCTTGCACACTCATCTAGGAGCATCCATACTTCTAGTGGCGTGATCATCCAACCATTCTTCCATCTTCATGAGCATTCTCTTCTCCTTCCTTTCTTCTTCTTCAATTGTTCATGTTGCCTTGTGTTTTGAGTTGTTTTTAGTTTCGGTTCTTCCAATTTCCAGCACCTATATTCTGTTTTGTTTCTTAATTCTGTTCGGTACAATTGATTGTGGTTTAATTCTGTTCGGTCTTCTCTTTTTAAAATTCCTTTGTTGATTCAATTTGACAATATTTGGTTCATCCAAATGAGTTTGGGATTTGGTACTTGTTATTGGTGAGTTCTTGACTTAGAACCATGATCCAACTTCTAAGAAAGTGCCTCTATATTTTCCAGCTCAAGGTGATTCCTAAAAGTGTCAAGAATCTTGTTCTATGTGGCTATTGGAATCACATCATGTGGTATCATGAGTCTTAGGTTCATTCTTGTTTAATTGTTGAGTTGTGTGCACTTTATTTCAAGAGCTCTTTTTAATTTCTTGCAATTTAAGTTTCTGTTTCAGAATTTTAATTGAGTATTCTTGCTGTTTTTCTTTTGCTCCAAGTGTTTGTGGAAAGGTTTATGGCACTCATAATTCTTATGAGTATGGTTGCTCTTTTGGAATGGCATTATCCTTCCTAGAGTTTACCTTAAGCTTCCTTTCACTTGTTACAATTTGTGATATGTCTTTTAATTTTTGAATCATGTCAAGTTTTGTCTTAGTCATGTTATTCCATATATGTCATTACTTCTAGTAGTACTTTTATTGTTTTGATTGTTTCTTGCTTTGGTGTCATATAATTTTCTGAATTGATGTTGATCCTTTGTGCATTTTCTTTTTAGAATTGAGTTCATACTTGTATTCTAGACCTATACAAGTTCCAATACATCATTTTCTATTATGTCTTTGCTAGTTCATCATCCTGTTTTTTATTCTTATTAGGATTCCTCTGTTTCTGAAAAGAGTGCTTACTGTTTTTCCTTATTGCAACTGATTTACGTACTGTAAAATTCTGAAATTCTGGATTTGAGATATTCAAAGTGTTAGAAAAGAATAGAAAAAAGAATCATTCAAAAATATGAAGTACACAAAAAATGATAAATAAAATAAAAAAAGTGTACATTCCTGCCGAAAAAAATACGGTAATCTGGCAGCGATTTTAAAAAATTTATTTCTCTCAATTGGCTTACTGTTTTTAATTGATTCCAGTGCCATTATTGAGTTAATATCTTGAAGTTTCTGTGGTATAAATTTTATAATCCAGTTCGCTCTACAACGTTCCAGTTAAATCAGTGAATATCAAACACAGTTTGCATAAAAAAAAAAAAAATTTCCAGTAGCTAAATTTTTTGTTTTCTTCATCTACTCTAGTGCTTTTCCTTAGGTATTCTTTTGTGTGCCTACTTTTCTCATTGAGTTCTTTATTTTCTTGATTGTCTTTCATTCTTACTCTTTGAGTTTGTCTTACATATAGTATTCCTTTTGCAATTACCTTTTCCTTGTTTATACCTTTTCTTGTTTGTCTTTATTGTTTCTTTGGTTTTGTGGTGGTTTGCTCTTAAGATTGGTGTGCTTGCTTTGACATATTTCATTTGAGGATTCCAAGGCCTCAAGATCAGATTGGAGCAAGAACATTATTTCTTTGAGAGTGATATCTTTTTCAGCCTTAAATTCACTTCGGCAGTTTCAATTGCAAAGCTCACTGTTTTTGCTAATTTTTAACTTGTTTGCTGTTTTGTGTGTTTGCTGTTTTTTTTTTTTTAATTACAAATGGCTGGATCTTCAAGTGATGCATCCTACAAGCAGAATTCTCCTTCCAAAGCTTCCATTCTTGGTGAATTACATGAAGCTCAAAGAACAATTAGAATGTTGGAGGAAAAAATGCAAAAGATGGAGGTCCAACAATCTAGACCATCTCCTTCTATCCATGATGGACATCATTCTCATAGACCATCTTCAAGAGCTTCTTCAAATGATGTTGGCCGTGAAGATGAGCATAGGAGAAGGAGACCTCCACCCCAAGTCCATGGACAAAGACATCATCACCAAGGGGAAAGAATTCACTACGGCAATGGCTTCTACCATGATGCAAAGTCCAAGCTTCCTTCGGTCAAACTACCTTGTTTTAATGGTTCTAGTGATCCAAATGTGTATTTAGATTGGGAGGCTAAGTGTGAACAAATTTTTGAGATCCATGAGATCCAAGATGAGCATAAGCTCAAGCTAGCCACCCTAGAGTTTAGTGATTATGCCATGAAATGGTGGCATGGGATTGTAAAGGACATTATCTATCACAAGGGTCCTCCCGTGGACTCTTGGAACTCTTTAAAGGATCATATGCGCGCTAGGTTTGTACCCCCACATTTTAGGAAAGACCTCATGTTGAGACTCCAACGGTTTCAACAAGGCACGCTAAATGTGGATGAATATTATAAGGAGCTTGAGACGCTTGTGCTTAAAATTGAATTAGAAGAAAGTGAAGAAGCCATGGTTGCTAGGTTTGTGAGTGGTCTTAGGAAGGATATCCAAGACATTGTTGAGTTACAAGAGTATTCATCATTGGGCTCTTTAGTTCATCTTGCAATGAAGGTGGAAGCCCAACTTGCTAAGAAAAACTCTTTTAAAAATGCTTCCAATAATGGATACTACTCCAAGTCTTGGAGAAACAAAACTTCTTTTTCTAAACATCCTTCCAAAGATTCTTCTTTCAAACCCAAGGAATCTAAGCCATCAACATCTAGACCTAAGTCTCCCACTAGAACATCTAACACTAAATGCTTTAAATGTATGGGTTATGGTCATATTGCTGCAAATTGTCCTTCCAAACGAAGTATGTACATGCATGAGGGCATTGTAGTTAGTGAGCATGATTCGGATTCTTCAAAGCATTCATTGCATTCTCATGCATCTAGTGAGGAAGAGAGCGAATGTCCACTTGAAGGGGACTTGTTAGTTGTGAGAAGACTTCTTGGACAAGTTTCACAACCTTTTGATGAAAGTCAAAGGGAAAATATTTTCCATACAAGATGTCTTATTCAAAACAACATTTGTTCCTTGATAGTGGATGGGGGTAGTTGTGCCAATGTGGCTAGTACAAGAGTAGTAGATAAGCTTGGATTGCCTACTATCTCTCATACAAAGCCCTATAAGTTACAATGGCTTAGTGAAGTAGGAGAAATAATTGTTAATAAACAAGTCCTCATCCATTTCTCCATTGGAAAATACAAAGATGAGGTATTATGTGATGTTGTGCCCATGGAAGCCACTCATGTTCTTTTGGGAAGGCCTTGGCAATTTGATAGAAAAGTTTTACATGATGGCTTTACCAACAAATTATCTTTTGAATTCCATGGTCACAAGGTTACTTTAAAATCTCTCTCTCCAAGAGAAGTCCATGAGGACCAAGTTATCATGAAGAAAAAGAGGGAGAGTGAAAAAGATAAAAAAGATAAAAAAGATAAGAGTTCTAAGCCTACACTCCTTGTGTCTAGGCGTGACATTGAAAGGGAAATAGTGGCTCATCATCCTCTTTTTTTAGCCATCCCTAGAACTCTTAGCATAGAATCACTTGTTGATAGTCCTCATTGCTTGGAAAATTTGGTAGAAGAGTTCAAAGATGTGTTTCAAGATCCTCCAAATGGACTTCCACCTTTGAGAGGGATTGAGCACCAAATTGATTTGATACCGGGCTCTTCTTTACCAAATCGTCCCGCATATAGGACCAATCCAAGTGAAACCAAGGAAATTCGCCAACAAGTTGAGGCTTTGATTGAAAAAGGGTGGGTGCAAGATAGCATGAGTCCTTGTGCTATGCCTATCATCTTAGTGCCAAAAAAGGATGGCACATGGCGAATGTGTTCGGATTGTAGGGCCATCAATAACATAACCATTAAGTATAGGCATCCCATACCTAGACTAGATGATTTGTTGGATGAATTACATGGTTCAAAAATCTTTTCAAAGATTGATCTTAAAAGCGGCTACAATCAAATCCGTATCAAACCGGGTGATGAATGGAAGACGGCTTTTAAGACCAACTTTGGTTTATATGAGTGGTTAGTTATGCCTTTTGGTTTAACTAATGCACCAAGTACCTTCATGAGCCTCATGCATCATGTTCTTAGACCTTTCATTGGTAAGTTTGTTGTGGTTTACTTTGATGACATTCTCATTTATAGTTTATCTTTGAATGACCATAGGTTGCATGTTAGGCAAGTTTTGGAAACCCTTAGGAAGGAACATTTGTATGCTAACCTTGCTAAGTGTATGTTTGCTCTTGATCATATAGAATTCCTAGGGTTTGTTGTGAGTTGTAAAGGGGTCCATGTGGACAAAACAAAGGTGGTGGCCATTCAAAATTGGCCTACACCGAAATCTTTGAATGAGATCCGAAGTTTTCATGGGCTTGCTTCTTTCTATAGAAGATTTGTCCCAAACTTTGGTACCATTGCCGCACCACTCAATGACATAGTGAAAAAGGATGTGGTCTTTCATTGGGGAGAAGCACAACAAAATGCTTTTGATACTTTGAAAGAAAAATTGACTAATGCTCCCATCTTGGCCCTTCCTAATTTCACTAAGACATTTGAGATTGAGTGTGATGCTTCAAGCATAGGTATTGGGGCTGTTCTCCTCCAAGAGGGCCACCCCATAGCCTATTTTAGTGAGAAATTGAAGGGAAGTCATCTCAACTATTCCACCTATGATAAAGAATTATATGCACTTGTTAGGGCTTTGTTTACTTGGCAACACTATCTTTTTCCCAAAGAGTTTGTGATACATAATGATCATGAATCTCTTAAATATTTGAAAAGCCAAAACAAACTTAACAAGAGGCATGCTAAGTGGGTGGAATTCATTGAGCAATTTCCTTATGTGATCAAACACAAGCAAGGTAAAATAAATATTGTGGCGGATGCTCTTTCTAGAAGATACACCTTGCTAAATCTTTTAACATCTCAATATCTTGGTTTTGATCACATTAAGGAACTTTATCATGATGACCTTGATTTTTCTCTCCTCTATCAAGAGTGTCTTAAGGGAGGACACAAAGACTTTTTTATTCAAGATGGCTTTCTTTTTAAGGGAAAACGTCTTTGTGTTCCGCAATGCTCTATTAGATTATCTCTTGTTAGAGAAGCTCACGAGGGGGGCTTAATGGGACATTTTGGGGTTGCTAAAACTGATGGAGATCAAGCCCAAGAGAACATGGAGGCCACTCATCAAGCTCAAGAAGAGGTGGAGGCACAAATGGAGGACGCCCATGGAGGTCAAAGTCCACCTCAAAGGATTACAAGAAGCATGTTCAAAGCCTTGGGAGCTAGAGGACATTTATTTTCTCTTTTTGTAGTGTCTTTAGTTGAAGGTGCTTAGAGGGAAACCTTAGAAACCTCTTTTGTTATAGCATCTTTTTAGGTTTTAGTTAGGAGCTTTAGGGGGGTGTATTAGTAGATAGGTGTAGGAGTAGAATAGGGGGTGCCAAAGTGAAGGAAGGGATCACACCTTCCTTGCTTGGCAATTAGCGCCGGTTCTAGATAGCTTTTGGAGGGAATTTTGAATTGTTTAGCTTTCAATTTTCAGCACCTTAGGCTATAAATAGAGGTGCCTTCCTTGTAAATTTCAGATTTGAATTTTATCTAAAGAAACTATACTCAAAATTGGAGTGAGCATTTGGAGAGCTTTTGAGCTTCTACTCTAGTCTTATCTTGAAGGACCATGGTTTCCTCAAGTGGCGGCTTCCACACTCATCTAGGAGCATCCATACTTCTAGTGGCGTGATCATCCAACCTATCTTCCATCTTCATGAGCATTCTCTTCTCCTTCCTTTCTTCTTCTTCAATTTGTTCATGTTGCCTTGTGTTTTGAGTTGTTGTTGTTTCAGTTCTTCTAATTTTCCAGCACCTATAGTTTGTTTGTCTCTTAATTCTGTTCGGTAGTTTTGATTTTAGTTCTTTTTCTGTTCGGCTTCTTCTTTTAAAATTCCTTTGTTGATTCAATTTGACAATATTTGGTTCATCCAAATGAGTTTGGGAATTGGTACTTGTTTTGGTGAGTTCTTGACTTAGAACCATGATCCAACTTCTAAGAAAGTGCCTCTTTATTTTCCAGCTCAAGGTGATTCCTCAAAGTGTCAAGAATCTTGTTCTATGTGGCTATTGGAATCACATCAGTGAAGGAAGATCCCAAAGGGCATTTCTGCCCCAGATAAAGAAATGACTGCCAAAGCCTGAGGCTAAGAAACGCTGGTGTTACCAAGAGGTATTGGTGATCGCGAAAATTTCAAACACGGCGAGAAGGTTGAAAGGCCTGTTTGATAAAGCAGGTCGAGTGGGACGTTGTTTGAGCCAATGATTAAGTTACAGTTCGTTGCTTGGAAGCTTTTCTTATAATCAGGTTAGTGCTTCAAGAGTACACGTTGTTTAAAGCGATTATTGCTTAAGTTTGAATTGGCTCGAGGCAGTGA
Organism: Phaseolus vulgaris; assembly: GCF_051622355.1. Classification (NCBI taxonomy): domain Eukaryota; kingdom Viridiplantae; phylum Streptophyta; class Magnoliopsida; order Fabales; family Fabaceae; genus Phaseolus; species Phaseolus vulgaris. The sequence continues at coordinate 39,823,312 of NC_143508.1, forward strand.
CGCCAAAGATTGTGTTTGCATAATCGCTAAGTTAAACTCGGCAAAGTTAAACATACAAAGAGATTGAAAGCGCTCAAAAGGAGTCAGAAAGAAGAATATCAAAGTTTCGCTATTTGAAATAAGTAGCTGTTCAAAGCACATACGCAAGAGTTTTTACAAGGTAAATACAAGTGAATTTATAAAGAAGCAGATGGGGTGGAATTGGTTGAGCCTTCGGCGGGGACGACCTTTCCATCTACTACTTCGTTGTTTAACGACACCATGCTGAGGTCAAGATCCGGGAATAGGCATGCGAATTGTTCCCGAGCGGCATCAAACCCAGCAACCAGAATCTGAGCGGAGCTTAGCTTGAGTTCTTCAATTTGCCTTTGATATTCTTCAACCTGTTGCTTAAGCTCCTTGTTCTGCTGCTCCAGCTCTTCGACTTGTTTTCGCAGTTGTTTGTTAGTCTCTTGAGCGTGGAGAAGGTCGTCAGTAACCTTCTTGGATTTAGTTTGAGCTTGGGCCAACTCGGCAGCCATCTTCCCCTTCTCCTTGTTTGCCTCGGCGAGATCAGCCATGGCGTCGTCTCTCGCTTTCTCCACTTGCCCAAGTAGCTTTTCGCAGTCGATTGACCTTTGCTCCAGTTTTTGTACCTTATCGGCATTAGCTTGAATTTGAGCCTCCAGGTCGCTCGCCTTGGTGCGTAGAGGCACGATTCTGCTTTCAAGTTCAACTTTTTCTTGGGCAAGTTCATGGACTTTGCGGCGAAGGTCAGCAGCTTCCTTGCGCGCAAGCCTAAGCTCGGTACTTAGGGCATCCTCTACTCAGGAATGTTCCATTTCCGCGAGCGTTAGGCTGAAGGCCACCTTCTCCACCTCAACCTTCATTGTGCTGTTCTCGGTCTTGAGGTTGTAGATATCATCCTGTAGCCGCCTGGTGGAGCTCTCCACAGCTCTCGTTATGATCGATGGGATATCCTCTGCAATGGTTTTGAGTTTAGCAGTCAGAGGTTCCCACATCCTCGTGACCTCGAGGGAAAGATTTGCAGCTTGGAGAGGCGCCAGGGGGGCTTGTTGAGGGTTCTCGTCGCCACCTTCCTTAGCAATATTTTCGGTGGTTGCTTCTTGGCGTGGCGACGCAATCGGGGACTCGGTGATTAGGATTGGAGAGGTGTGAGCGACCTCATCCCCAATTGGAACGTTTCCTGCAGCTGAAGTGTTGGAAGGAGGGCCCCCTCCTGCTGATATATGTGGTGTAGAGGCGCTCGGGGGGTCCTCCAAGAAGTTTGGCTCTGGGGCCTCAGTTGCAGGTGGTGGCCAATGGAACTGCTTGGACTGGTGGTGAAGGGGCTCGTGGTGTTGGCGATGAGGGAGGAGGGGCAGGTGTTGATGGTGGTGTTGAAGCTGGAAGAGGGGGTGGGGCAGGTGGAGAAGGTGGTGCCACCCTTTTCCTCTTTGTAACGAGGCCATCCTCAGTGACCTCGTCGTCCTCTTCCTCATCCTCTTGGACAACTTGGGGGGCTTTTCGCTTTGGCCTCTTCAGGACCAGTTTCTTTCGTTGGGCGGGCTCCTTCGGCGGTGATCGCCCGTGAATGATGGCCTTCTCGACCGCCGAGTTGGGCACCGTCTGGGAACCACTCGCCAACCCGTGGTTGCGGGCGAGCGCCTTCAAGTCAGCGAGCATGTTCTTACCCAACATGGTGTCTGCATAAAATGAAAGTGCATAAGTTAGCTCAAAGGAGAAAGGGGTAAGTGTACAAGGCAATGAAACAGCAAAAGCAGGCATATGCAGAAAAGATAAAACCAAAGTCTTGTGTGTGTCGCACAAGACGCCCAGAAACAATATCAGAAGCAATGTTAAGACAAGGGTGTAGTGTCCTAACCTATTTGGAATTCCAACTGGTCCTCAAAGAACTCGAAGGAAATCAGGGTGGGGGTCAAGAATGTTATGTGGGCATCTGCCACCCTCTTCCAGAATAGGCAAAGGTCTCAATCCAAAGCTCCCATGCTATCAGGACTTCTGGGCCTCCTGAAGCAGCTCTTGGACTCCTTTTTCCCCTTGTCCACCCAGTACAAGGGGAAACCGTCGAGAAGGGAAGTGTCTTTGTCATTTGCGCGAACCTGGATGAACTTCCCCTTCCAATCCTTGTACGACTGCTGGAAGATGGTGAAAATGGATCTCCCAGCAATGGCATTCAGGCTGACCCACAGGCGGTCTCCTGGGTGTTTGGCCTCAAACAGGAACAGAAACACGTCCACCGACGCGGGCAACCCCAGGTGGGCGCATGTTATCTCGAAGGCTCGGACAAACGCCCAGCTGTTGGGGTGAAGCTGGGCGGCAGCGATGTTGAGCTCGGTTAAGAGCTCCCTCTCAAATCGGGTAAGAGGGAACCTGAGTTTGACCTTCTTGAAGAAGGTGGTGTAGACGAAGCAGAAGGGCCCATCGGCGCTCACTTTGTCATCGGCGCACACTGGCAGAGCGGCGGGGCAAGGCAGCACCATCATTCTCTCATCATGCTCCTTGTGAAACGATTGGTGGACCTCGTCCCCGTTGGTCAATCGCAGAACCGCACCCGCAGTGTTTACCGACGAGGTTTCCTTTAAGAGAGTTGGGCTAGCCCATGGGTATAAAGCCTTGAAGTCTGGCAGAGGGATGGGGGCTCCTCCAGCGTTTGGTGGAGTCGCCTGGGCCAGAGCGGTTTGGGAAGACGCAGGCCTCACAGCCTGCGAAGAGGGAGCACCACGAACTTGCACTGAGTCGTGTGCTTGTGAAGGAGGGTTTCGCGCTGATGGAGGGGGGTTCGGGGTGATCTTCGTGCGAGTCATGATAGCAACTGCAAACGAAGAAGAAAGAAAAAAATAATCAGGAGGGTTACAAAGGCTGACTCGATCATAGAGGGAAGGTGAAAGACGAACGAATGTGAGTTCGTTGCGACGATCGACAAAGCCCTAAGTTACGCAGAAGGAGAAATGGAAAAACAGCCCACAGCGTATGCACCAGACAGTTACGGGATGATGCAAATCGGTGAAAATGCAAGGAAACCCACCAGATGAAGGAAAGTAGTTACCTTTCGATGATCAGGAGAACGTTGAAGGGAGGTGGTGATCTGGAGCGTCGAGGAACGTCGAGAGTTTTTGCAGAAGGAAATAAGAGCGTATGCAAGTGTGAAGAAAGTAATGGAACAGTAGGAGCGTAAGGGGTTAAGGGGTTTTCGAAATAAGTTTGGAAGCGCTAACGGCAGATGAAGGGAGCTGTTGATGAAGCCACGTGTCGAACGATGCGCGAAGGGTTTGGTGAAGCGTCAGAGCAGCAGAAAGTACTATCGCTTGGAATTCTGCGTCCATGCCACGTAGACCGGTGTTAACGAAGGCTTTTCCAGTCTTTTCGCTAGACGAGTCTTCGCTTAAAGACTGGGGGGCTTGTGTACCGCCCTGGCGGTCGGGTGTGATGACGTGGCATTCTGCTACAGTGTAGGCGTGTTGACAAGGCGCCAAGTCGACAGGTGGGAAGGAAGTCGGGAGGCACGTGTGGTCGCCGATTGTTAAGTTGGCGTGTTCCGATTTCCAGTTTCCCATAATAGGCGATCGCCAGGTTGAGGATGAAGTCGCCAGATGTAGACTCAGGCGACCAGGCGGTCGGAGATCGTCAGAGTAAGCACATCGCCGAAGACGAAGGAGAAGCAGATTATGAAGGCGGCCGGCGAGGCCACAGGGAAGGTGTATGAAGGCCCTAACTCGCCAGTTTTAGTAGAGATCGCACTCCTGAGTTAGCTATGCGCTGGGCAGTACCATGCATAGGTAACTTAGCCAAAATGAGAGTAGAAGCAGCGCCAAGTCAGGGAGCCTCCAGATGATGGCACGTGTACGGTTGGATACGAGCCACGTGTTCAAGTCTGTAACTGCCAGGAGAGAGAAAATCACCAGGTATATAAGAGTTCTTAACAGATTTCCTAAGGTACGCGCGTTCAGTTCATACACTTTACGCTTGCGAGTGACAGAGCTGTTTGTGAGAGAGAGTTTGCACGGTTCCAGTTCTTAGTATTTGGTGATACCGTCACTGACTTGAGCGTCGGAGTGCGATCGGCCGCAGCGGCGCCGTGTCGTTTCTTTGCAGGTTCTTGAGACAGATCCAGAGGAGGAACGGAAGTGAGAAGCGGCGCGCACGTCGATCCTTTGACGAGGCATTCTCCAGCGCTCCGGTCAACAGGCAGGATCACTTAGTAATTTTGTAGGCCCGATCTTGCACTTAACTGTTTCGAACCATTTCAACTTCAAGCAATAATAATCAATTTCACAGCTCGTAATCTTAGGGCAATTAACCTTAACGTAAAATCACCCTTCAAGCAACGAACTTCAACTCAACCACTGGCTTAAAACATTTCTTCACCCGATCTGCTCCATCAGCACGGGTCTTTCGCTTTCTCGCCGCTGCTTGAACTTTTCCTGGTCGCCAAAGACTCTTGGCGATACCGGCTTCTTTCTGGATTCATGCCTTGGCCATTGTTCTTTTATCTAGGGGTAGAGGCGCCTTTCGGATCCTTCTCTACCTTCCTGAACTTCAGAATAAAAGACTGGGTGGCTAGGCGTTCTCTTCGAACCTACCTTAGCCGCCTTCCAAACTTCGTCCACCCTTAACACCATACCTGAACTCATTCGAGACGAGAAGGATTTTATCTTGCCTGAACTCGCTCATAGGCGAGAAGGTCTTTTACTTGCCTGAACTCGCTCATAGGCGAGAAGGTCTTTTACTTGCCTCTACATTGCCCCGGCGGTTACATCTTCTCGCCCCCAGAAACACTGAGGACTTTTCACTGGTGCCTCTACATTGCCCAAGGGGTTACATCTCCTCGCCCCCAGAAACACTGAGGACTTTTCGCTCTTCCTCGCCTGCACTCGCTCGACGGCGAGGAGGTCTTTAACTCGCCTCAGGACGCGCGAGGGCGTTGAGGTCTTTTAGCTGGTGCCTCCGATCGCCGAAAGACGATGAGGACTTTTAACTTGTGCCTCCAATCGCCGAAAGACGATGAGGACTTAAAACATTTAACTGGTGCCTCCGATCGCCGAAAGACGATGAGGACTTAAAACTTTTAACTGGTGCCTCCGATCGCCGAAAGACGATGAGGACTTAAAACTTTTAACTGGTGCCTCCGATCGCCGAAAGACGATGAGGACTTAAAACTTTTTAGAAAACATGCATCATATCTTTAACTTGCCTTAAGCCACATACAAGTGACAAGGTCTTTCTTCAAAACTTTCTGAAAACAGCAGGTACGCAATCTAAAACAACTTGTACTTCGAAAACTTCTCTTTATTGGGTGGCCTCATTAAAAACCCTCCTTAGGGAAAAAAGAGTGCCCCCTTCAAACTGTTTTAACAGAGACATTGTAATATAACTTCGCGTTTGTCTTTACTTACAAGGCTTCTTAACTGTAATACAACTTCAGGTGCGTGGCATTCCAAGTGCGAGGAATCGCCCCTCCTTCCAATGTCTCTAAGCGGTAGGCGCCGTTCCCGAGCGCCTCGGTTATTCTGAACGGCCCTGTCCACTTGGGCGACAGTTTATTCTCCATCTCGTACTGGTGGGCTTTCCTCATCACCAGGTCGCCTTCTCTAAACTGTCTTGGCATCACCTTCGAGTTGTATCTTCGTTCGACCCTTCTCTTTACTGCTTTAGCCTTCAATCTCGCCTCTTCCCTGACCTCATCCAGTAGATCCAGGTTCAGCCTTCTCTCTTCATTCGAGCCTTCCTCTACAAAGTTCTGGAATCTCGGCGAGCTCTCCTGGATCTCTACTGGAATCATTGCATCACACCCATAGACCAAGCTGAATGGGGTCTCATGGGTTCCTGACTGCTCGGTGGTGTGGTACGCCCAGACTATACGGGGTACCTCCTCAGCCCAGCTTCCTTTGGCTTTCTCTAGCCTTCTCTTCAAACCTCTCAGCAACACCCGATTAGCTGACTCCACCTGGCCATTCGTCTGAGGGTGCTCGACGGATGCAAACACTTGTTGAATTCCCACTCCTTCGCACAGCTTCTTCAACAAGTGGCTTGCAAACTGAGTCCCATTGTCTGACACCAGGCGCTTGGGCACTCCAAACCGGCACACAATATTCTTCCACACGAAACCTTCGATCTTGTGTGCGGTGATCTGGGCCACTGGCTCTGCTTCGATCCACTTGGTGAAATACTCAATCGCCACCACCAAGTACTTCATCTGCCTGATCGCCAGCGGGAAAGGTCCCAGGATGTCAATTCCCCAAGTATGAAACGGCCAAGGGCTGTAGATCGACTTCAACTCTTCGGGTGGCGCCTTGTGCCAATCGGCGTGCTGTTGGCATTGTTTGCAACATTGGGCATACTTCTTGCAGTCTTCTCTCATCGATGGCCAGTAATACCCTGCACGGAGAGTTCTTGCGGCCAGAGCTCGACCCCCGACGTGGCTTCCGCATATACCTTCGTGGAGCTCTGCCATGATTCTCGTGCACTTCTCGCCATGTACGCATTCCAGGAGTGGGTGAGTGAACCCAAACCTGTACAGATCGCCATCAATCAATCTGTACTTGCTAGAATTTTTCTTTACCTTCCTAGCCTCTGTCGGATCCAGTGGGAGAAGGCCATCTGCCAGGCATCGCTTGTACTGTGTTATCCAGGTGTCTGGCTCATGGATCGCGCAGACCTGCGTCATGTTCACCTTCTCTCCTCGACATGCTCTAATTCTCGGCGATCTCAAAGTCTCTTGCGTCAGGGACTTATGACTTCTCGCTGCTTTCTCCGTCGACTTGCTTATCTGATGAACCAGGTGATCTGCCACAAATGCTCTCGGCGTCTTCAGAGTTTCTTGAATCACCGTCCTCTGCCTACCCCCCTTGCCTGAGCTGGCGAGCTTAGCTAGCAAGTCAGCTCGGGCATTCTACTCCCTGGGCACATGTACTACTTCAAAGGAGGCAAAGGAACTCTTCAATTCCTGCACATACTCCAAATAGGCCGCCATTTGTGGATCTTTAGCCTGGAACTCGCCTGTTACTTGCCCTGTGACTAGCAGCGAGTCGCTCTTGGCCATTAACACCCTGGCTCCCATCTCCTTGGCCAGCAAAATCCCGGCGATCAGCGCCTCATATTTTGCTTGATTGTTACTGGCTTTGAAGGCAAATCTCAAAGATTTTTCAATCAGCACGCCGTTGGGTCCTTCCAAAATGACCCCAGCACCGCTGCCCTGCTGGTTCGACGATCCATCCACCGAGAGTACCCAACGGAAGTCGTCCCCTTCAACTCGCGTCGCCTCAGATGAGAGCTCAACCACGAAATCTGCAAAGATTTGCCCCTTGATCGGGCCTCGAGGCTCATATTTAATATCAAACTCTGACAATTCTACTACCCATTTCACCATCCTTCCTGCAACGTCAGGCTTCTCCAAGACCTTCTGGATGGGCAGGTCAGTCATCACCAGAATGGTGAAGCTATGGAAATAGTGGCGCAACCTCCTCGCCGAAAATACCACAGCCAGCGCAGCCTTTTCCAGGGCCTGATATCTCGTTTCGGGGCCCTGCAACACCTTACTCACAAAATAAATAGGCTTTTGAGCCTGATCTTGATCTTGGGCGAGCACCGCACTCACCGCCCTCTCAGTTACAGCAAAATACAACCTGAGAGGGGTTCCCACCAGCGGTTTGCACAAGACCGGCGGGCTCGCCAGATATTCCTTCAGCTTGACGAAGGCTTCCTCGCACTCCTTCGTCCACGCAAACTTGTTATTGCGCCTCAAGCACTGAAAATAGGGATGGCCCTTTTCTCCGCTAGCTGACACAAAGCGAGACAGGGCTGCCATCCGACCTGTTAGCTGTTGAACCTCCTTCACCGTAGCTGGGCTCCTCATCGTCAGGATGGCGGCACACTTATCAGGGTTGGCCTCTATGCCTCTTTCAGTCAAGAGGAAACCCAAAAACTTTCCAGCCTCCACGCCGAAAATGCATTTCTCTGGATTAAGCTTTAATCTGAACTTGGCGATCGTCGTGAACAATTCTTCCAAGTCTGCAACGTGCTTGCTCTTTTCCGGCGAGGTCACGACCATGTCATCGACGTACGCTTGCACGTTCCTTCCCAGCATCGGTGCAAGTACTCGATCCATCAGCCTCTGGTACGTGGCCCCCGCGTTCTTCAGCCCAAACGGCATCACCTTGTAGCAGTAGCACGATCTCTCTGTCATGAAGGCTGTCTTCTCTTCATCCATGGGATGCATCTTAATCTGATTATACCCCGAGAAGGCATCCAGGAAGCTCAACAGCTTACACCCTTCAGCACTATCCACCAGGGCGTCTATGTTTGGTAAAGGATACGAATCCTTTGGGCATGCCTTGTTCAGGTCAGTGAAATCGACGCACATGCGCCATTTCCCGTTACTCTTCTTCACCAGCACGACATTTGCCAACCATTCAGGATACTGAACTTCCCTGATGTGGCCTGCAGTGAGGAGTTTCTGTGTTTCATCCCTGATTGCCTGCCTCCTCTCTTCGTTGAACTTTCTTCTTCTTTGCCGCACTGGTCTTACCAAGTTGTCCATCGCCAGATGATGGCACAGGAAGTCGGGATCGATCCCGGGCATGTCCGAAGCGGACCATGCAAACGCGTCCAGATGCCGCTCAATCACCTTGGCGATCTGGTCCTGGAGCTCAACCTCCAGGGATCTTCCTAGCTTGAAGATCTTTCCCCCGATTTCTCTCTCGAGCCACTGCTCGACGGGTTTTGGTCTGGTTTCTCTGGCGATCACCGCCCTGGCGATTCCCAGTTCTCTCGCTTCCTCAGGGCGATTCCTTGCCTCTTCCTCCTCCAGACCAGCATTCCCCTCCCCCAGCTCTGCGTTCACCATCTCCACGTCCCTTCCGGCGATTTCTTCTGTTACCGTCGATCTGGGCTTCACACCGGGAGGCGGGGTGGTTGTTACGTAACTCACCGATCTCTTGTTTTTCAGGCTATTCTCATAGCACTTCTTTGCTTCCTTCTGATCGGATTTGATGGTGATGATCACCCCCTCCATGGATGGCAACTTCACCTTCATATGCCGGGTCGATGGTATGGCACCTATCCTGTTGAGCGTGGGTCTTCCCAACAGGATGTTGTACGCTGAAGGAGCGTTTACAACCAGATACTTAATTTTTTCCGTTCTTGAACCCGCCACGTCTGTAAACGTTGTCCTTAACTCTATGTACCCCCTGACCTCCACTTGGTCACCAGGGAACCCATACAAACACCCTCCATAGGGCCTCAGCTGGTCGAGGGGCAGCTCCAACTGCGTGAAAGTCGGCCAGAACATCACATCTGCCGAGCTTCCCTGGTCCACCAGCACCCTGTGGACCTTTCTTCCTGCTGTTATCAACGAAATTACTATGGGATCGTTGTCATGAGGCACAACATCCCGGAGATCTTGCTTGGTGAATGTAATATCCACTTCTGGCGAGTGGTCTTCAAACATATCCACCGTCATCACAGACCTCGCGTACTTCTTCCTCTGTGATGCGGTGCATCCACCGCCTGAGAAACCCCCTGCAATGGTGTGGATTTCTCCATGCGTGGGCATCTCGTGCTGCTGAGCTTCAGCACCTGCCGGTTGGGAGCTCGACGCGCCCCCCGTTCTTCTGTCCAGCAAATAATCATTTAGGAACCCGCTCTTTACCAGATCGTCGAGCTGGTATCCTAATGCTAAACACGAGTCCACTGTATGGCCAAAACCCTGGTGAAACTCACACCAAGCGTCTGGCTTTGGTCCCAGCACCTTGTCACCCACCTTTTCTGGCGCCTTCAACCTAGCGGATATGTTGGGAATGGCGATCAGATCCGCCAATCCCATGACAAACTTGTGCTTAGGCGGGCGATTGTATTCCCGGCGTGCTGGTTGCTGGCGTCCTTGGCCCCTACCCTTGTTCTTCCTTGGATCATAAGGATGGCGAGTCCTCTGATCCCTCCTGGTCGCCGCTGTCTCCAGCACCCTCTGCTGCTGGATCCTGGTCTGGGCGCATGGCCTAGCGGGAGCTACGCTTCCTCTCTTCTCGGCGACCTCACTCTCATCGGCGATGTGGGCCACCGCAAGTCGCCTAACCTCAACAAACGTGGCGGGGTGTGCCCTGATCAACGCCTCGCGGAACGGTCCCGGCAACACGCCCTTCTTGAATGCATAGACCAGCATTTCTTCATCTTTGGCCGGCGATCTGACCATCTGCGCCCCAAAGCGATTCAGGTAGTCTCTGAGGGACTCTCCCTGATATTGAATGCATAAGACACCCTGGGCGGCGCCTTATTCACAATGTACTGCTCGACGAAAATCTTCGAGAACTGTTGAAAACTGGTTATGTGACCGTTAGGCAGGCTCACAAACCATTCCAGCGCCGTTCCCTGGAGCGTGCTCACGAACATCTTGCAATACACGGCGTCTGATCCCCCTGACAGCATCATCTGCGTGTGGAACGTGGTGAGATGAGCCTCAGGATCCTCCACGCCGGTGAAAACAGCCTTAACAGGAACCACACTCGAAGGAATAGGCCTGTCAGTAATCGCCTGAACAAAAGGCATAGGAAAAACACGAGGTGGCGACGACGGCGCAACCTCTTCAGCAGAAGAATGCCCTTGCTGCTCCTGAAGAGCTTGACGCAGCTCCTCAGTCACCTTGCTAAGCTCCTCATTCCTGGCGCGAGAGGCGACCAGGTCCTCATGCATTCTCGCCTGTTCTATGCGCGAGGCTTCCACAGTTGCCTGCAATGAACGCATCATCTCTGCCATCTGCGCCATGGTCATGGCGGCGGCGCCTTCAGCAGCGACGGGCGCAACCGGACTTGAACGATTGCTTCTCATTTTTCTCATGAAACTTAGCGACTCACAGAATGCAGCGAACAACACCTACTTCAGCTACGATCGATTCAGCGATCAATCGGGAAAACTGCGCGTAACTTTGCAAAAACTCAAGAACACCGCGAACCTTCAAAGAAACCCACAACTCCACCAGAAACCACCGCTTCTCCCACAGATAACCAAACGAGATCAATCAGGTCGCACGTAAACAACAGAAAGCTTCACTTCACCGAACAAAAATCCAAACGAACAGCAAACTACGGTTGCACCAGCACACAACCACACAGAAAATCACGAAAACCTCCAAGAACTTACGCTGTGGATGGGAACAGGTTTTACACGGCCCCACGGTGGGCGCCTGATGATCCTGCCTGTTGACCAGAACGTTGGAACCTGCCTCGTCAAAGGATCGACTCGTGCACCGCTTCGAACCTCCGTCCTTCTTCGAGATCCACCTCAAGAACCTGCAAAAGAACAGAGCGGCGCCGCTGCGGCCGATCGCACTCCAACGCCCAAGTCAGTGACCGAACCACCAAATACTAAGAGCAAGAACACTCAAGAAAACTCAAGGAACCATGCAATGTTCTCTCTCACAGTAAGCTCTAGAACTCGCAAGCGTAAAGAGTGTAATCTGAACGTGCGTACCTCAGAAAGTTCGTTGAGAACTCTTATATACCTGGTCACTTTCTCTCTCCTGGCAGTTACAGACCTGGACACGTGGCTCGCATCCAATCGTACACGTGCCATCATCTGGAGCCTCCTTGACTTAGGCGCTGCTTCTGACTCTCTTTTTGGCTAAGTTATTTATGCATGGTACTGCCCAGTGCATAGCTAACTTGGGAGCGCGATCTCTACTGGAACTGGGGAGTTAGGGTGCCCTCGTACACCTTCCCTGTGGTCTCGCCGGCCGCCTTTATAATCTGCACCACTTTCTCTCTGGCGATGTGCTTGCTCTGGCGATCTCCAATCGCTTGGTCGCCTGAGTTTACATCTGGCGACTTCACCTTCTACTGGGTGATCGCCTGGTATGCTTAATGATCGGAACACGCCAACTTAATCACTGGCGACTTCACGAGCCCCCCGACTTCCTCCCCTTCTGTCAACCTGGCGCCTTGTCAACACGCCTACACTGTAGCTTGGTGCCACGTCATCAAATACCATTTGTTGGGTTTATTAGTATCTAAGTTCAAGAGGGGGATGAATTGAGCTTATAATTTTTTTGCAAAGAATATTGTTTTTAGAAATCCTAACAAAGAGAACAGATTGATTCAGAGTAAAACAAATTTATTTTTCTGATTACATAAACACTTCCAGAAATCAATCAGGTTAGTTTTAAAATCAATGTGTTTAATTTCCAACTTTACAAAACTAAGCACAAGCACTTCAATCAGCCACAACTGCAGAAAAGATGTATGAGAAATATCTTAAACCAAGAAATCCAACTTCAAATCATTAAAATCAGTTTTGGAAAGAAAAATGAATCCTTAACCAAATTATTTAGAAGACCTTATTACTTGTTTTACCCAACCAGTATTTACAGATTCAGTGATTCTTAATCAAACAAGAATTTTTCCAGAATCTTGAAGAACAATATATGAACCAGCCCAGAAAAAACACATTCAATTTCAAATCAACAAATTCATTTTATCACATAATATCAGTTTTTCAGATTTAACTGCAGAGATCAAAAAGAGAGAGGGACACACAGTTTATACTGGTTCGCTCAACAAGAGCTACATCCAGTCCCACCTTACACCAATGTGGATTCCACTAAATCAAATCAATCTTTTACAAAACCTTCTTGGTTCCTGAACCCTCCAAGAACAAAGAATACAATGCTAAAAAACTCTATTTCAGCAGCACCCACACTTCAAGAAACCCTATCAAGAAGTGCATTTACAAACACCCTTATAAAATAAAAGAATAGAAATGAAAATACTTGAATAGCAGATGCAAAAGGTCAAGAACAAAACACTTTATGCAACACCACTGTGACAGAACCAAAAATCTCAAACCGAGATTTGCTAGCACAAGAACACTTGTAGATTTTTAGAGTTTTTTAAAGCACTTAAAATTGTATTAAAAAATGTATTTTTAAGTGTAATCTGATATGAAATACACTTCTCCTTTTATAGCTTTTATATCAAAATAGTTTTTCATAAAACAGTTAAAAGTTCTTATAAAAATAACAGATTGAAGTCTAAATAAACAAATTAGTTTTTGAAAATACAGTTGGTCATTACATAACCACTTTCAAATCAATTTAAAATGGTAACAAAGAGCTGAACTGATTTTGGTCACAAAACAGAATTTTGAAAAGGCTTATCAAATTTGCACCAATACAAAAATAATCTATTGTTTTATAAACTAACAGATTTATTTTCTGTGCAGTAAACTAGTTTTGAAAAACTTTAAACAAATTTTGAGAAAACTTTGTAGGATACCCTTGTGCTTAAGCTCATCACCTTGATTATGAGATATGAGGTAGATCACAGTGCAAAAGGCATATTTAAACAACCTCTAATCTACAAGAGACAATGAATTACAATACAACAATCTTCAAAATGATTTGCTTCATCAAACACACTATTTGCCAAGATGCGAAGAGTCGATAGTACCTGATACCGACTGTAATAATCATCTTTGATCTCTGGATCGCTTCTCCTTTCTCTTATACTACTCGCTCCTTGGTGCTTGGTCGCTCGCCCTTCCTCTTCTCATATTTGCTCTCTAGTATTCATTCAAGTGTTAACTTACAAAAGGTTCTTCGACAATCAAGTAAGTGCTCTGTATAACAGTGAATGATGCATTGACTAAAAGCGTACCTTACGCTTGTGTAGCAAAGTTTATTTATAATGTTTAGTAGTGGACTATCTCGCTTATTGACCGTATCTGACACGTATCTTTAATAAAATAGTATTACCGAATTTATCTCATAGTTAGTGGATTTATAAGTGTTACCCAAATTTGTAGGATATTACGCAATTTGTTATATATTCTTTATTTGCTATTTAATGTAACTAGTTCACTCGATTGGTCGGTCACCGATGCGTAGTGACATGACTTGCTCGATTTCGATTGATGTGCTTCTAATTTTATAAAATCGGATTTTGAGTTGGCGATTTCTTTCAATTAAATTTATCTAATTCTGAAATTTAAAAAAGAAATCGCCCATTTTTGCAGAATTTCTATTTTAAATTGCAGTAGTTTTGAAAAAGAAAAAAAATGGTTTCGTGTTTTCTTTTATTATTCTTTGCTTATCACATGTGGGACCGATGGTTTTATCTTAGAAATTTGAAACTTGCCATGCAATTGAAGAATGAGTTACGTAAAGAGGAAGAGAAAAAAAAAGTGGGTCCATGTGCGGCATCTCGGTTTGCCTTTCTTGCACCAATGTGGATTGTAAATCTTGGGCTTTGGTTAAAAGGCCCACTGTTTTTGTTTTGCTTTTGTTATCTCCACCACAATATTTTTTTCTTTAATAAATGTTGAATATATGCATGATGGTATTCGTCATCTGATATTTAACAAAAACATTTCGTTTGGGTATTTGTACAATCATAATCATATGCATCATCTTTACTCAATAAATTTTTATAAAAAAATCATAAAATCTAAAAAATATAAAATTAAAAAATATCAACTCAAACACATTTTAACCTTTAGAACTATGTGATACTTGATTTCTTGTTAATAGAAATACGTAGAACCAAGGCATGTCCTTGTCGATTCCCTTTTCTAAAATTTTGGTTTCACTTTTTTTAACATTTTTTCAAAAGCCTAGCTCACACTAACACAAACATTTTCAAATAGTTTAACTTTTAGAACTACGTAAATCATGATTTTTTGTTATGAACAAAAATATGTAGAACCAAGGTTTATCCTTCTAAAAAAAAGTTCAAAAATATCTTCTTTATTTTAAACTTTTTTGTTTCTATTTTTTTGGGAAAAATAAACATTTTGAAAAACCACACTTATTTCACATATTTAATTAAGGGTACCGTCTTTGGACGTGCATTGTAGGGGTGGTAATACCTTCCCCCATGCGTAACCGACTCCCTAACCCTAAATATGATTCGCAGACAATCTTTTCGGTTTTTCTGTAGTTTTCTATAATTAACTATGATGGTGACACCATTCTCTATTTTTCATTTTTAAAATTTATGATTTTTGGTTTGTTGTTCACCGTCGTGACCCGATTACGACACAAATGTCTACATGTGAGATATTCAGTCTTTTACTTCTTAAATTAAGCAAAAAAATGAACATTGTTTAGAATTAAGAAAACTAAATAGAAATTTCAATTAAATAATAGAATTGAATTGTCAACAAGCATTCAAAAATCATTCCAATAACAAATATTAGAATTGTAAAAGACTACACCATCTACCACAATATGCTACAGAAAATTGAATAACAAAACTAAAATGCACAAAATCTTATAATTCAATGTGAAAATCACAAGAGAATCAACATAAAAAGGTTTAGTCTTCCACATGGAAGACAAGAAGAAAAATACAAAGAAGAAAAGAGTACAAAACAAAAAATAGAAAAATGACATAACTTGATTACTACAAGTTCAACCAAAAGTGTTGGAGAATAGGGCATTGTCTTTTTAGGTTTGAATCCAACTCCATTTATAGGTTTCCTTAGGTCATGAATCTATTTTAGAGGTGTGATCATGGGCTTTGGCTAATCCGGCCCAAAGAAGTAGAATTTTCCATAGACAGTCCAATAGGTCTTGAACAACTAGACGATATAATGATCCATTGTATTATCTTTTTAGTCTTCAAAGAATTTTATTCCTTTATTGAATTTAGATTCTTAACTTTCCAAAGCCACTGGAATTACTGAAAACAATCACCTATAACTCAAGATATCATCAAAACAATATAAGTAGATCAATGAGATTACAATATGAATTTAATCAATAATTGTTGTTAAGGTCCAATTAAACCTAATAATGTAAATTCTAATTAAAATAATGGATTTATTCTCAACTAGTATCCAAGAAAGCTAAGATTCAATATTCTAAATGTGAGTAAAAAGTGTAGTCATGAGTTGGTTGATCACATAACTTGAAAACTCCCATTTAATAAAACATTTCAATATTCATAAGCTAATGAAAATTCATGATCATCTAATGGCATCGAAAGTTTTCTATGTCTTTATTATCTAAATCATCTACATTCTGAGGTATCAAAATTTAAAAAAAAAACAGTGGTTATAGAAGGAAGCTCCAATTGATTAAGTACAAATCAAATATGGGAAAATATTTTGATGTTTTGTTTATGATAAATTGTAAAAAGGTGGAGTAGAGGTAAACATAAATCACTTAGTGCCAATGTTGGATGTCTCGTTACAAGAGCATAGCATGTTGCATTTATTAGTACCTATCTCTGCAAATTAAGTATGATCACATGAAAGAAAAAAAATTAACTATATATAAAATGTAATACCCCACCTATTATATATTTGTTATTTAATTAGAAATTAAGAGTAGTTATTTTTCTTATAAGAATTTTTTTTTATAGAGAACATTAATCATAAAAAAAAACATTATCCATATAAGTCCACATTTTACATATTTGATAATTATTCACAATATATTAAAATATTTTTATGTATATAAGTTTTACAATAATAAGAGTTCTACATCAAGATAGAGAACTATCCATATATTTTATACATTATAGAGATATTAAATTAAGTTCTACACGAGCCTACATTCTATAGAAGATCTCCCAAAATCTTATTGAACAACTCTTACTAAGCAGGTGGTGGGTGGTTTGGATTAATCAAATCCTTTTATGCTCGATAAGCAAAGTGAGTCAATTGTAGTACAATTGAGGGTTATCGTATCCACTGGGAATTAATGTTTAGCACAGTAGATATATCTCTCAAGATGAAGTGATGTGAAAACAAAGGTTGATTCATATATTTTGTAAATAACTATTATAATAATACTACTTTCTCAAGAATTAATGGCTTAAATAAGAGGCGGGGGGGGGGGGGGGGGGGGGGAATTGTTTGTCAATAGATTTTCTCAAAGATTGAATAAGAATGAAGCTTTTATCAACAATCACAGAAGAAGCAATTAAGGAAGTCAATCAAATAATGTAAAAGAAACTGTTTGGAGAATTTCAATCGGTTGAAACTTCGTTTTAACCGATTGTTTATGGCAGCAATAAAAACATAATTGAATCAAACAGTTTATAAGGAGTGATAGAGAGAGAGAGATTACACAACCAATTTATACTGGTTCACTCAACATTGAGCTACATCCAGTTTCTAGAACAACCACTGGGTTCCACTAGTAACCAATCACAGATTACAATACACACAATCACAAAGAGATGATCTCGATACAACAAGAACCACTCACCCTCTTTGCTAAACACACACCCTTAGTCAGAACACCCTCTGACTTTACAGGTTTTCACACACTTCACAAGTTTATAAAAGAAAAAATACAAGAATCATGAAAGGAACAAATTATACCTAAATTTACAGGAATCACAGGGCTCCTAAGATTAAACCCTAAACCAGTGCACAACTATTTAGCAATCTTGCAAAACATTATTTGAATATCTTCTAAAAAACAATTTCAATCTCACTGTAAATTTGTTTACTTGTTGTTTTTGAAATCAAAAGAGAAGTCATACTTATAGATCTTAAAACTAGCCTTTCTAGGCAGTCAATCATGAGCCAAAATAGTTTTGATCCAACTGAAAACAAATTCAACAGGTTTTTGAAAAGTTGTTATGAAATGTGACAATCAACTGGTTGAAAAGTCGTTTTAACCGGTTGAATTGGTTAAATAGTTATTTAACCAACTCAAAAACAATTTTAAACCCTTCAAACAAGATAAGTGACAAATAACTGATTATTTCGTGCTTTCAACCGGTTGTTTTTCTCATTGCTTAGAAAAACACTTTTCTCTTTTTAAAATAGATTGAGCTAGCTTGTGCAAGGGACTAGGAATGATCTTTACAACAATTCTAAACAACCTAGACTAAGCTCAAACCAAAAGCAGCACAGTTTCAACCTTCATCATAGATTTGAAACATCAAAACTCCCATTTTCTATAACTACTATAATATTTAAATAGAGAAAACAATGAAGTAAAGAAATAATAATATAGCACAGATGTCGGGATTGAAAAAGCTTTATTAATCCTTCTTATTATTGTTATTTACAAATACTATGTTTATTCAAAACTCCTTGTTCCTTGTGTCCAAACCAAGTCGATTCCTCGTGCGAGGTTATCTAGAACCATAAACTATCCCAGTCAGTTCTTGCATTATTATAGCTTAATTTTGCATAAAGATGGAACAATTCACCATAGTCTCAACTTTGCGCTCTGTGGCTAATGAGTTCTATCACTACAAGAAAATCATGAAATAGAAACCAAATTTTAAAGACCAAAATAATTAGTTGCAATAGTAACTAAATTAGAGACTATTTTAGAAACTAAATAAAAAAATGGTTTCTAAATTAGTTTCTATTATAGTTAAATAGTTTCTAAATTGGTATCTAATTAGCAACCAAGGTTTTAACTACCAATTATTTAGTTTCTAAATTTGGTCTCTAAAACTTTGGTTGCTAATTAGATACCAATTTAGAAACTATTTAACAATAATAGAAACTAAGTTAGAAACCAATTTTTTATTTAGTTTCTAAAATAGTCTCTAATTTAGTTACTATTGAAACTATTTATTTTGGTCTCTAAAAATTGGTTTCTATTTCATGATTTTCTTGTAGTGTATTGTTGGTTCAATAGAGTTCAAATACATGAAATTGACTTTCAACCTCATTTATTCTCCATAGGAAATCAATGGTTTTTCCTCACCATTGAGCATTAAGCATACTACCAAGCCCAAGTAATTTGTATCTCAAATAAAAAAAAAACATTCATAAAGAACAGTAACTAAGGAATATCAAATTTTATACAATCCTAATAGGGTAGGTTTAGAAACTCATAATAAGATCTTACAATGAATACTCATAATGAGAAGCTAAAGCACAACAAACATGGATCCTTTGAATGTTGTTAGTCAGCTTCTTAATCCTTTCTTCCAGCGTCTTGTCTAGACTTCAGCCTTAAGTCTTTCTTATAATTTCTCTCGTATGCCTCTCAATGCCTTTCTTAGTCTTAGTGGTTTTGCCTCTCAATGGTGTGAAATGTTGCCCTAAGGTCCCTATTTATAGTATTTTAGAATGAAGCTCCAAGGGACTCATGAGATTTTGTATTCTCATAGCGCAAGCCAATCTGCTCAATGGATTGGTTTTCTTCATGATGGAGAATCTTTGGGCTTTAAGCCTATTTCTTATGCTTCTTTGAATTCTCAAACTCATGATTTGACAAAGATTCACTCCAATCTGAGCCCAATGCTTTGCTTTTCTTGGCCATGAAGTAAATTTGGCTTGGTTTTGGCTTCAAGCAAAATCTATCTCCTTCTATTTTGGGTGCATGCGGGCTTCAAGCCTTTCCTAAGAGAAAATGGGCTTTCTTCATGGTGAAGGACTCTCTGTGCTCAACCCTTTTGGATTCTCTCTACCATTTGAGCTTTAGACTTCTTCATTTGATTTGGCCTCAATGTGCTTAATGCATTGCAGAAGCGATCATCGTTTTGAGTGTTTTCTTGAAGTTTGTTATTTGCACTAAAACAACTAAGTTTTTTTCCATGCTCTGAGCGAATTGACTCTTTTTTCTCTTTCCCAATTTTGTTGATTTCTGCCCTTTTCTGCAAGAATTTTGCAGATTTCATCTTTTCTTCTTCTCCCTTGAGTGCAATTTCCTTTGGAGGGAAATAACATGCTTTCCAATTCATTTTTATAGATTTCCTACACAAAATGCATGTTAACTGACCAATGATTTCTACTCTATTTTACAGTACAAGAAATTGTCCATTTACATACCGATTATTACATACAAATCTGAATTTGTATGTAAAGTGAGCATTACATACGGATATTTACATACGAATTTAATTTAGTATGTAAATAGACATTACATACGAATTTTTTCGTATGTAAGAATAAAAGTGATTACATATAGATTTTTCCATATATAAAAATAAAAGTGATTACTTGTAGATTTTTCCATATGTAAGCCAAAAATGATTACATACAGATATTTACATAAAAAATTAATTTAGTATGTAAATAGACGTTACATACAAATTTTTTCCGTTTGTAAACCAAAAGTGATTACATATGAATTTTATCGGTATGTAATTTCAGAGGCATGAAGTGGGAATAATTACATACGGATTGTATCCGTATGTAAAGTATTACATACAAAACATTTTTAATAATTGTAATAATAATAATTTTGATATTAGTGATAATATTGATATTAATATTTTTATTAATATTAATAATAACAATAATAATATTAATATTAATGATAATATTAATATTAATATTATTGATAATAATAATATTAATATTAATATTAATATTATTGATAATATTAATGATAATATTAATATCTATACCTATATATAAAGGGGATTTCCCTCTTAACTGCTCTTCATTTTTTTTTTCCATTTTATCCTTATATTAATATTTAATTTTATTATTGTATTATGGGTATTGTGTCATTTCATATTTTTTCTACAATATTTGGTATACGTAGTGGGGCGGTTTTTAATTGAAAGAGAGGTGGAAGAGTGGTTTTGAATTGAAAGAGATGTGAAGGAACAATTATGAATTAAAAAAGAGGTGGATGAGCGGTTTGATTTATATTCAAAATCAGTTACATTTTATTAATATTTTATATATTAATATTTTATTTTATTTTATTTCTATTTTATTTTATTTTATAACTATTTTTTTATATATAATTTTTTTAAAAGAACTGTTAAATATAAAGAGAATTCTCCTAAATAACCGTTTTTGGTTATTTTGTAGACAGTTTTGAATTTAATTTTCTATTTGTTGTTTTTCTTTTTGAATCAACAGAACGGTTTTTCATTTTATTTACGAAACAATTTGAATCAGCAGAGAGCAGTTCTCGATTTGATACAGAACAATTTATCATTTGATTACACAACAGTTTTCAATTTGATTCAAATAGATTTTTTATTTCCTCATTTCTTACCTTTTTATTCCTTCAATCAACGAAATCTAATGTAAACTCTCATTTTCTCTCTGTTGATGTTGTTCCGTCTCTCTGTGGATGTTGCTTTTGATTTTCTAGAGAAAGTGGAGAACAAGATCGAGAAGTCGATGTGGTTTCATGCGATTAGTCCTTTAAACTTGGATTTTTGTCAAGCCAAAAGAAAACCATGAGGGGGAGTCTGAGAAAAACCGCGAAGATTTCATCATCTTTCTCAGTCACATTGTGCTTCATTGCAAGTTCGTTTTGCATTGTGATTAACAAGGTTTTGCCTTCAATTTCTCGATTAATTTTACTCTAAAGTCAAGATGAAGACTAATGAAACTTTTTATTACAGTTCTTGTGTTTATGCTTGAATTAATACATCATGACCTGTGCAGGCTGGACTTGCTAAGGCTTATTGAAGTCGACTCAAGTATTTAGTTTTTTTATTTAGTTATAGCTTTTATTTGTTTTCTATTTTTGGTGTGGTGAGATTTTAAGACATTGTTTGCAAACCCAAAAAAATACTTGCAGTTAGGGATTCGTATCTGTCATAACAGTTTTATCTTTGTATTTGTGAGAGGTTTGTTTTAATTTTTCCTGATATATTCAACCTTGGTTGCTTCATGAAGAATGGCCTACATGAACAGGAGAGGTGAAAAGTGCTTCCTTCAAGATGTGGTTTGTGGGACATGATTTTAGTGATGCAAGTATTGCTGCTAAAAAAAACACAAAACCTGATATGGAGATTGTAACAATGGTAATGGGACTTGAAGTTGGATATCTGATCACACCAATAATTATTTTCCGTGTGCAGCCCAACGCAACAACATTCCAAATGTTCATACAATGAATTGGTGGTTGTCTTGCTATGTTTGAATTTAGGTTATTGAAGCAATTGATCAAATCCGAGAAGAACTCTGTCTCATTTGTAGGATATTGTCCTTGGGGTACCATATAGACCATATGGAGGTAACCCTTTTGTAATGGCTTTCTTGAATTGATTATGATTAGTAATTTATTTTAAATAATGAATAGTTTGTAGTTATTTTTATGTTGAAAGGTGCTCTCTCTCTCTTCTCTTCCCTTTCTATCTTTTTTTTCTTTCTGTTGGTTCTTCTATAATAATTTATTATTTACGTCTCTCTCTCCTCTTCCCTTTCTATTTTTTTTTTCTTTCGGTTGGTTCATCTATAATAATTTATTATTTACGTCTCTCTCTCATCTTCCCTTTTTTTATCTTTTTTTGTTCGTTCTTTTATAATAATTTATTATTTACGTCTTTCTCCTCTCCACTAACTATACCAACCTTTTTTTAAAAATATCATTATCTTTGAGTTGATCTGAGTTCTAATGGGATCATTCATTTTTTAAATTGTTTTTGTTCAATATTTCTGTAATATAAAAATGTGTATATTTTATTGTTGTATAATAACAGAAACGGTTAGTAGATTTTAATTTTTTTAAAACAAAAAGAATTTAACAAAAAAAAAAATCAATAGATACAAGTTTATGATTTGTTTTTTTAATTTTTTTTATTTGCTGTTAGTTTGAGATTTTATAGAAAAAGGTGTTGATTATTAAGGTAGTGTTAAAAAGGGTATTGATTATTAATGTTTTAAAATAAATAATTAATATTATTTTGAAAAATTAATATATTTTGATGTCTTAGATGAAAATCTTTTATTGTTAAAGATCCACTTTATTTTGTGAGTATCATTTGGAAGTAAAATATTTTATTTGTTCTCACTTAATGGAGAGATTGGTACGTTAATTTTATTTTATGTGTTCTCACTTAACTGACAGGAAAGTGGAGAGATTAGTGCCTTTTATTAGGGAAGAGTGGAGAGAGGGGTGAAATGTGGATTTATGGACGATTACTTTTTTTAGGCAAGAGAGTGATATATAAGAAAACTGTGAGAGAGAAATAATATAAAAACATCTTAATGTCTCCAAAATCTTAATTTTGAGATTCTGAAAGAGTGATATATAAGAAAACTGTGTGAGAGAAATAATATAAAAACATGTTAATGTCTCCAAAATCCTAATTTTGAGATTCTGAAACTCTATTGTTGTTCTTCTTCTCATTTCATCACCGCCACTTCACCAGGTCTTCCGTCTCCTCAATGCTTCAAAAACTCTAATGTTGAAATTTTGAAATTGTGTATTGCTAATTTATTTCATCTCTTTTATTTATCTTATTTTGCTTTTCCTATTTCTCTAATGTATACATTTTTTCTTTTCTTTTATATAGAGATGTTTAGTTTCTTTTATAATTAAAGTAATAACTTCAATTTCTTTAGTTAAGAATCACATTCTTAAAATATTAAGTTCTTCAGTAATATTACATTTGATTTATAATTGTTTTAAACATATTTAATTAAAAATAAAAATAAATATAAGTAATAAAAATTAATACAAATAATAATATATTATTTAATTTGATTAAATTTTGTATTAAATTATATAAAAATAAAAAAATAAAAAAATAAAAAAATGCGGATACATAGGTGCGAGAGCGCCTGTGTGCCCGCTAGTTAATAATAATGATAAAATTAATATTAATATTAATATTATTAATAATATTTATAATATCAATAATGTTTACAATATAAATAATATTTAATAATATTAATAATGTTTATAATATTAATAATTTTTATAATATTAATAATATTTAATAATATTAACAATATTTAAAAATATTACAAATATTAAAAATATTTAATAATATTTAATAATATTTAATAATATTAATAATATTAATAATATTAATAATATTAACAATATTAATAATATTAACAATATTTAATAATATTAAAACAATATTTAATAATATTAATAATTTTAATAATATTAATAATATTAATAATATAAATAATATTAATAATATAAATGATATTAATAATATAAATGATATTAATAATATAAATGATATTAATAATATTTATATTATGAATAATATTTTAATAATAATGATAATAAGTATAATAAAAATCACAATATGACAAAAGAATTTATCTATAGTGTAGTGGTTAAATCTTTTTTGGTCATTCAAGGACTTGGCTTCGAGTCATACGCATTTATAATAGCAATGAATACTCTAAACACCGTAAAAAAAAACGAGGACCACAACCGAAAATCGGAACGAGATACGCATTTATAATAGCAATCAATACTCTAAACACCGTATACTGAACTCTAACTTGAGTGCTATTTGTCGGTACCCTATCTCCGACCGAACCTTCAATCGTAACCGAAAGATGAAGACTACAACCAAAAATCGGAACCACAAACAATTATTTGAGGAGACGGACCCTTTCCCTCGAGGTAAGAATATATAACTTTATTCGCGATGTAAGAATATATAATGGTTTGATAAAATTAAAATATGGAATAAAATAAATAAATAAAAACAGTTATAAGGTAAAAATAGCAAATATCAATAGAAGGTGTGGGTATATTGTAATATTTGCATTAAGTTTATAGATATTCGTAGTTAAAATTCCTAATCCAAAATTCTTTCCTTAATTCACATCATTTCCAAATATAAATAGATTCTAATTTCATCATGACCTAATAACAGTATAAATAACATTACATCAGTTTTTATTAATTTTCATGACTAATAATTCGTTTTAATGACAAAACAAATTTCCGCATTTCATGGTGAACAAGTGACTTAAAATTAGGTGCCACCACTTTATTTATTTGTAGGCATGAATGATATTACGAGTAAGGTACATTAGACAAGTAAACGAGTAGTCCAAGTCACTGATGTATTCATTTGTCTGCATTTCACATTTTTCAACATACACATTAAATCCGTGCAAAATAAATTATTGTACAAATTAATGCTCATGAGTTTAGACAGGAAACAAAAGTATGACAAATGATATAAATTATATCAAATTATTTTTATGACTAGTGGTTCGTTTGATAAGATTAAAATATACATAAAATATGGAATAAAATAAATAAAAAATAGAAAAAAAAATTATAGGGTAAACCTAGCAAAGATCAATAGCAGGTGTGTGGGTATATTGTAATATTTGCATTAAGTTTCACTAAAACAGAAATCACTTTTTAACTGGTCAAACGCGAACCCAAACGAATGAAAATGGACGAAAAATGGTCGGATTGACGTCGATCATGGAGCCAACGAGAAAATTGTGGAACAAATTGTTTATTTTGCATTGAGCAGCAAAAGAGATGCAAATTGCATGGATTAAGCCGATGTGAAACAAACACAAATATAGTCGGTCTAGCTGGTCTAGCTAACATAAAGAGGGAGAAAATGTTGTCAGCCAGACCGATGCAAATGGTTCATAAACAATATTATGCTTTGGTCAGGTCGACACAAAATAAATATATAAAGTTAAAATCACACAATGCATTAGCCTAGCTAACGCAAACTATCTTAAAAAAAATCTTATGTGAGTCTAACCCATGCAAAAATGAAAACTAGAGACAAAAAATTAATAATGATTTTTTCCGCATTTCCTTTCTCCCACAAAGGATAAAATAAACCATTCACATAAAATCATAAACAACATAAACAGGATAAAATAAACCACTCATCATTCACACAAAATCAAAAATAATATAAACAACAAAACAAATAATGAATCAAAACTTCAAAAACAAATTTGAAATTTATACAATTACCTTTCGCTAATTAAGTGGAAGAGCAAATGGAACTTGCAGCTGGAAGTCCACAGGGTGCAGCGGCGCAGCGACGGTGGTGGACTTCAAATGAAGAAGAAAAAAAACTTAACAATAAATTTCAAAAAATAAACAAAGAGAAGAATGCACAGAAGACCAGAAGCGGGACTGCCGCGATGGATGCAGTGCGGGGCGGGAATGACCGATGAACACAATGGGGGTGAGGCGGAGGCAAAGGCACTGGAGGCAGGACTCGCCGGGCGGAGGCTGAGGCACTAGGGTTAAGAAGCTCGAGAGTGCAGTGAGAAAAGAGAGAAATTTAGGTTTAGGTTTTTAATTTGGGTGAGTGGCACTACAGAGCAAAATTTCGTTATATATTAAAATTTTGAGTTGGTCAAGACCCACTCTAAACGACACAAAACTGGAAACCTACTTTGCGTCGACCTAGATCGACACAAAACTTACTTCTACAATTTTGTGATTAAATTTTTAACTTCAAATTTCATTACAAATATAATTAATAAATATAAGACATAAATGTATGTTTTTATAAATTCGTTCCTAAAAATTAATCAACTAAATTTAATTGAGATTTAATTCACCATTTTTATAATATTTTTAGCAATTAATTAGATCTTAATAAAATAAAATAGAAGTTTAAACAAAATAATTTAATTCATACAAAAAAATAAATAAAATATTAAACTAAACCTTGGATTGGAAAAATATTCAATGTTATAGCAACATTCAATGTTAAATTTGTTATTATTGAGAGAGAAATTGATATTTCTTTATTTATTCTTCTTTCAAAAGATAAATGATTGAGAGTATGATATAGAAATGCTTTGGAAAATATATGAAATTGTTTATAAGTGTTTATTGATTAAATTCACACTTAGTAAATATTAATTACCTAAGATAAAAACATATGCAGTTTTATTTTCTTTTTGGAATTTGGAAAAAAAAAGTTAAGTACTTCAAATTCTCTATAATTACATATTTAAGAACTAAGCCTAGTAAAATCACTATATGTCAAAGACCTATTATTCATGCAATCAGGATTGTCACTTAATAGGAGGTTAATGACATACAATAAAAGAAGCTAAATCTATGAATTTGTTATTCATTGCATTGGGGAATTGTATTAACACACTTACTTCTTTTATTACTATTTTTTTATTTACATTAAAGAATAATTATGTTATATATTCAACTTGAATTTATAGAGCATGTGGTAAAGTTTGCGACACTTTGGATATTGTAGTAATCTAACAATTAAGAATAGATTACTCACTCACACTCACTTTTTATGTTTGTATTATATACTGCGTGGAAAAATCTTTAAAATGACTTTATGTTTCATTTATGAGAAGTGTACTGGACAGAGTGCTCAGGGCTCAGTACTCCGTACTTGATGGTTGGATCTCGGTGGCAGTTGGGCCAGTATAAGGGAGCCATGTGATTGGGCCCAGTCTGGTTAGTAAAACCATTGTGGCATAAGTTACCCTTTTATGGCCACTGGAAAAGGGTATTTTTGAATGTAGGGTACGCATAACACATATGGTGCATAGGTTAAGTAAATGTTTCTTTTAGCTTAAGTACGTGTCTTCTAGGGCACGTAGGGGCTAAGTTACATGCATGATAAAAGATAACGTTGCACCATGAGTAGGGTGACCCCGTAGACAGAAACTGAATACGTATCTTCTGTTATTATTTTATGCACTCCTTAAAGATAAGGTTCTTTTATGTTGTAGCACCTTCAGAGAAGGTGCTCGTAAACAAAATGTTTTCCTGTTGAGTATGGTTTTAGTTGAGATTATATTCTCGTGATTGAAAGTTGTTATACTAGTAATTATAGAAAGGGGCTTGAGACCCCATGTAAACATACATTGTTTCTGAGACTGAAACTGAATACTTTTTAAATTCTAGCAAGCCCTTACTGACTTGATCGTCGAAGTGTAATCAACAGATAAGTCCCTCTCTATTTCAATGGAGCTACGTTCCAAAGCAAAAGAGATAGGACAAATCTCTAAAGAGATAGACGGAGCTAGATCTTGTCACCAAGGTCAAGAAGCGAGCAAGTCAACCAACAAGAATATTTGGCACCCACTGTGAGCCCGATAAAACTCAATTCCACCCACAATTGTGATTGAGCCCTCCTACGTAATGAGAAACACATGACAAGGTCCACTTTGATTTGATGGGAAGGACACCCCCACTATACAACAACTTATGGAAACTGTGTGGACTCTTGAAGAAGCCAATGAGTAGTGCAAGCGAGAGCAGGAGCGGATCCAAAAAGAGGCCATAGTCGAGTAGGAAAAGCTGTTGGCAGAAGCAGTGGCAAAGGCAATGGAAGTGGCTAAAGCTGATCAGGAAAACTCATGGTAGAAGCTCGAGTTGAGTAGTTGGTCAGGCAAGATCAGCTGATGGCGGAGATAGACGTTTCACGAGCAAGCAGTGAGAAGTTGTGCAAGGCCAATGAGGAATTGCATAAAAACTTACAACAACCTGGTGAACACTCTACAGTGGAGTGAGGCCTAAGAGCTCGCCCCAAGCCATTCTCGTAGGCGATCATGGATGCTCTCATATCAGCTAACTACATAACACCCAAGATTGTTTTTACGGACGTAGAAGACCCCGAGAGTCACCTTACGACGTTCAATGCCCATATGATTATACAGACGTCATACATTGCAAGATGCTCATAGGTACGTTCACATGCACAACTTTGTAGTGGTTTAGTGGCCTTCCTGATGACCACATCACCTCTTTCGACCAATTCTCTGAGTTGTTCAGAGAATAGTTCATTTTTAACCAGGCCCCACCACCAATCTCTTTCGATCTTTTTGACGTGAAGCAAAAGCAAGGTGAGTCTCTAAATTTATTTTTGAACAGGTTTAGGGCATTCAAAATAAAGCTCCAGACACAAGACAAGTCCTTGATGGTCCACGCCTTTGGGCAGGGCATCATGGCAGGACCATTCAGTGACTCACTGATTAGAAATCTAGCAAGAAAGTTGGGGAGATACGACGTCGAGCTGTCGCTCACATTCGTGAAGAAGAAACAGTATTTGTGAAGTGCGGTAGCACAAACCTAGCCAAGCCCAAAGAAGGTAGCCGAGCCCAACCTTTGAGGGTCCACGAAGCCGCGACCGAGAAGAGATCAGACGCAAGGAAAGCACCGTACACAGTTAGGAAGAACCAGCCCAAGACGAAGGCAAAGGAAGACCTTCCATTTCGACCAAGGTTCTGGATGACTTAAAAGGAACTATTGAGCATGCCAGGAGTGGTGAATAAACTGAAGTTCCCCCAAAAATCTGACAGGAACTTGGGACCACGAAAGGAGACCTGGTGCGACTTCCACAAGGGGTTTGGTCATGAGATAAAGCATTGAATAACACTAGGCTAACAATTAACAGGCCTAGGGAAGGATGGATTCTTGAAGGAATATCTGGAAGAGAACCAGGAGGGGTTAAAGGAAGAAATCGCTTCATGGGACCAAGTGATGGAAGAGTGCCTTCATGCTTGGAGGATTGTTGACGATCTTTGCGGAAGCTTAATGGAAGTCTACGGACAAGGCCCTCAGGTGTGGTGGCCTTGGAGGTGCATGCTAGGAATGAAATGAGAGTGGTCAGGCCATATCTCTTTGGTAAGGTGAGAATTGAAGATCAATAGTCAAATCTTGGAAGGTTTTTCACAAGTAGTGATATTGGCTCAAATTTGGCAGCAATTCACTATTATATTAATCTTGAATTTACATGAGTCAAACCCTCTTATTTATAGTGTTTATAGGGCTGAAAATTCAAATGAAAGTGGAGGGAAATTCAAATGAGAAACATTTGAAATTGGAGCAAATTCCTAGTCACAAGGGAAGTGTGACTTGGTTTCTTTTTTTGGCACCTCCTAAATCTACGCCTACACCTTCTTTTTATGTCACATGGAAGGTGTGACTTATCTTTATACATTTGCACATCTTATATCTATATCTACACCTCCCTTTATGTTCTACTAAAAATACTCAAAAGTAATTACAAAAAAAGACATCCAATGATGCTTAGTTGGCCCAGATCTTCTATATGTTGGGCTTGAGCTGAAGCTTGAACTTGTATTTGGGCTTGGGCTTGGGCTTCTTCTATCATGGCCTTGGGCCTCTGCCATCATCCCCTACCTCTTGAAAAAGATTTATCCTCAAATCCAATGCTTCTTCTTCATCATCATTATGTGGATGCATGTGGCTGGATAGTTTCCATCATCCCCTCCTTCTTGAGAGGTTTTGTCCTCAGATCTACATGGTTGATCTTGAACAACAACCTTATTCTTTCTTTGACAACTATGCTCGTCCTCCTGGATCAAATGTACTTCTATGGGAGTCATCAAACAAAGTAAATGAGTTAGTTTGAGCAGTTGTATAAAAAACAGTTTTATTAAGTTGCCATTCCTCTTATTTTTCTATTGTTTTTGGCAACTTCTCATAATATTTCTCTATTTGTTGTTGTATTTGTTCTTTAATCATCTCATGCAATTGTTTAACAAATTCAGTTTTTGTTATTCCTTCCTTAGGCACAAATTCTTGTGGATTAGGAAGTGGTAAAAAATCTAAAGGAGAAAGAGGATTAAACCCATATACAGCCTCAAATGGAGAAATATTAGTAGTTTTTTGAACTACCTTATTGTATTCAAACTCAATATGGGAAAGATACTCTTCCCTAGAGTTGTGGTTGTCTCTCATGATTACCCTAGGCATAGTAGAAAGAGCTATATTTTCAACTTCATTTTGACCATTCGTTTGAGGATGATAAGAAATTGAAAATTTCAACTTAGTTTCAAGTTTTTCCAAAAGAATCCTCAAAAAATGGTCTTCAAATTTTGGATCTCTATCTAAAACTATGCTTGGAGATAAACCATGAAGTCTTACCACTTCCCTAAAGAAGAGCCTATCAACAACCATAAAAATGGAATCAAAACCTTTTGTTGTCCTAGGAAGTTCTAATATAAAATCTATGCTTATTTCTTCCCATGGAGCACTTGCAAAAGGTGAAGGAGAATAGAGTTCATGAGACATTGCCTTAGAGTTAGTTTTTAAACAAGAAATGCATCTATGGTAATGTCTTTGAACATCTTTCCTCATGGGTGGCCAAAAGAATTTTCCTTTTAAAAGCTCTAGAGTTTTATCAACTCCAAATTGGCCCATGAGTTCTCCTTCATGAAAAATATTTTTTTTATGTGCGAAGGTAGTCTCGTTGGTATGACCATTGAGCATGGAATTTTTAGCAATTTACAATGGTCGTCTCAATAAGACATGACAAGTTTTTTTAGGCACGACATCACATAAAATTTTATCTTTGTAGATGCCTATAGATAACTCGACCTTCACTTGTTGGTGATATCTTAGCATATAGTCAAAATAAACTACTACATATTTACCTATGCAATTCCTAAGGACATGATGCATAAGCCTCATGAAAGTGCTAGGTTCATTAGTGAATCCAAAAGGTTTCATTAACCACTCATATAGTCCAAATTTGGTCTTAAAAGTAGTTTTCAACTTATCACCTTCTTTGATTCTTATTTGGTGATATCCATTTTTAAGATCAATTTTGAAAAATATAGTGGACCCATGCAATTCATCAAGCATATTATTAAGTTTAAGAATTGGATGCCTATATTTGATGGTGACATTACTGATGGCTCTACAATCATAACACCTTCTCCATTTGCCATATTTTTTTGGCACCAACAAGACAGGTACAATACAAGGGCTTAAGCTCTTTTGAACCCAAACCTTCTCCAACAAATCTTGTACTTGCGATTCTATCTCCTTAGTTTCCTCAGGATTAGTTCTATAGGCTGGTCTATTAGGTAGACTAGCCTTCCTTAGAGAATATATCATTAAACTCTTTCATAAGCTCTTTTACTTGAGGAGGTAAAACACAAGTCTCAAGAAGTGTGGCAGTGCATGTAAGTGTTCCTTTACAAATTAAGAGGCTTGAAGGTTGTTCAACAAGAAGCATATTTTCAAATGTATTTTCAAATTTTTCGTCTTGCTGAATGACCTTGTGGGAAGGAACACTCTTCTCCCACGCCTTTTTCTCCCTAAGGGCTTTTTGTTTTTCTAATTTTATTTTATTTTCTCTCTTCATCCCTCTTTTGTTTCATTTGTACTTGATCTTTTACCACTTGTGAATGTGATAAAGGATTCAATATAAACTTCTTTTCTTTGTGGGTGAAGGTGATCTCGTTGGTTAGACCATTGTGCATGGTTTTCTTGTCAAATTGCCAAGGTCTACCCAATAAGATGTGATAAGCTTCCATGGGAACTACATCACATAAAACATTATCCTTGTAGTTGCCCACAAAAAACTCGATTTTCACTTACTTGTCTATAGTTAGTTCCTAATCTTCATTGATCCATTGAAGTTTGTACGGTTTAGGATGAGGGACTAATTGTAGGTTTAGCTTTTCAACCATCCTAGCGCTACAACAATTGTAACAAGAGCCACTATCCACAATGAGAGAACATACTGATCCTGCCTGTTGACCGGAACGCAAGAACCTTGCCTCGTCAAACCTGGATCGGATTCTGCGCCGTGTTAGCCTCCGTCCTTCACCGCGATTCACCTCAAGAACCTGCAAAAGACAGAACGGCGCCGCTGCGGCCGATCACGCTCCGACGCCCAAGTCAGCGACTGAACCACCAAATACTAAGAGAAAACTCAAGAACTCTAAGGAACCGTGCAAAAATTCTCTCTCAGCGTACTCAAGACTCGAAAGCGAAAAGAAACAATCTAAACGTCCGTCCCTCAGAAGTTCGTTAGAATCTCTTATATACCTGTGCACTTTCTCTCTCCTGACAGTTACACATCTGGACACGTGGCTTGCATCCAGCTGTACACGTGTCACCATCTGGAGCATCCTTGACTTGGGCGCCACTTCTTACTCTTCAGGGTTTTGGCTAAGTTACTTATGCATGACACAACTCAGTGCATAGTTGCCTTGGAGCGTGATCTCTTCTGGGTGGCGAGTTCGGGTGCCTTCGTACACACCTTCCCTGTGGTCTTGCCGGCCGCCTTCATGATCTACTCTTCTTGCTTCACCGTGTATGTTCAGGTGAGCTGTCTCCCGAGCTCATCCTCTGGCCAGCTGGGAAATGACTATCTGACTCCATCTTCGACGATGTCCTCGTTTTGGCGATCTCTAATCACTTGGTCGCCTGGGTTCACATCTGGCGACTTCATCTTCAACCCGGTGACCGCCGGTTTAGGTATGCTGGAGATCGGAGCACGCCAACTTAATAACCGGCGACTACGCGAGCCCCCGACTTCCTTCCCTTCTGCCAGCCAGGTGTCCCGTCCAACACGCCTATATAATAGCTTGATGCCACGTCATCACTTCTGACTACCAGGGCGGTACACAAGCCCCCCAGTCTTAAGCGAAGACTTGTCCAGCGAAAAGACTAAAGGAGTCACGTATGTGGCGCTGGCGGAGAATCCCAAGCGTTTGTACTTTCTGCTTTCCTGACGCTCCACCAAACACTCTTCCCATCGCTCGACACGTGGCTTCATCAACGGTTATCTTTAGTTGTCGTTTACGCTTCCAAAAATCATTTGAAAAACCATTAAACCCATTTGATTTCTACTGTTCCATCATCTCTTTGCCTTCTCAAACGCTCTGAGTTTCCTCTGCAAAAACCCACGACGCTCTTCACCCTTCTGAATCCTCAACTTCCTTCAGCGTTCGTCTGATCATCGAAAGGTACTCCCTTTACTTCTTCTGTTGAGTTTTGCTGCATTTTGACCGATTCGCATCATCCATTAACTGCCTGGTGCATACGCTGTGGGTTGTTTCTTCTTCTTTTCCCTTTTCGCACTTAGGGCTTCGTCCTTCATTTCTCCCATCATAACGAACTTTCGTTCGTTCGTCTTTTTCATCCCTCATTCACAATCAAGTCGACCTTTGCAACCTTCGCTCACGCTTCTTTTCTTTTTTTTCCTTTGCAGTTCCTGCGATGGCTCGAACAAAGACCACCGCGAATCCTCCTCCCTCGTCACGAAACCCTCCATCTCAAGCTCATAACCCACCGCGAGCACCTGGTGCTTCCTCCTCCCAGGCTGAGAGGCCTGTAACCTCTCATCCCAACCTTGCTCAGGCAACTGCACCCATCGCCGGAGGTGCCTCCATCCCTTCCCCAGACTACAAGAAGCTATACCCATGGGCCACCTCGACTTTGCTGAAGGAGACCTCTTCAGTAAACTCTCCCCTGGCGGTGCTTCGATTGAAGAAAGGGGACGAGCCCAACCTCTCATTCCACAAGGAGCATGATGACAAGCTGACGGTGCTACCTTGCCACCCCGACGTGCCAGTCTGTGCAGACGACAAAGGGAACAACGGCGAGTTGTTCTGCTTTGTGTACACCACCTTATTCAAGAAGGTGAAACTTAGGTTTCCCCATACCCGTTTCGAGCGGGAATTACTAACCGAGCTCGACATCGCCGCCGCCCAGCTCCATCCCAACAGCTGGGCATTCGTGTGGGCGTTTCAAATTATATGCGCACATTTGGGACTACCGGCCTCGGTAGACGTGTTCCTCTTCCTGTTCGAGGCCAAGAACCCTGGAGATCGCCTTTGGGTGAGCCTGAACGGGATTGCCGGGAGGTCGATCCTTTCTATCTTCTAGCAGTCCTACAAGGATTGGAAAGGCAAATTTGTCCAAGTGCGCCAAAATGACCAGGACGCTTCGCTGCTCGACGGCTTTCCCTTGTACTGGGTAAACAAGGGAAGCAAAGACTCCAAGGGAAGCTTTAGGAAGCCAAGAAGCCCCGACAACATGGGCGCTTTGGACAAGGACCTGTGCCTCTTCTGGAAGAGCGTGGCGTTTGCTAACATCACCTTCCTCACTTATGCGATCATCTCCTTTGAGTTCTACGAGGGCCAACTCGAGGCTCGCATAGGTTAGTGCTTACCTCAATATCTAAGTTATTGCCTTGTGTTGCACCTCTGTTATCTGTTGCTGGTCGTCTTGTCTGTTGCGCACAAGACTTGGTCTTTATTTCCTGCTCCATTTGTTTGTCTCATTTGCATACTTACTCATGTGTTTATCTTTGTCTTTGAGCTGACCTGTATACCTTTGTATTTGCATTATGTAGACCTCATGTTGGGTAAAGGAAAGCTAGCCGAATTGAGGGCGCTCGCCCGAGCTCATGGGTTGGCGTCGGGCTCCCAGACTGTGCCCAACTCAGTGGTGGAGATCGCCGCTGCCCAGGGCAGATCGTCTCCTAAAGGCCCAGCTCCTTCAGAAGCCTTGCCCGCCCAACAACGCAAAAAACTCATCCTCAGGAAGCCAAAGAGGAAAACCCCTCAGGTGGTGAGTGATGAAGAAGAAGACGAGGAGGCAACCGAGGATGGCCTTATCACCAAAAGAAGAAGGGTGGCACCTTCTTCACCACCTGCTCCACCTCCTCTTCCAACACCAACACCGCCTTCTCCGCCAGCTCCAACTCCAATACCGCCTTCTCCCCCAGCTCCCACACCGCCAGTTCAAGCAGTACCCTTGGCGGCTGCATTTCCTGTGGTTGAGGCTACTGAGCCCAACTTTATGGAGAACCCTCCGAGCACCTCCACGCCATTCATATCCGCTGGAGAGGGTCCTCCTTCAACTGCTTCAAACGCCGAAGCCGCGCCAGGTGGGGATGAAGGCGCTCATAACTCGCCCATCATCATCATTGAGTCCCCCACATCACCACCGCGCCAAGAAGCTCCAATTTAACAACCAGTCCAAGAGGGCAGTGGCGAGAGCCTGGACCAGCGGTTGCCAACCTTTCCCTTGCGGTTAAAGGGATGTGGGAACCCTTCTCAGCAAAGCTCAAGATGATGGCAGAGGACCTCCCCTCCATCATATCAAAAGCTGTGGAGAGTTCCAGCAAGAAACTTCAGGACAACATCTCCGTGCTCCAAGAGGAGAATCGCCTAATAAGGATCGAGGCGGAGAAGTTGTCCTGCAACCTTATGCTGGCAGAGATCGACCATTCGCGAGTGGAGGACGCCATGAGCACCGAACTGAGGGTGGCGCGCAAGGAAGCCACTGATCTACGCCATAGGGTGCACCTCTTAGCTCAAGAGAAAATTGAGCTGGAGAGCAAACTGGTCCCCTACCGTCTCAAGGTGGCTGACCTGGAAGCGTCGATCAAAGCAGATGCCGCCAAGGTAGAAAACCTTGAGAAAAGGTCAGTAGATCGGGAGGTCTTCTTGGGGAAAGTCGAAAAAGAGAGAGATGACACCATGGTTAAACTCGCCGAGGCCAAAGAGGAAAATGAGAAGATCGCCGCAGAGCTGGCCCAGGCGCAGGCGGAATCCAAGAAGGTTGCTGAAGACCTCCTTCAAGCTCGTGAAACAACTGAAGAACTCAAGAAACGAGCTGAAGAGTTAGAGCAGCAGACCGAGGGGCTTAAAAAGCAAACTGAAGAACTCGAGCTGAGCTCTGCCCAAATCCTCGCTGCTGGGTTTGACGCCGCCCTGGAGCAATTTGCCTGCCAGTACCCTGATTTGGATCTCTCCATGGTGTCGCTAAACAATGAAGTGGTGGATGGGAAGATTGTTCCTTCTGAAGACTAGCTGCTTCCCTCCATCCCTTATTCCTCTGTTTTCTCTCTTACACACACTTACTTGTAATAATT
Source organism: Phaseolus vulgaris (assembly GCF_051622355.1). NCBI lineage: Eukaryota > Viridiplantae > Streptophyta > Magnoliopsida > Fabales > Fabaceae > Phaseolus > Phaseolus vulgaris. The sequence continues at coordinate 39,859,575 of NC_143508.1, forward strand.
TTTTTTTTCTTTTTGGTACATGTAGTTTGAACTGATGCCACTGTGTTACGACATTTCCTGCTTCTTTATATAATCTCTCTGTTAACTTTATTTTCCTTGTATAAATCTCTTAAACGAAATTGACTTAGCAACTCCGCGAGCGCAATTGTGTACTAACTGCTTCAAACTACCAACTTTCGAACGATAGTCTTCTAACAACTTGTAAACTTTTGAAATAATGAACCTCAGCGCGAAACCACTTTCCAAACAACGAGCTTCAACCCAACTAATAGTTTAAAACATAGCTTACCTGATCTGGCTTATCAAAACGGGCCTTAGCTCTTGCCATCGCTTGAATTTCTCCTGGTCGCCAAAGAGTCTTGGCGATACCAGCTTCCTCTTGCCTTCACAACTTGGCCATTGTTCCCTCATCTGGGGTAGAGGCGCCTTTAGGATCCTTCTCTACCTCCCCTGACCTTCAGAACAGTAAGCCGGATAGCTAAGTGTTCTCTTCGAACCTACCTTAGCTATCCTTTAAACTTCTTCCACCCTCCACACCGTACCTGAACTCGCTCGAGACGAGAAGGATTTTATCTTGCCTGAACTCGCTCGATGGCGAGAAGGTCTTTAACTCGCCTGAACTCGCTCAGCGGTGAGAAGGTCTTTAACTTGTGCCTCTACATTGCCCCAGGGGCTACATCTTCTCTCCCCTGGAAACACTGAGGACTTTTCACTGGTGCCTCTACATTGCCCCAGAGGCTACATCTTCTCTCCCCTGGAAGCACTGAGGACTTTTTGCTGGTGCCTCTACATTGTCCCAGAGGCTACATCTTCTCTCCTCTGGAAGCACTGAGGACTTTTTACTCTAACTCGCCTGCACTCGCTCGACGGCGAGGAGGTCTTTATCTCTTTCTCGCCTCAGGACGCGCGAGGGCGTTGAGGTCTTTTAAACATTGTCGGTGCCTCCGATCGCCGAAAGACGATGAGGACTTTTAACTTTAACTAATGCCGCCAATCGCCGAAAAACGATGGGGGCTTAAAAACTTTTTAGAAAGCATGCAATCATAACTTCAAAACTTGCCTTAAATCACGTTCGAGTGACAAGGTTTTTTCTTCAAAACTTTCGCATTAACGACAAGCATGCAATGTAAAACAACTTTAAACTTCGAAAACTCTTCTTTATTGGGTGGCCTCATTAAAAACCCTCCTTAGGGAAAAAAGAGTGCCCCCTTCAAACTGTTTTAACAGAAAGCTTGCAAACTCGTCGTGTTTGTTTTTACTTACAACGCTTTTAACTGTAATATAACTTGAGGTGCGTGGCGTTCCAAGTGCGAGGAATCGCCCCTCCTTCCAACGTTTCTAAGCGGTAGGCGCCGTTCCCGAGCGCCTCGGTTATCCTGAACGGTCCCGTCCACTTAGGCGATAGCTTGTTCTCCATCTCGTACTGGTGGGCCTTCCTCATCACCAGGTCGCCTTCTCTGAACTGCCTTGGCATCACCTTTGAGTTATACCTTCGTTCGATCCTTCTTTTCACTGCCTCAGCCTTCACTCTCGCCTCCTCCCTGACCTCATCCAGCAAATCCAGATTCAGCCTTCTTTCCTCATTCGAGTCTTCTGCTACAAAGTTCTGGAATCTCGGCGAGCTCTCCTGGATTTCTACTGGAATCATTGCGTCGCATCCATAGACCAGGCTAAACGGGGTCTCATGGGTTCCTGACTGCTCGGTGGTGTGGTACGCCCAAACTATACGGGGTACCTCCTCAGCCCAACTTCCTTTGGCTTTCTCCAGCCTTCTCTTCAAACCTCTTAGCAAAACCCGATTTGCTGACTCTACTTGGCCATTCGTCTGAGGGTGTTCGACAGATGCAAATACTTGTTGAATTCCCACCTCTTCGCACAGCTTCTTCAACAGGTGACTTGCAAACTAAGTTCCGTTATCTGACACCAGACGCTTGGGCACATCAAACCGGCACACGATGTTCTTCCACACAAAGCTCTCGATCTTGTGTGCGGTGATCTGGGCCACTGGTTCCGCTTCAATCCACTTGGTGAAATATTTGATTGCCACCACCAAGTACTTCATCTGCCTGATCGCCAATGGAAAGGGTCCCAGAATGTCGATTCCCCATGTATGAAACGGCCAAGGGCTGTAAATCGACTTCAACTCCTCGGGAGGCGCCTTGTACCAATCGGCGTGCTGTTGGCATTGCTTGCAACACTGTGCATACTTCTTGCAGTCTTCTCTCATTGTTGGCCAGTAGTAACCTGCACGGAGAGTCCTTGCGGCCAAAGCTCGACCCCCGACATGGCTTCCGCAAATCCCTTCATGGAGCTCGGCCATGATTCTTGTACATTTCTCTCCGTGCACACATTCCAGGAGTGGGTGTGTGAACCCAAACCTATACAACTCGCCATCAATCATTGTGAACTTGCTAGAATTCTTCTTTATCTTCCTAGCCTCCGTCGGATCCAGCGGGAGAAGGCCATCCGCCAGGTATCGCTTGTACTGTGTTACCCAGGTGTCTGGCTCATGGGTCGTGCAGACCTGCGTCATGTTCACCTTCTCTCCCCGACATGCTCTTATTCTTGGCGACCTCAAGGTCTCCTGAGTCAAAGACCTGTGACTCCTCGCCGCTTTCTCCGTAGATTTGCTTATCTGAAGGACCAGGTGATCTGCCACAAATGCTCTGGGCGTCTTCAGAGTTTCTTGGATCACCGTCCTCTGCCTACCCCCCTTGCCTGAACTGGCGAGCTTAGCTAGCAAGTCAGCTCGGGCATTCTGCTCTCTGGGCACATGCACTACTTCAAAGGAGACAAAGGAACTCTTCAACTCCTGCACATACTCCAGGTAAGCCGCCATTTGTGGATCCTTGGCCTGGAACTCGCCTGTTACTTGTCCCGTGACCAATAGCGAATCACTCTTAGCCATTAACACCCTAGCTCCCATCTCCTTGGCCAGCAAGATACCGGCGATCAGCGCCTCATATTCTGCTTGATTGTTGCTGGCTTTGAAGGCAAACCTCAGGGACTTTTCAATCAGCACGCCGTTGGGCCCTTCCAAGATGACTCCAGCACCGCTACCCTGCTGGTTCGACGATCCGTCCACCGAAAGCACCCAACGAAAGTCATCCCCCTCAACTCGTGTTGCTTCTGACGAGAGCTCGACCACGAAATCCGCGAAAATCTGCCCCTTAATCGGACCTCGGGGCTCATACTTAATATCGAACTCCGACAGCTCCACCGCCCACTTCACCATCCTTCCCGCGACGTCGGGCTTCTTCAGGACCTTCTGGATGGGCAAGTCGGTCATCACCAATATTGTGAAGCTGTGGAAATAGTGGCGTAACCTCCTTGCCGAAAAAACCACTGCCAGTGCAGCCTTCTCCAAGGCCTGATATCTTACTTCCGGGCCCTGCAGCACCTTGCTGACAAAATAAATAGGCTTTTGGGCCTGATCTTGGTCTTGGGCGAGCACCGCACTCACAGCCCTCTCAGTCACAGCAAAATACAACCTGAGAGGGGTCCCCACCAGCGGTTTGCACAAAACCGGCGGGCTCGCCAGGTACTCTTTAAGCTTGACGAAGGCCTCTTCACACTCCTTCGTCCAGGCAAACTTGTTGTTCCGCCTCAAACACTGAAAATACGGATGGCCCTTCTCTCCGCTGGCTGACACGAAACGAGATAGGGCGGCCATCCGGCCTGTAAGCTGCTGCACTTCCTTCACGGTAGCCGGGCTCCTCATCGCCAAGATGGCAGCACACTTATCAGGATTGGCTTCTATTCCTCTTTCAGTCAAGAGGAACCCCAAGAACTTTCCCGCCTTTACACCAAAGATACACTTCTTGGGATTCAGCTTTAACCTAAACTTGGCGATCGTAGTGAACAACTCCTCCAACTCCGCAACGTGCTTGCTCTTCTCCGGCGAGGTCACGACCATGTCATCCACGTACGCTTGCACATTCCTTCCCAGCATTGGTGCAAGTACTCGATCCATCAACCTCTGGTATGTGGCCCCCGCGTTCTTCAGCCCAAAAGGCATCACCTTGTAGCAGTAGCACGATCTCTCGGTCATGAAGGCAGTCTTCTCTTCATCCATGGGATGCATCTTGATCTGGTTATACCCCGAGAAGGAATCCAGGAAGCTCAGCAGCTTACACCCTGCAGCACTGTCCACCAGGGCGTCTATGCTTGGCAAAGGATAGGAATCCTTTGGGCAAGCCTTGTTCAGATCGGTGAAATCGACGCACATGCGCCATTTCCCATTGCTCTTCTTCACTAGCACGACGTTAGCTAGCCACTCAGGGTACTGGACCTCCCTGATATGGCCTGCAGCGAGGAGCTTCTGGGTTTCATCTCCGATCGCCTGCCTTCTCTCCTCGTTGAATTTCCTCCTTCTCTGTCGCACTGGCCTGACTTGGTTGTCCATTGCTAGATGATGGCACAAGAAGTCGGGGTCAATTCCCGGCATGTCTGAAGCAGACCATGCGAAAGCATCCAGATGCCGCTCTATCACCTTGGCAATCTGGTCTTGGAGCTCAGCCTCCAAGGATCTTCCCAACTTGAAGACCTTTCCCCCGATCTCCCTTTCGAGCCACTCCTCGACGGGTTTGGGTCTAGCTTCCCTGGCGATCACCGCCCTGGCGATTCCCAGTTCCCTCGCTTCCTCTGGGCGGTTTCTCGCCTCTTCTTCCCGCTCGGCTTTCTCTCCCTCAGCCTCTGCATCCATCATGGCGACGTCTCCTCCGGCGGCCACCTCCATCGCCGCATCAACAACCCGCCACTCTGTTGGCTTAGGCTTCACACCGGGAGGCGGCGTCGTCGTGATGTAACTCACTGACCTCTTGTTCTTCAGGCTATTCTCATAGCACTTCTTTGCTTCTTTCTGGTCAGATTTGATGGTGATCACCACACCTTCCATCGATGGCAACTTCACCTTCATGTGCCTGGTCGAAGGCACAGCTCCTATTCTGTTGAGTGTTGGTCTTCCCAACAGAATGTTATATGCTGAGGGAGTGTTCACGACGAGGTACTTGATCTTCTCCGTTCTCGAGCCCGCCTCATCCGTGAAAGTAGTTCTCAACTCTATATACCCCCTGACCTCCACCTGATCGCCAGCGAAGCCATACAAACACCCTCCATAGGGCCTCAGCTGGTCAAGGGGCAACTGCAACTGTGTGAAAGTCGGCCAGAACATTACATCTGCCGAGCTTCCTTGGTCCACCAGTACTCTGTGGACCTTCCTTCCCGCCGTAACAAGCGAGATGACTATTGGATCGTTGTCATGAGGCACAACGTCCCTGAGATCTGCCCTTGTGAACGTGATGTCTACGTCTGGCGAGTGGTCCTCAAACATATCCACCGTCATCACAGACCTCGCATACTTCTTCCTCTGTGACGCGGTGCATCCACCACCCGAGAAACCTCCTGCAATGGTGTGGATCTCTCCGTGGGTAGGCATCTCGTGCTGCTGAGCCTCACCACCTGCTGGCTGGGAGCTCGACGCGCCCCCCGTCCTTCTATCCAGCAAGTAATCATTTAGGAACCCGCTCTTGACTAGGTCGTCGAGCTGGTATCCTAAAGCCAAACATGAGTCCACGGTGTGGCCAAAGCCCTGGTGGAACTCGCACCAGGCGTCTGGCTTTGGTCCCAACACCTTGTCGCGCACCTTCAGGGGCGCCTTCAGCCTAGCTGATATATTGGGAATGGGGATCAGGTCCGCCAATCCCATGACAAACTTGTGCTTCGGCGGACGATTGTACTCCCGACGTGCCGGTTGAGGGCGCCCTGGGCCCCTGCCCTTGTTCTTCCTTGGATCATAAGGATGGCGAGTCCTCTGATCCCTCTTGGCCGCCGCTGTCTCCAGCACCCTCTGTGGCTGGATCCTGGTCTGGGCACGTGGCGTTGCGGGGGCCACGCTTCCCCTCTTCTCGGCGACCTCACTTTCATCGGCGATGTGGGCCACCGCAAGTCGCCTAACCTCAGCAAATGTGGCGGGGTGAGCCCTGATCAACGCCTCGCAGAATGGTCTCGGCAGCACGCCCTTCTTGAATGCGTAGACTAGCATCTCTTCGTCCTTGGCCGGCGAGCGGACCATCTGCGCCCCGAAACGATTCAAGTAGTCCCTGAGGGACTCTCCCTGGTACTGCCTTATGTCGAACAGATCATAAGACACCCTAGGCGGTGCTTTGTTCACTATGTACTGCTCGACGAAGATCTTCGAAAACTGTTGGAAGTTGGTTATGTGACCTGTAGGCAGGCTCACAAACCATTCCAGCGCCGTCCCCTGGAGTGTGCTCACAAACATCTTGCAATACACAGCATCTGACCCTCCTGAGAGCATCATCTGCGTATGGAACGTGGTGAGATGTGCCTCAGGATCCTCCACGCCGGTGAAAACAGCCTTCACAGGTACCACACTCGCAGGGATAGGCGTGTGTGTAATCGCCTGAGCGAAGGGCATGGGAAAAACACGAGGTGGCGTTGACGGCGCGACCTCTTCAGCGACTGGGCGCCCTCGCTGCTCCTGAAGAGCTTGGCGCAATTCCTCAGTCACTCTGCTAAGCTCTTCATTCTTGGCCTGAGAGGCGACCAGGTCCTCATGCATCTTCGCCTGCTCTATGCGCGAGACTTCCACATTCGCCTGCAACGCACGCATAATTTCCACCATCTGCGCCATAGTCATGGCGCCGTCAGCAGCAACGGGCGCAACTGGACTTGAACGGTTGCTTCTCATCTTTCTCATGAAAACTTGACAGATCACAAAGAGCGATGAACAACACCTTCTTCAGCGACGACCGATTCAACGATCAATCGGTCAGAGCTTCGCAAAACTTCGAAGAACTTCAAGAACACAACCTCAACAGCAAACCTTCACAGGAACTCACAACTCCACCACAAACCAACGCTTCTTCCATGAAAATCCAAACGAGCGGCGAAACTTAGATCTCACCGATTAAAACTTGCGTAAGCAGCGAAAAACCTCACCTCACCGAACAAGAACTCAAAGGAACGGCGGAAAATGGTTGCACCAGCACACAACCAAACAGAAACTGCAGAAACCTCCAAGAACTCACGCTGTGGATGGGAACAAGTTTTACACGGCCCCACGGTGGGCGCCTGATGATCCTGCCTGTTGACCGGGACGCAAGAACCTTGCCTCGTCAAACCTGGATCGGCTTCTGCGCCGTGTTAGCCTTCGTCCTTCACCGCGATTCACCTCAAGAACCTGCAAAAGACTGAACGGCGCCGCTGCGACTGAACCGTGCAAAAATTCAGCGACTGAACCACCAAATACTAAGAGAAAACTCAAGAACTCTAAGGAACCGTGCAAAAATTCTCTCTCAGCGTACTCAAGACTCGCAAGCGTAAAGAAACAATCTAAACATCCGTCCCTCAGAAGTTCGTTAGAATCTCTTATATACCTTTGCACTTTCTCTCTCCTGACAGTTACACATCTGGACACGTGGCTTGCATCCAGCTGTACACGTGTCACCATCTGGAGCATCCTTGACTTGGGCGCCACTTCTTACTCTTCAGGGTTTTGGCTAAGTTACTTATGCATGACACAACTCAGTGCATAGTTGCCTTGGAGCGTGATCTCTTCTGGGTGGCGAGTTCGGGTGCCTTCGTACACACCTTCCCTGTGGTCTTGCCGGCCGCCTTCATGATCTACTCTTCTTGCTTCACCGTGTATGTTCAGGTGAGCTGTCTCCCGAGCTCATCCTCTAGCCAGCTGGGAAATGACTATCTGACTCCATCTTCGACGATGTCCTCGTTTTGGCGATCTCTAATCACTTGGTCGCCTGGGTTCACATCTGGCGACTTGATCTTCAACCCGGTGACCGCCGGTTTAGGTATGCTGGAGATCGGAGCACGCCAACTTAATAACCGGCGACTACGCGAGCCCCCGACTTCCTTCCCTTCTGCCAGCCAGGTGTCCCGTCCAACACGCCTATATAATAGCTTGATGCCACGTCATCACTTCTGACTACCAGGGCGGTACACATACATTTTCTAGAACCTTGCACCTTGTATGAAAAATGTTCTCTCTTTGTGTTTCTAGGTTCACGCTAGATTGGTTGTTGAGGGTTCTTATAATCATCATTAATTCCCCCTCACATGGATACACTCTCTCATTATTCTCCTCCTCTTTCCCACTAGGTTCATCATCATAGCTACTATACTCATCTACCCCTTTTAAAAACAAAGTTTTTTGGTTTGGGCATTGAGATTGAACATGACCTCTACCATAACATTTAAAGCATTTGACATCCCTAGTACGAATAGGTGGAGTGAAAATATCTTTTCCTACACTCTTGAGAGTTTCTTTTGGTTTTTCTTTTGGTACACTTTCCTCCATTTTATATTCTCATATTGGATAAGAATTAGAGTATGAACCTTCCCTACGACTTGAAGTTTTCCTCAAATTTTGTTGTTTAACTTTGATACACAATTGAATTAAATCATTCAAGTCTTGGTAGGGTAAGAGTTCAACTCTATCACTAATCTCAAGGTTAAGCCCACTTAAGAATCTGCTATGGTAGTGGGTTCGGATTCCCTAATGGAGGCTCTCATCATGTATAGTTCCATTTTCTGCCTATATTCCTCTACACTCATGTTTTTTTGTTGGAGTCTTTGGAACTTGTCCATTAACTCCCTATTATAGTAGGAGGGAATATGGCAGCGTCTTAAGGCTCCCCTAAGATCATTCCAATATTCTATGGGAGGGTCCTTATGAAGACGCCTATCTCTTTCAAGGGTCGCCCACTAATACATAGCATTGCCTTGAAAACTTAGAGTGGCTAGGGGTACCTTTCTCTCCTCACTTACTCTATGGCAAGCAAATAATTGTTCTACCTCCATCTCCCAATCTAAATACACGTCTACGTTTTCTTTTCCATGGAAATGAGGTAAATCTACCCTAACCTCTTTTAGGCTTTCTTTTTCTTGTCTTTCTCTTCTAGTTCGCCTAGGGGATGGTTGATAATATTCATTTATCCTAAGACTTTCTTCCCCAAAAGATTCATGATGTTTAGAACTAGATGTATGTGAACTTTTTTTAGATTTGCTAGAGTTTTCATCCCTTTCTTTAGCCATTTTCAGCTCTTTGAATTGCTCCTCATGTTCCAAATATCTATATGAGAGTGATTGAAAGTCCTTTGATAATTGTTTTAAAAGAGTTTTAATGGACTTTAGATCACTTTCACTAGATCTAGAAGCATGGGCTAAGATGGTTAAAGTTTTGTGTTAAAAGTAATTTACCCCAAAAAAGACAAGGAGAGTAATGAAGGTAACTTTCCAGTAAAGAGAGGTGGATCACTAGGATCTCTTAAGTACCAAGTCTTTCCTTGCCAAAATCTATCCCTTAAGACTTTTCACAAATCTTTTTCTAAGTAGTTTACTTAGATCACAATTAAGAATGGAAAACACTATTTTATGCAAGAAAAAATGCAAAGCAATTAAACAATACTAAACAAGTAACAAAGCAAAGCAATTAACTAAGCACAATCAAAGATTACTTACTAGAAAGACTTTAAAGTTAGGCGTTTCCTAAGGTGAGGCTTCTAGACACTTAAAGCCATTGAAGACACACTCACCGTCTAATGCGTAATTATTCCACTAATTAATCAAAGTTGAATGCAATTACAATTCAAAAGAAATGCAATGGAAATTGGACTACAAAAGTAAAATTTAGAATAACTATTCTATGCACTTCTTTTGCTTTTGGTACTCCTTCTTGTTGTGACTCTTTCTATTGGCACCCACTTTTTGTATATTTTTGTAAACTCACTTGCTGCAGCAGCCTTGTTCAACCTCTCAAGTTTAGTCAATTTAAATCTTCAAAAAAGTACCTACTAAGTAGTAATGGACTCACCACAAAAGTTAATTCCAAACTTAACCAAGCACCACTTTTGAAAACTTTCACCAACAATAGAGGTCAACAAATTTAAAGAAAAGAAACAATTCAATTTGAAATAGGACAACAACAAAATGAGTAATTATATGACACAACTTGAAAGAGTATTGAATAAATTTGACAAGAAAACAAATAAGACACTCAACAAAAGGTGGCACACAAATTGAACCTAAGGAGTGGCACTAGAATTGATTAATAAAACCAAAACAGTACTACTGGAATTTTTTAGACACAAAATGCGTGACTTAAAATATTTATGATGAGCTATATATTTTGATTTGAATTTGAAATTTAAATCACAAGCAGTTCAAGATCTTAGCAAAAGTTTGGCGCTGGAATCACACCAAAACAATACACCTGTACCATCCCGTCATCGGACGTTGACCGAAGGTCAGAGTCAACGCATGATGGGGCGACCCTCGAGGGACCCGAGGAAGAGAGGTCAGAAGGTAGATCGCTCGAGTCGTCGCCCAAGTGAGGCGTCGCCCAAAGAACAAGAGGCATCGCCCGAGGGAGAGAGGCGTCGTCGGAGAGGCTTCGGGCCTCGACAGTCCAGAACAGTAGTAAGGAGAAGATAAAGGCGGCTTCAAGGCTACAAGGCTAGCACCAGAAGGGGATGCCATAACTCATGAAGTATCCACGCCACTGCTGGGAGACCCTGGAACAGATACGACCCGTGAGAGGGCCACAACCAGGGGAGAACCACGTGCATGGTGCGAGAGAAAGGTAGATATACCCCTGGGCAAGTAACCAGTGATTGGGGGACATGAGTTGGCACCCAGAACATCAACCCACGAGTCAGAGGCACTTCGCAGGAAAGAGGGCTCACACGATAGAATAACCCTAAGTTGGGTGGCGGCGCTGTGGGACCCTCTACACAGAATAAACGATCAAGTCAAAGGGATACGTGGCAAGGCACACGTGCTCATTAAAGGTTTCAGTGAAAGTCTGCCAAGGTACGCGTTAATTCAGTTAAGATTCGAATGTTCCAAGGAACGGTTTTATACGCTTTCAATGCGCTTCAACACGCTTTAAAGATTAGAGGTGTATAAAAAGGGGCCTTGGGGCATTTGAAAAGGGACCGATTTTTAACCTAATACACACAGAGATACACAGAGAAAAACCCTAGTTGTCTTCGCGGCGCACTCACAGTGAGCACAAGGCAATTACGGCAACACAGTTCTAGTTAAACAGTTTTAGTGATTCAGTGCAGTTTTTTGATGTTTCTCGCTAGCTGACTTGATCGTCGGAGTGCAAACGGCCGCGAGGGCGCCCCTTTGTTCACTTCTTTCAGGTACTCACAGACGGAGCAAGACAAAGGTGCCCTAGCTCGCGAGGACAGGCCACGCGCAAAGACGATCCCGGTCAGCCAGACGGAACAACACCAATTAATTGTGATAAATTTTCAAATCTGTTGCCAAATTATCGTTTCTGTCCGTGATAGAATGCACACTTTTTTCATTTGATTTATCATTTTTTTTTCTATTTTGAATTTTGACGTACTTCTTTTTTTTTCTAACACATCAACCTGTTTAAATCCAGAATTTCACAATTTTTCTCCAACTAATTTTAATTTGATAAGCAAAAACAGTCAGAACAGAATTAAAAACTGAGGAATCCTAATTCTGGAATTAAAAACAGTTTGAAGAAACTTCAAAAACACAATGGAATTGATGTATAAGAATTTGTATGGATCTAACACACAAATATGAACTCAAATCTAAAAGAAAAAATGCACCAAAAGATCACACAATGCAGATTAAAAACTAGACTCAAAAGAAATCAAGAAACGAAATCAATCAAGAAAAGTACTACTAGGATTTGATGACAATTCTTGGAAACACATGACTTGAAATAACATGTATAGATTCATAAAATCAAAAGACTCAAGAAACAAAACAGTTTGCACCGATTGAATCACAAAGAAATACTCAAATCCTAAAAAAACAAAACAGTTTACCACAACACAAATGAATCCTACATAAAATTTGCAATATAAAAGCTCAAGATCAATTTGAACATGATTTCACAGATTGGATTGAACCAAAAGAACATCTAAAACAAAATCAAGACTTAAAACAACAAGACAATCAAGAACACTTGAAGAAAAACGCGGAATTGAAATGAACACACAATTAAAAACAAAATAAGGCACTTATCTCTTGAAGACCATGGCTCTAGATACCAAATGATGGAAGAGTGCCTTCATGCTTGGAGGATTGTTGGCGATCTTTGCGGAAGCTTAATGGAAGTCTACGGAAAAGGCCCTCCTAGGAGGTGTGGTGGCCTTGGAGGTGCATGCTAGGTATGAAATGAGAGTGGTGAGGCCATCTCTCTTTGGTAAGGTGAGAATTGAAGATCAATTGATGAGAGTCAAGTAAAGAAGGTTTTTATTAATGAAGGAAGAGGCAATTCACCATCACACTTGAAGTTCTTCCTTCTAGTCTTCTCAAAATTAAAAAGAAGACATAAAATAAAGAGAGGCCCAAGCCCAAAGCCCAAGCCCAAGCCCAAGTCCATCCTATTAAGGGCAAGGCCAAGTTTTAAATAATAAAGAATATTGTTTGAAGGTGCTTAGAGGGAAACATTAGAAACCTCTATTGTTAAAGCAGTTTTTAGTCTTTAGTTAGGAGTCTTAGAGGGGGTGTGTTAGTAGATAGGTGTAGGAGTAGAAAAGGAGGTGCCAAAGTGAAGGAAGAGGTCACACCTTCCTCATGCTTTGTTTTAGGCGCCAATTCTAGAAGCTTTTTAGGAGGGAGTTTTTTAATTTGTGTAGCTTACATTTCAGCACCTTAGGCTATAAATAGAGGTGCTCTCTTTGTAAAATTCAGATTTGAATTTATCTAAAGAAACTATACTCAAAATTGGAGTGAGCATTGGAGAGCTTTTGAGCCTTCTTCTCTAGTCTTATCTTGAAGGATCATGGTTTCCTCAAGTGGCGGCTTGCACACTCATCTAGGAGCATCCATACTTCTAGTGGCGTGATCATCCAACCATTCTTCCATCTTCATGAGCATTCTCTTCTCCTTCCTTTCTTCTCTTGTTAATTTCCTTGTCTTAGCTTGTTTTCTAGTTGTTTTGGTTCGGCAATTTCAGCTTGTTTTGTGTAGCTATGGTTCATTTGTGTTCTTGGCTGTTTTTCATCTCTTCTTCTTCAATTCCAGCAATTTGATTCGGTTCCTTACTGTTTTGTGTTGATTAATTAGTGTTTTTGCCTTTCCTCCATCTCTTTTGGTTCAATTTGACAATATGTGGAACATCCAAATGAGTTTGGGATTTGGTACTAGTTTTTGGTAAGTTCTTGTCTTAGAACAATGATCCAACTCTAAGAAAAGTGCCTCAATAATGTCCAGCTCAAGGTGATTCCTAAGAATGTCAAGAATCATTCTCTATATGGCTAGTGGAATCACATCATCAATAGTCTAACCTTGGGAGGTTTTTGAAAAGTAGTGATATTGGCTCAAATTTGGCAGCAATTCACTATTATATTAATCTTGAATTTACATGATCCAAGCCCTCTTATTTATAGTGTTTAGAGGGCTGAAAATTCAAATGAAAGTGAAGGGAAATTCAAATGAAAAGCATTTGAATTTTTGAGCTAATTCCTAGTCACAAGGGAAGTGTGACTTGGTTTCTTTTTTTGGCACCTCCTAAATCTACACTACACCTTTTTATGTCACATGGAAGGTGTGACTTATCTTTATACATTTGCACCTCTTATATCTATATCTACACCTCCCTTTATGTTCTACTAAAAATACTCAAAGGTAATTACAAAAAAAGACATCCAATGATGCTTAGTTGGCCCAGATCTTGTATATGTTGGGCTTGAGCTGAAGCTTGAACTTGTAGTTGGGCTTGGGCTTGGGCTTCTTCTATCATGGCCTTGGGCCTCTACCATCACTAAGGGCATGAAGAACCAGTGCATGGCTACCTGAACACCATCTCGGGAGGATTCTCGGGAGGGAGATGCTTTACCTCCAAGCGTAAAAACTACACGTGAGAGGTAATGACAGTAGAAATGAGGAGGTCAAACCAATCGTCATAACCTGACCTCTGTTTTGCGAGTGCATACTTGGGAGATATGGTCCCACATGAGGATGATTCAGTAGTAATATCGATTGTCATCGTGGGAAGAAGAGTACACCAAGTTCTCATCGATCAGGGAAGCTCGGTTGATGTGATGTTTTAAGTAACGTTTAATAATTTGCGTTTGTCACCTGACCACTTAAGGCCATATGACAATTAATTGTTTGGCTTGGCGGGAGATCAGGTGGAGCTGCGCGAGCATGTGGAACTGAGGACGACCTTCTCACGATCAATATCAGGTATATAATAGTTAATGTTGTCTTGACCTACAATTTGCTTTTGGGAAGGCCCTACTTGAACAGGTTAGGTGCGGTGGCCTCAACGAGGCACATGAAGATGAAGTTGTTCTCCCTGAACTAGAATTCGACCTGAAAGTGCTATGAGAATAGCCTAAAGAATAGAAGGGGAGTGTGTTCGATCACTGTTCAGGTTCAAGATCTAGAGGTGAGCATGCAAACTAAAGTCGCTAGCGAAAGGCGACTTGGACATACTGGTGTGGTTAGGAGAAACAAATTGAAGTTAAGAAGTTCAAACTCGGCGTGTCACTAAGTCGAGAGTTACAAGACAAGATAGTTGGAGTAATACCCAGACTTCCTGTGCCATAGACTCACTATGGACGAGTAGGTTAGACCTATAGTGCAGAAAAGAAAGAAATTTAAAGAGGAGAGACGTCAGATCTGTTAGAATATATAGCCTTAAACGAGAAGGGGGGTGAATTGTTTAAGAGAGGTTTTTGAAAACTTTTCGAGGTTTAATAAAATTCTTTGTGTGAATCCAGAACAGGAATCAAGTTAGCCAAGAATATAAGCAATAAAACAACAAAGCAACAAAAAAAACAATCGGTTGTTTATACCAGTAAAGCTTAAAACAGAATTTATATGAGTTTAGAGTAAGAGAGAGATACACCAACAGTTTATACTGGTTCACTCTTAAACCACGAAACAATCGGTTGAAACAACGAAACAAATGATTGTTTGGTTTGGCAGTTAAGTCAACCAAACTAAAACAGTTTTCAACCTTTTCAAAACTCCTAAGAGTAAAACAACCGGTTGATTCGACAAAACAACAGGTTGTTTTTCACTTAGTTGGAAAAACACTTTATTTTCTAAAAGGTTTTAAATCACATCAGTTTTAGATTCAACAAAGGAGTGGATCACACTCTATTCTACCCAGATCCTTCCCTAGATACAGCAGCAACACCATCCTTGCATCAAAAACTTTGGATTTGGATTCTACAAAGCACTTGATCACTCTTGATCAACAACCTCCCCCTATTTGATGAAGAAAAATCCCTGGTTGTTTGTGTTGTTCTTGATTGAATCTAAAATTGTATCTTCAAAACAAAAACTATGCAATCCAGAGCATCTCTCATAGCAGGTTATGATCATATATCAACTAATTTTCTAGATAATCACAAAAGTAGAAAAACCAGCCAAAAACAAAGCAAAAAACAGCTTCATTCAAACCAATAATGCAGTGGAAATTAAAAACCAGAATAATAGCAGAGTTATAACAGTTTGTAAGACAACACGAACACCATATTCTCCCCCTATTTGTCTTCACAAATAGACTCTAGGAAGAGATTAAACAGAATAGTTCAAAAATAAAGCAATACAAATATAGAAAGAACAACAAAGCCTTGACTTTCAAGCTTAACAATCGGTTGTTTCGACAAATCAACCGGTTGTTTTTCTTCAATCTTCTTTTCCATATTGCAGCTCGAAAATCTGATTCTGAACAACTTCAATTTGTTCATCAAGAGTTTGAAACCGTGTATCCATGCTTTGAAATCTATTATCAAAGTTCTGAAAGTTTGAAACACAAAGATCATGAAGATTCCTTTGATTTTTCGCAAAGCCATCTAGCCTATTCACCATGTAGCTCTCAAAGGAAGACATTGAAGGAGTCTTATCTCCTTGATGTCCAACACTTGTCCCAACACCAAAATTAGTAGCAGTTTGTTCTGCATCTGGAATATCCATATCAACACCTTCAACATCTTCTTGATTTTCTTCACCATGTTCAGCATGAAGGTCACATGAGGAACCACCTTGTTCACCATCTTTACTCACCCATTTTCCATTGATCTTGGTAAAATCCATCTTCCTTAGTGATCCATTGTTCACTTCAAAGGTTGACTTCACCAACTCAGATGTTTCACCCTCAAGATTCACTTCAAAATAATGTAAGAATTTATAAATCAAGATAGCATAAGGGTAATGATAATCACTTAACCTCAAAGATTTTTGCATATGCTCCTTAATGATATGAATCCAATTAATCTTGACTTTGTTCATTATGAAGTATATGTAGATAAGATCTTCCCCAGTTAGAACAAAATGGTTTCTTCCTCTTGGTGTTAGAATCCAAGTGACAAAGAGAGCCAACAATCTTTCATTTAATTTTAGACCTTCACTCGAGCATGTCCTTACTTGAGCATGAGGATTCATCAAACAGTTTTTGTAATATTGAATTTTGTTGAAGTCTTCCACCACACCAATGTTCCCTTTGTTGATTCTCAACCCAGCATACTTTAGGCCAGTCACAGCAGCCCACACCTCATGAGTGATCTCCATATCCACACCCTTGACATGAGAAACAAGATTGTTACCTTCAAATTTTAAGTTGGTGTAGAAAACCCGAATAAGATCCGGATAAATGTTTCCTTTCATCTCCAAGAAACTCTTTAACAACTGTTCTTTGAGAAGCCTTCTAACATCATCCAGCTTTTGACTCTTCAACCAGCTAAAAGAGACAACTTTTGGGTTGTTTATCACTTTTCTACGTGTTTCAAAGCGATATTTCTCAATCAATTCATTGTCTCCTGAAAACCATCCCTCAAGATGTCCTCCAAATCTCACAGCCCTGGTTTTAAACCTTTTTGATGTTGGAGGAGTGGAATCCATGAAATCTGAATGAGTAAAAGCACACAGAGAGAAGAATATGAGATGCAGCAAGAGATGAGCCAATGGGTTGTTTTTGTGAAGGAAAACAGCTGCAGAGGATTTTATAGCAAAACAGAATCCCTTTTTGATTCTTTGGTTGAAGTGGGTTCCAGTCTTCAAGGAAGAAATCTGGTCCAACTTTTGCACAGAAAAACGTCAGCCCAGAGCAGAAAATCACATGGTCAACACATGTGACTTTAACTAGACATAAAGGCACTTGAATTTCCAAGATATGTAATATATTCCTTTATGACAAGAAGTAACCTCCTTCATAACAAATCATGCTTTCATGACTGCTTTATTGACTTAAAATCTCTTTAAGATTGAAATTTGTAAAGGATAGAATGCATAAAGAAATTAAATATATTTATGCAGTGCTGTCAGAGAAGAAACAATTGGTTGTTTCGAGAAAACAATCGATTGTTTTTCTGCAACAACAACAGTGTATGAAATTTAAGCAAAAAAAGAGAAGAGTTTAAAAAGCAATTGTTCATATGTAGATGAAGAATTTTGTATGAATTTATGATAGAAAAGCAAAGATAAAGAAGGTTTTATCCTTCGTCATGAAGTCCCTTCAATGAGTCATTGTTTGTGATCAAGAATGCTTCTTTTGGCTTTCAAGACATCTTGAGCTGGTACATACCCTTAGTTCAGTTCCAGACACACTTCTTTTCTTCCAAAAGCTTAATCAGATAACTCAATACTTCATGCTTCTCTTAGTATTCCTGCAACATAATGAATTCAAGCAACAAGATTTAGTCCCCTTACAAATGTGGGTCCTTTTGATTCAGCTTTATCATTGGAAACCTCACAACCTTTGGGAATCCATTTCAAAATACCTATACGAACATAATATTTCCTAATTTTACATAATCTAACTGAGTGACCTCTTTCAATCGGTTGTTTTTCTGGCACTTTTGAAAAAGGTTTTGAAATCCCATTTTTCTTGTTTTGAGGATAAAACCCCAAACCAGATTTTCCAAAAACACATTTTTGGGATGCCAAGACATTTTCAAAGTTGAATTTACCCTTTGAAAGTTTATCCACAATTCTTACAAGATGTGTATCTTACTCTCAAGAGTTTTACAACTTTTACAAATCTTGGAGTCATTCAAGTGAGAAGAATTTTTGCAATGCATTTCAAGTTTTTCAAAATCAATTTTTGACTTTTCCAATTCTTCTTCAAGAGTCTTGACTCTGTTTTCAAGCCAGTTATTCAACCCTTTCAATCGGTTGTTTGAGAGAGCCAATCAGTTAGCTTCTTCATGAGTTTCTTTAAAAGCTTGAAGTAATTGGTTATAATTTTCAGCACTTAAGGAAGCACAAGAACTTACACTGCTTGAGCTGCTTGAATCATCATCTCCTTCCGCCATTAAACATAGATTGGCTTTTTCATCTTCACTTGATGAGGAGCTTGATGAAGAGACTTCATTTTCATCTCAAGCAATATATGCTCTTTTTGATTTCCCTTTCTTTTCCTTATTGCATGACTTCTTTTCCTTGCCTTCTTTATTTGGGCAATCAACTTTTATACGCCCTTGTTCTCCACAAGCAAAGCAAGTATAATGGTTAGAATTGAAATAACTAGTTTTCTTGTTTCAATACCTTTCATTTTTGGATTCTTTGTTGCGGTTTCTCTTCAAGAATTTGCTAACCTTTTTGGACAGCAAGCTAACATTTTCTTCCTCACTTTCATCACTTGAGTCTTGCTTATTCTTGTGTTTGGCAGCTTTCAAGGCAATGTTCCTCACATGCTTGTCTTCACTTTCTTGAACATTGAGTTTATTCATCTCCAACTCATGTCCTTTAAGCTTTCCAAACAAGGAGGTTGTAGTCAAAGATGTCAAGTCCTTTGATTCAGAAATTGTCGTGACTTTAGGTTGCCAAGATCTATCAAGACACTTGAGAATCTTGATGTTTAGCTCCTCTTTGTCAAAGGTTTTTCCAAGACTCATTAGATGGTTGATGATGTGAGTGAATCTCTTTTCTACTTCAGCAATCGATTCCCCCTTGAGAATTCTAAACATCTCATACTCTTGTATTAGAGTATGTTTTCTTGCTCTCTTCACATCATTTGTTCCTTCATGGGTGACTTCTAGAGTATCCCACATTTCCTTAGCCGATGCACATTGTGAGATCTTGAAAACTTCATCCGAATTCAAAGCAGAGGTTATGATATTCTTGGAAATACAATCAAACTTGGCCTTTTTATTTTCAGCATCAGTCCATTGGGACCATGGTTTTTCAATAGAAGATCCATCCTTTTCAAATTTAGGAATAAAAGGGTCATTTTCAATTGCATCCCAAATTCCTTTATCAAGAGATTCAACAAAGATTTTCATTCTAACTTTTCAAAACTGATAATTCAAACCATAAAACAAAGGTGGCCTGTTAATTGAGGCACCCTCCCTAAAAGGTAGTTTTTCAGCCATAGAAAAAAGATTTTAGGATCAAACTTGAATATTTTCAAGTACCAAGCTCTTGATGCCAATTGTTAGAATATATGGCCTTAAACGAGAGGGGAGTGAATTGTTTAAGAGAGGTTTCTGAAAACTTTTCGAGGTTTAATAAAATTCTTTGTGTGAATCCAGAACAGGAATCAAGTTAGCCAAGAATATAAGCAATAAAATAGTAGAGCAACAGAAAAACAATCGGTTGTTTCTTCGAAACAATCGGTTGTTTATACCAGTAAAGCTTAAAACAAAATTTAAATGAGTTTAGAGTAAGAGAGAGATACACCAACAGTTTATACTGGTTCACTCTTAAGCCAAGAGCTACATCCAGTCCCTAAAAAACCACTGAGGAATCCACTAAGTAATCAAACCAGATTACAACACACAAACCACCAAAGTAGTGACCTTGAACCTTTCAAGAAACACACCCCCTTTGGCAAAACACACCTAGAGTATTGATCTTGACCACCTCAAGAGCACACAACACTCCTTGGCAACACAACACCAGAAATATAGTAGGTTGAGAAGGGATTACACTTGTTCACAGTACAAACTGAAATGAATACAATTGCAATCCTATTCCACTCTCTTTGAAAAACCCAAAGCTTGATGTGAATGTTCAAATCTTAGAATCAACTTTGTCACAACTAAAAAACTCAAATCTATTTCACTTACTTGTTTTAAAACATAAACAAACCATTTATATTTTCCAAATATTGGTCAAAGCAATTAATGAAGGAGCGTATTCAGTTGAAAATCATTTAAAGCACATTCAACAACCAAAACAGAATTTTGTTAGGATTTTCAAAGAAACAATATGTTGAAACCACAAAACAACCGATTGTTTGGTTTGGCAGTTAAGTCAACCAAACTAAAATAGTTTTCAACCTTTTCAAAACTCCTAAGAGTAAAACAACCGGTTGATTCTACAAAACAACAAGTTGTTTTTCACTTAGTTGGAAAAACACTTTATTTTCTAAATGGTTTTAAATCACATCAGTTTTAGATTCAACAAAGGAGTGGATCACATTCTATTCTACCCAGATCCCTCCCTAAACACAACAGCAACACCATCCTTGCATCAAACACTTTGGATTTGGATTCTACAAAGCATTTGATCTCTCTTGATCAACAAGATCACCAAGGAGGACACGCAAAAGCTCTTGAAGGCTGGCCACATAAGGGGATTCAATACCCTGAGTGGTTAGCAAAATTGGTATTGGTGTAAAAGGCCAATGGAAAGTGGAGGATGTGTGTCGACTTTATAGACCTGAATAAGGCCTGTCCCAAGGACTCTTATTTGTTACCCAACATAGACTGCTTGGTGGACAATGCCTCGAGTTATCGATTGCTGAGTTTCCTAGATGCATTCTCAGGGTACAATCAGATTCGCATGCACCCCCGAGATGAGAGCAAGACCTCCTTCATGATCGAGCTCTCTAGCTATTGCTACAAGTTCATGCCTTTTGGCCTCAAGAATGTTGGTGCCACCTATCAAAGACTGATGGATAGGGTCCTCGCACCAATGATTGGGCGGAATGTACAAGCATATGTGGTCGACATGGTCATCGCCTTAGAAGAAAGGGATCAACACGTTGCTCATTTGGAAGAGTTGTTCAGCACGATAGCCAAGTTAATTTAAAGTTGAACCCAGAAAAAATGTGTGTTTATGGTGGAAGCAGGGAAGTTCCTTGGGTTTCTGCTCACTGAACGGGGTATAGAAGCAAACCCAGACAAATGCGCAACAATCATGGGAATGAGGAGCCCTGCCAGTGTGAAGGAAGTACAACAGCTGACAGGGCGCATGGTCGCCTTGTCCAGATTCTTATTAGCCGGAGGAGATAAGGGGTACCTTTATTTTCAATGCATGAAGAAGAATATCCATTTCATGTGGACTCCCGAGTGTGAAGATGCACACGTCGGATTGAAGGAGTACCAGGCCAACCCGTCTATCCTTTGTAAGTCGTTGCCAGGTACCCCCTTCGTCTTTATTTCGCAGTCACCGATCGAGCAATAAGCTTGGTCATTATGCAAGAGCAAGATAAAGTCCAAAGGCCAGTTTACTTCATGAGCAAGGTGCTATAAGGTCTAGAGATACGATATCAAGTTATCCAGAAGGTTACCTTGGCAGTGGTTTTTTCAGCTCGGTGACTTCGTCATTATTTTTAGAGTTTCATTGTAATAGTGATGACTGATTTGCCTATCCGCAAGGTCTTCTAGAAGCCTGACATAGCATGTCGAATGGTTCGTTGGGCGGTCGAGCTGTTTGAGTTTCACATGCACTACGAACCCAGGGGGCCTATTAAGGATCAAATATATGTTGATTTTGTGGCAGAACTATCATTTGAGGCTACCCAGCCACACGGTGATGACTTCAAATGGGTCTTTTCATTTGAGGCTACCATGCAAGTCGACGTGGTAGAGACCTGGATGACACCATATCATCGTTACCTAGCCAATGATTTGCTCCTAGTAGATCCCGCAGAGGCGAAGGCGGTTAAGAGGAACGTGGGAAGGTATACCCTTGTGGATGGAAAGTTGTTTCGTCATGGTTACACCCATCCCATCCTCACCTGTGTAAGTGGGGATCAGAGTACCCGCATCATGGCAGAGTTCCATGAGGGCATTTGTGGAAACCACGTGGGAGGAATAGCTCTTTCACTAAAGGTCGTCTGAGTTGGGTATTATTGGCTAACTATGAAGGAGGATTGTATGAGATATGCACAGCGATGCAGACAGTGTCAGAAGCATGCTGATTGGCACCATGCGCCCCTTGAGGAGTTGTGGTCAATACACAGTCCCTAACCTTTCCATACCTATGGAATAAACATCTTGGGTCCTTTTCCTTTGGCAATTTGTCAGATGAAGTACCTTGTGGTAGTTATTGAGTACTTCACCAAGTGGATAGAAGCTGAGTCAGTCGCAGAGATTACTTCCCACAAGGTGAAACACTTTGTGTGGAGGAACATTGTTTGCCGTTTTGAGATTCCAAGGCACTTGGTATCCGATAATGGTACTCAATTTGCAAGTCAGCAGTTATGCAAGCTATGCGCAGAACTCGGTATCAAACAGGTGTTTGGCTCTGTGGAAAATCCTCAAACGAATGGTCAGGTCGAGTCTGCCAATATAGTTTTGCTCAGAGGTTTGAAGAGGAGGTTAGAGAAGGGTAGGGGGACCTGGTTAGAAGAGGTGCCTCAAATTTTGTGGGCCTATCAAACCACCTCTCAGTCCACAACTAAGGAAATGCCTTTTAGTTTGGTATATGGGTCAGACGCCATGATACCCGTGTAGATCCAAGAAAGTTGACATCGGTTCCAGAACTTCATGATAGAAGAATCTAATGAAGGGAGAAGGTGAACCTGGATCTACTAGATAAGGTGTGTGAACAAGCTTGCATCATGTCTGAAGCCTTAAAGAGAAAGGTCGAGTTGAAGTAGAAGACCAAGTTGAAGGCTTGTCAGTTCCAGGTTGCCGACTTGGTGATGCGAAAAGCTCACCCCTATCAGTTAGAGAATAAGTTATCTCCAAAATGGTCTGACCCATTTCGCGTGGTGGAGGTGCTCGGAAATGGAACCTACAGGTTTGAAACCCTAGAGAGGGGAGCTATACCTCGAACATGGAATGGGGCAATCCTCAAGTTTTATTTCAGTTGAGATAATTTTATACTTTACGAACAATTTGAATAATAAAGGGGACAATTTTTTCCCTTATGAGGATTTTTTAATGAGGTCACTCAATGAAAATTGTTCTTGAAAGACAATGCATTAGAATTATTTCCTTGTTAACACACGATAAGGCGACTTACCGGTAAGATTATATGGGTAAGCACCATGTGTTTATAACTAATTACGTAATGATTACACAAGGCGGCCTATTTCCTTGGTAAGATTTCAAGTATATGTCTTTCGAAGTTTGTGTAATTCAGAAGGGGCAACCCTTTCTCGGTAAGATCCTGAGTTCGAGCACCCTGAATCCCGAGTAACTGTAACTTAAGATTGATTGGCTGAGAGTAGGTAAGATGACCTACCTCAACACTAGTCACCTAAGTTAGAGCACCTTGTAGGGCGGCAATACTCCAAGAAGGAGATTGTTTAGGAGTTGACTTGGTGTGTAAGACAACACCCAAGTCAGATACTCTAAACCAAGGAAATCATTGAAGAGTTTGCTTGGTGTGTAAGCCAACACCTAAGTCAGATACTCTAAACAAAGGAAATCGTTGAAGAGTTGACTTGGTGTGTAAGCCAACACCCAAGTCAAATATTCTAAGCAAGGGAAATCATTGGAGAGTTGACTTGGTGCGTAAGCCAACATCCAAGTTTAGTTATGTGATCCCTGTTTAAGTAGTGGAGAAGCATTCAAGCAAGGTGAGAGTTTCTTTGCAACCCGAAAGTAGGGGTCATCCCAAGGTTACATTTTCAAAACATCACGCGTTTGATTCAAGTTTTAAGTCTGTTGCCCTTTTAGCTTAAATGGGTTAGCATAAGGGTGAATTGGTATGTTACCCATAGGTGTTAAGGTTGTGCTAATTGCTTTTTCATTAAGCATGAATAACAGTAGTCGAAGTTTAACAAAGATAAAAATCTAAATCGACAGAAGAAAGGCTACAACTAGCATGCATAAATAAGGATGGTTAATAAGATAAAAATGTTCAAAGTGCTACAAAATGTGGAAAGTTATACAAAGAATACTGCTCTTCCACGAGTTTCCCGTCTACCATAATTTTGCCAGGGCCAAGTTGAGAAAAGTCTGTCTTGAGGTAAATACTTGAGGCTTGCGCAATAGCGTCTTCAAAGCCCACCAGGTAGAAGTTACCAGAATCAGTGGTAGAGGCTTCCTTCTCCTTGGCCAGTTCTTCGACTTTCTGGGCTAGTCCCTCCTTGAGCCTCTCCATCTCAGTCACTAGTCTCGCCCTCTCCTCAAGTAAACCTACGGCCTCCTTGGACTTCTTGTTTCGACCGATGGAGCTCGTCTTGAAGTTTGGTCGTTTCTCCTTGAAGGTTTTCCACTTTCTGGTGGAGTGTCGCTACCTCTTGGGACCTCTGGTCGGTCGATCCTTGCAACTCTTTTAATGTGGTGACGAACAAGCAGTTCACAGCAAAAGCCTGCCCCATTTGCCTTATGGTCTCCTGGACTAGACGGTCCACCTCTAGACATACCAGTTTCTCTTTCGCCTTGTTGGGCAAAAGGGGCTTCTCAAGAATGGATGGGACATCTAGACTTTGGTCCCATAGTCCTTCTCCCTGAGAGCTGGTACCCTCATCCTCTAGCACCACCCTCGTATCACTCGGCGGGGTCGGATTTGGTAGAGAAGCATGGTGGGAGGGAGCACGCACATTTGATTCAGAATGCTCGATTGGGGCAGCTGGTGTTTTTCTTCTCCTTTTGAAGACTAGCCCAGAGAAGGTCTCCTCGTCATCCTCAATGGGGGTTGTAGCTGCTACAACAGGAGCCTTGAGCTTAAGATCTTAGGCTTGGAGCGCTTGAGCAGCTGTCCTAATCTTTTTTCCAAATCCTTCTTGTTAATCCGAGCCAACATGCTGTCTACAAAGAAGACAAGAGGAATTTAGCAACTATAATAAAGTCAGCATCATTGAGAGTACAGAATGAGAAGTACCAATGTAAGCCTTTAGCCCCCCTGGGGAGAACTCTGTGCTTATGAGGGTGGCGGTATCAAAGACCACCTTTAAGCCTGAAAATAAGTGGCAGACCTCCTGGTCACGCTGAGGCATGTCTTCCAGGCATCGAACACTCTGGAAGTTAGGCTTCTTAGTCTAGTATAAAGGAAACTCATCTAGAAGAGTTAGGTCCTTCTTGTTGCAACATATCTTCAAGAATTTGCCTTTGTAAGACTACTGGAAGAGCAATAACAATGCTTTCCCAGCCACCCTATTGAAGGAAACCCAGATTTGGCGACCTAGATTTTTGGCCTCGAAGAAATATAGGAAGACTTCCACATATGGCAAAGGGCCAAACTATGTGCAAAGAATTGACAAACCCCGAACAAATGCCCAACTATTTGGATGTAGCTGGGCAGGGGCCACGTTGTTCTCGGTGAGGAGTTCTTTTTCAAAATTGAACAAAGGTAAACGAAGAAGAATATTTTTGAAGACGGTGGCATAAAATAAAAAAAGGATCCTCAGGCTCCAAGGACTCATCGCAACAGATAGGTTCATCCTCTCTACACGGGATTATCCTAAGAGCTCTATCGTTCTCTCTTCCAAAATGACACTTGTTTTGACATTCACTTTTCATAAGGGCCACTATTTTTTCACGAGAAGTGTATATGGAAAGCTCTTCTAACAGATTTTGAGGTGCCTAGGGATATAGAGGTTTGTAATCCATTGCAAGATTATCTAGAAATACAAACACAAGCTAATACAGACACACATTCAGGCAAAGTAAACCACATGCAATGACACATTTCAGATTTAAGAGAAACCATATAACCAGTAGAAATAACGACGAGCATAAGTAGAAAAGAATAAACAAGAACAGACCCACCTCAGGTAGTGTGATCGCAACAAATATTCCAAACAGATGATCATGTAAGTACAAGAGTAATGGGTTGAACAAGGGGAAGTACATTGTTTCAGGAGGCAATTAAGGAAGACAAGATTTCCGAGGTTCGTGAAGAAGACGTAGTGAGTCTGAGAGAGGCACGAAGGGTTCTCAAGTATAAGAGAAATGAAACAGTGAGTGGAGAAAGCTTTCAAACGTTAACTTAAAACAAATGTAGGAATGGCAAGCGGCAACGCCTTTCCACCGTTGATGAAGATGCCACGTGTTCGTATAGGATTGTCTATGGTGAGATGTCACCTCAGAAACGCTTCGTGCACTGTGCCACGTTTGCCCATTGTGAGAATGACACGTAAGCTACTAGGGCATGTGAATAGCCTCTTCGCTGAAGCAAGCTCAACTCGAGCCTGTAGGGCTTGTGCACTAGACAGAGCGCTCGGGGCTCAATACTCGGTGTTCGGATCTCGATGCATGACACAGGCATGTTAGCTCGGCTGTTGGACCAGTATAAGGGGGGCATGTGATTGGGCCCAGTCTGGTTAGTAAACCCATTGTGGCATAAGTTACCCTTTTATGGCCACTAGTAAAGGGTATTTTTGAACCTAGGGGTGCGCATAACACATATGGTGCCTAGGTTAAGTAAATGTTTCTTTTAGCTTAAGTATGTGTGTTGCAGGGCACGTAGGGGCTAAGTTGCATGCATGATAAAAGATAACGTTGCACCATAAGTGGGGTGACCCCGCAAGCAGAATATTCTCCTAATGTTGGCGCATAATTTGGTGCCCTGTTGGCAGGTGGTTGTTCTGTTATTATTTTATGCACTCCTTGGGCATAAGATTCTTTTTTGTTGTAGCACCTTGAGAGAACGTGCCCTTAAACATAATGTTTTTCTGTTAAGTATGCTTTCAGTTGAGATTATATTCTCGTGAACGAAAGTTGTTATACTAGTAATTATAAAATGGGGCTTGAGACCCTAGGTAAACGTACGTTGTTTCTGAGATTGAAACTGAATACTTCTTAAATTCTAGCAAGCCCTTACTGACTTGATCGTCAGAGTGTAATCAACAGTTAGGGCCCCCTCTATTCAATGGAGCTACGTTCCAGAGCTACAAGAGATAGGACAGATCCTTGAAGAGACAGACGAAGTTAAAGCTTGTCACTAGAGTCAACTGGCGAGCTTCTCAACTGGCAAGAACAAGAAGTCAACTCTTTTGAACCACAATGAACATCAAAGAAAAATCTCGATTTCAAAATAAATTGCCTTCCATCAAACCACAATGATCAACTCATATTTTCTTAAATTACCAATCAAAGGTTTTACCCTGATTTTTTATTTTCTTAAATCACAATAATGACTTCTTTATTTTTAAATAAATCTACTAAATTTTACATTAATTACTACATGTCAAATTTATATCCCGAATTTTATACATATTTTATATAACATTTGAAAAGGTTAGATCATTATTTTTTTTCTTTACTCAATTATTATTTTTCTATTTTTTTCAATTATTTCTTAACTTTTTCAAATAATATATTTTTTTAATATTAAACACTTTATAACTAAATAAATTTAATTTAATTAACTTATATCAAACTTTAAATTTCACTCTAAAATAAATTATTCAAAATAATATATTTATTATAATATTATAAATTTCATAAATTTAAAATAAATAAATCTATACACATAATAAAAAAATTTAAAAGAAATTTAGAAAATGATATCTATGTGTTGGCATGGTTGACGCATCAAATAATATTATTTTGCCATCTAACAGCTGGAACACATGATCAAATCATTTCTCTCCCATCTAACCGAAGTAAAGTTATTGTTATTTTTTTCACCTTGTTTTCACGTCCTTCATTCGTCGGCTGGCCAACGCAATATATTTTTTGCCTTGGATTTACGTGAATATGACCGACAGGGTAAGAATAACAAAGATAGGTGTGGGTATATTAGTATTTACATTAAGTTTATAGATATTCTCAAATAAAGTGAATATAAATAGATTATAATTTCATATGACCTAATAACAGTATAAGTAACATTACATCAGTTTTTATTAATTTTCATGACTAATAATTCGTTTTGATGAAAAAAAAAAAAATTCCGCATTTCATGGTGGACAAGTGACTTAAAATTAGGTGCCACGCCTTCAATTATTTGTAGGCATGAATGATATTATGAGAAAGGTACATTACACAAGTAAACGAATCCAAGTCATTGATGTATTCATTTTTCTGCATTTCACATTTTGCAGCTTGCACTACTAATCCGTGCGTTATTGTAGAAATTAATGCTCATGAGTTTAAACATGAAACAAAAGTATATGACAAACGGTATAAATTATATCATATTAATTTTATGACTAATGGTTCGTTTGATAAGATTAAAATAGACATAGAATATGGAATAAAATAAATTAAAAATAGAAAACAAAAACTTTTATAGGGTAAGAAAAGATCAATAGAGGTTGGGGTATATTGGAATATTTGCATTAAGTTTAACTACACAAAAATTGTTTTTTTTTTTTGCCAAAAATGGACACAAACGACTAAAAATAAACAAAAAAAAATGTCATATTTGCATTGGCCATGTAGTCAACAAGAAAAGTGTGGAAGCAAAGTCCATTTTCTATTTACCAACAAAAGTGACGCAAATTGCATGGATCAAGCCGACGTGAAATAGACACATATATTATTGACATAGTCGACGTAAAGAAGGACAAAGTGTTGTTGGCTAGACCAATGCAAATGGTTCAAAACGGCTATTATGCGTTGCTTGGGACGATTCAAAAGAAATTAAAAAAAAAATCACACATTGTGTCGGCTAGGCCGACACAAACTATGTTAAAAAAAAAAATCTTGTGTGGGTCAATAGAAACTAGAAAAAAATAATAATTTAGCCCATAAAGGATAAAATAAACCATTCACCATTATGATAAAATCATAAACAACATAATCAAGATAAAATAAACCATTCACCATTCAAATAAAATTAAACAAAACCTCAAAAACAAATTTTGAAATTTTGTAAAATTACCTTTCGTTAATTAAGTGGAAGAGCAAATGGAAGTTGGAGCTGAAGCTGGAAGTCCATCAGATGTAATGGCACAACAACGGTGGAGAACCTGAATGAAGAAAAAAAACTTAAAAATAATTTTTTTTTAAATAAACTTAACAATAAATTTTAAAAAAACAAAAATAAAGAGAAGAATGTAGAAAAGACCAACAACAAGACTGCGGCTATGGAGGCAGTGCGGGGATGGGAACGGTTGATGAACGCAGTGGGGGCAGGGGCAGAACTTGTTGGGGCGGAGGCTAAGGCCCTAGGCTTGTGAGCTCGAGAATGAAGTGAGAGTGTACCGATCAGGTCATCGGGTGTGATGACGTGGCAGCAAGCGATAATATAGGCGTGTTGAACGGGACACCTGGCCGACAGAAGGGAAGTAAATCGGAAAGTCAGTATAGTCGCCGATCGCTGAATTGGCGTTCTCCGATCTCTAGTGTGCGTAACCGGCGGTCACCAGAGTTGCGTCACAGTCGCCGTATGTGAGTACTAGGAGATCAGGTGGTTAGAGATCGCCGGGGAATGCTAGGAGATCGGGTGGTTTACACACCGCCGAAAGGGGCACATCGTCGAACGATCAGGAAAGCTTATTTAAAAGTTTCCAAGAGGTACAAGTATGGAAGACGAGCGATATGTTTGTCACGTAGCAGCGGAGGATGAGGTTATCAGATGATCACACCCTAGTCATAGGTTGGGTCGAGGTAACAGTTTCCCAGAACATGCATGGTGTGCAAGTGAGGCAGATCATGATGGTGGCAGACGAGACTACAGAGATGGTGTACGTGGTGGCACCCAGTACTCGCCACTTAAGGGGTCGCGCTCCAAGGAAAGTTGTGCACCAAGTTACTCCCTGTATGGATAACTTAGTCGAATGGCGAAAAGAGTAGAAGTAACGCTCAAGTTGTGGAAGCTCCAGATGGTGACACGTGTACAGCTGGATGTGAGCCACGTGTCTGGAGGCGTAACCGTCAGGAGAGAGAAAAAGCTCAGGTATATAAGGAACACTTAACAGACTTTTGAGGTACGCTTTCAGAATACTTTTAGTACACTGAGATTCACAACGCACGGTTCCTTGAGTTGAGATATTCTCTCTGAACAAGGCGCCACCTATGGTGTCTTATGACTTGTTCGACGTAAGGCAGCATCAGGGAGAGTCCCTCAGGGACTATCTGAATAGGTTTGGAGCACAGATAGTCCGCTTGCCTGGCAAGGACGAGGAGATGTTCGTGCACGCCTTCAAAAAGGGCGTGCTGCATGGACCTTTCAGCGAGTCGCTGATTAGGAGCCACCCTGCCACGTTTGCCGAAATCCGGCGACGTGTTGTGGCTCACAACACCGCTGAGAGTGAGGTCGCTGAAAAGAGAGGGAACGTGGCTCCTGATAAGCCACGGGCCCAAACTAGAATTCAGCCGCAGAGGGTGTTGGAGACGGTGGCAGCCAAGAAGGATCAAAGGACTCGCCATCCTTATGATCCAAAGAAAAACAAGGGGAGAGGGCCAGGGCGCCCTAGAGAGTTCAACCACCCTCCGAGGTACGAGTTCTTCATGGGATTGGCAGACCTGATCGCCATTCCCAACATAGCTGCCAGGCTTAAAGTGCCTGAGAAAGTTTCGGACAAGGTGTTGGGACCAAAACCGGACACATGGTGCGAATTCCACAAAAGTTTTGGTCACTCCCTTGATTCGTGCTTGGCCCTGAGTTACCAAATCGACGAATTGGTCAAGTGCGGTTTCTTGACGGACTACCTGCTGGACAAGAGAACGGGGCAAGCGTCGAGCTCCCAGCCGGCGAGCAGTGAAGGCCAGCAGCATGAGGTGCCCATTCACGGCGAGATCCACACCATAGCTGGAAGTTTCTCAGGGGGTGGATGCACTGCATCACAGAGGAAGAAATATGCAAGGTCTGTGATGGCAGTAGAAACGTTTGAAGATCACTCGCCGGATGTGGACATTACGTTCACCAAGGAGGACCTCAGGGACGTTGTGCCTCATGACAACGATCCCATAGTTATCTCGCTAGTCACGGCGGGAAGGAAGGTCCACCGGGTGCTGGTGGATCAAGGAAGCTCAGCAGATGTCATGTTCTGGCCGACTTTCAACAAGCTGCAACTACCCCTTGACCAGTTGAGGCCCTATGGAGGATGCTTGTATGGGTTTGCTGGCGACCAGGTGGAGGTCAGGGGGTACATTGAGTTGAGAACTACATTCACGGACGAGGCAGCCTCGAGAACGGAGAAGATCAAGTACCTCGTCGTGAATGCCCCCTCGGCGTATAACATTCTGTTGGGAAGGCCGACCCTCAACAGGATAGGAGCTGTACCCTCAACGAGGCACATGAAAGTTAAGTTGCTGTCAATGGAGGGAGTGGTGATCACCATAAGGTCGGACCAGAAGGAGGCAAAGAAATGTTACGAAAATAGCCTCAAGAATAAGAGGTCGGTGAGCTACATCACCACAACGCAGCCCCCCGGTGTGGAGCTCGGGTCAGCAGAGGGGCGGGTTGTTGACACGGCGATGGGGTGATCACCGAAGGTTACGAGATCATGATAGACGCCGAGGCGGGGGGAGAGAGCGTCGGTCGGGAGGAAGAAGCGAGAAACCGCCTAGAGGAGGCTAGGGAGTCGGGAATCCTATGGATGAAGAGAAGACCGCTTTCATGACTGAGAGATCGTGCTACTACTACAAAGTGATGCCCTTCGGGCTGAAGAATGCGGGGGCCACGTACCAAAGGCTGATGGATAAGGTACTTGCACCGATGCTAGGGAGGAATGTACAAGCGTCCGTTGATGATATGGTCGTGACTTCGCTAGAAAAGAGCAAGCACATCTCAGATCTTGAGGAGTTGTTTACCACGATTGCCAAGTATAAATTGAAGCTAAATCCCGAGAAGTGCATTTTTGGCGTGGAGGCGGGGAAATTCCTGGGTTTCCTCTTGACTGAGAGAAGAATTGAAGCAAATCCTGATAAGTGTGCTGCCATCTTGGCAATGAGAAGCCCGGCTACCGTGAAGGAAGTGCAGCAACTTACAGGTCGGATGGCCGCCCTATCTCGTTTCGTGTCAGCTAGTGGAGAGAAAGGCCATCCGTATTTCCAGTGCTTAAAGCGAAACAATAGGTTTGTCTGGACGAAGGAGTGTGAAGAAGCTTTCGTAAAGCTTAAGGAGTATCTGGCGAGCCCGCCGGTTCTGTGCAAGCCTTTGGTGGGAACGCCTCTCAGGTTGTACTTTGCTGTAACTGAGAGGGCGGTGCTCGCCCAAGATCAAGAACAGACCCAGAAACCTATTCATTTCGTTAGCAAGGTGTTACAAGGCCCAAAAGTAAGGTATCAGGCCTTGGAGAAAGCCGCGCTGGCGGTTGTATTCTCGGCGAGGAGGTTGCGCCACTATTTTCAAAGCTTTACGGTGCTGGTGATGACCGACTTGCCTATCCAGAAAGTTTTAAAGAAGCCTGATGTAGCTGGGAGAATGGTGAAGTGGGAAGTGGAGCTGTCGGAGTTCGACATCAAATATGAACCCCGAGGACCGATCAAGGGGCAGCTTTTCGCTGATTTTGTGATCGAGCTTTCTTCAGAGGCAGCACAAGTTGAGGGGGATGATTTTCGTTGGGTACTTTCGGTGGATGGATCGTTCAACCAGCAGGGCATCGGTGCTGGAGTCATTCTGGAAGGGCCCAACGGCGTGCTGATAGAACAGTCCCTGAGATTTGCCTTCAAAGCTAGCAACAATCAAGCAGAATATGAGGCGTTGATTGCAGGTATCTTGTTGGCTAGGGAGATGGGAGCTAAGGTGTTGGTGGCCAAGAGTGACTCGTTGTAGGTCACGAGGCAAGTAAAAGGCGAGTTCCAGGCCAAGGATCCGCAGATGGCGGCCTACTTGGAGTATGTGCAGGAGTTGAAGGGTTCCTTTGCCTTGTTTGAGGTGGTGCATGTACCCAGGGAGCAAAATGCCCGAGCTGACTTGCTAGCCAAGCTCGCCAGTTCGGGCAAGGAGGGTAGGCAGAAGACCGTTATTCAAGAAACTCTGAAGACACCCAGAGCGTTTGTAGCATATCACCAGGTTCTCCAGATAAGTAAGTCGACGGAGAGAGTGGCGAGGAGTCACAGGTCCTTGACCCAGGAGACCTTGAGAACGCCAAGGATAAGGGCATGTCTAGGGGAAAGGGTGAACATGGCGCAGGTCTGCGCTACGCATAGGCCAGACACGTGGATAACGCAATACCAGCGCTGCCTGGCAGATGGCGTTCTCCCGCTGGATCCAACGGAGGCTAGGAAGATAAAGAAGAACTCTAGCAAGTTCACCCTGATCGATGGCGAGCTGTTCAGGTTTGGGTTTACACACCCACTCCTAGTTTGTGTACACGGAGAGAAATGCACAAGAATTATGGCCGAGCTCCATGAGGGTATATGTGGGAGTCACATCGGGGGTCGAGCTCTGGCTGCAAGAGCTCTCCGTGCAGGTTATTACTGCCCAACGATGAGGGAAGATTGCAAGAAGTATGCTCAATGTTGCAAGCAATGCCAGCAGCACGCCGATTGGCACAAGGCACCCCCAGAAGAGCTGAAGTCAATTTACAGCCCCTGGCCGTTTCATACTTGGGGAATTGACATTTTGGGACCCTTCCCATTGGTGGTCAGGCAGATGAAGTACGTGGTAGTGGCGATTGAATACTTCACCAAGTGGATCGAAGCGGAGCCAGTGGCCCAGATCACCGCACACAAGATCGAGAGCTTTGTATGGAAGAACATCGTGTGCCGGTTTGGTGTGCCTAAACGCCTGGTGTCAGACAATGGGACTCAGTTTGCAAGTCACCTGTTGAAAAAGCTGTGTGAAGAGGTGAGAATACAACAGGTGTTTGCATCCGTCGAGCACCCACAGACGAATGGCCAAGTGGAGTCTGCCAATCGGGTGTTGCTGAGAGGTTTAAAGAGAAGACTAGAGAAAGCTAAGGGATCGTGGGCTGAAGAGGTACCCCGCATAGTTTGGGCGTACCATACCACTGAACAGTCAGGAACCCACGAGACCCCATTTAGCCTGGTTTATGGATGTGATGCGATGATTCCATTCGAAATCCAGGAAAGCTCGCCGAGATTCCAGAACTTTGTGGCGGAAGACTCGAACGAAGAAAGAAGAATGAATCCGGATTTGCTGGATGAGGTCAGGGAGGAGGCGAGAGTGAAGGCTGAAGCAGTAAAGAGAAGGATTGAGCGAAGGTATAACTCTAAGATAATGCCAAGGGAGTTTAGAAGGGGCGACCTGGTGATGAGGAAGGCCCATCAGTACGAGATGGAGAACAAGTTATCGCCTAAGTGGACGGGACCGTTCAGAATAACCGAGGTGCTCGGGAACGGCACCTACCGCTTAGAGACGTTAGAAGGAGGGGCGATTCCTCGCACTTGGAACGCCACACATCTCAAATTGTATTACAGTTAAAGCCTTGTAAGTAAAGACGAACATGAAGAGATTTACATACTTTCTGTTAAAACAGTTTCAAGGGGGCACTCTTTTTTCCCTAAGGAGGGTTTTTAATGAGGCCACCTAATAAAGAAGAGTTTTCAAGTTTAAAGTTTCTAAGATTGCATGCTTATTGTTTTGAAAGTTCTTAGAAAAAAGACCTTATCACTCGTACGTGATCTAAGGCAACAGTAAAGTTATATTGCATGCTTTCTAGTTAAAAGTTTTAAAGTCCCCATCGTTTTTCGGCGATCGGCGGCAATAGTTGAAAGTTTTAAAGTCCCCATCGTTTTTCGGCGATTGGCGGCAATAGTTACAAGTTTTTAAGTCCCCATCGTCTTTCGGCGATCGGCGGCAATAGTTGAAAGTTTTAAAGACCTCGTCGTCTTCCGGCGATCGGAGGCACCAGTAATGTTTAAAGCCCTCAACGCTCTCGTGCATCTTGAGGCGAGAGAAGAAGTCCTCCTCGCCTTTGAGCGAGTGCAGGCGAGAAAGAGAAAAAGTCCTACTCGCCATAAGTGTGAGTAGGCGAGAGAAGATTAAAAGTCCTCAGTGCCTCCAGCGAGAGAGGAGATGTAATTCCTGGGGCAAAGTTTAGGCACCAGTTTAAAAGTCCTCAGTGCCTCCAGCGAGAGAGGGGATGTAATTCCTGGGGCAAAGTTGAGGCACCAGTTTAAAAGTCCTTAGTGCATCCAGGGGGGAGGAGATGTACACCCTGGGCAAGTTGAGGCACCAGAGAAAGTCCTTCTCACCTTAGAGTGAGTTCAGGCAAGATGAAACTGAAAAGTCAGGGGTGTTCATGACCTTAAACGGCGGGAAGGGAAGGTTGATGGAAAACGCCTTTTCCCCTTTAAGTGAAACATCAATATTGACCTAGTAAGACCAGATAAAGCTTCCACGCTTGCGGGCGGTGTGAAGATAGATAAAATCCTTCTCGTCTTGAACGAGTTCAGGTACGGCGTGAAGTGTGGAAGAAGTTAAAGGATAGCTAAGGTAGGTTCGTAGAGAATACCTCACTATCCAGATCATTGTTCTAAAACTCAGGGAGGTAGAGAAGGATCCGAAAGGCGCCTCTGCCCCCTGATGAGGGAACAACGATCAAGTTATGCAAAAGAGGGTAACATCTCCAGAACCCTATGGCGTGAAGGTTGAGAAAGAGAGGGGGTTGTATGGCGAGTACCAGATCAGCGATGACAGGAGAAGCGTGAACTTCACTTGACAGATCAAGTAAGCTGTGTTTAGAATATCAGATTGAGTTAAAACCTGCTGCCTAGCAAGTGATTTCGCGATAAGGTATGTTGCCTTAAGTTCACAAGTTTTATTGAATGCCATCGCCGAAGAGTTGATAGTTGCTCAAATTTACTTTGAGTTAATAGTTTGTTAAGTTTGTTATAAGGTTAACAATTTGCTCGAGTTAAAAGCAGTATGTGAAGGGTTAAGTTCAAGTATTGCTGAGTTAATTCAGTTGAGTAAGTTTCACCAGTTATGTTGGTTAACCCCACAACAAATAGAGGCAAAGGCATATAAGGTGAAATAGAAAGACAATATTCAAGCAATAAGAGTTATATAAGCAGTGTCAATTCTAGTTTATACACAGATCGTCATTACAAACAGAAGATTTACAAAGAAGAGGTGATGGGGAAAAGTAGTTAGTCTTCGGAGGGCACAATCTTCCCATCCACCACTTCGTTGCAGATCGACAACATGGAAAGGTCGAGCTCAGGATATTGGCATGACATTTGCTCCAGAGCAGCTTCGAACCCAGAGGTGAGGATTTGAGCAGCACTCTGCTCGAGCTCATGTATTTGGTTCTTCAGTCCTTCCTTCTCCTCATGAGCTCGAGCAAGTTCTTCAGTAGCTTTCTTACTCTCACCTCGAGCTTGGGCAAGCTCTGCAGCAACCTTTGTGGCTTCCTCACGAGCTTGGGAGAGCTCAGCGAGAGCCTTATCCCTGTCTGCCTCGACCTTCCCCAGGAGGATCTCCCTATCTGCCGATCTCTTTTCAATTCTCTCCACCCTGGAAGCTTCAGCCTTTCGTGCAGCCTCCAGATCTGCCACCTTGACCCTAAATGGGACAACTTGCTCTCCAGGTCAATTTTCTCTTGGAGTTGGAGGTGCAGTTTTTGGCGCAGATCGGAGGCTTCATTGCGTGTGTTCCTTATCTCAGCGTCTAACGCATCCTCCAGCCTTGAATGTTCCATTTCATTCATCAGCAGATTGCAAGTGAGCTTTTCAGCCTCAGCCCTTATCATAAGATTTGACTCCTTGAGCTCGGAGTTTTCCTCTTGAAGCTTCTTGAGTGAATCCTTCACAGCTCTTGATACAAGCGAAGGGAGATCTTCCGCCATGGTCTTCAGTTGAGCTGCGAAGGGTCCCAAGGTCTCTTTAAAGGGATCTGGGAGGCTTGAGGCTGATGCTGGAGGTGCTGGTGGAGTTTGATGTTGACTTTCACCACCACCCTCTTGAGCTTGTACAGCAAGGGGGGCTTCCAGGCGTGGTGGTGAGGCCGAAACTTCTGTTATAGGCATTGGAGAAGCCTGAACACCCTCATCTTCTCCTAATGCGGCCCCAGCAATGGATGTGGTGGAAGGAGGACCCTCTCCAGCAGATACAAACAGTGTAGAGGCGCTCGGAGGGTTCTCTACATAATTAGGGCTGCTACTCTCGATCACTATGGGCGCGGCGGCCGATGGTGCTGCTTGGACTAATGGAGTTGGAGGTGATGGTGGTGTTGGTGTTGGAAGTGCAGGTGGTGTGGAGGTGGTTACCCTTTTCCTCTTAGTGATGAGACCATCCTCGGTGTCTTCATCGTCGTCTTCTTCTTCTGACACCACCTGAGGGGTCTTCCTCTTTGGTCTTTTCAGCGCCATTTTTTTCCTTTCTGGGGCAGGTAGGGCCCCAGAAGGAGTTGGACCTCGGGGAGGAGTTTTCCCTTGAGAAATGGCGATCTCCACAACCGAGTTGGGCATAGTTTGGGAGCCTGCCGCGAGTTTGTGGGATCGGGCGATCGCCCTCAATTCAACCAGTTTTCCTTTGCCCAACATTGCGTCTGCACAAGGTAAAAAATAGATGAGTATGCTCCAAAGCAGAAGCAGAACATACAAGTATATACATACAGAAATAACATAGGCAAATAGTACATGGATGAATGATCAAGACCAGTACAGAACAAACAGAATGCCAGTAGAAATGATAAGTCAATTTCAACACAAAATGAGAGTCTTGGTGTTGGGGTAGGGGCTAACCTATGTGCATTTCAAGTTGGCCCTCGATGAATTCGAAGGAGATTATTGAAGCAGTGGGGAAGGTGATGTTGGCAGAAGCCACGCTTTTCCAGAAGAGACAAAGGTCTTTGTCTAACTCTCCCATGTTGTCAGGACTTCTTGCTCTCCTGAAGTTGTCCCTGGAGTCCTTGTTCCCCTTGTTTACCCAATACAAGGGGAAGCCATCAAGCAGCGAAGGGTCTTGGTCGTTCTGGCACACCTTGACGAACTTCCCCTTCTAGTCTTTGTAGGATTGCTGGAAGATGGAGAGGATTGACCTCCCAGCAATTCCATTCAAGCTGACCCAGAGGCGATCTCCGGGATTCTTTGCCTCAAATACAAAGAGGAAGACATCAACCGAAACCGGCAGTCCCAAGTGCGCGCAAAGAATTTGAAACGCCCTCACGAATGCCCAGCTATTGGGATGGAGCTGGGCAGGGGCGATGTCGAGCTCGTTCAACAGCTCCCTCTCGAAACGAGTGAAAGGAAACCTAAGTTTCACTTTCTTCAACAGCGTGGCGTAGACGAAGCAGAACAACTCGCCATTGTTCCCCTTGTCGTTCGCATAGATTGGTTCTCCAGGGAGGCAAGGCAGCACCGTCACGTTGTCATCGTGCTGCTTGTGAAATGAAAGGTTGGGTCGTTCCCCTTTCTTTAGGCGAAGCACCCCCACCTCAGTATTTATTGACGAGGTTTCCTTCAGTAGAGTTGGGGTGGCCCAAGGGTAGAGCTCTTTGTAGTCCCGTGAAGGAAGGGAGGCTCCCCGACTTGTGGTGGAGTTGCTTGGGTAAGGTTGGCATGGGAAGAGGCAGGCCTCTCAGCCTGTGTGGAAGGAGCACCAGAGGCTCGTGGGGGGTTGCGTGTTGGTGGAGGGTTTGTCCCAGTGGTAACCCTACGAGTTTTGGGAGGAGGGTTTCGCGATGAGGAAGGAGGATTAGCGGTGGACTTTGTCTGAGCCATCGCAGGAACTGCAAAGGAAAGAAAAGGGAGGAAATGAGGATAGCGAGAGAAGGACTCGATTGAGGACGAAGAAGATAGAACGAACGAGTGAGAGTTCACTGGGGTAGACGTTATCAGGAATGAAAACTCTAAGTTACGAGAAAAGAGAAACAACCCACAACGTATGCTCCAGACAGTTAATGGATGATGCAAACCGATTAAAATGCAACAAATATCAGTAGAAGGAGTAAAGGAGTTACCTTTTGATGATCGGGTAAATATTGAAGGAAGTTGAAGATTGAGGGAGACGAAGGTTTCGTGGTTCGCAGAGAGAGCGTTTAGAATGCTTGAAGATGAAGAAAGATAATGAAACAGTGAATAGCGCGAAGGGTTTAAGGGGTTCGAACGTTTTAGGAAGCGCAAACGACAATTAAAAAACAACCGTTGATGAAGCCACGTGTCGTTTGATCAAAAAGGGGTTGGTGAAGCGTCAGAAAGGCAAAGGAGTACGAACGTACGGAAGTCCGTACAAAGGCCACGTAGATCGACGATGATTTGACTTCTTAGTCTTTTCGCTGGTCAAGTCTCAGCTTAAGACTGGGGGGCTTGTGTACCGATCAGGTCATCGGGTGTGATGACGTGGCAGCAAGCGATAATATAGGCGTGTTGAACGGGACACCTGGCCGACAGAAGGGAAGTAAATCGGGAAGTCAGTATAGTCGCCGATCGCTGAATTGGCGTTCTCCGATCTCTAGTGTGCGTAACCGGCGGTCACCAGAGTTGCGTCACAGTCGCCGTATGTGAGTACTAGGAGATCAGGTGGTTAGAGATCGCCGGGGAATGCTAGGAACGATTGCCGAACGATCAGGAAAGCTTATTTAAAAGTTTCCAAGAGGTACAAGTATGGAAGACGAGCGATATGTTTGTCACGTAGCAGCGGAGGATGAGGTTATCAAATGATCACACCCTAGTAAGAGGTTGGGTCGAGGGAACAGTTTCCCAGAACATGCATGGTGTGCAAGTGAGGCAGATCGTGATGGCGGCAGGCGAGACTACAGAGATGGTGTACGTGGTGGCACCCAGTACTCGCCACTTAAGGGGTCGCGCTCCAAGGAAAACTGTGCACCAAGTTACTCCCTGTATGGATAACTTAGTCGAATGGCGAAAAGAGTAGAAGTAACGCTCAAGTTGTGGAAGCTCCAGATGGTGACACGTGTACAGCTGGATGTGAGCCACGTGTCTGGAGGCGTAACCGTCAGGAGAGAGAAAAAGCTCAGGTATATAAGGTTGACTTAACAAACTTTTGAGGTACGCTTTCAGAATACTTTTAGTACACTGAGATTCACTACGCACGGTTCCTTGAGTTGAGATATTCTCTCTGAGTTTTTGGTGATTCTTCCACTGACTTGAGCGTCGGAGCGCGATCGGCCGCAGTGGCGCCACTTTGTTTTCTTCAAGTTCTTGTGAGGAATTAAGATCGTGAAGAGCAAAAGCTAACGTGGTGCGAAGCTGATCCAAAGGAGAGATCTTTGACGTGGCAAAACTCTTGCACTCAAGATAAAATAAACCATTCACCATTCAAATAAAATTAAACAAAACCTCAAAAACAAATTTTGAAATTTTGTAAAATTACCTTTCTTCAATTAAGTGGAAGAGCAAATGGAAGTTGGAGCTGAAGTTGGAAGTCCATCAGATGTAATGGCACAACAACGGGGGAGAACCTGAATGAAGAAAAAAAACATAACAATAATTTTTTTTTTAAATAAACTTAACAATAAATTTTAAAAAAACAAAAATAAAGAGAAGAATGTAGAGAAGACCAACAACAAGACTTCGACTACGGAGGCAGTGCGGGGATGGGAACGGTTGACGAACGCAGTGGGGGCAGGGGCAGAACTTGTTGGGGCGGAGGCTGAGGCACTAGGCTTGTGAGCTCGAGAGTGAAGTGAGAGCATAGAGAAATTTAGGTTTAGGTGTTTAATTTAGGGAAAAGTGGCGCTGGAAAGTTTTGCTATATATATTAAAGATTTTGCATCGATCAAGATCGACACAAAACGATGCAAAATCAAAAACCTACTTCGTGTCAGCCGTGACCGATGAAAAACAAAATGGCATACAAATAAAATAGAAGTTTAAACAAAATAATTTAATTCATACAATAACAATAAATAAAATATTAAACTAAACCTTGGATTGGAAAAATTTCAATGTTATAGCAACATTCAATGTTTAATTTTTTTATTATTGAGAGAGAAATTGATTTTTCATTATTTATTCTTTTTCGGAAAGACAACTTCATTAAAAGTATGATATAAAAATGTTTCATAAGAATATATGAATTTTTTTATAAATTTTCCTATCGGTTGACTTGGTCTCCACTAAACTTCTGTAGGCGAGCTCGGACTCCGTCTGCCTCTTGGTGGAACTCGTGCTTTCCTCAATGTCTGGATGTTGTTTTTGTTAAGACAGAGGACGCCCTGACGACCGGTCGCACTTCAATGGTCAAGTCAGTACAGGACTATAATAAACAATAAGTATCCAATTTAATGCTTAGTAAAGTGTTAGCCAAGCGTTAGAAAAAGCATTTCGTAACCAGGGATCTTGAGTCCCTTTTATAGAGTGTAGCTAGGTTACCTTTGGCAGTAACAACTTCTGTTATGAGAATCTTATCTCGAGTAAAGACATATTCAATGGGAGAAGATCCCGCTTCAGTGTGTGTAATCTTAACAGCACAACTATGCATAATCTTATCTCCTAAGAGTGTATCAAATCTTTATAGAATAACCACCTGGATACCCACTTGGGTATCGTTCCCCATGATCAAATTTGTTTTAAAGCACATTTACATGCTTTTACGTGTTACTGTACCATGCATATGCCATTATGTATCATGTATGCCAATGTTCTATCAAACCCTAGTGCACTTGGGCTTAAGTTGACAGAGTACGTTTTACTTATACTAGACCCAAATGCACAATATGCACCCTTAGGCTCATTTAACACACTTTCAGACCTACCAGGCCTTATATGCGAAAGATTATACCAATGCATGAACGAGAGATAATATTGACATACTTGAGCCCAAACATGTAGCCCGTTGTTCTTGACCCAACGGCCGAGCTGACCGGCTTCTTGCAGGCGCCGATGTCTGATCTCTGAGAACTGAGCTTTACGCGCTCTGGTCCATTACTCACCCATGGTGACTCACGTTGTTGAACAAGATAGATCAAGAGCTTTAAAGAATCCAAATCCAAGGTGTTTGATGAAATGTTGGTGTTGCTGTTGTGTGTGGGTGGGATCAGGGTAGATTAAAGTGTAATCCACTCTTTGTTTGAATCCAAAACTGATTTGATTTGAAAACCTTTTTTAAAATGGAATGTTTTTCAACTAAGTGAAAAACAACTTGTTGTTTTGTCGAATCAATCGGTTGTTTTTCTCTTAGAGGTTTTTGAAAAAGGTTGAAAGTTGTTTGACTTGGTTGACTTTGTTGTCAAACCAAATCAATCGGTTTTTTCGTGATTTCAACGGATTGTTTCTTTGAAAATCCTAACAGAATTCAGTTTTGATTGGCAAATTTGTCTTAAATGATTTCTAACTGAATACGCTCCTGCTTTAAATGTTTTTAACCAACATTTGGAAGTATATATAGTTTGTTATACTCTCCTGGAAGGTAACAAACAGTTTTGAGAATTCAGTTTGGCAAATTTGATCTCAAGTTTTCAAGATTCACATCAAGCTTTGGATTTTCAAGTGAGAGTGGAATAGGAATGCAATTGTATTCTTTTCAGTTGTACTTTGATCAGGTGTAATCCTTTTCTCAATCTTCTGTAATTCTGTAGTTGTGTTGCCAAGGAGTGTTGTGTGTTCTTGAGGTGTTCAAGATCAATACTCTTGGTGTGGTTTGATAAAGGTAGTGTGTTTCTTGAGGGGTTCAACGTCACTACTTTGGTGTGTTGTGTTTGTAATCTGGTTCTGATTGCATAGTGGATTACCCAGTGATTTCTGGGGACTAGATGTAGCTCTTGGTATAAGAGTAAACCAGTATAAATCTGTTTGTGTGATTCCTTCTTTTCCTGA
Organism: Phaseolus vulgaris; assembly: GCF_051622355.1. NCBI lineage: Eukaryota > Viridiplantae > Streptophyta > Magnoliopsida > Fabales > Fabaceae > Phaseolus > Phaseolus vulgaris. Next base: position 39,902,272 of record NC_143508.1, read on the forward strand.
TCTCACATATATCTATTTTAAGTTGTTTTTAACTGCTGATAAAAACAACCGGTTGAATCGCAAAAACAACCGGTTGATTTTCTGGAAATCAATTAAAACAACTTTGTGCATTGCTTTCCTTAGTTTCTTTATCTGCGATTCTTCATTGGCCTTCATTATACCTTCAAAGTTTGCGAATACCTTTCATAATAAATTCACCCCCCCCTCTTGTTTAAGGCCATATATTCTAACACGCGTGTCTTGCGAATTGCGCACCGCAGTGCCTTGAGATGACGTCTCACCATACTCCATCGTGAGCGTACACGTGGCCACATCAACGGCTAGAACGCATTGTCGCTTACGCTTTCTTGTAATCAACATCATTTTGTAAACTTCAAAACAATGTCTAACACTTCGTACATATATGTTCAATGTTATTATGCTTTCCCTTTACATGGCTCGACTAGCATATTGATAATGCATGCTCTTTAATAGACATGATTACCATGGCCTAACCAACTAATGCATTTAAAAAACTTCACTCCTAAGCAAAATGGTCATCATGATTAAATCTGATTAACATGAAAAAGGTGATTCGTTATGCGTCTCAAGTATTGGACATAACAAATTATCTTTAACAGGATAATCATTCTAATTCAATGTAACAGATTACCGTGCTCAGTCATCCCCAGGACGATTTGTACTTGATGGCTGTAGTGGATGTTCCCACCGTACCTGTCCTATTTCAGACTTAAGCCAGCTATAATTCAGGGGTACCCCACACATCCCTCTAGGATGGCTGACTAGGATGTTGATTCTCCCCTTAGGTCTAGTACCAAGTGTTTCTTGTGCCGAACTGGGTTACTCCGTACCCATTACTCGCATTCCCAGGATGTGGAGTCTTTACCAAGACAAACTAACACCCCTGGTGGAAAGAATTCCAATTACAAATTTCTTTCACACGCCCGAGCTTAGTACTTTGCCGAGACAGTGTCATTTTTTTGGTACAAGTTCGAGCCCAAAATGACAGTGAGCTGCAATCAGGGGCACCCACGCCCAAACCACAATGGTGGCGAGCTACGACTTGAGAGTCAATATGTACCTGTTCAGGTGCTCGAGCCATAAAGGTGGCGAGCTGCGATCAGGGGTGCCCATGTCCAAATTGTCTCTGAGCCAAGGGCCAGGGCACCTGAGTCACAATGTACCTGTTCAATGACTCAAACCTCAACAGTGGTGAGTTGTAACTTAAGAATCGCTATGTACTTGTTCGGGTGCTCGAGCCACAAAGGTGGCGAGCTGCGATCAGGGGTGCCCATGTCCAGATTGTCTATGAGCCAAGGGTCAGCGCACCTGAGTTGCAATGTACCTGTTCAATGGCTCAAACCTCAACGGTGGAGAGCTGCGACTTGAGAGTCGCTATGTACCTGTTCGATTGCTCGAGCCACAAAGGTGGCGAGCTGCGATCAGGGGTGCCCATGTCCAGATTGTCTCTGTGCCAAGGGTCAGCGCACCTGAGTCGCAATGTACCTATTCAATGCCTCAAACCACAACAGTGTCGCCACTGCAACTTGAGAGTCGCTATGTACCTGTTCGGATGCTCGAGCCACAAAGGTGGTGAGCTGTGATCAGGAGTGCACATGTTCAAATTGTCTCTGAGCCAAGGGTCAGCGCACTTGAGTTGCAATGTCCCTATTCGAGGGTTATGGCCACAGTGGTGGCGAGTTGCGATTAGGGGTGCCCATGTCCAGATTGTCTCTAAGCCTTGGGTCAGCACACCTGAGTCGTAATGTCCCTATTCGAGGGTTATGGCCACAATTGTGGCGAGTTGCGATCAGGGGTGCCCATGTCCAGATTGTCTCTGAGCCAAGGGACGGCGCATGGTTTTCTCTGCTTTAATGCTTATGCAGAAAACAAGCTAATGTGTTGTTCTAACCTGCTGTTATAGATGTTTTGTATTGCATAAGTTTTGTTTTGCAGGTACTGCTTCAAATTCAAACAAAGTCCAACACAAGCAACCAGGGATTTGTCTTCATCAAATAGGGAGAGATTGTTGATCAAGAGTTATCAAAGGCTTTAAAGAATCCAAATCCAAGTGTTTGATGCAAGGCTGGAGTTGTTGTTGTGTTTAGGATAGGATCTGGGTAGTTTAAATGTGTAATCTACTCTTTGTTGAACCTAAAGCTAATGTGTTTTAAAACCATTTTTGAGTTTAAAGTGTTTTTCAAACTAAGTGAAAAACAACCTATTGTTTTGTCGAAACAACCCATTGTTTTACTCTTATGTATTTTTTAAAAGGTTTAAAATTGTTTTGGTTGGTTGACTTGCTGTCAAACCAAAACAATCGATTGTTTTGTGGTTTCAATCGATTGTTTCTTTGAAAATCCTAACAGAATTCTATTTTGTTAGTTGAGTGTGCTTTAAATGATTTCCAACTGAATACGCTCCTCTATTAAATGCTTTGACCAATCTTTGAAAGATATAAATAGTTTGTTTATGTTTTATAACAAACAAGAAAAAACATATTTGAGTTTTTCAATTGTGAAAGATTGTTTTCAAGTTTTGAACATTCACATCAATCTTTGGGTTTTCTCAAGAGAGAGTGGAATATGATTACATCTGTATTGATTTCTGATTGTTCTGTAAACAAGTGTAATTCATTCTGAATATTTTGTAAATTTTGGTGTTGTTGTCAAGGAGTGTTGTGTGCTCTTGAGGTGGTCAAGATCAACACTCTTGGTGTGTGGTGTGCCAAAGTGAGTGTGTTTCTTGAAGGGTTCAAGGTCACTACTTTGGTGGTTTGTGTGTAATCTGTTTTGGTTGCTTAGTGGATTGCCCAGTGGCTTCTGGGGACTGGATGTAGCTTTTGGTTTAAGAGTGAACCAGTATAAACTGTTTATGTATCTCTTTCTTCCCTTAAACTCCTTTAAATTCAGTTGTTGTTACTTTACTGGTATAAACAACCGATTGTTTTTCTGGTGCTTTGCTGTTTCGTGCTTAATTTCTTGGCTAACTGAATTTCTGATTTAGTTTCACACAAAGGATTTTGTTCTAGCTGAAAAAGTTTTCAAAAACTCCTCTTAAACAATTCACCCGCCCTCTCGTTTAAGGCCATATATTCTAACAAAGTATAGTTTAAATCAAAACAGTTCACATTATATTTAATTGAATTATACAAGTTTATGAAAAAGGCATTTAAATAGTTCTTCAAGTTGTTACTTTATATGGATTATTATATGAAATAAATACAATTAATATTTTAATATAATAGCTATTTAAAATTTTGTAAATTTTGGTAGGTGATAAGAATAGGAGTTATGTACGTTATAAAAAAAAAATTGAATTTTAGACCTGTATATAAGAGTTGAGGTATCTCAAAATCATTATTCAATTTATTTTATTTATTTTTAATAAAAAGAATTCTATATAAGCCAATTTATTAGTTTAAAAATGTGTTGTTTTCTCATAGTCAATGATGAAGAAATTGTTTCTTTGAAATCTAGGATTAACAATGAGTTATGACTTCTAAGTAAACCCTAAACCCTAAACCCTAAATCCTAAATCTTAAACATCACAACAACGAGTATTAGAGAACGATTTAAATATTTTGTAATAGTTATTATTAAAATGTTGTTAAATAAAAATCAATTTTAAAAATAAAAAATAATAGACATTATATTAATTAAATTAAATATTATAAAATAAAAAATTATTGATATTTAAAGTAATTTATAAATGTATAAATTAATATTAATTAATTAATATGTAATTAGTTAGAAAGATTTTAGTTACCAATTTTAAAATTTAATAAAATAAAATAATTTCTTATAGTAAGTTATTCAACAAAAATGATATCCATGAACTTATATCTTTACGTGCATGACAATAAAAAAATAAAATTTATTTCACTCGGTCTTTTTCTCTCACTTTTATTTTATAATTTTTTTTAATAATAAAATATTATATTTATTTAATAAAATTAAAAACAAATAAAATTTTAAAATAATATAATAATATTATTGGTTCTCAAATGAAAATGTAAAAATATTAGAGTACCATAGTATCATTTTTTTTTCAAATTGTAGTGTGGACAAGTGACCCAAAATTAGGGGCCACAACTTCAATTATTTGTGGGCTAGTGAATGATATTGTTATGAGTATAAGGGACATTCGACAAATAAAGGAGTCCAAGTCATTGATGTATACGTTTGTCTGCATTTCAAATGTACTTTTTCAACATACACTATAAATCCATGCAAAAAAAACATGTGTTTCCTACCAAAATATAGTGGAGACCATCAAAAGGTGTGGTGTATTACATTAAATTTATAGATATTTGAAGATAAAATTCTTAATTTCTAATTTCTTTCTTTAATTATCAACAGTTTCGTATCAACCTTATTTTCAAATTGCTGATAAGAAAAAAACATTATATTCAAATATGAATAGATTATAAATTATATCACGTTAATTTTTATTAAGTTTCATGACTTATGGTTCACTTGGTAGAATTAATATAGACATAAATATGGAGTTAAAGTTAATGAAAAATGGGAAAATATATTTACGGTAAAATAGTGGAGATCAATAAAAGGTTTAGATATATTATAAAATTACATTAAATTTATAGATATTCATAAATAAAATTCTTAAATACTAAATTATTCGTTAATTATTATCAACATCATTTTCATATTTTTTTAAATATTTTTCATGACTAATGGTTCGTAGGATTGAAAAAGATATAAAATATAAAATTAAGTAAATAATACAAAATAATATTTAGTAGGGTGAAAATAGTCGAAACCAATAAGAGGTGTTGTTTTTTATCAGAAAGTGTAAAAATAAAAGTTTTCTTCCTCAAAATAAATATACTTTTATAGTTAATGTCAGAGAAATATGGAACTGTGAAAAATTCATAGTTGTTTAAATTTGTTATAGCTTGATTTTAAAAAGTACTTTATTTAAATTATGAAAGTTGAGATAAATATTTAAATTCGAAATTACTAATTTTAATAATTTCAATTTGTTATAAATATTTTATTGAATTTTTAAATTTATAAAAGGTTTATTAATATTTATTAGTTTAAAATTAGTAATTTCAAATTTGCTAATTTATTTAAAAATTGTAATTTCTTTTGAATTTTATACTTTAAATAAACATTAGAAATATATATATTTTTTAAATTATATAGCTAAATGAAAATTTAGTAATTTAATTATATAAAAACTGCTATAATTTCCCTTTTAAAATATGAGCAATTAGCAATTAGCATTTAATAATTTAAGCAGTTGTTCTAAAATTCTCAAACTTCTTTAAAGCTTTTATAAAATTTCTATTATTAAAACAGTAAAAATTATGAAAGTAAATACTCTTTTCATTAATGAAAAATGGTGAATTTGATTGAATTTTGGAATTTAAAATTGTTTTTTATTTTTTAAATTATTAGAAAAAGGTTACTTAAGTTATTTTTGAGAATTTTTTTATTTTTTATTGATATGAGTTTCGTCTAATCATATATATATATAAATAATTGATGGTCACAGTTTGCATAATTTCTGTACCACAATTCTGAACTTTTACGTGACTACCTTTGCAAAATAACTTTGTTTCTTATAAATGTAATAGGTTGGGTTCTTTATTCTTCAACATTTGAAAGCTAAGAGCTACACTTCCTTTTCACCAAAAAAAGTCACTTACATTATACCAACAAACCATGGCTAGCGGAAGCTTATCACTTCCAACTTCTGCCAATGGTGCAAAACCTCCCATCACTCGACCCACTGCAAATTTTCATCCTTCCGTTTGGGCGATCGCTTCCTTTCCTACGTTCCTACTTTCGCTGTATGTCATTCTTTATTTTCAATTTCTTTAGCTAAAATCATGTATTTTACATTTAATCTATTTCATGCAGGAAAGTGATAGCCACATTCAACAAGCTAAACTATTAAAAGAGGACGTGAGGAAGACTCTTGTCTCACCTATTGATCATAACAATTTCTCTTTTAAATTGAACTTCATTGATTCTGTCCAACGTTTGGGTGTCTCTTACCATTTTGAGCACGAAATTGACACTCTTCTATGTCAAATTTATGACATTTCAACAGAGGACAATAATATCATAGCTCATAGTGATCATCTTTACCAAACGGCTCTACTCTTTAGGTTGCTTAGACAGCATGGATACCGCATTTCTTCAAGTACGTCTTCATCAACTTTTAACCAATTTCTTTCTCAAAAACAATAAATTCTTCTGTGATGCTATTAAATTTATTGTTTGAGTTTGCTCTTTAGTACTAGTTGCATTGCATAATGAATGTCTTTGTTTCTGTCAGGAGTGTAGTCGAGTCAACTATATACAAACAAATCTAAACAAATTTAAATATTTTGATCGAATCAAATTTTGAGCTTTTCTTTGCGCAGATGAATCAGAAATGAGTTAATCAAGTTCAAGTTTGTTTGAACAGACCATGAGGTAGGATGCATGTCCGTATTCTTTTAAATAAAGAAAAACAAAAATAGAAAAACTTGTAAACTATAATAATTTTGGCTACAAATCTAACTATTGAAAAAACGTGGTTTGGGGACAAACTAGTGGAATAAAATAGTGAGTTTCTTACCTAAAATTAAGATAAAGTTAAATATGTAAGAGAATGACAAAAATAGACTCATTATATCATTTAGCACTTGCTCATCTTGGTAAAATTGTGCTCTAAAGGTGAAAAATACAACAATTTTATAAATATTACCTATGAATCATCTCATACCACATCTTTTATCTTAACTCTTCAATGCACATTTTTATAATGTAACTTTTAAAAAACAAATAAATCAAATTAAAAAGTGTGATTTAGAATAATAAAAATATGACATTTAATTATGGGTGTTTTAAATTATATTTAATTAAAGTTGTCTTTAATATATTAAACGATATTTAAAACATGGGTACTTTAATTTACAACTTTTAAATTGTAATATATTTTGCCTTAGACAATACTAAATGTGACTTAAACATGAAAAGGCAACAACTTTGGTATATGCACTATCAAAGACGACAAATTATAAACTATTTATATTTGAGCCACAATTTTAAGGTGTTGCCTTTAGAAATGAATAAACTACATTAGAATAAGTGTTGTTTAAACAAATAAAAATGTGGTCTTTTCTCAACTATAGAAATGAAAAGACAACATTTTTATAAATATGACTTATGAATATTATGGGTCACGGAGTATGGTACCACTCTTTATCATGACCTCTCACTCTTGGTTGCAATTCTTTTATCTCTCACTCTCGATATGTTTCGATAGTGGAATATCAATCACAGGTACATTTCATCAAGTTTTGTTAATATTATTAATAATAATTTTATTACTATTATTATTATTATTTTGATTACAATTTTTTTTTAGTTTAGGGTTTAGGATTTCTGAGTTATCAAATTTTTCTAACCTCTAACAAATATAATTTGACCTAATATGCTTTAATTTCTTTTAAATTATACAACACTATTATTTATCAAAACAATTTTCACTTTTAGGGTTTATAGGGTGACTGAAAACAATTTATGCAAATAGTTTTATATTAATTTGTGTAAGTCAATTGTATGGTAGTATCCTTATAATAGTTATATAATTAAATATATACCTTGAAATTTACATATGTTTATATTTCAAACAGGTATATTTTGCAAATTTCAAGACCAAACAGGAAAGTTTAAGGAAAGTTTAGTTGATGATATTCAAGGAATGTTAAGCTTGTATGAAGCAACAGGACTAAGATGTCATGGAGAAGATATGCTTGAAGAAGCACATAAGTTCAGTTTCGAGCAGTTAATGAAGTTTATAACAACCCAATTAAGTTCTTCTCATGCGGCACGAGTGCAACATAGCTTAAAACAATCACTTCGCAGATGTTTGCCTAGGTTGGAGGCAACATATTATATGTCTTTCTACGAAGAAGATCCATGTCATGATGAAAAATTGTTAACATTTGCAAAATTGGATTTTAATATGCTACAAGAGCTACATTTGAAAGAAGTTAGCAGCCTAACCAAGTAATATCTTCCTCACATATTTACCTTTCGTTCTATAAATTAATAAATATTAGTTAAAGATTTTTGGTTTTTTCTTTGGAATCTTAGTGTTGTTTTTTGTGATGCAGATGGTGGACTAAGGATTTAAATGTCTCAACCAATTTACCTTTTGCACGAGATAGGATCGTAGAATGTTCTTTTTGGATTTTAGGGGTCTACTTTGAGCCACAATATTCTAGATGGATAACAACAAAAGTTGCAGCTCTAGCTTCCATCATTGATGACCTCTATGATGCTTATGGAACCATTGAAGAACTTGAGCTTTTCACTAGTGCAATTGAGAGGTTAGGCACATCAAAATAACATCTATATTACAAGAAAATCATGTAGTAATTAAATTTAGAAATAAAAACTAATTAGTTACTATATTGACTAAATTAGATACTATTTTAGAGACTAAAAATTTATTGGTATTTAAAGTGGTTTCTATTATTAATAAAAATTTATAAAATGATTTAAACTGATATCTAAATTAGATACCTAGGTTTTACCTACTAATAGTTTAGATTCTAAATTAGTTACTAAAACACTAATAAAGACTAATTAATTTAGAATATAAAGTAGTTAATAGCTAAAACCTTAGTAGTTAATGGTTAGATACCAATTTAGAAACTATTTTATAAATTTTTATTAATAATAGAAACTACTTTAGATACCAATAATTTTTTTAGTTTATAAAATGGTCTTTGATTTAATCAAGTAGTAATTAATTATTTCAATCTCTAAAATTGGTTTCTATTTAATGATTTTTTTTAGTGATAGTAGTATATATTTAGCATAATTCTTCCCATATATAAAAGATAACTTTCTCAAGTCTAACAGGTGGGATATTTGTTGCTTGGTTGATCTGCCAAAGTACATGCAATTATGTTATAAGGCAATTTTGGATGTTTATGAAGAAATTGAGCTAGAGATAAAAAAGCAAGAAAAAGTATATTTAATGAAGTATGTCAAGAAAGAGGTAATTATAGTTTCATTAATTTTTTCTTATTCTTTATTCATTTGATACTAAGAAGTTAAATCAAATTTTATTTCCTATTTTTTTATTTCTATATTTGCATAAAAAAATATAAACGAAATGTCTTTTTTGCAGCTAATTTGAGTTGTATGGAGTATAGAAAATAGATATTTTTTTATGTACAATATTAGAGGTGCAAAAAATATTTTTTTCATCCAAAAACATCACCAATCCTATTTAATGACCAAACAAGGAATTTTGATTTACTACTGCTATGTGCAGTTGCCAAAATATGGAAATGGTACGACGATTTTAAAGTTGTAGTCTATGCACACATCGTCTATAATCGACATCCACACAATCATAGTTTATTAGACCATTATAGGCGATGTTTATGTACAAAACTGTCACATGTAGTGTATGTGAAACCTAAAATGTATTCTTCAATCTTTTTCTTATTGTTTTGTCCAAGTTTGATTTCGAGAATTTTTTGAGAGAGAACGACTTCGGGTTATGGAAACTTAAGATGCTGGAAAAATGTTTGTAAAGGAAAAGAAATTATAGAGGAACTCAAGAGTTTCAACGGTAACACACAACAACGATGACAAGAAGAACACGAGCAAAAAATTCAAACATGGGAACCCACTTGTTCAACACTGAAAATAGAGAAAAACTCATCAAGAAAGCACAAAAGTAAGAAAAACAACATAAAAACATTAAGGAAGGCACATTATAAGGAATGAGAACAATGACAACAAAGAGAGGTCACATAAAAGACAATAGTGGAAGTAACAAAAAAGAAAGTGCGAAGACAAAAAAGCTTGAAGTGGGAAATAAAAAACATATAGACGACGGTTATAACCTAATAACCGTAGTCTATATGATAGACACTGATATAGGTGACAGTTGCCTAAAAACCCTAGTCTATAGCGGCAATTATAGGCGACGATTGGCCACAAAACTGTAGTTTGTATGCTCTATTTTAAATAGACGATGGTTATAATTAGAACCGTATTCTATTTATTGATCTTATTTTCAAAATTGTCACCACATTTTTGTAGATGACGCTCCAACTTAAATCACTGTCTGTACACGTCGTAAAACTCTCTTTTTGCACTAGTGATTGTGGAATAGTTTCTCAATATTATATATCTGTACTTTTAATGCTAGGTGAAAAGACTAGTCCAGGCTCATATGGCTGAGGCAAGATGGTGTCATACCAACCATATTCCAACAATGGAGGAGTACATGAAAGTAAGAGGAATGTCAACTGGTTACCCTTTCTTGATTACCTTATCTTTCCTATGCATGGAAGATACAACAGAGGAGGTCCTTATATGGGCAATGAATGAACCAATAATTATTGCAGCTTCTACAACTATATGTAGAATCATGGATGACATTGTTGGAGATGAGGTATGTGCTAGACACTAATTAATTTCTATCAATTTAACTAAAAAGAGACTGTGACCAAGTTTTCTATGGGACTACTGATAAATTCACCTAATTTTACAAAATATGTCGAGAAGAAATAGTAATAATAGAATTATAATTTGAGTTTAAAAATAAACATCTTATTTATCTTATATAAAGAGTTGGCAATTGCAAAAATTTTAAAAATTTGAAAGAGGAACACTTAGTAATAATTTGGTAAGACCATTAATGCATCCTTTATGTTTTGTTAAATATTGATTTTTGTTTGGATTCATTCTTATTTTTGCTATTTTTATTTATGAAGTTTGAACAACAAAGAGAACATGTTGTTTCAAGCATTTATTGCTATATGAAACAACATAAAGTGTCAAGGAAATGTGCCATTGAAGAACTACAAAAGTTAGTTGAGAATGCTTGGAAGGACATAAATGATGCATGCTTAATTCCTACTCAAGTACCAATGACTTTTCTTATGCGTGCAGTCAACTATGCATGTGTGATCGACGTGCTTTACAAAGATGAAGATAACTATACAAATGCAGGAGGGATAATGAAAGATCATATTGAATCTTTATTAGTTAAAAAGATGTCCCTGTAAGCTAGAAGCTTTGGTCTTCTATAAGTTATTGTTGATCAATTTTGGTCTTTTATTAATTACATGTTGATTGAATATCGCTTTCAGATTGTTCGACAAGCCAATCAAAGAACAAATATTTATAAAAAATGAAAACTTCTTTCAATTAATAAATTTTGGAAATAACAAACATCTTGAAGGAAGGCGAGTTGCTAACAAGCAATTCCAAGCAAATTGAACCTAAGGTTGCATGGTTTGGAGGCAACCGAATATGTAAATGGATGGAGGAAGTGAAGAAGTGAATCGGTGCTAGTAGTTTCACATAGAAACTTGGAGAGATAAAGAACTACTTCATGGTTCTCCTAGCCTAAGTTGACTTGAATTGTATCGAAGAGAAAGTTGAGACAAGACAGTAAATAAATATAATTTAGGCAGAGTTTCTATTAAGAAGTGAACTTTAAGTCTAACTCAATCTTATAAAACCGGCTTATTTTTTTTCTTTGATCGGTAATAAATAAAATATATAAAAAAAGACACTTCAGGGGTGTTCCAACCGTTATACAAGTCTTTGACCCAGGTAGGGCAATATCAAACAGGAACGAGTGAAAGTGTAGATAATTAGAGTTAACTACATTTTTACAAGCTAAAAAATACACTATAAAAGCATATGCATTTAGGCCATCGAGCCTTATAACTTTTCTATTTTGTTGCTCAATCCCTACAAGATTTTGCACCAGTTCTCGTTGCAACAATGGATTCCTTCAATAGCTCTTGTACCGACCAATCCTCGGATGTCATTGACTGCTAGTAATGGTGGGCAACGTAAGCTGGGTCCCACGAGCGGCATGGGCCAGTGTCTCGTGAGTGACGCAAGCCAAGGTGCTGAAGAGTGGTCAGGCGTCGATCGCCAGGATGTGCTGATGTGTCCTCGGCAACAGAGTGAGGGCGATGTGACATCGGACATCGGTGAATCAAACAACAGAGCTGGGCCACGAGAGGTGGATCCCAGACAACACACCAATTATCAGTAGAGAGAATCCTAGATCACGAGGAGCCCATGCGTGTGGTGAGAATAGCGCATTCAGGCACGACAAAAGTAAGGAACCACTGGAAGTGCTAAGGTCCATGAGGGTGACGTTCCAGGGGTAAGTTGCATGCATGACATGTGAACAGCTAGGGCACTCCTAGGACGGATGTCCCTAGAGATTAGGTGCACAAGTTGGTACCCAGGTGGTCATCCCGTCAGAGGTTGCACTCCAGTAAGGGAGCCTTACGCGCTAGATTTCCCTAAGAGTGGGTGATAGCGGCGTTAAAGCATACCCTTAGAAACCTTAAATGCGGGTAGCGGAAACCCTAGAGTATATAAAGGGAAGTAATGAACCTAGCAAGGTACGCAACATATATGCGATACACACACAGTTTACACAGAGCTTTTACAGCTAAGAGTTTTGGTGTTTCCTGGCCCCAGTATTGACTTGAGCGTCGGAGTGCAAACGACCTCTAGGGCGCCCCTTTGTCTTTCCAGGTTTAGGTGTTTGATCGAAGCAAAGCACGAACGAAGGCAGAGAGAATTGGGCGTGTGATCTTTGTTAGACGTACTAAGGCAATCGAGTCAAACGACAGGAACAACTCTGTTCTTCCAACATCTTCCATTCAATTACTGCTATCACCATCCATCTCTGTTACAGCCTCATCACAAATCTTTCTTTGAGTAAGAGTTGTGCACCCCATCAGATCTTGAAAATTAGCTTGCACCAGCATCACTTATGCTTTATCTACAAATTGGCTTAGCAGAAGAAATGACAGCGACTCACATGGCATATAAGAACTGATATACTTTTTCAAAAAATAGATAAAAACTGCTTAATTTGTTGCATGCTTGCACCTGATCCTATTGTATACATATGACCTGTATGTGTTGCTTCCATTCATCCATCATCCTCCAGTCTAGCACTGCTTCATCCACCTATCCTCACTTCCTTATAAGAGATGCACTTCTCCTTCTGCAAACTCATGGCATCTCTGTAAAAACACTCTATATAGAAAGCTATGTTTGCACTAAAAATCCAAAAATCTAGCTTCCTTGCCCTTCGTTGACTATGAGATCACACACCAGAAAAGGTTGTTCTGCATAATAGGGAGGAAGATAGGACATGAGTGCCATTGACTTTGCTTGTATATATAAGCTGGAATTTCTTGACAAGTTCTGACTCAGCATAGACTCTTATACTGGAGCTGCTTTAACTGCATACAGAGACAGTCCCCAAGCCTGCATTTCCCTCTTTTCAACACCACCCATACATCACCCTTTGTGATTGTCGCACCATCAACTGCTTCTGATATGCATTACCTAAACAATTATGCAACAAATGTTAGAATTTAGGTCTAAACAAGAGAGGGTGAATTGTTTTCACAAGATTTTCGCAATTGATTTTGGTCTAAATAAGGTAGAGTGAAAAGTTATGAAAAATCAACCAATTGATTTTCTATTCAACTCAATAAATTTATGTTTTGAGGTTATTTTCAGAAAATCAACCTGTTATTTTCACAAAACAACTGGTTGTTTATACCAACAGAATATGAAACCAAGTTAAAACAGTCTATAAGAGTAAAGATAGAGAGAATCACACAAGAGGTTTTACTGGTTCACTCTTAACCAAAAGCTACATCCAGTCCTCATCTACCCACTGAGAATTCACTATGTAATTAAACCTAGATTACAAAACACACACCAAGAGTGATGATGTTGAACCCCTCAAGAACATACACCACTTCCGATGTGAGTTAATTTTAGATCGTTCCATTTTAGAGGTGACACTTTACTAATGATTGAGATTTTTAACAACTATATGGTGAGACCTAGGGAAGATCCCCACTGGACATGAACTTAACCAAGTGGTTAAGTAAGTGTGAATGCTGCTTGGCAATACGACAGTTTCCATAAACACTTTTTTGAAACTTCCCTATATAAGAATGTTGAACATGAGAGCTTTGATGTTTCAAATCCACATGAAGTTGCGCTGCTTTTTGGATTGGGTTTAGGTTAGATTGTTTAGAATCTTGTAAAAGATCAGTTCTTAATCCTTGCACAAAACTTGACCAATCAGTTTTAAAGAAACAAAGTGTTTTTCAAAGCAAAGGGAAAACCACCAATTGAACCATCGATATAATCAGTTGTTTGTCACTTAGCTGGCTTATAGGTTTTGAAACTATTTTTTGAATTGGTTATGCAACTGCCTGACCCATTCAACTGGTTAAATCGTGGTTTCAACCGATTAAATGTGTGTTTTCATAACAATTTGTTTTTGAAAACCTGTTTTAACTATTTTGATGTGAGCAAAACTGTTTCAGCTGATTAAAACTGCCTTAAACGACTAGGTTTCAAGTTCTATAAATGTAGCCCTTCTTTCAAAGCAAAAACAACAAGTTTTGGAATTAATTACCAGTTTTGAAAGGTGAGAATGAAAATCTTTATGCATTCAACTAATAAGAGTATTTGGGAAATGATTGAAAACGGTCCCTTTATACCTCAAGTCAAAAGAGATGAGGTTTTAATTGATAAACCTTCATCTGAGTGGACTGAGGCTGGAAGTATAAAAGCCAAGTTTGACTGGATTGCCAAGAATATAATAACCTCTGCTTTGAGTTGTGATGAATTTTTCAGGTTATCACTGTGTAGCTCAGCAGAGGAAATGTGGGACATCCTTGAAGTCACACATGAGGGGAAAAACGATGTCAAGCGAGCCAGAAAGCATGCTCTTATTCAAGAGTATGAACTCTTTAGAATGCAAAAGGGAGAAACCATCTGTGATGTGCAAAAAAGGTTTTCTCGCATTGTGAATCATTTGATGAGTCTTGGTAAGATTTTTGACAAGGAGGAGTTGAACATCAAGATACTAAAATGTCTTGAGAGATCATGGCAGTTAAAGGTCACTGCCATCTCTGAATCAAAGGATCTAACACCAATGATCGTTGCCTCATTGTTTGGTATGCTTAGGGAACATGAGCTCGAAATGAATAGGCTTGTTGTCCAAGAAAGTGAGGACAAGCACAACAAGGGCATAACACTCAAAGTGCGCAATCACAAACAACAACCAGACTCAAGTGGAAGTGATGAAGACACCATGAGTCTGCTATCAAGGAAATTCATCAAGTTCTTGAAGAAAAGAAAAGCTTCAAAGAGGTATGATTCTAAAAACCTAGTGATTTTAATATTAACAAATACACTTGCTATGGTTGTGGTGAACAGGGTCATATCAAGGCAAAATGCCCCAATAATGAAGCAAAAGACAAGGTAGATTTCAAGAAAGAGAAAAAGGGAAAAGCCAAGAAGGCATATGTGACATGGGATGACAATGAAGTATCATCCTCAAGCTCTTCTGATGATGATGGAGATCAAGCTCAAGTGGACATGGAGGCCAATCATCAAGAGCAAGAAGAGGTTGAGGCTCAAATGGAGGACGCTCATGGAATTCAAAGCCCACCTCAAAGGCTTACAAGGAGCATGCTCAAGGCTTTAGGAGCTAATGGACGTTTGTTTTCTCTTTTTGTAATTTCTTTGTTTGAAGGTGCTTAGAGGGAAACATTAGAAACCTCTTTTGTTATAGCATCTTTTAGTCTTTAGTTAGGAGTCTTAGGGGGTGTGCGTTTAGTAGAGAGGTGTAGGAGTAATAGGGAGGTGCCAAAGTGAGAGAGGAAGTCACACCTTCCTCATGCTTGGCGCCATTTTCATGTATTTGGGGGGAATTTTGAATTTAATTAGCTTTGCATTTCAGCACCTCTAGGCTATAAATTAAGGTGCTGCCTTTGTATTTTTCAGATTTGAATTTTGAATTACAGAAACTCTACTCAATTTTTGAGAGAGAATTGGAGAGCTTTGTGCCTTCCTCACTTAGTCTTATCTTGAGAGTTCTTTGGTTACCTCAAGTGGCGGCTTTGCACACTCATCTTGGAGTCTCCATCCTCTAAGTGGCTTGATCATCCAACCATTCCTCCATCTTCATGAGCTTTCTCTTCTCCTTCCTTCCTTCTCTTGTTATGTTCATGTCTTAGCTTGATTCTTTGCTTTTTCAGTTCGGCATTTTCAATTCCTTTGTGTTTTGCTTCGGTTCATTTCATTTTCTACCGTTCAACTTTGTTTCTTCTTCATTTCTAGTTTAATTGTTCGGTGCAATTATGTTCTTATGCATTTTGTTCGGTGCCTTTGCCTTTTCACTCAATTTGTTTGGTTCAATTTGACAATACATGGAACTTCCATATGAGTTTGGGTTTTGGTACTAGTCTTGGTGAGTTCTTGATCATAGAACCTTGATCCAATTCTATTTTAAAGTGCCTATCTCATATCCAACTCAAGATCATTCCTAAGAATGTCAAGAATCATTCATATTGTGCTATTGGAATCATATCAAGTATCATGTAGCATGAGTTCACCATCCTCAAGTAAAGGTAACAAATATTATCAATTGCTTGAAGCTTTTAATGAAACCCATGAAGTGGCTAATCCAATTTTGAAGATGTTCTTGCATCTCAAAAATGGGTTTTTGGAAAAGCTAGTTTAGGTTTCTATCCTCAAAACAAAGGAAATGGGATTTCAAAACCTTTTTCATCTATACCAGAAAATAATCGGTTAAAAGGTTGATTCAACCACTTGTTACATGCTTCTATTGCATGAAGAAAGGCCATTCTGTTAGGTACTACAAGTTTCGAAAGTCTCTGGTTCCTATAGGCATTTTTAAATGGATTCCCAGATGTTTTGATGGTTCTAAAGACCGGTCTAATACAAAGGGTCCCAAGTTCTTTAAGGGATCAAACCTTGTGATTTAACAAGCTCTCTTTTGCAGATTTTTTGACTTGAGTGAAGGGTCCGAAAATTCAGGTCCTCAAGAAGATCTCTGTACATATCAACATGTTGTTCTTTCTTTTCCTCAGTTCTAAGCTTTTCTGCAGTGTGCCAAAAATACTTTTTGTGTTGAGTTATGGCTGGAACACCTTCATCTGCTAAAAGGATGAAGTCCAGAGTTGTTAGAAGTGGTGGAAAGCTTGAAGGATGGTTCTCAGGAGATACAAAACTCATCAACAAATACCTACATGAAGGAAAAGTGTGAATACACCAAAGCTTGTGTCCATCACTTGGATGAAACGGCAAAATCTGTCCACTGTGAGAAGCTTCCTCAAGGAGCAAAGTTTGAAGAGATTTCTTGAGCTAACTGGAAACATTTATCCATATTTAGTAAAGGTATTCTACACCAACCTCAAGTTTGATAGTAACTCACTTGTTTCTCATATGAAAGGTATAAACATGGAGATTACCAATTATGTGTGGTTGATTGTGATCGGATTCAAGTACTCTGGGCTGAGGATCAACAAAGACTGACTTTACTCTTGATGTTTTTCCCTTTGGCAGTCATTCTTCAAATCCAAAAGTGATTCTTGGCTACCAAGGATCCCTACAATAAAAGGTTAAGAAGCAAGATTTGGTCCCCTTATGAATTTGGGTCCAATGATTTTAGTAGGAACCTTAGAAACCTCAACAACCCATTTCAAAAGACCTTTAGGAAAAGAAAACCTTCTAACTATGCATAATTTAACTGTGTGGCCTTTTTTCATGCTGTAAAAGCAAATTTCAACTAGTTGTTTCGACAAAACAACAAGCTATTTTTCAAAGAAACTAGAAAAGGGTTTTGAAACTGATTTGTTCTTACTGTCTAGGTTAAATCCCAGTCCAGCCTTTCCAAATAACACAATTTTATGAAGCAATAACAATTTCCAGATTTAATTGGCCTTTGGAAAACTTGTCCACAATTTTTAAAAGATAGTGAACCTTCTTTTAAAGTGATTCAAAATTTTCACAAAATCTTGAATCAACACACTTACAAGAAGAGTTTTGGTAAATCATTTCCAAGTTTTCAAAATCAGTTTTTGAATTGTTTAACTCTTCTTCTAAGGTCTTGACTCTATTTTCCAACCAGTTGTTTAACCCTTTCAACCGGTTATTCAAAAAGGTCTGCCTGTTAGCTTCCTCATGAGTTTCTTTGAAGGCAACAAGAAGTTTACTATAGTTTTCAAATTTTATAAAAGTGTTAGAACTTACACTGCTGGTTTCTGAATGTTCCTTTTCCATCAAACACAAATTGGCTTCTTCATCTTCCTTTGATGATGAACTTGAGGATGAGTCATCATTGTCTTGCAAAGCAATGTAGGCTCTTCTTGATTTGCCTATCTTTTCAAACTTCATGTTAGCCCCCTTCTCTTTACTCTCATTGTTTGGACAATCAGCCTTGATGTGACCCTGTTTATCATATCCAAAAGAAGTATAGTTTGTAAAATTAAATTCATTGACTTTCTTGCTATTATACTTGTTTGATGGTTGATTCTTGTCCTGGTTATTCTTCTTCAAGAACTTGTCAAACTTGCATGTGAGCAATTTGAGAGTCTCACTATCACTAGTCTCATTTGAGTCTTGATCACCCTTTTGACCAACAACTCTTAAAGCTATGCTTTTCACATGTTTTTCTTCATTTTCTTGGTCATTAAGTGGGTCCATATCAAGGTCATGCTCTCTTAGCTTTCCAAAAAAGGAGGCAGTGGTCAATGTAGTCAAATCCTTGGATTCTAAAATAGATGTGACCTTTGGTTGCCAAGATCTATCCAGCATTTGAGAATCTTGATGTTCAGCTCCTCCCTTTCAAAGATTTTTCCAAGGCTAATAAGGTGATTCACTCTGTGTCTGAATCTTTTCTGCACATCTGAGATGGTTTCCCCTTTAAGCATATTGAACACTTCATATTTCTTGGTTAAGGCATGCTTTCTTGCCCTCTTCACATCAGTTGTGCCTTCATGAGTAACTTCAAGGATATCCCACATCTCCTTTACAAATGCACATTGAGAAATCCTGAAAAATTCATCTGAATTCAAAGCAGAATTGATAATGTTCTTGGCAATACAATCATATTGAGCCTTTTTGTTTTCAAGCTTAGTCCATTGGGACCAAGATTTTTCAATAAAAACATCATCTTTTTCAAGCTTAGGTACAAAAGGACCATTTATGATAGCATCCCATATTTCTGTATCGATTGATTCACCAAAAATTTTCATTCTTACCTTCCAAAATTGATAGTTTAGTCCATAAAAAAAGGTGGCGTGTTTATAGATGGACTCTGCCCAAAGGGTAGTTTTTCAGCCATTTTAAAAAAGATTTAGGATTGAAACTTGAGTAACTTTCAAGAACTCATCTCCTGATGTCAATTGTTAGAATTAGAGGCCTAAACAAGAGGGGGGCAAATTGTTTTCACAAGTGTTTTGCAAAGAATGAAGGTACAATGAAAAGTTCTGAAAAATCAACCAATTGATTTTCTGTACAACTCAATAAAATTTCTATTTTAAGTTTATTTCCAGAAAATCAACTTGTTGTTTTCATGAAACAACTGGTTGTTTATACAAGCAAAATATGAAACCAAGTTAAAACAGTTTATAAGAGTAGAGATAGAGAGAATCACACAAGAGGTTCACTCATAACTAAGAGCTACATCCAGTCCTCAGCTAACAACTGAGAATTCACTATGTAATCAAACCTAGATTACAAAACACACACCAAGAGTGAGATCTTGAACCCCTCAAGAACACACATCACTCCTTGGCAACACCATTGTTTCTAGAAACACTTTTCTGAAACTGCCCTGTACAAGAATACACATAAATACAATGTTCAAGAAGAAGAGAATAGAATACAACTGGGTATTACAAAGCTAAAGTTCAAAAGTATACAAAACCCAACCCTATTCGAAACACTTGAGATGATCCAAAGCTCTTGAATTCTTGATAAATGTGTTAAGCAATCTCTCTTTCTTAGAGTCATGAAAAGAATATCAAACAACCTTTATATAAACTCAATAAAGTAGTCAAAACTGTTAGATCAGAAACCAAAAGCTATTTCAAGCATTTAAAACCAGTTCAAACCACTTAATAGAATTTTGTTAGGAAAACAACATGTTGTTTTCCAAAAGAGTCGATTGAAATAATTTTCCTGTTAAGGTTTTCATAAAAACAACTAGTTGTTTTATCGAAATAACCGATTGTTTTTGTTTGACGGTAAAGACAAAACAATGCCAAGCTTTTCCAAATCATTTTAAAAACCACTAAGTGTCAAACAACAGGTTGTTTCGACATTTCAACAAGTTGAAATTTCATAGTATTTTAGAAAACACATATTTTCAAAAAGATAAAGATTCAAATGAGCTTGGATAATTTCAAGAATAGAATTAACAAGTTAAAAAATATTAGACAACACACACACACACACACACCAAACAGCAAGGTGTTCAAGATTTCCACATAGATTTGGATGCATCAAAGCTTCTTGTTCAATAGCAGAGAGAAATGACCAATACTGTTGAAGATGGGAGCTTTGATGTTTCAAATCCACATGAAGCCTGAAGCTGTACTGCTTTCTGGGTTTGAGTTTAGATTAGGGTGTTTAAAATCTTTGTTAAGATTAGTCCTTGATGTCTACACAAAGCTTGATCAATCAATTTTAAAAGAAACAAAGTGTTTTTCCATGCAAAGGGAAAACAACTGGTTGAATTATCGAGACAATCGGTTGTTTGTGACTTAGCTGGCAATGAGGTTTTGAAACTGTTTTTTGAATTGGTTATGTAACTACCTGACCCATTCAACCGGTTAAATCGTGGTTTCAACCGGTTAAATGAGTGTTGTGCTAACAGTTTTTTGGAAAACCTGTTTCAACTGTTTTAAATGAGAACAAAAATGATTTGAAACTGTTTTTTTTTTTTATCAGCAATAAATTAATAGAATAAAAAGAGACACTTAAGGGGTGTCTCAACCCTTATACACAAGACCTTCATAGTTTAAACAAACAGCAATACAGAACAGAGTTAAGGATCACTTACCACTAGAACCCATAAACTATAAAGGCTTCCCAAACCAGAAAAATTGATTAGCACATACACCAACAGAAAACAGATTGCGTGAAGAAGAAAAAAGAAACTCCCTCCCACCCCTTTACAACAAGACAAAGCCATTAACAACTTAATTAGGACCAAAAACCACGGTAGTCCCAGTCACAGCTGTAGACCATGCCCAGATGATTTGAAACTGTTATGTTGCCTTAAACAACTAGATTTCAAATGCTATAAATATAACGTTCTTTCAAATGTTTTAAGTAGAAGTTTTACACTCTGATTTGAGATCAAAAAGAGAGATTGCAAACTGTTTGTTAAAGAAGTTTTCCAAGTTTAGCAAGATTGCTTTTAAGCTTTGCTGTGGTTCAAGAACTGGTCATAAGGCTTCTGGTTTTCTGTAACTCCAGGTGTTTTCTACCCTTACTTAGTTTCTTGTAATTGTATTCTAATATTGAAAACATGTTTGTAAAATCCTATTAAGTCAGTGTGATTCTGGCTTGAGGTGTTTGCTAGTGCAAAGAGGGTGAGTAGGCTTTGTAGGATTCAAAGTCACCTCTTTGTGGTGTGTTGTTATAATTTGTGATTAATTACATAGTGGAATACTCAGAGATTGTTCTGAGGACTGGATGTAGCTAAGGGTTGAGTGAACCAGTATAATCTATTTGTGTGAATCTCTTTATCTCTTAACTCTCATAACTATTTGTGTAAATTCATTTTTTGCTGCTTCTATAAACAACCGGTTAAAACGTATTTTTAACCGATTAAAATTCTGAAATAGTTTTCTGAATCATTGTTTAATTGTCTTCCTTAGTTGTTTATCTATGATTGATTGGTAAAGATTCATTCTTAATGAAATATCTGCGAAAAGCTTTTATAAACAATTCACCCCCTCTCTTGTTTAAGCCATCAATTCTAACAAATACTACACTGAGCCTAAGCATAATCAAAATTGGAATGGCAGGATAATCATGCACCCTTTGTACATGTGTTATACCATTTACGGGTTCAAAATCAATTCCTAGGCACAAAGAATACTGCATCATTATCAAAGCAAGCATAACCATAAATCTACATCAAACCATATAGTATATATCATTACCTTTGCAAAACTTGAGGTTTCCTCTTCCAGAACTAGATGTTGAAGACGGATGCTGCCCCTTCAAGACAAAGTGTTTGATGAAGCCAAATGTGTATTTTACCTTAGTGTTTTGTATTTGCTTTAAGGATGTCTTAGGTATAAATTACAGGGTTGTTTAAAGTGGGCTTTTTGCTGGATAACCCACCTCTTAACCCTTGACCGTGTGATAAGATCAAGCACAAGTTTTCTGAAAATATTTTTCACATGTTTTGTAAAAATATCCTTTACTGCATAGAAAATGAATCTGTTCTTTTCTAAATGAATAGATTATTTCTTAAACTGATGTCTTGATTACGTGTTTTTGAAAATCATGTTTTATGCATCAAGTATCTTGACTCAGTCTTCTTTCTATCAAAACGAATAAGTTTCATTTCTTAAAAAGTTATAGTTATTATTTTGAAAATGACTTTGTTCTTCCTTAAATGAATAGATTCTTTTTTGTTTGGTGCCATGTTTCTTAAAAGGTTTTTCACAGCTTTATCTTTGCACCAAAGAGTTTGACTAAGTCTCCTACATCTAATAAAATCTCTCACTGCTCTCGAAAATAAATCTGTTCATTTTATTTTCAATTTGTTTTTTTTTTTAACTGCTTTAACTGTTTTTTAAAAGTCTGTTATAAAATGTTTCTTATAAAAGGAGAGTTGTTTCTGACTTGAAAGTAACGTTGAGAAAAAATGTTTACAACAGAGATTGAGGAGTTTTTCATTGAATAAGCACGAGTTCTTAAAAGTTTTTCAAAACCAGAAACTATGTTTGTTCTTGCTTGGTTCTAAGGCTTGGTTGGAGGTGTTGTCATTGTGTGCAATCTGTTCTACTGGTCTAAGTCAGATTTCTGCATTCTCTTTCCAGGTGTATTCATTTCATCTTTCAATTCCTTGTAAAGTGTGACTGTAAGACTCTTCTTGATAGGGTTTCTTGAAGAGTTGTGTGTGCTGGAATAGTGTTTTTCAGCAAGGTGTGCTATGTTCTTGTAAGGTTCAAGAACAGTGGTTGTGTAATTGTTTTGAGTTGTTCTTTAGTGGATTTTACCTTGGATTAGGTGAGACTAGATGTAGCTCATTTGAGTGAACCAGTATAATTGTGGTGTGTTCATTTCTTCCTTAATCTCTGCACTCAATAACTGTTGCATACGCTGATCTGTCAAGAAATAAATCTATTCAATTGAAGTTGAATTTGTTCATTCTAGGTTTGCTCATACTGTTCTTGTTTTCTGGAAAACCAACTGAATATCTCATGTAAAACTGAGTGTATTGTTAGAAATAATTGAAGTACTGGATTCTATGTAAATCAACTCAATCAATTAACAAGTGTATTCGAGTGTGTTGTTAATATTCAAGAATTGTGAACTGATTCAACTCTCTGATTTTCCTTTGCTGAAATTAGTGTGATCTTTGCCTGTTAATCAATCCACTAAATATCAAGAACTCACATCTCTAAATTACAGTTTCGTTAATATAAGTAGAAAAATAAATTTGTTCATATCAAAATAAATAGATTCTTTTACTCTGTCCTGTGATAAAACTGAATCTGTGCGAAAGTTTTATAAGCTCAATTCACCCCCCTCTTGAACTTAGGAACTATTGAACCCAACACTAGAGACCATAAGGTAGTCAAAAATAGTGGTTCAAACATATCTACTATCAATCCACCTCCATTTCAAAATTTGCATAGCGTAGAAACCACTAATCCTTCCTGACATATCAGTCCTATTGGCTTGATCCTCCTTCCTACCTGTTGCTTTACACTATCAACTCTTACTAGGCCACATGACCCAGATTACATCAGCACAATAGATTCCAATCATCCTTCTAAGACAAAATAACAACCAAGGTTTCACTACCACAACAGTTCACCTTTCATCCCCTCTTCCCCTTACTGATAAGTCTTGATGCAGAGGACAACATTCAGGTACTAGTCTGAAAGGTAATAAGTAAAGGAACCTATGAAATATTTATTCTACATCCCCTCTATTGAAGATGGGAGCTTTGATGTATCAAATCCACATGAAGTCTGAAGCTGTGTTGCTTTCTAGGTTTGGGTTTAGATTAGGGTGTTTAGAATCTTTGTAAGATCAGTCCTTGAAAGCCTACACAAAGCTTGATTAAATCTGTTTTAAGCAACTAAGTGTTTTTTCCAAGCAAAGGAAAAACAACCGATTGATTTATCGAAATAACCGGTTGTTTGTCACTTAGCTGGCTAAAATTTTTGAAACTGTTTTTTGAATCAGTTGTGTAACTGCTTTACTCATTCAACCGGTTAAATCGTGGTTTCAACCGGTTAAATGTGTGTTTTCATAACAATATTTTGAAAACCTATTTTAAACTATTTTAGTGAAACAAAACTGCCTACAACGGTAGCTTTTCAAAGGTTATAAATATAGCTTCATTTTCAAATCAAAATACACTAGAAATACAACAAGTATTCATTCAGATTTGAGAAAAAGTTTTGGTTTGTGAAAAAGTTTTGAAAAAGGCAAGAGTGTTTTCAAGCTTTGTTGTGTGGTGACAAGTGTTGATCATAGGATCTCTAGTTCTGTAAATCCAGGTGCTTTCTATCATGTTTAGTATCTTCTAATTGTTCATATTACATACTGTTTGTTGTTGAAATCCTGTAAGGGGGTGAGTAGGCTTTGTGGGATTCAAAGTCACCTCTTGTGGTGTGTTCTTGTAATCTGTGATTGATTGCTAGTGAAACTCAGTGGTTTGACTGAGAACTGGATATAGCTCAGGGATTGAGTGAACCAGTATAATCTTTGTGTGTAAATCTCTCTTTCTCTCAAACTCTCAAACTATTTGACATTTTCGCAACTATAAACAATCGATTAAATCGTGACTTTAACCGGTTGAAATTCTGATAATTGTTTTGTTGGATTGTTTGATTTCCTTTCCTTAAGTGCTTATCTGATTTGTTTGTTAAGGATACATTTTGAAGCAAGTGTTTGCAAAAATCTTTGATAAAACAATTCACCCCCTCTTGTTTAAGCCATTAATTCTTACAATTGGCATCAAGAGCTAGGTTCTTGAAAATTACTCAAGTCCTTGTTTCTGTTTTTTGAAAAATCTTTTTTGATGGCTGATAAAATGCCTTTTGGAGAAGGTGCTTCTATAAACAGGTCGCCACTGTTTTGTGGGGTTAATTACTAGTTTTGGAAAGTCATAATGAAAATCTTTATACACTTAACTGATTAGGGTATTTGGAAATCAATTGAAAATGGTCCTTTCATACCTCAAGTTAAGAGAGATGAAGTTTTTGTTAATAAACCTTCATCCGAGTGGACTGAGGCAGAAAATAAGAAAGTTAAGTTTGATTGGATAGCAAAAAATATTTTAACATTTGCTTTAAGCTGTGACGAGTTTTTCAGGGTTTCACAATGCAGCTCGACCAAAGAAATGTGGGACATCTTAGAGGTCACACATGAGGGCACAACTGATGTCAAGAGAGTTAGGAAGCATGCTTTGATTCAAGAGTAAGAATTGTTCAGGATGCAAAAGGGAGAATCTATATGTGATGTGCATAAAAGGTTTTCTCACATTGTGAATCTTCTTATGAGTCTTGGTAAGATGTTTGATGAAGAGGAGCTTAACATCAAGATACTGAAGTATCTTGATAGAACATGGCAGCCAAAGGTCACTGTCATCTCTGAATCAAAGGATCTCGCCTCAATGTCTGTGACATCTCTGTTCGGTAAGCTTAGAGAGCATGAGATTGAGATGTATAGGCTTGTTGTTCAACAGAGTGAAGACAAGCACAACAAGAGCATACCTCTTAAGGCTTGCAAGCAGCAACCAAATTCCAGTGAAAGTGAAAAAGAGAACATAAGTCAGTTATCAAGAACATTCATCAAATTCTTGAGAAAAAGACAAGTTTCTAAAAGGTATGGTTCGAAGAAACCTAGTGAATTTAATTTTAATAAGTATACTTGTTGTGGCTGTGGAGAACAGGGTCATATCAAGGATGAATGTCCAAACAATGAAGTCAAAGAAAAAGGAGACTTCAAAAAGGAGAAAAAGGGAAAAGCTAAGAAAGCATATGTAGCATGGGATGACAATGATGTTTCATCCTCAAGTTCTTCAGATGATGAGGAAGCTAATTTGTGTTTTCTAGCATCAGTACCAAGTACCATGATGTGATTCCAATAGCATAGAAGAGAATGATTCTTGACATTCTTAGGAATCAACTTGAGTTGGACAATTGTTAGGCACTTTTTCTTAGAATTGGATCAATGCTCTAAGACAAGAACTCACCAAAACTAGCACCAAATCCAAACTCACATGGAAGTTCCTCATATTGTCAAATTGAACCAACAAAAAGAGGTAAAACTT
Source organism: Phaseolus vulgaris (assembly GCF_051622355.1). Lineage (NCBI taxonomy): Eukaryota > Viridiplantae > Streptophyta > Magnoliopsida > Fabales > Fabaceae > Phaseolus > Phaseolus vulgaris. The sequence goes on from NC_143508.1 coordinate 39,928,687, forward strand.
AAAATCACCGAATAGAATTGGATAAGAAGCAAACTGAACCGAACAAAATGTAATTAAAAAGGCAAAGAACTGAAAATACTTGCTAGAAAATAAGAACAACCGAACCAAAAACTCAAGAACACAAGACAACATGAACAATTGAAAGAGAAGGAAGGAAGGAGAAGAGAATGCTCATGAAGATGGATGCAAGGTTGGATGATCACGCCACTAGAAGGATGGTTGTTCCTAGATGAGTGTGCTGCCGCCACTTGAGGACACCATGGATCCTTCAAGATAAGACTAGAGAAGAAGGCTCAAAAGCTCTCCAATGCTCACTCAAAATTTGAGTATAGTTTCTTTACTCTAAATTCAAATCTGAATTGTGAATGACCTAAGCCCTCCTTTTATAGGAGCAAGGGCTGGTCATGAAGCTTACAACATAAGCTAACCAAAAGACTCTTCATATGCTACTTACTAATAGCGCCTAAATGAAGCATGAAGAGTACTCTTCTAGAAAATTCTAAACTAATGCCTAAAGATGCTTTTACAAAAGAGGTATCTAAGGTTTCCCTCTAAGCACCTTTCCTAAAAACTATGTATTTAAACATTCTATATTATTTACAAATTTATAAAAGAAACTATAAAGAGAGATATTTAAATGAGGCCTATTCTTGAAAACTTGTAGACTTCTTTGGCTTTAGGCTTGATCCTCTCTTTATTTTATGTCTTCTTTTAATTTTGAAAAGACTAGAAGGAAGAACTTCAAATGTGTAGGTGAATGACCTCTCCCTTCATTAATAAAAGTCTCCTTTATTTGATTCTCATCATACCATGAGTTCTACTTCATCAAGTAAAGGTACCACCTACTATCAATTGCTTGATGCTTTTAGTGAAACTCATGATGAAGCCAACCAATTGGCATTTTATCTCAACCGGTTGAAAGGACTGAATAACTGGTTGGAAAATAGAGTTAAGTCTCTAAAGGAAGAGCTAAGTAAGACAAAAGAAGATTTTGAAAATCTGGAGTTAGTTTACAAAAATTCTTCTTGCAATTGTAAGACAAAAGCTTGTGAGAATTGTGAACTTCTTGAAAAGAAGATCCACTATCTTTTGAAAACTTTGGACAAGCTTACAACTGGAAAATCCAATTTTGAAGATGTTCTAGCATCTCAGAACTGTGTTTTTGGAAAAACAGGTTTGGATTTTTATCCTCAAAGCAAAGAAAATAAAATTTCAAAACCTTTTTCAAATGTATCAGAAAAACAATTGGTTAAAAAGTCGTTTCAACCGGTTTTTACATGCTTCTACTGCATGAAGAAAAGTCACTTTGTCAGGTACTGCAGGTTTAGTAAATTTCTTGTACCTAAGGGTATTTTTAAGTGGATTCCTAGATGTATTGTTGGTTCAAAAGAAAAATCTAACACAGAAGGTTCAAAATTCATTAAGGGATCAAATCTTGTAATTTGACAAAGTGTTGTTTTGCAGATTTCTGACTTTACTTGAAGGATCATTAAGGACAAGACCTCAAGAGGATTTCTGTACATACCAATGTCTTGTGCTGATTGCATGAACTACATACATTTATCTGAAATCTAAGAATGAAGTTCTTAGTTCTTCTTTGTTAAGAAAAATTGTTGCTTAAATCCAATTCAGTAGTTATACTCTATGGTTGATTCATAATTACTGTGTATTTCATTTACTTTTATACAATTGATATTATGTAAGCAATACTGATTGAATACAACATGAGAAATTGAAAATCTGTTTGTTTTTTCATCAGAACAGAAATTCAACCGATTGTTTCTTCAAAACAACCGATTGTTTTCTCTTTGACAAAAAATGGGCAAATATATTTTTTAATTGTTAAAATTATGTTTTGTGATTCTATTCAACTCAGTGACGTGTATGGTCAAGATTGTATTAATTGCATGTTTGAATACAATTTAACTTTGTTGCATTTGCTATTAATGGATCAGATTTCATTTATCTTGAAAATTAAAATTATTTTAATGCTTAGTCAAAATCACATATGAATCTGAACCTTTCTGGTTTGACTGACTATGCCAGCTTTATAGTTCAGATTTGATTCGCTTTTTGTGTTGAAAACAACCAGCTTTGACTAGGTTTTCTCTGCTATAAAATAAGTGCATACAGCTGCAGTATTCTCTCACACACACAACCAGTTATTATTCTCTTTTAATCTAAAAGCTTTCTCTGCAGAAATTTCTTTTGAAACAATGACTGGCACTCCTCCCTTAGCAAAAAGAATGAAATCAAGGGGTGTTAAGAGCGCTGGAAAGCTTGAAGGGTGGTTTTCGGGTGATGCTACTCTCATCAACAAGTATCTACTAGAAACAAGTAGAAGGAATGTAAACACACCAAAAGTTATCTCTTTCACATGGATGAAACAGCAGAAGCTGGATTCTGTGAGAAGTATCCTCAAGGAACAGAAATTTAAGAGATTCCTAGAGCTCACTAGGAACATATATCCTGATCTAGTGAAGGTATTTTACACTAACCTTCAATGTAGTGATGACTCACTTATTTCACATGTCAAGGGTGTAGATATGGTCATCATAAGTGATGCATGGTCTGCTGTGATAGGGCTGAAATCCTCTGGACAGAGGATCAATAGGGGAAACCTTGGAGTAGTGGAAGAGTTCAACAAAACCCAGTTTTACAAAGGTTATCTCAAGAATCCCCACTCCAAAGTGAGGAATTTTTCTGTTGGAGGAGTAAAGCTTAATGAAAGGCTTATGGCTTTCATTGTTTCATGGATTCTCACACCTAGGGGGAGCAATCATTCAACCCTTTATGAAGAATAACTCCTTTTTATCTACTGTATCATGAACAAAGTGAAGAACAACTGGATTCACACAATCAATGAACACATGCAAAAAACAATAAGGTTATGTGACTTTCATTATCCCTATGCCATTTTGATTTCTAAGTTTCTTCATTATTTTGAAGTGAACATAGAAGAGAGCTAGCTGAGGTAATCAATCCCTCTTGAGAAATCGACAGTGGATCCCTTAGTAAGATGGGATTTACTAAGATTGGTGGAAGATGGGTGAGCAAGGATGGTGACCTAGCTGGCCTAAGTGGAACAAATGAAGGTGATGAACCTGAAGAGGCAGCAATGCAAGATGAACCAACTGCTGAAACTCAAGATGATGATCAAAATGACACAAACATCGGAGAAAGGATGACTACAATGTCACCTTTTGGAAGGCTGATGATTAATCACATGGACACCTTTGCAGATAATCAAAGGAACCTCTACGACATGTATGAGTCAAGGTTCAGCAACATGGACACACATTTTTCCTCACTGGATGACCAAATTGAAGTAGTCCAGAGATAGATATTGGAACTACAATTTGAAAGGGAGGATAGTCCTTCATTCTAGCTTATTTTGCTTTCATTTTTTTTTCCTTTATAATGTTTTTAATCCTACCATTTGTCTATTTGATGAGACAAATAGGGGGAGAAGTGTTGTTAGGATTTGTAATGTCCTTAATTGTGCTTTTACTGTTTTTGAACATTGATAATATAAACTGCTTTAACTGGTTTAAATTTGAAGTATGTTAAACTGCTACTTTTGGTTTACAAAATTTTAACCGGTTATTCTTACGAAATAACCGATTATTTATCTATTCTGCACCTGTGTATGTGTGTTGGCTTCCCATCTGATTTGGTTGATGTTCCTTCTGGAAGTCACCTAGTGAGAACTAGTTTCTGGTGCTTCTCTGTTTTGGATTAGATTACCCTGTCTTTATTCAATGAATGCAGGATTCAACAGATTCTAAACAAAGAACATTCCTGAAGCATCCCAAGGATTTGTCTCCATCAAATAGGGGGAGATTGTTGAAGATTGGAGCTTTGATGTATCAAATCCACATGAAGCCTAAATTCGTGTTGCTTTCTAGGTTTGGGTTTAGATTAGGGTGTTTAGAATATTTGAAATATCATTCCTTGAAAGCCTACACAAAGCTTGATTAAATCTGTTTTAAACAACTAAGTGTTTTTTCCAAGCAAATGAAAAACAACCGATTGATTTATCGAAATAACCGGTTGTTTGTCACTTAGCTGGCTGAAAGTTTTGAAACTGTTTTTTGAATCAGTTGTGTAACTGCTTTACTCATTCAACCGGTTAAATCGTGGTTTCAACCGGTTAAATGTGTGTTTTCATAACAGTATTTTTGAAAACCTGTTTTAAATAGTTTTAGTGAAACAAAATTGCCTACAACGGTAGATTTTCAAAGGTTATAAATATAGCTTTGTTTTCAAATAAAAAATACACTAGAAATATAACAAGTATTCATTTAGATTTGAGAAAGAGTTTTGGTTTGTGAAAGAGTTTTAAAAAAGGCAAGAGTGCTTTCAAGCTTTGTTGTGTGGTGACAAGTGTTGATCATAGAATCTCTAGTTTTGTAAATCCAGGTGCTTTCTATCCTGTTTAGTATCTTGTAATTGTTCATATTACATATTGTTTGTTGTTGAAATCCTGTAAAGGCAGAGGATGTTTAGTCTTGAGGTGTTTTGTGTGCAAAGGGGGTGAGTAGGCTTTGTGAGATTCAAAGTCACCTTTTTATGGTGTGTTCTTGTAATCTGTGATTGATTGCTAATGGAACTCAGTGGTTTGTCTAAGAACTGGATGTAGCTCAGGGATTGAGTGAACCAGTATAATCTATGTGTGTAAATCTCTCTTTCTCTCAAGCTCTCTAACTTTTGATATTTTCACTGTTATAAACAACCGATTAAATCGTGACTTTAACCGGTTGAAATTTTGATAACTGTTTTGTTGGATTGTTTGATTGCCTTCCTTATGTGCTTATCTGAGTTGTTTGTTAAAGATTCATTGTGAAGCAAGTATGTGCGAAAATCTTTGATAAAACAATTCACCCCCCCCCCCCCCCCCCCGTCTTGTTTAAGCCATCAATTCTTACAACATACGCCTTATATAAACAGGATAAGGTTCCGCTGTTCCCAGATACACCATACAACTATCGCCCACATACATTTCCATACCATATTCTGTTTATGAGAACCATGTGCTAGGCAAAAGTTCTCAAAGTGACATTTCAAGTCCTTATGTTGGACAAACAGAATATCATTTCATCTAAAACAAGGAGTCCACCCACATTGGGAAATGATATACTCTACAAAGAGATGTTGGGAAGACTCGTCTGAGTCTTGGCACAACACACATAAAGGAGAAGATACAATCACCCCCTGATGTGAGTTGATTTTGGGTTGCACATTTTATTGATTGCTCTTTGTTTATGATATTTGATTTTTAGCAATGTAAGGTGAGAACCTAAAGAAGATCCCCACTGGACACGAAGTTAACCAAGTGGTTAAGTAACTGTGAAGGTTCACTTCTAGAGGGAAAAGGAAAAACACAAGTATATGGTGATTATGATGCAAGGGGTGGGAAATAAAGAACAATTGAAATAAAGGATGAACAAGATGACCAAAAGGAAGAGACATAAACAAGGAAAAATAAATGGCACAATGGAAGGATGGAGAGAATGTTCACACCAGTTGGAGGGTGGGAATCCCCAAGATAACTGAAGGAAGAGCCTTCACCTGAGGTGCTCATCAAGATAAGACCCAAAACTATATAGGAGACCAAACTCACTAATCATTTAAGCAGGGTTTTTTTACTATATTCAAAAGCTAGGTGAAAATACATGAGGCAAGACACCTTATTTATAGGAATGGGTGTCTTGGTGGGCAAGAAGAAGGGAGGGTAGAAAAGGAATAAGAGAGGGGCAGCCTAGGGGTTGACCTAGGTCAAAGTCACCCTTTAGTCCTGTCTTCTAAAAGATAGAGCTACCTCCTAACCCTAATGGACTTGGCACAAACCCAATTTGATAAATACACCCTCATATTATGCTATATGAACCCTACTCTACTAAAATTAAAAACAAAGAGACTAGCTGGTGCTCAGCTCCCATGGCTTGGTCTCTACTCCTAGTGATCCTTTTGAGGAATGATGGGCTCTGAACCACTGGCTAGTGGTGGGTCCTGACCTAGACCTGGATCATGTGTCATAATCCTGGTCATCCTTCTGGAAGGTTGGGCTTGGTCAGGGGATGTTCTATCTCTCAGGACTTCATCATGCTAACTGGGAGGGAGAGAATTTGTCCACAAATTTGAAGCACCTGCAGAGAAAGTTGTTAGATCGCTAACATTAAAATAATGACTCCCTAGATACGTGTCAAGTAAGCCTAACTCATAATCATTATCATTAATCCTTTTGATGATCTGGAAGGGGCCATCACCACTTGGTAGGAGTTTGGATTTCCTTTGAGTAGGGAAGCGATCCTTCCTAAAATGAAGCCAAACCCAGTCTTCGGGTTTAAAGACCAATGCTTTGCACCCCTTATTGGCGTGTAGCGCATACTTGCCTACCTTTCTTTCAATTTGACGCTTGATGTGTTGGTGCAAGTTTTTAATAAAAGATGCTTTTTTCAAAATCATCCCTGCACAAAACCTCATTAAGTACAAAATAGGAAGTGCGTCAAAAGGTGTGAAGGGATTAAACCCATGCACAACGTCAACAGGAGTGTGAGAAGTAGTAGAGTTATGACTTAGTTATAAGAAAAGTCAATATGAGGAAGTAAGTCTTCCCACACCCTTGGATTACCGGAAATCAGGCATCTTAACATTTGGGCTAAAGTTCTATTGACCACTTCTGTTTGACCGTCAATTTGGGGATGGCAAGTAGTACAAAACAAAATTTTAGTGCCAAGTTTTCCCCATAAAGTGACAAGCATCATCTACTTTGTGACATGGAATAAAATGGGCCATTTTGGAAAAGCGATCTACCACCACAAAGATAGAATCCATACCCTTAGATGTCTTGACAAGACCTAAAATGAAATCCATAGAGATGTTTGCTCAAGGCATGTCTGGGATGGGAAGAGGGGTACATAAACTATGGGGTTGCACCTTAGACTTAGCCTTCCTACATGCTATGCATTTATCATAGAAGCTATGTACGAATTTGCGCATGTGGGGCCAAAAGAAATGCTCATGCAAAGTATCTAAGTTTTTTGCTACCCCAAAGTGTCCCATTAAACCACCCTCATGTGCCTCCTTTACAAGATATTGTCTCAAAGACCTTTGGGGCACACAAAGTATTTTCCCTTTAAAGAGAAAGTCATCACCTATGAAAAAGTCTTTGTGGCCTTCCTTTGAGCACTGCTGAAAGATGAGAGAAAAGTCAAGGTCATCATTGAAAATTTCCTTTATGTGATCAAACCCCAAGTATTGAGTGTTCAAGATATTAAACAAGGTATGTCTTCTAGAAAGAGCATTCGCCACCACATTATACTTGCCTTGCTTATGTTTTATCACATAGGGAAATTACTCAATAAACTCTACCCATTTATCATGTCTCTTGTTAAGTTTGCTTTGGCTTTTCAATTACTTAAGATTTTCATGATCACTATGTGTCACAAACTCTTTTGGAAAAAGGTAGTGTTGCCAATTTTGCAAAGCCCTAACAAGAGCATAAAGCTTTTTGTCATAGGTTGAGTAATTGAGATCACTCCCTTTAAGTTTCTCACTAAGATAAGTTATGAGGTGACCCTCTTGAATGAGGATAGCCCCAATGCCTGTGTTAGAGGCATCACACTCAATCTCAAATGTTTTAGAAAAGTTTGGGAGTCTTAAAATGGGTGCCTTAGTTAATTTGTCTTTCAAGGTTTCAAAAGCATTTGCTTGTTTTTGGCCCCATTTGAACACTACATCCTTCTTTACTATCTCATTGAGAGGTGCATCAATAGTACTAAAGTATTTCACAAATCTTCTATAGAAACTAGATAATCCATGAAAGCTTCATACTTCACAAATATTGGTGGGTGTAGGCCAATTTCTAATTGTTGTCACCTTTTGCTCATCAACATGCACCCCTTTGAAACTCACTACAAACCCTAGGAAGTCTATATGGTCTATGGCAAAGACACATTTTTTCGGATTGGCATACAAATTCTCTTTCCTAAGGGTTTCCAAAACTTGCCTAACATACTCTTTATGGTCTTTTATGTGCAAGTTGTAGATAAGGATGTCATCAAAGTAGACTACTACAAAGTTTCCTATAAAAGGTCTGAAGACATGATGCATTAGTTGTATGAAGGTGCTCAGAGCATTGGTTAATCCAAAGGGCATGACTAACCACTCATACAACCCAAACTTGATCTAAAAAGTGGTTTTCCATTCATCTCCCGGTTTAATCCGAATTTGATTATACCCACTTTTAAGATCAATTTTGGTGAAGATTTAAGACCCATGTAACTCATCCAACAAGTCATCTAATCTAGGAATGGGATGCCTATACTTGATGGTGATGTTATTTATTGTGCGACAATTCGTAGACATCCTGTAACTACCATCCTTTTTAGGGACAAGAATTACAGTCATAGCACAAGGACTCATGCTATCTTGTACCCACCCCTTGGCTATTAACTCCTCAACTTGTTGTTGAATTTCCTTGGCCTCAGTTGGATTGGTTGTATATGCAGGTCTATTTGGTAAAGAAGCCCCAGGGATGAAATCAATTTGATGTTCAATGCCCTTTAAAGAATGTAATCCTTTAGGAAGCTCTTGGGACACATCTTGAAACTCCTTTACCAAAGGATCCAAATATTTAGAACTATCTACTACCGACTCAATCTTTAGGTTTTTCTTAGGATAGGCTATAAAGATAGCCTTGCGAGCTAGCATTACCTTTTTTACTTCTTTGGAGGAGATGAGAAGGCTTTTCTTATACCTCTTTTTTTCATTTTTCTCTCTTCTCTTTCATTTTAACTTGGTCTTCATTTACCTCTTTTGGAGAGAGAGATTTTAATATGATCTTATTCCCTTGGAAGTTGAAAGAAATTTTATTAGTAAGACCATCATGTAAAAAATTTCTATCAAATTACCATGGCCTTCCTAATAGAATGTGGGTGGCTTCCATTGGCACAACATCACACAAGAAATCATCTTTATATTTTCCAATTGAGAAGGCTATGAGGACTTGTTTATTAACTATGATTTGTCCCTCTTCACTAAGCCATTGGAGCTTGTAGGGCTTTGCATGAGAGATGGTGGGTAATCCAAGTTTTTCCACCACTCTTGTACTTGCCACATTGGTGCAACTACCCCCATCTACAATTAATCAACATAATTTGTCATTCATAAGGCACCATGTATGAAAAATATTTTTCCTTTGACTTTCATCAAAAGGTTTTTGAACTTGTCCAAGCATGCACCTTACTACTAACAAATCACCTTCACAAGGCAACTCATATTCATCCTCACTTTGGCTTTTTGGAGAGGTAGGGGAACTGGACCTTGAGGATTGGGAACTATGGTCACTCACTACCACCCCCCCCCCCCCCTTTACCATCATTGTTCTTTTGGATGGACAATTTGTAGCTTTGTGCCCAAAACCTAAGCATTTTAAACATTTTTTGTTTGAGGTTTTGGTGGGTAACTTAGGGGTAGAGGTGGAAGGTCTAAAAACTCTATGGTTAGAAGTGGTTACTGTTGAAAAATTGGAAGGGAAAGTTTTTGTAGAATTTTTTTTTATCCTTCCATGAAGATTTGTAGAAGCCATCATTATGAGTATTTTTGAAATTGGTTTTCTTCAAAAGTTGTGATTTCACCTTAATAGCTTGGTGAACCAATTTTTCCAAAGAGTACGCATATAATTCTATAATGTATTGAATTTCTCTCCTTAAACCACTCATAAAACTAGTTATCTTTGACTCCTCACTATCATGCATATTAATCTTGGTCAAAGTAGTTTCTAAGTCTTTAAAATATTCATTTACACTCCTAGGTCTTTGTTGAAGCCATTGGAGCTTCAACAAGAGTTTCTTCCTATAATGAGGAGGAAAAAACCGTGTGTGCATGCATTCCTTTAAATCATACCAAGAGACCACAAATGGCCTCTTGTTCAAACCAATGTCCATTACAGTTTGATACCACCACTGCATGGCATAATCTAAAAACTTTAGGGAAGCTAACATAACCTTTTGGTCCTCTTGGACCTCATACATATAAAAAAATTTGTTCCACTTTAGCTTCCCATCCTAAATACACATTGGGATAACTTTCCCCACTAAAACTAGGAAATTTAATAAAAGGGAAAGAAGGTTATGATGGTGGGTGTTGATGACGCCTCTCTTCAAAGTTATGCACTCTCCAATTTTGGTCTTCTTCTTGACTCTCATAGTGTGTGTAGCTTCTAAAGACTCTTCTTAGTTCCCATCTCCTTTCTCTAGGTTGTCTCTCTTGAGCCGCTTCTAGTCTTTGCAACTTTTCCACTAATTGCCTCATCTCCTCTTCCTTTTAGGCCAAATTCCTCTTGGTTTCCGCAAGCTCTCCCAAAAGAAATGCCTTTTGAAGAGATTGTGACTTTGAAGATTCTCCTGAAGACAAATGAGCCAAAATTTGCTCAAAAAGGAAACAAAAAATTAGTGAAAAAAAACAATTTTATCCACTACTCACTTGTATCACTCGACTATTTAGTAAAGGAGGGAAGAATTGTAATGCACTCAAGAAATATTTGCACTCTAAACACAAAAGTCTACACTTGGTGGTAAGCACTTCAAATGAAAGATGATAAAGCTCTTACACTTGCTCACCAAAGATCCCTACAAAAAAACTTAAGAAAATTTGAAAGACAAGAAAGAAAAGCTTAAAAGCAAGAGAGCTAAACCAAATTGAAAATAAGATAATGACAAAACTTTGAGAAGACAAGCAAGAAAAGCACTTAAAAAAACACTTAAAGAAACTTACTTAACTTTAATTATGAAAGTTTGAATGATTTTAGAAATTATGAAAGCAAGAATGATTAAATTCCACAAGTATGAACACAATTTGCTATATACTTAGAATCTTCTTTAGTAATTTCCAAAGTGAAAGTTGAAATGTGAATGCTTCTCAAACTCTTTTGTCTTTCTCTTTATGGATTCAAAAGTTCCATATCCTTTTTGCATTTTTTTTTTGTCATTCCACTTTGCAGTTTTCCAAAAAAACATATGTTGGGCTTGGATTCAAATCATATGAACTTTTGCATTCTATGATTGGAATTAAATCAACCACTACTCAAACAACTTCTAATTTATTTTTAGCTCTTCACAATTAAAATAAAAAATAAGTAGAAAGGATATAAGACTCCTAAAACACTAAGAACATAAGACTCACGCAAAAGATGTAAGGAAAAAATATTGACACAATAAAATTCAAAAGCGGAATTTAAAGTGCTTAATGAATAAAAAGTGAATTTGTAAATGATAAGGAATTTAATGGCGGAAATGAAATTTCTTGAAGGTAAAAGCAAGAATTTAAAATGTGATGGAATTTTAAAGGAAAAAATCAACTCAAAAGAAATTAAGCACAAGATAACCATGCTCTGAATACCACATTATGTGAATTGATTTTAGGCTATACATTTTATTTGTTGCTCTTTGTTTATGATTTTTTTGTTTGTAGCAATGCAAGGTGAGAACCCAAAGAAGATCCCTACAGGACACGAAGTTAACCAAGTGGTTAAGTAAGTGTGAAGGTTCACTTTTAGAAGGCAAAGGAGAAACACAAGTATATGGTGATTATGATGCAAGGGGCAAAAATTAAAGAACAATTGAAGTAAAGGATGAATGAAGATGAACAAAAGGAAAAGATATAAACAAGAACATAAACAAGCAAAAATAAATGGCGCAATGGAAGGATGGAAAGAGATAAGGTGAAGGAAGCTTATGGAGAAATAGAAAGGATGATCACGCCACTTGGAGGGTGGGAATCCCCAATATAAGTGAAGGAAAAGCAGCCACTTGAGGTGCTCACACACTTGAGATAAGACCCAAAACCATTTAGGAGACCAAACTCACTAATCACTCAATCAGAGTTTCTTTACTATATTAAAAATCTAGGTGAAAATACATGAGGCAAGGCACCTTATTTATAGGAATGGGTGTCTTGGTGGGCAAGATGGGGGAGGGTAGAAAAGGAATAAGAAAGGGGCGGTCTAGGGGTTGACCTAGGTCAAAGCCCATCCTTAGTCTTAGCTTCTAAAAGTTAGGGCTACCTCTTAACCCTAATGGACTTGGCACAAGCCCAATTTGATAAATACACCCCCCTATTATGCTATATGGACCCTACTCTACTCAAATTAAAAACAAAGAGACTAGCTAGTGTTCAACTCCCATGGCTTGGGCTCTGCTCCTGGTGATCCTCTAAGGAATGATGGGCTCTGAAGCACTAGCTAGTGGTGGGTCCTGACCTAGCACTGGATCCTGTGTCATACTCCTAGTCGTCCTTCTGAAAGATTGGGCTTGGTCAGGGGATGCTCTATCTCTCAAGTCTTCATCAACCCCACTTCTATACATGCTAGTTCTTGTTGAAATTCCTTCCAAAAGAGCCCTGCAAGCTGTTTAAAGAACATTATGAGAGCCTTTGACATGATTCGCTAAGCATCATAAGCAGATTTCACAGAGAACTCCCCTAAGAAGTCACCTCCCCACACCTAGATGTCGTTAGCCTCCCTCTTCATTTTAACCATGGAAATCATCCTTAGCATTTTTTCTTCTTGTGACGATTCCCATGGGAACCTAACTCTCATCCATCTTAGCCTTCAAACCCATTCAGAATCTTCCCACACCCTAACCTCTCCCAGCGTTTGCCCTTGATTCAGAGATAAGGAGAACAACATAGGGTACAGGGAGATGAAATTGTTACTATCAGCCCATGCGTCCTCCCATAATCGAACCTTGTCCCTGCCTCCCGCTTTCCACCCTATTAGTCGTTTGAACCATCCTACTTCTTCTCCCTCTTTGCAAGTTTTAGATAAATCTCTACACCACTAAGATTGATATTTGAGATTGGTCTGGTCTCAATCAAAGTCGGCTCCGTATTTTGATAAGAGAATATCTTTCCACATCCCATTTTCTTCACTTTAAAGTCTCCATTTCCACTTAGCCACAAGGGCTTATATCTTTAATGCCCAACCCACTCACCTTCAGTGATTTGCAAAGGTTCTCCTGACTGACCCAAGGTATAGACCTATTTTCCTTCCCCATTCCCAAAAGAATCTCCTTTAGATACTAATAATTCTCTCAGACACATATTCTGAGGCTTTAAAAAATGATAAGTAGAACAGAGGTAATTATGTGAATACCAATTTGACTAGGCAAATTCTTCCTGCCAAAGACAAAAATTTACCCTTCCAAGCACTTAGTCTTGCGCTTATTTTATTCACAATTGGCTCCCAGAATTTCTTCTTCCTTGAATTACCATCTACTTCTAACCCAAGGTATTTAAAAGGTACCCTCATTAGGTTGCAGTGTAGGGATTTTGCATAGATGTCGAGAGAGTCCCTATTCACATTAATACTTGCCAACTTTAATTTATGGAAATTGATTTCATGCCAGAAGCAAGCTCGTAACACCTGAGAATAGATTTCATAATGAAGACACTAGTGAAGGAATCTTCACGTAGGAAGAGGGTGTTGTCTTCAAATTGCAACACACACGACTCAACCCCATTCCTACCCACCTTCACACCTTTAAGCAACTTTGCTTTTGACGCTTGTCTTACTAGCCCAGATAAGCCTTCAACAACCACAATGAAAAGGAATGGAGCTAGAGGGTCGCCTTATCTCAACCCTCTCGATGGTATAAACTTCGTGGTGGGGCTTCCATTAACTAGAACTGATACCGATGTAGATACCAAGCATCCTCTAATCCACATTATCCATCTACTATGAAACCCCAACTTCCCCAACATATCAAATAAAAAATTTCAACTAACCGAATCATACACCTTTTCATAATCCACCTTCATACACAATCCACCTTCATAATCCTCCCGTTTCCTGATATTCGTGCACGGCTGCTAAATTGTCATGCTTGATAGCCTCCCAGTTGTTCTTAATAAAGTTGAATTTAAAGCCATCTAGGCCTGGGCTTTTTGACCCTTCACATAACTAAATTTCTTCCTTCACTTCTTCCTCTGTAAAAATGGATAACAGACATAGGCTAACCTCTACGGGTAAAGCCTTGAACTCTACACTCCTTAGTCTGACTCCAAAATCACGTATAGCCGAGAATCTTTATTCCACAGTGAGATAGGTGGACCATAACATCTAACCCAAGCATATTTGTGGCCTGCTACATAATCATCAAACCGAGGATTTATGACTTCAAAAGTACTTTCAAACCATTCTTTATTAAGCTTGATGAGGTCTTCTGATGCAAACCTGAAAGATAGAGCATTTCCTGACCAAGCCCAACCTTCTAGAAGAATGACCTGGAGCATGACACAGGATCCAAGGCTAGGTCAGGACCATCCACTAGCCAGTGCCTCAAAGCCTATCATTCCTCAGAGGATCACCAGGAGCAAAGCCCATGTGATGGGAGCTGAGCACCAGCTAGTTTCTTTATTTGTAATTTCAGTATATTAAGTTCACATAGCATAAATCAGAGTGTACTTAGAAAATGTGCTCAATAATTTGAGTAGAGTGTGCTTAGTAATTTGAGTAGGGTGATAATTTAAGTAGGGTGTGCTTAGTAATTTGGGCTTGTGTCAAGCCCACCTTTCATGACATGTGCACCTAGGTTTAGGGTTTCTTTAATCTACCTTCTACAAGGTTTCTCACAAATGACACCCCTACCCTTCTATCTTGCTCCCCATGAAACCCTCTTCTGAAAATAGAGTGTTTTGCCTCATGTATTAGACACATTAAAATGGAATAAAAAAGAAACTATGCTTGAGTGTTTAGTGAGTTTTCTTCTCCTAAAGTTCTTGGGTCTTATCTTGGGTGTTCGTGCACTTCAAGTGGCGGCTCTTCACCACTCATATTGGAGTCTCCTCCCCCTCCAATTGGCATGATTCCTTACTCCATAAGCATCTCTGATCTCTTCATCTTTTCTTTTCCATTTGGTCATCTTTTCCATTTCTTGTTTCATTTTATGTTCTTTAATTTCCGCACCTCATCATCATCATCACACCGTATTATTGTGTTTTTCTCCTTGTCCTCTAGAAGTGAACCTTCACACTTACTTAATCACTTGGTTAAGTTTGTGTCTAGTGGGAATCTTCTTTGGGTTTCTCACCAAATTCTGCTTAATAAAAAGCTCATAAACAAAGGGCCACCATAAAATGTGCAATCCTAAAATCAACTCACATCATCTTCCATCCTAACACCATCTTTTGGTGTTAAGAGCATTAAGTTATCACCTGTATACCTTACTTTAATCATATTCACCCCCCTTTAAAAAATTCTTCGCACAGTTGTCTATAGCTTAAGTTTGTTTCCATATGACCCACCACACTACTGACAATACATGGAAGAACCTGTTGCATAGTTTTAACAATCTTGTGAAGAGTTTTTTCATTGCACTAGCATAAGATAGCTTCCCTTTGTTTTGCTTCCCATTTACAACTTTCCACTCCTCTTTCTTCTTCCCTTTCTTTGCCCTCCAGACCTCCTTGTTGGTGCTCTTCCTTTGTTCGTGAGAGAAAGGTTTTCTTGTTTCTTTAGAGGTTCGAACCGTTTGAGGCATGTTGGGCATTGTGTGACTTGCCGGTTGAACAGACTCAACTCTTCTATATTCCGAAACACTAATGTGAAGCTTCATTTTGCCTATATGGATTTGATGCAATTCCTACTCCAACCTACTCACATTTCCCACCGCAAAGAACCTCACGAATCCAAATCTTCTCCCCCACCTGTTTAGCCTACGAGATATGAACACTTCTTTCACTCTTTTATTTAAAATATGTATTTATTTAAAATTTTGAATAATTTAAAATTTTTATTTATTTTAAATAGAACATTAAATAATTTAAAAATTTTATTGATTTAAAATTTCAAATAAATTATAAATTTTATTTAAGTATAACATTTAATTATAAATTATATAATTTGTTGGAATTTGATCCCTTTAACTTCTCTTATAAGAAATAGGCCTGCCCAGGGGTATGTTTATGGAAAAACAAAATATTGACACACCCTACCCTCATACAAAGATTTTGAAGGAAGAATTATCCAACTCTTCAGGTATCACTAAAATAATATTCTTACCTTCAAAAACTATCAAAAGTAGTGAAATAATCACTTAAACACACTACCAAACAACTCCTACTGCTCAAAGTAAGACTAAGTCATTCCATAATACCTAAGTCCCAATCATATTCAGAACTAAACTAAATTTATTTGAAGTTTAAAAAGCAATTTGAAGAGTGGCTACCATTAGTCTCTTTATTTATGATATATATTTGTTAAAGTGGATACAAAATCATCATCAAGTGCACAAAGATGGTCCCTTTTGGTTGAATTGCTGGCAAACAACACTCTGGACTAGCTTAAAGAGTATAGACAGTCTAAAGGATAAAGCACCTAAACGAGAAGCTGAAATTTGTGAATATAGAATAATTATATAAATATTTATTTTAACTAATTGTATAAGGTGATTTTTTATGTAAGTATATGATTTATATTATCTTCATACATTAAACAGTTGGTAATATATAATCATGGTCACATACCATCTTTTAAATAACAAGGTTAAATTTGCACAAACTTTTATAATGAAATTGTGTGATTTACACCATCTTCTCATATTACAAGAGTTGTTTATATATGTATGCATTACTGTGTGGTGTGGTGTGGCTTCAAATATAAAAAATATATATTTTAATTAAATATATTCTCATAAATAAAATTTATGCAAAAGTTTACATGTTAGTGTATATGTGTAGTTTACATCACCTTTACTCATTGAATGAATTTTATTTTATTTTCATTGAATGACTTTGTAAAATATAGTATTTCGTAGCTTATATATTTTTGAACAGCGTGAAGTTAAAAAATATAAAATCTCATTATAATACTAGAAGATATTAAAACTATAAATTATCAAGTCTCACAATTGTTTTTTACAAAAAGAACTGTGTAAGCTTAATTTTTCATTGTGTATGAAACCCTAAATATATAACAGTAAAGCCAATCTTTACCAAACTATAATATCTTGACAGTAAAATATTTTTATAGTAAAATCTTTATTTAAAAAAATAAAGTAACTCACTACAAAAAAAAAAAATTTAACGGAGTTATATTTAACGTTACCGACAGTTTTAACCTCCGTTAAGTGTGTTACCTACGGTTTGTTTTTTCCTTGGAAGATCCAATATCGTTATTCTCGACGATTTTAAAAATTTATGCTATTATCGACGGTTTTGAACCCCACTACCTCTAGGAGGTGCATATATAAAAAAGTAGATGACAAATAATAAAAATGTCAAACCAAAATAATCCAATAATTTTATCAAACCCTATGTTCTTCTTCTATCACCTAACACTAATTAATTCATCTTATTCTTTAAATTACTTACTAATTCATTATTTCATTCATCTTATTCTTTAAAATCCATTTAGTGATCATTCATTTTATTCATTAAAATTCATTTAGTAACCGATATTAGAATAATAAACAATAACTTGGTAAAACCAACTTTGGTGTGGCACTGTAAATCCAAATCAGTACGACTCAAAATTCAAGTCTTTTTTAAATTAGCTTATAGTTTATGTGAAGTGGTATAATAGTGTTGCAACATGTCAATTATATATATATATATATATATATATATATATATATATTATCGTTACAACTCAACGTGATTCTTATTTTTCTTTCTGGAACACCATTTGTACATCTTTTTTAAACTTTATAAAAAAAGAAATGTTATAATATGATCACTGGGAATAATATATAAAAATTAATACCCATTTATGATTTCTTAATTTGAGAGGTAATATTTAAATACAAATTCAGAAGAAATTAAATTCTAAATTAATATAAAACATGTTTTGTAAAATAAAATAAAAAACTGATAGTAAGATGTTAAATAACAATAACCTATAAATAAATAGATTTTTATGCATTAACACTATACGTTGTTATCTACTCATCCATACGATATTGATGTTGATGCTGATTGGGAATTATTCTAATATTTGCATGTTGACATAGCAAGAAATAAAGAGCCAACGTTCCACCTGTTCCATAGATGTTCAACAGTATCAACAAATATACACGTTCAATACAATATGTCATATGTCATATGTTGAAATACTAATATTTTTTATTTCCTTAATCCAACCAAAAATATACTAATTACCACAATCAAACAATACCTTCACCATTATCCTTCACTCGTAGTACAATAAGAACATATTTGAGCAGCCACACCAGAATAAGAGAGTATATAATTAAAGAAAGAGCTCCAATCAGATCTTCCTTGTCGTCAATTTCATGAGGAAATGTATTATAGAAAACATACAAGGGGAAGTGCCCAAATCTCCATAGACTACACCAAGCTGCGCAGAAGTAACACTGTAGAAAATTTCTGAGCAAATCAAACCAATAACAATAGCAATATACACCAAATTGTATGGCTAACATAATATCTTTTGAAACTGTAAAAAAGAATTAGAGAATGAAGAAATTCCGACAAACATACAATTCTTTAGTTGAATTCGATCTATTATAAAATAGTAAGGCTAAATTCACTTGCTCGTACTTGGAGGCAGCGAATAATAACAGGGTTTACACCTGCAAGCATCTCTCTAGCAAATTCTTCATCGGTTCTCCATGCAGACTTATCTTCTGCTAAAAATTTATAAGAATGTCGTCATCATATGGGAGTCATTTACAAAAATACGTGACATTTTCAGGTTTCTTTACCAACACAATAAAAATGCCTTTAATCACTTGAGGCACGGGAAACTTGAGGAACCTTTCTCCATCAGTTCGGAGAATTTCTTTGAGCAGCTCTGCAGGGATTTTATCCCTAACATTCTTAAGTATACCTTCAGGCACCTTTAAACACATCTTTAAAGCTATTAAACTCATCAGGGGTGCTGTCGAATAGAGATTCCAACTCAGGTTTGATAACCTGAAGTATGGACTTCAGTGCGTTAGCAAGAAAGTCTGACAATTTCAAGTGACCAGACCTTTCATCCCTTGGAACGTAGATGTCCAAGCTCATGGCCAAGTTCAATCTACTCTCAATCTTTGCATCTGGTAAATAACAACACCACATCAGAAATTTAAAACTAAAACTGAAAAGGCCAAAAATCATTGTTAGCTAAATTGGACTTCAATGAATACCAAAGCAACACATGAAAAGTTTAACCTGATTCTGTAGGTGGTCTACAGAATAAATTGATAACTTGATTATCTTGGTAAACTAAAAAATAAATTGATAATGTTTAGAAAGCATGGATGAAAATTTATTTATATACAAAACATTTGATTACCTCTATTTGGAGCCAATTCTGAGATGGTATGTTTTGCCTGGGATCACAGTTTGTATAAAGGGAGAACATTTTGATATGTCACAAACATCAGTGCTCAAGCTTGGAGATTTGGAGCAGTTGAATCTTCCTTTTCCATGAATCAGAAGTGATTGGGGAAAACAAATATATACAAAGAGTAAGAATAAAACCAACAGTCACACATTGAAGAAAGGAAATAGAAAAGATGGTAGATTTTGCATTGAACAATTAATTTACCTGAGGCTCTCCCACCCATTGAAAGGAAATTGAATACAGTCCAGCAGCTTGTTCATAAGTGCTCTTGTAGTACCAATCGTTCAAAATAATGCTTCTATCAAAGTCATAGGTAAAGGGTTCTGGGTCACGGGGTGCCACGAATTAGTCCATATAGCCCCGCTTCCCTTTGCATTCCATAGTGAGCATGGTAAAGGATGTACCAGGCTGTAACATAAAAGATTCAAGCAAATAAGACACTAAGAGCTGTTTTGGTATTATGTATGAAAGAATTGAACAGCAAACAGCAAACAGAAGATAAGGAATTAACATGATTATTCATGTGGGTAGAATTTTGGTTTAGGGTTTAGGGCCTAAACCCTAACATGATTATTCATGTTTTGGTAATGCTAGTATAATGAGTTGTGCCGAAGGTGCATATGTAGGATGTTGCTCTTACAGGCTTGGGCACATGCACTAATCTTTTGTCATGTTTAATTAGTTTCAAGAGTTCAGCAAGTGAAGTATTGTGTAACTAGTTAAGCTGAATTTGGTTTGATAAAGTTTTTTTTTTTTATCAGCAATGAATAAATAAAATTAAAGGGGATACTTCAGGGGTATCCCAACCCATATACAGTAACCACAAGTGGACTTCCTATATCATCCACAAAAGAAACTTTCCTTTATGGTTGGAGCAAAACAACCATAAAGTGAGAAAAACATACCCAAAAATATAACCAACAAGTTACCTCAAAGCAACATTCAACTTTACCGAAACGCCCAGAACCGAGGCCACCTACATTCACCTCGCCACGCGACAAGTTACCCATGCAGGGAATAACTCGCCATGTAGCTTACTCTGGTGAGCACTAAGTGCCACGAGGAGCACAATCTCTGCAAAATCGCCTGCCGCCAATGCTACTCGCCATGTATGCTCTGACCTAAGGAAACCCCGCTCTCGACAAGGATCCACTCGAGAAACCCCCTCGTCGACGGGCGAGCTGTTCCCTTCATCTCATTACTCATGTTGAGGTTTAACAGACATCTTTATCGAACCAACACATCTGGACTTACTCACCTAAATCTCCAACAGCTTCAAATAAGCTTTCTGGAGAACCCGGCGATGTGTCTGCCTCGGCGATTTCCAGTTATCTGATCTTCTGTTCTTCGGATACGGCAATGATGCACAACTTCAGCGACCACCGACTACGCACGCATGGAGATCGCCGCTTCATCGACCGGCGATCATGTTGACCTTTGCATAACTTCGGCGACCACCGACTACACACATATGGAGAACGCCGCTTCATCGACCGGCGATCATGTTGACCTTTGCATAACTTCGACGACCACCGACTACACACGCATGGAGAACGTCGCTTCCTCGACCGGCAATCATGTTGGCATTTGCATAACTTCGGTGACCATCGACTAGGCACACATGGAGAACGCCGCTTCAATCGACCGACGATCATGTTGGCTTTTGCAACTTCACGCATGGAGAATGCCGCTTCATCGACCGGCGATCATGTTGGCCTTTGCATAACTTCGGCGAGCACCGACTACGCACGCATGAAGAGCGCCACTTCATCGACCGGCGATCATGTTGGCCTTTGCATACCTGCTTATATGACTTTACCACTGTAATGTCACCTTCCATCCCAACAAAAGTTATCTCTTCCGTCTGCAGACCTTACTTATAACTATTAATGCATATCAAAGGGTTTAGAATCCAGTCTACAAAGGAGTAATTGAAAGAATACACCTTATGCTTCATCCAAAGCCAAGATTTGAGTTGAGCCCTTTGTAGAATCTCTTCTGCGTCAACTACACCTTGCTTGAAGACAATTAAATTTCTTTGATCCCAGATGCCTCTTATAATATTAACCCAGACTCCTTTCCAAACCAGGTTTTGCTTAGAACTAGCTTGGTTCAAAACAAAACTTTCGAAGTGCACCTTTATATCATTGTGTTGGACAGAAGATATTCCTATCCATCTGAAGCACAAGGTCCAAATACGTTGTGCATGTTTACACTCCAGGAACAGGTGTTGGCATGTCTCATCATCTACCTGACAAAGGGGGCATAGCATTGTACTTATCAGAATCCCTCTTCTATTCAAACTTTGCCTTGTTGGGATTCTGCCCAACAATACTCTCCAGGCAGTTGTCGTTGCATTCGGGAATGCCTTTGCCTTCCAAAGATGTTTAAACACCTCCTGTTGAGAGTCTATGTCTGACATTCATAAGCAGATTTCACAGTGTACGTCCCCGACTCCTCCTTCCCCCATACCTGAACATCCATGTTGTTCTTCTTCAAAACAGCCCTGGATAACATCGAGGTGAGCCCTGCCTCCATCAGAGATTCCCATTCAAACCTGGTTCTCCTCCACCTAAGACACCATCTCCACTCTGATTCCACCCAATCACCAACCTCTCCCACTGTATGCCCCTGGTTTAAAGACAGAGAGAACAATCTTGGGAATAGAGTTTTGAGATCTGAGTTTCCTACCCAAACATCTTCCCAAAATTTTGTTTTATCTCCACCTCCTAGTTCCCACCTTATTTCTTCTTGGAACCATCCTCCTCTTCCTCCCTCTCCACACACCTTTGCAAGGTCTCTCCACCACCATGACTGGAGCCTGACTGGTGTATTGAGATTATCGGACATTAATCCATATTTTGAGTTCAAAAGTTCCTTCCATCTACCACTCTCTTGTGATAAGCACCTCCATCTCCATTTAGCTAGAAGTGCACGGTTGAACATACGTATGTCTCTAATTCCCAGTCCTCCCTCCTCTCTAGGTCTACATACATCCTTCCATCCTACCCACGCAATTGGCTTATTCTCTTTCCCCCATCCCCACAAGAATCTCTGTTGAATACTAATGATGCTTTTACACACTGTTTCCGGTGCTCTGTAGAGTGATAGATAGTATAAGGGAATGGCCGATATGACTGAGTTAATAAGACATATTCTCCCTACCATGGATAAGAATCTCCCTTTCCACACGCTGAGTCTTGCTTTTAGCTTTGTTATGACCGGCTCCCAGAAAAGTTTCTTCCTTGGGTTTCCTCCTACTTCAAGACCCAGATACTTAAAAGGTACCACCATTTGAGTGCAGTTCAAGGTCTTAGAGTAGACTACCACTTCATTACTTAATACATTGATACCTGCTAGTTTTGACTTGTGGAAGTTTATTTTCAGACCTGACGCTAGCTCGAACCCCCTCAAGATAGCCTTCAGGGTTACCACATTACTAAAGGTGCTTTCACACAGAAAAAGAGTATCATCTGCATACTGGAGAATGCACACCTCTAGCTCATTCTTGCCTATCTTGAGGCCTGTTAGAAGTTTGTTCTGCATAGCTTGCCTCACTAGCCCAGACAGTCCTTCTGCAACTACTAGGAAAAGGAAAGGTGCAAGGGGGTCACCTTGTCTCAACCCCCTTGAAGGCTTAAATTCCTCCGTCGGACTCCCATTGACTAGCACTGATACTGTGGTGGATTCCAAGCAACCTCGGATCCACACGATCCACTTATTGTTAAAACCCATCCTATGAAGAATATCATAGAGAAAGTCCCACCTTACCGAGTCATATGCTTTCTCAAAGTCCCGTTTTAGACATAACTCGCTTCTCCCCTTCCTCTTAAGTTCCTCTATCACTTCATTAGCCATAAGCACGCTATCCAGAATCCCTCTGCCCTTTAAGAAAGCGGATTGGCTTTCGTCAATAACAGAGGGCAACACCTTCTTCAATCTTCCTGCCAGTACCTTCGAGATGATTTTGTATATGGCTCCTACCAGTGAGATGGGTTGATACTGTTCAAGCTTTATAGGGTCTCTAACTTTCGGGACAAGAGCAATGAAGGATGCATTACACCCCTTTGGGAGACTCCCAGTCTCATGGAATAAAGATAGCGCTCCCACAATATCATCTTTTATAGTCTCCCAACTGTGCTTAAGAAAATTGAAATTGAATCCATCTGGTCCTGGGCTCTTTGAGCCTTCACATTGCCACACAGCATCCCTAATCTCTTCCTCAATGAAATTGGCAAGAAGGCTGTCATTTTCAGACACATTAATAGTCTTAAAATCAACTTCGTCCAGTCTTACCCCAAGGTCCTTTGTTGCTTTGAACCTTGCCTCGAAAAGGTTCTTCGCCTCTAGACGCACTGTACTTGGCTCCTCACACCATTGATCCCCCACTGTAACACCCTTCACTTCATTCCTGATTCTTCGCCACCTCACAGATGAGTGAAAGTACCTAGTACAGGAGTCCCCAAACTTGAACCAGTTTGCTCTAGCCTTTTGACAGATAAGGGACTCCATCTTAATTTCATTCTCTTTTAGTCTACTTGTCAACTCCATCCTTTTCCGCCTCTCAAAATCTACTAAGCCCCCTTCGCAATCTAAGCAGTCGAGTGCCTCTATTTCCTGCAGAATCTTCCTCTTGGCAGTATCAAGGTTACCAAACACGTCCTTATTCCAAGATTTGAGATCAGACTTAAGAAGCTTCAACTTTTCCTTTAGCCTTACTATCTCGTTTCCTTGGACTAAGTAGGACTGCCACTTATCCTTTACCATCTTGTTAAAGCCCCTTTCCATGTTCCAAGCATCAATTGTTCTGAAAGGTTTAGGGCCCCAATCCTTCTCCACTGACTTTACTACAATCGCACAATGATCTGACACTTCCCTCCTTAAGACATACTGTTTACTCATAGGCCATAATCGAAGCCACTCTTCAGAGACAAGCACTCTGTCAATTCTACTCTTTGCTGAGCCATCATGTTTGAACCACGTGAATTTCTTTCCTACAATAGGCAACTCCATCAGTAAGTTAGAGTCAATGAAGGAATTGAAGCCATTCCTCTCACTTACTTGCCCACCCCTTTTCTTTCACTTCTAATTCTGACACCATTAAAGTCTCCACACATACACCAAATACGATCACGAGACACCGACTTGGCGTTGGAGAGATCATCCCACAAGGTCTTCTTACCACTCAAAGAGCATGGAGAGTATATATTGGCCACAACACACCTAGATGAAGATTTTATATGTTGTCCAATGATAATAATAAAACCTTTCCCCATCACATGACTCTCATAAGTAAAGGATTCAGTATTCCACAAAGACAAAAGAATACCACTTCCATTATCTCCTTTATTGTGAACCCAGCCAACTTTGTTGTCCCCCCACAGGTTGTAACATCTAGCATCCGAGAGTTCACTTGTTTTCGTTTCTTGCAGACAAACAAATTCTGCTTCCTCACGCCCTATTATGCTCCTCAAGTACCTAACTTTTGTTCCTCCCCCCAAGCCTCTTATATTTAGATTGACAATTAACATGGGAGAACCTTCTTTTTACCCGCCTCTGCACTTTTCATAATCTCTAAGTCTCTCTCTTCCAGGCAAATATATTCTTTAACTACCTCTTGCTCATCCCCACGGCATATAGTCCCTACTTTTCTACTAATCTCCCATAGCTTACACGGTGTCACTGCTAATTCAGAGTTCCTCCACCGCTCATTACAATTAACAATATCCCCATCTGATGTAGAGGTTGTTGATGTGCCTTGTATAATGGGGGAAATAATTCCGGATTATGGCAATCGTGAACTCAGCCTTACTGATCTCCTCGGTTCTGTAGAGGATACCCCCAATTTCGCTAGGACTTTGGGTTTTCCACCTCGCGTTAGCGTTTTCGGTGCACTGTCCCCTGTCATTCCTTCGTCTTCTGCATGAGGTAAGTCATCACAGCTTGTGCAGGGAACCTCTTCTTCTGATAAGCCTCCATGTCCTTCAATTTGTTTTTGTCTCCGACTGTGCTGCTGCCCTTCATTCTTCCCGAGCTTCTTCGTTGTGGTTGACACTCTCGCAAAATCTGGAGAGGCGGGTGGGTTTGACTCAGTTTCAACGTTCTCCTCCGAACCACACAACAACTCACCGTTTTCTTCATGGGTTTTTCCTTCCTCTAAAACCAATTCGGGACCCTTCTGATTTGGCCCAGACCCGAGTCCAACTTCAGCCGTTAACTCCTGCCCATCCTCCAATTGGGCCTCTATCTTCCCTTCTTGGCCCAGCTTCACTTTGGATTCCACATGGCACATACTACCTTTTACGTCATTCTCTTTTTCCTCTATACCTGCGTATGTAGTATGGCTATTAAGAGTAACCCTATCTACTTTGTCAGATTGGTTGACAAAACTAGATTCTATAAATATATTCTGACCCTGCTTTCCTTCCTTTGTGTATAACTTTTCACCTTTCCTCTGACACGCTCCGATTTCTGAGGATGAAGCCCCAAAGTAGACTTTTGGCGTCTGTACCATCCAATCCCCACCTAACTCCTCTCTTCCTCCCACCGGCTTTCCACGTGACCGGATTTCCTCCCCTTCCCGTTGATTGTTCTCCTCCTCACCACTATTGTCAGAGAAGGAGGATTCTTCCACATAGGTTTCAGAGGAAGAAGTACTGTCTGTAGAATCATTATTAAAGAAGTGACCTTTGCAATAATCAGCAGCGGTGTATGGAAGATCCTCTTCAAGAAGGATACACAACTTATGTTCATTAATCCTCATCTTTTTTACCACTCTTACATACCGATGAGTCTCAATACGAACTTGTAATCGAGCAAATTCTAAGTTTTCCCACGTCAACGTAGATTTGTCTATTGACATCAACTTTGTCGCTTCACCAATCACTCTTCTAAAGCATTCTTCGTTCCAAAGGGATATCGGAAGACCATAACACTTCACCCATACTACTTTGTGACTTGCTACCGCCATTTTCGTCCAAGGCTTTATGCTAACAAAAAGGCTATCGAACCAACCTCTGTTCATCTTTATTAACTCCTCCATATTCACCCCTTCTGTTAGTGTTAGAAGTGCTAGGTTGTCCCCCATGTACCTCAATCTTATCATGTTCGTGCCCCCTTTTACGAATTCTTCACTCAGCTTGTCGAAGTCCAACCCTTCATCATATTGACCTACTACACTCTTTATCATCCATGGCAGGGACTGCTGAAGAATTTTGGACTCTTGTTGAGTAGAGTCTTCACTCTTCCTTTCCCGTCTTGTATGACCTTTAACTACATCTGCGTAGGTATTATTCCCCTTCTTTTCCATCCAGACTTCCTTACCTTTCTTGAGAGCATTTCCCACATCTTCCTCCACCTTGTTCTTCCCACGTTCCAACATCCTGGCCTTGTTCACACTCCCAGCCTCCTTTCTCTCCATTCTGTTTGGTTCCACAAGATGGCGACGGTACTTTGGGATATTCACATATAACTTCCTATTCCCTATGTACACTTGGTCAAGTTCCCACTCCAGATTTCCGGCATTTCTAACTTCAAAAAATCTCACAAACCCAAATCTTCTACCCCACTTGTTTAGCCGGCGTGAAATGAAGACTTCTTTCACTCGTGCCCACTTTTGGAAGATTTTGAACATGTCCATCTCACCATAGTCATTTGGAAAGTTGGAGAAGAAGAATGTTGTATAATCCAAGGAACTCTGATGTGTTTTACGAGCAAAACCACGCACCTGAAGGGTGTATGGATCCCTGTGTTCCCTCCGCCTTCCGCTCGGTTGATCTTTTGTAATTCAGAATTCCCTCCCTCTTTATTGGATCTTGAGTAACTATTTTGATTGCTCGTTTGATAAAGTTTAATCCTTTATATTTAATCACTTTTGTAGTTTGTAAACAGATTGGGATGTTAATTTATTTTATTTATTGCTGATAAAAAAAATATTATTCATGAGGGTAGAATTTTAGAACTTACCCTATCTACAACAAACTCATAAATAAATGTGTCGCCAGGCAATATAGGACATTGAGTTACCCCTTTTATTCCATCAAACCAAGGAGTTCCAATCTACCACATACAAACCATACACGTGAATAATCAATAAGAACAAATGAAAAGTCTAAATTAATCATTTAAATCTATTTTATTTAAGATTATATTTTGAAAAAATATTTTGGGGGAGGAGATGAAGCCAAACCTGTCTAATCCCATGCCAGTGGATGGAAAGGTTTTCTGTGATCAAAGTGTTGTTAACCTGAACAACAACTGTGTCAAACCTCCTGAGCCTGGATGGTGGGTCCTAGAGTTATTCCATTGACCGTGATAACAAGCTTTTTAAAGCCAACAGGGGACCTATACTCATACTTCACCTCCCATTTGTAATGTCTATTTTTGGCCTATGCATTGCGGAAATTCCCAAAAATAAGGAAGAAACAGAGAATGAACAATGTTGGAATAGCCCTTGAGCTGAACGGAGGCTCAACCATGCCTAGCAAGTAAAATAGGCGTAAGAAAGAGAGAAAGCTAATTGAGATATAGTTGAGAGATGTTAAAAACTGGGATGGTCTTTATATAATGGATTAACTGAAATAGATTGTTATTATATAATATATTTTATTGTTGGTTCCGCCTTTTAAACTAAGTTTGAGTGATGAAATGTGTTATAGTGAATAAGAAAAGCAACTAAGAAAGAAATCAAGTACTTATTGCATATATGATTCAATTAAATGAATATGGCAATAATGAATGGGAAGAGGATACTAAACTAACAGAAGAAGTCATCTAAGATGAATGAGGAAAACCTGATATCCTGTTTAATGAGTTATTCCAAATCTTAAAGGTCTCTGACCCAAGAACATGAGTATACAAAATTATCAAATAGTTTCCTCAACAACAGAAACTAAAACACTTTCTGCCATTATACAATTATACAAAAAAAAAAAAAACAATTAATAGACTAAAAGGAATTTTACTAAGACAAAAAAATATAGGTTGTGATCTTTGTATCAATGTTTTGTCATTAGTTGTTGCACACCTTCTCTGAAAGTAATTTCAAGTGCTTATCAACTCATTTATAACCATCATTTTTATCATTATGAATGAAGATTAATCAATATAAGAAGAATGCAATTACACAAACCAAATTGTGATAACATTTAATTAATTTCTCTTCAATAATATTAAATTCATTACTATATTGTAAACTTGTTTTATAGTTTATCTCTTACTTTCATACTTTGATTTTGTTATTAACAATAATAAATAAATAAATATGATCAATTTAGAGTAACCCTAACTCTCCAAAAATTATCAACGAACAAAATACTAACCAACCAACCTATTCTAAAAAAAATCTACTAGGAAATGAGACTTCTACCTAACTCCAGTAGAAAGACCTTTACCAATATGAATTGATAAACATAACTCACTACAAAACAAAAGTTTAGAACCTTGAATTGCAGACACTTGAAAGAAACTTAAATAATACCGTGAGTACAAAGACTGAACTCCAGTTCTCCATATATTATTAGTTTTTCAATTTCTTTTGTAAGTTGACCCTCACCATCGTTAGTCTTAATTATCAATCCTCTATACAACCACAAAAAAGTTCTTAAAAACTCAGTTAAAATAATCTCATCTCAAGAAATGAGGCACTGCATTGCAAACTTTTCCTCTTCTTAATTAATCCATTATACCTCATTTCTCATGTTATCTAAAAAAAAAAAAAAAAAAAAACTGTTTTAGAAACTTTATTCATCAGAATAAAAAAAATGATGCCATGAGTAAGCAAAATTGATATCATGAACCAATTGTTTTCAGAAACAAGTGAAAGACAAAACAGATAATATGGTGGACACTTGTCTGGACTTTGTTATTTCTTATCTTTTTACAGTAATGCTTTGATTCAGGCTCTTATATTGTTCTTTCGTAATTATGGCCAATCAGAAATAAAACTAAATAAAACAAAAACAAACATCTGAGTGCAAACATAAACAAAATCTAAACAAACAACAAAAAGAAAAATTAAATAAAAAAAAAGCAGTAGCAACAATTTTCAGTGAAATAAAAGATAAATAGCTTTCATTTTTCCAGCAATGATATAATCTTACCGAACTTCACAATATTGGACTTGTCCAATATCATAAACTTGAGTCTAGTAGAATTCAAATCCTCTCCAGTTCATCTTTTCTACAAGTCAATTTTCTGCAAAATCTGAATCTTTAGGAAAATAAACCTGGGCAAAATAGCTGAACCTATCATGTACAATCTACAAATCTTATGAGGCTGTATTTATGTGCTGTATAAGTTTATTTGTTTGTCCCTAAAGGTTATTGTAGCTGAAACTGTGTTAGGAAAGTCTTCACATTAGGGGGGTTGGAACTATTGAAGTGTTCCCA
This sequence comes from Phaseolus vulgaris, assembly GCF_051622355.1. Lineage (NCBI taxonomy): Eukaryota > Viridiplantae > Streptophyta > Magnoliopsida > Fabales > Fabaceae > Phaseolus > Phaseolus vulgaris. The sequence continues at coordinate 39,958,426 of NC_143508.1, forward strand.
TATTCTCTTTATTTTTTATTGATAAAAATATAAATAAAAAACAAATAATATATTAGCTGTCTGAGAAAAAGAAAGTAAATTACAAAAAAAGCCCTAATGATTCATTGTTTTGTTCTCCTTGGTTTTCTTTTGTTTTATGCCCGTTTGATTGGTCGCATGTAAGTATGACGTGTCGGGTAGACATGAATTGTCCCTTTTCTGATCCTGCAATCAGAAATTATACTCTTCTGAAAAGTGCAAAAGTGACCAACATCAACATCAACCAATGTGAAATTAAAAGGAAAAAGACACAACACGTGCCTCATTATAATTCGTGGCGACTCACACTAACACATAGCGCACAGACCTTTCTACTCGTGTTCTCTGGTTGGTTGGGAGCAATACTCTAAAATAAAAATAAAAAAATTCTCAGTTTCCTTATCGGGTAAAACCCTTGTCTATTTTAAGTCTCTCATTTGTTTTTTTTTTTTTTTTATCTAGACACACTTTTTATCCTGTGATTTCAGAGTGGTATTCTGGTGTGTTTTTTTAGGAGGATTCAATGTTTTTTTCATGAAAATAATGGCGTGATGATTTCTGTTCCATTGGCAAGTCCAACCAAAACACTGAATGGAAATGTTTCTTTGTATGTTGGAAGATTTTCATGTCATGTGATAATGTGATAGAGAATCGGTTATTATTTGATCTCTTTAATCAAGTAGCTCATGTTATTTCAATTAGAATTTGTCGGTATCAAACTAAACAATCTTCTCTTGGCTAAACATATGTCAATTCTATAACTGTTCAAGATGGTTTATTTTATCATTTGATTATTTAATTATTATTTTTTTCCATCTTAAATTTGATTACCGTAATTATTGTTGTTCGATTGTTATTGTTGTTGTCGAAATGGTTGAATATTATTTTAGAATTAAATGAAATGAATAAAAGAAATCTTGATTTAATTTTTTTATTATTGTTTTGGTAAGGTTTAACTTCTTTTGTTTTTGTTATTTTTAAGTGGTTCTGACTATTACTAATTTTTTAATTATGTTTGTATGTTTGATTATTTTTAAAAAATTTTTATTGAAGTTGTCAATTTGATAACTTTTGGATCGGTGTCTTGAGTTTTTGTTTTTCTTAGAATTGAATTGAAAAAGGAAAAAACATACACTGAGTTAATTGTTTATTCCTTTCTTTTTGTTTTTATCATTTCTTTTCTTTGTTGTCTGCATTCTATTATTGTGATCTAGTGGTTTAAGTATTTTTAATTGAAGTCTTGGATTTGGATATACTTGTTTAGATGATTGTGTTAATTTTGAACTGAGAAAACATTCTGATTTTTAGTTATTTATTATTATTATTATTTGGGGAACAGATATTCATTTCTTAATGTGCTCTGAATTTGATTATTGAATCTTCTTCTTCTGTCAGGGTCATAGGTGTGGTGTTTTTAATTGTGTTTAGTGTTTGTACCGCCCTGGTAGTCGGAAGTGATGACGTGGCACCAAGCTACAGTGTAGTCGTGTTGACAAGACGCCAGGTTGACAGAAGGGGAGGAAGTCGGGGGGGCTCGTGAAGTCGCCAGTGATTAAGTTGGCGTGTTCCGATCATTAAGCATACCAGGCGATCGCCCAGTAGAAGGTGAAGTCGCCAGATGTAAACTCAGGCGACCAAGCGATTGGAGATCGCCAGAGCAAGCACATCGCCAGAGATGAAAGTGGTGCAGATTATGAAGGCGGCCGGCGAGACCACAGGGAAGGTGTACGAGGGCACCCTAACTCGCCAGTTCCAGTAGAGATCGCGCTCCCAAGTTAGTTATGCACTGGGCAGTACCATGCATAAATAACTTAGCCAAAAAGAGAGTCAGAAGCAGCGCCCAAGTCAAGGAGGCTCCAGATGATGGCACGTGTACGACTGGATGCGAGCCACGTGTCCAGGTCTGTAACTGCCAGGAGAGAGAAAGTGACCAGGTATATAAGAGTTCTCAGCGAACTTTCTGAGGTACACACGTTCAGATTACACTCTTTACGCTTGCGAGTTCTAGAGCTTACTGTGAGAGAGAACATTGCACGGTTCCTTGAGATTTCCTGAGTGTTCTTGCTCTTAGTATTTGGTGGTTCGGTCACTGACTTGGGCGTTGGAGTGCGATCGGTCGCAGCGGTGCCGCTCTGTTCTTTTGCAGGTTCTTGAGGTGGATCTTGAAGGAGGACAGAGGTTCGAAGTGGTGCACAAGTCGATCCTTTGACGAGGCAGGTTCCAACGTTCTGGTCAACAGGCAGGATCATCAGGCGCCCACCGTGGGGCCATGTAAAACCTGTTCCCATCCACAGCGCGAGTTCTTGGAGGTTTTCGTGATTTTCTGTGTGGTTGTGTGCTGGTGCAACCGTAGTTTGTTGTTCGCTTGAGATTTGTTCGGTGTTTTCGCATTTTCCACCGTTCGTTTGGATTTTTGTTCGGTGAAGTGAAGTTTTCTGCTATTTACGTGCGATCTGTTCGGTGGGATTTGAGTTCCCTCGCTCGTTTGGTTATCTGTGGGAGAAGCGGTGGTTTCTGGTGGAGTTGTAGGTTTGTTTGAAGGTTTGCGGTGTTCTTGCGGAGTTTCGCGCAGTTTTTCCGATTGATCGCTGAATCGATCGTGGCTGAAGTAAGTGTTGTTCACTGCATTCTGTGATTCGCTAAGTTTCATGAGAAAAATGAGAAGCAATCGTTCAAGTCCGGTTGCGCCCGTCGCTGCTGAAGGCGCCGCCGCCATGACCATGGCGCAGATGGCGGAGATGATGCGTTCGTTGCAGGCAACTGTGGAAGCCTCGCGCATAGAACAGGCGAGAATGCATGAGGACCTGGTCGCCTCTCGCGCCAGGAATGAGGAGCTTAGCAAGGTGACTGAGGAGCTGCGTCAAGCTCTTCAGGAGCAGCAAGGGCGTTCTTATGCTGAAGAGGTTGCGCCGTCGTCGCCACCTCGTGTGTTTCCTATGCCTTTTGTTCAGGCGATTACTGACACGCCTATTCCTGCGAGTGTGGTTCCTGTTAAGGCTGTTTTCACCGGCGTGGAGGATCCTGAGGCTCATCTCACCACGTTCCATACGCAGATGATGCTGTCAAGGGGATCAGACGTCGTGTATTGCAAGATGTTCGTGAGCACGCTCCAGGGAACGGCTCTGGAATGGTTTGTGAGCCTGCCTAACGGTCACATAACCAGTTTTCAACAGTTCTCGAAGATTTTCGTCGAGCAGTACATTGTGAATAAGGCACCGCCCAGGGTGTCTTATGCATTCAATATCAGGGAGAGTCCCTCAGAGACTACCTGAATCGCTTTGGGGCGCAGATGGTCAGATCGCCGGCCAAAGATGAAGAAATGCTGGTCTATGCATTCAAGAAGGGCGTGTTGCCGGGACCGTTCCGCGAGGCGTTGATCAGGGCACACCCCGCCACGTTTGTTGAGGTTAGGCGACTTGCGGTGGCCCACATCGCCGACGAGAGCGAAGTCGCCGAGAAGAGAGGAAGCGTGGCTCCCGCTAGGCCACGCGCCCAGACGAGGATCCAGCCACAGAGGGTGTTGGAGACAGCGGCGGCCAGGAGGGATCAGAGGACTCGCCATCCTTATGATCCAAGGAAGAACAAGGGTAGGGGCTAAGGACGCCAGCAACCAGCACGCCGGGAATACAATCGCCCGCCTAAGCACAAGTTTGTCATGGGATTGGAGGATCTGATCGCCATTCCCAACATATCCGCTAGGTTGAAGGCGCCAGAAAAGGTGGGCGACAAGGTGTTGGGACCAAAGCCAGACGCCTGGTGTGAGTTTAACCAAGGCTTTGGCCATACAGTGGACTCATGTTTAGCATTAGGATACCAGCTCGACGATCTGGTAAAGAGCGGGTTCCTAAATGATTATTTGCTGGACAGGAGGACGGGGGGCGCGTCGAGCTCCCAACCAGCAGGTGCTGAAGCTCAGCAGCACGAGATGCCCACGCACGGAGAAATCCACACCACCGCAGGGGGTTTCTCAGGCGGTGGATGCACCGCATCACAGAGGAAGAAGTACGCAAGGTCTGTGATGACGGTGGATATGTTTGAAGACCACTCGCCAGAAGTGGATATTACATTCACCAAGCAAGATCTCCGGGATGTTGTGCCTCATGACAACGATCCCATAGTAATTTCGTTGATAACAGCAGGAAGAAAGGTCCACAGGGTGCTGGTGGACCAGGGAAGCTCGGCAGATGTGATGTTCTGGCCAACTTTCACGCAGTTGGAGCTGCCCCTTGACCAGCTGAGGCCCTATGGAGGGTGTTTGTATGGATTCGCTGGTGACCAAGTGGAGGTTAGGGGGTACATAGAGTTAAGGACAACGTTTACAGACGTGGCGGGTTCAAGAACGGAAAAAATCAAGTATCTGGTTGTAAACGCTCCTTCAGCGTACAACATCCTGTTGGGAAGACCCACGCTCAATAGGATAGGTGCCATACCATCAACCCGGCACATGAAGGTGAAGTTGCCGTCCTTGGAGGGGGTGGTCATCACCATCAAATCCGATCAGAAGGAAGCAAAGAAGTGCTATGAGAATAGCCTGAAAAACAAGAGATCGGTGAGTTACGTAACAACCACCCCGCCTCCCGGTGTGAAGCCCAGACCAACGGTAACAGAAGAGGTCGCCGGGAGGGACGTGGAGATGGTAGACGCTGAGCTGGGGGAGGGGAATGATGGTCTGGGGGAGGAAGAGGCAAGGAATCGCCCTGAGGAAGCGAGAGAACTGGGAATCGCCAGGGCGGTGATCGCCAGAGAAACCAGACCAAAACCCGTCGAGCAGTGGCTCGAGAGAGAAATCGGGGGAAAGATCTTCAAGCTGGGAAGATCCCTGGAGGTTGAGCTCCAGGACCAGATCGCCAAGGTGATTGAGCGGCATCTGGACGCGTTTGCATGGTCCGCTTCGGACATGCCCGGGATCGATCCCGACTTTTTGTGCCATCATCTGGCGATGGACAACTTGGTAAGACCAGTGCGACAAAGAAGAAGAAAGTTCAACGAAGAGAGGAGGCAGGCGATCAGGGACGAAACACAGAAGCTCCTCGCTGCAGGCCACATCAGGGAAGTTCAGTACCCTGAATGGTTGGCAAATGTCGTGCTGGTGAAGAAGAGTAACGGGAAATGGCGCATGTGCGTCGATTTCACTGACCTGAACAAGGCTTGCCCAAAGGATTCGTATCCTTTACCAAGCATAGACGCCCTGGTGGATAGTGCTGTAGGGTGTAAGCTGTTGAGCTTCCTGGATGCCTTCTCGGGGTATAATCAGATTAAGATGCATCCCATGGATGAAGAGAAGACAACCTTCATGACGGAGAGATCGTGCTACTGCTACAAGGTGATGCCGTTTGGGCTGAAGAACGCGGGGGCCACGTACCAGAGGCTGATGGATCGAGTACTTGCACCGATGCTGGGAAGGAACGTGCAAGCGTACGTCGATGACATGGTCGTGACCTCGCCGGAAAAAAGCAAGCACGTTGCAGACTTGGAAGAATTGTTCACGACGATCGCCAAGTTCAGATTAAAGCTTAATCCAGAGAAATGTATTTTCGGCGTGGAGGCTGGAAAGTTTTTGGGTTTCCTCTTGACTGAAAGAGGCATAGAGGCCAACCCTGATAAGTGTGCCGCCATCCTGGCGATGAGGAGCCCAACTACGGTGAAGGAGGTTCAACAGCTAACGGGTCGGATGGCAGCCCTGTCCCGCTTTGTGTCAGCTAGCGGAGAAAAGGGCCATCCCTATTTTCAGTGCTTGAGGCGCAATAACAAATTTGCGTGGACGAAGGAGTGCGAGGAAGCCTTCGTCAAGCTGAAGGAATATTTGGCGAGCCCGCCGGTCTTATGCAAACCGCTGGTGGGAACCCCTCTCAGGTTGTATTTTGCTGTAACTGAGAGGGCGGTGAGTGCGGTGCTCGCCCAGGATCAAGATCAGGCTCAAAAGCCTATTTATTTTGTGAGTAAGGTGTTGCAGGGCCCCGAAACGAGATATCAGGCCCTGGAAAAGGCTGCGCTGGCTGTGGTATTTTCGGCGAGGAGGTTGCGCCACTATTTCCATAGCTTCACCATTCTGGTGATGACTGACCTGCCCATCCAGAAGGTCCTGAAGAAGCCTGATGTTGCAGGAAGGATGGTGAAATGGGCAGTAGAATTGTCAGAGTTTGATATTAAATATGAGCCTCGAGGCCCGATCAAGGGGCAAATCTTTGCAGATTTCGTGGTTGAGCTCTCATCTGAGGCGACGCGAGTTGAAGGGGACGACTTCCGTTGGGTACTCTCGGTGGATGGATCGTCGAACCAGCAGGGCAGCGGTGCTGGAGTCATTTTGGAAGGACCCAACGGCGTGCTGATCGAACAATCTTTGAGATTTGCCTTCAAAGCCAGTAACAATCAAGCAGAATATGAGGCGCTGATCGCCGGGATTTTGCTGGCCAAGGAGATGGGAGCCAGGGTGTTAATAGCCAAGAGCGACTCGCTGCTAGTCACAGGGCAAGTAACAGGCGAGTTCCAGGCTAAAGATCCACAAATGGCGGCCTATTTGGAGTATGTGCAGGAATTGAAGAGTTCCTTTGCCTCCTTTGAAGTAGTACATGTGCCCAGGGAGCAGAATGCCTGAGCTGACTTGCTAGCTAAGCTCGCCAGCTTAGGCAAGGGGGGTAGGCAGAGGATGGTGATTCAAGAAACTCTGAAGACGCCGAGAGCATTTGTGGCAGATCACCTGGTTCTTCAGATAAGCAAGTCGACGGAGAAAGCAGCGAGAAGTCATAAGTCCTTGACGCAAGAGACTTTGAGATCGCCGAGAATTAGAGCATGTCGAGGAGAGAAGGTGAACATGACGCAGGTCTGCGCGATCCATGAGCCAGACACCTGGATAACACAGTACAAGCGATGCCTGGCAGATGGCCTTCCCCCACTGGATCCGACAGAGGCTAGGAAGGTAAAGAAAAATTCTAGCAAGTACACATTGATTGATGGCGATCTGTACAGGTTTGGGTTCACTCACCCACTCCTGGAATGCGTACATGGCGAGAAGTGCACGAGAATCATGGCAGAGCTCCACGAAGGTATATGCGGAAGCCACGTCGGGGGTCGAGCTCTGGCCGCAAGAACTCTCCGTGCAGGGTATTACTGGCCATCGATGAGAGAAGACTGCAAGAAGTATGCCCAATGTTGCAAACAATGCCAACAGCACGCCGATTGGCACAAGGCGCCTCCTGAAGAGTTGAAGTCGATCTACAGCCCTTGGCCGTTTCATACGTGGGGAATCGACATCCTGGGACCTTTCCCGCTGGCGATCAGGCAGATGAAGTACTTGGTGGTGGCGATTGAGTATTTCACCAAGTGGATCGAAGCAGAGCCAGTGGCCCAGATCACCGCACACAAGATCGAAGGTTTCGTGTGGAAGAATATTGTGTGCCGGTTTGGAGTGCCCAAGCGCCTGGTGTCAGATAATGGGACTCAGTTTGCAAGCCACTTGTTGAAGAAGCTGTGCGAAGGGGTGGGAATTCAACAAGTGTTTGCATTCGTCGAGCACCCTCAGACGAATGGCCAGGTGGAGTCAGCTAATCGGGTGTTGCTGAGAGGTTTGAAGAGAAGACTAGAGAAAGCCAAAGGAAGCTTGGCTGAGGAGGTACCCCGTATAGTCTAGGCGTACCACACCACGGAGCAGTCAGGAACCCATGAGACTCCATTCAGCTTGGTCTATGGGTGTGATGCAATGATTCCAGTAGAGATCTAGGAGAGCTCGCCGAGATTCCAGAACTTTGTAGAGGAAGACTCGAATGAAGAGAGAAGGCTGAACCTGGATCTACTGGATGAAGTCAGGGAAGAGGCGAGATTGAAGGCTAAAGCAGTGAAGAGAAGGGTTGAACGAAGATACAACTCGAAGGTGATGCCAAGACAGTTTAGAGAAGGCGACCTGGTGATGAGGAAAGCCCACCAGTACGAGATGGAGAATAAACTGTCGCCCAAGTGGATAGGGCCGTTCAGAGTAACCGAGGCGCTCGGGAACGGCGCCTACCGCTTAGAGACATTGGAAGGAGGGGCGATTCCTCGCACTTGGAACGCCACGCACCTAAAGTTGTATTACAGTTAAGAAGCCTTGTAAGTAAAGACAAACGCGAAGTTATATTACAATGTCTCTGTTGAAACAGTTTGAAGGGGGCACTCTTTTTTCCCTAAGGAGGGTTTTTAATGAGGCCACCCAATAAAGAGAAGTTTTCGAAGTACAAGTTGTTTTAGATTGCGTGCCTGTTGTTTTCAGAAAGTTTTGAAGAAAGACCTTGTCACTTGTATGTGGCTTAAGGCAAGTTAAAGATATGTTGCATGCTTTCTAAAAAGTTTTAAGTCCTCATCGTCTTTCGGCGTTCGGAGGCACCAGTTAAAAGTTTTAAGTCCTCATCGTCTTTCGGCGATCGGAGGCACCAGCTAAAAGACCTCAACGCCCTCGCGCGTCCTGAGGCGAGTTAAAGACCTCCTCGCCGTCGAGCGAGTGCAGGCGAGGAAGAGCGAAAAGTCCTCAGTGTTTCTGGGGGCGAGGAGATGTAACCCCTGGGGCAATGTAGAGGCACCAGTGAAAAGTCCTCAGTGTTTCTGGGGGCGAGAAGATGTAACCCCCGGGGCAATGTAGAGGCAAGTAAAAGACCTTCTCGCCTATGAGCGAGTTCAGGCAAGATAAAATCCTCTCGTCTCGAACGATTTCAGGTACGGTGTTAAGGGTGGACGAAGTTTGGAAGGTGGCTAAGGTAGGTTCGAAGAGAACGCCTAGCCACCCGGTCTTTTATTCTGAAGTTCAGGAGGGTAGAGAAGGATCCGAAAGGCGCCTCTACCCCCAGATAAAAGAACAATGGCCAAGGCATGAAGCCAGAAAGAAGCTGATATCGCCAAGAGTCTTTGGCGACCAGGAAAAGTTCAAGCAGCGGCGAGAAAGTTAAAAACCCATGCTGATGGAGCAGATCGGGGGAAGAAATGTTTTAAGCCAGTGGTTGAGTTGAAGTTCGTTGCTTGAAGAGTGATTTTACGTTAAGGTTAATTGCCTTAAGATTACGAGCTGTGAAAGTGATTATTGCTTGAAGTTGAAACGGTTCGAAACAGTTAAGTGCGAGATCGGGCCTACAAAATCACTAAGTTATTTTTGCTGAAGTAAAATTGCGCAAGGAAAGTTGAAGCAGGCAAAGAAATTGCAGAAAGAAATACAAAGGCAATTTCATTAAAGTAAATACTAGTTCAAAGCACATGGACAGGAAAATATGAAGGTTATTACAATTGCACAAAGAAAAAGCATAAAGGTGATGGATGAGGGGAAATTGATCAGTCTTCGACGGGAACCACTTTCCCATCCACCACCTCGTTGTTCAAAGACACCATGCTGAGATCCAGATCGGGGAACATTCATGCAAACTGTTCCCGTGCAACAGCGAATCCGGCAGCCAAAATTTGGGCAGAACTCATTTTAAGATCTTCAATCTGCTTCTGGAGTCCTTCAGTTTGCTCCTTCAGCCCCTTATTTTGCTGCTCCAGCTCTTCGATTTGTTTCTTGAGTTTTTCGTTGATCTCTTGAGCTTGGAGAAGGTCTTCAGCAACCTTCTTGGATTCCGCTTGCACTTGGCCCAGTTCAGCAGTGATTTTCCCTTTCTCTTTGTTGGCCTCGGCAAGCTCAGCAATGGCGTCGTCCCTCGCCTTCTCCACCTTACCCAGGAAGATCTCCCGATCAGCAGACCTCTGCTCCAGTTTTTTTACCTTGGCGGCGTCAGTTTTTATCGAAGCTTCCAAGTCAACCACCTTAACGCGATAAGGCACAATTTTGCTCTCTAATTCGATCTTTTCTTGAGCCAGTTGTTGTACCTTATGGCAGAGTTCAGTGGCCTCCTTGCGCGCAAATCGGAGCTCGGTGCTCATCGCATCTTCTACTCGGGAGTGTTCAATCTCCGCGAGCGTCAGATTGAAGGACAATTTCTCCACCTCAACCTTCATGGTGCTGTTCTCAGTTTTAAGGTTGAAGAGGTCGTCCTGGAGCTTCCTGGTGGAGCTCTGCACCGCTCTAGTTATGATGGCGGGGATGTCTTCTGCTATCGTCTTCAGCTTAGCAGATAAAGGCTCCCACATCCTCGTGACCTCAAGAGGGAGGTTTGCAGCTTGGAGAGGCGTTGGGTGGGCCTGTTGTTGGTTTTCGTCGCCACCTTCTTTAGTTGGTTCTTCAGTAGGCGCTTCTGCTCGTGGTGGCGACGTCGGGGACTCAGTGATCAGAATCAGAGAGGTGTGGGTAACCTCATCCCCGATTGGAGCAACATCTGCGGCTGAGGCGTTGGAAGGAGGTCCCCCTCCAGCTGATACATATGGCGTGGAGGCGCTTGGGGGGTCCTCCAAGAAATTATCTTCGGCGGCCTCAACCGCGGGTGGTGCAGTTGCCAATGGAATGGCTTGGACTGGGGAAGCCGGAGCTGGTGGAGATGGCATTGTTGGAGGTGGAGCAGGCGTGGATGGCGGTGTTGAGGTTGGAAGAGGGGGTGGGGCAGGTGGTGAAGAAGGTGCCACCCTCTTCCTCTTTGGAACGAGGCCATCTTCGGTGACCTCGTCATCTTCTTCCTCCTCCTCGTGGACTACCTGGGGAGCTTTCCTCTTGGGCCTTTTGAGGACAAGTTTTTTACGCTGGGCGGCGGGTTGGACGTCGGAGGGAGCTGGGCCCTTAGGTGGCGATCGGCCCTGTGCGGCGGCGATCTCCACCACAGAATTTGGCACTGTTTGAGAGCCCGTTGCCAACCCATGGAGTCGGGCGAGCGTCCTCAATTCAGCAAGCTTGTCCTGGCCCAACATGTTATCTGCATAAGAGCAAAAATGCATGGGTTAGTTCAGAGAGAAGATAAATGCATAAGGCAGTATGCAACAGCAAAGCAGACAAATAGTGCAGAAATATAAAACCAAAGTCTTGCGCACAACGCACAAGACGCCCAGAAACAGTTAACAGAAGCAAGTATTAAAACAAGAGGCTCGAATGTTCTAACCTATTCGAATTTCGAGTTGGTCCTCAAAGAATTTGAAGCAGATCAGGGTGGTGGTGAGGAAGGTGATGTTGGCATCCGCCACACTCTTCCAAAAGAAGCAAAGATCCCTGTCCAGTGCACCCATGCTATCAGGACTTCTGGGTCTCCTGAAGCAGCTCTTGGACTCTTTGCTCCCCTTGTTTACCCAGTACAAGGGGAAGCCGTCGAGTAGGGAAGTGTCCTTGTCGTTGGGGCGCACTTGGACGAACTTTCCCTTCCAGTCTTTATAGGACTGCTGGAAGATGGAGAGGATCGACCTCCCAGCAATCCCATTCAAGCTCACCCACAGGCGGTCTCCTGGGTGCTTGGCTTCAAAAAGGAACAAGAATACGTCTACGGATGCTGGCAACCCCAGATGGTCGCACATCACTTGGAATGCTCGCACAAACGCCCAGCTGTTGGGGTGGAGCTGGGCGGCGGCAATGTTGAGCTCGGTGAGGAGCTCCCTCTCGAAACGTGTAAAGGGAAACCTTAGTTTCACCTTCTTGAATAGCGTTGTGTAGACGAACGGGCAAGGTAGCACTGTCATCTTCTCATCGTGCTCCTTGTGGAATGATTGATGAAGTTCATCCCCCTTCTTCAACCGCAAAACTGCCCCCGCAGTGTTCACAGAAGATGTTTCCCTCAGCAGGGTCGAGTTGGCCCAGGGATACAATTTTTTGAAGTCTGGTGTGGGGACGGAGGCTCCTCCGGTGACTGGCGGAGTAGCCTGGGCCAGGTTGGGGCAGAAAGGTGCAGGCCTCTCAGCCTGGGAAGATGAAGCACCGCGTGCTCGCGGTGGGTTAAGTGCTTGAGAAGAAGGGTTTCGCGATGAAGGAGGAGGATTCGGGGTGATCTTGGTGCGAGTCATGATGGAAGCTGCAAAGGAAGAAGAAAAGGAAAAAATGATCAGGGGTCACAGAGGCTGACTCGATCATGGAAGAAAGGTGAAAAATGAACGAGCGTAGGTTCGTTGCAACGATTGACGAAGCCCTAAGTTACGAAGAAGGAGAAATCGCAAAGACAACCCACAACGTATGCACCAGACAGTTACAGGATGATGCGAATCGGTTAAAATGCAGGGAAAACCAGCAGAAGAAGGAAAGGAAGTACCTTTTTATGATCAGAAAGGCGATGAAGAATGTTGGTGATTCAGAGAGTTGAAGAACGTCGAGAGCTTTTTCGCAGAAGAAGGTTAGAGCGTTTGTGAATACGAAGAAAAGTGATGGAACAGTGTGGAGTGAAAATGGGTTTAAGGGTTTTTCGAAACGGGTTTGGGAAGCGCAAACGGTAACTGAAGGTAACCGTTGATGAAGCCACGTGTCGAGCGATGGGTGAGGGGTTTGGTGGAGCGTCAGAGAAGCAGAAAGTACAACCGCTTGGATTTCTGCGTCAGGGCCACGTAGGTCGGTGTTGACGTGACTCTTTCAGTCTTTTCGCTGGACAAGTCTTCGCTTAAGACTGGGGGGCTTGTGTACCGCCCTGTTAGTCGGAAGTGATGACGTGGCACCAAGCTACAGTGTAGTCGTGTTGACAAGACGCCAGGTTGACAGAAGGGGAGGAAGTCGGGGGGGGCTCGTGAAGTCGCCAGTGATTAAGTTGGCGTGTTCCGATCATTAAGCATACCAGGCGATCGCCCAGTAGAAGGTGAAGTCGCCAGATGTAAACTCAGGCGACCAAGCGATTGGAGATCGCCAGAGCAAGCACGTCGCCAGAGATGAAAGTGGTGCAGATTATGAAGGCGGCCGGCGAGACCGCAGGGAAGGTGTACGAGGGCACCCTAACTCGCCAGTTCCAGTAGAGATCGCGCTCCCAAGTTAGCTATGCACTGGGCAGTACCATGCATAAATAACTTAGCCAAAAAGAGAGTCAGAAGCAGCGCCCAAGTCAAGGAGGCTCCAGATGATGGCACGTGTACCACTGGATGCGAGCCACGTGTCCAGGTCTGTAACTGCCAGGAGAGAGAAAGTGACCAGGTATATAAGAGTTCTCAACGAACTTTCTGAGGTACACACGTTCAGATTACACTCTTTACGCTTGCGAGTTCTAGAGCTTACTGTGAGAGAGAACATTGCACGGTTCCTTGAGATTTCCTGAGTGTTCTTGCTCTTAGTATTTGGTGGTTCGGTCACTGACTTGGGCGTTGGAGTGCGATCGGCCGCAGCGGCGCCGCTCTGTTCTTTTGCAGGTTCTTGAGGTGGATCTTGAAGGAGGACGGAGGTTCGAAGCGGTGCACAAGTCGATCCTTTGACGAGGCAGGTTCCAACGTTCTGGTCAACAGGCAGGATCAGTGTTATTACCATTTTTTTTATCCAAGTACTGGATTTCATGAATAATGTGTTGGGATTGAGTGAGTTTTAAAATTAGATTAAAAAGTAAAAAAATAATACATTCTCGATTAATGTTTGTGTATTATCATTATTAATTGTTAACAAGAGAGTTACTTTTTCAGCTTTTAGAATGGGTTCTTTATTAGATTATTTTGATATAACCCAATTGTTCTTTTTACATTTTTGTATCTGCTGTTCTGTTCAAGGATCTAAAAGTGGGTGGGTAGTACTTAATTTAGAATAGGTTGTAGATTTTGATATGCTTTGTCTATTTATTTGTTTGGTATAAATTTTGTGTATAAAAGTTCGGATACTTTTAAAATATTTTTTTTATTTAATTTATTTATTTGCAGATAAAAAAAAAATAGATTATTTTGATGTAGACTTTTTTTTTTGTCTAAGTTTAGATTTGGTGTTGATTTACATATATTTGTGTTCTCACCTATAATATATTTGTATTGTTCAATGCTTACAAAAAAATAATTTAATTTATGTTGCACTGCTATGGAACATTTTAACTTCATTATTCTCAATGGAAAATCCATTCACATTATGTTTTTTCATCGTGATCCCAATATTAAAAAGTGGATATGCAAATGTGTTCATAAAGAATCTGGACACGTCGGTAGATAACAAGGCATTGATACTTTTTCTAAAGGGTATGGATTTGTCCAATTTGACAATGATGAGTCTGCTCAGAATGCTATCAAAAAATTGAATGACATGTTAATAAATGATAAGAAGGTCTATGTTGAGCTTTTTGTTCAAAGTCAGGAAAGGACTCCACCTAATGGATCATCGAAGTTCACTAATGTGTATGTGAAAAACTTTTCTGAAACTATACACTGAGGAAGACTTTAAGCAACTCTTTAATACCTATGATACTATAACTAGTGTTGTGGTCATGAAAGACGCAAATGGAAAGTCCAAATTTTTTGGTTTTGTGAATTTTTGAAAGTCCAGATTCAGCTACTACTGCAGTTGAAAGGTTAAATGGAACAACAATCAATAATGACAAGGTTTTATATGTGGGGAGAGCTCAAAGGAAGTTAGAAAGAGAGGTAGAGTAAAGCTAAAAATAAATTTGATCAACTTCAAGGGGCTAATTTGTATCTGAAAACTTTGATAGTAGCTTTAATGATGAAAAATTGAAAGAGAACTTTTGTGTGTTTGGAACAACATCTTGTAAGGTACACTTTGGTTCGTTCTATGTTGATTTATTTTTTTATAGAATGTCTAAAATTACTTCATCATTGTATTTATTTCATATTGTGCAGGTAATGGTTGATGCTCTTGAACGTAGCAAGGGTTGTGGTTTTGTTGCTTTCCCTAATATGGAAGAAGCTAGTAAAGCGATAAATCTTTATTTGTATTAGATTGACATAATAAATATTATATATTGTTTACTCTTTCTTCTATCTATTTATTTACATATGAATGGAATGAATGGAAAGATAATTAGATAAAAGTCTCTCTATGTTGCAGTAGTTTAACGAAAAGAAGAAAGGAAGGCTAATCTACAGATGATTTGGTGATTTTGTGTTTTGTTTTAAGAAAAAATTATACTTTAACAACTTAAAGAAGTTGTATATAGACCTGATGTGACAATTTTAACAATAAAAAAAATGTAATAAAAGATAAATATATAAATAAATGATGTGAAAAATATTAAAATAATAGTATTAAGAGTTGTAGTAAGGGTGTAGAAAAAGAGTGGGTTGTGAATTTATCATGTTCTTGTTTTAAATTGTGTATTAATTTTGTTGTAACATTTTATAAACTTTTTATTGTATTCAGACTCAGTTTTCTCATATGATTGTACCCGTTGAAATGAATGGGTATCATCCAATGGGATCATTCCATCCTCATATATATTTTGGTTCAGGAACATCTAGTTTTGTTTCACCAATCGGCTATGGTTTCCAACCCCATCTCTTGCCACCAGGCATGCGAGGTGTTGCTTCAAATTTCATCATGCCATACCATTTTCAAGAACAAAGGATGAATCCTATACGAAGGGTTGGAAATAACCAGGTGATTATGCATAGTAAAGTTGTGTTCTTCATCCATACACAATTATACCTCCTTTTAAATTTGAAATTTTTTAATCTAGATCTCTTCCAACCATGGAATTAAATACATGTCAAATGGTCAAAATGACATAATTTTTATAGTGTTCCACATCGTCTTTGTTCCTTTGAAAACATGTTTTTTTTTATCAGCAATGAATAAATAAAATTAAAGGGGATACTTCAGGGGTATCCCAACCCATATACAGTAACCTGAAGTGGACTTCCTAAAAAATAACCAAAAAAAAACCAACATCGGCGACCACCGACTACACATATGGAGAACGCCGTTTCATCGATCGGCGATCATGTAGACAGAACGTCGCTTCATCAACCGGCGATCATGTTGACCTTTGCATACCTACGGCGACCACCGACTACACACATGGAGATCGCCGTTTCATCAACCGGCGATCATGTTAACTTGTGTAACTTCAACAACCTCCGACTACACACAACCGGCGATCATGTTGACCTTTGCATACCTATGGCGACCACCGACTACACACATGGAGATCGTCGTTTCATCGACCGGCGATCATGTTGACTTGTATAACTTCAGCAACCTCCGACTACGCGCAACCGGCGATCATGTTGACCTTTGCATACCTACGGCGACCACCGACTACACACATGGATATCGCCGTTTCATCGACCGACGATCATGTTGACCTTGTATAACTTCAGCAACCTTCGACTACACACATATGGAGAATGCCGCTTCTTCGATCGGCGATCATGTTGACCTATGGAGAGCGCCGCTTCATCAACCGGCGATCATGACAGCCATACAAGAGGTCACTAAGCTTAGAAGAGGTCATAAAGTAGTTTGGGGTATAGGTCTCCTCTAGCTTAGAAGAGGTCACTAAGCTTGACGTGTATGAACATATTTTCCTGCATCCTCATCCACCCCTACCACAACCGAGAGCACACTATGCCCTTCCTACCTAGACCCTCGTATAGGACACATTCATCTGCAGCTGCTGATGCACAGTAGGGGGTTCATCACCCATTCAGCAAAAGAGCAATTAAAGTGTTTTGACTTGTACTTCAGCCATAACCAAGTGATCCTGCCGCTAACTTTCGCGTGGAGGGAATGTTTCGTTGCTTCCCTTGCCTCGTTTATGCAACTGTGCAATCTACAAGAACGCTCTTGGAACCGTCTCCGGGAACTTCGAACACACCCTGCAAAAAACACAGATGGCGCCTCTGGCGGCCGTTTGCACTCCGACGCTCAAGTTAGCGGCAGGATCATTTGGCGCCCCACGGTGGGCGCCAAATGATCCTGCCGCTAACTTTCGCGTGGAGGGAATGTTTCGTTGCTTCCCTTGCCTCGTCTATGCAACTGTGCAATCTACAAGAACGCTCTTGGAACCGTCTCCGGGAACTTCGAACGCACCCTGCAAAAAACACAGACGGCGCCGCTGGCGGCCGTTTGCACTCCGACGCTCAAGTTAGGTCACAGAACCACCAGAAAAACAATGAGAAAACTAGTAAAATGTGTGTGTTCCAAAAGAATCTCCCTCTCAGTCTCACTCTGATTCTCTCTTATACTTCTCTCTGCATCTGTGCCTAACAGAATTCTGTTATGCTTTTCTGCAGAGACGTACCTCCGGAATCAGTGAAACATGAGCGTCTGTGCGTGTCTGAGCTTGTCTGTACCTTTAGCGACACGGAGTGCAGCTTTATCTGGGCCGCGCCCCTCTTAGACAGTGACACGTGGAGGCATGCAACTCACATCTAACCGTGCACGTGCCACCCCCTGAAGGGCTCTAGCGCATCTCTTTGTGCGCCTAAGTTATTCCCTTGCGGAGTAACTTAGCGCGTTTCTTCCATCTGGGTGAAATCGCACATTCCCAGGAGAACGCCAGGTGTGGCTGGACTAGGCACACTCACCAAGCATTGCTCCCTGCATACACGATTTCCCCTTCACGATGCCGTGCACGTAATGGGTTGAGAGAGTAACCAATCACTGACCGGTTTACTGACTCCCTCAGGCCACTCTCGTGCACGACTATACCGACGAGGAGCTCTTCTTTCTCTGAGGTATGATCATGCGAGGTCCATGCGTAACGCTCTCGCTGGGAATCTCAGTCCCAGTTTAACTGCATGTAACAGGAAACCCCGATGACCATGCACCCGATGACTGATCGGTGCTCTATTGCTTCTCACGTTCTCCCCCGGGTGTTTATCTTGGAACTGATCTGTCGGTGGCCACTCGGTTACTGACCACCGATCTCCACACCGGGGGATCTCCTCCATGATTACTCTGCCACCTGATCCACGTGTCCCCCGTTTATCTTGGAACTGATCTGTCGGTGGCCACTCGGTCACTGACCACCGATCTCCACACCGGGGGATCTCCTCCATGATTACTCTGCCACCTGATCCGCGTGTCCCCCAGTGAGTGGTCCATGTGGTCATCTGCTGCTGACGTCATCGACTACCGATGACCGATCGGATCACCACCGTGGGGCTCGATATAAAACATCAGTCCCACCACACAAGTTTTTCAGTTCCAGTTGCAGTTTCCAACCTAGTTCCAGCCCTCAAATCGCAGATAGTCAAGGGGGGCTTCCAGAAACCACGAACATGAGACCCGCACGCACTAGGAGCGAAGAGATGACCATACGACAAATCATGGAGAAGCCTTCCAATCAGTGACTGAAGAAGCCAAGGCTGACCAGTTAAGGCCATTCCGTGAGCGCGGAATGTGGCAAACCTTAAGTTGTACATCAGTAAAGTCAGCCTAGCTCGGTGTCAGCGCAACCACTCGAGCATAGCCGCCCCGTGAGTGAATGGTTACCTTGTGCCAGGTAAGACAGGGGCATGAGTACCATGCAGGAGAGCCCGTCAGCTCGACCCAAGGGTTCGGGGGAGGTCATCAGTGATTGGGCACAAGAGGCGAGTCGTGAGCTCAACTCAGATGTTGGTCAGCCCAGAAAAGGGTCATAGAAGTGCTGGACAACGTAGCCTGTCGGTGAAAGGTCAAGCCATCAGGACAACTCCTCTAAAAGGTACATTACGACTCATGTGCACTGACCCTTGGCTCAGAGACAATATGGACATGGGCACCCTAGATCGCAGCTCGCCACCGGTGTGTTTCGAGCCTTTGAACAGACGGAGATAGAAGGGCTAAAGTCTACCGTTAGAGTCAACCAGCAAGAAGAGGCCTCGGCCAGTCAAGATGTGGCTTGAGAAGGAGATCAACGACAAGACGTTTTAAGTTGGGGAAACTTTAGACGGCGAAACACAAGACCAGATCGCCAAGGTAATAAGTAGAAGTAATTTCAGTTAAAGCAGTTTTTCAAGGGGCACTCGTTAAGAAGTAGTTTCAGTTAAAACAGTTTTATCAAAGTTTCCAAGTCATTTAAGTTCGCATGCTTACTGTTTTAAGTTTCCAGAAAAAAGACCCCAGTTTAAAGATTATGGCATGCATTCAGTACAAGGTTTTAAAGCATAAGTTCCAAGTCCTCATCGCCGCTCGGCGATCGGAGGTACTAGTATAAAATTTTAAGACCTCATCGCCACCTGGCGATCGGAGGAAAACAAGTAAAAGTTTTCAAGTCCTCATCGCCACCTGGCGATCACAGGCATGAGCATAAAGTTTCTAAGTCCTCATCTCCATCTGACGATTGGAGGCACAAGCACAAAATTTTTAAACCCTCATCGCCACCTGGCAATCGGAGGTGGAAGTTAAAGTTTTAAAAGTCCCCATAAGTCAAAGTTTTAAAGTCCCCATCGTTTTTCGGCGATCAGTGGCAATAGTTAAAGTTTTAAAGTCCCTGTCGTTTTACGGCGATCGGTGGCAGTAGTTAAAAGTTTTAGAGACCTCATCGTCTTTTGGCGATCAGAGGTACCAGAAGTGCAAAAAGCCCTCAGCGCTCTCGTGCATTTTGAGGCCAGAGAAGAAGTCCTCCTCGCCCTTGAGCGAGTGCAGGCGAGAAAGAGAAGAAGTCCTCCTCGCCTATAGAGAGCGTAGGCGAGAACAGATTAAAAGTCCTCCTCGCTTATAGCAAGCGTAGGCGAGAATAGATTAAGAAGTCCTACTCGCCTAGAGCGAGTATAGGCGAGAGTTCAGAACAAGATGACAGTTAAAATCTGGGCGCCTAGTCCTTGAGCAAGGGTTAAGGGATTCCTTCGGGACGCCCCCTCCTCAAGTATGAATAGCTAGCCCCGGTACCAAATAACAGTTAAAACCCGGGCGCCTAGTCCTTGAGCAGGGGTTAAGGGATTCCTTTGGGACGCCCCCTCCTCAAGTATGAATAGCTAGCCCCGGTACGAGATGAGATTAAAAGTCCTCAGTGCATCCAGAGGAAGAGGAAATGTAACCCCTGGGCGAGTTGAGGCACCAGAGAAAGTCCTTCTCACCCTCGAGTGAGTTCAGGCCAGAATAATTTGCAAGTCCTCAGTGCATCCAGGGGAAGAGGAGATGTAACCCCTGGGCAAGTTGAGGCACCAGAGAAAGTCCTTCTCGCCTTCGAGTGAGTTCACGCAAGAACAGATTACAAGACCTCTTTGCTTAAGCGAATTGAGGCAAGTTTAAAAGTCTTCAGTGCATCCAGGGGAAGAGGAGGTAGCCCCTGGGCAGGTTGAGGCACCAGAGAAAATCCTCCTCCTCCTCAAGCGAAGTTGAGGTTAGTTATCAGTTAAATCCTCCTCGCCCTCGAGCGAAGCTGAGGTCAGATATCAGATAAATCCTCCTCGCCCTCGAGCGAAGCTGAGGTCAGTTAAATAGTTATGAGATAAATTCCCCTCGCCTAGAGCGGGTGCAGGCCAGAACAGAATACAAGACCTCTTTGCGTAAGCAAATTGAAGCAAGTTCGAAAGTTTTCAGTGCAGAACCAGGCCAACAAAGTTTTAGGCGATGACCTAGAAATACACATTTCACTTGGCAGATCAGGTAAACTGTATTTTAATACTAGTTTGAGTCAAAACCTGCTGCCTAGTAAGTGATTTTATGTTAAGATTTGTTGCCTTAAGTTCACAAGTTTTATTGAACGTCATCGCCGAAGAGTTGATAGTTGCTCAAGTTTACTTTGAGTTAACAGTTTGCCAAGTTTGTTATAAGGTTAAATAATTTGCTCGAGTTAAAAGCGGTACATGGAGGGTCAAGTTCACGTATTGCTGAGTTCACGCAGTTGAGCAAGTTTCGCAAACAAGGTATCACCTCTGACGATCGATGTCGTCTATGCACTTAGCGCTAGAGCGACAGAGAAGCAAAGTGAAGTACAAAGAACGATGACTGATGAGTTGTCGGTGGGTACGCTGCCCGAAGAACGATGACTGATGAGTTGTTGGTGGGTACGCTGCTTGAAGAACGATGACTGATCAGTCTTGCCTTGTCGGAGGAAACTTTTCCAAACAAATTCTTACACAACAAGCTGAGGCAGACAGACTACGCCTAGTCAGTCATCCGGTACAAAGCTATGCATAAGAACTGTTAAATACAAAGCTAAGGGAGTAGCTAGTCGTGATCAAGTAGAGGCCAAGATCAAAGAGTACAAGATCACGCTAAACCTAAGCTAGCTAACAGTTAGTCGTGTGCATAAAGAAAGATGAAGCTCAAGAAAGTACAAGAGAAGAAGCTTATAGCTGAAACGAGTATGTATTCACACCCAGTTTTATACAAATTCCAAGTACAAAAAGTTGTGCAGAAGTATAAATTTACAAAAAAATAAAAAGAGCTCAAGGAGGAGGAATGAGCTTTCCATCCACCACCTCATGATAAATGCTGAACTGTGAGAGGTCCAAATCCGGGAGAACGCATTGGATCTGCTCGAGCGCCAGCTCGAATCCGTCAGCAAGGGCTTCAGCACCCACGCTCATAAGGTCGGCGTTCTCAGCTTCTAATTTTTGCTTTGAGGCCTCCGCAGCATTTTTCTCGGTGGTAAGGGCAACAATGGAAGAGGCAGCTTCTTCCAATTGGCCCTTTGCCTCAGACAGCTTGCTCACCACCTCCTCAAGCTTCTTCTCCCAGTAGCGGCCAATTCCCTGGTAGACTCGAGCTCCCCCACTAGTTGTGAGTTCAGTTGGCGTAGGGAGGAGGTCTCGACCTCCAGGTGGATCACCTTGCTCCGCAGTTGCACCACCTCGCAGTCCAGGGAGTTGACGGCTTGCCCTATCAAGATCTCAGTCTTGATGGTCTCTTGGACCTGCGCTAGGTACTCTCCCCTGGCTTTTTCCACCATACCCCTCATCAGATCTACGGACCCTTGGGCAGCCTCAAAGTCACTTTGCAGTGACTCCTTGTCATGCTCAAGCTCCTTGATCCTCTTCTCCAGGATTAGTTGCTTGCGGTGCTGGGTGGAAAACTCCAGGGAAAGCACTATCTGCTTAGCCAGGTGCATGTCCACCTCCTCTCCGTTCCATTTGATAAGCTCCCGGCTGCGAATGAGCTATCGGACCAAAGCAATGACTCGGCTGAAATTCTCATTGCTAGCTCCAAAGCCGCTTGGTCGCGAGCTGCCCCCACCACCTTCAGCAGTAGCAGTGGAGGTTGGTGGCAGTGGTGGCGATGCGAGAACCCCCGGGGGATCCCCCGAGTGAGCAGAATCGCACCCAGCAGGTGGAATGGATTGACCAAGAGCTTGGCCTGCTGGGGGAGGAGATGGAAGTGGAGCTGGAGATTGTGGTCGAGGAGCTGGAGATGGTAGTTGTTGGGGAGAGGGGAAGGATGTTGGCGCTGGGGCAGGTTGAGCAGAAAGAGGCGAGGCTGAACCTTCCTCTATCTCCACCACTTCAATCTTCCTAGGCTGAAGGGATGAAGCCCCCCCAACCTCTGGAAGTTTCCTCTTGCGGTGTACAAGAGGAGAGCCAGAACTCTCCTCTTCGGTTGAGGGGGTAGGGGCAGCAGCAGCTGCGGCAGATGAAGGAAAGGCCTTCGCTAGCCTTCTTCTTTTCCTCACTGGATCGGGGCCTTCAGCTGGCGCGACCGAGAGAGGAGGAGCTGCGATGGGCTCGGTGGTGGAGGAGGAAGAACCAGTCCCCTTGGCTCCCCTGGTTCGGGCAAGCTCCAACAATGCCTTCCTCCTTTCCTTCCCTGAAGTCATGTCTACATCGAAGGAAAAAAGAAGAGTCAAATGGCGTAATTATGCAAGTGGGTCAAAATGTATGCAAGTATGCATGGGAATGTGCAAGTATCCTACGAGGTGAAAGAAGAAGAGCCTACCTATGTACTTCTTCAGAGCCAACACATCAAACTCGTGTTTGATGAGGAGAGCTGAGTTGTACTTTGCCCCCAGGAACAGCCCGCACAGTTCGCGCTCGTAGGGGGCCATGACTTCGAGGCCACGGGGTTTCTTGAACTCTACCCCAGGAACCCAGTAAAGGGGAAACCCCTCGAGCAATGTTGGACTTTGTGGGGTAGCAGATATCATATAGAACCTGCCCTTCCAATCTTTGAAGGATTGCTGATATAGGCCCAAGAGCACCCGTCCAGCAACCCCGTTCAGGCTGACCCAGGACCTATCCCCGGGGTTCTTCGCCTCGAAGAAGTATAAGAATACGTCTACTGAGGCGTTATGCCCGAAATAATTGCAGAGGATCTTGAACGCCCGTATGAAGGCCCGGGCGTTCAGATGGAGTTGGCAGGGAGCGACATTTAGCTCCATCATCAGCTCCTTCTCAAAGAAGGTCAAGGGCAGGCGCAGCTTCAACCTCTTGAAAATGGCGGAGTAGACGAAGGTGAAGGGCACCCCATTGGTGGCCCTCTCATCCGCGCAGATGGGCATCCCTCGAGGGGGAATGCGTATGCGGATGTTGAAATCGTTTTCCCTGTCGACGGCGCAAGAAGGCTCATCTGGGTCGTTGCTCAGAAGGGATTGGAGGTGACCCTGCGGTAGTAGGGTGGAGGTTTCGGCCAACAACGCCAAGGGAGCCCAGTTGTAGACCCTGGCGTTGTCATGGTAGGAGGTTGCATCGGGTGGTGGCGGCGCCGGTGCACTTGCTGAAGGCTGTGCACCAGAAGACGAGGCGACGATTCGAGCGGTTTGATTTAAGCAAGCCATTGCGAGATAACTGCAATGGAGAAAAATGAAGGGCCAGAGGAATGGAAGAAGAAGAAATGATGAATGGTTCGGCGAAAAAGAGGAAGAAGGAGAGGCAGAAAGCAGAGTGAGGGACGCGAAAACCCTAACGTAGGTCGAGAAGAGGAAAAACAGAGAAGATGAATGCATGATAATGAGAGGGACGAATGCAATCGGTGAAAAGAGCCAAAATAGACCAAGGAAGAAGAAAAACCATACCTTTGAGTGATCGCGAAAGGTTTGGAAGCAGAAAGCTTGAGGAAAGATCGGTGCGCATAGAGAGAATTCGAAGTGAGTCTGAGAGTGTTGAAGAAGATGATGAAACAGTGAAAACGCGCGCCTATTTGAATGAGAGAAGCGCTAGCGACACTCCACGCTGGCCGTTGATGCGGCCACGTGTCGCAAGATTAAGAAAGGAAGTTGTAACGTTAAAGGGCAACACGTGAGGTGGCACGTGATGCGGCCCCACATGCCACGTGGACCGAGAGCGCGACCACTTAGTCTCTTCGCCGAGAACGAGTTCACAGCTCGAGACTAGGGGGCTTGTGATCCGATTGGCCATCGGTAGTCGATGACGTCAGCAGCAGATGACCACATGGACCACTCACTGGGGGACACGCGGATCTGGTGGCAGAGTAATCATGGAGGAGATCCCCCAGTGTGGAGATCGGTGGTCAGTGACCGAGTGGCCACCGACAGATCAGTTCCAAGATAAACGGGGGACACGTGGATCAGGTGGCAGAGTAATCATGGAGGAGATCCCCCGGTGTGGAGATCGGTGGTCAGTAACCGAGTGGCCACCGATAGATCAGTTCCAAGATAAACACTCGGGGGAGAACGTGAGAAGCAATAGAGCACCGATCAGTCATCGGGTGCATGGTCATCGGGGTTTCGTGTTACACGCAGTTAAACTGGGACTGAGATTCCCAGCGAGAGCGTTACGCATGGACCTCGCATGATCATACCTCAGAGAAAGAAGAGCTCCTCGTCGGTACAGTCGTGCACGAGAGTGGCCTGAGGGAGTCAGTAAACCGGTCAGTGATTGGTTACTCTCTCAACCCATTACGTGCACGACATCGTGAAGGGGAAATCGTGTATGCAGGGAGCAATGCTTGGTGAGTGTGCCTAGTCCAGCCACACCTGGCGTTCTCTTGGCAATGTGCGATTTCACCCAGATGGAAGAAACGCGCTAAGTTACTCCGCAAGGGAATAACTTAGGCGCACAAAGAGATGCGCTAGAGCCCTTCAGGGGGTGGCACGTGCACGGTTAGATGTGAGTTGCATGCCTCCACGTGTCACTGTCTGAGAGGGGCGCGGCCCAAATAAAGCTGCACTCCGTGTCGCTAAAGGTACAGACAAGCTCAGACACGCACAGACGCGCATGTTTCACTGATTCCGGAGGTATGTCTCTGCAGAAAAGCATAACAGAATTCTGTTAGGCACAGATGCAGAGAGAAGTATAAGAGAGAATCAGAGTGAGACTGAGAGGGAGATTCTTTTGGAACACACACATTTTACTAGTTTTCTCATTGTTTTTCTGGTGGTTCTGTGACCTAACTTGAGCGTCGGAGTGCAAACGGCCGCCAGCGGCGCCGTCTGTGTTTTTTGCAGGGTGCGTTCGAAGTTCCCGGAGACGGTTCCAAGAGCGTTCTTGTAGATTGCACAGTTGCATAGACGAGGCAAGGGAAGCAACGAAACATTCCCTCCACGCGAAAGTTAGCGGCAGGATCACCAAGACTTGAGTTGGGCATTATGAAGGACTTCTTCCGCATCTGCTACGCCTTGATTGAACACAACAAAGTTTCTATGCTCCCATAAGCACCTTACAATAGCAGCCCACACACCTTTCCAGATCAAATTTTGTTTATTACTGCATTGAGCCAGGTGGAAACTCTCAAAGTGGGTCATAAGCTGGTTATGTTGGACATACAAAACGTCGGCCCATCTGAAACACATGTTCCAGATTTGTACTGCAGTTTTGCATTCCAAGAACAGATGCTGGCACGATTCCTCCGTTCTCTGACACAGAGGACACATAGTTGTGTTCAAGAGCACCCCTTTCCTAACCAAACTCTCCCTAGTGGGTAGTCTACCAAGCAATACTCTCCACGCTGTGATCAGGACATTCGGGAACGCCTTTGTCTTCCATAAGTACATAAAAGCGTCATATTGTGGTCCCCTACCAAGCTTGACAAGGTAATCATACGCTGAACTCACTGTGAAGCATCCAGATTCCTCACAAGACCATACTTGGACATCCCTTTCGTCCTTAGAGACGATGGCCCTAGATAATTGCATACCAAGCTCCAGCTCCATCGGGATTTCCCATTCAAAACGGTCTCGCCTCCACCTTAGAGACCACTTCCATTCCGAATCATCCCACCTTCCTACCTCCTCCACCCTGTGGCCTTGGTTCAACGACAAGGTGTACAATCTAGGGAACATCGATTTAAGATTGGCGTTTCCTTCCCAAGTATCCTCCCAAAACCTTACTTGATCACCACTCCCTATCTTCCACCTCAGCACTTCATGAAACCATCCATTACCTCCTCCCTCCCCACAGGCCTTTCTTAAGTCCTTCCACCACTAGGATTGGAGTTTGACTGGTACTTGGGCAGCATCACTCTCTAACCCGTACTTAGAATCCAAGCACTCCTTCCACTTCCCTTGCTCGCTCGATATACAACGCCATCTCCACTTGGCTAATAGCGCAACATTGAACTTATGGATGTCTCTTATACCCAACC
The DNA here is from genome assembly GCF_051622355.1 of Phaseolus vulgaris. Lineage (NCBI taxonomy): Eukaryota > Viridiplantae > Streptophyta > Magnoliopsida > Fabales > Fabaceae > Phaseolus > Phaseolus vulgaris. Next base: position 39,984,614 of record NC_143508.1, read on the forward strand.
CTCCTTCCTCTCTTGGTTTACAGATGGTTTTCCAACTTACCTTTGAAAACATGTATCTTTGAGTATTCATCCTCTGATAGTGCACACATTAAAAAGTTTCTTGCTTTTGAGTTTAGAAAATGTCTTTGTTTCTGGTTGTTTGTCCACAACCCCTTTGGAATAAGCTCATTTTCTCCATATACTTGCATGTAATTTCCATTCTCAACTACATTCATCATATCTATATGATATGATTTGAAGAACACATTCATACATTGATTCTAGTAATTAAAAAACTTAGGGAGGTTTGCTTATGAATTATCCTTCATTTTCCATAGTTGTTAGGATCGTTTTCTCTTGTCTTGCAAAGAACTAATCTTAAGAGATTAGATTTGATACCAACTGAAAAAAAAAGTTATCTCTATAAATGTAGGGCTTAAAAAAGCTAAAAGGTTGTCTCTTTAGATTTTCTCAATTCGTCCTATTAGATGCTTGAAGGGGGTTGCCTAATTATTTTCCAAAAGAGTTCACAAAAATCTTCGTAAAATGTTTTATTGATAACAAAGAGGAACAATGTACAAGTAAAAAAGAGACAATGAACACTTTTTTACTACCGATTTACCTTTAACTCGAGCTATTTACTGTTCTCCAATACAACCTGCAAATAATTCCACTAAACAAATAATTGTTTATAAGTATTCTTCTTTCCACTTATGGGTTACTCGAGTATATAAAGTCTCTCCAAGTTATTAGCTAAACTATCATCGAGTTTAAATACAAGCATACAGATCCCTCCAAGCTAAGTACACAAAGTCTCTTCAAGCTATACAACGATAAATTATTTTTTACAAAATTTCACACTCAAATAAGTGGATATTACAAACACTCTTTGTCTATAGAATAACTTCATACATGTGAAGGATATACAATATAAGCACTCTTGTTACAAGTCGTCTCGAAGACGATAGTTGTAAAAGAATGAAAGAATGTAAGCATATACACGTGGGATCATTTTTCATTCATTCATTGTCAATTTTTCATGTGCATGACAAGCTTCTATTTATAGGCATCACTAATATATATGTTGTGATCCATTGATTATGCATTGTTCTTGGTGTCAATTTTTATTTTGCATTGATGTTTGACTTGAGGTTGTCACTTCACTATAATACTCATTTTGTTGTGGAAAATGACACTTTATTTGAATAAGTATGTTGATCATTCTAATCACACTAAAATAAGCATACATAGCTCACGGAGTAGGCTTTATATGCTTTAAGATCTTCTTTTCAGTATGTGACATTGTTATTTCAAATGTATAAAAAAATTTCTCAAACGTCAAATGTTCCATTGGATTCGTCTACCGAGATCATTGTTATCTAACTTTTAATGGGTTTATCGCTTCTTCATAAGACTTATAACTCTTCTTTTACAAGTCATATAGTCTTTGATCGTCAAATACTTTTTCATAAGATGTTTAAGAAAATAATAAACTATGTTTGTTTTTTAGTTGAAGTAACTTAAATTGACTCATACTTGACAAACTTGTTAGATATAAGAAAATTTCATATAATTTGTTATCATCAAAATCTTAGATAACTTGTTGGCAAACATGTAGATTTGCATCTAGTTATTTATGGCTTAACATTTTGTGCCTTGGTGTTTGTATTAATGGGAGAGAAAAACATTGTCATACTTTTAACTTTGTGAAGCAACACACTCGTAAGGAAGTCTTTACTAGATATCTTTTTGCAATAGTTAATTCTTATGTTTCACTCTTGTTTATCTCTAGCCAAAATTGGTGGTAAATAATACTTGTAGTTCTTAGTATAAAAGTCATATTAAGTACGGATAGTCAAGAGTGACTTCTTTAGTCGTATTTGCCAAAGAGGGTGTAACATCTCTGCTTTTAAAATTTATTTGATCCTCACTTAAAAAATAAGAGTTAGAAAACCTTATGATTTAACTCCTATGATTAAATTTATATTTTAAAAATATATTGTATTTTATCTCGATAAAGTTTGAATATTGGAAAACAAATTAAGTAACTTTTAAGAAAACATTGTGATTAAGTAAAATAAAAATAAAAATAATAAAATAAATAAATAAATAAGAAGAAAAAAATGATACAAAAATAATAATACAACATGAATTATAAAAAATAGTCAATTATTAAAGAAATATTAATAATAAAAAAAATTATTTAAAGGAACCTTCTAATATAAGAACTAAGAAAGAATAAAAAAATACAAGATAAGAAGTGATAAGATTACATTTAATGAATATAATCCTGACCTAAAATAAAATAAAATTTAGCATATAAATAGATGGGTGAAAAAGAAGGTGAGAGTAAAAAAAATTACTCCAATCATAAAGGTAAGAGAGGAATGAGGTTAAACTAATTTTACAATAAACTTAATAAATTTATCTGTATTTTATTAGTTTTTTATTTATTTTGAATTATATTTCTGTTATATTTATATCATTTAATTTAATATTCAGTTACACATTGGTACTATTTATATTTATGTTAATTAATTTTACACAACGGTCGTGTTTCTTAATTTATAATTATCTTATGCAATCTTTAGTAATATATTTTTTATTTATTTATATTTGTGTATTTAATTCATCTTAAATTACACATTGATCTTATATATTAATTTATAATTATGTTATGTGATCTTCAATTACACACTGTTCTTAATTATTTATATTTATATCATCTAATTTATTTCAATGATCTTATTTATTAATTTATAATTTATTATTTTGCAAATTTTTTATGCTCAAATCTTCAGGACCAACCTTTTACAACCTTAAACATCCAATTTTTAATTAATCAAATTAGAACTTGTATGTCTTAAAATTCAAAATAATTGGGTCAAATCTTAAGCTTTTAATTCTAATGTCTTAATCGTGTCAACTTTATAGTGACCGAATTTTTAGGAATAATTATTACAAAACATCCTTAGATAACTACTGCTTTGCTTCTCAAGACACACCACTTAAGAATTTACGTTTGCAATATATTTTCTCAAGAAATTCATCACTTTTAAAATGTTCAGAAAACACTTTTTTATAAGTAATAAAGATTGCCAAAACAATTTTTCCAAACAGGTTTAAAATGTTTTCTTGGAGATGTCTTGAAGCATGGTAAATAAGATACAACAAAATCTACCTAAACACACACATGCATAGCTTTGTAGTCTTTATGGTTGAGCTTTGAGCACATCAAATCCACCCACTTTAGTCAACAATAGTGATCTGGTTGGTCACATTTTAGGGTGACGTCAGCGACCGATGTCCACGTGGGCCGTTCTTAGTGGGACACGTGGGCCAGTGAAGCTGATACATCTTGAAGAGAGCGATCAGGCGGAGGTCGGTGATCAGAGGGAATGCACGATCATCGACCAGGTGAGCCACGAGGCTGATCGGTCGTAATGTCACATGCAGTTATGCTGGGAACGAAAGGGAATTCTCGGTGAGAGCACTGCAGCCGAGCCTTGTGTGGCATGGCGTCGGGAGTCAGAGAAGCCATAGGCCCTTCGGTACCGTGCACAAGAGCGGTCTGAGGAAGCTGGCGGTCGTGGCGTGCGTGGGCAGAAGGGGTGATCGTTCACGCGACAGGGAATACCTGGTATGCGCGCTGATCCAAGTCGCACCTGGTACCTACATTGAGGTTGCCCGAGACACCCAACATATGAAACACGCTAAGTTACTTCGTACGCGAGAACTTAGGGGTGTGTCAAGGTATATAAGGGGGTTCCATGTTCATTTCTAGGTACACTTTTGATACAGATAAGTGGCTAGTTTTCGCACAGAGAGAAGAGAGAGAATTCGCAGAGAACACGGTCGTTACAGAGATCACAGAGTGAACTACTCTTTGGTGGTTTTGTTCGCTGACTTACGGAAGGTGGAGTTAGACGTTGCGGAGCCTTCAAAGGACAGGTCACCGGCAAGATCATTTGGCGCCCACCGTGGGGCCGTGTGAATTTGTGATCTCATCCACTGTGCTGTTAGTTTTCTTTCGTTTTTGAGACTCTTTGCTGAAAGAATGAGGAAGACAAGGCAATCTTCACCTGCGCCATCAGCTGAGGAAGGGGCTGTAACAATGGCGCAAGTCTTGGAGATGATGCAAGGGCTACAAGATGACATGGCGGCGTCAAGAATGGCGCAAGAAAGGATGCAAGCGGACTTGGCTGCATCACAAGGCCGGAATGAAGATTTGAACCGGGTTAATGAGGAGCTGCGCAAGTCTTTACGGGCGCAGAGGGAAGGGATGGCGGAGGAAGGGGTGGCGCCGCCACCATCTCCCCCCAAGACCTTCCCAATGCCATTTTCGTCTGAGATCATGGGTGCAGTGGTACCACCAGGCTTGGTGGGGGTGAAGGCCTCTTTTACAGGGGTGGAGGACCCCTGAGGCGCACCTGACGGCGTTTCATACCCAGATGATGCTCTCTGGAGGCTCGGACGCCGTATACTGCAAACTATTCATGAGCACCCTCAGCGGGATTGCGATGGAGTGGTTCGTAAGCTTGCCGGAGGGTCACATCACTTCGTTTCAACAATTCTCGAAGCTGTTCATGGAGCAGTATATTGTCAACCGGGCACCCCCTGTGGTGTCGTACGATCTCTTTGACGTACGCCAGAACCAAGGTGAGTCCCTCTGGGACTACCTTTGCCGTTTTGGAGCTCAGGTGGTAAGGCTACCCAGCAAGGACGAGGACATGCTGGTACATGCGTTCAAGAAAGGGATTCTTGCGGGGCCCTTTAGTGAATCCCTGATCAGGAATCGCCCCAGCACGCTCGCGGAGGTTAGGCGTCGTGTTGTGGCGCACATCACGACAGAAACAGCAGTTTTTGAGAAACGGGAAAGCGCGATCCCTAATAAGTCGCGCGCAGGACCCAGCAGGACTCAGCAGCCAATGAGGGTGCATGAGGCCAAGGAGGGAAAGAGGGCTCAGGGAAAACCTCGCCCTTATGAGCCTCGAAGGGACCAGAATGGAGGGCGCACAAGGGAGAGCAATGCGCCCCCCAGGTTTGATTTCGTGGTGGTGCTGGCGGAACTGATTGCCATTCCAGCCATAGCCGCAAGGCTGCGAGCACCAGAGAAGACTGACAGGGTGCTGCGACGAAAGAAAGACGTATGGTGTGAGTTTCATAAAGCTTATGGCCATCCCCTCCGCACGTGTTTGGCGTTGGGACACCAACTCGCGGAGTTGGTGAAAAGCGGTTTTCTAAACGATTACTTGCGGGAGCCACAAGGTGATCAGGCATCGGAGGCCCCAACGGGGGACCCACAGCACGAGGTACCGGTGCACGGTGAAGTGCACACGATCTCGGGAGGATTCTCTGGGGGAGGATGCACGGCCTCTCAGAGAAAGAAGTACGCGCGGTCGGTGATGGTAGTCGACTCGGCGGAGGAGGATCACTCCCCCGACGTTGACATCGTCTTTACCAAAGCCGATCTCCGGGACGTTGTGCCTCACGACAACGACCCAATAGTCATTTCCCTCGTCACGACAGGGAGGAAGGTGCACAGGGTCCTCGTGGACCAGGCAAGCTCGGCAGACGTGATGTTCTGGCCAACTTTCAGCAAGCTACAGTTGTCCCCTGACCATCTGAAGCCATACCCGGAATGTTTGTATGGTTTCGCAGGGGACCAGGTAGAGGTGCGGGGCTATGTGGAGCTGAGGACCACATTCACGGATGGTGCCACAGCCCGCACCGAGAAGATCAAATATTTGGTGGTCAATGCCCCGTCCGCCTACAACATACTGTTAGGAAGACCAACACTCAACAGATTGGGGGTTGTACCCTCAACGAGGCATATGAAGCTGAAGATCCCTTCGATGGAAGGGGTAGTCATTACCATAAAATCAGACCAAAAAGAAGCTCGTCGCTGCTACGAAAACAGTCTCAAGCAGCGGAGAGGCGTGTGCCATGTTACCACGACGCCGCCACCAAGGTCGGACGAAGGATGAACTAAAGTCGCGACGTTGGTGAGAGGCACGAGCGGTGATGTGGAGATGGAGGAAGCAGGGCTCGGGGGCACGGGAAGTGCCCAGGATGAAGCTGACGGAGCGAGAGAGGTCGTGGCTCGCGAGTCTAGGATTGCGAGGGCGGTCATCGCCAGCGAAAGAAGGCCCCACCCGATCGAGGGGTGGGTGGAGACGAAAATCACGGGGAAAAGGTTCAAGCTGGGAGGACCGCTCGACGAGGGCACGCGACGGCAGATCTCTGGGGTGATCGAGAAGAACTTGGGTGCGTTTGCATGGTCAGCCTCGGACATGCCGGGTATTGACCCGGACTTTCTATGCCACCGCCTTGCGATGGACCCTCAGGTCCGACCGATGCGCCAAAGGAGGAGGAAGTTCAATGAGGAAAAGAGACAGGTGATCCACGACGAAACCCACAAACTCTTGGCTGCGGGACATATTAGAGAAATCCAGTACCCAGAATGGCTGGCCAATGTGGTGCTAGTGAAGAAATCAAGCGGCAAATGGAGGATGTGCGTGGATTTCACTGACCTCAACAAAGCATGCCCCAAAGACTCTTATCCCCTACCTAGCATCGACGCCCTGGTGGATAATGCGTCAGGGTGTCAGCTTATGAGTTTCTTGGATGCTTTCTCAAGTTACAACTAGATCAGGATGCACCCGATGGACGAGTGCAAGACCGCGTTCATGACCGAGCAGTCCTGTTACTGTTACAAGGTAATGCCGTTCGGGTTGAAGAATGCGGGGGCAACCTATCAGAGATTGATGGATAGGGTCCTCTCGCCGATGCTGGGTCGGAATGTGCAGGCTTATGTTGACGACATGGTGGTCACCTCGTGAGGGAAGGAGCAGCATGTCGCTGATCTGGAGGAGCTTTTCGCAACGATCGCCAAATACGGTTTGAAGCTCAACCCGGAGAAATGTATTTTCGGTGTGGAAGCAGGAAAATTTCTGGGTTTCCTCTTAACAGAGCGAGGGATTGAGGCGAATCCCGAGAAGTGTGCGGCGATCATGGCAATGAGGAGCCCAGCGTCGGTGAAAGAGGTGCAACAACTCACCGGCCGACTGGCGGCATTGTCGCGATTCATGTCCGCTGGAGGGGAAAAGGGCCATCCTTACTTCCAGTGTCTCAAGCGGAACAACAGGTTCGTTTGGACCGAGGAGTGTGAGGAGGCGTTCGTTAAGCTGAAAGCGTATCTGGCAAGCCCGCCGGTGCTGTGCAAGCCACAGATGGGCACCCCTCTCCGTTTGTACTTTGCTGTAACGGAGAGAGCGGTCAGTTCAGTTCTGGTCCAGGAGCAGGACCAGGTCCAAAGACCTATTTATTTTGTGAGCAAGGTGCTGCAAGGCCCTGAGGTAAGGTACCAGGCTCTGGAGAAGGCAGCCCTGGCAGTGGTGTTCTCGGCGAGAAGGCTGCGTCACTACTTCCACAGCTTCACAGTGGTGGTGATGACTGATCTGCCAATCCAGAAGGTGCTGAAAAAGCCCGATGTGGCGGGAAGGATGGTGAAGTGGGCTGTAGAATTATCCGAGTTTGACATCCGATACGAACCCCGAGGACCGATCAAGGGGCAGGTGTTTGCGGGCTTCGTCGTTGAATTGTCATCGGGCGCTGCATTGCCAGAGGGATCGGTCTTCCAATGGGTCTTATCGGTGGACGGATCCTCAAACCAGCAGGGGAGTGGCGCGGGGTCATTCTGGAAGGCCCGAACGGGGTGCTGATTGAGCAGTCCCTGCGTTTCGCCTTCAAAGCCAGCAACAACCAGGCGGAGTACGAGGCCCTGATTGCCGGGATGTTGCTCGCAAGGGAGATGGGTGCGAGAAGGTTAATGGCCAAAACTGATTCCCTTTTGGTCACTGGGTAGGTGACGGGAGAGTTCCAGGCCAAAGACCCGCAGATGGCTGCGTACCTCGAGGACGTGCGCACCCTGGAGGCGTCCTTTACGGCGTTTGAGTTGATTCACATGCCGAGAGAACAAAATGCCAGAGCTGACTTGCTCGCCAAGCTAGCCAGCTCAGGCAAGGGGGGAAGGCAGAGGACCGTCATCCAGGAGACGTTAAAGGTGCCTCGCGTGTTCGTAACAGACAACCAGGTGTTGCAAGTGTGCAAATCAAGGGAGCGTATAGCGATCAGTCATCGGTCCCTCACTCAAGAAACCTTAAGAGCACCGAGGGTGAGGGCGCGACCGATGGCATCCAATGAGGTGATGGAAGTTGACGCCGCTGGAAGGGTTGACACGTGGATAACACCATACCAGCAGTACTTGGCAGATGGGGTGCTTCCGCCGGAGCCGGCAGAGGCAAAAAGGATAAAGAAGAGCTCGAGCAAATTCACCCTCATCGATGGGGATCTCTTCAGATTTCGGTTCACCCATCCGGTGTTAGTGTGTGTGCACGGAGAGCAGTGCACGAGGCTTGTGTCGGAGCTCCACGAGGGAATATGTGGGAGCCACGTCGGTGGTCGCGCCCTGGCAGGTAGAGTCCTTCGTGCAGGGTATTATTGGCCAACGCTGAGGGAAGATTGCGTGGGCTACGCCCAGCGATGTAAGCAATGCCAGCAACATGCAGATTGGCACAAGGCGCCTCCCGAAGAGCTGAGGTCGATTCACAGCCCATGGCCGTTCCACACGTGGGGAATCGACACCTTGGGGACTTTTCCCCTGGCGATCAGGCAGATGAAGTTTCTGATCGTTGCCATCGAATATTTCACGAAGTGGGTAGAGGTAGAGCTGGTAGCGCAGATCACCGCTCACAAGGTTCAACAGTTTGTGTGGAAAAACGTTGTGTGTCGTTTTGGGGTGCCCAAGCGCCTGGTCTCTGACAATGGCACCCAGTTTACAAGTCACCAGCTGAGGAGCCTATGCGAGGAGGTGGGAATACTGCAGGTGTTCGCCTCGGTAGAACATCCTCAAACAAACGGGCAGGTGGAATCGGCCAACCGAGTGCGAAAGAGAAGGTTGGAAAAGGCCAAAGGAACGTGGGCGGAAGAAGTTCCCCGGATCGTATGGGCCTACCACACCACTCCGAAATCTAACACCCATGAGACACCCTTCAGTTTGGTCTATGGGTCAGACGCTATGATTCCCGTGGAGATACAAGAAAACTCACCAAGATTTCTGGGCTTCGTGGCTGAGAAGTCCAATGAGGAAAGAAAGGTGAACTTAGACCTCTTGGACGAAGTGCGAGAAGAAGCCAGGGTCAGTGCTGAAGCTGTAAGGAGAAGGGTGGAACGAAGGCACAATTCCAAGGTGAGGCTGAGGCAGTTCCAGGAAGGAAATCTGGTAATGAGGAAAGCACATCAGCACGAGATAGGAAATAAGTTGTCCCCCAAGTGGACCGGCCCGTTCAGAGTGGTGGAGACGCTGGAGAATGGCGCTTATCGGCTGGAGGCCTTGGATGGAGGGGCGATCCCCATGACATGGAACGCCACGCACCTGAAGCTCTATTTTAGCTGAAATTGTAAAGTAGTTGCGCTCCCACACTAGTATAAACAATTTGAACAGTTCAGGGGGCACTCTTTTTTCCAAGAGAGGGTTTTAATGAGGCCACCAAATAAAAAAGAAGTTATCAGTATAAGAGTTTGCATAGTTCAAAGTTAAAATTTCCCCCCTTGCCCCAGGCGCGAGTGCTGGTGGTCGGTTAGGCCTCCCTCGCCCCAGGCGCGAGTGTGGCAACCGGTTTAAAGTCCTCCTCACCCCAGGCGTGAGTCCAGGCGGCTAAGGTTCGAAATGCCAGGGGTGCTAGTAAGCCCAAGAAGGGAAGGGAAGGATTTCGAGAAACACCCTTACCCAGGTGGCATAGCATCAATATTGGCACGGTAGAGCTCTTAGTTAAACCCTTTCTCACCCCAAGAGTGAGAAGGTAGAGGTACGGCCCGAAGTGCCAAAGTTCGATGACCTTGGGGCAGGCAAGAGGGGTTGTTGCGAAACACTCTTCCCCCCGATATCAAGGCATCATCTTACATCGATTGGTGTTAGAGTCCTCTATGCATTTAGCGCTAGAGCGACAGAACAACCTAGAAAGAAATGGGACGGAGGCACGATGACCGATAAGGAGGTGGTTGCAAGGGTTCAAACCTGATCGGTCATCGGGTTACGTCAGATCAAGTCATCAAAGGTCACTCGTGTGATCGAAGTTAGAGGTAAAAGGGGTTCGAACGCAGTTAAGGTTTGGTATCGAGCTCGTTTATGTTAAAAAGTTAATCGCGCAAAACAAGGAATAAAAGCGAAGAAGTACACAATCAAACAAGCAATGGCAGGAAAAGAAAATTCAGCATACACAGTCGGAGTTTACACAAGTGTTTATAAGCAAATAATAAGGGCCACATTAAGGGCAATCAAGGGCGGACAATTTATGGATAGTTGGGAGCGATCTACCTCCGGGAAGGCGCACTTGAGTTGCTCGATAGCAAAGTCAAAGCCTTCAGTGAAGGTATCGGCCGCCTCCTCCCCTAGTTTGGCCTTCTCAGATTCAAACCCAGCTCTGTCGGCCTCGAGCGCAGCCTTCTTAGTGGTCAAGGTGGCAATGGTTGACTCGGCATCTTTGAGTTTCTGATCGCTCGTGGCGAGGGCCTCGGTCAGGTTTGCGTTTTGTTGACGCATGTAAGTGGTCTCAGCCTCGAGTTGGATGGCCTTACCTGTCGTCTCCATCAGCTGGGAGTCAAGAGTGGCAACGGCGTCCCCCATCAGCATCTCAGTTTTGATAGTTTCTTGTATTTGTTGGACGCGCGCCATTTGGGTCTCCTCCAACATCTTTTTCAGCATGCTGTTGGTGTCTTGCAAAGCCTCATAGTCACTTTGCAGCGACTCCTGTTGGCCAAGCAGTTCCTTCACCCTACCCTCTAGCTTCTCGAGGCGGCGATGCTGCGTGGAGAATTCCAGCGAAAGCACCATCTGACGGGCCAGATGAAGGTCCAACTCACTGGAGCTCCACTTGATCAGCTCTTGGTTTTGCAGCAGCTGCTTGGTCAGGCGGAGAACCTTGGGAAGTCCCTCGGTGCTGGGGCCCGTCACTCGGAAGGAGCTCTCTCCACCACCCTCAGTGGTGGTGGCGGAGTCTTGGGGGCGCGGTGATGGCAGAGGGTGAGGAGTCTCCTCTGAACGCACGATCCCACTCACAGCTGCTTGGGTAGGTGGGGGTGACTTTGCTGGGGGTGGGGAGGAAAGGGGGGCTGGTGACGGTGGGCGCTCGGGGGATGCATGAGCCTGAGGGAGCGGGCTGGCATCGCCCTCAGGGCCCTCGGTTCCTTTCCTTTTCCGTTGGACTAAAAGGGACCCGGAGCTCTCCTCCTCAACGGTTATGACGGTAGTAGGGGCCTTCACCAACTGTCTCCTCTTCTTGTCACCCCTAGTTTCACGCCCTTCAGCTGGCGCGACCGAGATGGGGAAGCGCGAAGGGGCTCGGCGGTCGCCTCCACTTCGATAGGGGCTCCAGCAGCCTGTCGGCTCCTGGCTAGGGCAAGCAGCCTTTGCCGCCTCTCTTTGTCAGAAGTCATGTCTGCATCAGTTCAACGTGGTGAAGGGTTAGCATACCAAATTCAAAGAAACAATTCAAAGCACAGAAAAGCAGTTAGCAAGTATGTGCATGAGGGGCAGGTAGATGAGGAAAAGAGGAAACAAACCGATGTATCCTTCGAGCTTTTCAGCGTCGAACTCATGCTTGATTATGGTGGACGAACCAAATTTGGCGCCCAAGCCAGAGAGGAGGCCACACAGCTCGCGCTCGTATGGCGCCATGGTCTCCAAGCCTCTGGGCTTCCTAAACTCCACCTTAGGAACCCAGTAGAGGGAAAGCCCTCGAGAAGGGAGGGGCTGCGTCGGTTGGAAGTGATCATGTACAACCTACCTTTCCAGTCCTTGAAAGACTGCTGGTACAGACCCAGGATCACCCTCCCTGTCACACCGTTTAGGCTAACCCACGACCTATCACCTGGGTTCTTGGCCTCGAAGAAGTAGAGGAAAACGTCGGATGATGGAGGGTGCCCGAAATGGTTGCACAGGATTTCGAACGCTCGGATGAAGCCCCAAGCGTTCGGATGAAGTTGGCAAGGAGCAACGTTTAGCTCATTAAGGAGCTCCTTCACAAAGAAGGTGAAGGGTAGGCGGAGGCGCAGCCTCTTAAAGATCGCCGAGTAGATGAATGTGAAGGGCACCCCATTGGTGGCCCTATCATCTACGCAGATAGGCATGCCTGGGGGGGGAATGCGCACGCCCAGGTTCCGGTCGTCTTCTCTATCGACGGCACGTGAAGGCTCGTCATCAGCACCCTTCAGCAGGGTGGCGAGATGATCGGTTGGGAGTTGGCTGGACGTTTCGGCGAGTAGGTGGAGGGGAGCCCACTTATACGCTTGCGCGTAGTCCTCTGGAATGAGCGTCGCCTGGGGCTGTGTGTCCGCCGAGGGAGTGGCACTCGTGGAAAGCGATGAAGGTGCACTAGCGGAAGGCTGTGCACCCGAAGACGAGGCAAGACGCGCGGTAGTTTTGGTGCGAGCCATTGTCTGTAACTACAATGGAGAAGGGGAAAGGTAAGGAATCAGTAAAAACAAGAGGAAGAAGAAGGGAGCAAACGCTATGGTTCGAAGGAGGTAGAGGAATGAAAACGACGAAGGGGAAGAAGAAGTGAAACGCAGAAAAACCAGAAGAAGCTTTGGTACAGTGCGGGAAAGGGAAAAACGACCCATGATGTATGCACAACGCAGTTTTTGAGCAATGCAATCGGTAAAAGCTATTTAAATATGCCATAGAGGAAGAAAGGGGGTACCTTTTTGTGATCGCGAACGGTTCCTGGTACCCTGGGAATGGAGAAGATGAATCGCAGTGGGAGGGTTCGAGAGTTGCAGAGAAGCGTGTTGGAGAAGATAATGGAACAGTGGAGGCGCGTAAGTTTTGAATAAGGGAAATGCAAACGACGTTTCACGCTAGCCGTTGATGCACACACGTGTCACAAGATTAAGTAAGGAGAGCGTAACGTCACTTAAAGCGCAATATGTGATGTGGCACATGATGTGGCGTCACTTGCCACGTGACCACCGAGAACGAGCACTTAGTCTCTTCGCTAAGAACGAGTACGCAGCTCGAGACTGGGGGGCTTGTGATCCGGTCGGTCACATTTTAGGGTGACGTCAGCGACCAATGTCCACGTGGGCCGTTCTTAGTGGGACACGTGGGCCAGTGAAGCTGATACATCTTGAAGAGAGCGATCAGGCGGAGGTCGGTGATCAGAGGGAATGCACGATCATCGACCAGGTGAGCCACGAGGCTGATCGGTCGTAATGTCACTCGCAGTTATGCTGGGAACGAGAGGGAATTCTCGGTGAGAGCGCTGCAGTCGAGCCTTGTGTGGCATGGCGTCGGGAGTCAGAGAAGCCATACGCCCTTCGGTACCGTGCACAAGAGCGGTCTGAGGAAGCTGGCGGTCGTGGCGTGCGTGGGCAGAAGGGGTGATCGTTCACGCGACAGGGAATACCTGGTATGCGCGCTGATCCAAGTCGCACCTGGTACCTACATTGAGGTTGCCCGAGACACCCAACATATGAAACACGCTAAGTTACTTCGTACGCGAGAACTTAGGGGTGTGTCAAGGTATATAAGGGGGTTCCATGTTCATTTCTAGGTACACTTTTGATACAGATAAGTGGCTAGTTTTCGTACAGAGAGAAGAGAGAGAATTCGCAGAGAACACGGTCCTTACAGAGATCACAGAGTGAACTATTCTTTGGTGGTTTTGTTCGCTGACTTACGGAAGGTGGAGTTAGACGTTGCGGAGCCTTCAAAGGACAGGTCACCGGCAAGATCAAATAGCAACCTCATCTAACATATCATCGGGTAACATTAAAGAAGAGATATATTTTTCTTATCTTCATTCTATAATATAAGCATGAAACTTCTTTCTTTCTCCTCTCTTATCTCAAGCTTATTACAAATAAAGAGAAAATTAATTTTTTTTGGAAAAGTAGCTTAATATCTTTAGTCTAAGGTAAAAAGTTGAACTCAAAAATTTCTCTTGTGAAAACTTATAATGAGACTTTAAGAAAAGTTATAAACTTAAGAGAGGAGGGGAACAAAAGACTAAATCTATTAATAGGATTCTTTGGAAAACCCTATGAAGAAAGGGATTAGGCTTTGAAGAAGAAAGGGATAAATCACATGCATCTCATAAGCACATTCCACAAAAAATATGTCTAAGCTTTTCACAAATAACAATAAAAAAATCAAAGTCAATTTGGGTACCTTAGAAAGACATAATTCATGTTGTTGATGTTCTTAACAGGATGGAGAAAGTCCTTGTTATGGTACTTGGAAAGGGGTGCTTGCGCAACATGATAGGTAAAAGTCTACCCTTTAAACCTAAAAAAAAGGAAAAAGTGTGACATTGGGCAAAAACCAAAAGAGAAAGATTATAGGTATTGGGAAGATAGGTCTAAAATATATTTTAATGTACATAACTAATTATGTGATAGTTAATATACTTCTTTATTTAATAAAGACATGTGTAGTAAAAAATGATCAAACACTAATTTTATCTCAAGATATGAGGTAATTTGTACAAAATAGATCTTTGTGACCTATCAAATTAAAATCTCTTACTTAGTATCATTCTAGGAAAAGTCTTTTATAGGAAAATAATTGAGGTATGACGCAGGACGTTTGGTCATGCAAGCTTGAGATTAATCTCAGAGCATCGTCGAGACCAACTCATTATCACATGTTGATATACAATAGAAATGACCAAAATTGTACTTACAATTTAGACCATCGAAGTGATTGCAAAAGACTTTTAATTGAAAATGGTTATACCAATTGCTTCCTCACAACAAATCATATAAATTTTGTTAATCATACATATTTTATCAATACAATGACAATAAAACAACCAAGCCCTTCCAAAACCCTAACATCAAAATTGAAGCAATCATTCACTTTGAAACATACGTGCAACGAGCTTGAATCTTCAATTTACAAAAGGTTTCGACATCACCTTTGTTTCTTTAGTTAAACAAATTTTTTATTGAACCAAAATTTACATTCTATGATACTTGACATAATGTGGTATGACACCAGGTTACTAAAACAACAAAGAGTAACAAAATTAGAATATAAGCGACACATTAAGCTTGTTCACGGTAGACGCGTATAAGTTTGTTGAAATAAAAACACTTTTTGATGTTCGAAAGATGATCCACTGTTTGGTTTAAGGAAAAATAACTTTGACAAGTTCTTTATGATAAAATATAAACAAGTAACTTTGTACTGTTTATCTACACACACAAAAATCACGCAAACCAATTACAAAGAACATGATTCGTGATTTGCAATTATGACAAGCAAAATAGAATTTGGATGCATTTTCCTAACTTGTCACAAGAGATTCATTACTATGTTCCTAAGAAAATTATCATTAATAATTTATTTTTTATTTTTAATCTCATTTGATATTGTTGTTTTTATTATTCTTTTAACCATTTTTCATTATTTATATCTCTTTTAGAGGTGGCAATGCGAACTCACCCACCCCGTATTGGCTCATCCCGCTTACGTAACATAGACTGAATCACTTGGTCCGCCCCACATAAAGGATACTTGCGGACATGCAAGTCAGCCCATATAAGAAAATTAAAATTTTATAAAAAATAAAAAATATATAAATGCATTTGTTGATGAGAACCAAAAGTTGGAGGATATTTTCTTCACATTTTCTTCACTCCATTCTAACATACCCCAATCCAAACAAAATATTTTTTTTTTCACATTTTCTTCTCAAATCTTCACACTTCCACACTCTCACACCCTCAACTTTCCACTCCCAAATCCAAACATGGCATTAGCGAAATCAACACCACCCACTTCTTTATTTCAAAGTAGCATCACATTCTCAACTTCCTCCTCCATAAACATTCATATTGAAGAACCAAAGACTTCATCGTCCACGTCCCAAAGGGATTCACTGATTTTAGAACAGTTCAAGCAAATAAACCTCAAAGGGTCCCTTAAAGACTCAAAGGGTACCCCTAAAGTGGGTTCAACTTCAGTTCCATTAAGTTCAGGTGCTTAACCATGTTCTTTTCTATGAACTAAGAACTTCTCCTTACTTTCCTATTAGTTCATGTTCCTTCCAAGATAGTCTTCTTCGCTATATGTTCATGGTCTTCTTCGGTACTGAGTAGGAGTGTATATTTGTAAAAGGTGTTGTGACCTCTTGATAGTTGAGTGAGAAATGCTATTAAAAAATTAGTTGTCGACCTATTTATAAGCTATGTTGGGCCTCTGCTCCAATGGACTTGGATTAGTACGAATGGATGATTAACATTTAGTCTCACACCAAGTACGTTTTAATTAGGAATTAATCTCGTTCTTAATCAATTATTGTATCAGTTCACGAGATATGTTCTGCAGCATTTCTGAGATCGTTATGAAATCTTTTCGACTATCAAGATTATCTTGGTTGTGTATCTAGTCCCCCAGGCTCAAAAAGCCTTTTTTTAGAGTCCTTTTTACAAGAAAAATTCTTTGTGTGTTCCTTGGTGTGTGTTGAGATCGTCTCAACTAGGTCTCTCCCCCTAGCTCCCCAAGCTTAAGGGGTTTCCTCGTAGAGTTTGAAAGGTTCTTAGTACGGGTTGGTTGTGGACTTGAAGCGACATCCCTTGTGATTTGTGTTCAAAACAACTGTGTCCATTGGATGTGGATAGATTTGATGGTTGGGAAATGATGTGTCTTTTAGGTTACCTTGCTTTCCATATTCTAAAAATAAGGGTGGATTTGTGTTGAGACCACCCATGCTTTACCATTCATCCGAGTAGTGACTTTGCGCAGAGAGTTTGTTTTTTCCCAGGTTAGTGGTGTATTCTTCTTCGAATGCGTCGACCTCTTCGGGTGGGTACTTATCGGGAGATTTTGATGAGCCTTTTGTTTCAATAGTGAGTGTCAGTTTTGCTTATGGATCTGAGACATGTTAGGCTGATGTTCTTGGTGGAGCAACAAATCTGGTTGTGGAGCAGGCGAGAGTGATCTTCTACATCCATTGGGTTATGACTAGGTAGATATACGTGTGACCGAGAAATTTTCTAAGTATCGATGGTCGTCTATGATAGGGTTTTTGCAGCTAGTGTGTTGATGCTTAAGAAGGATGCAAAGGTGGGCATAATTTTTTTGGAGCAGTACAGTGTAGTTGACAATGCATGTCATGGTCAAAAAGAGATTGTATACGAGTTATTTTATATGTACACATGTCTCTTCACGGATCTTCATGTTCGTTTTCCTTTTGATGAGTTCACAATGGGTCTCCTATGGGTCTTAAATGTTGCTTCTACCTAGTTACATCCAAATTCATGGACTTTACTACAAGTTTTTCGCTTGTTGTGTGAGTTGTTTAAACTAAAGCCCTTATCCCAAGTCTGTCTTTATTATTATAGTGTCTGGCCAACTGATTCCGATTGATTAGTTGTCACTTGTTGGCCAATCAGGAAACGTGTCTTCTAACATCCTATACGTCCTCGTATACAAAATTCAAGGGGAGATTTTTTATAGACCCAATGGAGCCTCTAGGTTGTCACTTTTTTATGATGGGGCAAAATTGAAGTTACCCACCTAACAAATCCTCACCATGTATCTTTCTCCCGACAATGGTTGGATTTTACTAGTATGTATAGTCTTGATTTATTTGGTTACGGTCGATGTTAACTTTGCCAAATGTTTGTGTTTTCTAGGTGTTATGGCTCACATCGCTCCTGATTTCAAGCAAGTCCTAAAACAACTTCGGCAACAATGTGGAAAATTCGGTGACAAGGCTTCAAAGGAGGGTCTTGCCACCTCGGTTACGGTTGTCATTCCTTCAATGGGTGCGGTTGTCATTCCTTCAATGGGTTCGGTTGTCGACCTGTTTCCTCCTTTTGCCGACAAGAAGAAATATAAGAGGAGGGACAAGCCCTCTAAGTCGTCGCAAAAGTGATCTCGACCATTGTCATATGATGTTGGGACAAGTCTTGCCCCTTGCTTCTCAGGGGAAACGTGCAAATTTTTAAGGGCGTTAATATTAACTGACCTTTGGTTAGAAGGAAGTCGCCTTGGTTGTCGGTTTAGGCCACGTTGAAACATCCTTGGCCGAAATGTTTACGGCAATTCAAATAATTTTACTAAGTGTCTTGTTAAAACTTTCTCGACAAAAAACTTTCCTTAGGGAAAAAAAGGTTGAGTGAGGAAAGAGTGCATGTAGAACATCATTTAGAAGCTAAGTTTAAATATAAGTTAACTGAAATAAAACTTCAAGTGTGTTGCGTTCCAAGTTCTTGGGATAGGGTCGACGTAGAGGTACTTGAGTCAATAGGCTTTGTTTTTCACTTTGCCCTGGATTCAAAATGGTCCTTCCTAGTTTGCTAATAACTTACCTTTTATCTTCCTTGCTTTGCTCCTCATTCTCCAAACGAGATCTACTTGGTAAAACTTTCTTGGTTTTACTTTGGAGTTGTATCTTCTGGAGGCTCCAATCTTGTAGGCCTCATCTCTTATATGAGCTTTGTCTTTGAATTTGTTTAGCCAATCCAAGTTCATGGTGAGACTTTCATTATTCATGCTTAAGTCGAATAGTTGTTTTCTTAGTGAGGGCTCACCAATTTCATTTGGAATCATTGCATCAGTGCCATAAGTGAGGTTGTATGGAGTCTCGAGCGTTGTCGACAAGGGTGTGCATTTATATGCCCATAAACCTCTAGCAGTTCTTTGATCCACTTTCCCTTGACGACTCATAAATGTGTTTGAGTTCATTTATAATGACTTTGTTAGCAATTTTATTTTGAGGATGTTCAACTGAGCTAGCTACATGTTTTATGTCAAGTCCTCCATAAAAACTGATGAGTCCTCGACATGTGATTTATAGTCCATAATCAGTGATGATCGTGTCGGGAATTCCATATTAGCATATGATGCTTTTCCATATGAAATTCTTGACATATTTGATCGACATGGTAGCTAAGGGCTCGAATTCAATCCATTTTTGAAGTAGAAAATAACCAACACAGATTTGAGCTGTCCTTTTTCAGGCAAGAAAGGTCCTATGTGGGACATGGCGAATGGCTAGGATGAGGAAATGTGATGTAACTCCTCAGACTTGGAATATAGTATATTCCTTTGTTCTTGGCATTTGGTGCAGTTCTTTACATAATCTGTATAATCACTTTGCTTTATATTGTCGGTCAATAATACTCGGTTCGGCTATGAGGACTCGTGCTGCTGGATTGTTAACTTGAGAATTCCACTAGGAGAAAACAAATTTCCCAAATGAACTTATTATGACCGAATTAGTGATTATTGAATCATTGTATTGAATTAAATTATAAAACATCTCGATTTCAAGTGTTTTCTCACGTCAACTTTAGGAATGGGTGGCACTTTTGGAAACCTAAAAATGAAAACTACAACATGAATATGATATTAGCATGATTGTTTGTTTTATTTACTTGTATGTCAAAATTGGTAAACAAATGGAGCACAAGTTTGAGAGCAAAGAAGATTAGCAGTAAAACATGACATTGTGTATGAAGGTAAGGACTAAGAAGATTGTGGAAGGAGTCCAAATCTAAAAGGCTGTCGCACCCTGATTTCCTTAATATCGTTTTCTATAAAACAAAGTTATTTGAGAATAAAATAAAACTGAAAAATAGAAAATAGGTTTAATTTAATTCATTTTCATCACATCAACAGAAATGATGATAACTGTTATCTACTTTTACTGTTCTGTTCCTCCCATGTTTATTATTTCCTTTAGAAAAAAGTGGATTAAATATGTCAACTTGTACAGTTGCTAAGACGGGATAGAGAGTTGCTTGGTTCAAATTCAAAACATCCGCAAGCCATTGTGCTTTGTGCTACGGAGGAGAAAGCTGAAAAGGTGACCCAATTTCTACCATGTACTATCACCATCTCTTCTATTTAGTTCTGCAGAGTACCTACCTTCCTGACTGATCATGTTCCTTTAAAAATTTATTGGCATTTCAATGCTTCAATGCTGCTAAATATATCATTCTGTTTCGTTATCAACTAACAAGTTAGCGATTTCAACGTTGATGATTAATAAATATATTTATACTTGTTGAATTTTAAGGAAAATATGTGAATAGTGATTGATATTGGTTCCAATCCCATCAAATCTAAAAGAAGAAAGAAAATAAACTATCTTGAGAAATTGGAAAATGGGTTTTGTAATGTTAATAACACCATCAAAAGTACCCAGTATTCATTAGAGCACATAATTCCTGCCCGTCAAAGTACCGAGTATTCCACATGGATTTTCATTATCATTATCATTTTCTCATATTCGTCAAAGTAGTGTGGAAGTGCAATAGATTATCAAAAGGCTGTTTCTTCCTGTAACTTCATACATTCTTGCAGCACTCCATATTTAATTTGAAAACACCTTTTTGCTTTTTAGTAAAAAAATAAATTAACTTTTAAAATATCAGACACCTTTTTCACCTTCTTTCTTCTTCCATTTTATCCCATACAAGGATCTCCACTCTTTTTTTGCATTGGTTTCTCACCGATTTGACTGCCTTTCATTTTTCTATTTTCTTTTTTAAAAATATTTTCAGATTACATAATTTATAAGATATTTTCTAATGTTTTTTGGATTTAAAAAATTCGGAAACAATTTAAAAAATATATTCCAGATTAATCTAGAAGTTAATTTTGGATCTAGAAATAGCGTTCAGATTATATAATTTGGAAATATTTTTAAAAAAATGGTATTTCGAATTATGTAATCCATAAACTAATCATGAATCTAGAAAAATGCTTTCAGATTATATAATTTGTAAGCTAATCACGAATCTAGAAAAAGACTTTCGAATTATGTAATCCAAAATATAAACTACACTTTAACTATTGTATATAAGGACATTTTTGGAATATAAAAACTTATAGTTTGGCACAAAGACGTATAGAGGTGCATAAAGAAGCAAAACACTAGATGGAGTAGTTTATTTCTATGCTTGTCAAATTATGATTTTTTTTCTACTAAATAAACCATGGTCACAACAATGCTAATGAAAAGAAGGTAGATAAACTTTTAAAACTTGTTGAGTATGGAAAAAATGGGAAAACATTGATGAAAAATGACTAGAAGAGAGATTTGAGGATCGAACTTGAGCGATGTTTATTGTTAGACGACGACTACTATTACTTTAGAGAGATTTATACTCAACATGCAATAGAGGACATAAATGATAAAAAGATATTCTTCATTCATTACTTAATTTTGTAGTAGAGAGTGGTATATATACTCTGACCATGACTGTAGTACTTTTTGACCCAATAAAAAAGTCCATAATACTTAGAAACTACAAGAAAATTGGATTTATGTACGAAAAAAAATTGTATCTAATAGCAAAAATATATAGGCAAAATCAACATTACCCACAGATTACCCACTAAAGAAAATTCGTAGGTAATACGGACGTAGGTAATTTATCTATGGATGATGGGTTACCCACCAACTCTAATTTGTAGATAATATCCATCAACTCCGGTTCATAGGTAATACCTATCAACTATAGTCCGTAGGTAATACCCACCAGTCCATAGGTTTAAGGTTTAGTATTTATGATTATAACCATCCATTGCAGGAAGAACTTTGGGCTAGTGGTTTGCTGTGGTGGTAAAGGCAAGGTATTACTCTTAGGTGCGATGCAATTGTCTTTTTAGGTAAGCATTTAAGTTTTCGTGTGGTGCAGTTGTCCTTTTAGGTAAGCATTTATGTTTTCGTGTGTTGTAGTTGCCAATGGTGTTGAGATGTTACTGGATATTGGGATCTGGAAAGTTGGCTACGGATGTAGATATCCATAAGTAGTGTGTACTATGGATTTTCGCATCCAGAATGAGATATAGGCTTGCAGATCTTGGCGTCAAGAAGACATTCTTATTTGTCTAAATAAGCATGCGAATGACCATATTTGGAAGTGACATTTTAGTTCCAGACTTGCATATCTGAAACTTTTTGATTTGGGTTGCAGATATGGATATCCACAAGGTCAAGGTTCTTGACATGTGTTTTTTTGTTTGCAGCAGTGCCAATGGATACTGTGGATTCATATATGAGAATTTCAGGGGAGATTGATGTGTGGGATAAATTAGATGATGTGGATTTGGAGCAGTCAATATCTTATAATGCGTTAGATAATGAATGTAAAGCACATTAGTGTAGTGAGGCGTTTACTACAAATGAGGTAAGGTAAAATATGTTTAATTTTAGGTGTGTGAATTGTAGTTTATGAATGATATATAAATTTGGCATATGTTATTTTAGGTATTTCGTAATCGAGATGAGTTGTTAGAGTGGGCGAGAAATGTTGGCCATAGTTATAGATTTGTTATTGGTATATTAAGGTTGGATACATGGACGGGACAACGAAGAAGGATGGTGTACGTATTATTAGGTTGTGAGAGATGAGGTAAATACAAACAATATAAAAAAGATGTAGATATCAGTCGAAGTGGAATTAGGAAATGTGACTATCCTTTCATATTGTGAGTCAAACCGGTAAAAGGTGGTGAGGAGTGAACGGTTGAATTAATTTGTCATAAACATGATTTGGTAGAGACTTTGGTGGGTCATCCGTATGTTGGAAGGTTAAGTGTTAATGAAAAGGCTATGGTTGAGGATATGACTAAGACTTTAGTGAAGCCAAGAAATATTTTACTAACCATGAAATAGAGAAATGAGAAGAATGCGATGACGATGAAGCAAGTTTATAATGCAATGAGTGTTCATCGAAGATCACAACGAGGTCACAAAACATAAATGCAACAATTGATGTTGTTATTGGAGCGAGACATGTATGTGCATTGGTGTAGGTTTGAAGAGGTGTCAAATGTCGTGCAAGATATATTTTAGACACACCCATATTCAGTAAAACTATTGAACTCCTTCAACATTGTCATATTGATGGATAGTACATACAAAATGAACAATTATAGGATGTCGTTACTTGAGATTGTTGGAATTACATCAACTGGTTTGACCTCTTTCATTGCATTTTGTTTACTAGCAGCTGAAAAGGAAAATAATTTTGTGTGGGCCTTTGACAAACTTAAAGGGTTGTTTTTTAAAGTTGATGCATATCCTAGGGTGTTGGTATGTGATGCAAGCTTGGGGTTCTATTGTGGATTGTGGTATAGTTAATGCCTTTGAAGATCGTGTCAAAGTTGGTGGGAAAATTATGAAAAAACCTATTCAAAGTTGGCACCTAAAGCTAGTCACAAGGCAAGTGTGACATGGTGTGACACGGTGTGATGAGAATCAAATAAAGGAGGCTTTTATTAATGGAGGAAGAGGACATCCACCCTCACATTTGAAG
Organism: Phaseolus vulgaris; assembly: GCF_051622355.1. Taxonomy (NCBI): domain Eukaryota; kingdom Viridiplantae; phylum Streptophyta; class Magnoliopsida; order Fabales; family Fabaceae; genus Phaseolus; species Phaseolus vulgaris. Next base: position 40,007,936 of record NC_143508.1, read on the forward strand.
TTCTTCCTTCTAGTCTTCTCAAAATTAAAAGAAGACATAAAATAAAGATGAGGCCCAAGCCCAAAGCCCAAGCCCAAGCCCAAGAAGGCCAAAGCCCAAAGAGCCCAAGTCCATCCCATGAGGGGCAAGGCCAAGCTTTGAAATACTCTTGTATAGTTTTAGGAGGTGTGGTTATTAAATAAAGGAGTGTGAAAATGTAAAATAAAGTCACATTACCCATGTGACTTAGGAGAGTGGTGTATGTGTAGTTTTTGGGAGGTGTCATAGTAGAAAAAGGTCACACCTCCCATGTGACTTGTTTTTGGTGGGAATTTCAAATGAGTTTATTTGAAATTTCCCACCTATTTTTCAGCACCTTAGGCTATAAATAGAGGTGCTTCCTTTGTAAAATTCAGATTTGAATTCATCTAAAGAAACTATACTCAAAATTGGAGTGAGCATTTGGAGAGCTTTTGAGCTTCTACTCTAGTCTTATCTGGAAGGACCATGGTTTCCTCAAGTGGCGGCTTCCACACTCATCTAGGAGCATCCATACTTCTAGTGGCGTGATCATCCAACCTATCTTCCATCTTCATGAGCATTCTCTTCTCCTTCCTTTCTTCTCTTTCAATTACTCTTGTTGTTTTGTGTTCTTGAGCATTTTTTGGTTCGGCTGTCCTTAATTTTCCAGCACCTATGTTTTGGTTTTCTAAATTCTGTTCGGTACATTTGTTTGTGGTTTAATTCTGTTCGGTCTTCTCTTTTATAATTCCTTTGTTGATTCAATTTGACAATATTTGGTTCATCCAAATGAGTTTGGGAATTGGTACTTGTAT